>NC_090282.1:54555092-55950508 GCF_037392515.1 Haliotis asinina | reverse complement strand
AGCTTAGCTGTTTCATTATTTGTCTCTGATAGCATAACTGGCAATATATTCCATGTAATAGAGGAATTAACCTACCGTGAAGCACTAGCTTTATTGTCGTGAGTTGGTATGAGGGCGCTGCCTTGTGCCACAGCTATTAACTTTGGGTCAAGTCTGTAACCACCTGCTGCGCTTTGGCTTGACTCGGGCATCTCTTGTCTGGGGCAAAATTTCTAGACTCTAGATCCATGTAAATGATTGAGAAACCTACGTTGAATATATAACAACAAATTATATCATTGTTGTATTGGTTAGTATACTAATGCAACCAAAAGCATGTTATTACTAGATCTACAGATGCATTCATCATTATAATCATCATATTAATTAATATCATTACCATATAAACTACCCAAGATCTCACCGTTTTGCATCAGTATCAGACGGATGTTTCTCCTGTTTCCCGGAATTCGCCAGGGGTGATACTCTGTTGAAAAGGACATCATATACACGGTCGTCGGGATTCCATGGACCTTCCTGACGTGGCACCTCTGATATTTCTACATTCGACAAAGGATGTCCAAATCTATCCTCCGACAGTTTCTCATCCAGTTTCAAAGGAATATCACCTGACGGGTTTTCCATATTCTGTTGGTTTTCATGTTCCACATGTTGATAGGTAATGCTTTTTTGGTCAGTATTATCTTGTTTCTGATTTTGGACCGACTGTTCCAGCGTATCAAACTCGGTTTCCTTCGTTGAAGATACAGAATTCATTTCAGTCATAATGACAATGTCCTTCTCTCTTCCACCAATGTCAGATTGACCTTCCTTTGAGACAGATGCCTGGTGTGTGTCGCTTTCGGTGCCTAAATCATTCGACCCAGACGGATGTGGGGACTCAGCGGCACCTTTCTGGGGCTGATTTCTGCTTATTTTCTGCTGTACAAAGGACATGAGCATTTTCAGCGTGGTGTTAATCTCCTCGTTCTGGGCCCGCTGTTCTTCAAACTTCGCCTCAATGACGCTTCTTTGGGCCTCCACATTTTCCTCAATATCCTCAAACTTCCTCTCTGTTTCAATGTCTGCAATACGCATAGATGTATAAGCATGACGGGTTTAGTGACATCGTATTTGCATCTTTCACTGAAGATGTTGGCAGGTTAAACCTTGAATAGGGACGACCCAAGTTTGCATTTAATGTAGCTCATACGTAAATTTAAATTCATATTCAAATCTATGTCGTGAATTAGAAATGTAATTTTAACATGTCAAGTGTTACCACTGTCGTCCATTGAATCGACCACTGTACTCCGGTTTCCAGCTTCATTCGCACACCTTAAACATCAAATGTTAACGGGTGAAATAACCAATGGGTTTATATGCTGACATTGAACATCGTGCGTGATCAACCTAGTAGTATAACAGATAAATGGGCATAACGCGTTTATGTGTTTCACAAGCCGTGGCAACAAGTACACAACATACCCAATTTCATCAACGTTGTCAGCAGTGTTTGCCAGAACAGAGTCACCACCAGAACGGGTTTGGTTCGTTGGCTGTGTAGAGACTGGAGTACTGTCTGCCTCAGTATTGCATTCATCATAAGTTGGCTCAGATGAATCACTGAGGTCCAAACTTAGTTCCAGTGAAATGTCTCTGTTGGCACATGCAGACAAGACAATTTGGACATCTCGTTCCAAGTCTTCAATCACACTCCCAATTTCATCCAAGTTTACAGTACTCTCATGAGCTAGCCCAAAGCCAAACGGGTTATCCTGTACGTATGTTACTCTTGCTCGGTAGATTGAGTGAATCTTTTCTGTTAGTTCCCGCAGCCGCTTGTAATTGTTCTCAATTAAGCCAAAGATAATGTCCGCATTCATGGTTTTCGATCCTGCGCGAAGGTGGACTTGAAAGAAGGATCGTGGCTTGTTTGTCAGACAAGTCCAAGTCAGTGTGACAAAAGGGTGAGCATCTATAATGAGAAACACAATTTAACAGACAACGTACTTTCCTCGCTTCCATTCGAACAAAATTTTTCATGTCAAAATAAAATATTGCCATAATCAAAGGTATACACCAATTTCTCTACTTGTTTGTGTTCTCATATTTCAAGCCCCATGTGGAACAATTACTCACGTGAAAATTATGTTATTCAACATTTTAAGCGCAACTCGTGGTATATCAGACCGTTCTTCGCCTCCATTACCACTGCCAGCGTCCGGTTGAAAGGAGTGAAGGAACAGGAATAAGCAGAAATTTTAAAAAATACCATTTTGACTAATTGTACCATTCCATATGGAATAATATCCTCTTGTTCCTTTACTCAGTCGAAGCGGAAGCTGGAAGGGGGACTGGAGGCGAAGAACGGTCTGATATACGAGTTGCGCTTAAAATGTTGAATAAAATAGTTTTCACGTGAGTAAGTGTTCCACATGGGGTTTGAAATATGATAGCACAACCAAGTAGAGAAATGGGTGACTGTATACCTTTGATTATGGCAATATCTTATTTTGACATGAAAAATATTGTTCGAATGGAAGCGAAGTACGTTGCCAACCTTTGCTCGCTTCGCTCTCATGTAAGAACGCATTTACGCAACCCATTTACGCAGCCCATTTACGCTAAAGTTTGCCTGTGAGATCAGCATCAACTAAACTGCACACATTTATTATATTATATGAATGTGCATTCACAATACTCTTCTTGATTATTATGATATGTCTGTATAGCTATTTTTCTCAACACTTCCTTGTATTGGGTTGCTCTAACAACCGATTCAGTTTTTCATTGACATCAAGCCGTCATCGTATACTAAAAGTCACCGAGTCACACCCACTGCTATATTTATACTGCTCAAATCAACAGGTTGAAATGACCCCGTTTTGCTCTATAAAGTTAGTAAGGTGAAAACATACAAAGAGAAGCCTAACTGTATAGAGGCTACAATATTACCTATAAACAAGACTTTACAGGCAGTATGTGATACACTGTATAGAGATACAGGTAACTGATGTATGTATGTATGTATGTATGTATGTATGTATGTATGTATGTATGTATGTATGTATGTATGTATGTATGTATGTATGTATGTATGTATGTAGGTAGGTAGGTAGGTAGGTAGGTAGGTGTGTGTGTGTGTGTGTGTATGTGTATGTATGTGTGTATGTACGCGTGTGTATGTGTGTGTGTGCGCGCGTGTGTAAGTGTGTGTGGGTCAAAAGGTATGGCTCAACTGTTACTTACATAATACACACACGTCTGTAACGTCTTGCATATATGTAATATTATAGCCTCTATATTAGATAGAGTATTAGCATGCCTTATATGTGTAAAGTTATTCTCCAAAACCAAGCAAACATAAGTCAAAATGTTTATGATAACAGATTTATTTTAGTTTATTTAATACTTTAGGGTAACGAAATGGCCATTTTTGTAGAAAAAAATCATTTTGTTAAAAAGGTGAAACTTTGTCACAAGGTTTGATGTCAACTGCCGTTACATAAAAAAGTTTTTCCACAATGACTACTCAACACATTGTCAGCCATTTCTACTTCACATTTGCAGGCGAAAGCAGTGAGGAAAAATGGATACCTTCATTTTCCTTAATTTTATTGCAAAAAATGTCCAAAAATGATATCTGAAGTTTGAGTATGCCCTAACCCTTTAGGCACCTAACGCTGTAACCAATTACATTTGCGAAGCCAAACCAAGCCTAGTATCCGAGATAAGCAGCCTGTCTTTCTCATGAGACACGTACCACCTCTGATTTTAATAGTTCGACCTATAAAGTGTGCATTATTATGGGAATCTGCTATTAAACCATTTGGTTTAGAAACAAAAGTTTAAACAGACATGCATTCAGAATCTGTTTGGTTTGGATACAAAAAGAATATTGCAAAAAAACAAACAAAACAAAACAAACAAAAAACAAAAAAAAGCGCTGGAATTTGGTCCCCAAAACTCAAATAAAGCGTTTCGTAAACAATTACTTGAAATGAAGTTGACCGAAAGAATTTTGGAAAGTCATAAATTCTTTATGAAAACAAACAACAACAGATGAACAAGTTATTCTCAACAGACTTTTTGCTTTCTTCACTGAGATTAACGACGATCCTGACGAGGCTGTAGATGATGAAGCTGTCGACGACATCAATGAAGAAAGCATCATACTCATTACACAAGAATATATGTCAAAAGCAGTTGGCGATCTTAAAAATGACAAAGCCTGTCGTTCTGACAATGGGTACAATGAATATATTGAATCTTCAAATTGAATACTTGTCCCCATGAATGGAAACCTTTTTAATCTTGTACTACATTCGGGTGTGTTCCTCGATAAGCGGCTAGTACTAGTGGGCAGCATAAAACCAATATTTACAAAATGTGACAACGATCATGCATGAAATGTCTTAAAACGTTCTTAACTGTATCAGTAAACTCTTTACCCCTGTTATCAACAACAGAGTTACCACTTTGGCAGAAAGGTACTACTGCTTAACAATGCAGGGTTCAGGAAGGACTTTTTTCCACAATTGATCACAGATGTACACTTCGTACTATTTCCGATGTATTGCCAAAAAATAAGCATAAATATTTTGTGCCTTCATGGATTTTAGGGATGATTTCGATAATGTTTGCAGACCATTTCTGTTGAAGGAACTCATTAATTACAATATGTATGGCAACATGTTAAATCAAATCGACGGTCCAAGGTATTAAATCAGAACACAATGGCCAACTCTTCCAGACTGTTCTTTTAAAGATAGTGTACGACAAGGAGAAACTATATCTCCCCATGCTATTTGCACTATACTGAAATGATTTAGAAAACAGCAACATTCGATGATAATAATGTGAACACATTTGTTTAACTTCTTCTTTTACTACCCGCTGACAATACTGTCATATTATTAGATAATCCAAAAGAATTAGAAAATTCGTTAGAGTGTTTTGGAACTACTGTTAAAAAAACAAATTAACCATAAATAATCATAAAAGAAATGGTAATGTTCGGTAAGAAGAACCCAACAGGAGATAGTGATTTTATGATTGGCCAAGATAAGGTCGAGCTTAAAAACACTCTAAATGCCTTGGTGTTGTTTTCTGTAACAGCCCCTCGTATCGAAACTATAGAAACTCTAATACAACCCAGACAAATAAAGCAATGCATTTGTTGTACAAGTGTTTACGAAATATTGATGTCTATAAAATGTAACTTCTATCGATCTGATTTATTTGCTTCTACTGCAGCGAAATATGGGGATTTGAATATGTAAAAGCAAAAGAACGGATTCAAAATGATTTTATTAGATACAGTTTAAACCTTAGGCGCAGTCCCCCAACATATATTATGTATCGTTAAACAGAGATCACCTCTTGTTGATAAAATATAACTGTGCATGTTGTGTTTCTGGTCCAGAATAGTATCAGGGAACTGTAATTCTACGATAACAACATTATATGAAATATCATTCACAGCTTCCATGAAATACAACCATAGCTATAAATGACTCAACTCCATTGAAATCATATCAGATACTATCGGTACAATAAATATCACTCTAAGGATATAGTCCTTTTCCTCGTTAAATAATGATGTTCGACTTAAAATTTCAAATCAATCACCACGGATGTTTAACAACCCCAAAACATGTAAAGCTGTTAACTATAAATGTATGAAATCGCATTATTAGTTGGCTCCACAGGACATGACATGAACAAGTAGACACGAATGAGAAGAGAGGAGTTAGACTCAACCCCAGGGAGTTACCTACGAGCGGCATCATCCTGCTCGAGGTGGCCCCTACACAGACAGTCGAAATACCGGACTCCTCACACTCAGTAGAGATGTGAGTATATATATATATATATATATAAAGATTCAACAATGGACAGATAGAGAAACAATATCACTTCCTTCTACAGTTGATGTGATGACAGACACAGCCAAGCGGGATGGCCAACAAAGGCCATAAATGTCATATACATGTACAGTAATTAATGGTAGTGACAAAAAGGAACAGGGTAGCTGACAAGACACTGTACACTGTCGTAGTGATACAGATTAAGAATGCAGATTAAATGATAACAAATAGGTCTCATATGACTTGGTTACATAATTTGGGGATTTTAGAAATATTTGGACGATAGTTGTTCTGAATTAGACACTATAAGACGTACATAATAATTGCTGGATTGTTGGCTCCTTTTAAGCTGCAAACATAACATTTCAAAACTCATTACCCACTGTGTATTGTAAAACTAGATATACATGTAAATTAAATGGTTTCACCACTTTTCTTTTCAAAATGACGTTGCTAATTTATATATTGAGACCATCTCGGTAATTACAAACAGCACACCATTCATGGCGAGACCTGTTATCTTGTCTCCCGCTGTCAACATGTTCAAAGCATCCTGGTCTGTGTTGATATCCACCACGTCACAGTTTTCTGTTATCATTTTAACATCAGTGCCCACTGTCTCTCGGAAAATAAGGCGTCCCATTTTCTGATTTCCTTTACTATCGTCAGTGTCACCATGTTCGTGTTTCCTGTCATTACTACTGTTAGCAGATGGCTCTGGCGGTATGTCGATTATAAACTCTTCATCAGAAGACTCCATTGTGAGGTGCGTTGCCTTGCTTGTGTGGTTAGTTGCCTCTCTCTCTCTCTGTATTTATTTCCACATTCCTGTGACAAACGAATGACATCAACCAAGTTGACGTTGACGTGTTATTTGAAGAAATCATTCCTAAATGGGTTAATGCATCAAGAAGAGATTTGACGATTTTTTCAGGAATGGCTATCTGGTTGATAATAACTAATCCACACCTTTAGATCTACTTTATAGATTCAAATGTACATGTCCATCTAAGGATTAAATATTGTAGATCATCACTGGATATGACAGATAACAAATATAGTTAGTTTTTTTACATGACTTTGGCAGCTTGATTCACTTTCCCAACTGTCTGTTATAGGGATAGTAAGATTTAAAGTCACATCGGCAATATTTCAGCCATATCGTGACTAAAACTAGCGCTAAATACAGTCAACGAAGAAAGTAAAAGTATATATTAAAACTAGCAAGCAAATATTTTGAAAAGTATAAAACTTGTTTTGGACAATACAATATAAACATTGGCTATTTATCGCCAACAACTGAAGGTAGATCACCATTGCGAGTGAGTGAGTTTAGTTTTACACCGCACTCAGCAATATTACAGCTATATGGCGGCGGTCTGTAAATAACCGAGTCTGGACCAGACAATCCAGTGATCAACAACATGAGCGTCGATCTGCGCAATTGGGAACCGATGACATGTGTCAACCAAGTCAGCGAGCCTGACCACCCGATCCCGTTAGTCGCCTCTTATGACAAGTACAGTCACCTTTTATAGCAAGCATAGGTTGCTGAAGGCCTATTCTACCCCGGGACCTGCACGGGTCAGATCACCATACTGTAGATGGGCTCTGTTATAACGATAAGGAACAAGTTCCACATCAAGTGTTTGTATCTTATGAATATTTAAATGGACACAGAATTTGTTTCAGTTTTTTTATGTTTAGTTTTTCATTTCATTTTAGACTGCTTAGTGTTACGTATAAATTTGTCTTCGATAAATCCAATTCTTCTAATCTCTTATGTCCACATTCGAAACAATACTACATATTCTTCTTGCCACTGCATATGGAATATTTATTTTTGTGTGTCTCGGGTAATATCAGGCACTGATGCGTGGCCTTCGGTTTGTAGTACATATCGTTTTCAGTTGGTTGCCTTGCTTTATAACTTTTACGTCCAAAAATGAAATTTCATTTTGGTCGAATTCCATGGTAAAAGAAACCAAAGGATGGATCGAATTAAGAACATTCCAAAATTGATTTAACCTCTTCCACAGTTCAAAGTCAAATAAGAAAGCCACATGGACCAAGTACTGCTGCCGGGTGGTTGTCGTACAGTGGTTGTATCGACTAGTCGTGTTTTCAGTATAATCAGAACTTTCATATGACATTTGAGACATTTGAGAGTTTAAGGGCCATGCTAAAATACTGTCAAACTTCTAAACATACTCACAAGCCTACTTGGATATCAAGTGGATTGGGTTTTCACTGTCTCCTGTTCGTTCTATAACGAACATTCAGCTACACGGGAAGTTGCCTGTTTTAACGATCTTAAGTGTAATCCCCCGGATATGCTCACTTTCATCCTGGTCGAGGTGACCCAATGCAACTCAATATAACCAAACGTTGTAGCTGAAAGATATAATGCTCGGAGAGACATATGGAGGTTTATTATTTATTTATAATTAACCGGAGGTTATGCGCTGACTTGTTTCCACACTGTTACACTTTCAATCATATTATGTATTTCCTATTCAAGTTTCCTATTACTTACCATTCGTTTTTCTTTTCTTTTCTTTTTTTAAAAAAAAACATTATTAATACTAATAATGGTGCATAGCATTTCACATTTCATCAAAGGTATCAAATAAGATAATACGCAAAGATAACACAACGCATGTCACACTTTATCAATATTTGATGCCGTTATAAACAGGTAACTTGAGATTGAAGAAGGTGAGGATGGGGAAAGAGAGAAATAAGGGAAAGTGAAAGCGTACATATTAGAGAACTCACTTTGCTAATCTGTAATTTAGTCGTCTAGCAGCAGGCATAACCATTTTGGTATGAAATCAGAGTGGTCGTCCCGAAAATGTAGTTTTCCAAACGGTAGTAATTTTTTATGACGTAGAAGAATTGGTCGAAAATTAAATTAAAATCCGATACAGTGAATGTTACTTTACTGATGCTTTCATTAGTAATAATGAAAAAGTGGTTTACTGGATGAATGAGTGGTTTATTCTCATGAAGTAGCATCACAATAGTAGCGTAGAGATAGAAACAATTGTGTAGATTTGTCTTATGGGAGCATGCCTACACCTGTTTTCACACAGTTGCTTATTTCCATCAGACGTGCTTTAATTATGCGTACAAGGCATGAGGGTTATAAATATATCTAGTCATGGGTAATTACAATTATAGTTATTCTCCCAATGTGTTCTTACTGGAATCATCCAAATATATCCAATCTTATCATGTCGTTTGGTTGACTATTAAGATAGAAATTGTATTGATAAGAACTTAGCTTTTGAAACATAGTTACTTGAGTATAGATACATGATGTGCTGTAAATTCGGAATGACCGCCTCTCAGGCTAGTCATTTCACAAACATGCTCTGTATTCATACTGCTTGGGTTTTTTTCTGAACATTTATGTCATTTTCAATTTTTAATTATGTGATCGCTTTCAAATATAAAGAATTCCCCTTGTGGCAATAAAGTATTGTCATTGTCATTGCCAAAGTATTGTAATGGTTTACCGACAAATGTAGAGTACAGGAAGTCCGCAGTTTAGACTACCAGTTGTCCGACTTTCATTAGCGTAAGTCGAGGTGGCTGAGCGGATTAGGTGGGTGACTTTGTGTGCTGGCGATTAGGTGCTTGACTCTGACGGTGTAGGTTCGAATCCCGGATGGGACGCAACTGAAAAAATCTACTAGAATTTGTACTCTACGTAGTGCAATCCGAAATATAACATGTTACATTTGACCACTTTCTAAAATAATGGCATTCTGTAAATTTATTGAGAACTTTCGAAATTATTACTTAGGAGGGCGAACATATCGCGGTTCATATTTTTCATGCGATCACTTTGTTATAGGAGAGTGACGTCATGAACAATGCCATGGCGTCACGGTTCGTCTGTGGCGTTGCGTTCTACATGCGGCGACGGCGGCAAGCCTGCCCATGTTTGAAAGTAGATTTGGGTATATTTTCCTCAGTTTAACGACTTAATAAACAGAATATTTTATTCGTGCCCATAACACTCCTGCCTAAATATCGGTATATCCCTCGTCTCTCGCTCGGGAAATACCAACATTTAGGCAAGATTGTCGTAAACATGGTATGATATAGGCACTCATATAATATCCTCTATATAAGGTCAGCTAACCATATAATATTATGTGGGTACTGTTATAATTTGAAACAACTGTTCTCCAATAGCACATTGTTTTATTGAAGTTTGTGTCTTACAACATGTGCGAGTGGTCATAGCATACAGAAAACGTTTTAGACAGATGTCGATCTTCACCTCTTCATATAAAAATAATTATGTTCAGTTATGCCCTCACATCATTGTGCACAAGTATAACATACAGTGTAGCCAGAGTATGGAATAATTCCGTTAATGGTGAACTAGGGTCAAACATATGTATAAATGAAAAACTACAAGGGTTAACGTTATTTCAGAATGGAGTTTGTGTGTTGTCTCCGAAAATAAAAGAGGGCACATGAAGTTGAGTAGATGGGCGTTGCAAATTCCCTCCTGCCCAAAGGTCTGATTTGCTCCTGGACAGTCGCCCAATGGCCCGGCTGTTACTGCGAAATGTATTCTATTTAATCCACTCTACTGTATGAGGTAAACTCTAACAATGTAAGAAGTTATTCTTCCTCAATTTCTGTCCTCGTTTGCCATTGGCCAAGCGATCGAATTTATCCAGAGTACTTGTACGCATAACAGTGTATCACTAAGCACCCTATAGACATGGTAGGCCATAGACTACGATGCCTACGATGCCTCCTGGAGCTCTGGTTTGACAAAATAGCGACGCCCAAGCTTTCCTTTCTCAAATTTTCCTTTCAGTTGCTTTTTTAGTCCAGAAAATTCTAGACTGGCAGCATTTTTATCTGATCTGATATTTTTGGAGAGTTGTCAGACCTATTATCTGGATTAAATTTTAGGGAACGTATATTTATTCAAACTATTTGAATATATATATGAAACGTCTCATATACACCCATGTCCTCCATCGTCTCCAGTACTTTCTGCTGCAGTACCCAGGTTCAGTCTCACAAATAACACATCAATCTTGGATCACCCAAAGCCAATCATCGTTTCCCGAACGTATGCATGTGGTACTGAGCATACATCTGATCTGACAAAACCCAATACACTTTCTTGTCATCATTTCTACATGCTCTTTTCCCTGTCCACCCCGTTGGTTTCATTGACATGCATTGTATCTACGATCTGCGGAGGACGGTAGAGTGTACACATGATCTACAAAAAACTTTACTCAAGCACAATTAAACACGAAATGATCCAGGAGTCGCATATACATGATAGAAAGAAGAAGTGATTACTCAAATCATATTAATGAAAAAAATGTCATCGTAGGTAAACTAGTATTCACTGCTGGATCTTTCAAAATCCACTTTACAAACGCTTGTTATTTGTTTGTTTCAATCAGTCCTCACACGCCCCACGTCCAGAACAACCCAAAGTTAATCTGAAATGAGAACAAGGACTGGAATTATGTAAATCCTTTCAAA
This sequence comes from Haliotis asinina, assembly GCF_037392515.1. Taxonomy (NCBI): domain Eukaryota; kingdom Metazoa; phylum Mollusca; class Gastropoda; order Lepetellida; family Haliotidae; genus Haliotis; species Haliotis asinina. The sequence continues at coordinate 55,939,121 of NC_090282.1, read as the reverse complement.
TGTACAATTTGATACGACACAGGGAAATAGCTATCTATACAAATGTGAACGGGCTGCTACAATAATATTGTGATGCATTTTGTAAGACAAGGAAATCTGCCCACCGGTGAACCTCTTTCGTATGTCTGCGGTCGTGTTATCCTCCACAGATCTCTCGATATTGTTTCGGAAGGATATTCTGAAACTGAAATGTGCCGACATATATCATTATTCTTCAACATGACAATTACAAAACAAAACACCGCAATTTGTATATAAATAACCTATATCCTTGTAGGAAAAATGCATAAGCAAAAGCCGTGCTCTAATGATTGTTATCAATTTTCGATATTTTCACATACAGATAAGTGGACAAGGGTACCTTTGGCCATTCCTACTCAGCAGACATGACCCCATCTGCCGTTTCTTGTACTCAGTCATCAACTTGGCATTCTCAGCCTCCGCATAGTCCTGCCATCCGTGATGTCCATCGTTCCTCTGCCACACAAACGGCCTGTCAGTTTCCGGTCGGCCATGCTTTTCTGAATAGAACAAAATGTACAATCATTTGACCTGACGCATTAACACATTTATGTGTACATATATATTGTACGTTTCACTTGACGCAACAACCCATTTCACCTGATACAGTAACACATTTCACCCGATACAGTAACACATTTCACCGGACACAGTAGCACATTTCACCTGACACAGTAACACATTTCACCCGATACAGTAACACATTTCACCGGACACAGTAGCACATTTCACCCGATACAGTAACACATTTCACCGGACACAGTAGCACATTTCACTGGACACAGTAGCACATTTCACCCGATACAGTAACACATTTCACCCAACACAGTAGCACATTTCACCTGACACAGTAACACATTTCACCCGATACAGTAACACATTTCACCGGACACAGTAGCACATTTCACCCGATACAGTAGCACATTTCACCGGACACAGTAGCACATTTCACCCGATACAGTAACACATTTCACCCGACACAGTAGCACATTTCACCTGATACAGTAACACATTTCACCCGATACAGTAACACATTTCACCTGACCAAGTGATCATCGAGCTATGCAAATTGAATACAATCGCATGGAACAATTCTGCAGTCTGACCTGTCGAGTTCGTTAGCTGTGTCTTTAGAGCATGGGATGCGGGGACCTCATACTGATTCGGATGTCGTTGAATGAGAGAAGTATGTCTAATGGATATTGTACACAGCTGAAACCAAGTTAGCTTGTTCATGTACGACAGTCTCATGCAGAACCTTTCGGCGACTGACTCAATCTCACCTGTATGTTGAGGGTGACCGAGAGAGAGGTTGGTATCACTCTTCTTGGTTGACTGTAGGGAAGTCTTCTCCGGCAGACAGGCAAAGGGGTCCCTGAAGTTACAAACTTCAGTATTCCCTCAACACCATGACACACAGTTAAGTGAGTGAGTATGGTTTAACCCCACATAAAGCGATGTTCCAGCAATATCACGGCGGGGAAGACCGTTAATGGGTTTTACACTCAGTAAAATGAGTAAATGGAAAAAAGACAACACTAATATGCATTAGAAGAGTCATGGAACTTTCGAAAATTGCAGTGCTGGCATCATCGATGCTGGGATAACTTACATAATAGACGTAGCGATATACCACACAGAAAGTAAAAGGAGCACACCTCATTACCACGTCGTACATATTGTTTTCCCCAAATCTGTACTTGTGGATGCTTCCATTTTCCCATCTCACCTACGAACAACATGCATATGATATTTATACACGTGCATTATACACATGTTGCATACTTTATGTCCCATTTTGGGACATGACATTCATGTTTGTAAAGCGTTAGGATACCAGCGGAAAAAGTTAATGAATAAGTGACAACAGCGGAAAGATATAACTGATGGGAAGACGAAACCTCTAACAACATCTCAGATTGATTAGCTGCGAGGAGAATTTTCGCATTCTTTAGAAACATAAGCATAAGTCAAGAAGAAAGACGGCACCATGATTCTCTGTCCTTGGCGTCTTATGACTACTCCGTGACTCCCAGGCCCGCCATCCTGGTTCCCATACGACTCCTGCCAGTGTGGACCTCAAACAACAAAACATTATATAGACACTAATGCTTAAATGCCCAATAAAGATATCAGATCTCCAAGATACTGTGTTGACATCCCATATACACTACAGTAGATCCATGTGTAGAACTGAGGTCCCCGCTTGGTCGGAGATTAATATTTCGGCAACATACAGACTAATGCTGCGCACGAATCGTCCTCATTTCCTCATCTCATGTTTTCTTGGTGAACTAACTTCAACAATTGCAGGCGTTTACCTCGCTCCACTTGTGCTCCTATTTCAACTCTATGGCTGTCACCAAATATCCGCGGTTGGTCATCCACAATCAGGACATCGAACTCGTTTTGCAAGCCGCATCTGTAAACGTTCCGATTACCGGTGTCCCATAAGACCCACACACTGGCTGAAATTCCAGAGGTTTAGAAAATAGCATTAGGTACCAAACTATTCAAAGAGCAATACACGCCTAACTTCACCAAAAACCGAGTATTCCAATTGTGACGCTCCATGGCAGCCTAGTGAGGGAATAAAGTGATGTAAATTATGGACGTTTACCTCGCAGATAAAACCCACATGAATGACTATGGTGCTTACCAGCCTAGAAACATATCTTGCGTGAAACCCGGTTCGAAACCACGACCATATGTCTCTGGCGTGCTCAACGGTTGCCCAACTCTGCTCTAGTAATAGAGACGTTTTAGGCGACAGGGCAACCTGTGTTTCCAACAGAGTGAAATATGAGCGCTTTGTTATGTGCTGTGTGTTGTTGACTGTATGTTCATGGATATGAACAGGAGAACAAGACAGACACAGCAACAAACCCAGATGAAATGAAAACACTGTTTACTGCCAACTGCTTCCCGAAGATAACTGATTATTATAATTGTACTTACGGCCATCTGCATCATGGTTGATGACTGTTCCGGGACCCTGCGAGTCTTGGTTCCCCCACCTCCAGTCCGGACCCCGGACCACCCTGCTGCCCAGTGGGGGTAAGTTGTCTCTTGTCGTGATGTTATCAAAACTGTCAACAGCTCCGAGATTGCCAGATTCTACGTTGTATATGTTCATTTCTACCAATGTTGTAATCTCTTCCTGAGAGGAAAGGGTAGTGTGAAAAACTAAATTATACAATTAAATCGCCTTTCCGAAGTCCAGACATACAACAAGGAACATGCACACTGGCTAGTCTCACCTTTTCTGATGTTGTCAAAGTACCGCCTAAGGCGTCGATCACCATTTCCATTTCACTTTGTAAGTTATCTGAATCAGTATCCTGACGTCTCATGTAGACCAAAACATTACTCGCTATCCTCTGTAATTAATAAACCGTATTATACTTCACTGATGTGTAACATAATGAGCCCAAGATGGGACATTTAACACAAGTCATGCAGGTCGCCGTCCTCTGCGGTTGTGTGTTGCTTTGTCTCTTTTATACGTAGATATTAAGATTCTGAAACTTAAATAAACTTCCCGATGACCACTGGTTATTGCTGTTAAACACTATTATGATAAGAAAAAAACGCGTACTTTACTCTCTTTTCCTTCTATGCAAATCAGAATAGTGCGAACGTGTTTGTTTGAAATGTTTGAAGGTCTCCAGACCCACTTTAAAACAAACCATAATCATATTCGGTGTATGCTGCCACTAAAGTCTTATCCACCGATAAATTATACTTACAATTTCCAAACATAGTCTACATATGTTTAGCCGCTGCTCACCCGAAGTCGTTGGTGGTTGCAAAGTGTTTTCACGTCTTTTCCTTCAATCAGTTTTCCGTGGCACAGCTTCACCATCGATTCGAGAAATGTCTTCATAGTTGAAAACATATGAAGTAATTGTTAAAACTTACCATAAGTGTTCAATGATATTGAAGATCAATGACCAACCCCCGCCTGTCACCCTACCCTCGGCACCACTTCTTACCCTCCACACCAACACACACATCACCGAACGCCTACGCACGTGTAAGTAGTCCAACCAATGTCACAATGTAAGGAGTCCAACCAATGTCACAATGTTCTTGGCTTTTCGTGGTTCTTTATTGCTGACAAAATTCATAAGGTAATACGTTTTCACTTTTTAAGGAGCATTCGCACCAAAGTTTATAGCATGTTGTGCTACGCGTTAATGCAGTGTCGTAAACTTAACTGGAAACACCAATTCAGACTCACCCTGTCGGCCTCCCCGATAGGGATCCACACAAGAGGACTTGCTATGTATGTTCTTGCATGTTCACTTCCTAATTGTCCAACTGCACCAATGAGACGCATTCTATCCTGAAGACAAATATAGAAAATTGTTTATTACCCAGTGCGACATGATGTCCCTCTGGTGTGTCGAGATCAATTCTTCTTTAATCAACTCGTAAAAGAAACTCTAAACAAAATATCACAACATAGATCAGGCTATAAGGTACATTTTCACAAAAGTCCAGATATCATACTCTATCAGATGGGCACACTGTATCCCGCGAAGTCTCTGGTAACTCTGCAGATGCCAATCCATCAGTTATGAAAACAATCCTTGGTGGAACCAAAAGGCCTCCCATATTACAGATGCCACCTAGAAAACCAATATCTGCATATTACACATGACAAAGTCATGTTTTCGAAACAGAAACACGAGCAAACGTCAGTACACTTTTACTAAAACACAAAAGCCAAGCAAGGTGGTTAGAAGATGGACGTTTTAAATAGTTAAATATATCAATGCTCCTTGCATTCAAATCAACATAGACAGCGATGACTGAATGTGTAGTAGATACATTGATAGACTCGTATCTCCGTGGTCTTGTGAAGACATGTTTACATATAGAATCACAAGGATAAAAAATCAGAAGTGGCACTATGAGTTACACACCTCTTGAAAGACAGGCAAGGGCAACCAGCAGGGACTGGAGAAGTGGAGAAGGACCTCCTCGCTCTACTTTTTCTGATGAAAAATGAATGTTCATTTTGAAACATGAAAGACTTTCATTAACTTTAAAATTTCAGCTTCAAACTAAATAGAAGTGTAAATACTCAAGAGAGGAATTTTACTATATATGGTAATGGTATGCCAGGTGGGAACATTTTAAGATGGCTGAAGTTTTCTTGAAAACCATAAATACGTAAATTTGTATTTTTAGCCCGATATTGCCATCAGACTTACCAAGAGCATCCTGCAAACTTGCGTAGTCATTTGAAAGGTGGTGTATTACTTTAGCCTTTCCTCCGAATGTCACTAAAGCGACGTTTTCCTCAATATCATACTTTTCAGCAACCTCTTCAATACCTATTCAATTGAAAAGTATCAAATATCACACGCTACAACATTTGTTTCACATGATATATTTTAACTGTTTAGCATGTTTAACTATAAGTACCTGTAAGGAAGTCAAGGACAATATCCTTCATCTGTGCAAATGCTTGTTCACTGATACTGCCAGACGTGTCCAGACAAAACACTGTGTCCAATGCTGCTTCAGCTCTGAGGGATCCGTCATCTGGAACAAACGCACCCAAGAGGACACAATTAATACACATCACAACTGGGCCTCACAAATTATACAATTATGTATACAAGTATGTAAGTGGATAATTGAAAACGAGCTTTCGATGTGACGAGCGTACGCTTTAACCACAAGGCTGTGTATTTACCCACATATATATTCATAGCCTTGTGGTTAAAGCGTACGCTCGTACAATATACAATGTATAGATAACCGTTTGTTATAAGTTAGGGCAAGTACGACACTGGCATAAGCTGCTGTTGGATGTGTACATATCTACAGCGTACCTTGCTGATATATGTCTTCAACAGCTCTCCACAACCTTGTGTCATCTGGACTACTGCTTATAAGACTCTGGACATCTAACTCCAGTCGTTGTATGTGTATCGACGATTGGCCAGAGCTTGTCCTTTCCTTTGTAATGGGCACAAACAATCTACCACTAAAACATAAAACAAACGTACACAGAAGAATGTTCACATGTTTATCGTGTGACATTATTATATGATAACGCTGAAATGTTTCATAATAATGGAATTACCTGGTGACACTTTTCAAGACATCATCCCTGTCGACTGTACCGGGATCATGTAGATGTTTTTCGCCACCTTCTTTCCTTTCTTCTTCCTTCAAGTTAGCGAGTGTCTTAACCTTTTGACCTTCTCCTTTTCCAAAAGGTTTGTACCCCGACATTTCCTGACGTGCTTTCAATCGATCAAGTGTCATTACGTTGCTTGATGTTGAACTGGAAAACAGTGGAGTATTTTTTCTAGGGTATTTTGTTAAAACTTTACCGCCGCCACTCTTCTGCGCTGTGTTTATGGTACCGGACGTTTCAGGGTTCCGACTGTTTTCTGGTTTTGTCTCTGAAACTGATGCATGACTAGTTTCATCTGCAGTTGATGCAGTAGCTCCGTCATTTCCCTTTGTATGGCCTGATTCTGATCTGCCTTCCTTGTGGACAGGTTCATGGGTGCAGCCATGATTCTTTTGAGTCCCGTAATCAGTTGGAGAGAAGTCATGGGGACCATTCCGTTGTAGCTGATGACCAGATCCTAATGTTGAAGGCGACGTGTGACTCGCCAACTCAGTTTGTGATTCGTCTTTGACAGTTGATCTTGGTTCGTCATTCTTCTCAAAACCTTGAAAACTTTGTGTCAAACGCTCCTTTTCCTCAGCTATGACTTTTCGAATTTCATCACTGGTTGAACTTGCCTGGAGTGTACACAATACACGAGAGAGTGTGGAAATAATCTCACCATTCTGCTGTCTATGTAGGGCGAACTGACTTTCAATGAAATGTTTTTGTTTCGTCATTTCTCTATTGATAACAGCAAACCTCTCCTTTGTGGATATTCCACTCTCATTTTGTGTGTTTCTTTCCTCCGCCATGGAATAACTGTAAAATGAACATTTTAAGTAACTAACGTTCATAATTGTGTAAGGATGTATACTGACATATTATTCCACACTTGTGAGATATACTTCCCAATAAATCTAGCCAGCAAGTAATATATTATTGTTTAACATATGGTTATGGAGGAGAAGATAGACGGAGAAGATACTCACTACATTTCGACGTAACACGTGGATATCACTTTACCTGGTGGGCTGACTACCGGTTCTGTGCAGCCAAAATTCGAGATGAGAAGAAGTACAAGTGTCTCTGTTGTCTCTGTTGACTTTTAGAGTTGCTTTGATCTCAGGTTTTGAACGCACGCTGTTTGAAATAAGACAGCGTATAGCATCCATGAAGTCCTTTGCACATCTGACGAACAGGTCATTCTCTAAATGGCGAAATGTGAAAGCAATGGGATGGACCTTAACCGTGATCAGTTTGACTGCTTGGTGCTTATGTACATCACGAATGAAGGTGTGTAGTTGAGTCGGATCCCGAACCATGGCTTCACAAAATTCCTCATCAATTCGATCAGGGTCTTCAAATTTCGGCTGTGTGAGGGTTAGTGTTGATGTTACTGAGTCAAGAGATTCTTTCCAGTGGATACAGGCAAGAGTATCTGTAACCGAAAACGAATAATTTGTTGAATATCCGAAAATTAAATGTACATGTATATCCATAATGTTTGTTTTCTTCATTTCAGTTTTGTAATGTTAGATTTACAAAGAAATGTATAATCCTTAAGTAATTACTGCATCATGCGATAGCATGAACCTGTATTTTAATTTCGAAGTATTGATACAATTATGTTAATGTTAACATTATGATATGAACATATAATTTAAGACATCGTATTATTACAACATGTATTTACATAAAGTGTACGCTAGGGGCCTATCATTTCACTTTAAGCTGAGTTTAAGTGTTTAGCATTGTGTCGAAAAATATTGTGTGATCGTTTCTCGCAAACAAGTGTCCAAAGAATACAGTTATTTCGATTATGAATTGTTTCAATTTGTGGCCTTATATCTCGAAAGTTAGATAGCTGCTCTCTCGTTCCGCTAGGAACTGAATCGTCATACAGTATCGAAGTACCATATATCTACTGACAGCATCAAAATTGATCATGTCTGGTCGTACCTTGTATCCTCTCTCCTCGCCTGATTGCATCTGACAACACCTCGTTGAAATGAATATCAGCATCGGGAAATGATTCCTTTTTTGAAACCATTTTTCCTCTCTGATATTCTCGGAAATGCAAAGTGTCCATGGTGTGCTTACTGAAAAGGGAACACTGCCGCCTTAGATTATGTAGATGTGTTCCACTATTTTTTCACGTGTCCTAAATATTATAGCTTTCGATCCGAATCATATTTCTGTATGTAAAGTTTCTCCCTGCGGGATGTGGTAAATATAACAGCATGACATAATATAAGACGAATATAGATGTTCTAGTCAGTCCATCAATTATTTATTCCACCAGTTTCATCTAATCTAATCATATTGTATAGCGCTGAAAGGTTCCACAGCATGTACACAATGTATACACAGTGCCTCTTGTGTTAACAGTCGTAGGCAATTTTGAAGAGTTGAGTGTTTGAGTTTGTCCAAAATGTTGATGGCGTTTCTGATAACTTGATGTGATCTGGAAGAGCATTACACTTGTCCTGATAATGATCCTACCAGCTGTATTTTGGAGAAAATGCAGTGTAGGAAATAGTGTTGAGGACATGCCATATAACAGGGAATTAGATTATTCTAATCATGATATGATAAGCGAGTGAGCTAACATTTTAGTGGAGTCATGAGAAAGGTATCTGCGGAGTTGTCCAATCTTAAGGAGATGGAAATGAAAATCAAAGCGATTTGGTTCATAAAAGTCTTGTAGTTTCTCATATTTTCTAATGTGCATTAAATAGCCACGAATCAAAACTAAGATAGTTGTTGACATCGTAGATGGTTGTTATTCAGAGATAATAACACCTATGATGCACAGCATTACGCATAAATGTGAATCTCCGAATTTATTATGAAGCGTCATTAATATAACCCATTTAGGTTTGTTTATTAAATTCTTTTCTTTCTTTTTGAATGAACTAGTGATGACACCAGGTTTTCGCGGAAAGGCTATCGTATATATTTAGATGGTGTGATGTATTAAAGGACGTCATCTTGTCAGGGAATCATGTTTGGATGGTGTGTGATGCATTAAAGGACATCATGTTTGTCACTGAATCATGTTTAGATGGTGTGATATATTAACATGATGTTATATATCACAGTATTATTTGAATGGAAATAGTTCCGATAGATGGGATGGAATATTAATACATGTATTCACGGCATGGAAGGCGTTTTGATATGAGATCGTCATATTCTCACAGCATGTGGTTAGTGCACGGAACATGTTTTCATATATAATTGTTATATCATCACAACATGCATTTATTACATGGAAAGTTTTAACGAAAAAGGATGTGATAGTAACACTGACATGTATTTACTGCGGGAACAAATGTTTTAAAATAGGGGTGTGACAATATCACAGCATGCATTTTTTGCAAAGAAAATGTTTGGATATGAGGATGTTATGTTATCGCAAATGTTTACGAATGAGAATGCAGAACAGCCCTTCTCGGGTTTAGGACGGACAGAGTTACCTCCCATGCCGATGTGGCCGTACACCCCTGGTGCTTGTCTATATGTACGAGAATCATGACACTCATTACACTATGTGCCCCAAAGTAGATTCTGTCTACTCAACGATGTAGAAATAAACTTTCAAGTCAAAGTTCGACAAAGCATAGGTTGGTGGATAACAATACTCACTCATGCCATCCTGTGTGTACCCCAACTCTGCTTGGTATGTATTGACTTCAATCCGGTTTTCCCAAACGCACTAAAAATAGCTGTCATGTGACATCACTCGTGTTTGTCGGAGTCTCAATTTCCTGGTGTGGTGTTAGCTAAAGCAGGGTCAGTGTGACTTGAGGGAGCAGCCATTTGCTTTTATGTAATCAGCAATATTCAACCATAAACATGGCCAGCAGCACCAAAATGTAACTGGACATTATTTCTTTTGACAATTACATTTAGTTTTATGAATATGTGAAAATGAAATGATCTGGTCATGGCCAGATCTCGGACGTTATGAGACATACACAAGGTATATTCTAAAATAACCTTTCCCAGTGCTTTGCTAAAAATGCCGACACACTTTGAACCAATCATGTAATAGGCACTACGTCCTTGGATGGTGGACTGCATTTAAATGAGTCATATATAATCTCGTGCAACAGTTATGTTATTGTTTTGAGAAAGCAACAGACACGCACACATGACCACATCATGTGCATTTGTGTTGATATGTAATGCTAACCAGTTGAGTTCAATCAGTTTGCAAACAAATGATTACTGATAAATGTAATGTCTAAGATACTCGTGTGCATCTTAGGGTTACAGGGGAATCTGCAAGCTGAACTGTCAGTGGATATATAAGATGTGCAAGTGTATCTGAATGTTAAAGAGGAATATACATTCTGAACTGTCAGTGGATATATAAGACGTGCATGTGTATCTGAGGATGAAAGAGGAACCTGCATGCTGAACTGTCAGTGGATATATAAGATGTGCATGTGTGTCTGAGGATGAAAGAGGAACCTGCATGCTGAACTGTCAGTGGATATATAAGACGTGCATGTGTATCTGAGGATGAAAGAGGAACCTGCATGCTGAACTGTCAGTGGATATATAAGATGTGCATGTGTGTCTGAGGGTTAGCGCTAAGGATTCTATTCCAGAATTAACTGATTGACCGAGGTATATAAAGGAAGCTAGGTATTACCTAGCACTGTATGTAATGATGATAATGTGGATATGCACTGCCTTGCCCATTTTATCAAGTAGGATGACTGTCACTGAATATTACAGCATTGTCTGTATTTGTATAAAACTTTTGAATTTGTACTGTCACTCTATTTTGTACTGCCATAGTTGTATTTTTGTATTGATTTGTATTGAACTGTGAACTTGCGGCACATTTATTGTTTGTGGGTTTCACGGACTGATTCACGCTTAACTTTTCAGTTCCCATTTTAACACCTAATAAAATGAAGGGTTCACAACACCTAATAAAATGAAGGGTTAACAACACCTAATAAAATGAAGGGTTAACAACATCACTATTCTTTACATTTAGTTTTTAGGATTTGTTTTAAATTTACTGAAAATGTACATGTGGATTTACTTCCCGTACCAGTAAACGGGAGTCAGTTCACCGTTACACATATTTACAGCTGGAATTTGTGATAGCGGATGTATCATGGACTGGATGATGTCATTAGTGGATTACCACACTCTACAACCTGCTGTCTTTCGTCGGAGTAGATGCTGCATACTGGGATATATTAAATTCAGACACTATAATGTGAGATTTACAGAGGTGTACAAAATGTCTTGCCACGGGATACGTATATGCACACGCGTGTACTTGACGTGTATATAATCTGTATAGGACTGGTTTGGTTTGGTGTGGTTGTTTAACGCCGCACGCAGCAATATTCTAGCTATATGACGGCGGTCTGTACAGAGTCGAGTCTGGGCCAGACAATCCAGTGATCCACAGCAGAATAGGTACCCTTAGTAGAAATAGCAACATTGTGTCATCTTGTGATGTCTGAGCAGAAATGCCGCAAACAATATAATGCACATGATTGTTGATTGTTGCAGTGTCTTTCATAAGTAAGGAACAGCGACTGCAAGATAGACTCAGCTTGATTTGCGATTAGTGAATCAGTGGACGGCCTGATCTAACAGAATCCTCCGCGAGAATGCTGACTTAAAGATCCAGCAGCAAATCATTGTTATTCAAACAATCTCTCACTTTATGAATACATACATACAACACATACATGTTCAACGTTTTATTTTTATTTCACGCATAGATTGAAACATACATATATCTTTGCAGTTAGGAAACGACAAAAGTATTTGACAATGATAAAGCACGTAGTCCTGAAGATAACAGCGCACATATATTCTAAAACGTAACCAGTTTTGGAAACTGATTGCAGTCTAATAGATAGGGAGAGGGCGACAGTAAGAAAGTACGTTGGTATTGTGTTCAACCCCTTTGTCTTTTTGGACAATAAAATATGTCTGAAACAATATGATATATTTCCAGAAAAAATTCCAGTTGTTTCTATGGTGAGGAAAAAATGTAAATTACACACCAATTGTTTGGGACATGATTGATGTCCTGAACCAAATATGTCGCAGGAAGGAATGAAATTATTTGGCTCCAACTTTCAGAGAATTAACTGACATGAATCTGTAGACATAAACAAACTATCCTGTCTACATCACAACAATCCCTGGTAAACCCCGCTTCCTTTACTCCAAACTTTTTTTTTTCGTCCCCGTATATATATCGTGACTATATATGGTACAACTAAGCATTGAACGTTTATGTGAAATCTGACGATGATGCAGCATATCAGTTCATAATCTGTTTCGTAAATCTGCTTAAATCCAACACAATTATGTAGGAATGTGTAATGTTTTGTGCTGTTTCAATTTGGGACATAACCGTGACAAACATGGTATGGTGCACACTTATACACTTACTAATGTGTCTCTAATGTAATCAGTCACTATTACTGGTAAACGTACAGTAAGGGTCAGTATGCATTTATATTGTACACAAATATATACGACATACAATATTTTTCATCACTGGGCAAACACATTAAAAACAACTGAATAGAATCATGACTGCCACTGCTATTGTGAAGCAGTAGGAAGGAAAGCTTTCCATCCTGTACTGGGTTTTGCTTAACGCCAGGTCAGTTTATCACTGCACTCTAATCATGGTCTAAGCTCATGAAATGATTAAATGAAAAGATCTTGCTGGCGTACTACGAAACCACCATACTGGCCGGTCCCCTCGCATCATTCTGAAAATACATCAAACATGACAACAGTTACTAGACATGAGGAGGCAAACATATCCGATTACTCGTTCAAGAAATCCCGACTACGTTTAAAGTGAAAAAAACACATCAGCCAATTTGTCTTGTACAAATACAAACGTATTTCCTAGTTATTGTCCTTGCTGAACACCTCATTGAGAATAGCATCAATTTAAGACATCATGCACAGCATATGTATATCGGCCTTCAGCAATTTAATCATTTCTAGGAGTTTCTTTCTTGAAATAATTACTAAAAAAGGAAATATGGAATTCATATTGACCAGATAATAATTATTATTTCCACAACACCGAATCGGAATGTGCATGTGTGAGTTATCTGTGTACTTACACTACACGTACCAAATCTTAAGCCTTCAAAACATTACCTATAGCTAGTTTCCTTATGCGAACGGTTGATTGGCTTGTAACTGACTTTTCTTGCATAGACCTGAACATAACTCTGTAGCTAAGGATGGAAAAGAAAACATTTAGAACCCTATATTGTAATGTCAACATCTTTGTGAAAGTTAAAAACAGTTCAAGACGATTTACAGTTACAGTTACAGTGATTTGCATTCTTGTAAACTACGCACGATGTTACTCTGCCATATTCCATCACAAAGCGATGTAGAAATGACAAGGGATGGTATCACCTTTCATTATTTCTCTGAAGCAGACAAGAACCTTCAGGGCGTTTCTTGTAGGCTGAAGTTAATTTTTCACTGTCGGAGGGAGAGTAGTCCTGCCACCCTCTCTGCTTGTCCTCCCTCTGCCAAAGATAGCTGTCAGCCACTCCTTCTGTGTGTTTCCCTGCAAGTTATGTTCAGTATGTCCAGAATGATTCTTTCAACGACAGCGTAGCTGATAATGTTATCGACATGCCTGCTCCATTGAAAGGTAACTATTCCGGGGGCAAGGTAACCCTTCATATTATCTACAACGTACCTGCTCTAATGAAAGGTAACTATTCATGCTATCTACCACACGTACCTGGTCCAGGCTACCAGGTGTACCTGGTCCTGTGTAAGGTGACTGTTCACGGTATCTACCAGGTGTACCTGGTCCCGTGTAACTGTTCACGGGATCTACCAGGTGTACCTTGTCCAGTCAAGGGTAACTGTTCACCGTATCTATCAGGTGTACCTGGTCCCGTGTAAGGTAACTGTTCACGGTATCTACCAGGTGAACCTGGTCCCGTGTAAGGTAACTGTTCACAGTATCTAACAGGTGTACCTGGCCCCGTGGAAGGGAACTGTTCACGGTATCTACCAGGTGTACCTGGTCCCGTGTAACTATTCACGGTATCTACCAGGTGAACCTGGTCCCGTGTAAGGTAACTGTTCACAGTATCTAACAGGTGTACCTGGCCCCGTGAAAGGTAACTATTCACGGTATCTACTAGGTGAACCTGGTCCCGTGTAAGGTAAGTATTCAAGGTATCTGCCACGTGTACCTGGTCCCGTGAAAGGTAACTATTCATGCTATTTACTACACGTACCTGATCCAGTTCTCGACTGCTGTTCATGGTTTGCTAGTTGTACATCATCTGCTTTAGCTGTTGACTCAAGAAGACAAGCGACAGGATCCCTGTGAAGGTGAGAAAGGGCGAATTCGGTTCAGTGTTGCTCTCCAGTGCAAAGTCACCAGCCACCTCCAGATCCAAACTCAAACGCAGAGGCTATTTGCTTATTAACCCAGGTCCTCATTCAATGAGAACATTTTGGAGCGAGTAAACTCAAATTAAGGCGAGCTGGCGTGTTCGACATGTACCTGGTAACTTCTGATATTCATTTATCAAATACATGCTGAACAGAGGGATTAACACGAGTGAAACGTGTCTGAGAACTCACCGAATAGATAAATCAAATTTGTTGGTTTCCCCGAACCTGTATGCATATATATTTCCGTTCTGCCACCGCACCTACGAAGTAAAATAGGTGATGTGAAGAATTGTATTTACATGATGAAACAGATAGGTTGACTGCAGCACTGCATGTATATTATTTCAAACCAAATCAACTCACGTTATTAATAAACGGACTGTGTTTTGGGGACAGAGGCTCACCCTTCAATACACGTATATGATACTGAATAAAACTGGCAGGGGATGACGTTTGTCTTTAATTTGCTTGTGTAGACTAAAACATTGGTTAGATGTATATCAGCAACTGTAACTAAATGGCCGTTCACATAACATGGTGGAATGGTGACACATCCTACCATTACTCTCCCAGCCAGGTTTGCTCTGATGATGACACCTGTACCGCCACGACCGCCATCCTGGTCTCCATACGTCATGTGCCAGTCAGGACCTGGTGTGGACAGTCATTAATATAACAGCTATGTATTGCTATATACTTTAGATGTGTCGTCATATGACTAAGATGCATCGTCATAAAAATCAGCTGTATTATCATATACAGCTCATGTATGTAGTCATATAAACCAGATGTAACTTGATTTAACTCACATAAATCAGACATGTCCTCACATACCTCGATTGTGAGGACATATATATTTTACGCATCGCGGAATAACTGAGAGGTATCTTCATGTGGATATCTTCAAGCCTTATGTGTGGCGTCAAATATGTCAGATACATGGTCATTTCGAGCCTGATCAAGAAAAGGTATGAACACTAGGTAGAAAGTGCTCATAACGAACACACGTATTTGGCTTATGGTCGTCCCATAGTCTCGTTCTCTAACATCATTGGACTGACCTCTCTCTACTTGCAAGCCGACGTCAACGTTTCCGCCGCTGTCCAGAATTCGGGGTTGGTCATGCACCTCAGTGACGTCATAGCACCCATTTTGACCAAATCGGTACACATTGAGATGACCGCTGTCCCAGTACACCCACACGTATTCTGGCAATAAATGAGATGCCGTAGTTAGTACAACGGAAACCATCCGTTTCCAAATGCACCATAATCTTATGTAATGAAATATTATGATAGAATCCTCAATATACATTTGGTAAATACATTGACGGTATTCAAGATTGTCAAGCAGTTGCGATGACCAATAACCGATTGTTACAAATCTGTTTAAACATGTTATAATTCTGGTTTCAATAGAGAGACTTACTGGCGTCCAATCCGTGATTAATGATTGTTCCCGCCCCTTCCGTATCCTGGTTGCCCCACACCCAGTCATGACCGCGTACTACTCGTGCACCCAGAGGAGGGAGACTTGGAGCTTCATATATGTTCGAGAACGAGTATTTAGAACCGTAAGCAATGGCCACTTTGTGTAGATGTTCCTGCACTAGGTCTCTAACGTCCTCCTGAAGACAAGCACCCAATAAAGTAGTTGACATTAATCATGTTGTATCTTCTTCTTATCGGTAACGTAAATGTTATTTAGTCACATAGGGTTGTAAGCTGTTGTACAGGTGAAATGACTTGAGGATGCAACTACGTAATTGGGATACAATATGACGACATGCATTGTGTGATTGGTTGTTGTTTAACACAGCGCTCAATAATATTTCCCCTATATGCTGTCGGTCTGGACCTAACAATTCAGATGTCAATAGCATCGATCTAAGCAACCGGGATACGATAACATGTGTCAACCTGACCACCCTATACCGTTAGTCTACTCTTACGACAAGCATCAACGAGACAACTATTCGTCATGGCTAACACTGATCGATTTCAACTGTGTGTCCGGGGTATGAGGACGGATCGGCTTCCTTGAGCACCCGATCCCGTTAGTCGCCTCATACAACAAACATAGGATCTTGAGGGGCCTGACGACATGTACCAAGCAAGTCAGCGAGCTTGACCATCCGATCCCATTTCTCAGATGTGCATGGGTTACTGATTCCTGATGGTTACATGGTTTACATTTAATGAAACAGATGTATCCTGCATAACGTATGTATGGCGGGAGTTGTGTGAATCTCTTGACTTAGGCCTTACACTGTTTAATGTATATACTACGTTTACGTCTAATTGCTTAGCTTACCATCTCGTCCTGTTTCGTATCTGGCGAAAAAAAGATTGACAGTTGCCTGGACCTCACGTTTTCAAACATGGCAGAGTCCATGCGTCTGTCTCTGATCAGTTCCAAAGAATCTCCAGCAAGTTTCTACAAAGGTAATTCAGAAATGAACACGATCAGCTCGGATGTGTCATTAAGGTGGCAAACGCCAGTAGATGATCAGTTGTAAAAGATTTATGAACATGTCCCCATTTCTACTTACGTGGAGCCGTTGATGTCGGCAGAGCTTCTTGATTGCACTGCCCTCAATCACCATCCCTCCACATAGCCTCCCCATCGACAGCAGGAAACTCTGATTGAACATTTGAACATGGGGACATACCAATCAGAAAATGCAGTGAGCAAGGCAGTGAGTGATTGAGTGTGTTGTAAAACGTGTCCGCTAGCCATGAAACACGTTCAACAATTTCAGATATATGATAACGCTGATCATGGTTTCAGCAGTGGGAAGTCAAAATGTCTTTCATTGAAAGTATTGTCAATTAAACATGTATATTAACAGGTTACAGGCAGGGGATTTTCAGTAACACCGTTTCATCAAATTTGTCAAGTAGGGTATAGGTTCCAGGAAATTTTCCTTGTAATGACATAAAGCAGTACATATATTTAAAGTTTACATTTTTCAACATCTCTGTAAACGATATATACCAAACTGAAATCCTCCATGGTTGATATACCCAACTAGGTTGATATAGCAACTGTTTTCTAAGTTCTAAGTTCAAACGTATGACACCTTAAAGGTATACTGTCACAATGCAACTAAACATGATATAGTTAGTGATATTTATTCAGCCTTCACACATAACTTCGAGAACAATGTACCAACCATGTCAGACCGGCCAACTGGTACCACCACAACTGGGTGGGGCACATAGTCCCCGGGCTGTCTCTGTCTCAACTGGCTGAATGTGTGGGTCAGGACCTCTTTCTCCTAAAACAATGGGATTGACAAGTGAACGTTTTATAATACCAGCAAAGCCATACGGACGTCCAAATCAAGGCAATAGTAATCTGTTAACCTGTTCACTGGTCACATGCCCGTCCTGCGCAGTCTCTGGTAGTGTGCCTGTGGCCAGGCCGTCCGTGATGATGATCAGTCTCGGTGGGAGTTTCAGGCTGCCTCCAATGTTAAGTATTCCTCCTGAAGAATTAATAGTAAAAGATTCCTGCATGACAACTGTGTGAGATACAGATATGACAACACTAACTTATAAATTATTGTGTAGACTAAGGGTTTCCGATTTCCGACAAAGTGTACCCCATCTAAGGTTATACCGGCCATGATGTAGGTGACGGCGTTGTACATACCTCTCTCTGTGCACGTCATCGCCACCAGAATCCCTTCATTCAATGGGGACGGCCCTCCTGGCGTCAGGTCATCTGAGTGGCAAATATACACATACTCCATATAAACAAGAACAAGCTACCTCTATATATACATTCAGGGCAAAGTAAGCAAACACTATCTGAAGTCAGACTGATATATTCTTATTACATACTAACATGAATTATTTGATTAGGCATGATATCATACCTATGGCATCCCTCAAACTGCCGTAGTCATTTGATAGTTGATGTAACACTCGGGCACGACCTCCAAACGTAACCAGGGCGATATTTTCCTCCATTTCGTGTTGTTCCGCAATATCTTCAATGCCTGAACGTACATCAAACAAATCTATGTCTTTATATCACATCAAAATTTGAAATAATATCTAACCTTAACTCATATATATTACACCATTGTATTCAAACTGACAACATCACCACCAAAAACGAATATGTTTATCTGTTCGGCTCTCTGTTATTGGATAGCTGGCATAACAACTCAAATAGGTACTCAGACTGCTTTACCTTAAGCTTCTTTCCCAAACGAAATCCGGACGTGACTCGATATAAGGAGCTGACTATAAATACGTACCGTTGATGAAGTCGTGGAGCATGGTTGTTATTTGCCTGAATGCCTCTCCCCTCACGCTGTCTGATGTGTCAATGCAGATGACGGTGTCCAGGGCTGTGTCTACGCTGGGGACAGTGCTCGAGTCTGTAATTAATTTGTTACTGATTCAAAAACATGCATTGTAATGTCACTCACTCATGCTATACAGATATTCGTTTGCATTTTTGTTCTTCTCTGAATATTAACAGTAAAAAATACCCATAATAATAATAATAATTTAAAAAATCTAATACAGCTCTAGGGCCTGATGGCATTCGAAACCGGTATTGGCAACTGTTTCCCTGTGTCCAAGCACCACTCCTTCACTGTTTCAGTTCTCTTGTGGACACAGGTGATGTTCGTCCATGGTTCTGCAAGGGTATCGCACAATACTTCTTAACAAAAAAAGGAGACTTGACTGATCCCAAAAACTTCCGCCCTATCACGAGTTTGAATACTCAAAACAAACCATTCACAGGTTGTTTGACAAACCTCGTGTCATCTTACTGCTCGTCCAATGACAGAGAGCAGTGGGGGGCTGAAACATACCACCGCACCCTCTCCATGTGCTGGATAGACTACAAAAAAGCATATGACTGAAGTCTCTTCAGTGTGAGCGACTGCTTCATTTGCTCAAGTCTTTAATGAGTTGCTGGTCGACTCAACTTGAGATGTACTCGCAAGGGCAGGTGCAGACTTCGGAATCTATTCCAGTCAGATGGGGAATATTTCAGGGGGGACTCCTTCAAACCTTTGCTTTTTTTGTCTGTCTCTAAATCCTTTGAAATTTCTGCTCAATCGGGAGGAGGGTTACAGATCCCCAACACCTCTTACTCATCTCCTATACATGGATGACACCGAGCTCCTTGCCAAAGGAGAAACCAATTTGAAAGAACACGTTCTCCTTGTTGAGTCGTTCTCTAATGATATTGGCATGACATTTGGACTCGACAAATGTAATACTCTTCATTTGAAACGTGGCAAGGTAACTAATGATGGATCGGTCATGTTACAAGGGGGAGGAGTTATTGAGCATCCTGTTGAAGATCAGGCCTACACCTATCTTGGAATGCGAGACAAGCTCCAGAATGCCCACATTAAAGATAAACTTCGGCCGAGTATAAATCTCGTTTGAAGAAAATCTGGAGCTCAGAGCTAAATGCTCGAAACAAGGTCAAAGCCACCAATACTTTTGCTGTGCCAGTCCTCTCCTATTCCTTTGGAGTAGTTGATTGGACAAAACAAGACACCCAGAGTCTTGACCGCCTGACCAGAAGGATCATGTCTGGTAACACAGCACACCACCCTCGTTCCTCTCTTAATCGTTTATATGCCAATCAATTCTGGAGGTCGGGGTTTGATTAATGAGGAAGCTCTTCATGACAGAATTTTATTGTGTACTTTTGCACATATTTATTTATCGGATGTTCCTCTGGTGATGCACGTCAAGATTCACGATGAAAGGAAGGAATTCCACAGCTATTTTAAGCGTGCCAAGGTTGTTGGACACAATCTGAAATTTGAAGTTGATTTTGTTGACGGCGATGTACTGCTGGATGGTACAGCGATGGGAGTAAACCAGGTGAAGTCCTTCACCAAGTCTGCTCAGAGTCAGTCCTTTGTGGAGAAGCTTTCTGAGAAGCCATTGCATCGTGTTTACATGCAGTGTGTGGAACAGAACAGCAATCCAACCAACTCCTTTGCCTGGATGAAGTCGGCTGGTCTCAAATGTGAATCTGAGGGCTTCCTTTTTGCTGCTCAGGGCCAGTCACTTCCCACTCACAATCGCCAGAATGTTATTCTTAAAGAAAATATCAATATGAAACGTCGTCTTTGCAATGAATTTACAGAGACTGTCCAACACCTTGTCAGTGGATGCCCTTCCTTGGCACAAACAGCTTATCTTAAAAGACATGATGGCATGGCTCGATGCTTTTACTATCGTCTCCGCCATGCCTGTGGCTTTGACTCCGAGGTCCATCCATGGTACGACCCTGAACATGTCCAGGGTGTCCTGGAAAATGATGCTTTTAAACTTCTCTGGAATAGGCCAATATACAGCCTGAGATGAATTCCAGCCAACAAACCTGATCTAGTCCTTTTTGATAAAACCAATGAAATTATTTATATCATTGAATTTTCTGTCCCTTTTGACAGCAATGTGATTGGCAAGATTCAGGAAAAGCATGATAGATATGCGGACCTTGCCTTTGAAATGTCTCGCCTGCATCCCAAGTACACTGTTGTCAGGCTCCCCATTGTTCTTGGTGCCCTTGGTTTGGTACCTCCTGATCACTTGGCGCAGATCAGGAGAGTGCCTGTGTTCTCCACCGGGAGAACAGCCCTTCTGACAATCTGGGTAATGCAGAAGGCTGCAGTGTTGGGGAGCCTCCATATTCTCCGGAAAGTTCTTGGTGGGTTCGACTAGGCAGTGTTTCCCTGGGAGAAGTCCCATTCGCTGTCTGGGCTGCGTGTAGAGGGGGCGAGGGCTCTGAGCTGATGATGAGCTTTACCAACCTGACTGTGCCAGGATCACCCGAACCCTCTCTGCTGCATTTCAATTCTAATCTGTAAAACATAATAATAATGGCGGTTTATAGAATGCAAACTCCCATTCGCTAAGTATATACTTACGACGTTGAATTTCTGTTACGTTTGTCGAAGGACCCATGTGGAGCTGACCCGAAGCTCTACACGCTGTCACAAGTCAAGCTAGCAAAAATAAATTACAGTCGACCTGTTCTGGGCAACAAGTAATGTGTAGGTTTACTAATTATTAGTTCCCGATCATCTGAACTAGAAAAGTTCCTTGATGTCTCCTTCTCAGAACCGTAAGGGAAATAGTTTCTACAACATAACGGTACCTGCACACTGAGCTTCCGCCACACTCTCCCACAGTCGGCACCTGTCCGCGCTGTCCTGCCCGCCAACCATGCTCTCCAGCAGTGTCTGCATCAGCTGCTCTCCGTTCGGTTCCTCGCAGAGTCTGGTCTTGGTCAGCATCACTTGTCTGAACACAATAACTTAGTCAGTATTTGCATGTTTCTCATCTTAGATCACATAATACTAAAACAACACCATTTGTAGATGTTTCTAGGCACTAGGCTATCACAGTGAACTGCTACTATATATAGTGCCATTCATTACTATCATATCAAATGTTCTGACATTCTATAGACAGTACCTATAATAAAAAAAACCCACTTGCCCATTTGCGCTATACGAGTCTTGCTTCCGGCGATCCCGTCTGCTGATGTCAAAGTTCAGTTCATCCGTCTGTAGATCAGAATACACGTCTCTCTCATTCAAGGGTTCTTCATTTACCAGTCCACTGAATCCAAAGGCATCCACGTCCCCAGAGTGGCTGGTCGTCATCCTTCCACCTTGTCTGTGGGGTCGAGTGAGGGGTACAGCTCTTTGCTGTGTCGTGGAATAATTCCCATGAATTGGACACTTTTGCGTTGTGTATCTTGCATTCTCGTAAGGATCTATTCCTGACTGGAAATCGTTGTACACATTGTCTGTGTACATGGTTGTTTGCCCTCGTTTCACAGTAGATCGGCCATTATGTTGCGAAGCTTGTGGGTATTTCCCAATTAGATAGTACGTCGAACGACTGTTCGTGCTGTTGTAAACAGTCGGCATGCGTTTTGAGTCTCTAAATCTCATTTCTTGTTCTGTTCTTGGAGGAGACAAACTTCTAAGTTCATTGCCATCAATTTCCTTGATGATAGGTCCTTTGCGAAGTTGGTAGTGATATTCGGAATACTCTTCCCCTGACTCTTCGTCAACCTCTTCGTCATCATTCGTACTCAATTCATCTTCTTCACGGACCATGTCCTGTTCTTCATCTGTCTCCTTTACGTTCGACTCTTCTTCTTCTGAATCGTCTCTCATTTGATGTCGGTTGACTTCTTCCTCCAGTTCCTCTCCACTTTGCACTTCTTCCTTTTCCTGCTCCATTAATTCTGTTTGGTTATTACTCTCATTCTGCGGTCCTACAGAGTCGACTTTTGGGGGCTCTGTTTCCAAAGAAAACTGCATCAAATCTGGTTCATCAAGAATATTCTTTGCAAGTTGGGGTTCCGCTCTTCGTCGAAATTCCTCTTGTTCACCTTTCTGTGATAAAACATCTGATATTTGTAACAGTGCGGCTTTGATTTCCTCGTTTTGTCCTTTTTGTTCACAGAACTGGGACTCCATAAATTGTCGCTGATCAGCAAGTTCGCATTCCACGGTCTTAAACCTCACCTCAACTGATGATGTAACTTTGTTATCCACTTCTGTTGTGTCATCGTACAAAGTGGAAAGACTTGACCTGCAAGTAGAAGCAAATACAACCACTTGTAAGTGTCACTTTAGAAACTAGATATTCATGCGTTCTGATACGTATACAAAATGTTTTGAAAGGGACATTATGATAATGGCCATATCAACTATGTTGAATCAACTGAATTTAGGCTTGGTATAATCAACTAAGTTCCGCTAGAAACCACTGGTTGTCGTAAGAACGACTAAAAGAATCGGATGATCAAGCCCCCTGGCTTGGTTGACAGTTGGTATCCAAACTGCGTAGATCAATGATCATGCTGTTGATCACTGGATTGGTTGATCCAGTTTCGATTATATACAAACCGCCGCCATAAAACTGTAACATTGCTGAAGCGGCGTAAAATTAAGTTCACTCACCTATTCACTCACTCAAGCCAGGTATGTAGACCTGGGATTTTGTGCTTTGTCCTATGCTTGGGTACCCACATGCCTGGGCTTATACTCACATGCTTGCATAGTGGTTTTCGTCCGTCTGGCTGCTGTTGTCAGTCTGAAGGGCCCATGAACTTCCTTCACTACCTTGCTCCTGTCCAAAACAACCACAGGTGTGTCTCTGGGGCAACACTACTTTAGACCTTCTCTTAATGTTTATCTTCAACTGCATCTGGTGCTTGACGACTGTGCACTGCGTTATGAGTTCTTTCACAAAGCCATGCAACCTGGTTTTATCTGAAGTTAACCTACTGATGCCGGAATCAAGGCCGTGTTTAAATGTCAGAACCATTGGCGGGTACTGAACCGCTACCAGTTTCACGTTGTACGTTGTGAACATTTTTGTAATGAAGTTCTCCAAGACAGTATGATTAGTGGAAATTCCTATGGCGTAATCGGTGTTGAGAACAGCTGAGGAACTACCAGTTGGTACCTGCGAGAGTGTGAGAGCTGACATGTCTACGTCAGGGCTTCCCGTCTCGTCCCAGTGAATACGAAGAAGAACGCCAAAATCTGAAATGGAAATTATGTATGACGCGTAGTCCGTACTAGAGTGACTTTTCAGATATTCCACAGTGAAACCACACTGTAAAGTCCGTGCAGCAAGGAGAGGTGCATGATTTGATGGTATGGTACTGCTGAGGATGTTATCTACCAGCAAACCTTAGCGTCGGTAACTAATTGCAGATACCTTTAATAAATTTAATTTAATTAATATAGAGCTATTCGAGACATCTTCAAGTCAATACAATGTATCTTCAATTCAATTCAAGAATGTCGTGATTTCATTGAAGATACCTTTTAATACATTAGATATCAGTATTTATTTGCAAATGTGAAAAATGCCGCTATATGTCAACGCATTGGTTCATTGAATTCGAACTGGCAGGGTAACATCAAACCTTTGACGCCCCGTTGTTCTTTGAGAGCTTCAAGCAGATCGTTGTTGACGCAGACATCAAGCAGACACAGTCTGCGAGGGTCATCCGACGGGTCAGGAGGGTCAGTGTATCGGAAGAACAGTCTAGGGTGACTTCGCCGACGCATTTCCATTATGTATCACGGTTCCAGTTCACTGCACGTCTAGTAATTAACAATATGCGAAAAATACAGGGTAAATCAATTATTTTTAATTTTTTTACTTGGTCCTAAATTTTAGATTCCATTGGTATCACAAACACAATTTGCTTTCATTGTTTAATAAACGGTGGAAGTGGAAGTAGAAGACACTCGACAATGAGACAGTATTCACAATTAGACAATACCGACGTGGAATATTTTCTGGTGGAATAACTGCTAGAAGCGGCATAAAACTTCTTTTAACAGTTTTATATACTAGTATTTTCAGCCACGCAGTGCTCGTAAACACGTCGAATTAAGCAGTACTTGCACTTTGTCCTTTCCACACACTGGGTGAAGTGGGTAGACATGAAAATCAATAGCTGTAGCCACAATGACCGCGTCAAAAGTAGATAACTTTGTGAGGATGATTCCAATGTCGCTTCTCCAGACAGTTTGCAGATTAGCATCTTCGATATTGATATGATGTACGGTATCTTCTGACTTGCTTATCTCGCACACGGTAATAGTGGGCATACAACTTAAGGCCTACACACATAATCTGCTTTATCTGAAACATGGCTAATTATAACCCCATATAGCCACAAGACTGTTCACAAAATGTCAACATGATGCAAACACATTCTTTATAGGAGAAATTGTGACCGAGACCATATATTTGACAACTGAAAACAGAGCGACCGACACAAACCAAATGTGTTTCCTGGCTCGAGAACAGGACACAACAAGACCGAAAGTAGAACGCATAATCACTTAACTGCAATATATTCGCGTGCGAATACGCCATTAGAAATCACATCCTGATTTACCAATTCGTGCATGTAGAAAAGAATGAATTTACCTTGGTTAACGTTCAGCGTTGTAAACGATAGAAAGCTATAGAAGATTGTTTCATTACCAATGAAGTAGTCTGTAAACACGACGTTTGAAGTTGGATTTTCCATTAAATGTATTTTTAGAACTGTGTTGTGCGCTATTTAAAGCTGGACCTTCACCTTGCACCTGCACGTGACGTAAACAGCTGGAACAGTGCCAGCTTCCTGGTAAGGCTTGAATTCTCGGAAAGATTGCAATTAACATGAAAAGACGGTTACATGTAATGAGATAACGAAACTAAACAAAGAAGTTCCAAAGGGCTGTGTCGTGTTTACATCAAATCAGATCGACTACTGTACACATGCACAGGTCATCAATACTACTTGATAATCGTCCCTACTCCTTGAACTACCATAGCATACTACCAACAGGCTGAGTTTACACAGGACACAGTAGTAGTAATCATTCATATTATACATTTATGTTAATGTGGATCGAATCGTAAACCAACTAAGCGCCATTACAGAAATGACTAACCCTACTGTACAGCATTCATATTTCACTGAGACGTCAGTGGCACTGAAATGCATTGCACTGATCGGAACTGACTTTGCTTGTAATATCCTGCAGCAAATGGGTACCCGGAAGGATGAGATGACTGTTGGCTCCAGATTTGTTAAAATCGAGTGCATACTGATTCATAGGCCGAGGTAATGTTGGGACTAAAGCATACATCATGTAAATGAAGGCTACCACCTAGCGTGTGGGTCTGGAGAGGCTTGCTGGGGTACGCACCCCAACTAAACTCAGGCATGAGTGCAGGAATCTATTGCCTCACTTTAAGATGGCATTCGAAAGCCGGAAGGGACTAATGGCTGAATTGCACTGGAGTATTTTACTGTGAAGGTGCAATACCGCCTTCCCAAACACTGGGACCATATACAAACAGATTGACTTACCTCAATTCGGTTCACGGCTGCCCAGAGGGATAGGATGAGGTTCATGTCTGATGGTGCCCAAAGTCTTTTGGTTCCAGATTTGTCCCTTGACTACCCTGCACGATGCTGGCAAAGAGGTGACACGACCAACGGGTTAGGCACCAATTATTCGTTAAGTTGATTGTTTCCGGACACAACGGTTTTTCGGCTGACGACTTGAGGGTGTAGTGTGCTGTCCGAAAGGACACATCATCAGTTGTAAAGTATATCTGCTTCATATTCACATTTTTCAACATGTCTGTGCGTAGTTATTTGTGTAGTGCCCGATTAATATCAATCATTTGAATCATTCCTTATTTGTACTTTTATGGCCAAGGACGAAATCGTCACCTGGTGGTCCAAAGGATGAAGACCGGCGAAGGTAAATTGGGCCTGACAAACAAGAAGGCAAAGGCAGACGAGGAACAGTTTATAAGCAAGTGATGACAACGGAGTTTGCATCTATATTCCAAAACGTCGCATCTATTGCAATAAAGATGTTGGCTATCTATGCAAAATGGTTTCTCTTCATCAGACCAGCATCTAAATGCCACTTAGAGGAGAAAAGCAAAAGCAAAATCTGCCAAAAAATAAATCCAGCGGCAAGGGACTCTCAATATGAATCCCCAGGAATCAGGAGGCATCACACAAGACGATCCTGGATGTAGAAATGGGCCAATAAAGCATCCCTACGCAGGACGACTGCCAGGATGAGGATTGTTTGGCAGGCTTTTCACGGAACTTCTGCAAAATTCACCGAACATAGACCTGTTGCGTGTGTATACGATGGTGTATCCAAAGATCTGCTCGTTTTTCATGTTCCAGGTCCATTGGTCTTCGCCATGTTGATGAACGTGATCCTCCTTGTGAAGATGCAGTCTTCTTTCAAGCTAATCTAAACACACACTTGATCAGTGGATCCCTTTGTTTATCCTGCGGATGTGCTGGACCTGCTGGTTTGGTTTGTTGTTTTGCGCCACAGCTATATCAGGCGGTGTGTAAATAATCCAGTGTGGACCAGATAGTCCAATGATCAACAGCATAAGCATCAGTCTAAGCAAATGCTATACAATGACGTGACTGTGTCAACCAATCAGTGAAAGTGACCACCTGATCCGTTTCGCTGCCTTTTACAGGGTTGAAGACTAATGCTAACCTGGATCTTCATGTGGGAGGCAAACATAGCTTGCTCAAGACCAATTCTAACCCAGATCTTCATGTGGGAGGCAAACATAGCTTGCTGAAGACCAATTCCAACCAAGATGTTCAACTGGGAGACAAGCATGGGTTGTTGCAGACCAACTCTACCCCGGTTCTTCACGGGATTACCAAGACCAGTTTAAAGACTTTCAGGACAAAAGGAGGAGGGTGGGGTGGGGTCAGTCTCATTTAATGAACTTTCCAGACAAAGAAGGGAGGGGTTAGAAGTGTTGGTCTAGTGGTGGCAAAACAGAGACTGCTAACAAATCAAAAGTGATACAGTTAAAAGATTATCATTTATTATGAAACATCACTTACTGCAGACTTACAATTCTGCTAAGAAAAACGCATGTAAGGTGTGCAACATTTATTTACATGAAGGCTGAGGGCACATTAGCAGTGGTTCAAAACATTTTTAAGGGTCACTTGCCACAGGGCTAGTGACTTCAAGAATGTAACTTCAAGAAAGTAACTTGTCCTGACTAATTTTCCACTTGCTCTGATTTTATGATACAGTGTTTGATGTTAATGAAGAGTGATAAATTTCAAAGAACGACATCTCTAAATTATTATTATTGCGAAATGTCATAGCTACATTATGAGCAGATATGAAATGAAATAAAAGTTTACTTGCAGTTTGAAACCATAAGTGGAAATTATCTAGTAGTTCATGGACAAGTAACCCCTTAAAAGAACATTTGAAAAGATATCACTGACCAAGCAATTTAGGCCTAAAGTGTAAGAAAATGCAGCATATTAATATATCTAGCCCCATGCATTACAACAGTAAGTACAAAACGAATTAATAAAGTTCAACATTTCCATGGATAATGTAGAAAATGTTACTTGCTTGTAAGTCGGATAAACTGATCATCTTAACCAATCAGAAAACAACATTTATGGGCGAGGTAAGATGAACTGGCATATATGATTGCATCAGCATACATGTTAGTAGCACCAGAAGTACCATAGATCATAGACTCATTTCATCGTCCATTCTATGAATCATCAAATGAAAGTGTATATACAAAGTAACTAGATGTTGTACACTCTTTCATGAACATGGAATGACATCAGCTAAAACCCTCTTTCTAATCACTTTTATTTTCATAAATTGTGAAAGAGAACATCTGTACAAACTGAGAAAAAATAATTTTCATCTCCAACCCTGAATGATATGTCACCCAAACTTTGTACATGCATAGATTGACAAAAGTTCAATTGTGCACAATACTCTGCTGGATTCCATGTCTAAATTGTGACAAGAATATTAGTGAGCTGTCAAACAAGACATGATAACAATGATGCTAAGGAAAGACCGTGTCCAGTTTGCTGAGCTGCCTCTATTGTCTAAGTAGAACGACACTTCCTCAGGATATGACTTGCAGATGTAATGGGAATTATCACTATCACCACCGAGAGTCTCTATTCAAGAATAATATTACATTTTCCAAGATTCCTCTTCATATTGTATCCTTGTTCAGTAACAACAATCCCAAAATGTGTGGCTTTGTTTGTATGTTTAGTATGAGGTTCAAGCTATACAAAACCATACTGGACATGGTACAAAAGTAGCTTTTTCAGTGCATTTTCATAACAGTAATTCTAATCAAGACACCAATGAAGTGTCTCTGCAAAACACTGATGTTGAAATAAAAACAGGAGAAAAAACAAAGATCATGTTGATAGTATCTGAAGCTGCTTTTCAAGTGTTACTTATAAAAACAATGTGATAAGGTCACTGAACTCTTGTCCTGGTAAATCTCATGTGCATTACTCATATACTGTGTAATACAAACAAATCTGAAACTGAAACTAGTAGTTGGAATACATAATACACACAGGAGGACATACTCCTCCTGCGAGCACTGAGCAAGGGCAGCACTTTCCATCAAACAGTGGGAACATCATAATCATGTCCATGAATGTCCATAATTCAGTGAAATGTCTTTAGCTATGTATTCATCTCTTTCTTCATCACTGACAACTGAAACACAATGAAAACAAAGAAATCATAATTATTGGAGATAAGGACCTTGAGACTTCGAATTCACACTTCAATGATGCAGCTATCTATGTCTCTATGAGATAATGACATCTAATGTCATATTTCAAGACATAACAAACCATCAATAATGATAAGGAGCATCATCAAATTTGAAAACCTCTTTTTCATGGGAATTATTCATAATGCACCTACCAGTATCATTTTCCTTGAAAAGTTTTATTTTTCCAAAAACATTTGGACATTACTTAATCTCTATGGAAATTAATTGTTTCAAATGTACACTTAACCACCAGCTAGTCTTACTCAACAACAGTACCTAATCATATAATGACTGTATAATGAAAAATAGTATTTTTTCTGTATCATGTACGTCAGCACATTAGAAATGTTATTCTTGAACAGCATGTGCACTAAACTAGCAATATCATATGCAAATGACTGTATGATGGGCCTGAGACCTTTTAGTGCATAAGGTTGTCTTGTCTCTCTGTCTGTCATTAAACATACTGCCCAGAACAGGAGAATATCTGCCTCATTGTAGTCATATCTGCCCCATCTAAGTACAAATCTAACCTACCCAGTCGTCGGACATCATGTCTTATGCCTTCATCAACACTCTTCTCCTGCATCAAGCTGAACAAGACACGGAAACTGGAATATGATACAGCTTGTAATTAGTATAGCCTCATGATATTTACATACATCAGCTCAAATTGGATGTTGGTAGTATACTGGTAGCATCAAACTGATGAAGACATCTTTCAGATTCACAATGCTGGTGCTAAGAGCATCATGATATTTGGGTGGTCTGGTGGCTATTGAAATTTGACTGAATGCAAGCATGGTGAGTGTATGTGTTGGGGATTCGCATGCTGTTTTGTTACCAACAGATTATCTATTTTGACTCTTCAATATAGCATACAGTTTTATAAAAACTGAAAATAAATATGCCTTAATGATGTTTTTTTTATCAACTTGAGGCCAAAATATATAATTCCTTAAACATTTAGTTTCATAAATTATATCAAACAAATTATTTTTTCAAAAAGAAAATGACAAAGAATTCCCACTATTTCCCAAATAACCAATCTCTCAAACCCACTTCATTTGACAGTTGACATTCAGGTGAGTGTAACAAATATACTGGTAAAAAGTAGGGGATATTGGATTTACAAGACTGATAAAATACAAATGATTAAACCAAGGAGGAAACAAATGATGAGACATTCAGGGAAATTGTGACAATATATTCCATACCTTTGGAATGTTTCCTCTGTATGGATAGATATTACTTTTCATCATATGCATTGACACTTCTGCCTTTTTTTGAAAGGTATATTATCTCTATTACTGAATCAACGAGACTGGTCAAAAGAGATGAATGCAACATATATTTTCTTTATAGAGCAATTCTTCACTATGTAACCTTTTCCCATGCTTCTGTAATATACAAGATCCTGTGGGTTTTCGAGTGAACTCCCTGGTCAGTTTGTCGTTATCCTCCCTGTCATACAGCCTCCAGTGGCCAGGGTCATCCAACCATTGCCACAGCATGTGAGGCTTCTCAGGAGTTGGCATAGCAGGTTCTATAACAAAGCAATAACTTACAACATCATTCCACAGTCATAACCTACCCAACATGCTCTGAAGCTAATCGTTGTCTGATTAAATAGGTTTTAACTGTGAAAACTTTACTGACATTCAGTTTTTGTGATGTAATTTACATGTTTATGAGCATCTACAGGTAATTTGTATCTGACCACTGCTTTTTTAGCAAAGTTGACCCTTTCACCGGGCATGTTTAGTTTTTTGGCAAGGTTAACCAAACTCTACAGTAAGTTTTGTTAGACCATCACTCTAGAAGTTGATGGGTCAAAAATGAAACATACACCTTTATGCATGACAACATTTACTGCATAGAGTGACACTTACCAACTACATCTACATTTCAATGTAGATTCTTATACCATTATAAAGCTAAAACTCTTAGCTTGATAACGGTGTAAGAATCTACACTGAAACATCGCTCCATGTAAAAAACAAGAAGTTGTCATCTATAAAGTTGTATGTTTCATTTTTGTCTTCAGTAAGTTAATGACCCTTTAGTGTCTATCAGGTGTGTTTAAAGGTTTGATTCAGTTACACGTTAGTTAAAGGAAGTATATTAATTTTTGTTAATCAAAGTTTGGGATAACCAGGTGCACCATAGCAGCAGTCCAACATAATGTCAAATTATGATAATGATATGACTACACTAATCTTTGCTCAAAAAAGATGGTTTCTAAATGAAAACAATATTTGCAATACTGTCCTCCATATGAAAAAAAAGATAAAGACAAGCACTGATCACCTTTGTGATCACCCTTCAGAGGAATATCGCTTGAAGACAACACATTTTGACCACCAGTATCAGATGGGGCTTCACAGGAACTGAAATTACACAAACATAACCTGAGATGTATCTCGACTGGACATAAACCTAATGCATCATTTAAGGGTTGTTTATCAACTTCTGTGTATATATCAAAAGATAACAAATTGAATTACATTGTTGTGGTCTGTTATGATTATACTACATTGAGGTTATTCTATAAGGACTAAAAACAATCCCTAAATTAAAAATACAGAATTGATCACCACAACCTTTTATCTAACATCTTTGAGAAGTTAACAATCAGTACCCACCCACCATGTGAGGAAGCACAGCTAAACAAGGCTCATTCAGCAGATTCAACTACTCACCATATCTCCAGTTCAAACTTTCCCTCTTGAGT
Source organism: Haliotis asinina (assembly GCF_037392515.1). Taxonomy (NCBI): domain Eukaryota; kingdom Metazoa; phylum Mollusca; class Gastropoda; order Lepetellida; family Haliotidae; genus Haliotis; species Haliotis asinina. The sequence continues at coordinate 55,906,600 of NC_090282.1, read as the reverse complement.
GATATACCTGCAGGACTGAATTTTGCCGTTTTCCCATCTCACCTGCAAAGTAGTTAGCAGTGTTCCGATCAGCTGAACTAACTGACGATTGGTTGCTGTGTCCGAACAACCAAGCTATCCATCTCATTTCCTCATAACTGAACACAAACGATTTTGGAACAACTGTTTTAGTCTTTGAAACATTTGATGATGGATCATATCCTAAACATCAGGACCCGAAAAAGTGCATGCACAAAAATACTGTTTATTTCAGCTCTGTATAAGTACAAATTGCACTGGCCTTGGTACATAATGGATGAAGCTGTTTTTGCTAAACATGGACAGATACAACATTATTATGTTGTTTGTAGTTATGATGAATGTTTGTGGATATTTCAGTTAAAATAGGATAGAAAGTATGCCAAACCTTCACACTGTTGTCCTTCCTTCTTCTGATGACCACACCAGTGTTAGCTGGTCCACCATCCTCATTCCCATATGGCCAGTCGGCACCTGGACAGGCAGTACATTACTTCTCATAATAACAATAACATGTGCATGTCCATTTATAGAACCTCAAATTCTACACTACCTTATAGTACTAACAATGAATACCACAGTACAATATTACCACTATTAAACCTGGCACATAGGCACATTACTTATCCCACTGGGTACCCACTTTCTGTTGGGTCAGAACAGAGGCAGTTTTGAACAATTCACTTGCGTAAGGCTAGAAACAACATGTATTAAATGTCGGTCATTGCTGAGCAGGACTGAAGACCTAGAAACTCATGAGTCAAGCTGCCAAGCACTGTCAGCAACCCTTGGAGTCTCCCCCTACCTCCATGTTGCATAGCTCTACCTGTTCTGTGACCTGAATTCTATGCACAGGACCACACACCAACTTAGGACAGTTACTCTACAAAAACTGAATAGCATTACTGTGAAAATGTGCTTATAAGATGCTGATTTTAACTAGACTTCATCCCAGACAGTCAAAAGGGTTGAAGAAGTTTTCTGATAAGGTGATACACATAAAACATCAAAAGCTGTTCACTGGTCCCTCTGGGCCCGTGGGTTGATGTACCCTCAATGTTTGTTTATGTTCCTTGAGCCCAAAGGGCAAGGGGGAACGTAAACAAACATTGAAGGTACATCAACCTATGGGCCCAGAGGGACCAGTGAATAACATATTTATCTTACCGAACACCTCAATGTTAATTTTGAACTGTTTGAAGCATGGGCATCAGATCCTATGCTTCAGCCTCCTGTGTGAATCAAACAAATTGAATCTTGCATCTTGCTGTGTTTTTTCTCGTAGGTATTGTCTTAGTAAAGTCACCGCAGTGTACTTCCCATACTGAGTATTCACAGGGACTACATTTGAATGTTTTGTCCAAATTTATTTATTGGAATGCAAGGCAAATCTTTCATATCCATCGCTACATTTTGCACACATAATAAGAAAAACAAATCCAGAGCCATCGCCATTCCATCGATTTGCATTCGCAAAACATTGGTAATTTCCGTGCATCATGCATGATTCAATGTTTTTCAAGATACAGAATTAACTACCATGAAGTACCAAATGAATTGCTCTTGGCAACAGGATACACTGCTATGCACCTTGTTTTTAAGCAGGGTACACTGAAAATAATAGAAAAGCGCAGAAAACAGCATTCATGTGTGAGGTAAGATAAATGGTCAGTTGGCATATGTAGAGGTATGAATAAACAATAGCTTGCCTCTTTTAACCCGACATCCGACCTCAATAAGTTCATCTTCCTTGAGTGTCCTTGGTTTGTCAATCACAACACTTATGTCATACTTGTGTTGAAAGCCAAATCTGTAGCGACACACAGTCCTATTCAAGTCCCAGAGAACCCAGATTAGCTCTGAATTGAAAGAAGATTTCATCTGATAACAACTGTTCTTCCACAACCAGAAAAGAAGACTTCACCTGACAATATACTCTTCCACAGCCAGGAGAGAAGTCTTCATCTGATAACATGGTCTTAAAATTTAAAAGAAGACAAAACCCTCTACGGTGTGATATATTACTTATGTACTCCTTCAGTAAGTATACTATCCACATAAAGAAACTGGTGCATTGTCAATATATTATCCCAGTTGATACGTACGATAACAATGTCAAAAGTACATATAAACTTTAATGGAGGGATCATGAGACCGTAACAAGTCGGGAGAATTTCAATTGAAAAGTCAATGACAGTGACGTCAAGAGTCCACAAGTGGGACAGAGGTCAAACGACCAAGTCACAAGCTCAATGACAGATATGTCCACCATCGGCATTGAGAACAGCAGTGCATCAAAGACACATAGAGCCTTTCAAACATGCAAGGAAGGCTTGTGAGATGTCATGCCAGATTCTCTCAAGTTCTGTTGATGGTCAAGGATGTTATCTGGTGGATGAGGAAGATGGCATAGATGTCGATCCATCTCATTCCAGACTTGCTTTATCAGGGAGAGATCTGGTGAATTTGCAGGACAAGGCAGTAAGTCAATGTTGTGATGTTGCAAGAAATCCATAGTTGGAATGTTAACCCAGGACCATGATGCTGCAGAAAAGGAATTGTCAGAGACTGAAGAATCTGATCCCTGTAGCCCACACCAAGTAAGTTGCCCTGAACAATCATCAAAGGAGTTCCTTGGCATGCTGTTATTCCACCAAAAAAAAAATCACGGACCCACCAGCACCACAACCACCAAAGCAATTCCTCTCCAAGACACAGGCCTGTGCATAATGTCCTCCCATGCGTCTGCAGGCATGTTGACGTCCATCACTATGGGAAATGTTAAACCTGGACTCATCTGTAAAAACAACATTTCTCCACCAAAACAAGGATCTGCAGACATGATTTTGGCATCACATTTAGCGAGCAGGTCGATGATGTTGTGTCAGGATAGGCTGTATGGCGGGATGTCGTGGTCTGATCCAACTAAAATGCTGTTGAACTGTGTTCGGGTGAATATGGCGAAGTCCTGAGATGATCCGTGCAGTCATCTCACTACAGTCTGAAACCTGTGGCGAAGATGGGTCACCCCTATTCAGATCGATGACGTCATTTGTGTTCTGGTAGCATCTCACCAGTGCAGAAATGGTGTTCCAGTGGCCGTGGAAATGGGTTCATGATGTTGTGCAGATGTTAGCCTTGGCATGCTATGCGTTTTAATAGCTCTTTAATTTTTTTGAACAATCGCAAAGGCATGGGTTGAGCTTTCCAAAGTGACAGTATTGTATGGCATTCACTTGCTGTTTCTCTTTCCCAGAATGCATGTTTGATAAATTTAGATATCAAATTTTTGTATGCACAGTTTCTTTATGTGCCTAGTATACTTGTGTACTTACAGTTGCCAGTACTGCTGAATGAAGTTAAGAAAACAAAAGAAGTGGCCTCTAAATATTATTATTTCGTACATACCATCACAAATATCATACTGTAACTTCATGCCACTTTCCTTGACATTATTTGACATAATGAAGAACTTTATAACATTTCTAATAAGGTTACTTCCTGTAAAACTAGATCATTTCTGTTTGGTCAGTTGCAAATGTGAAATCAGGGTAATAAATAACAGCATCACCTAAAATTAGCATGCTTGAAACATACTGACACAAAATACTTATTCTTGGTCTTAACTAACACTGTTTTGTGATTTACACTAATTGTTCTTATCATATGTTACTCTGGCTTTGTAACTTTTACATGATCTTTATGCTATGAATATTGTGATAATCTACACTTACAGCAGCTTTCATACTGTGAGACAAATGAAGAAAAGAACATTCTTCCATACTACGACTACAGTATCTGTTGTCACAGGGCTCACATCGACACTCATACAAAGGGTACTGTTGTTTTACAATAACCAGTCTCAAAGTTATCTACTCATATCAATTATGTCAACGTGAGTTGATACGCTAGAAATATTCCAGGCTTGCCAAAGATATTTTACCTTTATTAACTAGTGTTGATACAACTGATATCAGTTAAGAGATTCTGAGAGTGAGATTCTGTTTGTCATCAAAAATCATTCTTCATTAGTTTTAAATGAAAAATGTACATCTCCCAACATTGTACTACAATTAAACTTGCATAGATGTCATAATATTGTGACATCATCACAATGTGATATATCTCCTGTGGAGCACAGTTTTGGATGATAAAATTACCTGCCTTATCATGAATCAAAAAGATCTTTGAGAAAATCTAATTTGTGAACACATTGATAGTTGCAAGTCAACTTTAGTTAACTTAACAAATGCTGAAAAAGGGCAAAGGTAATATGTTTGCTATACAGTCTGCACAGGACATCCCTTTGTCTAGTTCACTGTTAAGCTATCTGATATATTTCCATTTCAGCAATCATTTGGAGTGGGTATGTTAATATATTACTCATTCACGTGAAGTGAAGGTACAAAATCAGGAGCACACTCAACTGAGCTCAATGCTGGCAAGACAAGATGTATTACTCACTGTCATCATCAGCATGGTTGATGATTGTTCCTGGGCCATTTAAATCCTGGTTCTGGTACTTCCAGTCAGGACCTCTGATAACCCTTGACCCAAGGGGAGGCAGGTCCTTGACCTCCTTAATGATGTCAAAACCTTCAGGGTCATCATCAACAGTACATTCCTCCTTTGTCTCCAGCTTCTCCTTCACCCTCTGGATGATGTGATTCTGTTGAGGGGTCATGTTATTATTGTGTACTGATGTTTTAGATATAACCAAGGTCATGGTATAACAGTGTACTGGTGTTGTAGATATAACCAAGGTCATGGTATAACAGTGTACTGGTGTTGTAGATATAAACACTGGTCGTGGTGTAATATTGTACTGGTGTTGTAGATATAAACAGGTCATGGTGTAATATTGTACTGGTGTTGTAGATATAAACAGGTCATGGTGTAATATTGTACTGGTGTTGTAGATATAAACAGGTCATGGTGTAATATTGTACTGGTGTTGTAGATATAACCAGGGTCATGGTATATCGAGTATTGGTGGCAATAAACTGAGTTAGTGATTTTATTTTACATGTTTCATGGAGTATGCAGGTTTTGTACCTTGTCCTCTGGATTCATGTCTCCAATAAATGCCTCTGCAACAGCCTCAATTGCTTCATCCAGGTTATTCCAGTCTCCAGAGTTGTTCATCACACACATATAGATTCGCCCTATGTTTTCCTACAGAATTTAGTAACAAATATATTCTTTTGAATTTGATGTCAGCCTTTAAGGTGAATGTGTATTTTTCATATCTTAATCATATACATTCATCTTTATGAAGTCATGAAGTGTTTGTTCTCTGGGCCTGGTGTTCTGACACTGATTTGATTCAAAATTATTTTTGGAGCCTTTCCTTAACAAAATGTATACTTTTCTCAGTTTTAGAATGTTAAAACATACGTCCAAATGTGTTACAACTTCACAGTATCTCAAATGGAGAAGAGTCTTTAAAGAATTAGTTTAAGCGTTCCATGTTTATGATGTAATGAAGCATTGTACCAAACTGTGCCAAGAAAGGGATATTTTTATGTGTATTTACGGTTCAGTGACCTTGATCCAATCTCATGCTTGATTATTTCTTACTAAACTATCTCAAGAATGAACATTGCTTTTGCCTTCATCTTCAACATATATTGTTCATGATCTTTGCAATGTGATGCCTCAGCCTATGATATGTAGCAAATTACACCTCATTATGGTGAGCACATACTTTTTGTGAATACATGATCAGCATTTAAACCAGATATTTCTGTTTACACAAGCCTGTTTCATTACCTCATACATATAATATAAGTCCTCAACTGAGAGTTTCAATAAGCTTTTTCCTGATACAAGGAACAGAATAAACTTACTGGTAAATGAATAATTATTACATTCCTTCAAAGTCTGAATGGTCATGTGTCAAGTAATGCTGTAGTGTGATAGTTACCTCTACCCTGTAGTAGTTACAGAGATCTGTGATGTTCTTGTTTTCAATGGTATTCCCAGAGCCAAGTTTTGCAAGGGATGAAAGGAAACCCTATGAGAAGTGTAAAGGATTGTTAAAGTAATTCCAACATGTATACAAGAATAATAAGAATAAAAAGAAGAAGCACTATTGCACAACTAGCCTGTTAAAAATATTAAAGCAATATTCTGTAAGATTAGACTGCATTGGACTTCAACAATGACAATCATGGCACTGAGATTGTGGAATGGCCTGGTTACAGAGAAGACACATGACATAAATCACTAAGGACTAAAGCAAAATGTTTAAGGAAGGCATGAAAGAATGCCTACACTGTCAGCATCTCCAACAGGAACCCACACAACAGGATGTGGAGTTGTACTATGTTTCTTGGGAGACATCTCAGTCACCAATCGAATCAGCTTGATTTTAGTCTGAAAATTAAATATACAAAATAAAGCAGAAAGTCAAAACTCCTCAATATAAACTTCTGAGTTGTTTGACCGTGTGAAATATAAATTGTCAGTATGACATATAGCAGGTTCATACATCGCTGACTCTTATTCCCTCAGGAGATTCCTGTCATGGGAAGAAAAATTATATTATAATATAAAATTATCTGTGGAAGCATAATGGTTATGATCTACTGACACATAATGATAACATATTATATTACCTGTGGAAATGTTGTGGCAACACACATTATGATCTGTCGAGGCATTATGGTAACATACTTAATGATCTGTCGAGGCATTATGGTAACATACTTAATGATCTGTTGAGGCATTATGGTAACATACTTTATGATTTGTTGGGCCAGTATCAGGTCCAGTCTCAGTACTCTCATCAGTAGCCCGGCCATCTGTGATGAAGATTATTCTTGGGCGTATTTTGTGGGCACCTCCAACACTCAGCACACCTCCTACACGTCATGTGATGGAAGTCAACAAATTAATTACACTTCTAAATATTTCAGTTACCTTTCAGTCAGTAAATGTGGTGTATGACCTCATGGTGATAGACACACTTTGTTAACATCTGTAATGTTCCTTCAATGTGTTGTCCTTGAACTATGATGGTTATCAAAGTCAACTGTCATTCCAATTCAACAATTTGTACATAAAGATTATGGCATCTCTTTGTCCTGATATGATTTTGTTCCCTGTACTGACAGCCACTTACATAGTGACCTGCTGTAGTGCAGAACAACTGCATAGTGGCTTCAAAGTAGACACAAAATGAGTTTTGTTCCCTGTACTGCCTTAGATGTCTAAAAGTAATATCTAACTGACTGGTTGCCACATATGGGTTTCAGCAGAAGTTCCAATGTCATACTACCTGAAAATAGAGTTACACTAATGTATGGACAATGTATTAACTGCATGTGCTCCATATCCCAACAGTGAAGACAGTGTCACCAAATAAGAGACCTCTTAGTCCTGAATCAGAAAACACATCTCACAGCACAAAAAAAACCCCAAAACAAAAATATCATACCCCGTCCTTTTATGGCTGCCACACATACCATGAGGGCTTCAAATATTGGACTTCTTCCGTGACATACTAATGCATCTGTAACAGGAGAAACATTCAAAACATGGAATTGAAGTGAACAGCACACAGTTGCACCAGTACTGTTTTCATCACATTATATGATTTGCATTCAGATTGTTTACAAATTACTGATTTTCATCCTTCAAAGGCATTTAGATGTTGGTGTAGTAATGCAGGACAAATCTTATGGATGACATCTTATTGAATATATTTCTCACGACATTTTGAGGCTTGTTCTAGCCCCATCATCAGGTTGACCTGGACAGTAAGGTCAACTCTGCCCGTGATGTCACAATGCTATGACAACATAATACGAGTGAAAGTGTATGGTTATAACCATTTACTTCCCCTTATATTATGTTGACATAGCATTGTGACATCATAAGCATTGTGACGTCACGGGCAGAGTTAACAGTTAGTCTTACTGTTCAGGTAAACCTGATGATAGGGCAAGAAATAGCCCCAAAACATTGTGAGAATTAAATGCAAGAAGTTATGATCCACAATATTTTATCGTTAAACCTTGCCTATGACCTGTGCATGTTAGGAATTTTTGGATTTAGGCACAATACAAATATGAACATTATTATTATTATTATTATTATGTTTTACAGATTACAATTAAAATGCAGCAGAGAGGGTTCGGGTGATCCTGGCACAGTCAGGCTGGTAAAGCTCCTCATCAGCTCAGGGCCCTCGCCCCCTCTACACGCAGCCCAGACAGCGAATGGGACTTCTCCCAGGAAACACTGCCTATTTGAACCCACCAAGAACTTTCCGGAGAATATGGAGGCTCCCAAACACTGCAGCCTTCTGCATTACCCAGATTGTCAGAAGGGCTGTTCTCCCGATGGAGAACACAGGCACTCTCCTGATCTGCACCAAGAGATCAGGAGTACCAAACCAAGGGCACCAAGAACAATGGGGAGCCTGACGACAGTGTACTTGGGATGCAAGTGAGACATTTCAAAGGCGAGATCTGCATATTTATCATGCTTTTCCTGAACCTTGCCAATCACATTACTGTCAAAAGGGACAGAAAATTCAATGATATAAATAATTTCATTGGTTTTATCAAAAAGGACAAGATCAGGTTTGTTGGCTGGAATTCATCTCAGGCTGTACATTGGCCTATTCCAGAGAAGTTTAAAAGCATCATTTTCCAGGATGCCCTGGACATGTTCAGGGTCGTACGATGGATGGACCTTGGGGTCAAAGCCACAGGCATGGCGGAGACGATAGTAAAAGCAGTGAGCCATGCCATCATGTCTTTTAAAATATGCTGTTTGTGCCAAGGAAGGGCATACACTGACAAGGTGTTGGAGAGTCTCTGTAAATTCATTGCAAAGACGACATTTCATATTGATCTTTTCTTTAAGAATAACATTCTGGCGATTGCGAGTGGGAAGTGACTGGTCCTGAGCAGCAAAAAGGAAACCCTCAGTTTCACATTTGAGACCAGCCGACTTCATCCAGGCAAAGGAGTTGGTTGGATTGCTGTTCTGTTCAACACACTGCATGTAAACACGATGCAATGGCTTCTCAGAAAGCTTCTCCACAAAGGACCGACTCTGAGCAGACTTGGTGAAGGACTTCACCTGGTTTACTCCCATCACTGTACCGTCCAGCAGTACATCGCCATCAACAAAATCAACTTCAAATTTCAAATTGTGTCCAACAACCTTGGTATGCTTAAAATAGCTGTGGAATTCCTTCCTTCCATCGTGAATCTTGACGTGCATCACCAGAGGATCATCTGATAAATAAATATGTGCAAAAGTACACAAAAAAATTCTGTCATGAAGAGCTTCCACATTAATCAAACCATGTCCTCCCGAATTGATTGGCATATATAAACGATTAAGAGAGGAACGAGGGTGGTGTGCTCTGTTATCAGACATGATCCATCTGGTCAGGCGGTCAAGACGCTGGATGTCTTGTTTTGTCCAATCAACTACTCCAAAGGAATAGGAGAGGACTGGCACAGCAAAAGTATTGGTGGCTTTGACCTTGCTTCAAGCATTTAGCTCTGAGCTCCAGATTTTCTTCAAACGAGATTTATACTCGGCCCGAAGTTTATCTTGAATCTGGGCATTCTGGAGCTTGTCTCGAACTTGCATTCCAAGACAGGTGTAGGCCTGATCTTCCACAAGATGCTCAATAACTCCTCCCTCTTGTAACCTGACCGATCCATCATTGGTTACCTTGCCACGTTTCAAATGAAAAATACTACATTTGTCGAGTCCAAATGTCATGCCAACATCATTAGAGAAGGACTCAACAAGGAGAACTTGTTCTTTCAAATTGGTCTCCCCTTTGGCAAGGAGCTCAATGTCATCCATGTAGAGCAGATGAATAGGAGGTGTTGGGGATCTGTGCTGAGGAGGTCCCTGATGGTAACCTTCCTCCCTATTTAGGAGAAAACTCAAAGGATTTAAAGACAGACAAAAAAGCAAAGGACTAAAGGAGTCCCCCTGGAAAATTCCCCTTCTGATTGGAATAGATTCTGAAGTCTGCACCTCTCCTTGCGAGTACATCTCAAGTTGAGTCGACCAGCAACTCATTAAAGACTTGAGTAAATCAAGTAGTTGCTCAGGGAGGTCAATACACTGAAGAGACTTCAGAATCCATTCGTGAGGGACTGAGTCATATGCCTTTTCGGAGTCAATCCAGCACATGAAGAGGTTGCGATGATACGTTTTAGCCTCTTCCAAAATCATTTGCTGTAGAAGAAGTTGATCCTTGCACCACCAACATCCCTTTCTCACCCCTTTCTGCTCTCTGTAAATTATCTCATTGGACGAGCAATAAGATGACACAAGGTTCGTCAAACACCCTGTGAATAATTTGTATTGAGTATTTAGACATGTGATAGGGCGGAAGTATTTGGGATCAGTCAAGTCTCTTTTTTTGGGAAGAAGTATTATTATTATGTTTTACAGATTGAGATAGAATTATTTACTGACCTATAGCATCTCTGATAGCTCCGTAGTCGTTGGTGAGCTGCTGGACAACCTTGGCCCCTCCTCCTAGTGACACCACACCCACATTTTCCTCAAGCCCGTGCTGCTCAGCTATGTCCTCAATTCCTGAGATGGAACAAAAGATATTACATGTCTTATGATCAGGTGAAATTATATATAATTATAATGTGTTTGAACAGAAGTCTTCAGGAAAATCTATCAGTAGTCCAACAGCATGTATATTAACATAACATAATTTTGAATTTTAAGTCATAAATGCTAATTTTGTTAACAGATAACATTTGCTGTCTGGGTTTTGCCCCTTAAACATTCAGACAGATATTCAGTTAGTTTTGAGCTGGTGTCCAGAACTGACAGAAAAATCATGAACTAAAATTGAATTAAATACACTTTGCTTTAATTCAAACTAAATGGAAAAGATTTCTAGTGAACACCAACAAACTCAGTGAAAACAATTTGTTGCTTGTCCAACAGCTTGGACTATATACTGTAATGATAAAGGAATAGTCCACTGCTCAAGTGTACAGTCTGTTAATGACCCTAATTTGCAGCACAGGGATACATGTATTATCTGCAGTCAGTTGCAGTGGAACTGCAATGACAAAAATAAACGTTTCTTATCCAAATCTTTACCACTCCAATCATTCGGGATGCAAGTTAAAAATAGCTAGATGCATCATCTAAGTCATGTGATCTTGGCCAGAAGTTTATCAGTACTACTACTACATTTAAATGTTACCATGACACACTGGTTTTACTACTGAATATTGATTCATTGATACACATGCATAAATAAATTTTGACCTTACATCGTCAATATATTTTGCTTGTTTGATCCAGTTCAACAGACCCCTCGCTATCCTGACAATTTCTGGGTGTAACCAAAATTATGGATAAACAGGGTTTAGCTGTATTTATCTGCAGTCAGCTACTGTGAAACTGCAGAGACAATTTAATTGCTTCTTAATTATCTGCAGTCAGCTGCAGTGAAATTGCAAAGCAAATTTAATTGCTTCCTATCTAAATCTTTAGGGCACAGTTTGAATTATTACTATATCTACATTTTCAAGTCAGACTGCTAGTTTCTGATTTTCCCGTGTTCCAGTGCTGCATAGCAGTGAACCCACTCTGCACTGTAGCATTTTTCACCTTAATGTACAATAACAGTACAAATTCTCTGTTAATAAAGAATACCATGACAGAATAAATTCATAAATCCATCTATCCACTCATCCGTCCCCCATCCACCTTTCATCCATCCAAACAGATATATATTAACCATCAACAAAGTTGTTGGCAATCTGCTTGACTTCCTCTACGCCCCCCAGTCCAATGCTGTCTGACACATCCAGACATAACACAGTGTCCATGCTTTTTGCTCTTGGTGGTGGTGGAACATCTGGAAAGATGAACACATATGTTGGATGTCATATCAAGTTTAAAGAAATACAAACTGTGAAACTTAAGTTGATCTCATCTCAACTCAAAGCTGAAATGTCTGAAACCACACTGCATTTGGCATTATCAAATTTGAAGGATTTGAATTTGTGACAAACAGACAGGGATTATTAGATGGCTGATGTGTTAGAACGATAGAATGAACATCTGAATATGTTTCTCCAACATTTCTGACACGTGACTTTAGTAAAACAGTAAGACACACTAATTTTGTAGTTCTTGTCATCAAACTCAGCTCCGCTATTATGGGACAAGCAGTGTCCTTCCTATTGAACTAACTGGGTCAACATGGTGAGACACTGTGACCTCAATACTGCTGCAGATGTCACTCAAACAACAGTGCATTTAATTCATTATCAATGACATAGCTGCTAAGTCAAAAAAAGCTGTTTGGCATATGCCCATATTTACAGCAATATCACACAAGTGCGACAACACTATAGCTAGCCATAAGATGTCATAATATAAGGGTAACACTATTTTTCAGGGCATTATCATTTGCAGAAGCCCGAGGTCTTTCATTAACTGCCCGACGAAAAATAGCATTATCGTTATTATAGCTAAAATGAATAGAATTTTTAATAAAATAAGAACAAAAACAGCGGCATCGGTTTAGAAACATTTACTGCCAACAACAAAACGACGGAGGTCACTGACACACATTTTACAAACATAGACACGTCAAAGAACAACACAGATGATGTCACTATTGAGTGATGACATTCGACCTTGACCTTTGCTCATACCACCAGCCTTCATTGTTTTCAGTCATCAACAACATTAGACTTCAAGTCGATATTTTCATTGCTGTATGTTGTCATTTATGGTACAATTGTTATGGTTGGCACAGGCAGGAAAGTGCATAATGGCACAGGCACATGTGACGAATGTGAGCCAGATATAAGTTCATTCGAGCTGTAGGTGATTGAACTTTAACAGCTGAGCTACTTATGACGTCACCTAATAACGGGCTTGATAATGGCCCGTCGGCAAGCATTTTGCAGGCATTATCAAGTTACAGTGGCCCGCTCATTTCTGATAATGTGCAGTCGTTTTAATGATAATTCTATCAATATTAGCTATAATGGTTTACAGTTATGATGCCACAATGCTAATACCTTTCTCACAATGATATTATACCTTGCTTGATTTGATTTGAGTTACGAATAAACAAAATACTAAACTTGCTTCCTTGAAAATACCATTCTTAATAACTTATTAAGCCAGAGAGTGCCATACCGGATGGCTAAAATTTATTTTTCAGATGTCCTGGGAAGGCTAAAATGTATAGTTTAGTTTTCCTGGGAGAGCTAATTTGGGAAGTACCAACAAAGCTAAAAATAAGGTGCCGGGAAGCATAATCCATGTCTGGAGTAAGAGAATTCTTTTCAAAACATAGTTATAATCTTCGCTTCTTCAGAACATTATACTTCATCTTCTTTATTCTCATCAGTCACCACCAGTGGTAGAAGATCAAAGAATATACAATATTAACAAAATTTAATGTACATAAACATAAACATACACCATGATGAGTTATTTATGTTACAATTTATACAAGTGAGAGGTAAATAGTGATAAACATATGTTTTATGGAGTGTATCCGAGTGTATCCGAGTGTATGCCATAGTATGTTGTTCATAATCATGACTAATGTATTAGTATAATAAATCAGATAATTTGATCATCTCGGTAGATTCAAGTTTATGCCAAAAGGACAACATGTTGACATGGATTTGTATCTTTAATGATGCTCTACCAAATTCTCCATAAAGCATGAGGTTTGGGTGGATTTTCTGAGACCACCACAAAACCATCAAGATGTCACTAGAAGAAACTATCTTGGAAACAACATCATCATTGTCATCACCTACACAGACCATATGTCTTAACTTCTCGAATGGTCTTAAACTCTAAAACAGACTGACAGAAATGTGATCTACCATGGATAATGACAATTTAATGTATAATTTAATTCCTATTTTTATATCTGCGAAAATTAAAGAGCGTCGTAATCCTGTTTTCTTTGTCATTTGTCAGAGCCTCCGAGTGAGACATGCCGTGTTCACTTAGCCTTAACACTGCGTTGGAAGTACCGCGAAGGCTACGCTCATTCATCCAAGAAGCGTCACAAAAATTTAGCCTTCCCACCCATGAATCAGCCCGAGAAACACTTCACAACTCCACACCTGGAGCCCCCTGCTGATTGCCTACTTAGTGCTAATCTAATTAGCGCTAATCACACCTGATGTCCCTGACATGTTTCGGGGATGATACGAAACGGTCTAGTCGTACAAACAAGTCCTGATTGTTTAATTGTGTCACAAAGATATGTGTTGAAAGAAAGCAGGTTCCCGATTGCTTGATTGTGTCACAAAGATATGTGTTGAAAGAAAGCAGTTATGAATACACAGCATGCATTGCAACGGTTTTTGTAATTTTATTGCAAGTTTTTCATGCAGACCTTCAGTGGAGTGTACATTTTTATTTATTCAACATATGCATTCTTCTTTGTGTGCAAGAGATGAGACTTACAAATTCTCTCTCTCATATCATTGTGCAAGGTTCAATTCTACAAACTATCGATGACGACATATTGTAAAAGAAGAATTTACTTACATACCTTATGATCTTTTTATGAAATTAGAGTTTTTGCCAATGAACGTTTAGTGTATATTACTTTAAGGAAAGTACCTAGTCTGTGACTGACATAGATCACTTATATAGCTTAGCACTTCGTTTCATCTTGATTTAATACAGAAAACATATGTGACCGTATGTACATATACATAAAACATATTCCTTGTATAGACATGAAACAAAGAATCACATTTCCCAAATAAAATGTTCAGTATCTCAACTATTCAATATAGTGGCTGGTCATTTGCTACCTCTGACCACTGGTATCATGAGATCCCTGTCACAGAAGAAAGGACAGGTGATGGGGCATGGGCAAAATTTCTGATTGGTTATTATCGTTGACCAGGGTTGGGTTTTGGCTTTATCAACTCAAGCTATTGTGTAACAACAGTTTGTGTACTGTAAACATTATCCACACCATACATTGTTATGGAACATTCATACCGGTAACAGTACATGAAATATACACAGACAAATAGTGGTAGACAGACACTTTGGCTAGTTTATTTGTCATCAGAGATCAAAAACACATTTTAGTGTTTCCGATAAGTAAAACAAAGCGACTGAAATCCAACCATTGATTAGACATAGTTAAGTATATATTTTCATATACAATTTACACACACAACCAGTACATAAAACATAATGGTTTGCTGTATATGAAAATATAATCTTGACCTTGATACCAATGAATATCCAAACTAAAGTACACATATTACAGAATTTACAAAGCGACATGACACTGAATTATTTATTGTATAGTATAAACTTGCATTTGAATCTCCCGTAATATTTATGAACGTGGGTTTTACAAAAAACATTACAGAGAGGGGCAAAACACCATAAAGCAAGTTGCCCAATGATATTAACAGCGCATCTGTTTATTTCATTTATTTCATTTTGTGACAAACCTTTCAACAAGGACATAACTACATATGCATTCTGCCGGGGGCTCTATTTCAAGATTAAAAAAGGTGTTCAATTATCTCTTTACCGTAATCTAACTAAGTGATTATATGCATGTGTATGGATACCGTAACTGATATACTGTCCAGCTTTTATTGATGATGGATCAACAGAGACTGGGTTCATTGAAACATGTGATAATTACACCAGATTTGATAATCACAGAGATCAAATACAAATGTTTTACACAATGCTCATGTAAATTGCAGAGAAAAATGGCAATTCAATTCAACCTGAAACTTTCAACAGCTGGAACAAAAATCCTTGAAATACTGTTGTGTTGTTTACCTGTAATAGCGTATCATATTACTTCTGTGTATGTCTAAGAATGTTAAATTGAGTTACCAACTCACTGTGTTTTTTAACAGACATAGCAAAAGATTTCAATGTTGTAATAACACCAACATGTATATATATTTGATGAAAACACGTAACTTATCACTCTATATTCTATTAGGTAACATTATCAACTTTAGACTATGGAATTTGTTACAATTCAGCACGTTTTAAACTAGTAAGTTAATTTAAGTCTTATCTATTTGAGCTTCGATTTATTATCATTTGTATTTACACAATATAATTCATTATATGAAACATGACAAAGTAATAATACCTACAAAGTAAATATTAACTATTCTCTCATGTTTGAAGTCTTTGTGTGTCCTTGAAAATTTTGTATATTGTTTCCTATATATTAGGAAGTTGAAGAAAATGTTATCTTCAGTAACCTCTAGACCAAAACATCTAATTCAATCAATGTGCATAAGAAGTATTATAGCATCCATTCTGCATGAAGAACAAGCATTGACACTAAGGCGACAAAATCCCCTGCCGCATATTATCAAATCGAACTTAAAAAGAAATGAAAGTGAAGGTTGTAGTATAAGATGAAGTACAATGTCAGCTAAAACATTACTCTCAAACTCTCTTGATACCTTGCACTGTAGTTGTTCAAACACCAAAATATTTTGAAGAGTCACTTAGACCCTGACCAGGGTATGAAACTCCTAAAAACAGTCGCAGTGACCTTGCAAATTAACTGAAAATCACCAAAATTAACCGGGCCCTGCACCTTCATAAATCTTGGTGTTGAATATGAAGAAAAGGCAGTGAATGGTTCTTGTGATATTTCAGTGACAAGGTAAAACGTTTAAGTCCCCTTGTGACCTTGAGATGAAGGTCAAGGTCATTAAACCTGACCGAGACCTTTCTTTTAATGTGATAAACCTAGATACCAAATATGAAAAGAATCTAGTCAAAGGTTTGCATTGTGTTGAATATGAAGAAAATCCAGTGAACAGTTCTTGAGATATCTCGCTGACAAGGTAAAACACTAAAGTCCCCTTGTGACCTTGAGATGATGGTCAAGGTCGCCAAATCTGACTGAGACCTTTCTTTTACTGAGATAAACCTAGATACCAAATATGAAAAGAATCCAGTGAATGTTTCTTAAGATATTCCAATTCGTACATACAGAGGGACGGAGCCTAATGTAATATCCCCCACTTCACGCTAAAC
Source organism: Haliotis asinina (assembly GCF_037392515.1). Lineage (NCBI taxonomy): Eukaryota > Metazoa > Mollusca > Gastropoda > Lepetellida > Haliotidae > Haliotis > Haliotis asinina. The sequence continues at coordinate 55,889,518 of NC_090282.1, read as the reverse complement.
ATGCGGTGGAGTATAATGAAAGACACTTACCTCTGAAAAAACCTTTTATAATCCCCTTTCTCTCTGACATGTTCATTTGCCAAATGCTGTATAAGCCTATGATAATGATTAGCAATTGAAATCAAAGCACTTCAAATACTTCCTCTGATTGTGTCACTCACTGAATAAGAGGTGCTTTCTGTTGGTGCACATGTGCGGCACTCACCGTGAGGAGTTAATTAATTTGTTGCGCATGTGCATCTCTTAATGAGTTAAACTCATGAAAGATTTAAGTATCGCTTTCTCTCATTTGATACCCAATCATTTACTCATTTAATAAAAAAGGTATTACATGGAAGGGTTTTTCCATTTACTTAAGTTTTGAAAACCATCATTAACACAGAAGTAAAACACAACTATAACTGTACGATCTGTTTCTGTAGTAATAGTTTGATGTTACAGGTAAAGAAGTATAGGTGTTATTAAAATAGTTATCATAAAAGTTTTACTGGCAACTTGGTGTAAGTCAAGGCTGTATACCAAGCCCATTTCTATTTCTTTTCCATAAATGAGTTACTATGAAAAGTAGGAACTAATTGTGTACATGGGATTCAACTCCACCCTTATGTAGAACATATTCTGCTATTGTTATATGCAGATGACATTGTTTCGTACTCAAGCATAATCAATGGCTTACAGAATCAAATTAATGAACTTAAAAGTTACTGCGGTAAATGGAAACTGACATAAATAAAAAAAACACAAAGATGGTTGTATTAAAACATGGAGGCAAACTGTCTAAAAGGGAAACTGGTCACATAAAGGTAGGAAGCTGGAGTGTGTTGACTTTCATAAATGTAAGGGATTATATTTCACCAGCTTCCTTTCATGGACAATGCATGTAAAATATGCAGCGTTACGGGGACAAAAAGCATGAGCTTAATTATGAAACAGTCGAGTGTATATGGTAATATTAGCTACTCTTCATGCTTTAAAATATTTGATGCCAAAGTTAAAGTCCAATTCTATCATATGGAGTCGAAATTTGGGGAATAACAAATTTGATGAAATTGAACAAATCCATTTGCATACTTTCTAAAAACTGCAAAGAGTTAAAATTAACACTATTAACTTAGTGATTTATGGTGAATGTGGTAGGTATCCAAAGCACATTCTTACAAGCATTAAAGTAATTAAATACTTGATAAAACTGTTGATTATACCTTCAAATCACTTACCCAAGAAGTGTTATAATATGATGTTATATGATACAAGTGGACAAATAAACTGGGAAACTGATGCAACTTTCCATATTCTGTCAGTTTTGGAATTGCATGGAATGCACAATATGTCAAATCACATATTTGAAAGGACAAATCATCTGAAGGTTACTTGATGTTTCTTAAGACTTTAGTTTGAATTGTTTCCATGGAAATCATGAAAAATATAAATGCCATATATAGTCTGGTTCATAATTATTGAGAATTTTTCTTCTTACTTTGAGCTATCCTAACACCTCAACTGATTCACTGATACTTAAAACTAAGTAATGGTATAAGGGAGGTAACTCATCTTGGCCTACTGAGTATAGTACAATTAGAGTTACCTCCCCTGAATTTGTAGCAGACGTCATTTTCCTCAGCACTGTCAATAATGTCTGCTGAAGATAAAAGAAGGTTGATTTTTGAGTTGTGTAATCAAGGAATTGATGATGTAAATACATTGGCAGAGAGAACAGGAACTCCTCTTTCTATTGCGTATAGGATTAGGAAGAATTTTAAAGAGGGAAAGGATTTTGGGCACCAGAAAGGAGCAGGGAGACCCAGAAAATTGGACTTCTCAGATCGCGTCCGGCTGGGAAGTTTAGCGTCTAAAAAGCAAAGGGCAAGCATCTCCAACATCAGGTATGAAATGATAGAAAGGGGATCAACAGTTGTATCAAAATCTACAGTTAGAAGAAATTTGATTGATCTTGGATGGGAGAAAAAGACTGGAATTCCTTCTCCTCTCATGAAACAAGAACATAAAGACAGGCGTGTTGAGTGGTGTTTGGCACATGAAAACTTTGACTGGGAAAATGTGATTTTTACTGATGAAAGCTCAATATGGGTATATCCCAATAATGTGAAAATATGGACAAAGTCTGCGTCAGCACCGTTGTATCGACGACCTAAATACAGCCCAAAGTTTCCTGTATGGGGAGGGATATCCTTATTAGGAACGACCCCGCTGTGTGTGTTTGAGGGAAATCTGACAAGTCAACGCTACACTAACATATTAGATAATTTTCTCCTTCCAAGTGCACATGTGTTTTATGGAAATGACCGGATTTTGCAGCAAGATAATTATCCTAAACACACCGCAAAACATGCCAAGCAGTGGTTTCAGGAGAAAAATGTGACTGCATTACCATTTCCTGCATATAGTCCTGACTTAAATCCCATTGAGAACATTTGGGGGATGATGAAGGAATGTGTGAATCAAAAGGGGTTGACAAAAATTGAAGACATGAAGAGAGAAGTGGTCCGATACTGGGACAGCATAACTCACGAGACACTAACCTCTCTGATAGGAAGTATGCCTACCCGTCTTAGACTGTGCCATGAAGCTCAAGGAGATTTGCTAAAATATTAAATTGTTACCTACACAACATGAAAAGGTCAGTTCACTTTCACAATACATTCAATTTTATCTGATTTGTTCTCGTTTAATAATAAGAAATGCTTTAGCTATTCTCAATAATTTTGAACCATACTGTATCTGTAAATAGCAAAAGGCACCACTTCAAGATATGTCTCATATATCTGTCAAGATCTGTTGAAAGATATCAAATGGTTTTCGAGTTGTGCTCCGGAAACGAAGCCAATCCCTCCAAAAAAAATTCTGCAAATAGCAAAAAGCACCACTTTAGTGTCTGTCTCACATATCTGCCAAGTTTTGCAGACAGATATTAAGAAGTTTTTGAGTTCTGCTCCGTAAATGAAGCCCATCCCTCCATTTTGAGACAAGGTCCAAATCATTTCAATGGTTTCCAGAAAATGATAAATCACAAAAACTTGTAAATAGCAAAAGGCACCACTCTGGGGTCTGCCATACATATCTACCAAGTTTTACTGTCAGGTATTAAGAAGCTTTCGAATTGTGCTCTGGAAATGAAATACACCTCTCACTTTTGAGACTAAATCCAAAGCATTGCCATGGAAACCGAGAAAATAGTAAATCATAAAAACCTGTAAATAGCAAAATGCACCACTTTATATGAATGTATAAAGAGAAAATATGTTCACTTTATAATTTTAAATGGAACAGAAGATGAATTACATTTCCTCCTAATATGTCTATTTTATCACATGTTGTAAACCAAATATACTGAAAGCCATTAAAAATGCATTTTGACATTCATACTATCTTTACTCACACAAATGTCAACAGATACAGATGTAACTGGCAGATATGTTTTAAATTAAAACATCTGTGGATAACTTAAAAAGAAAGGACGGGTCACTTGCAGTCAGTATCATGTGTGTCCACCGTGCACTGCAAGTGCATTGGAAGACACAGGTTTCTCTGAAACAGCTGTGGGATGGTCTGACAGTGATGTTGAAGGGTCGGTGTCAATTCAGCACTTGTCATGGCACCACCTCTTCCAAAACGACCATGTTCAAAAACACAGTTTTTCTCAATTTCGATAAATCTGCAAAGGGTGCTTTAACCTTCCCACTGTTTTGGCACAGACATGATGTTGCCATGTCCCAACTGTCCTCTTTGCAGTATCAGCTGCTGTTTTGAACTGATTTTGGAAGCATAAGACTCAGGCATGTGGTTCTGTCGAGCTGTCGTCAAAGGTGGCATGACAAATGCATCACTTCCGGTGGCCTTTAAACGTTGTCTGGGTTTTGCAGAAACATATTGAATGGTTTTTGAGTTCTGCTCCAGAAATGAAGCTCATCCCTCCATTTTGAGACAACGTCCAAAACATTTCCATGGAAACCAAGAAAATGATATTAATCACAAAAACTTGTACATAGCAAAAGGCACCACTTCCGGTTCTGATTGATATATCTACCAAGTTTGGCAGAAAAATATTGGTTTTGAGTTCTGCTCCAGAAATGAAGCCAACCCCACCATTAGACTAACACCAAAATGTTCCATGGAAAATCATAAAAAAATTAAAATGCCGAAAACCTGTAAATAGCAAAAGGCTTCTGAGTTATGCTCTGGAAACCAAATGATTACAGTCTGACGGACAGAGGGACGGACAGACAGATAATAATCTTGACAGTTAATTACATACATCAATCACAAGATACAGAACATGTGTCATTCTATGCATTCCTAAGTCAGAAATGAAAAACAATGCATTGGAGACATTACTCAAGTCATAGTGAGATTGTCTTGATCATGTGATATGCATATGTGTCAGTCTAAGCTATCACCTACCATCCTTCAGGGCTGCAACAACAGCATCAGTGAGGCGCTGGGCATCTGGACTTGAGCTCAGTCCTACATTCAGGGAACTCAGCAGCTTCTCAGCATCTTCATATACTTCTGCTCAACCATCAGATGTCATTATTGTCAAGGTACCCCAGAAAAAACCAACATCTTAATTCATTCACCTTTTCAACATATAAATGATGGATTTACATGGATACACCATTTAGAAAAAGGAGTCACTGACTGACCTTCATACAACCTATCATATACTGATAAAACATAAAGTATGTTAAATTAATAATTGTTACATTTACTCACGTTTTGAGGGAGTATCTTTGCCCTCCTGGACAGATGCTATTTCATGTTCAGGACTGTGAAGAAAATTTGTATAATTTTGAAAAGGATTTATTTAGAATCCTGTTTAAACTGGAAACAGATTTGTGGCCGAATCATCCCATAATAAACAGTCAAATCAAACTGTCAGGTATTACTAATCATATGAGTTGACAATAAAGATACAGAAATGACAATCATTGCATTTCACAACAGTGTAAAGTTAGGCTCATTGAAACTCTCAGTAGGAAAACGTAATTCATGACCAAATTCCACTTTGAATCTTCATTGTATTCTTGCATACTGCAAGCAAAGTTTGACTAGTTTCAAAAGTACAGACATGTTATGATAGAACTTTTTAGGAAAGAAATGTTCAATACTGATGGTCCCGTCAATTAGTTGAAATAACATATCATGGTGAAAGAAAACTGTTGGCCCTGTTAATGAGGTGAAATAACATTCCACAGTGACAGAAGAGTGTAGGACCAATTAATAAGTTGAAATAACATTCCATAGTTACAGTATAGATGCAGCAGCCATACCTCTTACGTTCAGTCTTGGAAGGCATGGAGTGTGTATCCCTGCCAGAGGAATCTATAGCTGGAACATGTCTTGAAACATGTTCCTCTTTGCCTTGGAGCTTTGGTACTTCCTCATCTCTGATGAAACAAAGTAGGCAACATAATTTATCTTACCTAACACACGAATGTTGGTTTCCGATTGGCTAAGCACTATTCTATTATTTTTAATGTACCCCGCTTACAGGCGATGTATTATTTTCAGTGTACACCACTAGAAATTCTGAACTCTTCTGGTGCTTCATGGTAGTACTTTTTATTTCGAATAACATTGAATCACACATGAAGCACAGAAATTACCGATGTTTTGCGACTGAAAATTGATGGAAAGGAGGTAATTCTAAATCTGTTTACCTTCTGTCATCTGCAAAATGTCGATTCGCCTCACATTCAACTGAGAAGTGCTTCTTTAAAATTCAGGTTTTTGGTAGGATTAATACGTTGTTCACTGGTCCTTCGGGGGCCATCAGCTCATGTTACCCTCATGACCAGTGAACTACTTATAATGTCTCACTAACAATATCAGTCCAAACATACACATATTAGCTACTTAGACGTAGGATCTGACATGGCACCAAAAGCAGCAAGAACTTACTCAAATATCTGATCAGTGACCGAATATATATAACAAGATTTTTGGATGCTAGCAATCTTCATAAAAGAACCCTATACGTCACCATATTGAAGACTCATTCACTGTTAATACACAAGTGATAGTTTCATGCATAAGCACCTGATTAATGTGTATCCTAAGTTTGTAAAAAATATGCTGAAAATGTTTTAGTTTTGCCTTGGAAATGACACCAGGTAACCTCCATTTCTGATTATTTGATTTATTTTTATGGAAACATCATGGTATAATGGAAACAATCTGTAAATAGGAATTGGAACCATTACAGTATCTGTTAGATATATCTGCCAAACATTTTTTGAATATACTGAGTTGTCTTAAAGTTGTCTTTCTGAAATGATGGTCTAATCGATGGACATATGCATGGACAGATAAGGTGTTACTTATATCACAATTAATTGTATGATGAGGGTGTTAAAAAGCACTTGTTTACCATCATTTAACATAGATAATGAATTAACCAACATTTCTGGGGATGTTGTGCTTGTGGATGTCGTTTGTGGGGATGCTCTCTGTGGGGGGTCATTCCGTTCAGTTGCAGACAATGGCTTATCCGTCGACTTAGTTGTGCATGAAGGATCACTTCTTAGTGCCTGGACAACAATTTCCTGAGTTTGGATTCTAGTTAATGCTGAAAAAAGACTTTTACTGTCCACCACTGGTGCCCTAACATCTGCATGGCCAGGTGAGATGGCTGGAGGTTGTTCTGTTATTGAGGGCTGATCTTGCTCCTTCTTCTTCAGAACAGTGTCCAGCACAGTTCGTGTAAACTCACTGATCTCCTTCCTGCCTTTCTCCATGTCACTACGATTACTGTCCATGTGTTCATTCATACTGTGTTGCATCCTTTTAAAAGTGGTCTCCATTGACTGCAGACGTTCTTGCATCTCCTTCAGTTCTGTCAGGAACCAACAAAATTACATTTACTGCCAGTTTAGGTTTGGGTAAGAATATGAATACATTGTCATTGCACTGTTTTATGGGAACTCAGTGCTGAAAGTGTTTCAGTCAAACTAAACACAACTTTCTCTAATCCTTTCCTTTATGGCTGTTTCCTGTAGTTAGTTATTGCCCTTGATGTTTCCACTAGCTTGACTATATATATGCAACATGTATTACATGAAGTACAATATGGAACAAGTTTTAGTTTTACAGCATATCTACAGAAGAGTTCCAGATAGATGGAATCTAGTGAGAAATATCTTCAACAATTCACAATCTTCAGAACTTACCAGTCAGAAGAACTGATGCTCATTCAGGATAACCTGACATTTAAGGCATGCTACTAATTCTTAATTACTTATCACATGCATGCTCATTATCTTAAACTCAACCTGCTTATCATAATGCATTATCATGAACTCGACCTGCTTATCACCATGAATGCTCATTATCCTCAACTCAACCTGCTTATCTGTGACCATGTATGCTCATTATCCTGAACTCAACCCACATATCACCATGCATACTGATTATCTTGAACTCAGCCTCCTTATCACCATGCATGCTCATTATCTTGAACTCAGCCTCATCACCATGCATGCTCATTATCTTGAACTCAGTTTGCTTATCACCATGCATGCTCATTATCTTGAACTCAGTCTGCTTATCACCATGCATGCTCATTATCTTGCTCATTATCTTGAACTCAGTCTGCTTATCACCATGCATGCTCATTATCTTGAACTCAGTCTGCTTATCACCATGCATGCTCAATATCCTGAACTCGACCTCACTTATCACTGCATTGTTTCTAATATGTTGTATCTACGATCAGAGAATTTATAAATGTAAAAATCAAAGTTAAAATATTGCTAGACATTATCTTTTAACTGATAAATTGAATCTCATTTAGAAATTTCGATCAATAATTTTGCAGGGTCTGTATTTGCCCATGACATTGATCCTGACTGAAGAGGTATTTTCAGGAAATGTTTGAAAGATCCAGGACATAAATATCTAACATCAATGTAAAGTTACATGCCATTCAAGTATAATGATAACAAGTTGTGTTCCCTCTTAAAAATATTCCTTTTCATCACTGAGTCAAGTGTGTTCATTCTCAAGACGCTAAGAGCTGGCTCCCAGTCAAGTAGTTGACAATTGGTATTCCCATGCAACAGTTCTGACAAAATGTCAAGCTGCTCCAGTTTCATGGGGTTGCACATAACCAACCCCTTATGAATATTCCAAAATATTCATGAACCCTATTTAACATGATGTTCATAATATAAATATTGAACATGCAACTATTTTTTTGATCAGTGTTCTGAAATGAACTCTGCAAATAGGTTATTAGTACAATTTTCTAATTTGCTGGAATACATCCATATAATGTTTTTTTTATTTGTTTGTTTTTATATTCATTCAACTCAGTACACAGATACACAAATAAATGATGCAGCAGCACAAATGCACAATACGACATAAGTTCTTAGGATCAGAAATTACACATACTGCAGGTATGGCAGCAGTGGTGACTATTTTCGGTCAAATTGTAATATTTTATTATTCTTGTCAGCAATAAACTTTTCAGTTTTGAAAATACCACCTAGTATTTTTAGAAATGCATCCAGTGATAACTTAGTGTTTCTTAATACTTGATACATGAATGTATTTTTTACCAGCAAAAAAGTATATGCTTCATTAAGTCAATATTATTTCTGCCAATTAAGACTATATATTTTGTCAGGGTAAATTTTTCTGTTGTTTTATTGTCAATATATTCTTTCAGTTTCAGCCAGAATGTTCTCACACATTCACATTCCCAATAAATATGTATCAAATTTTCAGACACTAAGTTACAAAAAGAGCATAGTTCATCATAAACTAATTTCATTTTCAGTCATTCTTTTTTTGTGTATATAATATTATGAATAAATTTAAACTGAAAGTCTCTGAAAATATGTTCCCATGGGATTACAGTTTCAGAGAGTTGTTGCCATTTTTCACATGTAGAAGGGACATTTTCAGTACTTATAAGCTTATGATAGAAATATCTTGACCTCTTTGATGCTGAAAGTAAGCATATCAGTGATGTGCTGAGATAGTGATTATGAACAATCAATAGATTATTTCTAATAGTATCTTTCCATTTTCTTGGTATTTTTGAAAGAACCTGGTAATAATCAAGAACTGTGCCTTAGATTTTGTAAGTTTTCTTTAGTTCATTAAATGACAAAATACCTTGATCATTACACATTGATGATGATGTTTATGCCTCATCTGTAATCGTTTACATAACAACTTATCTAACATGAATAAAAGTATTGTAGCTTGTAATATTTATTCTGTATTTTCTTTTTAATGCAGTTTACTCTGGAAATTTGTAGTGAATAAGATTAAACTTTCTTCATGAACAAAAACTTCATGAAGTAACATATAACTTCATGAGGTGTGAAATAACTTCATGAAGTTGAAGAAGTCTTCATGAAATATGTCTTCATGAAGTAACAAAACTTCATGAAGTGTGAAATAACTTCATGAAGTTGAAGAAGTCTTCATGAAATATGTCTTCATGAAGTAACAAAACTTCATGAAGTGTGAAATTGCTTCATGAAGTTGAAGAAGTCTTCATGAAATATGTCTTCATGAAGTAACAAAACTTCATGAAGTGTGAAATTGCTTCATGAAGTTGATGAAGTCTTCATGAAGTGTGTCTTCATGAAGTAAGTTCATGAAGATTTAAGCTAAAGTTGATGAACACTTCATGAACACTTCATGAACTTCATGAAGACTTCATGAACTCATGAACTGAATTTCGCAGGGGAAGTCTCTTATAGAATGAATACCTTTAAGATACCAATGTTTTATAATAAAATTACTATTTTGGAATTGATGGCTGAACCAAAGGGGTTCAGATAAGATTTGATGAATATCTGTAAAATCAGTTTTATGTGTTCTACAAAATATTCCCCAAGCTGCCAACACATCTTTCCAATAGGGATTCGTTATATTCACATAATTTTCAATATTGGCTCCAAGCAGAAATATATCCTTGAATGGAAAGGTGTTAGGGCTAGTATTTTTTATTTTGGAGATATTTCTTTAACACTGTCAGTTTCAATGAGTTTATGAATACCTCTACGTTAACCATTCTGAGTCCCCCTCCTTCATATTTTCTAATAAGTGTTGTTCCCTTTATCTTATCGCGCTTATCATTCCAGATGAATTTATAAAATATATCTTTTAATTTATCGGTGAATTCCTTTGGAGGATTTGGGAGTGAAGTGAATATTTGCACCAATGATGAGAGTGCTAAAGTTTTAACAACCGTTATTTTCCCTATTAATGTCAAATTTCTTTTCCTCCAATTCCCTTGAGTTTTATCAATAATTTCTAGGATAAGTATATAAATATACAATTTATAGTTAAAATTTCCAAATTTTTAAACTTATCCTATCTCACGATTTGCACTTATCTCACGGTTGGACGGCGGGTAGCAGATTACCCTATGTCTCAAAGCACTGACAGTATTACTGTATAGGCTAATGACAACCGTAGGTAGCAATGAACAAGAGAGGTCGCATCCAACTAGCATAGAACCTATCCTAGTGGTGGGTTCTCCTGAACCCCTTGGCTTACTAGGCGCCATCGCTCCCAAGGAGTGGGTACTCCTGAGCAATGTGGTGTTCGGCCGCAACCCTCGCATAAGCAAGGAGACGCAACTAGGTGAGTCATGTCACTTCGTTGCGATTTATCAGAGTACCCCAGTGAATTAAAGTCTTATGACTAGTAATCGGGCCCGTACCTGCTTCGAGACAGCCCCCCAGATCCCATCACAAAGAGGGGAAAAGGAAACTGAATCGGAAAGCTCACAAGTTTAACGTTCAGTACCAAAACAACACCACATGGCTTCCACCACTTACCACAGTAAGACCACAAAGGTGTGCTAAGGAACTTAGGAGCTATGAACGCTACGAAATCCGTAAAGGAAATCGGGAAGGACTCACTACACTGACGTGATTGCTCCGAGGAGTAGAGGTCAGCAAGCGAGATTGTTGAACTCTTCTACATGGAAAAAACAGGATCTAGCTACTGTAGATCCGTATAGACACTAATAGCAATCACCCAATAAATTGAGTAAAGAGTTCAATTCCCAGAAGAATTCAGAACAAAACTCAGAAACAAAGTTCAAAATTTTATTCAGTATGTACACGAGAAAGAAAGCATAAACGCACTCTTCCTCATCTGCTTTGACGGGCCAATGACAGCAGCTGGGCCAAGACAAGGGGTCCGAACTGGTGAAGACCTTGGACATCAGTGACCGACAAATCCCTCAGATAATGTGAAGAAAACACTGTATCAGAGCGCCAAAAGCAACCCTCCATGATGGACGTCAAGGAACAGTTGCTGTGTAGAGCCATCGCAGAGGTTGCTGGGGGTGGCAGTGCAGCAAAAGCATATGCCCTCAGTATAGTAGCACGCATCCAAAAAGATAAGGTTGTCCGTGAAACCTCAGCCTTGGATGTAGATGACAGCGGGATGAATAGCCTCTTACGAAGACCATAGAGCTCTGACAGGGCAGAGAGATGAATCTTCCACATCATCAGGCCCAAGAATCGTTGACAAAGGAGGTGAACAGAAGGAAACTGATGTTTTCGTTTGTAGTGTGGGTTAACGCGCCCGAATGCACCCGTCGCTGTGCGTACATGCACGAGGGTTGAAATTATCCCGTGCATTTCGTGGATATAGCTGGCGACAGCGTTTATGAGTTGAAGGCTGGCAGTTGGTTAGATGACTGTTGCGGGACAAAGACGTCCGTATAGAGTACCAGCCTGGGGGTTACAGTTAAATTAGAATTAAGAATAGCTTCCATTATCGGGAAGACATTTTATACAGAAGTCTTAGCATTCACATTATCGGTGAATGTGAAGTGTGTAGGGATTTTTCATTGGTTTTACCGCTTTGTTTCAGTTTGGGTGCATTAAATGCTCAGACATAATTCTTTTGACTTTTCGTTTATTTTATAAATGGGGAATAACAACTGCCTCATTCCCATATGGTAGCAGAGCGTGGTTTCAAGCGGTAAATCAGTTAACTAAACGGTAAGGCAATAATTAGTCATGTCTGACATTCAGGAGAAAGGTATTATAAAGAATGGCAAATTAAATCCCCAAGAACCAAACGGGTCTCAGTCAGAACTTGAGAACATTTTGAAACTGAAACAACTAAAAGCCAATGCAAAGTCAACATTCACCAAAGCTAAAAACAAGTTGTACAGTCAACTAGAATCGCCTAATCAACCATCTCGTACAGACATTAGAGATGGCATAAATAAAGTGAACGAATGTCAGGTGAAAGCAATCAATGTTATGACAAAACTCACTTTGGCTTATGCAAAGAATCAGCAGGGCGAAAATGTTAGTAAAACAGAACAAGAACTTAGTCATCTTGAAGATGAAACTAATGCTGTGATTGAACAGGCACAAGCTCACTTAGATAATAGTACTGATGCAACATCTACGTCAAGTAGGGGACTTCCTGGATTGTTTAAATCTGGACAACTATCTGCTCAAAGTGAACCAAGCGTTCACAACAAAGCCACCAAAAAACATTTTGTTCAAAACAAACCACAGGAAAACACGCCTTGTTATGAAACTGAGTCGCACAGTCATGCAATAGGAACTGATTTATGGAAACAACTCAAATGAGTTTCTATCCCAATATTTTCTGGCGATGTAAAATCTTACGAAGGTTGGAAAGCTGCTTTTCTGACATGCATAGACCAGGCACCAGCGACTGCTGAATACAAGCTATTGCAGCTGAGGCAATATCTGGCTGGGGACGCTTTGAAAGCAATTCAAGGCTTGGGACATAGTGCTGTGGCCTATGATACTGCGTTAGAACGTCTAGATAGGAACTATGGTGGTAAAAGGCGTCAAGTAGCGTTACAGTTAGAAGAAGTGACAAATTTGAAGCCTATTCGCCCAGGCTCTGTCAGAGATGTTCAAAAATTTGCCGATGTTTTAGACATTGCTGTCGTTAATTTGAGAGAAGCAGATAGAGTAGAAGAGCTAGGTAATGGGTTATTGTATGCCACACTACAATACAAACTGACAGAATCTATGGTAGCTCAGTACCAGAGGTGGCTTCATGATAGAGATAGACAAGAGACAGTCGAGACATTGAGAGAATGGGTACTTCAGGAAGCTGAATACCAAACAATAGCTGCAGAAACAATGCATGGTGTTTGTGATAGGAGCAAAAGAAAAGAATCGTGCTCGTTTGTCGGTGAGATAGGACAGAGTAAAAAGTCATACAGGGATGTTGTATGCAAGGTTTGTAGTGAACAACATGTGTTATGGAAATGTAACGTGTTCAAAAACATGACTGTTTCAGAGAGATGGAACACTGCAAAGAAACTGAAATTATGTTTCCGTTGTCTTCGTGGCAATCATCGTGGTGCACAATGTAGACACACATATCGGTGTGGGATCAATGGGTGTGTGAAAACCCATAACAGGCTTTTACATGATGACACACTCAAAACAGATTATTCAGAACGCAATCTGGACTTGAGACATGGTTCAGTTGCGAATAGGGAATATGCTGAGGTAAGTTCTGTAACAAAAGGTCATGATCAGGTGTTTTCTGAAAGAGTGCATGCAACCGTACCATTGGATAATGACCAACCTCTCATAGCACTTAGGACAGTCCCAGTAATACTGAAGAACGGGAATAAAAGGATTCGTGTTAACGCATTGTTGGATGATGCAAGTACGAGGTCCTATATCAATGCTGATGTGGCTTCCGAATTAGGGATGCAGGGTTCAATAGAGAAGATATCTGTGAGTGTTTTGAATGGTAAGAAAGAAACATTTGAGACGAGACCTGTCACATTTGGGATTGAAATTGTGGATGGTACAGTGAATGAGGAAATGTCTGCATTGACTACGACTAGGGTTACAGGCGACCTTCAGGTGATTGACTGGCAGAAGTACAGACACAAATGGGGTCACCTAGAAAACATAAGCTTTCCTAACGTTGGGCGACGTCCAATAATTGATCTCCTGATAGGAATTGACAAGGTGCATCTGCATCAGTCATGTGAAGATGTGTGTGGGGAAATAGGTGATCCTATTGCAAGGAGAACGCCCCTTGGATGGACATGCATAGGCAAGCTCTGCAGTCAAGCTATCTCCCAAACACACTGTGTATATACATATCATGCATACAGCAAAGACAGTGACTTATGCTCCCTTGTGAAATCATTTTGGGAAATTGAAGAGATTAAGAATCCTCTCAAACCCCTTACACCAGATGAAGAGCAAGCTCTTCACAAAGCACACGATACCTTACTTTATGAGAATGGCCGATACTAGATTGGTGTCCCCTGGAAGGGTACTCCATCATTGCCAGATGACTATGATATGGCATTCCGTAGGTTGCTTAGCACTGAAAAGAAATTATCCAAGGACCAAAACATAGCATTAGCCTATGACAAAATAATCTCGCAATATGTTGAGAAAGGCTATGTCCGTAAAGTAGAACGTCGGGATTCAAGAGAAGGTGTGTGGTATCTTCCTCATTTCCCAATCTTGCGCCCAGATAAAGCCACAACAAAAGTCCGCATAGTGTTTGATGCTTCAGCAAAGTTTCAAGACACATCACTAAATGATGTAATCAGTCCAGGTCCGAAGCTTCATTGTGAACTCTTTGATGTGCTGATACGGTTCAGGAGAAAACCAGTAGCCCTTATTTGTGATATTGCAGAGATGTTCTTGCAGATCAAAATCTCACCACAGGATAGACCATACCACAGATTTCTCTGGAGATCTATGAATACAGATTCTCCTCCTGAGGTGTACGAGTTCAGTCGTGTTGTATTTGGAAACACCTCTTCTCCATTCCTGGCTCAGTATGTAACTCAAGAACATGCTGAGAGACATGCGGCAGATCTCCCTCTGGCCGCTGAAACGGTCATGAAATCCACCTACATGGATGACAGCATGGACTCAGTAGAGAATGTCGATGAAGGCATAGAACTGTACAAAGAGTTAACTCAGTTATGGTCTAGTGCTTCAATGCATGCTAGAAAATTGTTGTCCAATTCACTGAAAGTACTAGATAACATCCCCGAAGAAGACAGAGCTTCCGAGATTGATCTTTCAAAGGGCCATTTGCCATCTGTAAAAGCTCTTGGGCTCGTGTGGATTGCTGAAAAAGACATTTTCACATTTAAAGCAGGAACGTTTATTCAAAAAGAAACAACCAAGAGAGGGTTTCTTAGGCAATTGGCAAGACTTTTTGATCCGCTAGGATTCATAGGACCATTCATCATCACTGCCAAGATTCTGTTACAGGAAATGTGGTTAACAGGACATGACTGGGATGATGAATTGCCCCAACACCTGCAACAGAAAATAGACAAATGGTTAGTACAATTGCAAGAAATACAATGTGTTCAGGTGCCAAGATGTTTGCGTCTAGACGCTGAGGTTTGTTCAGTATCAATTCACACCTTTGTTGATGCATCACAGGATGCATACGGAACTGTTGTATATTCCGTTTATACTTACCTGGACGGGAAAAAATCTAGCAGGATAGTTGCTGCAAAATGCCGTGTCGCTCCGTTGAAAGCTTGTAGTATACCACGCCTTGAACTGATGGCAGCTATACTTGGTCTCAGACTTACCTGTGAAGTAGTCAAGATCCTTCAGGTAGAGACTGAAACAGTTACTTTCTGGTCAGACAGCATGAATGTCTTGTGCTGGATTAAAAACAACAGTCGTACTTTCAAACCCTTTGTTGCCAACAGAATTGGTGAAATACACAGCATCACAAATCCAAATCAGTGGCGACACATACCATCGGCAGAAAATCCTGCAGATCTTCTTTCAAGAGGTGTGATGGTTTCTTGTCTGATAAACAACCAATTATGGTGGTGTGGACCTATGTTTCTGCTTGGACCAGAATCTGAATGGCCATCAAACAAAGCATTGTCGCTTGACATGTTAAAGGATGACAAGGAAGCAAAAACTAACAAGAAGCATGTTGCTCTAGTTGTGGTACAGAAACCTGACATTGAGATGTTCAGACTTGAACCGTCAAAATTCTCCAGCTGGAGAAAACTCACACGTATCAATGCGTGGGTATACAGATTCTTATATAACTGTTCCACTTCGGGTGAATACAGAATAAAAGGTGAACTTACAGCAGAGGAAATAGAAGAGTCTGAACACAGAATCATTGCCAATGCATCGGAGAATCCGATTTGCTCCAGAATCCGTCGACACTACAGATTACCATCCAAGAAGGCGCTGGAGACGTATTCAGGAACTGATGAGACACTTTTGGAAGCGGTGGATGAAGGAATGGCTCCCAAGTCTGAATCCAAGGCGGAAATGGAGAACTCAAAGCAGAGACCTGTGTGCCAACGATATTGTTCTTGTGATTTCTCCGGACACTCCACGAGGACAGTGGCCCCTTGGCAGGATTGTGAAGACATATCCAGGACGAGACGGACATGCTCGTGTGGTGGATGTACGAATCGGACAATCAGTGATTACCAGACCAGCAAACAAGATTTGTCCACTGGAGTGGTCATCTGAGAATTGTGATACAGATTTGTGACTTCAGATACATCGGATACAGCAACTTGGATTTTGCAACATGGATTCTGTGGATTCTCTAACATCGGATTATGTGATACTGGATTCTGTGAAGACGCTGGATGCTGTGGATTGTAACAATAGATTATCCGGATTCTGGGACTTTGGATTATGTGACATCAAGATTGACACTGAACTGTGAACTGTGAGTCTTGAACTTTGACTGTGGAATGCTGTATGAACTATATGAACTGTCTGAGATTATATGACTTGTTATAAACATTACAGGATATAGGAGGATTAGTGGATAATATTGATTTCAGCTTGTAATTTTGAAAAGTATTTAATTTCTGTTTTTGCAGATGTTAGAGATACTAGCATTGTATTGAAATTGATTGAATGCTTGTGTTGTATTGACAGGAGTCTGTCAAGGAGAGGGGTATGAACAGAAGGAAACTGATGTTTTCGTTTGTAGCGTGGGTTAACGCGCCCGAATGCACCCGTCGCTGTGCGTACATGCACGAGGGTTGAAATTATCCCGTGCATTTCGTGGATATAGCTGGCGACAGCGTTTATGAGTTGAAGGCTGGCAGTTGGTTAGATGACTGTTGCGGGACAAAGACGTCCGTATAGAGTACCAGCCTGGGGGTTACAGTTAAATTAGAATTAAGAATAGCTTCCATTATCGGGAAGACATTTTATACAGAAGTCTTAGCATTCACATTATCGGTGAATGTGAAGTGTGTAGGGATTTTTCATTGGTTTTACCGCTTTGTTTCAGTTTGGGTGCATTAAATGCTCAGACATAATTCTTTTGACTTTTCGTTTATTTTATAAATGGGGAATAACAACTGCCTCATTCCCAGGAGGGATAGTAAAACGTCTATCTGGTTGTCTTGGTAACTGGTTTGTTGCAACAAAGTCCCAACGCAATCCCAGAAATACTCTGCCATGCCGTTTTTGTTCAAACTGCACACAATTCACATCAAGTGCATGCAACTCTGAAATACGAGCCGCAGTAGCCAATGCTACTAAAAAGAAAGTTTTGAACGTTATCTGTTCAAACGCCTTATCATGTAATGGTTCATAGTCAGTGGACACTAAATGACAGAGGACAACTGACAAATCCCATGCAAGAGGTCTGAACTTCCTGGACTGGTCAGCAAGCCTGATCAAGCGAAGCAGAGACTGGAGCTCGGGAGTAGTAGACACCTTTGTTCCAGTAGTTGTAGCAAGAACCGAATTAATGGCAGGCAAACAGGTTGACAATGTAGTACCTTTAAGCTTCCGCATAATTCGTAAATGCTGTAGAAATTCTGCAATGACTTGAGGTGATGCAGTGGTGGGAGAAATTATTCCCCTAATACCACAATAATGTTCAAATTTCTTCCATTTGTTGTCATACAATGATCGAGTTGAAGTCCTGTGTGCAGAAGTTATAGCTGCAGCTACTCTGTGAGAGTAACCCTTGGCTCTCAGAGATTTCTGTAAATGCGCCATACGTGCAGATCCAGGGTCTGAGGTGACCCGTGGTACACGTCTAAATGAGGATGACGAAGTAAGTCGTTGCGGGCGGGTAGCGGTACTGGATTCAGTTCTGCTAATTGCTTTAGATCGACGAACCAACTTCTTGCTGGCCAAAAGGGTGCAACCAAGACCAGACGAATCTTGCTGGTTGTAAGTAAATTCTGAACAACTTTGGGAAGTAGAGCCGGGGGAGGAAACGCGTAGGCGTTCAGTCCCTCCCAAGATATTGCTATTGCATCGTCGTCCCACGCCTGAGGATCCGGAATAGGTGATACGAACCTTGGAAGCTGATGGTTGTACCGAGTGGCGAATAGATCTACTTCTGGTTGAGATATGGGGTAGATCATTGACTGAAACATCAGAGGTAGTAACATCCACTCTGTTGATGACGGCCGTTTGGGACGAGACAAGGCATCGGCTATGACATTCCTCACTCTGGGAATGTGTCGGGCTCTTGCCACAATGTGAAGAGAATCGATTAGGTGGTAAAACTGACCCTGTCGAGCCTTGATGGTTGATGTACCATACCACTGTTGAATCGTCAGATTGAATCAGTAGATGGGACGACTGGAGTTCTGCTGCCCAATGTTGAATGGCTAGAATGACCGCACTGAATTCCAACTGGTTGATGTGAAGGGTCTTTTCTGCGGATGACCACTGCCCGGCCACTCAATGATGGAGAAAGTGGGCACCCCAACCCTCGAGGGATGCGTCGACGAACAGGTGAAGAGTCGGTGTGAATGGCACCATAGAGACTCCAGCGCAAACATTCCGTTCGTTGAACCACCAACGAAGAACTGGCCATAGCTGCTCTGGAAGACGAATCATCTCCCTGGGGTTGTCGTTCCGGATGAATGGGCACAAAAACATTTGGAGAGGGCGAAGTTGTAGTTGGCCCCTGTAAGTCAGTGCTTGTGCCGACGTTAACAACCCTAGTAACTCTTGCCATTGGCGTAGGGTTCTGGGTGAATTCAGTGCTAGGGGTAGACTGCGCCGAATCTTGTCCCATCTGTCCTGAGGTACAAATAACATGCCCTGAATGTTGCGTGTCCAATATCGCCCCTATGAATTGTAATCTCCGAGTTGGTATTAATTTCGACTTCTCGTAATTCAGGAGCCACCCTAATTGCGTTAGCAACTTGATGGTGAACTGCGGAGATGAAGGACAACTGGATCCTGCTGAGCTTAAACACAGTCGTCGATGTAGCTCTCGAAAGTGATTCCCCGACAATGCAGGTAGCTTGTTATCGGTTTGGTTACCCGAGTAAAAAGCCATGGGGCCGTAGATATTCCAAATGGTAGTACCATCCACTGGTAATGACGTCCTTGGAACGTGAACCGAAGATACTTCCGGTGATCTGGATGTATTGGTATGTGAAAATAGGCATCTTGCAGGTCGAGGGAAATCAGATAGTCCCCTTTCTTCAAAATGGTTCGTAGCAGGTTGACTGACACCATCCGAAAGTGGGGTGGTGGTGACAGAAACCGGGCATTGAACTGTTTCATGTTGAATATCAAACGAAGTTTGTTTGAATTCTTTTTTGGGACCAGAAATATTGGGGAGTAGAACCCTGGAGTAACAATGAGTGGGTGGAGCTGTTCTACAGCATGCTTGTCCAGAAGTGTCTCTATGGTGACCAATGCCATGCATCCCCTGATATAAGCATCTTGGTCAGTATATCCGTGATCAACAGCTACAGCAACGGCATCCACTGCCGATATAGCACAATTGATAAAGGGTAGTGTGCAACGAATAGTCATATCCATATGTGCCAATTCCCTATCTTCCACAAAGAAAGGTGAAGCAGCGCGTTTGCCACATAGGGTAGAAATATCCTCGTCAACTGATGGAGACGAAGCCAATCCAAAAAACCCATGGCCGTGAGCAATGGATGGCATAAACTTGGGTGAAGACAAACCATCCTTCACGCGTTTCAATTTCTTAAACGCATCATCTAATGAACTTTTCATTTGCAGAATGCACGGTCGTGGTGCCAAGGTAATGGTTGATAGGTCATAAGACACATTAAGGTCATCCGGAGATCTGCTCACCGACAGCTGAAGCTTTTCAACAATCCAGGCAAGTACATGCGAAGGTTCTACAAAATTGAGGGTTGATGAGATACACCAGTGGAAGACAGGTTACCAGTTGATGCAACTGGAACTGAGCTTGACGTAGTCGAAGGTTGACATTGATTCCAAGCTACTGTAATAGCCCGAAGCATTGTATTTAAATTTGGCCCTTGAGAGGAATCCTGATTAGGATTCCATGATTCAGGCAGAATTGTCGCCCCCGTCATATGATCTGAATCAGTTTGACGTGAAGGAGAGCGACGGTCCCTGGAACTATACCGGCGTCTGGATGGGGAGTGAACTGGTGAACCCCAGAACGCTGATGCGAATCACATAAGTGGCATGAATCGGGATGAGCTGACTAATCAAATTGATGAGGCAAACCAGTTCGTGTACTTGAAATCAATTCGATTCCATCACCCACTTTGTCTAGAAGCCGTGGTTCGAGAAACTGCCTCAGTATGATTAAGTGAAGCCGAACGGTGCACTGAACTGGTGAACCCGTTCACGCAAACCTGTACATGGTGAATTGAAACGGCCATGTGAATTGATTCTATCTGGTGAATTGATTTGACCATGTGAACTGATTCGATCTGGTGAATTGATTCGGCCTGGCGAATTGATTCGATCTGGTGAATTGATTCGGCCTGGTGAATCAGTTTGGCGACGTGAATCCAAACAGGAGGAAGTTCCGATACCACCATTTGAATCAATACGTGGTTTAGTATGATCAATAGAAACAGACTGACGACCAACACCACTCTGCTATGGTGAACATGACCGCTCAGTCGATCTACGAGATGGATTCGTCTTGAATGACTTGGAGAAACGGAATTATTTGGTAATGCAGGTGATGCAGATCGGTGAACCGAAGTGACTGTTCTCACGTTTTGAGATGAACCAGAGGCCCTAGAAACCAAGAGAGTAGACCGCAGATCGGAGGAGACAGTAGATACTAAAGGTTTATCCATAACAACTACCCTAGAGCCGGCCTGAGACGTTGAGCCAGGTGAAGAATGCGTCCCCAAAAGCTTCCAAACATCTTCTGAAAGGTAAGAATCTCGGAGAGCGGGGATTTCAAACGACGAGGGGTGAGGGTAGGACGATCCTGGCGTGGTTTCTTGGTAGGAGTGGGGCCTTGGTCAGCAGATGCATTCCTAGCTCTATCTGCAATCCTACGAGCACAAACACGCTTATAAGTCTTGAAATCTTCTGTTGATAAACCTGCACACTTCTCACAACGTTTCTCCCAAGAACATTGACCCACACAATCAACACACGATATGTGTGGTGGGTCCAAAGTCGAAAACATAGTTTTACACTGAGCGCAAAACTTACGCTTCTTGTTTGGAGGATCTGTTTTCCTCATAATACAAAACAACTCAAACTCTATACAAGAACTAAGATACGTCCACTCTGTCGTGCGACAAGAAGAAGAATGATCTCTCTGAGGTAGTCACGTGGGTAGATAGGGGAGCATGCTGCATGCTCTGCATGGGCTAAGGGACCCGTCCTGTACGGAGAGCAGCCTGGGGAACACGGGCATATGGACAAGAGAGGCCTACAGGAAAGTTCTAATTCGTTCCACTCAGCGTCGAAGCAAGAGAGAGAAGTGCAAATCGTGAGATAGGATAAGTTTAAAAATTTACTTCTCCTTCGTCATTAATGACACTATTCATAAGCTTACTGGTATAATTTCTGTTTTCAAGATGACAGAAATAATTGGTTGGTTTTTCTCCTTCCTCGTAACACTGAATTCTATTTCCTATTTGTATACCTCTTATTTCATCCTCTTTTAATTTTTCAAATTCTAATTTTCATTTGTATAGTTCAGAAAGTTTAGTTTCACATACTGTTTGGAAATTTTCTGATTTCTTCTTCCATTTCTGAAATTGTTTTTTCTAAAGTTTTTATTTTTTCAGTTTTGATTTTTTTAGGTAGGAAGAGAATGATATTGTTTTCCCCCTCACTTTCATCAAAAATGTTTCTAAAACCAATGTGTCACTTATATTAAGTTGTAATTTTGAGTGCTCTGTATGACCAAGTTCGTCCCCAGTGCAGTTATAGTATTCTAATTTTGTTTCAGAAAGCATGTCCCTGACCATATTTACATGATCTTGATTATATAGTAATGATGTATTTAATTTCCAGTATCCACCTCCCCGTTCCTTATGAAGTTCACTACATCCATAAAATTCCCGCCCTGGCCTAAATAATACAACTAGTATCCTCAGATGACAACTGGATTAATAAAAATCTTAAAATGATGCAAGAACTCCTGACACCTTCAACTCTACATCTGTGGGAAGCAGGACAACTCCCACACGGACAATTCCCACATAGACACTACCCACCCAGACAAATGCCACCTGGACAATTCCCACCTAGGACAATTCCCACCCAGTTATTTTCACTATAATCCCCACCATACCACATGAAGTTTTTAATTTGTCCAATATTCACTTTGATAAAATATATACTTGGGTGCTACTGTTTTAAGTATACATATTTTGAGATAAATCTTAGTGTGAATGTTCTTATAAGGTGAGCATGTATTCCACATGCACCTCAGTTCCACCTTGGATAACCAAGTAGAGAATGTCATGTCGCAGAGAGGTGCCAGGAAGGTTCATTTCAGGGGGTATCGGTATGTTAGACACAAGGATCTGAAGAATGGAGTGTCAGCTACCACTGTGAGCTAAGACGGACTGGACAGTGCAGTGTGTCCATCAAGGTTTTCGACGACCAGTGTGTTGGAGTCCTGCATGAACACACACACATACCTGACACACGCAGTCAATCGCCACTACCCCAACAGACATTGTCTAGACTTCTTACGAAGCGTTGCCCACAATATTAGAATGCAGAGAACTTGAGTTCAATCTGCATCAGTAAACATGCAAACAAAGCAATATCATGCAAACATGGTAATATCATTAAAAGTTACAGTAACCTTATGTACGCCACAAAAAAGTGCTTCCTTACTACTAATAGTTCATGTTTGTTTTATATGGAATATTGTTATATGATACATATGTTGAAATGAATAAACATTGAAACTGAACTATGTTCTTCATGTTACTTTTAGTTTGGGGTGGGGGTTGTCCGGGTGGGAACTGAAACAGGTGGCAATCGTCTGGGTGGGAATTGTCCTAGACCCGTTGGTTGGTGTTTAATGCTGCACTCAGCAATAGTCCAGCTATATCACTGGGCAAAGGTATGTAAATTGTCTGGACCAGACAATACAGTGATTAACAGCACAAGCATCTATCTACACAACAGACGTGTCAACTAAGTCAGTGAGCCTCACGACCATTAGTCAACTTTTACAACAAGCTCAGCCCCAGGGTTGCTGATGATCAGTTGTAACCAGGATCTTATGGGCTGTCATCAGTGTTTTCTGTAATCACACCCATCAGTCATAAAAAGGACACAAACCTTTAGCCCTCTTGGAAGCATCTTCATCCGATTTTTGTTGGCTTGAAAGAACAGAAATGTATATAGTCAGGACTTTTTATTAGTCACATCATGTCCACGCCTAAAAATTGAATGGATGGTTCTAGTAAGATGTAGAAGATTCAGTTGTTAGGAGATAAATATGACAAGTACAACCAGTGGGCAAAATAGTTTCCTAGTCTTGCATGAATCAAAAATGTATTATAATTTAACAAGATGGAGAGAGTGATATATTGACAAACTAATCCCATGAAAATTCACTCGTCAGTTGGACCACTGACTGTGAAAATTTACTGGACTGATTTAATTTATCTAGCAACTGGCTAGGTGGCCATTTCGCACACATTGTAAAGGTCACTCAAAACTCACAATATGCTGTAAATCAACACACTAATGCGTGTATGTGAGTACAAACCTGAAAACCAAAATGTGTACATTTATTAATGTGAGGAGGCAAATCAGGACATGGTTGACCAGAATTCCACTCATTAAAGACTAAACTCACCAACCTGGGAAATCTGAGCCAAACTTTCCACAGCCTTGAATCAACTTTAAACTTTATATCAACTACTTCTTTCCCCTCCTTGCTTTTATATGAAAAGGGGTGGGTGGGGGGAGATTCTGACCTAGCTAGGCTATTTCTCCCCCAGACGCCTTTTCATGTTTACATTCGTCTTGAAAGAAAATGAAAACAAGACCTAACTATTCACATGAACACATTTATGAGATATGAGATATTCATGTTGATGTCAAGTTACATTAACAATTTACAGCTCATTTTCATCTTTATGTATAACGTGAAAAATATATAAAAATTGTCATTGGAGATTGCTAATAAACTGTGTAACGGGAAATATTTTTGAGGCATATGAGCAAGAAAAATTGATGATTTCTTTCTATTCAGTACCAAACTGTTAAGGGTGGAACATGTACCTGATTGTTATGTATGTAATAGCTCAACAGCAAATTAATAACATAGTTTTGTATCAATATGTATCTCTGTGACATGTTCTAAAATACAAACAACCATTGGTAAAAGTAAACATGTTTGACCTAACACATCCCTAATTCCAAATGATTAAAAATGATTTAAAATGAAAAAATGTATACTTACTTTATTATATATCATTACTATTGTTTAATGTGAACATTTATTTATTTTAATATTTCAATAATTTACTTATCCCCATTTAATCCAAACTGGTTCATCTCAAGATCATTACTATACCCAAAGCTTTAGCTAAATACCAGTGTTCACTTGGATGTCCATATGCATTCAAAACTTTATTCCCTCACTCATGGATTTAAATATGGCATCCATGTTGGTGACATCAATTTAATAGTTGGAAGCAGGTGTAAACATGAACCAAATAATCCAACACAATATCTGTATCAAATGCTGTATCATTTATCATTCCGCTACAGTGCCTTATTCTAAATTCAAAAGACAATGTTTGATAAGGGATATACTTGGCCCATGGATATCTGAAACATGTTTCATTCACCAAAAGTGATTATAGATTAGTAAACAAGCCTATGTGAATAATGTTCCATTACACTTAAACATAAATACAACAAATATTAGATAATAAACAGCATGATAACAGAGCAAGCAGTCTGTGCATGTTACATCTTATTTACCCATCATATGTGTGACTGAATGTTAACAGATCATGGTGACATGATTTGGATAGATGAAGAAATAATGCAACATGTCTTCATAGGAAAGGTGGCAGGAGCAGGATGGATTTAGAGATATATGCCATTCAAACTTGCCTGCATCCAAATCACTACACCCAAGCAAAAATGTGTACTAAAGCTGAAGTCAAAACTACTGTCTGTTCAATGTTTGTAATAACTTTTTCTCCCCCTTTTGACTTAAGAGCAACAGTGGGGACGAAGCTAGACCAGAATCTCCCCCTTTTGGTGTGAATACAAGGGTTGGGAAGAAGTAGCCAAGCTTGGCCAGAATCTCACCCCTTTTGATACAAAACCAATGGTGGAGAAGAAGTACCTAGCTTGGCCAGAATCTCACCCCTTTTGATACAAAACCAATGGTGGAGAAGAAGTACCTAGCTTGGCCAGAATCTCACCCCTTTTGATACAAAACCAATGGTGGAGAAGAAGTACCTAGCTTGGCCAGAATCTCACCCCTTTTGATACAAAACCAATGGTGGAGAAGAAGTACCTAGCTTGGCCAGAATCTCACCCCTTTTGATACAAAACCAATGGTGGAGAAGAAGTACCTAGCTTGGCCAGAATCTCACCCCTTTTGATACAAAACCAATGGTGGAGAAGAAGTACCTAGCTTGGCCAGAATCTCACCCCTTTTGATACAAAACCAATGGTGGAGAAGAAGTACCTAGCTTGGCCAGAATCTCCCCCTTTTTGACATAAGAACAAGAGTTGGGAAGAAGTAGTCTAGCTTGGCCAGAATGTCCTCCTTTTGATGTAAAAATAAGGATGTGGAAATAGTATAATAACTAGGCCAGAATCTCCCCCTTTTGGTGTAAGAACAAGGGTGGGGAAGAAGTGGCTAAGCTTGGTCAGAATCTCACCCCTTTTGATACAAAACCAATGGTGGAGAAGAAGTACCTAGCTTGGCCAGAATCTCACCCCTTTTGATGCAAAACCAATGGTGGAGAAGAAGTACCTAGCTTGGCCAGAATCTCACCCCTTTTGATACAAAACCAATGGTGGAGAAGAAGTACCTAGCTTGGCCAGAATCTCCCCCTTTTTGACATAAGAACAAGAGTTGGGAAGAAGTAGTCTAGCTTGGCCAGAATGTCCTCCTTTTGATGTAAAAATAAGGATGTGGAAATAGTATAATAACTAGGCCAGAATCTCCCCCTTTTGATGTAAGAACAAGGGTGGGGAAGAAGTGGCTAAGCTTGGTCAGAATCTCCACCTTTTGATGTAAGAACAAGGGTGGGGAAGAAGTGGCCAAGCTTGGTCAGAATCTTCCCCCTTTTGACACAAGAACAAGAGTTGGGAAGAAGTAGTCTAGCTTGGCCAGAATGTCCTCCTTTTGATGTAAAAATAAGGATGTGGAAATATACATATGGAAATTAATTAAGCAACACCAAATTCAAAGACACATAAAAACTTAACAAAGCTTAACGAAGTAATTTTGATGATTGATTATTCAATTTTGATGTATTGACATACAGCATGAGCTTTTCATGGGTTGATATGACGCGCGTGAAGCTTGCACAGCGCACGTGCATTGCTTTAACCTCAACTTTCGAAAAATGCACTTTTTCCCTGGGGTGTTTACAAGCGCAGGTTGTCGATTGCATTCGGTTTTTCATTCATTTCAATGTCATGGCACGTAGGAAATTATCAGAGGCCACTCGTTGGCAAATAATCGGCATGAGGAATGCTGGTATGTCTCTAAGACAAATCGGGACTCAAATCGGACGACATCATTCCATAATTTCAAAACTTTTGAAAAAATACCGGGCCACTAATGAAGTTAAAGACCTGCCTAGACCAGGAAGACCCAGGAAGACCACAGTCCGGGAGGACAGAGCTTTACTGAGACTTGTACGGCGCAGGTCCTTCGACTCGAGCTCTCGGTTGAGACAGGAGTGGCTTCCAGGGAGACCCATCTCGAACAGGACTGTTCGGAATCGTCTGAAAGCTGCAGGATACCGGGCAAGGAGGCCAATCAAGCGACCCAGACTGTCTCCAGCCCATAAGGCAGCCCGACTGGCCTGGTGTAATGACCGTTTGCACTGGAACATTGCCTCTTGGAGGAAGGTCCATTTCTCAGATGAGAGCCGGTTCTTGCTGCACATGGTGGACGGTCGTACTCGGGTCTGGAGGCAGAGGAACACAGCAATGGCTCCACGGAACATCCAGGAGACTGTGGCCTTTGGGGGAGGTTCCGTTATGGTATGGGGGTGCATTTCCATGAACTGCAAGTTGGATATCATTACCATCCGTGGCAACCTTAACGGTGTTCGTTACCAACAGGAGGTTCTTGACAGGGCTGTGGTACCTCATTTTGAGAACCATCCTCTGGCAACGAGACCCATATTTATGGACGACAATGCTAGACCTCACAGGGCGCATGCTGTAAATGATTTTTTGCGGCAAAATGCAATTGACAGAATTCCATGGCCTGCCATGAGCCCTGACCTCAACCCCATTGAACATTTGTGGGACTTTATTGGCCGTCGTGTGAGGCAGAGAGACCCACCAGTCCATAATCTCAACGAATTGACGGCTGCCCTGCATGAGGAGTGGAACAGGATCCCCCAGAATCAGATCCGGAGACTCATCCAAGGAATGAGGAGGCGTCTGGAATCGGTGGTGCGTGCGCAGGGAGGACACACTAGATATTGATGAAAGTCGGTGTGCAGACTCTCAGATGACTGTTCTTTCTTTCCATGTGACATTTGTGTTAATACACCTGACAACAACGTCTGTGGATGAATAGTAAATTGTGTCCATTTTTTCATGAATTTAAGACAGTTTTAAGAATTTGGATTTCGTTGCAATAAAGCAAAGTCTTGATACTTTTTCCCTTTAAGTTGTTTGTCAGAGATCGTCTGTTGAATAAAAAAGTGTCAAACTATATCAACCCGGCATATTTTGATTGTCAGAACACTTCAAAGTTGCTCCAATAGAAAAAATTGGGGTGTTGCTTGATTAATTTCCAGGTGTATAGTATAATAACTAGGCCAGAATCTCCCCCTTTTGGTGTAAGAACAAGGGTGGGGAAGAAGTGGCTAAGCTTGGCCAGAATCTCACCCCTTTTGATACAAAACCAATGGTGGAGAAGAAGTACCTAGCTTGGCCAGAATCTCACCCCTTTTGATACAAAACCAATGGTGGAGAAGAAGTACCTAGCTTGGCCAGAATCTCACCCCTTTTGATACAAAACCAATGGTGGAGAAGAAGTACCTAGCTTGGCCAGAATCTCACCCCTTTTGATACAAAACCAATGGTGGAGAAGAAGTACTTAGCTTGGCCAGAATCTCACCCCTTTTGATACAAAACCAATGGTGGAGAAGAAGTACCTAGCTTGGCCAGAATCTCCCCCTTTTTGACATAAGAACAAGAGTTGGGAAGAAGTAGTCTAGCTTGGCCAGAATGTCCTCCTTTTGATGTAAAAATAAGGATGTGGAAATAGTATAATAACTAGGCCAGAATCTCCCCCTTTTGATGTAAGAACAAGGGTGGGGAAGAAGTGGCTAAGCTTGGTCAGAATCTCCACCTTTTGATGTAAGAACAAGGGTGGGGAAGAAGTGGCCAAGCTTGGTCAGAATCTCCACCTTTTGATGTAAGAACAAGGGTGGGGAAGAAGTGGCCAAGCTTGGTCAGAATCTTCCCCCTTTTGATGTAAGAACAAGGGTGGGGAAGAAGTGGCCAAGCTTGGTCAGAATCTCCCCCTTTTGATGTAAGAACAAGGGTGGGGAAGAAGTGGCTAAGCTTGGTCAGAATCTCCCCCCCTTTTGATGTAAGAACAAGGGTGGGGAAGAAGTGGCCAAGCTTGGTCAGAATCTCCACCTTTTGATGTAAGAACAAGAGTTGGGAAGAAGTGGCTAAGCTTGGTCAGAATCTCCACCTTTTGATGTAAGAACAAGGGTGGGGAAGAAGTGGCCAAGCTTGGTCAGAATCTCCCCCTTTTGATGTAAGAACAAGGGTGGGGAAGAAGTGGCTAAGCTTGGTCAGAATCTTCCCCCTTTTGATGTAAGAACAAGGGTGGGGAAGAAGTGGCCAAGCTTGGTCAGAATCTCCCCCTTTTGATGTAAGAACAAGGGTGGGGAAGAAGTGGCTAAGCTTGGTCAGAATCTCCCCCCCTTTTGATGTAAGAACAAGGGTGGGGAAGAAGTGGCCAAGCTTGGTCAGAATCTCCCCCTTTTGATGTAAGAACAAGGGTGGGGAAGAAGTGGCTAAGCTTGGTCAGAATCTTCCCCCTTTTGATGTAAGAACAAGGGTGGGGAAGAAGTGGCCAAGCTTGGTCAGAATCTCCCCCTTTTGATGTAAGAACAAGGGTGGGGAAGAAGTGGCCAAGCTTGGTCAGAATCTCCCCCTTTTGATGTAAGAACAAGGGTGGGGAAGAAGTGGCCAAGCTTAGTCAGAATCTCCCCCTTTTGATGTAAGAACAAGGGTGGGGAAGAAGTGGCTAAGCTTGGTCAGAATCTCCCCCTTTTGATGTAAGAACAAGGGTGGGGAAGAAGTGGCTAAGCTTGGTCAGAATCTCCCCCCCTTTTGATGTAAGAACAAGGGTGGGGAAGAAGTGGCTAAGCTTGGTCAGAATCTCCCCCTTTTGATGTAAGAACAAGGGTGGGGAAGAAGTGGCTAAGCTTGGTCAGAATCTTCCCCCTTTTGATGTAAGAACAAGGGTGGGGAAGAAGTGGCCAAGCTTGGTCAGAATCTCCCCCTTTTGATGTAAGAACAAGGGTGGGGAAGAAGTGGCTAAGCTTGGTCAGAATCTCCCCCCCTTTTGATGTAAGAACAAGGGTGGGGAAGAAGTGGCCAAGCTTGGTCAGAATCTCCCCCTTTTGATGTAAGAATAAGGGTGGGGAAGAAGTGGCTAAGCTTGGTCAGAATCTTCCCCCTTTTGATGTAAGAACAAGGGTGGGGAAGAAGTGGCCAAGCTTGGTCAGAATCTTCCCCTTTTGATGTAAGAACAAGGGTGGGGAAGAAGTGGCCAAGCTTGGTCAGAATCTCCCCCTTTTGATGTAAGAACAAGGGTGGGGAAGAAGTGGCTAAGCTTGGTCAGAATCTTCCCCCTTTTGATGTAAGAACAAGGGTGAGGAAGAAGTGGCCAAGCTTGGTCAGAATCTTCCCCTTTTGATGTAAGAACAAGGGTGGGGAAGAAGTGGCCAAGCTTGGTCAGAATCTCCCCCCTTTTGATGTAAGAACAAGGGTGGGGAAGAAGTGGCCAAGCTTGGTCAGAATCTCCCCCTTTTGATGTAAGAAGAAGGGTGGGGAAGAAGTGGCTAAGCTTGGTCAGAATCTCCCCCCCTTTTGTTCTAAGAACAAGGGTGGGGAAGAAGTGGCCAAGCTTGGTCAGAATCTCCCCCTTTTGATGTAAGAACAAGGGTGGGGAAGAAGTGGCCAAGCTTGGTCAGAATCTTCCCCTTTTGATGTAAGAACAAGGGTGGGGAAGAAGTGGCTAAGCTTGGTCAGAATCTTCCCCTTTTGATGTAAGAACAAGGGTGGGGAAGAAGTGGTCAAGCTTGGTCAGAATCTCCCCCTTTTGATGTAAGAACAAGGGTGGGGAAGAAGTGGCCAAGCTTGGTCAGAATCTTCCCCCTTTTGATGTAAGAACAAGGGTGGGGAAGAAGTGGCCAAGCTTGGTCAGAATCTTCCCCTTTTGATGTAAGAACAAGGGTGGGGAAGAAGTGGCCAAGCTTGGTCAGAATCTCCCCCTTTTGATGTAAGAACAAGGGTGGGGAAGAAGTGGCCAAGCTTGGTCAGAATCTTCCCCCTTTTGATGTAAGAACAAGGGTGGGGAAGAAGTGGCCAAGCTTGGTCAGAATCTTCCCCTTTTGAAGTAAGAACAAGGGTGGGGAAGAAGTGGCCAAGCTTGGTCAGAATCTTCCCCTTTTGATGTAAGAACAAGGGTGGGGAAGAAGTGGCCAAGCTTGGTCAGAATCTTCCCCCTTTTGATGTAAGAACAAGGGTGGGGAAGAAGTGGCTAAGCTTGGTCAGAATCTTCCCCCTTTTGATGTAAGAACAAGGGTGGGGAAGAAGTGGCCAAGCTTGGTCAGAATCTTCCCCCTTTTGATGTAAGAACAAGGGTTGGGAAGAAGTGGCCAAGCTTGGTCAGAATCTTCCCCCTTTTGATGTAAGAACAAGGGTGGGGAAGAAGTGGCCAAGCTTAGTCAGAATCTCCCCCTTTTGATGTAAGAACAAGGGTGGGGAAGAAGTGGCCAAGCTTGGTCAGAATCTCCCCCTTTTGATGTAAGAACAAGGGCGGGGAAGAAGTGGCTAAGCTTGGTCAGAATCTTCCCCCTTTTGACACAAGAGCAACAGTGGGGAAGAAGTAGTCTAGCTAGCTAAAAATATCTGTTAGGTTGCCATGTTTCTTTTGTGTACCTTTTTGTGTCAAGGATTTACTGAATATGTTCCTTCTTTCATAATTTTCAGAGCTGAGGACGGGCCAATCATCATTCACACATTGTCCAAAAGTGAACTTTTGTTGCCCTTGAAGATGGCAGCCAGTCCCTGTCTGTTGTGTTCAACAACCCTACTATAAACTGAACATTCTTGAGCTGATGTCCAAAAGATTGAACAAGACAAGAACTTGAAAGGCTGGTACTCACATGCTTGACTTCAGTGTCTGTATAAGAGGTTCAAGGTCGAGAGGGAAATTTGCCAGAGGATCAGCATCAACATCTTCCCCACCACCTACATTTCCAGTTGCTTCAACCTCCATGCTCTCAGATACAGCTGCCTCCAGTGTGAACTCTATATCCCCCTTGCCCATCTCCAACAGCAGCTGGTGGAACATCTCCTGCACAGCCTCCTTGTCTGCAACCATTCTCTGTGCAGATTCCTCATCAGCATGTTGGAACATGAACAGCAGAGACCCAGAGCAGACTGCAGTAAGTCTGGCATCATACTTCTTGAAAATGTCCACAATTATTTTCCTCAGAGGAGAAAAGATGCTGTGTGACATGTGGGACAGTACTTCAGTGTACATGCTCTGGAACAGTTCCTTCAACTGTAGTGTCCACAAGGATCTCACACCTTTAACTTCCTCATTCACCTTTCCATCGTTTCCTTTCCACGTGAAACTAACCAGTGGTTTAGTGGAATCACTCACTGTTAAGAAACAGAAACACACTGAAAGGTGATATTGATGATCTATTGAACAAGAACATATATAGAACATTCAGCTACAGCAAGGATTTAAAAAAAAATCACAAATATAAACAGGCACCTTACCTGTTAGAACACCACCATTCATAGTTGAAAAGAAGTTCTTGTTTACTTCTATATTGACGATATTGTTGTTTAAACCACACTGCACATAGTTTCCATGAACTTCCTGGAAGTGGATTCCACTTTCATCATCAGCAAAATAACTATCTGTTTGTGTTGCCCTCTCAGCATACATAGCTGGGTTAGTTTTCATCCAAGGATTCCCAGAAAACTGTAGCTTGTCTTTGGATAATGGAAAACTTGTGTGTTGCGTTATATTGCCCGTTGTTCCCAACACATCTCCCACTGCTTCATGGCCAGGACTGGCAGTCTGTTTCCTGTGGGTTTGTGCTCTCAGATCCAGGTCACTGTTGGTCACATAAGATTCTTCTCCATATAAATCATCCTCAGATTTGTCTGTCACAGAAAGAGCTCATGGTCAGTCTGATCTCGTAACAAGTCAGTGTATTGAAGAGTCATGTCACTAATTTAAGATAATGCCATACAACTACATTCTGATCATGTCATACAACTGCTTTTAGATCGTGCAGTTACAACTGCTTTCTGATTATGCAGTAACAACTTCTTCCTGATCATGCAGTAACAACTGCTTTCTGATTATGCAGTAACCAAACTGCTTTCTGATTATGCAGTAACAACTTCTTCCTGATCATGCAGTAACAACTGCTTTCTGATTATGCAGTAACAACTTCTTCCTGATCATGCAGTAAAAACTGCTTTCTGATTATGCAGTAACCAAACTGCTTTCTGATTATGTAGTAACAACTGCTTTCTGATCATGAAGTAACAAGTGCTTTCTGATCATGAAGTAACAACTGCTTTCTGATTATGCAGTAACCAAACTGCTTTCTGATTATGTAGTAACAACTGCTTTCTGATCATGCAGTAACAAGTGCTTTCTGATCATGAAGTAACACGTGCTTTCCGATAATGCAGGTAGGACAGACTTGTCCTCAAGTGAACATATAGGACTCCAACCACAACAGAAACATCATAGTTTGGAGTACTACAATGGGCATTTAAGGTCTCTAAAATAGGAATGTAATAATAGGAATGTAAGTGTATCTTCTTCAAAATGGGTTAGCTTGTTAGTGCATCCACACTGCATATCCAAAGACAGAATTTACAATATTCTTATGTTTGTTCATAGGGAAAATATACTACTCAAAAGAAGGAAACACATAGCTGAAAATTGTTATCAGTTTATACACTTAAAGTTCAGTAATACAGGGAAGTCATGAAGAAAACCTCAATGAACCTTAACTCTCCAATGCTGCAAGAAACTGTACGTCACAAATGACAAGTGTTCCAAGGTCAAAGTCACAGAGCATCAATGTTTGTATGGCATCGGCGTCCCAGAGACTGGACCAGATTACAGATGAAGAGCCTGGGAATGAGTTGGTACTTTTCCCTCAAGGCCATAAACAGAGCAGGTAACATCTGTGGCTGAGGGTTACGCTGTTGCACACGGCCATTTAATTTGTCCCACAAATGTTCAACAGGGTTAAGATCCAGTGATTGTGAGGGCCAATCAAGAACCTGAATGTTGCTCTGGGCAAGGAAATCCCTGGTTATTCTTGCTGTATGCTGGCGCGCATTATCACGCTGAAAAATGACATTCTGGTAGTTCATGAAAGGAAGGACATGAGGCCTGATGATTTCATCACAGTTATGTCGAGCTGTCAAATTGCCCTGGACCTGAATGAGATCTGTCCTGCCACTGTATGAGATGCCAGCCCAAACAATGATACTTCCACATCCAAAACTGTACGCTTCCTGTACACTATTTGCAGACAGCAGGCTAGGTGGCTGACTTTGTGTGCTACCGACTAGGTGCCTGACTTGAAGGTGTGGGTTTGAATTCCGGATGGGACTCAACAAAAAAAAGTACTAGAATGTGTATGTTGCTGAGAAAGTGAAATCCCAAATATGACATATGTTGCATTTGACCACTTTCTAAATGGCATTGTGTAATCATAGTTTATATAAACTACAGTCAAATCCCAATGAGTTGAATCACAGGGGACCAAGCAATAAATTCGACTTATCAATGCAGTCGAGACACTAGTATGTCTATGATGGTAGAAAATATGGTCGGGACTGACAGATACTTCGAATTATGCATAATTTGGTATTTGATTGTATTTCTAATCCCTATCATAGTTTCTAGGTTCTCTTGTAGCGAAATACACAAAGACATTACATTTGTCTGGTCATCTAACTGGTCTACTTTTGCAGCAATGTAGACATTTGTACCCATGACAGACAAATATGATCTATGCATCCCCCTGAGAACAGTGTGTGCTGTGCTATCTGCACTGACAACCCTATTACCTATCCATTGTCTACTATAACAATGACACTGATTCTCATGACATGAGTTGTTCTGACATTTGTACCTGAACTACTCTGCTCCTGAACAGCTTCAACATTTAATGGCAGACAGGTCTGTGTCTGACTTGTAGGGCTCTGTCTTCCTGCTCCTGTATAACAAACAAGAAATCCAAAATATGCATGTGCATCTCACAAACCAACATGCATTTAGAACTGTTCAATCGGTTCAATGCCTCGCTCTCTTGATATCATCAGTCAGTGAGTAAATAGATAATTAGTCATAACTTCAAAATTTACATATATCCCTAACTATTTTTGTTCAGTATATAAATGAGGACAAGACACATATACATTACGGAATCATTTCATAAGTGTTCGAAATGAACATTTTTACCTTGTTGCCAGTAATTGCTACCTCAGCTAGGTTTAAAAATTGGTAGCAAAATCCAGTTACCTGGTAGCAACATTCTTTCATAATTAATCCCTCCCTCCCAGTCCCATAACGGTCTTTGGCCATATGGAACTGTATTAGGTCTCCTGACCCTCTCTCCCACCACCTGTTTACTAGTGATTTATAGGATCAAATCCTCCAACAGTCTGTGGGTCTGCAAGTTTGATTTTCATCAAATCTTCAAGGGTATCTGTCTGCAGTGTACATCATGTCCAGTCAAGTGGAGATCTATCATTTGAAAACGACAGCTAACTGGTGAAAGTAAGCAATTTGTTGCTACTGTGTTTTCCTTTGAGGTAGGAAAATATGATTTTGAATAACAAATTTGCTGTCTCAAAGCGTTAATTTCGGACCCTATTTCATGTACCTTTTCTTTTGCTGCTGACCGTAACAGCTAGATTACTTGTTCCTGCTTGTAATTTCCCTCTCTGACCAAGCATCTGCACACTTCCACTTGGACCTGTGTTTTGAACCTGCCCTTGTGCTGTTCCAGAGTTGTGGTCAAAGGTGTTAACAGTTGGTATATCTGATTCTTCAAGTAGAGAGATGAATGCTAAGTGTCATCAATTTCATCAAAACCACAATGAAAGTAATGCATTCTTCTGAGAATTCCACTTGTAATATTGGTGAGAAACATAATGTAACCTCTTTGGTTATGAAATAAGTGATAATTTTGTTGCCTTTGGTTAAAACAACTATACACAATTTCATCCATGAAGAACGTTGAGACACAAAGTTGTAGTCAGTTATTCCCTGAGTGACTGTGATAGTCATTGCCTGTCTTTCAAATAAAACATAAGAAAACCACATGAAACTGTAAGAATGCTCATTTATCTTAAGGAGCTGAAACTGGTTGATATATGACCAAGATCTTATATGGATAAATGTTCTTTTTAATTCTTTGACACAACATATCCAGGGCATTTCAGACCCCTTCATCGGGTGAACTGACAGTTGATGGTTGAAATAATCAGGTAAAAGGTACATAGACAATCACATTTCATACATACATACACACACAGCCATCCATGGACATAACCATACATAAATTAAATTAATTAAAGTTCACAGAATTATCACACAAACGAATAAAAATAGTGCTGCAGCACTGTAGCTCACCAGGGCATGAAGTCAACAGATAAATATATCAACAATAACAGACATTTAAAGGGTTCTGTCTGTACTTATATTTAAATATACTGAGGGATCAAAATAAGAGATCATATGAAAGCAAAAATATTCCTTTTATGTCCAGGTGTCTTCACAAGCTGTGTGATACAAAGCTTGTGAAGAAAACCTAGAAAAGAGATGCAGGGATCCTTGTGCTTTCATATGATCCAAATTAAGGGCCAGTGATTTAACACATAAACAGCGAGAATACAGGTGTATAGTGTTAATATGTTGCGCTCCATGCTCTTTGTGCTATATATAGCACCAGTGTTGTTCTCAGCACAACAGGTCATGCCCATGTGTGATTCTCTCAGTCTGGATTATCTTTGTGTTTGGCCATGGATTCACAAACTAATAATTTAACTCTTATGTCTATCTCACACAAACATACTTACACACTATGTGTAACACATTGAAATGATGATATCATCAATATCACAAGCTACAGTATGCATGTATGTATGATACAAGTATGTAATAAAATATGCTAACCTGTTCAGGTGTTATGACAGTTATGATAGACATCACGAGCCACGTATTACTTGGTCATAATGTTTGTTTATGCATAAGGAAGCAAAGTCTTCGACCTTTCTAATGTTGTTCATGGCAACCATGATATTGCTTTGCGTTTAACTCCCTAACTGTGATTGCAGTGACCATTACTTCCTTGATATGTTTATCTCTTCTTTTGCATTTATCTCAAATGAATGCTTTCACTCATCATTTTTCAAGAGGTCTATTACAGGTCTATTACCTCAACATGTTGCATGCCATGCCCTGTGTGCTATATATAGCACCAGTGTCCTTCTGATCACAGCAGGTGAATTTTAAAATGTAAGTAATTTAATAATGGGCCCAAAGGCTGAGTCTTGTGAAACTCCTGCAATATAGTAGTAGTACATAAACACTTCCAGGCTCTTAATCGGATAGACAAAACTTGACAATACATTGGATTTCATATTTTCAAAGTGCTTCACTGAGGATGTATTTTTATCCTTTGATAACAATGACCAAACTGGTGTTGTGATCACGTTTTGAATGTCCATTCATCACAGAGTGTAGTGGCTAAGATCAAATTTTTTATAATTCAAAGACTTGTGCATTTGATGACAAAAGCACCAAATTAGGTCACAATTTAAAAGAACATGTCTGATATGGAGGCACCTAAAATTTTGCATCTTGTGCGCATGCGCAGTACATACACTTTCACATACTATTTCCAGTGTTTGTTTTTCAGTCATAATTCTCACAAATAATGATTCACTAGTTTATTAAAGACAATTTTGAAACAATGAACACTCTTTTTGGACCACTGAACACTTTGTGAAAATGTATGTATGCTTGGGATTTATCTAATTAAAATTGACTGAAAATGAACAAATGCAAGACTGAATGTAAGGTCTTGGACATGTTGAATCATCAAAATGGCAAGCCAGTGTGATACTTCAGATTGTCTTTCACTAGGGAGCAGTACATTCTTCCTGTACAAGTCATATTTAATTGGTTTATATTGTTTAAAGGTAAATATCAATTAATTTAGTGCAAACATACACATTATACCTAATCCAGACACCTACTTATTGCTTAGCATATCTCATTTATGAATAATAGTAGAAAATCAAGTGCCTATGTTCCCTCCAATACAAAAAAAACCCCACATCTCGCCCCAAACCATTCCAAGCGGCATGTACAGCAGATGCATGTGACCAAGTCTTCCCTCTCTCACAGTAGTGCCAACAGGGTACGACTCACACCATGAAGAGCCAGCATCAGTCAATCAGCTGCTATCTTGGATTGCAGACAGGCTACCCATAGCTTCCCTATCGATTGGTTCTTCCAGGTCTGCTCTGCATCACTGGGCTCACCATTATATGTAGACTAAGAAGCATTGCCAAAACTTGGGCCTTCTGGAATACCCATTCATCAAAAATATCTCAAGGAACAGATTTACCATTCCAGTAAACACAATGCCATCGCTCCACTCTATCTTCTGTTGATACATTACGCAGAAACCCTACAACCCATGATCACAGTGATCTGCTGAAAGAAGCAACAGAGGTTATACTTCAAGAGGCCTTAGACCCGGGATTCTGCTCCCCAATTTTCTTGGTTCCCTAGAAGAATTCATCAGACTAATAAGTCCAGACTAATATGAAGAAGTTCAACAATGATTACTTATTGAAGACAGAGAAGTTCAGAATTTTCCACCTTCTACAACAGAACACATGATACAACAGATGATAAGACAGAACAACTTTCTGGCCAGCATAGATTTAAAGGATCCATCCAGGGTCCAGGAAGTATCTACGATTCCTGTTCAACTATCAAAAGTGTCCGTGGAGTTTCATGGCCCATGGTTATATATTATAACCAAGTGTATTGCGAGCTTCCTGTACCACTGGGTAATTAGAGGTAAGATCTCCTACCTCCTCTTTCAGAGTTCCTCTGCATGAATTTGTGTTGCTGAGTTTAATTGGTTAGATAATCTAAAAAGTGAAGGTGAGTGGTGATTGGTACGCTTCGCATCGTAGACACCTGATTGGAAAGAAAGCCAGCCATGGGAGGACATGAAATTAGAGCAGTAGATGCATCCAGGGTATAGTGGAGATTTATTCGAACATATAACCTGGAGATATTGAGAACTTGACCAGCTATTCCAGAACAGGAGCAGTCTCTTTGTCTCTGTGCAGATCTACAAGAGGCCTGTATAAAGATAAGTGGAAAACTCTTGACCA
This sequence comes from Haliotis asinina, assembly GCF_037392515.1. Taxonomy (NCBI): domain Eukaryota; kingdom Metazoa; phylum Mollusca; class Gastropoda; order Lepetellida; family Haliotidae; genus Haliotis; species Haliotis asinina. The sequence continues at coordinate 55,850,357 of NC_090282.1, read as the reverse complement.
ATTTGCCAGAAGTAAGGGGATATCCAGCACAACCTCAAAGAGTCTCAAGAGTGAAATCATTCTCAGCACATGTTAGCTCTGTGATCACCTTTACATGGTGAAGGCTCCAAACTCACAAACTCACTCAGAATGTCACCATCACCTTTGATGGTGCATGTTTGCTTCTGTTTGCATTTTGACAAAAGTCAGCCAGACTGACAGTTTGACATCCAACCATTATCTTCAATATTTATCTGTGAAGACAAGAAAGACTTATCACTTATCACCGGATGTCCAAAATTAAGATGACTCTTCCTCCCGCTCATGAGAGGTGTTACAGCAAAAGTATCCAAACCAACTATAACCTTCCAGCTAAGATCGGTGATACTTCATGTGGGTTGGAAGCCGAGGGTGCTTCTAAGTCTGCACCTCTATAAGCTCAAAGTAAGAGCACTATTTCATTTGTTGATTCCTTACCACCATGGAAAGATGCTTTGGTAAGATTTTTCTTCTGTCTTATTTGAGATAATTTGCGAAAAAAAAACCTGAATTATTGAGTCAGTGTCCTTAACATTGACTCAGCTGTGTTTTAAGATGTTTAACCAATATATTGGGTCTGTATTTTTTAAAACGGCTGTCACAGTAGCTTATTGATGGCAGGTTCAAAGCTAAAATAGCCAGAAATGGCCACATTGTGTCTATCTACTGTGGATGCGCAAAATAAAATCATTTTGAGTGCCTCCACATCCTAAAATGCTCATTATGCACCAGTCTGTAAATGCAGAAGGTTTCTTACTTTTATCATTAAATGCACTTTTATCTGCTTAGCCGCTCCACTAAGAAGAGTAAAACATACACACTTTTCAAAAAAAGGAATGCAAAAAATGATGCTTACAATTTTGTGCACATATGTAAATTCAAACATATTCCTAGGGTTGCACATTGTTTCTGGAATGTTTTAGAAGATCATGACCAAATGCAACCAAAAATGATTTTGAACTGTCAAGATTGTCATGGTGTGCATGCAGCACGAATATCAGGCACAAAGATTGTTTCTCACATGCAAAGCATGAGTACAGCATGTGACTATAAACTCACAATTTTATCCACGATCTTTGCAAGTACTTACATGAAAATGAGATGTCTCAATGCTGCTGATCAAAATCAGGCAACTGGACGAGTGCAAGCTGGCAAATCAAAGAGTGAAGTGGCAAGGATCTTTCACGTTCATCACAGCACAGTAACTCAATTGTGGGATTGATTTCGTCAAACAAATACAACAAATGACCATCCAAGATCAGGAAGACCTACAGTCACCACTCCTGCCCAAGATCGGTACATCCGGGTAAGCCACCTACGTGACCGCCATCATACCAGACACACCACAAGAACAGTTTGGAGCCGGAAGAGTGTCCAATCAGACAAGAACTGTCTCTGAGAAGCAGGAATATGTGCCAAACGTCTAAAAGTTGCCCAATCCTTGACATGACTACATCAACGGCAACGAGTGAGATGTTGTAACAAGGTGCATATGGTTTAGCAATGAATTTAGCAATCTACAGATGACGCCATGAACATTTTGCATCAGACAGGTGGACAGATTTGGTGGAGAGAGTGTTATGGTGTGGGGGAAGATATCATACACCCGCAGATACGAACTGGTGCTTGTGCCACAGAGTCCGTGCCACAGTGGACTACCTGACCAATAAGAATATCAGTACCCTGCCCTGGCCCTCCAGATCCCCAGATCGAAACCCAATCGAACACCTTTGGGATCAGATCGATAGACGGGTACATCAATGTCGTAATCCACTAGAGAATTCTCAACAGTTGTTCCACATGCTGCAAGACGAATGGAGAAGGATTCCACAGCAAAACATCCAACGACTGATTCGATCTGTACCCAGGAGGTGTCGGGCAGTGGTAGCAGCCGGAGGTGGTCATACGAGGTACTGACTTCAACACCACCTGGTGGACAGCAGCAATGACTGTGATGACTGTGATGACTGTTATTCTCATGAAATAAGAAAAAGATAGTAATGCACTGTGCCACTTCATTTCATTCATGTCTTTGTTTTCCGCTGATCTACAAGTCCTTGAATAACACCAAATTTTCATTGATATTTGGGTTTTGCATTTGTTTTTTTGAAGAGTGTACTTCCGGAAAAAAATATCACACAATAATATTAATTTTAGTTTCACATACCCGACAAAACTTGTCATAATGGTAAAGACAACACAGTTGTAACTGACATTTAAACATTCTCCTTGATGTTATCAACTTTGTAAATGACTTTATCTGAAGTGGAACAGTTTAGTTATTGACTGAACAGTGTATTCACGACTTTACCCAAACCTGTAACCCTGAACAAGAAGGGAGTATCAAATGTGCACAAGAAAATGTTCATCCCATGCATTTTCCAAGATAAAAAATACCAAGACACATTGTTTGTGAGGTACCCTCAACAGCAAGCTTTCAGAGGAGACAGTTATGATGAATAATTTGCTCTGTGAAATTCATTACTGAATGCCAACCTGAATTCTTGAAATGCTAACTGAGATAACATGGTGTTGGGCTACTCCACTAGGTAAGCTGCTGGGTGCTGGTCACATACCACACTCATATTCAGAATGTTCAGTGTCTGTCTAGCACAGTGAACCTGCAGGAACCATAGTTCATTGTCAGTATAGGAGAATGGCTAGAAACCTCGCTATTGTTCTCACACATGAAGCTTGTTCGAGGCCATTAGATTTCAGACTTTCTTCTACTTAACAAAAAGTTCAATCAAGTGAATGCCTCAAACAAATGTTCTTGTGATATTCATGAGCCAAAGTTATGGAAGGCTGTTCCAGTTGTACATAGCCATGGCCAAACATGTTGTTAGGACACGCCCATAAACATGTTCAAATATGGGAGGGTGGTTGTTATATATATTCACGTGCATCACACACAGAGACACACAGACACACAGACTATTAGGAACATTTCTCAAATATGCTGTGGCAGCTCTTACAGAAAATGAACATGCACTTGCTGATAGGCAAAAGAACATAAACTTGAGAAATTGAATTATTTTCTGTGAACAACTTTAAGCAGTAAGTCCAGAGAAAAGATGGAAGGCTTACTGCCATGACTGACCATTTTTCATACACCGCCACTTAGACTAGTGGATATCGACCATGAGCAGTGGGGCCGCGGAAGAGTAACACCTCCCAACAAACCAATACCTTCTTCACCCAGGAAATGTGACATCACCATTGCATATCACTAAAGTAACCACACAGCCACTCACTGAAGTGATCTTCTATAATTTGCAAAAATATTAATTAATCTACAATCATATGACTGATAAAACCAATGTTACCAATATACTGACTTTTCAACAAAGGTGTTTAAACTCTCAAACAACACTTTTAAAGTGTTTAAATTAAAAAATAACCAAGGCTAAAGTATTCTATTTCAAATGCAAAAACAATAGATCACTTGCACTTTCATGATTTCAAAATTTAAAAAATGCAGAATGGAAAGCTTGGCCCAGTCAGTGGAAGTATTACCTGACAGACCATCTGGGAGGTTTATGGTGACGACAGTGTTGTTCTCTCCAATCTGCACACATGAATCTTCTCCTCTGTCAACAATTTGGAAGTGTTGCCCACCTGACTGACTAGGATCGTCATCACTGCTCATTTCGTCATACTGTGGGGAACTCTGTAATCAAATATTTGACTAAGATTTTTTCATACATTGTTCATCCTCAAAACAGCAGTTGGCCTTAGAAAATTTAGTCAATAAGTAGTTATATAGTAGGGGTTCCATTACATCCCCCTTCTAAGGCTTATTTTATGGAGGGAAGCCTCCAAGCACCCTGTAAAAACAGCGAGGGTCGCGCTAGAGACATCCTTTGATGTGCTGCCGAGCTTGCCAGCCCTAGACCTGTTGGTTTAAAGGTAGTCACAATATTCGGTGACAACTTGATAGAGTGGGTCAACCATGAATTCCTCAAAGCGGATTAAGGAGTATGGGACGGTGCATTCTCAGATCTCAAAGCTATACTACCGACAGAAAATAAGGGAACCAAGAAATTGAATGTAGATGACTTTGACTGTGACAGGGTCCGTTACCGTGGCGTATCTCCCAAACGCAACGTCCAATGACAATGGAATTTCGCATAATGCAAAAATACTCCTGTAAATGTACTGGAGAAGTCGCAATCACTAATGCAATAGAGATTGACACTTACTGACAGAAATGCCTCCGAGGCAGTATCTCGGTGAAGCAACAAAATGGAGCATTGTGGGGATGATAGAGGGGGGGACATCATTATGTGAAGTTGCCCGGCAGATGGGTAAATCAAAAAGTGTAATTTCACGCCTGTGGGATAAGTACCGTCAAACGGGTGGGGTTGCAACGAGACCTGGGCGTGGTAGACCAAAATCAACGACACCACGACAGGATCGTCTCATTACGTTAATTGCTCTACGCGATAGGTTTAAATCGGCCCCTGCCATCAATAGAGAATTCCGCACACTCACTGGAAGACGCATTTCAACCTCAACCGTTAAAAACCGACTCTATCAAGCTCGTCTGAAAGCAAGACGGCCTTTTAAGGGTGTCACCCTTTCAGCTCACCATAAGCGCCAAAGATTGGCATGGGCTAGGTAGCATCAGGGACTGGGCTATGCGCCACTGGCGTTACACCATGTTCTCTGATGAGTCAAGGTTTTGCCTACGATTCGCAGATGGCAGAAAACGTTGTTGGCGTCGGAGCGGGGAGCGATATGCCAGGGCAGCAATTCTTGACCATGATCGATATGGAGGTGGTAGTGTCATGGTGTGGGTGGGATTACACATGATTTGGTCATCATTAACGGAGCCATGACTGGTCAGCGATACGTTGACCAAATATTGCGTCCTGTTGTGGCTCCATTGGCTAGAGTTATCGGCCGAAATTTTGTATTCCAAGATGATAATGCCAGACCACATCGGGCCCGAATTGTCTCCGCTTATCTCCGACAAGAAGGTATCCAGACATTGGACTGGCCCTGTAAGTCCCCAGACCTGTCCCCAATTGAACATCTCTGGGACGTTCTTGGTCGAAGGGTGTACACCAGGGACCCAGGACCCGCCAACCTGGCCCAGCTTGGTGCAGCTCTCCAAGAGGAATGGCGGGCAATACTACGGGCAACTATTCGGAAATTGATTTACAGCATGCCATCAAGGTGCTGTGAATGTGTTGTCCAACATGGTGGACACACCAGATCTTGAACTTGACGCCTAAAATTGATTTAGTGGATATTTAAAGCAGTTTCAAATTCGCTATTATTTCATTAGTTCCCTTATTTCTTCTCGTAGTATATAACTGTCTAATATATCCATGCGGTGTTGTAACCGTTTGGTGACCACGAGACCTAAATTATTGTACAGGCTAGCCAATATCCCTTTACTGATGACGCGATGCAGGGCTGAGGAAATATAAAGTCATTGGACGTCTACCCCTACACATCTGAACAACCATTTCTCGATCAATTTCCACATATTGATAATGAGAGACAGTGACAAATTTTTAATAAGGAGGTAATACCGTATTGTGAGGGACGATCATCAACTCCTCTTGGATGAATCCCCTACCTGGTCCATCCTTCAAGTAAAACAAATTTGGTTTGCCGTCTTTGTTATCAAAACGGTCAATGTAGTATGTTTTCACAGACCATATGGGGTGTGTGGCACGTTTCTCCCCTCCTTTGAGTAAAACAGTCAGCTTCATGCCCCGCAATAAGTACAGTTGCAGGTTTCTGTTGTTCACGACATTTTTTCTTGCTCATGAAGTTTTTCAACAGATGCTAATGTATTGTTTCCCAAAAAGTCTGACAACCAGTCACCATTAATTGTTCGGGAGCTAGCTGGAACTGTTGTGGGAGGCATGCAATACTTTGGGACAGCTCAAGCCCACACCAAATATGTAGCCTATCTCAAAGTTTTGGGGGGATTGCCATGATGTTCTCCATTCTAAAATTATCACTGTTCAACCACTCAAACCCACCATAGGGAGATACTGACTCATAGCACAGCCATAGAGATTATTAGTGTCAAGATAGAGATGATTAGTGGGCTGATTCAGATCATAGCCTTTCGTGTATTTGTTGCTGGTTTTCGCATAGTGTTTCGAGACCATGGAAATCCCACCATGCATGCCTTTGTCGATAAACAGGTGCAAGTCATCAACAATTCCAGTTTCACTCTGGTTTTCTTCAAGAGTGCATCCAACAACAGAACTGCATGTAGAACCGCATGAGGTTGAGTTGATACTGTTTCAAACACGTCTTTCTGAGAGTCTTGAAGATGCCAGCAGGAGTATGTCCATTTTCACGTAGAGATCGTGATAATCACCTAAATGTTGGCCGATTAGTTTGTCCTATACTTTGAGGGCATGCTCGTAATCATCCTGGGAGATGTTCGGGTTGGTCAAGTGGCTGTAAAATCAGTCAATGGGACGTAAACGCGTCTCATTGAACCTGGACCAATCGTTCATGTATTCGTACGGGTACACACCCTTCCTCAACAGCTAAGACCGAGACACCATGTTGATATATTGCTCGGTGATCACAAAGATCTTGTTGGCCTTCACCAAACTGTCGAGGGATGACAGGAGAAACTGGGCACTGTCAATGAATCTCAGACCATTGAGTGAGAAGGAAATGTATTTTTCCATGTTGTTAGGGATGCACTTGAGGCTACCGTCGACCTTCACAATGGCCTGCCTGATGTGATGAACATCATAACCTCTCTCCGTGAAACACCGTAGGGATGTGGATGCTTTTTGGATCTATTCTGAGCCTCAGTATCGACCAGTGAAGTGACAATGATCTCTCACAGAATTGTCTTTCAGGGGTCCCCGGCATATGTGACAATATCTAGCTTGTCGATGAGCAAGTTCATCCTCCGGTATCATATGAATGGGGGCAGGATCTGACAAAGTGGTCTGAATCGTATTTTCCTCTTGTTGTAAGGATGAGAGAAAGGTTTGAGCTGGGTCGGGACCTCGGTAGATCATGGGAGCGTTCATGCATCTGTCGCATCAGATGACCACGTACCGGAACCTGCAAGCTTCGTGTTGTATGGTTTGTATTTTAAACTTTGTTCATGGCCAACCTGTTTGATGAGAGCTTAGAAGTCGGGATATGATGTTTGTGATGGAATAATTTTAAGATGTTCTTGTCGCTGGGCATGTCAATCCTGATCACGGTCTCCCCCACGCCACGGCAGTCCTCCCAGTGTGATTCCAGCAGGTCGGCTCACGTAAAGCCGAGCAGGCACTATTTGCAGAAATGTTTCTTTTTGGTTCATGCGAGGCAGCTATGACCTCCACCACAACGCAATAATTATTAATGTCAACCCCTTTGGTTTCGGGGTTAATGATGGCGTGTTTATCTCTGAAATGCATGGGCACAGGGAGACAAGATCCTTCTTTGAGTGGTTGGTAATTCACTATGTCGAGATGTAAACGGTGTTGATGTTGTTCACCACCCATCCACTGCCATTGTGGGCATATTCTTCCATTGATGCTTGTATGCATTGCAACAAGGTATTGATGGTCGAATGGATGGAGAGGGATTGGGTGATTACTTCCTGCTTGTCTCTGAAATACGGTTCAATGTACTCGGTGCTACAATAGATTGGGGTTTTTGGGACAACATTTTGATGATGAACTGATATTTCATGCTTTTTCAATCATCCAATTAATTTTGTTGGCAATCAGCATTTTGACGTTGTTGATGTCAGACTGAACGGTCATCTGCCAGCCCCTCAGTTCCTTACTGCATGATTTCTGGGTACAAATTGCATCTTGACCAGCTCTGTGTCTTCCAGCTAGGTGAGCAGTTGGGCTTTCCTTGCGTGAGAATAACCCCTCAACCCCCATTATTTAGCTTGAACTTCCAGCTCTTTTCACAGTGGGAGGCTTGTCATAGTCGATGTTCAGCAAGGTCAGCAAATCGGCTTTCCTCATGTGAGAATAACCAGTCAGTTCATGACATTTCGTGAGAGCTTCTATTTCTCAGACAGTAAACAACTTCTGCAAAGTGTGTTGTGCAACTTCTGCAAAGTCAAATGTCTAATAGTATGCCATGTGCAAAGTCAAATGTCTAATGAGTATTTTTTCAGGAAAAATTAGAAATGAGGAATCGGTTGTGTTCATTGATATTTTCTTTTTCCTTCTCGTAAATAAACTGGTTTTCAACCACATCTGCTCCGTGGTTTTTACATAATATGTACTGATATTTCACTCCAATACCACACACCGAGTACCTGTAGTTCACGAAACCCTTTCAGATACTCATTACTGCATTTCTTGTTGCAAGTCTCGGCATTTCACAGAAGCACATATTGACAACGATACGGAGTGTGTCCCATCTTCGCTATATGCATTTGGATATATTTTAGTCTAACTGTTTGGCAATGAACATGGTTGTAGCTAGTCCGAACTTGACAGGGATCAGCTCCTGCTGTCTTGAGGAAGGGGTGTAATACTGAAAGAGAGTGTGCTCATTGCTGAGGGGTTTGAGCCATTTGCTGGTGAGGATGTAGTATTCTTGCATGGCGTTGTCAATGTCCTTGAACATTCGAACAGGATGGTTTTTGCACTGGAGTTGCTCTTTGAGGAAATCAATTCTTTGTATGCGTTTTTTAGCGTATTCGCCTGCAGTTGCTCCATGGCCAAATCACAACGTTTCTGTTCTGCTTTGATTTCGGTGGCATTGCTCAATCATGATTGGAAAAATTGCTCTCCAAAAAGGCCAAGGTGTTGACTAATGCCGGGCTGACCATCAACACGGTGGTGGCCATCTGTGATTTATCTTATCAAGATGCCTTTACTTTAATGTTTGCCTGATGAGCATCTCCTTGTGGCCATCGCCAGGCCCACATCGAACATGAGCATGCCCATGTCTTGCAGGCTGAAATCAAGTTTAGGTGCTGGTTGTTTGGTGATCACTTTGCTCAATCGAGCGTAGCCTATGACTCGTCTGCTGTCCATGTTTACCTCTAATTGAGGTTTTGGTGGGGCCATCACCTCCAGTGGTGGTGTCGTCGTCTCTAGTTGACGTTGATTGACGACGATGGTTCATAAACTTCCCTAATAGTGTTCATGGCATGACCAAAAAATGGATCCATGTCGAGATCCTACAAATACAGTAACGTTCCAGTGAAATGGGAAGCAAGAATGATGTGATCATGTTGTAACACTGAGTGATCATCAACCTGATGGTTTTCTTTATTTCAGCACCCAACAGGGATTCATACCTCACGTACAGATTCTCAATCTTTCCCTCGGACATGTTATAAAGTTTATCGATGGTAAGTGCACATGCTTAGGCTGAACAGCTGATTGGGCATGCCTTCGAATGGTGAACTTGACTTGCTAATCTCGGGTCCCAATACTTTACACTGACCCTTTGAAGCAGCAAAAATTCTTCCGTCGCCACGATCAAAAGCCATTCATCGATTGAGCGGACCCATTTAGACGATCTTCTGATGCCGCAGCATGCGATGATATAAGATGGCTAATGTGCCCAAATACAGGTTGCAAATCTGACAAGCCAATTCCGGGTTCGTAACCTTGTCAAATTCCAACAAAATATTCAACATCACCTGGCTATAATAATTGAACCTGAGTTCGTATACCAGCCAATCATCCAGCGCGGCTTGGTAAAATGGCATATGACCCTCCAGCAACTCAAAGTCCAGCAGAATGCAAAATAGGTTACCAAACACCTCAGTGATGGCCTTATATTTATCCGCCATGGCGGCTTGCGGCTTGCATCTTGCAGAAGAGCTGCACCTATTTCCTTTAAAATCCATCTCATGATCGCCTTACTCAGTTTGTCTGTTCCATAGTCGAGTGTCAGACCTAATCCCCTCATCGCACACTACACGGCCAAATTGAGCTGATTTTGCCAAACCTACATTGGGTTTAGATTCCAGTTCACCACCACCTGAGCATTACTAATGGTCACAATATAGTTATTGAAAAATCAATAAAAATCATTTTATAACTCATTCAGTCCACGTCCACCACGTTTTCCATATGCGTGTCGTTCATATTGAATGTATATGGCAGTGTCTCATATATGTGTAATATGAACTTCACCCTCTCGGGAATGCAAGCAATTGATAACACGATGGGGGAATCAAAGTTACCCTATGCGATCTCACCTGCTACCCGCAATGGACCAACATCGACGACCACAATAACAAACTGTTCGTTGACCTGCAGTGACACCTCATGACCCACAGTTACTACAGTGTGTGCTCGCTCAACGATGAAATCTTCACACCTCTGGGAGTGAACTCAAAATGAATGACTCGAACAGGACATCTGTGCTACTGAACAAGGGGAAAGCCAACATGAGATTCAGCCAATCTTGGGCAAAAACGGTCGGGTTGCTGGCGAATGACATAGTCACAGGCACGAAACTACCCAACCTCATTTCGTACCGCAAACTGTGCATTCATGTTGATCAGCTGAGCATGATAGCCAACGTTTAATTGGAACACCTTTTCATGCCATGAGAGCCATGCCTGTTACAATGGAAAATTCAGGGACAGTCACACCGAATCATTCACGTTGCAACAGTTCATGAAATTAACGAGTAGCACCATCATGGAACTCCAACTTTCTATGTTCGACATAAAGCACAAACCAGTCAATATCTGTTAACTCAGCGTCACGCTGCACATCAAACCATAACTCAATCTCCAGGAATGGCCATGCGGCTGAGAAAATGTGCCAACCTAGCAATCTCCGACCTTGGGGACACATGCAGTTTCGACGAACCTGGCATCAACGACAAACTGTACGTCCTGCTACTAAAAAATAACATTTACAAATGCATCAATGTCCCCGCCAGTGGCAGTGGATCCAGTAATGTTAGTACCCTAGGTTGATGCACATGCTGATTCAAAGATGCAATGTGCAATGTCGAAATCACAAAAGGGATCAACTCTGCTGGTCCAATCAACAACGACACGATTGCTCCATTTATGTGTGGGTGAGCATGAATGCCTACACCAGTCTGCAGTGAGTCACCATGACAATGGAAGACACAACCTCACTCTCCAAAATTTTTTTTCTCAACGACACACTTTCCTGGGCTTGAAGTACACATCTGAGAAATTGTCCGAAAACCAAATATAAACTATTTCGTAATCAGTTACATATAACCTTTTCTCATGAGCATAACCATGGGCGATGCGTCAAAACGCTGCCATCACCGTATTCTCTGATCTCGGGCAGACGCGAAGATTCAATTGTACAGAAAATGCCTTATACATACTGCACTTACTAAACAACATGTACATTCGATGAGAAGTCATTGTCATGAACGAGGATCGTTATATCTTCAAACCAAAAATCAAGAGGGTTTTGCTGGATAGGTATGTTCAAGTTATGAAAAAGATAGCATACACAGTACCATTGCCAGATCAGACCGGTTATACGTCGGTCATCAGGGAAGCGAATTCTTTTTGAAAAAATGATGAAGCCCCAGACTCATGGGTCAATGTGATAAGACATTCTACCCTTATTTTCAAAGTTTTTCTTAGAGATGACCCTGGTAGCACTGGTAATTCTGAATGGGTTAAAAACACACTGATATGATTGCCATAGAAATCAAAATTGTCATATTTATCACCTCGAGCCTTGAGGGAGTTGTAGTTTTGATTAAATCTCCACCCATTAATTTACCCCCACATTTTTACTTCATCAGCTTAAAGTACATTTATCGACGCTTGATGGAGGACCAACTGAAGTTTATTTCCTAACTTACAGAAAAAATCGGATTGTATCCAGGCACGGATGACGCAGTTCAAATGCTTGAAAACACAGTTCTCGTGGCTGCTGGCATGGGATTAAGCGTGGCAGTTGTCAGCTTGTAGTCCATCATCATAGTCAACCCCCTGGGTATGGAATAGCCAGTGGGATGTCGGGACTGGTGGGGGTCACTCTTAAATTCACTTCATGTTGATAGCAGCGAAAAGTCTTAAAACATCACCAGATCTGGTTGCTGGTCGAAGCCAAGCTGAATATGATCGATGATCACATTTCCAAATCAATCACACACAGTAAAATCTCCAAGGAAGAATTTTGTCTGGTGCTGGACTAACTCACCAAGTACCACTAGATGAAGGAAGAGATTTGAAACATGATTGGTTTATGGTTATATGTAACATGATTCAAGCCTTCCTGACCAAGAACAAAGATCTCCCAAAAGATACAGCTTCAACTGTTTCACAGATAAATTTGAAAAAAAAAGAAAACAATAATAGTTCTGCATGGGATTTGTACTCTAAGCTGGCTGTGCGTTTTTTGCCATGGTGTTTGCCTTACTGACCAATGACTCATGCCATGAGGCGTGGAGCTTGTTGTGCCTTGCAAGCTGAAAATGCTTAGAGTAAGCAAATGAATCACTTACTCCAAGGTTTGCAACAGCTCAAAGCATTTATAGCTCTTCCAAAAAATGGTGGAGCGATTACTGTTTGCTTGTATGGCGTAATACAGTGTGTATTAAGGAGAGTCTCGATGACAAGAGATGAATTTATGATTGTTGATGACTACACTGAACCAGTGGAACAACTTTAGGATGCTGGGATGTATGATGATTTTGTTTGTTCAGCCTTCAAATTCAAATTTTCCTCAGCCGCCATTTTGTTTTGAGAACGAAGCGACCTCATCCAGCAATAGCTCTGATTGTTTGTTTGCAACGCACTCATCGTGTTGTGTGGATCGCAAAAGTTTCCGCCACTTCCCTGTCTCAAACCCGTGTCACTGGATTACAAGTCCTACAGTCTGCCATCATACCTCCAGAACTGCTGATCTCTTACTGCTCAGAAGTTTGGGTCTAGGCTGGTCTTGCTCGGCAGCACATCAAAGGATGTTACCTAGCATAACCCAGGAGGCTTCAGTCCAAAAAATAAGCCTTAGAAGGGGGATGTAAGGTAACCTCCACTATATAACTACTCAGTCTCTGCTGCTACAATGTTTGAATAGATATCTGATTTATGATTGCTAACTCATGTGGGAAGAATGCACAGAAAAAATACCTGTGGACCTTGGACTATGCCACAAAAATATGTTGTACATGAATATGCTCGAAACATAATTGTGTGTCAGACTGATGAAAAATGAAAGAAACTTGTCAGTCATAAAAATATCAAACAAGACATAAAAATATCACTACTGTAAATGTTTATATTTCAAATATTCAAGCTTTAATTTTTTTCAGATATATACTTGTAGCTGGTCTCCATTCAAAGTCATCCCAAAATAACAAAATGTTGATCCCTTAGCGAGAGTGTTGGAACCACCTTAAAGGGTTAACGATCAATTGTGTCAACCCAGCAGTAGAACACTGCCACCAAAGACTCAATAACTGCCATGAGACCATTTGTTGGTGGACTGAGCATGCTATAAGTCAATACTGGGGACAAAAACTTTGAGGCAACACTTTAACATAGATCCAAATTAACTATCTTTTCTTTACCCAAACAAGCAGACAGGAAGAAAAATGGATGCCTATTAAATGATTATTTTGAAATCATGTGCAAGAGGTCACAAGAATGCCACATGAATGGAACATTCCTCAATTATCTCCATTTACCGCCCTACAAAAAGATCCCAAATCACTGCGGTTTTAAGTCCACATCACGGTTGATTAACAAAAGCACAAGCATGAGACGTAGTGCTGTGTCTTGGGATGAGGCAGTAGAGGTGATTAGATGTGTCAGAAAATATTAAAATGTCATGCTTAGTTCACTAACACAACACAGTATGAGCCAAGCATACTTGTGATAAAGCATACTTGATTCAATTTGTAAACAATTCACACATGCTGGAATAAAAAAAGGTGGAATATTGTATTCAGATCTAAAAGGTTCTCACTCTTAAGGACAATGATTCTGACACTCCTCTTACTTCAGTCATCAGATGGTTCAGACCTCCAGCAATTGTTCAATGTGCTTTTATACATATGATATTTCAATTTCTACCTCACACTTAACAACGTCTGAAACACAATTCCAATAAATTGCTTGTGTTTTCCATATTGTATACTGACTCAAAATCTTCACAAAATGTAATTTTTGAAAATAATGAATAATTTTTCTCTGATGATACTTCTATGTATCCAAAATGGGATCCCTATCTTTCGACTCTAGAAAAACATTAGCAAAACCCATTCAAACCCATCCATTCATTGTGCAAATGATGTTAGTGCCAAATCAGGTTTTGCCCGTGCAGTCAATCGCGTGATCTTCGCATCAAAGTTTTCGCCATTTGCATGTGTTTGTATTGGCCTCAAGAATTGAAAAAACACTTTTAAACCACACTTCTAACAGTACTTTAAATGCCAAGATTGTCAAATGTGCAATGTGAATGTGAATGTGCCGTTGACATGTTGTAAGTGGGAAGATCAGTTACTGACATCGCAAGAGCTATGGGATGCAGCCATTGTACTGTGTATGACTTGCGAGGTCGCCTACAACAAATTGGCACAACTTCTGATCGCCCAAGGTCAGGGCGTCCACGTGTGACGTCACAAGCAGAAAACCGTCAGATCGTCCTACGTCACCTACCTGACAGACGTCTGCCAGCCACACGAACCAGGTCTGAGCTGTTTAGAGGTTGACTGTCCTCACAGACCATTTGAAATCAGCTGCAACCTGCCAATCTCCATTCTCGACGATATATCGTGGGCCAATATTGACGCCGTTTCATCAATGTCAACGTCTGCTGTGGGCCCAACGTCACCTCCGATAGACCCAGAGAGGCTGGAATCGAGTTGGCTTCAGCAGTGAATCCAGGTTTACCCTCAGATTCGCGGATGACAGGCATAGACTGAATCAGTCAAATTATGGGATCCAGGAATCCCCCGAGAAAAAAATAGCAATAACAAAAGGAAAAACCAGTCCTGGGGAAATGCTCTTGATCAGTGGGGTTTTATTCATGAATCACCACTATTGACAGCTGACCTACAGCGGTACAATGTCCTACAGTAGTATATTGCGGCATGAAACAACATTCTGACTGACCCGCTGGGAGAGAATCATCACTTTTGACAACTGGCCTACAACAGTGTATAGTGGCCAGGAGCAAACATTCTGACTGTCCAGCAGTAGAATGTCCTACAAAAGTGTACAGTGGCCAAATAACAACATTCTGACTGTCCACCGAGGGGAGAATCATCACTTTTGACAGATGGACTACATCAGTACAATGTCCTACAACAGTGTGCCGTGGCCAAAAAGAACATTCTGACTGTCCAGCAAGGGGAGAATCATCACTTTTGACAGCTGGACTACAGCAGAAGAATATCCTACAGCAGTGTACAGTGGCCAAAAACAACTTTCTGACTCTCCAGCAAGGGGACAGCTTGACCCCAGAGTAAATAATGTGGTTCAGGGACTGTGAGTCAGACTATAGTGTATAGGTACCACTTGCTTGACGACATCAGAATATATGTTGAAACGTCACTTATACAAAATAAAGAAGCTGTATATCCATAAAAACTGTCCTATTCTTCATGATCATAGTCTGTAAAATAAAAGTGTACATAATGCATGTCATATAATTTATTTCAAAGAGGTAATTTGAAATTTATTTTACCAAACCAAGATTTAATTATTGCCATGTAGGTTAATGATGAGTGGAGGTCGGCCATTCTCCATGGATATGCTCGAGTGTTTTAGTTACTCATGATTCATTACTTGAATCATACCTGCAACTAGTCTCAATTCAAAGTTTTTGCTTTATGAATGCTTCTTGTTGCCAGACATCATTTGTCATTTTTTATGTGGATGTGATGCTAGAATTATATGGAAGTAAAATTTCGATTTCCATCTTTTTGTACAAAAATACTTCCTGCTGGATTACTCTTATTGTTTGTTTTATATTAAATAACAGACACCATTCAATACTGGTAACGGACAAGTATCAAGTCCAGTCACTTCCTTGCATGATAATGAGACACTGAAGGGTTTAAGTGATACATTATAATCACCATCACCATTTTCACTTGAAATCAAATGAACATGATAGGTACTAAACGATATCATTAGTGAAAAGATTTCTTCCCAAATTTAATTAAATATTGCAGTAAATACTGCTCTGTATTTTCAATAAACAGTTGTGTAACTGTGCTTCGTATGTTGTGGTTAGATGTTATGTTATTGAAAATGACATCAATTATTTTTCTGATCAACAATTTTTTCCTAACAAATTAAGTGTTTTAAAAAAAATACCACATCAGAGCAACATGTCCTAACAGATGTCTGGCGTAAAAACACAAAGAACAGTGTCATTATTAATCAGTACCATGTCATATAGTCACTAAAGACACAACTTGATGACTGAAAACAGCTTGTCAAATATCAATCAAAGGCTGGCCCAAATGTGTTGGCATTACTTGCTGCTTCTGGTCCGGTAGTAAGCATTATTCATCTTACACCAGACATATTCTGTAGGTCTGCAGAACCAACCAGCCACTGCAGTGATGCATCCATGCTGTTTCAAAATGTCAGTTCCTACACTTGCAAAATGTAGACATACTTTTGCTACAATTTGTGGCAAGAGTAGAAAATTATTCCAAGTTACTTTTAAAATAAGACCTTAAAATTGCCATTAACAAATCAAGTCATGTTCTCCAATGAGTTGCAACACTACACTTCCATACCGGCAGACGGAAGATGCCGAGGAATGCAAATGCCCTAGGGTTCTTAAATGGCTGTAGACCCTTGCACAGCCATCTGAGCTATTGATGTGAAACCTGAACCCAGTTGAGGACATTTGTGCCATCCAAGTCTTGCCCTCTGAACATGAGATAATGTCTAACAAAGGAAAGCATGCTTGACAGTCATGTGGAAGCATAACTGGGAATGTTGCTGGACATCAAAAAATGGATAATCTGCTTCCTCAGTTAGTTGTATTCTGTTTGGCCACTGATCGGCTGCCAACTAGGAATTGTTCAAGCTGTTCATGTAGCAGTTTGTTTCAATTCCTTTGATGCATAAACCGAATAAGGTTGACTTGTTGATATGACATTTCAACTGGACGACTGGCAAGCAAGAATTTCAGGTGGCAAGCCATTTGTCATGATGAAGTTTGTGTTAACATTTTGACAAACATTGAAATGTCTATCAAGTGTTTTGTATCACCCTGGTTAGCATACCCATGGTGCATTGACAATATTTCCAGTGAGTGGTAGCACTGAGAAGAGATTATAAATAGTTCGACAAAGGGGTTTTCAGGAGTGATTGCTATACAATCATCTGTGCTGTTCAAACAGAAAATACCCACACATTTGAGTACGGTTGAGTGGCATGCTACAAACAAGCACACAAATATCCACATTGTGTCTTGCATTACCACACTTGCACAAATTATGAATCCGAAGGAGACAGCACATCTATGTTTCTGTGTGAGTTCAAATCATGCATGACATAATTTGCAAGATCCACAAGCAATGATTCAGGCATATTAGGGTGTTAGGTTTTGAAACTGGCATTTAGGGTTTTTTGTTTAAAGATTTTTATTTAGACAATCATTTGAAACATTTATCTCTATCTCTATCTATAAAACTTTATAGAATTTTGGTGCATTTTTTAAAGAGAGTGTTATTGCAGGGGAAGATATTTATTCCAGTATCAAAATATGTTAGGGTGTGGGTTTTACAAAATATATTTGATATATTAAGAGGGCAATAAATAAGATAAATGATTGCTATTATCAAATAATTTTTATGCTGGTACAGTTTGATCAGTGACCATATAACAACTGAATGAAAACAAAATGCAAATATTGTAATTACAACCACGAAATGCAATAACTGTAATATTAGGCAGTTACGAGGAAAATATTTTTCAACACTCACACAGTATCCAGAAAAGATATGTAGAAACAGTATCCTATACATGTAAAGCTGTAGAAAGAAACTTATTTCATGTCACATAAAAAAAATAATCGGATGTTATCAGCAGGGAGCACAGTGGTACAGGGGTTATCATGCTGGCCTCTCATGCCAAAGGCCTGAGTTTGAATCCTGATGGAGACACCAAAAAATTTGTGACCTGGTTCTCATACTGTGTTGTGTCCTTGAGCAAGGCACTTCATCCATATTGCACCCAGCTGTTTAAAATGGTTACCTGGGAAGCGGATGTATGGACTTATACGCTTAGCACTTAGCACCATCTTTGGAAGTACAATACTGTCAGGATTAAATTGTAACACTCAAGAACATTATCATGTTGAATTTTAGGCACAAAAATGAGCGTTATTGTAATTATTATTAATAAGCCAGACATCAGGGCTGGTAATTTCAAAAATGTTACCAACCCAAAATGAATTTAACCAGACCAGACAAAAAGATATATTGAATTTACTCAGATGCATAAAATTTTTGCCAGACCATGGGCTGGTCAGTTCTAAATTTAGACCGTCAGCCAGAAATCTAGCTTGTCTCAGGTGGCCAGATGGGCTTTATTTCATACACTATTTGTGTTCGCCTCTCAACTGATCAGTAAAGCTTGTTTCAGCTGTTTCACAATGGTGTCAAGTCCCACTGGTGAACTGTTTTACTTACAAACATTGAACAATCAATCAATCTTTAGGCTAATCCTTAATACACCAATAGAAGCATGTGTGCTGTGTGTATGTGTGTTTTGACATGGGAACCTTGTTCAGACACCAACCAGTGAGCAGCAGGGGGGTTTAATGACCCGACCAATGACTTCATTATACAAACATAAATTGCAATTAGTTATCCTTTCATCAGCCTCTTGCCCTGTTAAGAACCTCTCAACATGTAAATCTTCACACAGCAACAGGCTGGCAAAGTGTGGATGAGTGAGAAGTCACAATACTTCCTGCTCTATCTCGTTGTTAAACAGTAGAAATAACTGTATGTTAATGTGGAGAACCTAAAGACGGACATGCAGTTCCTTGTCCTGCCTGTGTGTATTGTGTATTGTCTAGCATAACAACCCAGGAAGAACACTTGCCAACTTCACCCGTCACAAACAACCCACCCCCCAACCACCAAGTAACGCATGTCAGCAGTAACAAACAAAACGTGCATTCAATTAATGACTTTCAATGCATTTAATTTGTCTTATAGTCTACTTACCTGCTGTGCAGTTAATCAACTGTCCGCACTCGAAAATGCCTTAATTCGGACGTATCTTTCTGTATACTATTTCAAAGATCAGCTGTTCACGTGAACGGCGAAGGCACTTTCTTCCTGTTGTCGACTCTCCTGCTCTCGACATCAGTCATCACAGAATGAAAACTGCAAGCGGAAAAACCCGTTCTACTTTTAGACGCATGTCCGCCTGTCAACTATTTGCAGGTCAGTGTGACCAACTAGGACACAACGATTTTATGACTGCTTCAGTATCTACCCAGTCAACGCATATCACAAGAGCACAAACCATACGCTGCGGAGAACTGGCTGGTATTGTATTATTCTTCGCACAGAGGTATCACATCGTTTCCATAAGAAAGCTTTGATTTCAATGATATTGTATTTGTACCAATGGCCGCGACACAGCGTACGTGAGTCTTGTGTAAGGGAGCTAACTCGTCATAGAAAAAAGTATGGCTAGGTCCAATGATCCGATTCCTGTTGTCCAAGCACTAAGGGCAGGTCTTCGATCCTGAAATATGCGATGTAATGTGAAGTGACAAAGACAAGATCGTAATACAAAACAACTCTGCTACACATTCAATAACTCTGGAGCATAACGTACCACAGGAATTGTTTAACCGAATACACGGTTCATGTATTTTAAACATAATGTCGATTTTGCATAAAACGATTATAGTAGAGAGATAGTATGACGTAACGGAGTACCCATGCATACATGCCATTATGTGTGGAGATAACCGAGACAGTATGACGTAACCGAGCACCCATGTACTTCATTAGGCTCGGAGATAGCTGAGATAGTATGACGTTACGGAATATCAACGTACGTCAGTATGAGTGGAAATAACTGAGGTAGTGTGACGAATTGAATGCCTATGTACGTCATTGTGTGCGGAGATAAAGGAGATCTAGTATGACGTAACCGGAGTATCCATGTACTTCATTATGTGTGGAGATAACAGAGGTAGTATGACGTAATTGAGTACCCATGAACGTAATTGTGTGTGGAGATAACTGAGATCGTATGACGTAACCGAGTACCCATGTACTTCATTATGTTTGGAGATAGTTGAGATAGTGTGACATAACGGAGTACCCATAAGCGTCATTATGTGTGGAGATAACCGAGGTAGTATGACGTAATTGAGTACCCATGTGGGCATCGTGTGTGGAGATAACTGAGATAGTATGACGTAACCGAGTACCCATGTACTTCATTATGTTTGGAGATAGCTGAGATAGTGTGACATAACGGAGTACCCATAAGCGTCATTATGTGTGGAAATAGCCGAGGTAGTATGACGTAACCGAGTACCCATGTTCTTCATTATGTGTAGATATAGCTGAGATAGTGTGAACGAAACAGACTCATGTACGTCAATAACTGAGACCTGGAATACAGAAGGATGTCCCAGTCTTCCAATAACCGTTCAGGATACTGTACCTGGACCTGATTTTACTCATCAATAATGAGTTACAGACTCATGACAAGATCAGTCCAAGTCTGCAGACGCGCGTAAAACTAAGTCTTGATGACACGTTGCTCCGTCAATAATTCACAATGCCCCGGCTAATTTACGTTTGTTTCACTCGACAGTTTGCGGGCGTTTCAGAAACTGTGGTTGTCCTTGTCCATGATGCAGAATGTCATGGCAGGAAGATGCAGGAAAGCAATACAGTAGTTGGTGTTGTTTCGTTACACGAGGTAAGTGCAGCTTCTGTTACAGAAATGAGTATGTATACCCCGGTATATAAGCGCGCACTTGTTAACCTCCCCGACAAACTTATGCACTGCTGTATTGCCGACGGTACTGGCTTGTGCCACGTCCTTATAAATGTGAAAAAAAGTTGAAACGGAATATCCAGATTCGTATGCTTTATGCATCTTGCATTTATCTTTGTTAAAAAGAACTGTAACGATCCTTCCGAAAGCACCCAATATCACTTTAGTGTAGAAACATTCAATGAACGTAAGGTGCTTTGATGTGCTAAAAAGTAGATCATTTTCCTTTCTAATTAGTGTACACCTACTTCCAAAAACGAGTGCAAGCACTCCAGTAAAACGAACGAGTTAATACACACCTTTGCGCAGTATTCAGTGTATTTCACATTTGCATTGAAAATTTCTCTTTTGTACTTGGTGTACACGTAATGACGTTTGGAAAGTTGAATTTCCCATGGTATGAATATAAATACGTAACTTAATGTCCAGATGAACCATTTCCCAATTATGCATTTATACATATGTAGGAGGGTATGCAAGCGAAGCATATAGAAAGACTGCATTCGTGATCCACACCTGTTATTCCGGGATAAGAAGAACCCCGATCTTCTTGGAGGTTATGGAAAGGCGTCAGTGGAGACGAATAAGGAAGACTGGTCATTTGTCTCTCCGTTTAGCAACCCTAGTTTGCCTTTGCCTCAATGTATACACGTTAACAGTACGTTTATACTACTTCTGTCTCGCGTGAATAGTATTGATTGATTTAATTTGAACTGTTATCAGTAACTACAGACATGTAAATAGTAGTGGTTGGTTCCATACGTCTTCATATATATATATATACCCACACACCAATAATTAATATCCTGTGACGATAACGAATAGAGAGACCTCCAGGAAAAGTCGATTCTTGCAGTTATATCGTTACAGAAAACCCAATCATGTTTTCTAGACGAAAATGACAGTCTGACAGACACTGTTTGCATTTGTCATTGATCCGTTACCTTTGCAGAGTTGACTGAATATAAACGTCACTGACTACAAACCCGAAGGCTTTGACTTTACCTCGCGTTCATATTAATTGATATTTCTTTTTGGATGAAATACGAAGAGGACCAAATATATCTGTGTTAGGTCTAATTACTTAAACCTATATAAACCGTGACCTTTCAATAAGAGCGTTAGGGACAGTATTCTGAAAAGAGTGTATCTATAAATATGGTCTTTCGCATTTACGTGTAAAAAGTACACATGAGAAATGAACACTTTATAGCGGTAAACGATATATTTGAATGGACCTGAGAACAGATATATGTGTGATATAACTTAGAATGCCCGATCAGCCACCTTCTGAAATATTGGGATTATTGCGTTTAGATTGAAACATACAATTTAAGGTAATAATTTTCGAATTCTGTACCCGTTCTGTACATGCATGTTTGCCTTGCTTAAATTTCGCTTGAAAGTCCAGCCATGGCTACAGCGCAATTTTTTCTCTGTGCGTTATGTTCTCTCCCACACAATCAGACCCTACAAAGAAGTCACCCTAAGGGGCATTTTTGGCTGTTGACGTTTGGACCTCTTTCGCAGGCGTGCCCATGGGTGTTTGAATCCAGTGTTTAACATAGTGCACCAAGCTCGACAAGTCGACTGTTCTGTGCGCGACAATCTCAACGCCGCAATGCTACTAACTTTGTCAATATTGAACTGTTTGTTCCCCCAACACTACGGCAAACCATCAGCCGATGATCCCGTGTATCAATCGTAATGGGCATCTCCATTTGGATCTTGACCCTTTGCACTGGTAGTTCCGAACCTTGCTATCCGGTGTGTTGCAAGGATACACATGCAGTTTAGTTTGAAAAAAATAACCGTTCGAAGTCACTTGAATGATGTCTGTACGAGTATGACATGTCCATGACACGATGTACACGTGATGTTGGAAGAGGAGCTGACGGTTTGGCAGAGTTCATGAATGTATACGCGACAGAGTGGGTTCGAGTGTGGAGCCTGGCTCTTGTTCAAATGGTGTTTGGTTCGTCTGCTTTTCATCATTGGTTGCAGTCTGTTCAGAGACGGTTTGAAGTGTGGATGGCTACTATGTTCAATCTGCTGGATGAAATAACTGCAGCACTCTTTCTTCTAGAGGTAATTTTTCTAATGCTTCGATATTTCCCTACATGATATAAAGTTTATCGTGTTTAAAACGGACTGACCAATGTTTCTCTGTGCCAATGAAAGACTTCTTAAAAGTTGATCAACCTACCCAAGTAACATTCATGACGGTGGGGTAGCCCAGTGTTTAAAGGGTTGGCTCGCCGCTCCGACAGGCAGAATCGTAATATGGATACAATATGTGAAGACCTTTCTGGGGTCCACAGCAGTGTCGCAGCTGGAATATTGCTTGCACTACCATATATGTATTCACTGTCACTACTACTGTTATCCATATGTAACTCTCTGACTTCCCAATCACCAGTGTAGGACGCGTTCTATCTGAAATGATTAATGATAATGATACACTTGAGTATGATATGTGACAGAGAACTAGTTTCAACTTTATGACATTTTGATTATTGTGCTGTGGTCATAACCTGTCTATCGCGAACTTGGGTAGAGCCGATCCTGGTGCGTTTGTCCTTATGCGGATACACGTGGCTGTTCTCTGAAGAAATGTCGATCTCTCACTAAATCACACCAAATACGCTGCAAGAGCCGAATTGATATCTTAGAACTCCTAACCACATCCTTTTACATATGTCTCCTGAATCTTTTGGCACCCATCGTGATTTTCCAGGTTCATTTAAGGTATATATACCCTGCAGCTGAAACGTAGTAATTTGTTGAGCTTTGCGTGGGTTGACATGGCCCTGCCGACCAGCTGCCTGCTTACATTGTGGCACATCAAACGACCGGATCACCAGATGGAGGAAACAGGTTGTTTAGGACGGGATACGGAGATTGAAGGAATCAGACGAAAATAGCTTTGGGTGAGGCCAATAGGCAGGCCACTTCTTGACATGATCTGAACAATCACTGGTAACATCAGTCGTAAATAATACCCCAATAGACAAAAAGAACTGTAAATAAAGCATGGATAATACGACTAATTGGGAGATTACTTCTGCGCATTTGCTGCAGAGGGCGCTGCTAGTTAGATAGATCACCTGTTTCACTGATACTAGTAAGTCAACTTGATTCGTGCATATGGGGCAACGTCACAATAGATTTGATGGAAAGTTATTTTCCAAACTTCTCTGTTCATGTAATATACCAGCCAATGAAACCATTAGTAATAGTTTGCACGAAGACATAAAAATACAAATGTTTGTACTTGGAAAGCGGCCTTATCGGTAATGTATTTTTCAAATATGGCTTTTCCGGGCGGACGCCTCGACTAGATTCCGATTTGGATTATGTAACAATACCATGCGCTTTGTAAGTGAAAACCCATTGACAAAATGCACCTGTCGTGAATTCCTAGTCAAAATGTCTTTGACAACACATGGACACATATTGGTTATGTCTTCTGTGCTGTTGCTATTGATTGCAATGTTAAAATTCGAATGTCTGTTTATATATTGTATACGTAGCTATTTATAAAGTAACACGTATTTGCAATTATGTCAATAACTGCATAAGCAACTTTTCATATGTGGCCCTAAATGTTACCTGCTGCCATAGTTTGTGACGTAAGTGTTGCTGTCCTTGTTGAAGTGTTGCATCACTGCAATGAAAACGAATCACAGGTACGAGCCTGAAGATACTTGGGACACTCACTGAGTATTACTAACATTATATGAATTCAAGCCAATACGATGGCCTCTCTCCGCGTCGTTGAAGACAATAGGATATCTGACTGGTAGCTATTCTCATGGGTATGTTGGAACTACCATGAAAACATTCTCACTCCCAGAGGATGAAAATAGCCATCCCATCCCTTAACGTATAACACAGTACAATCGATCACGCACTGACCCACTTTTATGCTTCCAGTGATTTTGTACATAAGTTAAGTGTTTACATAAGACTCAGATATGTACTTCATAAAAGATATATGCGACGTACACCGGCTGCGGAATTTGCATTCTGGGCGTTACCTGTTTCTGTACAACATATATCTGTACTGCTTCTGTACATGTATGTATGTATGTATGTATGTATGTATGTATGTATGTATGTATGTATGTATGTATGTATGTATGTATGTATGTATGTATGTATGTATGTATGTATGTATGTATGTATGTATGTATGTATGTATGTATGTATGTATATGTGTGTGTGCTTGCGTGCCTGCGTGCCTGCGTGTGTGTATGTGTGCATGTGTAATGTGTTATATATACATATGTATTTAACACAATATGCAAGGTGGTCAAGCAAAGTAATCAAATTGCTGCAGTATATCACAGGGAAAACTAGCACACGTTACCTGCTCGTTACAAACAGCATGGTATTACTTACTTTGGAACATGTATGTATGTGCGTATGTGCGTGTGTGCGTGTGTATTACAGTCAGATTGTGAAATCAGTTGTGCGAAATCAGGCTGATTTCACAATTTGACAGAAACATACATATCGTCTAGAGGGTCGTAAGCTAATTGGACAGCATAGTATACAACTCCCTTCCCTTATCAAAGAGCCGTGCTGGGTTTATATGTGTGCACAGGTCGAATGTAATGATGTAAAGAAGTGATATAATTATAAAGCTAAATAGATAATGGCGACTGGTTTACTTTCTGATGGCGATTGTATCTATCATTCTCTTCCCATCGAGGTTACTCAAATTATATCTTCGCACGTATGAAGATATGGCAGGAGTAACCTCTGTGGGAAGAGAATGTATATCTATGTGGGAAAGAGAGTTATGTTGGTGCCTTTTCCTCAGACACTGTAAGGGCAAGGTATGTCAGGGACTGGTCTCATAGTACAGACGAAACTGTGTCTCTTTTTGTCCACATGCGGATAGGTCCAAGTTCTGTCCAAACTGGGCAGGGGCATACGTCCCACAACACGACACTCAACCGGTTTCTTAGTTTTTGTTGAGTAAAACTAAGGAATTGATCAACCTGTTGGGTGGCGACCAGCACTCAATAATACTATGACATTATCATTATCTTACATTTTTCAAAGCATCTAATTTGAAAAGATGTGTCCCCTCTTATTGCAACCAAATGGTGATGAACTTCTTTTCGTTCTTGGCAACAACCATGTCATCTATTTCACAACAGGATAAGGATCCAATCGATTCAACTCTGACATAGAGCGGCAGTATTGTAGAAATCTTAATCCAGTCAACATTGACAAATTCCACATTGAACTGTAAAAGGTATGTAAAGGTATATAGTCAAACGGCTGCAGAATGATTTACATTCACTGCCCCGGCCCCTCCCTTACTGCTCGGATACTGTATATCGTCTCTGTGATTTTACCGGTGGAAGTGAACGCTTACCGCTGGAACTGGATGCGTTCACACCTATGTATAACATGCCTGAGCTATTATACAAAGTTTTCAAAGTCGACAGTTCCAGATATCTGTCGCATATGGCATTTTGCAAGTGCTAGTTTCTCGTAAGGATGCGAAGACTAAGGATTGTGGCGGGATGTGAGGGAGGGCGTCAGTGTGATGTATTGCTGTCACGTGTGTACATCCAACGGCCGTGCACTGCCTCTTGATGTCATCACCAAGAATGTGTTGTACTTCAGGTAATCGTCCTTATCCAAACTGAAGTACATATTATCTGAAGTCTTTACGGTAATAACACTGTAAATGGCTAGTATTAGCTTTTCGCTATTACTTACCGCAGGCTAACTTTACTTGCATGCTATTGTTGTCACCTGTTAATATAAAAACGTAAAATAAAACAATGACTGCGTCTGACAAGGTAAAACCTGTAGAGTACAATGATTGCAATAATTCAACGTCGAATTCAAAGTGCAGTAAATCGCTTTAAGATTTTGTACTACACTGAAATTTGTTCGCCAGCTTGTCCTAATGTGAAAAGATGACCAACTCCAAACAGGCCTCACTGGTCCAGAGGTACTAGCAGATCAGGATGTGCTACTGACAGTGATGGGCAAAACAGGCCTCACTGGTCCAAAGGTACTAGCAAATCAGAGTATGCTACAGACAGTGATGGGCAAACAGAACCAAGGTGGAAGCTCACATTGGCCCATGACCCTGCTGCATGAATGGTTTAAAGGTCTCTTTTCCCTGCAATAGTCTCAGAGACACTAAACGCCCCCACGTTTCCCTTGAGTAGGCATAGTAATTGTTGGAGTATTGACATTATACATGTACACGTGTCTCGTTAGACAATCAATAAATCAGTTATTACAGGACTCTATCGATCAAATAACATTCAAGCGTATAACTATCATCTCTGGCGTTATGTTATACATAATACATAGATACACACGCTTTCTCGGCTTGCATCAACACAGATACGCCCTCATCTACTTGTAATCTTTTGATCTAATTTTCGAAGTGTGTACATAACCATCATTAACAATAAGGAACCGGTTGCTGATTATTTCATTATCTCAGACACCGCGGGCCACTCGGACCGATGTCCACAGAAAACACGTGACATATGTATGGGCGTTGCTACAATACAAGACTTAGTGTCGATATTGTTTGGTTTTCAAAATGTTCTGGTTTCCTTGTACTGTAACGCAGCATTCAGCAACATTCCATCTAAATATGGCAGCGGTCTGTAAATAATCGAGTCTGGACAAGACAATCCAAACGTCAACATCATGAGCATTGATCTACGCAAATGGAATACGATGACGTGTCAAACAAGCCAACGTGTCCGACCACCTAGTGCCGTCAGAATCCTCTTACAACAAACATGGGTTACTGAAAACCAATTCTAACTCGGATCGTCATGGGTGTAGGAAAGCGGGAGTATCTTATGACATTTAACACCGAACACAATAACGAACACGATCCATGTTAGCGGTATATTTATCCCCAGGGACAAAGGGAAAATTTTGGTTGTGTTTACATGCACCTTCTGATTTGGAATATTTAACCTAGCAATGGACTCATCAAGACGGCGTCGCGAGAGAGCTAGATTCATCCAGGCCATTATTCTTGCTGATGGGTCGTCATTTGTTAGAGAACAATTCATCTATATGAAACTTCGAAGAAGATGATGGTGGGAAGAAGTTCAAGGAATCAGTGATGTTTAGCAATGACTTCAAAACTTCAGGATCACGTAGGATGTGTTGAAAACTATTTGCCAACGTCCTCAGCATTCTTTACTGGTCAGAAAGACTTTGACGAGAGGAAAACTATATAGCTGTAGGCATCTACTTTCTGGCAACACCTACTGAGCACAGGACTGTTGGCGACCTCCTTGACATAACCCGCTCCACAGTCTCCATCTGCGTCCATGACGACTGTGAAGTGATGTTTGTTGAGATGGCCAGGTTTTGAGTGGTCACGCGTTGAAAGATGTATCACGTTAATATACTGGAAGTTGGGATAACCAACATTTGCAGGAGCTATATAGATGCCACAATAGCTGTATCATTGCTCCATCACTGTATCATGCCTGCTTCGTCAACGGGAAAGGGTGACATTCTATTACCATGCAGGCAGTGTGTGATGACAGAAAAAGGTTTACCGATGTCTACATTCAAGACTATTTAGGCGAAAGATCAATGTCTGTTTGTGGTGACAGTGTTCATCCTCACTCTACTGACTTGAAGTGTGGTGTTATACAGGGATTGGTCCTTGGCCCTGACCGTTTCTCCATTTACACACAACCGCTCGGAATCGTGATGCGAACACATACTCTTCTCTTTAACAGTTATGCTGGTGACCAGCAGTTGTACATCAGCAATGAGCCACTCAACATTCAGAATTCCATCTCCCAACTTGAACTGTACGTGTCATCCAACTTTTAAACTGAACAATGACAAGACTGAGTTCATGATCCTTGGTTTCCCTCATCAACCTGCCAAAGTAGGAAGCCCAACATTTTTCATGGGCACGTCATCTATTACACCAATAAGTACTATCAGAAATCTTGGGATTGAGGCGGACTAACAATTGTCTGATCGAGTGCAGGGTACCAAGACAGCTAGATCACCGCTGTATAGTGTTAAAATGCGTGTTTCTGCATGAGATATCCCTGAGTCAAATATACCGCCGTAGGCAAATAAGTTTCCCTACCTCGGGAGCGTGGGCAAATATACCCTCTGGGGTATAATTCCCCCGGGAGGTATATGCGTTTACACGATATAAAATACCCTCATGTGGGCAAATATGCCCCGGGGTATTTGGGTGCACGTAAATACGGCTTAAAACAACAATATACCGACACACAAAAACAGCAACAAAAAGCAAAACAAAAAACACTGTGTTTGCTGCTTATGTGGCACACTAATTGTTTTTATTAAAGGAAAATCTCCAAAATACCCCTATCAACGCTAGGTTTGAACTGAATGTTTGAAATTTATCACTCAATAATTGCGCAGGTTCAGCTGAATGGTGCAATGTGTAAATCACTGGAATGTTTTTTTCCATTTGTCTATATAGCGCAATCTGCTTTACGACTCATGTCTTTTGAATACATGCCATTTGAAAGCAGCCATGTTATATATTCGGGGTTACACTTTCTCAGTAAAGACTCTGCATGGTATCTTTGTTACTTTGATTCCCATCGGGATTCGAACCCGCTCTCAGTCAGAGTCAGGTATCCAATCGCAAGCACAAAGTCAGCGATCTAACCCACTCTGCCATCGCGTGTTAAAGAAAAGTGTAAGCCGGACGACTTGTAGTCCAGATTACGTAATTTGTGTATAGTTTAGTAATCCAGATTTCTGTTCACGTCAGGTACCGATCGGACGAGAAATGTAGGTATGAGTTTCTGTGGGTACCGGTAAATCGGCTGATATCCATGTGCGTGTCGAGACCACCCTCCCCAATTTCCCGCTTACAAATGACCATTCCCTCTGCTGCAAGTACCTGTATCTGGGCACAGCTGTCGAAATGTCTGGCATTTTCCTTCTCTTTCCCATTATTGGAGCTTGTTCAAGGCGATTCACTATAGTGCATGTGGTAAAAGGGAGATAATCCTATCTGCCTTAACTGACAATCTTCACCTGTGCTGAAAGCGGCAGTGTACCCTAGTGTTCTGGAAGTGAGATGTTCAAAGGCACATAAAATTCTATTAGTAAGTGACCCAAATATATTTGCGTAAATATACAGTCCAGCGTTAAGTTTATTTATCAGATAATCCTGAAAGCAGAGACCATATAATAGATTAACTGATCTATTATTGGGTCTCTGCTGCATGTGAGCAGTCAGAGTACAAGGGCTTTTGGAAAAGAAGTACTTTTAACGCACAAAACACTGGCCTCTATATAAAGTCACTGACAAGGTCAGTATAAACAATATATTCAACATGTTGTAGCATTATGTACCTTATTGCCAGCTTTTGCATTACATTAGCCCCTCTGAGTCAAACATAATACTTTTGAATTTTTAAAGGTATATTTTACTGAGTAACATATATAGAATGTCTGATGTGTATATGTTCTGTATTACATGTACATAGTCTGTATTTCAGGAGTGACTAAAGTAGTGACTGCGAGGATATGTATATAACATGTAAATCTACAAACACACATTCGCGTTATACAACACATGATAAATGTTATTCAAAGTATTACATTATGACTGTTCATATTTAACTCTTCTTTCATTCAGTGAAATATTCTTCAGTCAGTGTTTTCGTGTAATCTGATTGTAGTGGTAATGGATGACATCACACTTTTATGATGTCACTTAACTCCACGATGATGTTTCTGTATTTTAATAATAATGTAAAACACATGGGTGATGAAGAGATTTAACCAGTGTTTTGAAATGACTAATCAGTACAACCATCAGCCTGAGTACACTCAAAACAAAGACAGACCATTGTGAAGATGCTGCAAAACAGGTGAGGCAATTTCAGGGCAGACCGTTGTGCAAACCTTTTGGAAACAGGTTTTCTATATAGCATATACGGTCGAAATTGATGTTTGAAACATTTATAGTTGTCTTGAAGAAAGAGCTTGGTCCCTCCACGTACTTCATTCTGTCATCATTTGTTGGTTGTGCCCAACCTCAGACAACTTGAAGTAGTTGTGTTGGTCAGCACACAGCAGTGTACATTTATTAGTGTGTTACTAAGGAAATCAGAAACTATTTTTTGTGCTTTTTTCATCTTTAGAAGGAAATAATTAGAATTCTAAATCAGAGGTTCATAGAAAAATATAAATACTGTCAAAAGCTGTGCAAAATATATTTTAGTAGCAATGAAGGATAAGTACCTTGAATTATACCTTAGTATGCCCTAAAGTTGCTGATGATTTTCATGTATTAAAGGCTGATAAGATTAAAAGTATGGTATACTACTCATGCAGTGCCTAAATTGAAAAATCTTTTTGATATTCAAAGGACTCCAAAGCAGTTTATGATACATCTCAGACAGCCTTGAGGGTTCAACAAGGAACAATACATATACTGCACAATTTCTGTTTCAGGGTAGTTACCCTTGTATAAATTGTCTAGACACTGTTCTTTTGAAATTTAGTATGTAAATGTCGTTTAATGCAAAAGTCCAACTTTATCAGACTCTGACTTAACAAACCAGGGGTTGATATTGTGAACAATCCACCTGCATTCCATTAGCGCAAGATGACAAATCAATCCATTTACCAAATCTTTCAACCTGTCTCATCTAAGCGACCTCAGTCTTGATACAGCAAGCAAAGGTTACATAGCATCAATTTTAACCCAGAATCTCAGAAGGGAGTTTTGTTGCGAGAACGAGAGCTGACTAAGAAGGTGTTGATCTTGTGCGTCATCGTTATGATAAACATCCATATATGTAGATAGCTGGAACAAAGCCTAGTACTGCTGGTATGCCCCTGCAAACAGAAAGTCCTGGTCTCCTCCATGGTTCTATCAGCTGAGTAGTGCAGCTATGTCAGGAAAAAGGTTCATGACAACACAACTTCACAACACAAAAATCGGTATACACAGTATCGGTAGATCATTGCAACAGAGTGTAACCCTCAGCTAACCCACTGAAGATCAGGGTTGGAATTTGCCTTCAAGAACCTATGCTTGCCACAGGAGGTGACAAACATCATTAGGTGGTCAATCGCACTGACTTGTTTGACACATGTCATTGTATCTCAGCTGCAAAGATTGATGCACCTTGTGTCAATCACTTGATAGTCTGATCTGGATTTGATTATTCACAGACCACAATCATACAGCTGGAAAATGTCTTTGTGTTATGTACATTGTCAGTTGGCAGGTGGTCATTTACAACCCTGAAAGAGAAACCACCAGCTTGCTTCAAAGCAATATGCATGTGTATGTGAATGTGTAATTTAAGGTCATGATAAAATAATTGTCAGACCTTGGGAAAGAATATTTCATAAAAAATTTGGTTTGCATCTTTCAATTTTGGTAAATCAAGTTTAATGAGTTTAACAAGAAAAGAAAGATGGTAACACTTAAACTGGTATTGTTTCTCTTCATGTGCTCAAGGGTAAGAAAATAATGTAAGGTGTGAAACAAAGTTGCATTACTAACATCTATATTTGTTATATATATACCCATAACAAGAGAGTACTTTCACACATTAGACATCATATAAAATATATTTACTGTGTAAGCAGAATGTTGCACAAGATCCAAGATGCATTGTTAGAAGGGAATTCGTATAGCTAACTGACTGCACTAGCCAAAAGCACCATTTCATATATGAGTGTTTCGAGTTGGGAGCAAGTGCAATCTCATCTGAAATATGTTGCTCTGAGTTTCACAACAGGTTGTAAGAACTCATTAAGCATTCAATTTATGATAAAGCTGCACAATACAGTATGGTATTGTGCAGTCATGCAATGAAACCAGTACACGAGGATGATATGTAAAATTGTTCATAAACATTGCTAAGTACAGTTTTCTGTGCTGTGTTAAAGAAGTCATATTTTCACTTAAATCATGTTTATTTTGTTTGGGTTTTCTAACAAGTGTTATTGTTCAGAGCTCAACATTTTGCATATTTCTATGTAAACTATTTAAATAGTAATTTTAGCTGGCATGTGAACAGACATGTCATAACAGTAGTGTGACAAGGGTGAGTTTGGTCTTCACTGATAATGCTGGATTTCCTGACAGATCACTATATACAATACATGAATGGTATACACAAATACCCAGCAGACAAGCAGTAAACATATACTGCACAGAAAAGCATAAACATCCAAGGAATTCATACTTTAGCTTTATCACGGAATTACATTGCTATGACATGTCACAGTAAAAAGTGCCATTAGAGGCATGTTAACCAGAAAATATCCTCTAGAGGAAGGATGCATGTCATTTACTTGATTGTTTACAAACAGCATCGTACAGCTGTAATACTGCTATAACCACTATATACTCATGATATAGTCAGAAATGAGCAATCGACTCTGCTTTTGGCACAGATTTCTTTATGGATGTGTAATGGGTTTTGTTGCTTCTATTAACAACAATGAATG
Organism: Haliotis asinina; assembly: GCF_037392515.1. NCBI lineage: Eukaryota > Metazoa > Mollusca > Gastropoda > Lepetellida > Haliotidae > Haliotis > Haliotis asinina. The sequence continues at coordinate 55,816,903 of NC_090282.1, read as the reverse complement.
AAAGTGCAGTTTCATGGTACTTTTTGAATATGTGTCATAAACATGTTAATTAGAAATACTGAATATTGTATTGCAAGAGAGCTAGGAGGATGGCATATACTTTTTTATGTGTGTGTAAGGTTAAACAAAAAAGGTGAAATGTTTCTCGGACATCACTATTATTTGTGTGCATAACAGTTTTTTTATTGCCATTAAGTTAAAATAATTTTAACTTGTCCCCACCCCACTCATCCATTTGTCCACTCTAAGAATGAGTGTCTGTAAGAATGAGTGTGACTGAATCTACGACTCATTAAAATGTGGTAAACTTCCCAAGCTCTATTTCTGAGAGAGAGAAAAAAAATCAAATGTGTTCCTCCTTTGTTACATTTTTTCAATCAGTTTTTTTTTAAAAGTGCTACCTCCCTTGTGACTTTTGGAAAAAATGTGCCTGAGAATCATTAAATCTTTTTATGCAGCCTAATTCTTGTCTCATGACCTTGTCACTGACAGATGAGGCCACCATAACATGTATGGCTCCTATTATCTCAGTTTACTTTGAAAATATTTTATTCACAAAGTGAAGAAGGAGTCATCATGAAATATAGACTCTTACAACTTATAAAACATTTTCCAAGAATATCTACAATAACTATTTCCATTGCAAGCAACTATTAGAAACAGAGACAGGACAATTGACAGTAAAGGATTATTTAGTATATGATGTGAATGTTATGTCATAAAAGTATAAATTTTGATCATATATTTCTGAAACTACATTCTTTCCAATATTTCAGCAGTCTGAGAAACACAGAGAATGGGATCAATGAAACTCAACACCTACAAACAAGCAAGGACAAGCAGAACACATGATGATGCTTCAGTTGTGAAGTGGTAACGATGCTAATGATTCAGCCAAGAACAGGTGCTCTGTGACCATGATGCATCTGAGCATAGAGGAGCTGACTTTCTTCAGGGGCAGGTCCACCATTGATCTGGAGGTGAGTTAACTGCTATAACTCATCAGAACTTGGATTTAATTTACGTTTTGATGGAGTCATTTGTTTGTGAGATATATTTATGTTAGGGCTACTTGAAAAAAATAGGACATATTTCAGCAATATAAGAAATCCTAACAAGAACAATTAGATACCCCACTTGCCATGCATATATATTACTGTTGACAAAGATCTAAAGCAACTCTGTCTCAAAACATTCAAAGTAAATTTTAAACTACCACCATCTTTAACTGTAGAATACATGTTATTTTAAATTAATGGAAACAACTTCTTTATTAGTGGTGCAGCGTTTTGATAAGATTCTTGTTATCTTGTTATCTTGTTATTAACTTTTTTAATTTGGTATTTCCCTGCTTCTAAAATGCCTCTCATAGAAGTTAGATTGTCTAAACAGATGAAGGAATGGTGTGAATCCAGCTTGTGTCTATGTAGGAAGCAAAAGTCCCATATGGTCCCCAGTAAACTGATCTATCTTCAGCAGTTGGCAGTTTAAAGCCTTTTTTATAAGGCATTGTCTGATTTAGTTAACACCTGATTTACACACCAGATTTACATACTGCTTCATATTCATATTCTAGTTGTTTTTACTGTCCTTTGTTTACAGGCTTTATATAATTTATGTGCATTTATGGCAAATTTAAAACATTTTTTTAATCACTCTATGTCTGAAATATTGCTGATATGATTGTACATCTGAACTCACTCACTCACTGATGCACCCCCGTAGATGTGTTTGTGTAGGGTCGGCAGCCACTGTTTTAATGTGGTATATATACTGTGTTTTGTATCGTGCATAATGGAGATCATATTGTCATTATACACAACAGCTGCACCTTCCAAGAGTGTAATAAGTACTATATTTTACAGAAAGAGAAAAGATTCTTGGCTTCAAACAAATTCATATATCATGATATGATAAATTTAATAAAAAAATTGTTAATATCAGTGAAACCCCCACATGTTAGTGAGTTTACACATAAAACCCAACAATATGAAAGCTTTGTCAGAGCCCAGTAATGATTATATGGTGCATTGCTATCATAACTAATTTAGTTAATAGCAGTTCAGACAAGCATAAACTGAAACATATATATACTGAAGCTGACAAAGCCAGGTGATGTGTAGCACTATAACAAGATAGGAAAATACAATAACCTGCTTCATCGCAACCTGTATGTCACCCGTCACGTAGGAACATTTTATACGGGTGAGATGGCTGGAGATAACACACAGTGGCGCTCCACTCTCGTGATGAGAGATGATTGAATCAAGTCAGAGTGTCATGTAAAATAGAAGTTGTTGAGTGACAAGTGTACAATTTAGGAACACCCCATGATACCCTGCACAAGTATTTGTAGGTAAGGATTGGCTCATGTTCTATAGGTTGGGGAATTGTTTAACAATGCACATTTCAAAGTAATGAACTAGTTCGAAAACACTTTTTTCTTGCTGTGAATGTATTTGTAGATAAGAATATTACTGGCAAACATTGATTGAATGCTCAATATGTGAGGGATTATTTGATGCAGGCATGCCACAGGAGAAGAGACGGGTTAATGCTTTTGTGAAACCAAATAAAAACACAGTATTATTATGTTATATGCAATTTTCAAAGCTACGTATTTTTGCTGTTTTAGTGTACAAAGTCTAGTTTTACAATGGTTCAATGATTCATCCCCTGATGTACTCACAAGTCATGAAGCAGATGATTGATATATCTGAAATATATTACTGAAACAGAGTTAATGGTCACCTGATCCTTTCAAATTGTTACGGCCAAAGCCAAACTGTCATTCACATAAAAGGTAATTAACAACATTTTGTTAGCAGCATACACTATTCATTGCCTATATAACAGCATAGAATTATGTCACATTTAACAGAAGGATCTACGCTACAGTTTCAATACAAGGCTCAGGTGTCAAGGCTCATACAATCAATTAGAACCATCGGTTTAATGCCTTGTTCTGATTTAGTATTTACTAATGGAGGCCAGCAGGAGGGTGAATTGATTAATCCTGTGTGACAGTAATATCTTCCATCATTGTGGTGTTTGGGGCCCTGTTTGATCATGGAGACTGTAGTGATCAGATTAGCATTTGTTATTGTGTCTATACCACATGCATATATCTTTCTCGTACAGTAGTTATCCAGACAGTTTTACACAACTGGTTAAGGCTACGATTCTACATATACAGTATGGTTCAAAATTATTGAGAATAGCTAAAGCATTTCATATTATTAAACGAGAACAAATCAGATAAAATTGAATGTATTGTGAAAGTGAACTGACCTTTTCATGTTGTGTAGGTAACAATTTAATATTTTATCAAGTCTCCTTGAGCTTCACGGCACAGTCTAAGACGGGTAGGCATACTTCCTACCAGAGAGGTTAGTGTCTCGTGAGTTATGCTGTCCCAGTATCGGACCACTTCTTTCTTCATGTCTTCAATTTTTGTCAACCCCTTTTGATTCACACATTCCTTCATCATCCCCCAAATGTTCTCAATGGGATTTAAGTCAGGACTATATGCAGGAAATGGTAATGCAGTCACATTTTTCTCCTGAAACCACTGCTTGGCATGTTTTGCGGTGTGTTTAGGATCATTATCTTGCTGCAAAATCCAGTCATTTCCATAAAACACATGTGCACTTGGAAGGAGAAAATTATCTAATATGTTAGTGTAGCGTTGACTTGTCAGATTTCCCTCAAACACACACAGCGGGGTCGTTCCTAATAAGGATATCCCTCCCCATACATGAAACTTTGGGCTGTAGTTAGGTCGTCGATACAACGGTGCTGACGCAGACTTTGTCCATATTTTCACATTATTGGGATATACCCATATTGAGCTTTCATCAGTAAAAATCACATTTTCCCAGTCAAAGTTTTCATGTGCCAAACACCACTCAACACGCCTGTCTTTATGTTCTTGTTTCATGAGAGGAGAAGGAATTCCAGTCTTTTTCTCCCATCCAAGATCAATCAAATTTCTTCTAACTGTAGATTTTGATACAACTGCTGATGCCCTTTCTATCATTTCATACCTGATGTTGGAGATGCTTGCCCTTTGCTTTTTAGACGCTAAAATTCCCAGCCGGACGCGATCTGAGAAGTCCAATTTTCTGGGTCTCCCTGCTCCTTTCTGGTGCCCAAAATCCTTTCCCTCTTTAAAATTCTTCCTAATCCTATACACAGTAGAAAGAGGAGTTCCTGTTATCTCTGCCAATGTATTTACATCATCAATTCCTTGATTACACAACTCAAAAATCAACCTTCTTTTATCTTCAGCAGACATTGTTGACAGTGCTGAGGAAAATGACGTCTGCTACAAATTCAGGGGAGGTAACTCTAATTGTACTATACTCAGTAGGCCAAGATGAGTTACCTCCCTTATACCATTACTTAGTTTTAAGTATCAGTGAATCAGTTGAGGTGTTAGGATAGCTCAAAGTAAGAAGAAAAATTCTCAATAATTATGAACCAGACTATATTTTTGACCATGGATATTCACTTGATTGTGTGATAATTATGACAGACTTCTGTCACAGTATTTGTAGTTAGAATGTAAACATTACATATGCCTATTTGTAAAAGGAGCCATGTATGGAATACAGTAAATAATGTACACAGGTTGAATGATATGAAGGTGTGGCAGGCAGTGATCACAAGCCAGTTGTTTATCATACATAAATGTGGTGTCATGAAAACATCATGTCATTCAAAATGATGCCATTTTTAGTTGAAGATCATGACTTGAATCTGTGGAAAGACATGTAGTTCACAGTTATTGCCAACATATCACATGTAAACCTAGAAGTACATAACATGAATATATGCAGATGTATGTTTCAAAGCAAGAAATATTTGTTAATAATCAAAAGCAAAATACAAATATATGTATTGTGACACAAGCAAATGGACACTAAAGAATTTCCTCTTGACTAAGGACAGGATGGATGCATGCCTGAAAGTGCATGCCCAAACTTTCTTCATGTATTAAATATTGTACCTGAAGAAGATAGAGTAGGTTGATTAAAGGATATCTGATATCAGTAAAAAGCTACATGTGATTGTTTTACATTTAGGGTAAACCTCACAATTACTAATGAGTAGATCACAAAATGTTTTCCTCAGATAATAATTTCCAGATTCTTTTATCCTTATGGTTCCTAGCATGACCCATTGTATTTGCTAAAGAGATGTGGACGTGTAAGTTAAGTGGGATCCTGGATGGTGAGTTGAAAAAACAGAATAGAGCAATAGCTAGGAGATTTAAATGGTCTAGAAACCATACAGGTTTCCAAGTGTCTTTGCAGTAATAAAGATAGGAATTTGCACACCTATGCTGATGACTCTTGGTTAGCATATGGAGAAGTTATGTGTCAGCAGTAACTGCTAAGCCAGATAGTGGCACATTCATCTGGAGATTAGCTGCAAAAAGCAGGCTTATATCATTAAAAGCTTGTCAGACAGATTTGACTTAATGACAGCTATTATGGATGACAGTGAATATCAAAGAAGCACCTGATGTTTACATTTAACTGGTTGTCTTCTGATTAAATAACATGAACATGCTATTTAGGATTATTCAGAGATAAAAGCAAAATCACTCCACCTTTTGCTGCCTATGGCTTGGATAATGACTCTTTTCTAAATCTCCTTTTATCAAATAATAAACAGATAGTAATCCTTGAGTTGATAGTATGTGATAATGGCAGCAACCTCTTTGGTTCAGTCTTCCTACAGATTGAGTATTAAGCAGTAAGAATGTTAACTCACCTGCAAACAAAGGATTCATGGTTGGTTTGTTGTTTAACACCACACGCAACAATATTCCAGCTATATGGCATCTGCCTGTAAATAATCAATTCTGAATCGGATAATCAGTGATTGACAGCATGTCAGCATCAAACTACACAGTTGGTATCAAGCTTGACCACCCAGCACCAGTCAGTTGCCTTGTACAACAAGCATGGGTTACTGAAGACCAATTCTAACCTGGATCTTCACAGGTCACAAGCAAAGGAAATAAATAGCACTTCAATCTGAGTCATGCATCACATTATGCAGGGCTGTTTTAAAAAGGCTACAGAGTGTGCGAATTTTCATGTCGCAGATGCCGAATTGATAACAGCTTTCACAGGAGCAAAGACTCAAAATTATCAAGCCTTTTTTATGTATGTTTAATGATGGCCACAATCATGAATGTCCATGTTAAGAAAAAGCAGTCAGCAGTGAAAGACCAGGAAAGTTTGTCCACTTGAATGAACATCTTTTGGTGGTTTTGATTTATATGGTTTTGATTAACTTGTAAGCATAATTTATGGTTTTCAGTCTTTGATTGACAGAGGTCAGTCTCAGAAGGGGATATTCTGGTATGAAAACATTTAAAGCTGGAACAGAGAGCTGGAACAGACAGCTTGAACAGAAGTCTTGTTTGTCAGATGATGTTTGTAAATGATGTTTTTCAGCCTGACTTGAGGTCAGATTGGGTCAATGTCTCATTACAATAATACATACCATAGACATGATAATTTGATAGCCCGCTTAGATGTAGGTACATAATACAACATAAATTAACAGCTTGTAGTAACAGGATGTACCATAGCTGGTTCCAGTGGAGGTTGACTCTGACACGTCAGAAACAAATACACACTGAAAATTGAGAAAAATCTACCATATCTTGATAACTTCCCTATATACCACATTAAATGATATTCACATTTGCAAGTGTACATTCCACTGCTCAGCAATGACACCCAGCTGCTGCCATGCTGAAAATGTTAAAATGGTTGCCTTGGTATACACATCATCACGACATTCCTAACAACATTTTCTTTAAATGATGTACAGAAGACAAAACATTTATGCATCTGTAAACACTGACCCTTGAGTTGGCAAGCCATACGCACACTTTTCTACCTGTGATAAACTGCTAGGTTCACATCCTCACTGGATTCCCCACATTCAGGTATCTTATAGGCACTTGGTACATGTTGAAACTTGCCTTCTTCTTACTGAATTCAACAGCAGAATCAGTACTGGAATCAATGCATACACCAAATGATGTAATGAGATGATTTTGTCTACATGTTGGTTGTTAGAGGATCATTGAATACCTTATTGTTTGATGGCACCTGTCCAACAGTGAAGATTCTAATGACAAATTTTGATTTGCCAGACTTTCTGTGACTTTGGATATTGATGCCTCCACTACTGTACCCACTGATCACTGTTTTATCAGGGGTGTTTTTAAGCATTTGCTTAGCTCAAATACACTGGTGATTTTGAGCAAGAATATAGTCACTTTCAAGCGTATCTGCATCACAGTCTGGCTATGCATGATGTGAATTTTTTTAATGTGTGTATGATTGTTGTATTCAGATGTAAATATATGCATTCATTCAAGTTATTAGGTCTCTTAATCTTACTTGACTGTTTACCGTGGCAGGCTGTCATGATTTACTGGCATATTGTTAGAGTGCAGTACTCTGTACTGGAGCTCATAAAATTACAGGCGGTCCTGATTTCCCATGTGGGGGTGCAGCTGCAATGATTCACTTAAGTATTTCAGTCTTACATAGCAATACTTCATTCATTGCGTATTGGTCGCTTTCAGTCTCTGCAACTGCTGTTGTCTTGGTAAAGTTCTAGTTGACATTTTAATTGTAATATGTTCTGTGAAGCCACTAACTACTGAAGGCATTGTTTCCATTCAGCTATTCCAGTAAAAGTTATTTCCTGGGGATATATTTCTTCTAAGCATATTGAAAAGTTTAATAATCTTGAGGACAAAGGTGACATGCTAAGGAGCTTAACTAACATATGTGTAATTCTTCTTGTAATCACTATGGTTTATTTTGATGAATCATCTGTGGATTTTGAAGTGTAACAAACATTATTATGCAACCAGTTACTTAGAAATGTGAATGGTTTCAGGGATTGGGAAAGGCAGGGGCCATAGGCCATTTTGCACATAAAAATTAAATGTGGCCCATTAAAATTTTGAAGCTTACTCTTGACACAAGTACAATGGGCCAATTCTAAATTCAGAAAATGGCTAATAATCCTGAAAACTGCCCATTGTCAAAGTTCTCTTTCCCAATCTCTGGGTTTCTTCATTGCAAAACAAACTAGTAGAGTTATTGTGAAGATATGAAATTTCAGGGCTGTCATATCATTTGTTTTCAAGTAGTGCTATAGTGCCTTGTTATTCATGTGGAACTTGTCATCAGTCAGTTTACAGAGCAAAGTCTAAATTATGGGTGCATTATGCTTGCAAAACTGTAAGTTTTACCATATATCATTTATTGCCACTAAACAATACTACAGTTTAAGTCAGTTAATTACAGACATTAATTGTCCCCTGAACATTCTCCTTGGTTAACTGAAACTGTTCATAGTCTGAGTCTATGAAACTACATACCTTTCCTTCATCTGTGAAGTGAAAGAAGAAACAAGTGTAATGCTCATATTGACAAAATCTATAGTGACAGTACTCGTCACTGGTCTGGCTGTTTGGCTGGATATATTGACAAGGCTTTGTCATCCTCCATGTTTGGCAATTACTGGTATTGTACACAAGGTATAGCAACATGAGGTATGGACAAGAAACCCAGCTGTACTCTCTTCAAGTCATGGGTAAGACAATAATATTTACAGATCAGAATATGAATACTAAATGCTGATATATACAGTATGATGTTCTTCCTGTTTGACATCTTCACAGTGAATAGCATTGAGCAGGAAGGGTGTGGCAGGTGCTTGTTAACAAATACAGAGGAAGGTAGGTGCATAGGGCATCTAGTGTGGCATGTCAGAATCAGCACTGCATGTTTTATGAGGTATTTCGACATAAAAAATAACATTTGATATTTTAGGTAACATGTTGATGGTCAAGAACAAATTATGGTTTTATTTTTTTAATGCAGTACCAAATGCTTTTTCAAAACACGTAAACTAGACTATCAGATGTTCAATGTTCATTTTTGTGGAACTTTGAGTCTGAATGGGCTAGGCAGCTGAGCTTTTGTGCGGGTAATTGTCCATCTCACTCTAAGAATCAGGGTTCGATTCCTGTATGTAGCTACCATAGGAAGAAGTAGAATTTATGCTTTACTAAGAACGTGTAATCCCAATTCAAACATATGTTACAACTGACTACTGTCTGAAAGGCACTGTCAGAAGAATAGCATATGTATGAGAATATTTTGAAATGATCAACTCCTATGAAGTCGTCAGCAGAAAGTTAGAAGTATTAGGAACAGTGACTTCAAAATATTATGGCCTTTCATTCAGCAGTAATCAAGTTAAAACTGGAAGGTATTGGTGTTTACATGGATATATAGTCAGGAAACAGCAGAAAGTGTGTTAACTGTGACTAAGGCAAAGAATAATTGCAGTGAATAATCAGAATGTTAGTTTTCTGCTAATTATAGGTTTTTATCCATCGCCAGTTCGTTGTTTGGAATCAAATGATGTATTACAAGGTATTATTGATTTTCTGATCATTGACTGGCTGATTCCAAAAGCATCAACGTAGCACAAGGTTAAAAGTGTTATAATATATATCATTACTTTACATTTACGATATTTAAAAAAACCCTAACTTTCGTCATCCAGAGCTCCAAAGATGTGATAATTTTTATAACAGATATTTCAATATAATCTGTGTAATAAACAAATGTCTTCTTTTAATGACACTAAACCTTACCATGCAAAATACAGAATTTGCTCAATTTAGGCATAATCATTAACAAGAAGGCATTATTGTGGATGTATACTAGTTTGCCTCCATACCTGTTGCTGCAGGAGAGGTTGAGTCAGAGCTTTGTGATTGATGTGACAAGGCACCATCTCATTATGTACAGCAAGGTGAGCCAATTACTGGCATTCTGATGATGGGGGGTTGTCTCACAAATTGATGCAAGTGCCAGGAGAGGAGAATACCTGGTGCAGGTAACTGTTGATGAGCGAGGTCACATGGTACACACGTTATAGGAGTATGCACTACCTTATATATGCTGTTCAGCATGGAACTATGTGCAGGTGAGTTGATAGCTGGTCCTGTGCTGCTCCACTGTCACAACCATGACATAGACCTTTGTGGATAATTAAGTCTTTAGTTTGTTTTATTATGGCTAATGCCGACAGTGTATATACACGGAAGAGGCAACTGATGTATCAACTGGATCTTACCATGTTATAATGCCCTCATTATTAATATATTTTAGAATAAAAGCACCATTTGTTTTACAGAAGTAAACCAACAGTGAGTGAGTATTTTCTACTTAATGATCTTGCAGCTGTTTTTGACATATTCATATTGTAAAGTTGTTTAATCTGTTCTATCACACAGCCTCTATTTAGGTGCAGGCATGAGTAAAGTAAAGTGCAAAGTAACACTTTCCAACAGAATGATCCTGTCATGGACTGTGTATACCAGTCGTGCCTGCATGGCTCTCACTGAGTGTACAGGAAGGGAATGTGTCTGTTACATTCCATGTCCTTGTGGCAGTGGTTGTGACATTCAAGGTATCTGTCTCACCTCGTCCTTATAGTTGTTGGAGTGGAAATGAGAACTGACATTGTTTGTTCATCTCTGCTGGTACTTTCACGTTCCAGCATGGCAGAGGTGGCAAAAGCAATACTGACTTTCTGCCCCACCCTTTGCACTTAAGAAATGACTTTAGGAGACAGAATTGCATGGTCTAGTTTTGAATTTTTCTTCTTGGAGAATGACGCCCATTAGAACTAAATTCTTCATGGTGACATATTACATTTTACACTTAATCTCATCCATAAGTTATCTGGTCTAACAACTAACACTAACCATAAAGCATTATCTCTAAACTCTTACCCTAACCACATCTATCACCCTACAAGTATAAGGTCTAACCCCTAATCCTAACATATATCAATATCTGTCAGAAATCAGGGCATCCATAATCAAAAGCCCATAGCCCTAACATATTAGGTGTAACCTCTAACCGTGTCAATAAGCCATATATATTAGACCAAATTATTATCCATGTCCATGGCCCTGAGATATTAGACTTAACTATTAACCTTGCCCATAATCCTTATATATGCTTTTCAACAACATCAACAACAAAAAAACAAACAAAAAAAACCAAATGTGACGGAAAAATATTTGACACAAACCAATCCATGCTGAATCCCGACATGTGGGGGAATTGTTGGTTACAACAAAAACATTTGGAAAAAGAAATGAACAAAAACACCATGTTACACTCACATCTGTCGTGAATCGCTAAAACAAACCCTACTTAAAATGCATGTGCGTCATGAAATCGTGTATCATCCTTAGCTGAAGCCTATTACCATAGATTATAAAAAAAAATACTTCTGTGGTACTCCACATGCATTCCTTTATGCTGCGATAATGAAAGAATGACAGAAGCTCAACAACATAATGCAGTTTATGTCTCCTGTTTATCAATGAAGAATTAAAGATATTCACTCAGGTACCACTGCCACCTGAATCATTACATCTGGCACAGACATCTTTATTCAAACACCATGGCAGTAATGATCCATAACAATCCAAATCCCTGGATGGCACAGAATTTGGGACCAGACAGTTTGTAACCATCTATGGGAAGCCAGCCTTTTTACCAGAAGACGAGTTCCATCATTACATTGTTCCCTTCATCAACATCAATGGTTGATCTTCGGAGCATGACAATTCTTGACCTTATCTTGCATGTGCTTGACAGGATTTCTTGCAGCAAAACAGTGTTGAGATGTTACCTCATCCTTCTCAATCAGTTGATTTGTCCCATATTGAACATCTACAAGACACTATTTATTGACATTTGCAACAACCTAATCTGCCACCTCAGACACTACAAGAACTGCACATAGCACCTCAGCAAGAGTATGGAAACATTTCTCAAAACAGCATTCGGCATCTCCTTTCCTCTATGGGTCACTGTTGCCAAGTTGTTATCGATGCTCAAGGATACCAGATACTGGCATTGTAACCAAGTGGCTTTAATAGCCCTCTGTGGTTTTAGCAAACACATTTTGGTTAATAATGTTTGGACATTTGTAAAGTGATGATTTTACTGTAATTCAACTATGATGTCATGTTTGATTAGTTATACGCACTCCATAAGTAAACTCTAAGGAGCATGTATGGTTTCTTTTTAGGAGACTCTGTTAGACCAAACCATTAACCAAGTCCACAGTCCTGATATATTAGAAGCAATCATTAACCATGTCCACAGCTGGGCTGATATATTAGAAGTAATTATTAACAATGTCCACAACCCTGATATATTAGAAGTAACCATTAACCATGTCCACAACCCTGATATATTAGAAGCAATCATTAACCATGTCCACAGCTGGGCTGATATATTAGAAGTAATTATTAACAATGTCCATAACCCTGATATATTAGAAGTAACCATTAACCATGTCCATAACCATGGTATATTAGAAGTAATTATTAACCATGTCCACAACCCTGATATATTAGAAGTAACCATTAACCATGTCCACAACCCTGATATATTAGAAGTAACCATTAACCATGTCCACAGCTGGGCTGATATGTTAGAAGTAACCATTAACCATGTCCACAACCCTGATATATTAGAAGTAACCATTAACCATATCCACAACCCTGATATATTAGAAGCAATCATTAACCATGTCCACAGCTGGGCTGATATATTAGAAGTAATCATTAACCATGTCCATAACCCTGATACATTAGAAGTAACCATTAACCATGTCCACAACCCTGATGTATTAGAAGTAACCATTAACCATGTCCACAACCCTGATATATTAGAAGTTACCATTAACCATGTCCACAGCCCTATCATACATTAGAAGTTACCATTAGCCATGTCCACAACCCTGATATATTAGAAGTAACCATTAACCATGTCCACAACCCTGATATATTAGAAGTAACCATTAACCATGTCCATAACCATGGTATATTAGAAGTAACCATTAACCATGTCCACAACCCTGATATATTAGAAGTAACCATTAACCATGTCCACAACCCTGATATATTAGAAGTAACCATTAACCATGTCCACAGCTGGGCTGATATATTAGAAGTAACCATTAACCATGTCCACAGCTGGGCTGATATATTAGAAGTAACCATTAACCATGTCCACAACCCTGATATATTAGAAGTAACCATTAACCATGTCCACAGCTGGGCTGATATATTAGAAGTAACCATTAACCATGTCCACAACCCTGATATATTAGAAGTAATCATTAACCATGTCCACAACCCTGATATATTAGAAGTTACCATTAACCATGTCCACAGCCCTATCATACATTAGAAGTTACCATTAGCCATGTCCACAACCCTGATATATTAGAAGTAACCATTAACCATGTCCACAACCCTGATATATTAGAAGTAACCATTAACCATGTCCACAACCCTGATATATTAGAAGTAACCATTAACCATGTCCATAACCATGGTATATTAGAAGTAACCATTAACCATGTCCACAACCCTGATATATTAGAAGTAACCATTAACCATGTCCACAACCCTGATATATTAGAAGTAACCATTAACCATGTCCACAGCTGGGCTGATATATTAGAAGTAACCATTAACCATGTCCACACCTGGGCTGATATATTAGAAGTAACCATTAACCATATCCACAACCCTGATATATTAGAAGTAACCATTAACCATGTCCACAGCTGGGCTGATATATTAGAAGTAACCATTAACCATGTCCACAACCCTGATATATTAGAAGTAATCATTAACCATGTCCACAACCCTGATATATTAGAAGTAACCATTAACCATGTCCACAGCTGGGCTGATATATTAGAAGTAACCATTAACCATATCCATAACCCTGATATATTAGAAGTAATCATTAACCATGTCCACAGTCCTGATATATTAGAAGTAACCATTAACCATATCCACAACCCTGATATATTAGAAGTAACCATTAACCATGTCCACAGCTGGGCTGATATATTAGAAGTAACCATTAACCATGTCCACAGCTGGGCTGATATATTAGAAGTAACCATTAACCATGTCCACAACCCTGATATATTAGAAGTTACCATTAACCATATCCATAACCCTGATATATTAGAAGTAACCATTAACCATGTCCATAACCATGGTATATTAGAAGTAACCATTAACCATGTCCACAACCCTGATATATTAGAAGTAACCATTAACCATGTCCACAACCCTGATATATTAGAAGCAATCATTAACCATGTCCACAACCCTGATATATTAGAAGTAACCATTAACCATGTCCACAGCTGGGCTGATATATTAGAAGTAACCATTAACCATGTCCACAACCCTGATATATTAGAAGTAACCATTAACCATATCCACAACCCTGATATATTAGAAGTAACCATTAACCATGTCCATAACCCTGATATATTAGAAGTAACCATTAACCATGTCCATAACCATGGTATATTAGAAGTAACCATTAACCATGTCCACAGCTGGGCTGATATATTAGAAGTAACCATTAACCATGTCCACAACCCTGATGTATTAGAAGTAACCATTAACCATGTCCACAACCCTGATATATTAGAAGTAACCATTAACCATGTCCACAGCTGGGCTGATATATTAGAAGTAACCATTAACCATGTCCACAACCCTGATATATTAGAAGTAACCAATAACCATGTCCACAACCCTGATATATTAGAAGTAACCATTAACCATGTCCACAACCCTGATATATTAGAAGTAACCATTAACCATGTCCACAGCTGGGCTGATATATTAGAAGTAACCATTAACAATGTCCACAACCCTGATGTATTAGAAGTAACCATTAACCATATCCATAACCCTGATATATTAGAAGTAATCATTAACCATGTCCACAACCCTGATACATTAGAAGTAACCATTAACCATGTCCACAACCCTGATATATTAGAAGTAACCATTAACCATGTCCATAACCATGGTATATTAGAAGTAACCATTAACCATGTCCACAACCCTGATATATTAGAAGTAATCATTAACCATGTCCACAACCCTGATATATTAGAAGTAGCCATTAACCATGTCCACAGCTGGGCTGATATATTAGAAGTAACCATTAACCATGTCCACAACCCTGATATATTAGAAGTAACCGTTAACCATATCCACAACCCTGATACATTAGAAGTAACCATTAACCATGTCCATAACCCTGATATATTAGAAGTAACCATTAACCATGTCCATAACCATGGTATATTAGAAGTAACCATTAACCATGTCCATAACCATGGTATATTAGAAGTAACCATTAACCATGTCCACAACCCTGATATATTAGAAGTAACCATTAACCATATCCATAACCCTGATATATTAGAAGTAACCATTAACCATGTCCATAACCCTGATATATTAGAAGTAACCATTAACCATGTCCATAACCATGGTATATTAGAAGTAACCATTAACCATGTCCACAACCCTGATGTATTAGAAGTAACCATTAACCATATCCACAACCCTGATATATTAGAAGTAACCATTAACCATGTCCACAGCTGGGCTGATATATTAGAAGTAACCATTAACCATGTCCACAACCCTGATATATTAGAAGTAACCATTAACCATGTCCACAACCCTGATATATTAGAAGTAACCATTAACCATGTCCACAGCTGGGCTGATATATTAGAAGTAACCATTAACCATGTCCACGACCCTGATATATTAGAAGTAACCATTAACCATGTCCACAACCCTGATATATTAGAAGTAACCATTAACCATGTCCACAACCCTGATATATTAGAAGTAACCATTAACCATGTCCACAGCTGGGCTGATATATTAGAAGTAACCATTAACCATGTCCACAACCCTGATGTATTAGAAGTAACCATTCACCATATCCATAACCCTGATATATTAGAAGTAATCATTAACCATGTCCACAACCCTGATACATTAGAAGTAACCATTAACCATGTCCACAACCCTGATATATTAGAAGTAACCATTAACCATGTCCACAACCCTGATATATTAGAAGTTACCATTAACCATATCCACAACCCTGATATATTAGAAGTTACCATTAACCATGTCCACAACCCTGATATATTAGAAGTAACCATTAACCATGTCCACAACCCTGATATATTAGAAGTAACCATTAACCATGTCCACAACCCTGATACATTAGAAGTAACCATTATCCATGTCCACAATCCTGATGTATTAGAAGTAACCATTAACCATGTCCACAACCCTGATATATTAGAAGTAACCATTAACCATGTCCACAACCCTGATATATTAGAAGTAACCATTAACCATGTCCACAACTGGGCTGATATATTAGAAGTAACCATTAACCATGTCCACAACCCTGATGTATTAGAAGTTACCATTAACCATATCCATAACCCTGATATATTAGAAGTAACCATTAACCATGTCCACAACCCTGATATATTAGAAGTAACCATTAACCATGTCCATAACCATGGTATATTCAACCTAACCATGTCCATTACACCGAGATATTAGATCTAACCCTAGCCATATCTTTAACCCTGAATTTTGTTGCTGGTTATTTTTGCCCTGTAATGAAAATAGTACTTGTATATCAACATACTCAAATTAGGTTTAGGCTGATAGATATGTATGACAAGACTTAATATCATTACAGGCATAATCTGTAGAACCTGGTAAACATGAATGACTGTACACCTTGAGCAGCATGACTGACTGTAGGCTGACATTTAAGGACATAAATTAGCCTGTATCACACAGCAGACAGTGCGATATTTGCTGTATTACACCTGTGTGTAGGAGTATATTGGTCACAAAGACATGTAACAACTCCTCTATTTCCTCCCTCTGTCTACACTCCCAGTGCTCTTTTCAGGTAAGAAAGTGATGTGCTATTCATGTTCACTATTGACTGTCCTCCCTGTGCCCATTAAGTAAACACAATACAGGTATTCTGTGTTCCCTGTTATGTAACAATAATTGTCCTCCAACAGCTTCTTCAAGCCCTTGTGTATTCAACATTCAACATTATCTGTGTATTTCATATGCAGTTAGAATGTATAGGGAAAGATCACAGAATGACATTACATGCACATATACCTGTTTCAATGAACAGCAAATTACATAGAAAAATTTAAAAAATAAAAATAATTAAACCAAATTGTGCTATAATTAGGTAGGATACATAAATGAAATAATTACCATTTTTCAGTCACTTGTCTGGATCATTTTTAGCATTTAAAAATAATTATGGTCATGTTACCTTTATATATTTCAGGACAATTATAATAATTGTTGAAAACCAAAAAAAAAATATCTCTGAGGCCATCACTCAACTGAAAGGACACGCATAATTCACATGTATGTTTTCAGGCACTTCTGGAAATACTCAAATCTTCCCAGTAAAGGCAACATTACTGGTAATATGTATTTAACAGACATCAAGAAAAGCATGATAAAATATGTGTACTTAATTTATGGGTATGAGTATCAGCCTATCCTTAGTGCTGATGAATTGGCTGTGAGCAAAACTGTGAAAGATGTGTACACTATCAGGTATTGCTGTCTGCCTTCCTACTGGTAGCCTTAACCTCAGTCAGGCTACACAGGACAATATCGCTAGTGTATGCACATCCCACTCTCTTGAATGATACCTGTCTCGCTAAGACAAAGATGTCTGCGGGGACCAGCATAGGGTAAGAAAGAAATATCCAAAATTTGTCTTGTCAACATCTGTGCAGCTTTGATGTCGTCAGAGAATCTGCCTCGTCAAATATCCAAGTTTGGGAGCCATGAAAGCTGGGTATTGAAGAGACCAGTAAGGTACAGTGGAGTTGTAAGCCGTTTTGCTCACTTTAGTGAACACATAGCTAATTTTAGAAAGATGAGCATACAGTAGGGGTTTAGGAATCAGACGCAAATATTGTTCCCAACTATGGAGTGTATATGACTTAAGTGCCTGTCATTCACAGCTTTGCGCCAGAATTGTGCACTGCCATGGCAATTATTTCCCAGGATATATCCACATGGCCTCAGAGGGTTTGTACAGGAACTTTTGCTTCCTGGATTTGATTTTGTTTCTTTTTAGTTTTGAATATGTTATAGTGTTTCTCCGATGACATTTACAGTGGTGGGCTCATTAGGTTATGTCATCAGAGTGGCAGATCATATTCTGCCATATTTCATATATGCTCCTTGCTACCTTAACAGAAAGAGAATTTTTGTTTGGTTTAAAAGAAATGTTTATTTCACAGGTGAAAGCATCTTATTAAGTAGATATGAGGGTTGAGATTGAAATGAACCCAGTTACTCTCTGAAGTCAACATTACAACTGTAACAATCATTGTGTGTATCTGGAGCCAATCATAAGAGTGACCTACAACTGCGCATTCATCTAGCTCCTGCTGAGGATTAATATGGTCGCAAACATGAAAATAATTACCTTGTTGCCATGGTAAGCAAATGTTTGTATCCACACACCTGCATGAGGAACTATATACCCATCATTGTGGCCATCAAGTCAATGTAATCTATTACCATTAATGTAGATGGGTCAAGCATACCTTGTCAGCATGACAATGAGATTCATCTGTTTGTCAAGGAACCCTTGTCGGTAGACAGTGTAGGGTTAAGCTCTGTTCTATTATTCAGTACCACTGGACAAGTTTCCTTTTATTGAGGAATCCATTTTTCATAATAGGGCATGTACTGGCTGGCTCCTGTTGCCATCAGTAGTAAAAGGTGATAATGTTGATAGGGTGTGAAGTAATAGATCTAATGCACATTGGTAAAATGATGCAACAATCGTCCACAGTAATCCCTTGAAAGTACTGTTTGAATGTTGTGTAGATATTTGGCATTTTGATCAGCAATTTTGCCTGTTTTAATAATTAAAGTAAACATGTTGATTTCAAGAGTTTACAGATACAAATATAATTGGGTGTCAATATAAATGATTTGAGGCATGTTCTCATTCTTACTTCAGACAGTTATAATTCTTAACCTTCTTAAAAGGGGATTTAGTTCTATCAATAATTCTTTTCAAAATTTTTTTGATGAAATTAAAAAATTCATAAGATTTTTTGTCATCCACATTGCTTCACCATTGCTAATTGTAGTGAACATTTTTGTGAAAAGGGCAGATTTGAAACAAATTATTCAATAAACAGCAAATTTCACAGTGGATTGTTACATTGTAGAATAGCCATGCACCGATGCTCCATCCTAGCATGAACTCTTCTGTCAGCTCACAAACTAAACATGAAGCGTTTTTCCGCACTGATTAGAGGAATGGAGATAAACCTTGGCAAACAGGGTCTGCCTTGAAACACAGCCACAGGGAGGCCATGTTTTCTCCATGCTTCCCTGTCAGTTTGAGTGTGGAGGTCACTGAGGATTAAAGGGAATGAAACAGAGGAAATGGCAAATAATGACACCTACAAGTTTCCAAGCCAAGTATAGCTAGCTACAGTCATGAATACATTGTCTTTGAAGTCTTTCAAACTGAATACATTGTGTTGTAAAATATAGTAATTTATTAGCTGTAATCAAATATTATCATTTTTTTATGGTAAATGTGTATACTTCATACAGATGAGTGGCTAACTATGGTAAATATATTAATATGCACAAGATTTGTATCCTTTACTTGTCGTGTCTCACATTTATTCACACTGTGTGTACATGTGTTTCTTGTACAGTCTGTCTGATAAGTGAAAACAGATCCACACATACTGTGATCATATTCATCGTCCCATGCTGAGGTATTTGATGCTGATCCAGTTGATTATCCGAATAGGACTAATAACCAAAGGTATCTTCATTATGTTCAAGGAAAAAACATTTTGTAAGAATGAAAAATGATGCATGCATTATTTAGAACTATTTGTTGACAAACGATGATGCTTATTTTACCTACCTGTGAAAAAGCGGCAACTGAGAAGAAACTTTGCTAGCAGCCTTTTTGTGGTATATTTAGATGTTTCAGGTGTTTCTTGTTGGATGGTTTCGTAAATCAACTGAAAAGATGGTTGTATGCAGTCTTTAGAGACTTAGCCAAATTCTCTATATAAAGCAAATATAGCTTACATAACTTTCTGACCCCTAGGTTTGCACTGAAAGCTTATACAAAATAATATGATATGATTGAAAGAAATAGCAGAAATTCTGTGACAACTCTTTTATCCCTGGCCCTGTTATCATTCAGAAATTATTTAGAAAATGTAGGAAACCATGAAAACTGAGACATGCAGGTCCAGGTATTTTTATTAATGACACTGAAACTGTGTGGCATGGAATGCTAATTCTTAAACAAGATGTTACAGTCATACTCTGAAAAACCAGACGGTTGTATGATTGGCAGTTTGACATGGACACGTATTCATACTCGAGCATGACAAACACCAGCTTACTGTTCTAGGTGATAAATTACATGTGACACTGAAGTGGAATGTTCAACATATCTTTGCTGAGACTTAGGTGAAAATCACAAGCATTAAGCAGCATGTGCCATAAGCACAACTTTTATGGAATCCACAAGTATTCGAGACATATCATCCATCAGTGTTATTGAATTTATATTTTGACTATCATTTTGAATGGTGGGGTAGCCCAGTGGTTAAGGTGTTTGATCATCTCACTGAAGGCTGGTGTTTTATTCTCCACATGGGTACTATGTGTGGAGCACATTCCTGGTGTCCCCCACCATGATATTCCTACAAGCAGTTTAAAAACTTTAAACTCATTCACTCCCTATACTTGTGAATGTCCTTCAGAATGAAATGTCCCTAAACACATCCATTTCATATTTATTACAAGAATCAGTTTCCATTTAGTCTTTCTGATGAAAATGAAATGGCAGCTGCAGCAAACTTATTGGTAAGACAATGTAAAAATGCCATGCACAACTATGACACATATGTGGTTAACTCTCTCTGTTAGTGGTATGCTGAAAGTACGATATGATACACACTATGACAACTTAGATGATAGCAGTGAGGAGATATGCAATGTTTCACAAGACAAACTCAACTTTTCATGAGAATATTGGGTTTGGAAATATCTACCTGTGTAACCATAGGAGACAGGAGTTTTTGTATATGAAACCTACTATCTCGGATGGTTGGACAGGTAGATATTATAGGAATTATACACCATGGTCTTGTTGGATTTATAACTGTATGTGTAAAATGTATGTGTAAATTTGTTTAAACTCATTATGTGATCTGTGAATAGACCTGGGTGTTTCATTTGACACTGTATAAAATCTTGCTGCAGCTAGTGCTGGTGTCTCCTAATGCTGCATGGCATGCCTCATGATACAGGAATACAGGGCTGTAAAATGGTGTTGATATTAAACTTGTAATGGAGAAAGATTTTATGATCATTTACAAAATCTGGAGTGGCAGTTTCTAACTGAACAGGTAAGTTGTGTTAACTGTTATCTGTCCAGTTCTTTTGTGCATCATCAATACTGTAAAGCTTATCAAGAAAAGCCTTGAAAATGCTATTCTCAAAACCTCACCCACTGGTAAAAGGAAACATAATGATTCCACATTTTAACAGTGTTAATGTGCAGTTTAATCATACTGGTTGTAAAGTATTATATGGATGGACAGGGTTGTTACACCTTGAACCTTCATATATAGTAATTTGTAAATATATGGTAGTACAAGAATACATGTATCAGTCCATTACAAGATTTTCATCTAATAACAAACCACACTTTCAATGTTTTCTGATGCCATTTCACGATCTACTGTTACCATTGTAGTCTGTGATGTCAGGTAAGGTCAAATCACCTTAGGAATGTCCATTAACGTCCATTGTTTGTTTCCAGAATATTGTGAAACATGAGTATTTGTTTTTCACTTTCAAAACAACACTTTGTGATATGTGGATGATCACCTTCAATGGTACGGTATTGCAGCAATGCCCAGATATATAGGTGGTAGTGCAAAATATGTTAAAACATGTGTGAAATATGTTACTATATACCCAAACTTAGTTCAGGTTCGAAAATATTTGAAACAGATTCACAATGTGCCGACGTCTTAAAAGCAAAAACAGTTGCAAGTATAGGGAATGTGACATATATTGGCAAGAACATATCTATTTGTGTGTAACATTCTGATTTACCTGTTACAGGCAATATTTGGTGGACACATTTCTGGGAGACGCCTTAGAGGTGTGAAAATAAATCCTATTTTCCATGACCCAGAACTCTACTACTCAGGAGTTGGTGCCTCTGCAGCTAGCAGGCATCCAGATGTGCAGAACCAGTCACAGATTCACATTGATGTCTATGAGAGTCTGCCAAGACCTTCCAGACGTGCACGACTCAGGCGCCTGGTTCATTCTGACCCTGATTTAGATATTGAAGGCAGTTCCGAAGTCTACCATAGTAAGAGAACCTGCTCATATCTCAATAGGAAGCTAGGCAGGTATTCTGACACCACTGTACCAAACATGAAAGATAACCCAGAAACAGAAACAAAAAAGGTGGACACTGTAAAATATGAAGGTATGGAAGCAGGAGTTGAGTCATTTACAGAGTCAAAAGAAGTGAACTCTCAGAGACTGAGAACAGCTGAAGATGAAGCAACTGCTACTGTTGATTCAGGAAAAGAGTCTGATGATATTGACACAGCAGTTTGTGGCAGTCCGACAAGGAGATTAAGTGACTCATCTATGATAGTGTATGAGGATGTTGACCAAACATCATTCCCGATGTTGTCTTCAGTCATATCACACATGTCCTCATATACCGATGACCCATCCAGTGCTGATGTTCAAGAAAATGTTCTCTTCTATATGAGTGATGGTGAAAGTCCACTGAGTGATCTTATGTACATTCCAAGTCAAACCCCAGGGGCAGCTTGGACAGGAATTGATAATGTTGCAATACAGTCAGATTCAGAAGAACAATATTTGCCAAAAGTTCCACTACCAGAACCACTTTCAAAACCTTTGAGACCCATTCTCCTTTCATCAGCATCAAATGATGATTCAAATCACACTCACAGAAGTCAGCATCTTGCATCTTCAGAGCACAAAACAGTGACCTTTGCCAAAGATACAGTATTCAATGAAGATAAGCCTAAAAGATACCAAAAGGAAAAGATCAATTTGAAGGAGTTGTATCATGAACGTGTGTGTGGCAAAACTGGGATGGGTATGGTAAACCCAGTATTTGTTATCAGTGATGAGAAACTGGCACTGCCAGAGACCAGTTCAGATTGTCTTACAGATGATGAAAAGGCCAAGAGGCATTCATTTAGGATCAGTCTTGTCAGTGCACATCCCTCAAGGACAGAAAATGCTTCCTTCAGCTCAGATAATTCCTCACCATCTTCGAAGGTAAGTATCAGAATACATGTGTATAACATACGTATGAAATTCTTTTGCTCCTTAAGTTTTATTATATCCTTTGTGCCTTCTAATGGATATGATAAATAGAAACAGTATTGTAGAATTGATACAACAGTGCCTGTAGGTAGCAAAAATCCACAACAGATGGATGTTGATTTGATATGTGAAACAATATAGGCCATCTATTTTAATGTAAAAGTACATCTTGCAAACAACAAGCTAAAAATCAATGTAACACATGGTCTGACATCAAAACACAAAATGTAAAGATAATGGAATGGATAAGTAGATCTCACAGACACCAAGAGAAACATCAATATGGCACTCTAAGGACAAAATAGAAATATGATAGGACAATTTCTGTCAACCAAATTTACTTTTTTATTTGCTATCATTATAAATATTATGAAAGCACATCAGAAGGACAAGTAGAAGATCAATGTAAAACATCTGTGCAGCAGGACAAAACAAAACGAAAAACCATAGCAGGACTGTTTTGGTTTTTTTTCAACCATATTCACTTCTAATCAACTATGCAGTTGACAATAGAATGTTAGACAATAGAAATGACTGTCTCATGAGAAACAGTACCTGGTATATTTTGTCAGTTAACATAATACATTGTTAGTTGGGGGTGGAACCAACTGCTCTGAAGGCTATTCTGACTATAAAGGAACTGTTGATAACCAATTCTGAAAGGTAATAGTCATGGTACACTGGGAACAAACATGATATTTTCTGCATGCTTAACATTACATTTAATTCTGTAAAACTTGAAACTACAGTATTTTAGTCTCTACTGTGCCAGTACTAGTTTATTTTAAGACTATATTTGATTAATGTGAACAGCTTATGTTATATCATATTCATCAATTGTACAGCCCAACCAACAAGGGTTCAGTGGATTAAGAGAAAAACTATCAATATCATCCACATTAAAATTACATCACTTTGCATAAGCTATACTAATTTTGTATACATGAATGTGGTTATGTTGTAAATATAAATTTCCTTGAATATTTGAATGTTATTGGAAGTGCATTCCAATATATTTAGAAGCAATCAAAGACATCATCTACATTAGAGTCTATAAACAGAACAAAACAAGATTGGTTGTATAATATATGTACAAGACACAATTGCATAATGGTAAGAATAAACGACAATAAACAAATAATCTTGCACTTCCATTACGAAATATACTGAACATCATTGAAAACGCACCACCTGTAAATTTTGAAATAAGGCAATAGAATCTTTTGGAAATGGAAAATTAATGGTGGGAATTTTGATAATAACACACTAGATCGTAAATAACGCTCTACAGTAAAAAACGGATCGTTCGAACACATCATCGAACACATCACATGAAAACAACAAAATTCATGCACATCACACACGAAGGGCACAAATTGCATGCAGAAAGCATGCTGTTCAGGGGTATAAATGACCTTCGGCACAAAACCGTTCTCATTTTCGCAGTACTTTCGTAAGTAAAGTTTTTTCGCCATGCCAAGATTGTCACCAGAGGAACGAGAACAGGCCTTGGGTATGTTGCAGGTCGGCGCTTCAAGCAGAAACATTGCACGACGATTTGGGTGTCATCATTCGACCATTCTGAGGCTTGCTAACAGATACCAACAAACAGGAACCAGCAGGGAACCCAGGTCAGGCACGTGTTACCACCCCTCGTCAAGATCGAGACATTGTACGGCGCCATATTTGGGATCGAACCTTGCCCGCTGCCAGAACCGCCAACGCTGTCCAGGGTCGACGTGGTTTGATCAGCGCTTCCACCGTCCGACGCCGTCTCCGTGCGGCAGGGTTACGTTGTCGACGCCCTTACGTTGGACCCATCCTGACTGACAGGCATCGCCGTGAACGCCGACAATGGGCTGAACAGCATCGTGTGTGGTTGTTACGACGTTGGCATGGTGTGGTGTTCTCCAACGAGTCGCGTTTTCACTTGCGAAATGCTGACGGGTGTCTACGGGTATGGCGTCAACGGGGTGAACGTTATCATCAGGATTGTGTTGTGCAAACCGATCGGTGGGGTGGAGGCAGCATTATGGTGTGGGGAGGGATAAGTTATCACCACAGAACCGCTCTGATTGTTTGTTGTGGCAGAGTGAATGCCGTTTACTACCGTGACAACATTCTTCAGAACAACGTCGTTCCCTTCTTTCACCAGCATCAAGATCTGCACACATTTCAACATGACAATGCACGAGCCCACACTGCACGTGTTTCGATACAGTATCTGGCTAACAACAACATTCCTCTACTTCATTGGCCTGCATTGTCACCAGATTTGTCACCCATCGAACACTTGTGGGATTACATCGGCCAACGCCTCGCACGTCGTCCGCAGATCAACAATCTTGGGGAACTCGACAATGCCTTGCAGCAAGAGTGGAATGCAGTGCCTCAGGACTTTATTCAGAGACTTATCCGTTCAATGAGGAGACGTTGCACAGCTTGTGTTGCTGCTAACGGGGGTCATACACGCTACTGACTTTCCATTTTGACCCCATCTTTATTTCCTTGTCAGCTGCATTAAATCTTCACTGTTTTGCTTGATTGTTTTTTGCTTTTCTTTATCAAACATTGGTCTACACAAATATGTAAAATTTACATAGATTGCTCACTTCTGCTCTTAGAAATCCACAATTTTAGGGGTGGTGCGTTTTCAATGATGTTCAGTATATATTAAGTCAATTCTTGACAAGAAAGAAGTCATATGAAGAAAGTTTTTGTATATCCAATCAAAAGTGCTGAAATCATTTACTCCATAACCAAATTCCAAATTTGGGGCAGGACACACTGACAGGTGGAGCAGTGATGTGGTACAGTGGTGGATGATTTGTAGACTTGGTTGCAGTATCTGTCTACTGTATGATTTATCCTGTCATATGTATTAACAGTTTTGAGTTGAAAAATTAACCTTTAATTTTGACATTGTGAATACTAAAATCAATTAGTACCTGTTATTATGACTAAAATCCTGTTTGGGTATAATGAAACACCTGTTGCCCACAGTGAATACATAGAACAAATAGTATCTGTTATTAGCTTTATATGCCTAAAATCCTAGCTATCATAAAGCACCTGCTTCTCACAGGCCTATTACTATGAAAGCCTGTCAGAGATAGATCTCTTGAGTAGACATCTGAAGGATCCTCATTGTTGTAAATATATTCAAAGGCAAAACTAATCAGTGTTTGAGTTTTATTGTCATGAATGAAATGTTATTACATGAAAAGACAACTGTTTCAAGGTATGATAATGATCAACAGTACATGAACAACTCATAGCTATAGATAAGCGGTAAGGTATTTGGTACAATATTAAGTTGAAAACCTGAAGTACAAAAAAATACATGTCAACACAAGCAAAACACTAAATATCAATCTTTATGCTATGTCAAAATAACAATGTTTATTTACCCATTGCCTCAAAATTATGTTGCATATTGTATCAGTTCAAGCCCATTGAAACTAACTTTTCCATCTCCAAATATTTGCAATGAAAATATTCTTGAATACTTCTAAGCACAATTAAATGCACCATTAATACAGATATAATACCAGTCATGATTTGTTAACCCTTCACTGATTGACCAGTCTATAAATGTAGTGACCAATCAAATAGTTGTTTCCTGTGTACATGTCCTGTAAACAAGCAGTCATGGTAGGAAGCTTCCACAGGCTCAAAGCAAAATATCTAGTTATGTTTTATGCTACAAACTGAAAACACCTTCATTTGAACATTTAAGGATTGACTGTGTGTTTCTTTCGTTGCATTGAGGTATGAAACTAAAAACCAATGTGCAAACTGTATGAATCCGCGTAGCGAAACCATTAGCCAATCAGCATAGAGCACCCCCAAACAGCTGTCAATCAACCAAGTTAACATCGGATGGCAAATCAGAACGGAACAACACGTGACGCATCCCGGCAACAGCAAAGTTTCAAGTTCAAACATTTGAATTATTACCAGCGAGCTGGAAGACTCAGTTTGAAAAGTGAGAATTGGAAATGAAGCCCGATGAGTGGAACTGAGATTGTTTGTGGCAGGAGTATTTGCATAAGTGGAAAGAGGCTGTGATGTGACTGGGATTGCGATGCCATGAACTGATGTTCGATCGTGCGCATGCTCTTGTCGAGGCGTTACAACGTTATTAACGCTCATGGATAATTTTGAGTTGTTTGTTTATGTTAACCACAATGTATCACTTCAATGTTTATCCAAAGTTCATTAGGGTACCTGAGTGCAAGGGAATTCCCTCGCCGTGAAAAGGTATTCCCTGACATTCCTCAGGTCCGAAAGTAGTCCAGTTCGGTGGGCGTGGCTTAGCTTTTTAGATTCATAGGGAAATGAAATCAAAAGAAATGTTCCCAGTTAACCAATCAGATTGCCAGAATTTTGATGAACACTAAGAAAATTTAATTATTGCTTGATGAATTAATACTCTGCTGAATCAGTTAATATTCAGTCACAATCAGTTGCCAGTGATATATTAAATCAGGGAGACCATATACAGAGGGAGAGGAAACTCCTCGAAAAGCCCCCTGAACGTATGCCGTGGGTCATTACGTAACCAGTGTAACCAATATGACAACAGCTTAGTATTTAAGATTAAGCCCAGTTTATTTTCAGCAGCTGATTAAATTCGCTGAGTGTTTGAGACAACTGCAAGTCTACATGTAGAAGATAAGTTAACTATCTTGTCACTTCAGTTTAAGTCAAATAATTCTTATTAGTGTCAGTATTAGGACAGTAGATTTGTAGTAAAGTTTCAAGTTGGTATGTCATAGCTCACTGGCTTCCCATTTTTTATTCACTGCAAAAATAGACTAAATTGTATCGACATAAACGTCTTTCACACATTTGTTTAATTTTTAGAAGGGAAACGTAGCTTTAGTTGAAAGGTATTTGCAAGTAATATTGACAGTTTTATGACTTGAAAAAATTGTTAGGGTGTGTTGGAGGTGTGTGAAAAATATGACATATCGCCGATATGTTCTGATCCGCCATTGAAATACTATACGGCGTTGTTTGAGTCACATACGCCTTCAGTTTTTAGGAGCAGAATATGCCATCAGTTGAAAGGTGTTTGCAAGTAATATTGATAGTTTTATGATTTTAGAAAAGTTGTCAGGTGTATGTGATATGTGTGAAAAATACGACATATTGCCAATTTGATCTGATCCGCCTTTGATGTTTGAGGGTTTTAGTTCTATAAGTTCTTTTTTTCTTGTTGATCTTATTATTTGACAAAACTGGAAAGGTGCTTACAACGCTTTGTGATAGTTTTAAACTTTCTGTTTTTGAGGGATGGGTGACAGTGTCAGTTAACACATTGTTAATGTCCATGGAATTCCCCACATGCTGATGTTAACGTATGTGCACTAGCGATACTTTTGTGTTTTTTGACATGTTTTGGGAGGGATGGCCGTGCATGTGGTGTATCATTTATTCTTTCATTCATTCACATGTGTACTTCTTTCTTTATTTCTTTCATTCATTCACATATAATTCTTATTCTTAAATCTTACTATAATTCATTTATTCATTGTAAAATTCCAAATGATACAATAAACTGGCTGAAGTTCTGTTAAACACAGCTGAAGTTTTGCGGTGGGAATGAGACAAGTCACTGTGTGCATTGGAGCATGAGGCACACGTTAATTAGTACAAATGGTAAAGAAAGCAAGCGAGTGACCTATCCCTGATGTAGATTATCCATGATAACATGATGGAAACAAGGTTTTGTGAGAAAATAAACAACAAAAACTGGGCACATGGAAAATTAAATATTCCATGGTTATTTTTGAATAAGAAGGGGGTCTTGTTGTAGTGTGTGTCATGCACACCTCTTATGCTTGTTATTTAATTGCTGGGACCTTAAAGATATGGTGGGTATCAAAATGTATAGCTATCCACTTGAAATTGGAAATACCCACTTAGTTTAAAAAGTATGGGTATCAAACCCACATGGCCAAAGGCTTATCCGGACAACAGTCCCTTGGCATATGTAAATGAGGCACAACACAAGAGTGTGTGAGTGAGTTGTGCTGCAGGGTGAGACAGATACCTGTAGCGCTCTATCTATCTATCTATCATGGCATGTCAAATTGTTCCAGAACAATGAAAATAGTTGTTTTTTCTGCACTTCTGCACTTTTTACCACAGGAAATGATAAACATCTGGTTGTCTGGCCTTTTAAGGTGAACATTACTCACTATGTTTGTTGAATATGTCATGCTTCTTGTAAATTTTGTGAAATTCAACCCACAACTTCTTGAATACACAATGCTGTTACGAAAGTGGTCAAATGTAACATGATGTATTTGGAATTACACTTTCTCAGTAAAGTACAGATTCAAGTACACATTCAAATACTTTTGTTGGATTGAGCCACTTCAGGACTTAAACCCACACCAACAGAGTCACACACCTAATCAACAAACAACAAAGTCAGCCATCTTATCCACTCATTCACCGAGGCTTCCACAAAAAAGGTAGGCTAGACAATGGTGTACCCCTCTCATAACTGGCACAGTCCCCATGGCCAAAAACTATGCTCAGTGCCATTTAGAAAGTGGTCACATCCTGAGTGTCAGGCACCTGATTGCTAGCACACAATTTTTTAAATCTCAACCAGAGTCACCGACAACAGCTTCCACAAATATGTGTGACAGAGACAGTGTAGGGAACCATGGTCTGCCTAGCCATTTGAGAATGCTAACCAAGTAACCAAGGTGGAAAGATGCATACAGATATCCCTATCAAGCTTAAGAACAACACATCTACTTCAAGAACAATGGAGTCAGGTGCCAGCTTTACTTACACTCAAAGCTTATTTCTGAGGAATGTACGTGGCTCAGTGAAATTCACATGAGGTGTGCTGGATTAATTTGTATTATTGAGAAAGTAAACGTTTTTGTCTCTTCTTCAGGTTCCTGATCTAAACACACCAGCATATCTACAGAAGTATCTTAACCAAGCCAGGGAGACCACACTGTCAGAAATTACCACCTCTGGGGAGACATCAGCATCCCATGCTGCTGCGCCCAACACGGTGAGACTTTGGCCATGACTAACATCCTCACATAGCAAGTACTGAAGCAAGGTGATGTACATTAGGGTCCAATGAGATGATTTACTGTTATTGTTCCTTCATGACTTATGGATGCTTTATCATTCTGTTTAAACACACAAGTTGGGACAACACTTTATTCTACTAGATAAATGTTTCACTTCATTTTACAGTTTCTCGGATAGTTGAATGATTCATGATTACTTTACTTCTTATGAATGTTTGAAATACTTAAACAATATGCCACTGATGAGGATAATGACACTCACAAACAACAGACTCTACACAATTATTCATTCAACTTCAGAAAGGCTGATATTTTCCAGCACACCTCATCTGAATTTGACCCTTGACCCCTTGACCCTTGCTCCTTCATGAGGGATTTCCCTTAAACATTCATCATGCAGTTATTGCATATAAAATCCCCTTTTTCAAGTTCAGAAATAAACAAGACTATATTACCAGACAACACCAATTCTTGGTAGTAACAATGCAAATAATGTGTTAATTGTACATGCAAGTAAATATCAATCAGTGATTTTTCATAACTGTAAGCATTAAAGATTATTTTCATCCTTAAGTATCAGGCAGGGAGAATAAGGACCTCAGTCATGCAAAAAAATGTAAGAATTTCATTTGACACTCAAGAGACATCACAGTCTATTAGTGACTGAAGAAGTCATAGAAACAATGCCTGTTTGAGAATGAATGTGTTGAATCCTATACATAGTTGCCCAATTTAACATTACAGATGCCTGACATCAATGACTCCAGTGATGTTATACTTGAGCTCCCAGAAGATACTTATGGAAGAAGTGAAAGGAAGAAGCTGTCTTGCAGAAGGAAAACCATGAGATGGACAGTGTTCATACTCACTATGCTTGTTCTCGTAGCAGGTGCAGTTGGCCTGGGAGTATATTTATCACAGAGCTCCGGTGGTGACTTGAGTGAAGGCACTACCATCATGTCTATTGGTGTTTGAGAATGAAATGGAACCAGCTGTGTTCAGATTGGTTCCAACTTGGTTGTGTGGAATTAACATTCCTGAGACAACTTCATCTATCAAGTTCATGAACCACCCAAACTTTGTGTTCACTCTCACGATATAATATCTCCTATGAGAAACTTTGTCTTTGGTCAGTTTAAGTCTCTGGTCTTAATATGGAACAGTAACTTGAAATCACATATGAACATGTCATTTATAACAAAAGAGTTATGCTTCTTGGCCTTTAAACATTTGGAATTCCAGTCTGACAAGAAATTTGTGTATGGTGATCTAATGTTCAGCAGCTGAGATTACATCTAATGTGGTAGATGCAACATGACAATACTATAGTCCTTGTTACATGGAACTTGTTTTCTTGTGTTAAATATGTATTTTATGTTGAAGGTGAAGTCATAGTTGTGTAAATATGTTTGTTTGTTGTTTAAATCAGCACTCAGAAATTTTTCACCTATATGACAGTGATTGTTCAATAATGAAGTCTGGAGCAGACTAATTGAAATCAAGAGATTCGCAGCTGAGATATGACATGCATCAGATAATTCATCCAGGCTGACTGATCATATTACAACAATCATATAAATATGTATTTTGAAGGCATGGGATATCTACAGTTCATAATGTACAAACTGACAATAATTCATATTTTCAGTTTACGCATACCACCTGTGATGCATTATTGCAAAGTGATAAAATGACTCAGATAAAAAATTATGACAGTACTCTGTTATACTAGATATTGATGTTTAGAATATTCATGTAATGCATCAAATGCTTGATAAAGTATCAATATGAAATAAAAACACCTCATAAAATATCCAACATGAAGATGTAAATATGTTCAACCTTCCACTTCACGAAAATGCTTATAGTATAATAACATACAACAGAACTCCATATGTCAGACTAGATAAGAATAACATTGGTGCTTCTAATAGATAGTATGCTTGATCAGTCAAATGATTTGTGTTTTGTATTGAAGTATTTGTTCCCAATGTTTATTTTTATGCTGCCATAAACATTTAGTCATGATGCATTTTATATAAATAAGTCCCTGTAACACTTGATTGCCTTTTTGTGGAACACTTTGGAACACTTCATTCCTAGTGGTCATCCAAGTATACAAGTGTTATCTCCCATAAAGGAAGCTTTTACAACCTCATAACTTTTTAGAATTTGAGAATTTTTTATAACACAGAATCACTTGAATCCTGCAAAATGAGGCATCCCTCCTGTCTTATCTGATCATGGAATGACACTTCTGCTCACCTCAGTCCCAGGTATGTAAACTAAGTTTGGTTGTGAGGAAGCCTGATGTCAGATACAGCTCTGCAGCCTTTTGGAGATGTAATAACTCGGCTGCTCGGTGATCAAATTTCAATGTTGTCTCTAGATAGAAGTGATGTCCATGAGCTTCCTCCCCATCATATCAGAGCTACTGAAGCTGGAGCTTAAGATACGAACCACTGCTGCAGATTATGCTGAGACACAAGCCATGGATCACAAGAATAATTTTGTAGACCAAATGGGTATTGATAGCAAGTTCATGAAGGAGAAGTCATGCAGACAATCCTGAGCATAAAACCAATGAAATTATTTATATCATTGAATTTTATGTCCCTTTTGACAGTAATGTGATGGACAAGATTCAGGAAAAGCATGATAAATATGAGGACCTTGCCTTTGAAATGTCTTGCTTGCATCCCATGTACACTGTCGTCAGGCTCCCCATTGTTCTTGGTGCCCTTGGTTTGGTACCTCCTGATCTCTTGGCACAGATCAGGAGAGTGCCCAGGTTCTCCACCGGGAGCACAGCCCTTCTGACAATCTGGGTAATGCAGAAGACTGCTGTGTTGGGGAGCCTCCATATTCTCCAGAAAGTTCTTGGTGAGTTTAACTAGGCAGTGTTTCCTGGGAGAAGTCCCATTCGCTGTCTGAGCTGCATGTAGAGGGGACGAGGGCTCTGAGCTGATGATGAGCCTTATCGGCTTGACTGTGCCAGGATCACTGGAAACCCTCTCTGCTGCATTTCTATCTTAATCTGTAAAACATAATAATAATGATGTCAATCTGGAACTTGATTGGAAGCCAGTGTAATAATGAGAGCAAAGAGGTGATATGGTCTCATTTAGTAGTAAGGGATATAATACGTGCTGCTGTATTTTGGACTTGTTTTAATTGATGGTGATGTCTGTTGGCGAGTCCGTAAAGGAGGCTAATCCAATCTTGATGTTACAAGGCATCTAACAAGAGTGTGGACACTTTCCATTGTGATGTGCTTCCGGACCGTCCCAGTGAGTCTGAGGTGGTAATAGCAGGTATGGCACAACTTATCTACTTGCGAATCCAGAGACAGGCCTGAATCAATATACTCACCAAGATCTTCCAAGTATCACCTCTGACGGCATGATGTTAGCTGAGCCAATCTTCACACTGCCAATGTTTAATTTCTCCAGTTTCCTATGTTTTCCAATAATTAGGACCTCTGTTTTAGTGTCATTCAGTTTAGTTTTCTGACCGTCATCCATGTCTTGATTTCTGAAGTATATTTCTCTGTCTGTTTGAAGGTTGACAGGGCATGGTTTGGTTTGAGCTTTGTCAGGAGTTGGTGATCATCTAGGAAAAATGTGGAGTGGAGAACTTGTCGCTGATCGTGGAGAGTTGGTTGATGTAAATCAGGACGAGCACTGGGCCCAGAACGGATCCTTGTGGCACTCCACATGTCAGAGTAATCTTTTGTGAGATACTGCCCAATACTGAGGCTGACTGGTGTCTTGCAGAGAGGTATGAAGTGAACCAGGCCAGAGCTTGTCCACTGATTCTAGAGTGATGTTCAAGAGTATGGAGAAGCATTTTGTGGTCTACATCGTCTAATGCCGCACTCAGATCTAAGAGTGTCAGAATAGCCACATCACCTTTATCAACCAGGCATCTCAGGTCATTTATCACTCTTAGAAGCAGAGTCTCATTAGAGTGGTGCGGCTGGTAAGCTGATTGGTACTTGTCTAAAATGTTGTTACTTGATAGGTGATTCATCAACCTCTTGGTAACTGCTCTCTCAATAAGTTTGGAGAGGAAAGTCAGATTTGAAATGGGGTGGTAGTTTTTAAAGTCATTTTTGTCAAGTTTGGCATTCTTAACTAGTGGCTTGCTAACAGCATCATTCAGTATATGAGGAAAGATCCCAGATGACATACTCTTGTTGACGATTTCGGTTAATGTCAGTAGAAGCAGATCCAGGTGCTCAATCAGAAGAGAAGTTGGTATAGGATCATTGAGACAAGTGGTCTTGTTGGATGACATGACAAGAGATCTTACTTCCTGTTTCGTGAAGGCATGGAACTGAAGGAGATGGGTTCCTTGGAAATCAGAGTATGGTAAAAGCATTTCCTCTTCAGTAAAGTTCTGAAGTAACTTCCTGATGTCATTGATTTTACTCTTGAAAAATAAGCTAAAGAGATCAGCCAACTCATATGGGATTCTTTCCTTGGGGAAGTACAATATTCTTCTTTTTGCCCATCACCGAGTCCAGGAACTTGTGCAAGGTCTTTGGTTTGCAGGCAGAGTCTAAAATCTGTTGTTTGAAGTAAAGGCATTTGGATTCCTGAATAACTTTACAGACCTTATTCCTTGCAGCTTTATAAATTTGATGATCTACTTCTAAACAAGATTTCAGCCATTTTCGCTCAGCACATCTTCGTTCACACTTGGTATGATGAACAGAGTTGTTGCACCAAGGACAACTGGAACGTTGGATGAAAGATCTTTCCATAATAGGAGCATGTTTGTCAAGTAAATCACGAAGACCAGTGTTATACTGATGAGTCAAGCTGTCAACATTTGATGCAGGACGAACTATGAGGTCAGATTTGGATCTTGCCAATTTTCTTGACATTCCAACAGGTCTTCATTATCTTCTTATTAAGAGGCCTCTGCAAATTGAATGATATCCTGATCACTGAGTGAACTGACACAAGTCTATCATCAACACAGACATTATTGATCAATGCATCATCATCCTCTGACGTCACCACCCAGTCAAGAATATGGCTTGATTTGTGAGAAGCTGTCATGACATGTTATTTCAAAGAATGAGTCTTCAGCAGGGAAAGTACTTTCTTTACCTCAGGCCTAGTTACATTGTTAAAGTGAATGTTGAAGTCACCAATAAACAAGGTGTGCTTGCATGGATGTGCTGTAAAAAGCCGAGAGAGGTCTTCATGAAAGTCCAGGTGTGAAAGTTTGGTTTTTGATGATGGAGGTGGTCGATAGAGACATACAACTCTAATAGTCTTGTTGAAAGTTGCTATGATTACATCAATATGTTCAAATGACTCATGGGAATCCTTAGGTTGTACTATGTTGACAACCAGAGATGACCTATATATGATAGCCACGCCTCTACCTGATCAAGAGACGTGTTTGAATGTGAAACCTCCTGGAGTCATGTCGGCTATCACAGCGTCATCACCTTGCTGACGTAAATTATTGAAATTGACCTGCCTTTTGTCTGACTTGATCTCTGAAAATCTTGAAGAATGAAGAGTTGATATGCCTCTCTGAATTTTATTCCCAGCACGATTTTCCCATTTAGTCTTTTTAAACTGTGCTATGCCCGCTTGATGCAGATAATCAAATTAGCCTGTTCAAGTCTAGGGCACATGAGTTTGCTACAAGGAGACACAAAGGAGAGAAGCTGCTCTGTAGTGTATGTAATCCATGCTTGATTGGTAACTGTTGTCATACACTGGCTGGGTAGGGTACACCGACCAGACACAGTTTGGGTTGACTGATTACTCAGGTTCGAATTGTCTTTCTGAGACAACACATCTAATGAAAATCACTGATAAATCCAAAATTTCTTGCAATTTTTGTATAAAAAGTAGATGTATAGGTTCTGTGATACAAAGGCAATGCATATGTCTAAAGTCCAGTGCATTAGAAAGTCAGGAAATGTATGAAAATCTTCTATTCTATGGAGAAAGGTGAATGCTGCTTCTGAGCAGTGCAGTGCATGTGTGGAAAGATGCTCTTGTGTGGGCAACACTGGCAGCTATTTTAAAGCAGTTTTCATAACAAACAGTGTATGTGAAGAACAAGCTCCATAGGAAGCAAGTGCAGCTGGGAACTCATGGGCTGTGTTTGAGGAGATACCACAAACTCTACATTCCAAGATTCGAATATGTATAATATAAATTTATAACAGTCTCATACACATTCAAGGACAAGTTGGTTGCACAAGATGCTTCATTTCTGGAGTCAGTTCCACTTTTACCTGATCAAGAGGTCTTTGCCAGGGGAATTTAATGGCTCCTGTCTTCAACACCAGAGCTAAGTCTGTCTTACCTCATTGTCCTTCCAGACTTTAGATCATCAAGGATTTGAAAATAGGGATTGTTTTCATTCTATTATCCAGATCATTTGGTCTAGTCTTCTGTTAAAAGAAAGGATTTTTAGTCACCTGATAACAGACATTCACCTTCCCTTGATAAAGGATTTCAAGGATTTGCAGTTAAAACACCAGATCATTTATTCATCAAGGAAGAGCAAATCAGGCATTATTAACAATATTCAACATAAAATATTGGTATAGGCAGCAAAGTTTGGGTTTTTTATTCCCCGTCCCTACTAGCAAATCCTGTGGGGGAATTTATGTTGTGAAGGCTCTTTAATGGGAAATTTGAATAAGTCTTGGAAGTCCTGAAATCAGGTGAAGATACTACAGTTCCACGCTGTTCTGACATTTCATACATATTGCAACTCAGACTTGAAGAGAGTAATCACTGTTGTCAGGGGCTATGCTGGGACCAGGCCATGCAGAGCCCACAGAAGATGTTCTGGAATGGATATCCGGCAGGAGAGCAGAGACATGCCAAAGTCTCATTCAAAGGCATACAGGAAAGGGTCTTTCAACAACATTAATCCGAAGCCCAGATAAAAAATCATCAGATAACACTGTATCTAGTGGCACCAGCATTGCTGACAATCAACCAATGCATTTGCCTCTCTGACCAAGACTTCGGACAGATTCAATCGCAGCACTTTTTCCCAGCAAATTTTCCTATGGTCACTTTTCTCAGCTGTTATGCAGTCAGAGCTTCGGCATCTGCCTTATATGGCTTTAAGTCCGAAAGTTATGTCAAAGATCCATGTCAGATATTAGGTGCATGATAAGTTGTTTAAATAAACAGATCAAATTAGGATATCACTGAGTACAACTATAATGGAGAAAAGATATAACCCATGTCATAATCAGCTATTTCAAACAAATGCATAAGTATTCACTGCTTTGTCTATGCAGTGCATCCGCTACCCATGTGATTAGTGGGAAGTAAGACATTAGGTTGAGTGAAATGACCAGTAAACTTAGCCTCAGTACTTTTCGCTACGCTCCAATACTGAGTCTAATAAAATCTTATGGGAGGTCACGTCAGGTAACCCTTGAGACTGATCAATCAGAACACAGCTTGCCAAATCACGAAAGTGGACATTCGCACATACCTTTTGAAATTTTTATCTCGAAAAGGTTTGTACCTGAACGATTCCAGGTGATGCACATGGCGCACGTTA
This sequence comes from Haliotis asinina, assembly GCF_037392515.1. Lineage (NCBI taxonomy): Eukaryota > Metazoa > Mollusca > Gastropoda > Lepetellida > Haliotidae > Haliotis > Haliotis asinina. Next base: position 55,778,791 of record NC_090282.1, on the reverse strand, counting down.
CAACCATGACAAAGGTGAGTTAAAACAGTCGCTGAAAATAGTGTTTTTGGCACTATTCAAGGATGTCATCTTGCGGAAATATTAGCTTAAATGTTGACCATGTCAACAGAAACCCCAAAGCGTATATACTGCTAATAACTAATTCTAATAACTGTAATATATGCAGATTTTCGTTTGTGGAGAGATCTGTGTCAGTGATCTGAATATTTTTTAAGTCCCACTGATCCCTAAGTAGTAGCCGTTGTCTGATTGGTTAAATCTGTTTAACCATCTCGTTACTGGAAGGTCATATAGGTCGCTCAAATGTTACCTGACACGACCTCTACTAGGGTTTGTTACTCAGTGGTGGAGCGTAATGAATAACACTGAGACCAAGTTTACTTACACTGGTGAAATGACATGCTCTGTTACATCTGCTCTGTTACCACTACAGAGATAATGTGTTATGATTCTTTACAACTTGCTAATTCATCAGTAGTTCAGGAGTTTTCCCAGGTCAATAGTTAGGCATTACAAATTGTATGCAATCAGACACAGAGGTATGTGATTAGTCAGCAAGATAATAGGTATATGTCTGAACCTCCTATAATGTGCATGATATACTTGGAGTTATTTTGACCCTGAAACTTAATGTTTGTTTCTGTACAGTAACTGGAAATTTGTTCATCTGCATTTGACAATCATTTGTGAAAGTAACTTGGATTTAATGAAATGAATTTATTTTAGCAATCACAAATTTCACAATATCAGATGGTATTACATGAAACGTTCCTTTTGCAATATGCACTCTTTAATTTTATGAATGACTCACATAATATTTTAATAGCTGTCACAATATGTATTTTTTTAAATCAGTTGAATCCTTGAATGACCATGCACTGCATCAGATTTCTTACAACTGAGAACAGTATCACAAAATTTCTACATACATGTAGATATTATCTGAGTGATGAAGGATGTATTTAGAGATAGTTATCTCAGAGAATTTATGGCATTAACAAAATGCTCTGGAATGTCCTTGTCAAGTTGTCAGAGAGACTGCAGACTGCCATTCATGTGTTAGAAACAGACAGACTGTCAGAATGAAAACAGATCTCAAATATAATTGTGTAATAATGACAATGTAACAGCATAAATCATTTGAGGAGTTCATGGATGAGAAGAAGAACATCCCTCATATGTGTACATGCATGTGACGACTGAAAATAATCAGAAAGCTTCCTTATTGCGTGCATTCCATAAAATGAAAATTCCTGACACAATAAAGGAATTTCTCTGTTGTGGTTCATATTTGATGCACCGAACAGAATCGTCCATGACTCTTCTCAACTGCTAGGTCCTTGAGCCTGTGTTGTCACTAGTCAATTTTCCATTTTCATATTTTCATTCTTGCTTTTTATGATGTTGATTTGCATATGGATGTTATGCTTCATTTACAGTGTAATATGTTACTAGTTTGTGTTATAGCATATCATCTTTCACCATGTATGCCCTTTAACTGGCAGCATTGGTTCTAGGTCACTGTAACTCTTCTAACCTATAATGGCACACACACATTCACAGGCCAGTCTATAACCACTAACTGAATACTAGTGACAAGATACAAAATAATCAGGCCTTTTCTTCCAATTTGTCATTAAAAAATTGAAGTCTTAATAATTTCATATCAGTTGTTGAAACACTGTTTTGAAACCTATAGTGTTGGCATGACCTCTGTTGCTCTCACGTTTATGACATTAATTCACATTTCTGGCACAACATGGGTATCATGTCATGTTATCTCAATATACAAACCTGTCTAATTTCATGTTTAAGGAAGCATGTTTATATAAATAAAGTATTTCAAATTCAAATTCATGTCAGATTAATTAACTGTGTTCAGTCTACTTTTACCATGTATTATTTATTACTCAATAATAATCAGGTCTATAAGAGGAAGAAAGACACTTATTCTCTCATTTATTTCATTAGCTTTTGACAGTGCAAACGGGAACCAAGTAAATGTTTGACATGTCCTAATGGCTCAGTTGTTTGCTAAAAAACTACAAGAGACTTAAATGAGGCTGTAACTATTTTCATCTAAATTAGCTGCCTCAAAGCAAATGCTATATTTTTAACTGGAGGGGGTGATTTTACTTATTCTTTTCAATATTTAATGCCAAAAGAAACTGTTGAAGCATAGCCAAGTTTTATCTGGTATGAATTTCAGTTCATACAATGTATATTCGACTGTTTTGACTGTATCCTCACAGTATGGCAATTGTCCAAAAGACACAGACAGTATGATGTGATGTGCGTGAGATGAGAACATGTGACATGCCATCGGTATAACATTTGCATATGGAAAGAATTAAGCTCCTATCTATGACATCAACTATTTTTGCACTCAGGCAGGTATGTGGCACAACTAAATGCAAACGAGATTAATGAAGAAGTTAAAACTATGAAGATTATTTGTGGTTTTTTGAAGGAAAACCTTAAGACCCCCTAACCTAAAATGTTGTTAGATATGACCTACTAAAGGATGTATTCTTCTCACTTGCCTACATTTGTTTGTTTGATGTTTAACTCACTGCGTCCCTAGGATATTTCAGTTATGACAGTGATCTATGCAACTGTCAGCCAAGTCATCAAGCCTCACTAACCAATCCTGTTAGTCCTCTTATGGCAACCATGGTCTAGTGAAAATCAATTCTGATCCAGACCTTCATGATTCAAACCAGTTGTTTGAACTGTACGTCATCAAATGGTAAAATGAAAATAACCTCTTTCATGGGAACTCTTTTTGGAGATGTATGTAAAAGCTGTATGATATTAAAAAAGACATATACTTGACTTGTCAGTACATTAAAAAGCAACAGAATAAATGCTCCTACACACTGAACTCAGGACATTCCACTACAGATAAAATCAGAAAGACCCTTTTCAAGCTTTGACCAACCATTGTAATGACTAACAAAGAGTCAGCATTATCATATTAGAAAGCTTCTCATTTTCAGCTTTCCAGCTGTAGTTTCACATGTATGACTTTCATTTCAGACTAGTTTTGGAATGTATATAGTGAAATTTGCAAACAAACATAAGAAATGTCTAATGTATAACCAGTGTTGTGTGGCATTATTTTCCTGGAGGCTGCAAGCTATCATATCCAAGTTCATTGATATATAACAAGGTATTTTCCATTTTAAATGTGTATTTCACTGAAGAAGAGATGGACAATAGTTTGAGTGGTATTGTTCTAACAGAATACATATGTTAACCTTTTCAAGGCTCAGCTTACCGGTATTTATTCACAGTATGTTAGGATGGACGAAAGTTCATTCTGCTTCAACCCATAATGGGAAGCCATCAGATCTTTGTTTAGCATTAGCAAGTATGCAGATCTGCAACATATGTCATATTTGGAATTTCACTTTCTTAGTAAAGTACAAATTCTAGTACTTTTTTTCGGTTGAGTCCCATCCGGGATTCGAACCCGCACCCTCAGAGTCAGGCACCTAATTGCCAGCACACAAAGTCAGCCGCCTAGCCCGCTCAGCCACCGCGACTTCCACAAAAATGAAAGTCGGACAACTGGTAGTCTAGACTGCATACTTTGTGTACCCCTCTGATGAGTGTAAATTGGCACGGCTCCCATGGCCGAAAGCTATGATTACGCGACGCCATTTAGAAAGTGGTCAAATGCAACTAAGAAAGTGAAATTCCAAATATGACATATGTTGCATTTGACCACTTTCTAAATGGCGTCGCGTAATCATAGCTTTCGGCCATGGGAGCCGTGCCAATTTACACTCATCAGAGGGGTACACAAAGTATGCAGTCTAGACTACCAGTTGTCCGACTTTCATTTTTGTGGAAGTCGCGGTGGCTGAGCGGGCTAGGCGGCTGACTTTGTGTGCTGGCGATTAGGTGCCTGACTCTGAGGGTGCGGGTTCGAATCCCGGATGGGACTCAACCGAAAAAAAGTACTAGAATTTGTACTTTACTAAGAGTGAGTGAGTGAGTGAGTTTAGTTTTACGTCGCACTTAGCAATATTCCAGCTATATGGCGACGGTCTGTAAATAATCGAGTCTGGACCAGACAATCCAGTGATCAACAACATGAGCATCGATCTGCGCAATGGGGAACCGATGACATGTGTCAACCAAGTCAGCTAGTCTGACCACCCGATCCCGTTAGTCGCCTCTTACGACAAGCATAGTCACACTTTACTAAGAAAGTGAAATTCCAAATATGACATATGTTGCATTTGACCACTTTCTAAATGGTGTCGTGTAATCATATGCAGATCTGATTTTAATGAGCTTACATATTGACAGCCCCCAAATTCATTCTGTCTTCATTACTGCATATTTCAAGTTTGTCTGAACTTTTGTGATATGTATACTTCCATGTGCAAATAGGTGGGTATAGACAGTGTAGATGCAATAGAGTGGCAGTACACTTATATGCCTATAAAGAAACAGGCATGGGATCAACTGTGAAATAGGTAAAGATGTCCATTTTATAAAATAATCCATGTTATTTGCAGTATCAACCTCTTCTCTTTTCAGACTGTATTTAAGAAATTATCTTTTGGTATAAGAATCCATGCATGACCCAATGAAACATGTTGAATATATAAATGTATTCTCAAAATGAACTATTATTCCACAGAAAATAGATAACACAGCACAAATGTAGAATTAACACATTATGATAATCTGCAAGAGCAATACAAATATTAGATGTACACACTATTTATTTCAGTTAACTTATTTGGGAATGTTTAGAAATCTGAAATATGTTTTATATATTCAATACCTACTTGGCAGATTTTTCACACAAAATATCCATTGACCAAACAAATAAAAAATTGCCTCTGTCTGTACTGTCTGTGTTACCAGCCATAACAAGCAAAGCAGACACTTGATCAGTTGAAATAGGGGACAAAAACATGTGTTTGGATATTTACAACAGCTGACTTAAACCATCAAATTCTAGATCATACACATGATATATTATGTGTGTGGTGTGTCAGTGAACATGTGTGAGCAAGTTCATTTACTGGCCTATATGTGTACATGTGACCTGTTGTTCTAAATCTCCTGTTTTAATGATGTTCAATATTGTTGCATACTTTCAAACAGAGTAATAAATTTTGCTATATATTGTTATACTTTTTCTGATATTTTTAATGGATATAAACACAATATCTTCAATATAGCGAGAAAGCTGGTCAGTGGAAAAATAATAAAACAAATTCACCACACAAACAGAACTATTGCAAGTCTCCTTTTGAAGGAAAATAACTGGTACAGGTTTGTGCCATCTTTAATAATTAACGACTGTTTCTTAATGCCTCACTTACAAATATTCAAAACAATGGAGTCAGGTCCAAACAATCCAGTGATCAACAGTGCGAGTTTCAACCTACGCAATTGGGATATGATGACAGGTCAACCAATACAATGAGTCTGAGGACCCGATCTCATTAGTTGCCTCTCACTACAAGCATGGGCTGCATCAGATCCAGTCCAGATCCTCACAAAACAGTGCATACCTTTCAAAGTTAAACTGCTTACTCTGAACATCATATATAGATGGAAAGCAATATCAATAGGGACACATATTGTGTTATGTGAGCTCATACATATGTCTGTGACAGTAGGGAAATTATTTTGCACACTCATGTCATATCTTACGGATTAATCCTAGAATGACATAGAAAGACCAACAAAGTGAACTAACCACTATGTATGTCCTGAATATAGGCTTGGTGCAGGAGTTAAAAGGTTCATCTGCCACACCGACAGTTAAATTAGGATACTGAAGTGGTGAGATGGCTTTTGAAATGGCATCACCATCAGCATGTATTGTGGCACATGTCACACTGGATATGACCAATCAAGTCACATTCAGTATGCATTCCACTTAAAGGAGAATATGAAAGAATTTCAATAATTTGCTGTGTGAAAGATAAAGTCATCTGAAACATATACCCAATGTTTCAATTACAAATAATGAATTATTGCCAAATAAAAGTAGCTTCTTAGAACCATCAGACGAACAGATACATTGTACCAAGTATAAAAAATTTGATGATGACACACATCCACTCTTTAAACTATATAATGTGGTGTATGGAGAGTTTAGAAGTAGTCAATTTGTGGTTCGATTCAAGGAATGTTTTAACCACCACAGGTGCCTGGGAAATCAGTTTTGTAGCATAAACTCGGTGGGTTGCAAAGCTCTATATTTAGATAGGACTTGCCCAACTTTTTGTTGGAGGGTGATTTGTAAATTCCTGCATTTCAGTAAATACATATAGTCATGACACCTGTAAGAAAGACACCTTTCAACTTTATAATATGTAAAAAAGATGTTTGCTGTACATGGTGACTATAATGGTAATGCTCTGTTATCAAAGAATATCGTAGCCGATATTTGATTCATAGAGAATTTACTTTTGTATATTGTTTTGGTGGTAACATTTTGCAGGTAATTTTGGAAAGAATTAGAAAAAGAAATTTCAGCATAAACCATGTTTAAGCCTGGGCTTATTTTTTTATTGGTTGCTACACCCCTGCACCATGATGTAAGATCTTTATATACATGCATTTTGTCATCAAGATGTCTGTCTACTTTATGTATACACAACACATATATATTCAACCAGTATTATCTGATAAGCTACCAATAACTCTGAAAAAGAAGGGACTGAGTGATCCTGGGTTCAGGATATAAATACAAGAAGACATGCATGTTTTAATGACACCTTTTACAGTTGTGGTTCTCATGGGTCAATACAAAAACTGCAGCTGAAGTGGGGCATATTAAAATATTACTGTTTTGGTGTTGTAAATACAACAAATCATAACCGAATGCCCTTTGATATCTAATATTTATCAGCGGTGGTAGATGACAGTTTAGACTAACAACTAATCTCTGAAATGAACATATTTCACACAAAAAAACAGTTCATATTAAATATAGTTACACAGTTCAGGTGTATTAGGAAATGAATACGAGCATTTCTTCACATAGATTTGCTACGTAATCTAGACTTGCATGGGCTTTCTTGGATATGTTTGTTTCAGACTCTGTATGAGTGGGCTTAGTTTTACACTGCACTGCAATATTCTAGCTAGATCTATATGGGGGTAGTGTATGGCTGACTTAAAACAGAACATTGAGACCTAGTTGTGAGTTTTAAAGGATGTGGATATGTTTGCTTTACCAGAACACAAGTGTTTAGGGGGAGAGAGGTGTAGTTATTACCTGAGTTTATTGCTGCAACGTTTTTGTGTTAGTAAACAGTAACAATTACTGTCTCAAGCATAGGGAGGCGGCAGAAATATGATATAATTTTTATGTTATTGTAATCGATCACATGCAAATCGCCTGTGGAACGATATTCTCATCTGAACTAAATTGTGGATAATAAATACACAGGAAGAGTGAAATGGGCACAGATGCATGGCATAATGTGAGAGTTAATACCGAAATAACGTTGAAGCACTCATAAAATAATTACTTACACCTTAACCTAACAAATGGTGATCGGGCACGTCAATTTCACTAAGAACACTCACACATCTCTCTTTATTTCCAACCAAGTTTGTATGGCCCCTTAACAAAATTTCTCACAAACATCGCCAGTTCATTTTTGCGATGAGACAAGTGGGCATGACAGCGCGATCGGATCTCAGTTTTGCGTACTTAAGATCACTGATTTTTCTTTTTTTCGACCCAGTTTCGGTTTTTTTCCAGATTGATATTTTAATGTTTTTTATCATGTAAGAAATGTTAAACGTACCTACACCTTTTACGAAATCCCTGTCTTGCATTGCATGTTCGTGAACCTTATCAAACTCAAAAATCTTAAACCAAATCAAAACAGATGTGTGTGTACAATCTTACGCTTGTCAGCATACTTTCAAAATTATACAACATGGGTACTTCTTTGCACACTGAGGTTTGGGGTGGGGGGGGGGGGGGGGGGGGGGGTAGCCGACAGGTTAAACTGCTTACTCATCACGGCCAAAATCCGAGTTCGATTCCCACATTTCTGGTGTACCCCGCTCTGATGTTTCTAGAATATTGCATTGCTCACAGCGGCGTAAAACGCATCTAATGATATCACGCATAATATCCTCTCGATGTTTTACGGTAAACTGCAAACTGGTGCGTGTAAAGTTGGATCTGACAGAAAATTATAAGCGTTACTAAATCATTTCTTGAGTATGGCAATCGCAAAGCACAGCTCTATTACCTAGTTTTAGTTACCCAGAAGATCAGGTTTAGAGTTGATCTTCAGTAACGAATGCTTATAACAGGCGACAGAAATCTGATAGGGTTAAGTGGTGAGACTCGCTGACTTGGCTGACACATTTCATCGCTTCGCAGTTGTGTAAATTGATGCTCGTGCTATTGATCACTAAATTGTCTGGTCCACACTCGATTATTTCCACACACAACCGCCATATACATGTAGCTAGAATATTGCTGAGTGCGGCGTAACTCTAAACTCACGCAATCACTCACACTCAAATACATTTTTTCTGTTGTATTTGTAGTCACCATCAGCTATAAGTATTCTTTTCTCTTCTCTACAGTTTATGTAAATGTGAGTGTTTTAACACAATTTAGGACAAGGAAGCTAGTTCAAAAGTATTCATTTTCTGTGCTTACACACAGAGACGCCAAGTATTTTCTACAAAGCAAAATATTGATAATTTTGGACGCTTGCATCGAACCATTCATTTTTGACATATGTGTGAATATGATATAATATGATCCTTTAAAACCCCTACCCTCCTACAGAAATTTGACGGATTCTCACTCAGCCGCGTGAGGATGGTAAAACACCCTCCGTCTGCCTAACGTCACGCAAATGTTCTTTCCGAGCAAAATTTGGATTTGGGGAAAGTGATATATTATTGTGATATATCATTAGGCGTGTTGGGAATAACTTCTTAAAACTGACCAGTGGGAACGCAAACGAAGTATCTTTAGAACCGAGCGGAACATAAGGACATGCTAATTATACGAATTATTACAAACAGCACTTTTTGAAAAAGACTTGTTCCGTAGAACTTTGGCAAACAATCTCAACGCTAAACATGACAGCGTCTGCTGGCCTCAGAGAGTTTAAACGAAAACCGTTGATCTTATTATTTTGACTAATAACATTCTGGATTATTACGTTTCACTGCAAGATGAACCCCCGATTTCTTCTACGAGCCAAGTTCCAAGATGAATCGAAAGGTGAACCAGACACCTGTAACTTAAAGAATTAGGTATGAGATAAAAAAAAAACAGCAAAAAATTATTACACGGTGACTACTGTATCATAAACTTGAACAGATTAACAACAAAAAATATACAAATTGCTTCTAACCAATTAAAAACACAGCCCACATTAGGGCGGAAGTGCAAAATACATCGACGTTCTGACATACCAACGGTGGGATCAGCAGCACACTCACCAGTCTTCAACAGTGGTCATGTTCCTTGACAGGACATCCAACCGATCTTTGCAGATTCTCTTGATGTCGTATGGGATGACTGAGGTACCCATAAGTCCCCTCTAATACATTTTGAAAAGCCTCTAGAAGTGCCCATATTATAGTGAAAGGTCTGTGCTGGTCAGGAAGCTTCAGGTTAACCTCCAAGTCTAAAATTAATGCAACAAGCATAGCATTGCCCTTGGTTGAATTGTAACAGAACGAACGGAACGAATGGAACTCTTTAAAAAAAGTAGGTGATCTTCATTTTTTTGAATTTACGATTAAACATATTTAGGAGATTCATCGAAGTCAATCAATGTTGATATGATGTTACTGAATGTTTTGAGAGTGCATCACCATTTGCACTATCTAACAACCATAGTTATTTGGAATGTATTTTGAAAGATCATTGGTGGATGGCATGTAATTTGCGTGCATACGATTTTTATTAAAAAAACCCAAAACAAAACAAACAAACAAAAAAACCCACTAGAAACAAACATTAGCAAATGTGTGATGCAAGATGAGTGTCAAATTTAATGTTCTAACTGATTTCTCGACCTTCTTGAAAATAACGTCAAAATCAAGAATGGGACCCCATGCGCGTGTATGGGGCTACTGTGTTGTGCACGTGCATATCATGCGTTGTGTTTAGGGGTGGTAATAGAGGGAAATGGTGGTGCGTTCATAAGATGTCTGTCCTTGAAACGTTTGTTAACGTTTACAGTTCCTATCCAAATTGAAAGTTCAGGTTCCCCTACTTATTTTGAAGAGTATATATATCCTTTTAAAAGTTCGGATTATATGAAGTGTGGTTATTGAGAAATGTTTGGTTATGCAGGATGTTAGATAGTACGCTAACGCAGTGTTACTACACAGTGTTATTGTGGTGTGTGTGTCTGTGTGTGTGTGTCTGTATATGTGTTACGTTTGGGTGACGTGGACCTTGATCTAATTGCAGTTATGGGTATACACACACGCACTCACGGACGCACACACACAGAGGAGGGGTGGGGGACAGTTTCCGATATGAAATTCTCGTTATAACACGTCCTCCGAAAGTTTTTCTTGTCTTCATATGAGGCTAGGTTGGATCAGATATAACGCTCCTTTGCGGTTTGTTTTTCGTAATCGTTTACAAGGTGACTTGACTCGAGTGGAAAAGTTTTGAATGCGGCGTAAGGCAATACGGAATTGAAAGAAGGCAAAAGACTGTCATTATAGTTGCTTGTATAAGTATAAGGGTATAAGTACGCGTGTATTGCCACCGATAGACACGTCTGTGTACGCAGATTATGAATAATGCGCAACGACCTCTGAAATATCCAGCGCATAATAGAAAAATGAAACTGCAACGCGTAACAATAGGACAAACTGAACGCGAGGCAGTAAAGTACATCAGTTGATCCAACACATGGACACATAAAATTCCACTATTCATAACTTCCGGAGTTGATTTGTATGTCCTCGATCGGTGTCACTCCATTCACAAATGTACGGATTGACACCTACTGGCGCCTCCCTCAACATAATTGTGGGCGGGATGGAAACAAATTAGAAAGTGAGGCATTTGCTTTATTGATTAATATGAAATTAGCTGTGGTGGAAATGTTTAATCAGTTGTTTACAGAAATCAATACGTTTGCCGCTTGCTCACAAATATATGTCTGCAGGGCATGTTGTATGTCTTGAAAACATGTATTATACTTCGAAACTGGCTTTCACTCCAAACTGACAATAGGTTAACAGTTTATTAATTACATAACGTTTCTGTAGATGGAAACCGTAGCAGGACGCATGACAGAATAGTCGTTTCATAAAGAGGCTTTAACTGAACTAGAATCTGTTGATCTCATGTAGGTTATCTGAATTGTAAAAGAAGATAAAACTATAATAGTGTTTTTATTCCCCCGACAATGTTTAAGATGTTTGAAATCAAAATGGTAAAAAGTTAATCAGGATGTAATTTAACATGTGTCCGACTCTCGAGCGTGCGTACGTGTACGCGTTTCTGTCACTTGAGGTTTGACCTGTGAAGACACCGAACAGAGACAGAATGATGCCTCATCTGTGTGTTATTGACACTCCTTCCGTCAAACGTGTAATTATACTTTTACTCAGTACCCATGAGTGGTCTCATTTGTTTATCAAATGTTATCGTCGCGCTTCTGAGTGCAGCATAAAACTAAACTCACTCACTTACTCAGCAAAGCTGGAATATTGGTGAGTGCGGCGTTTAATCACGCCCACCACTAACAAACAAAATAACACTTGAACTGTGTGAAGAAAAATTGAAGAATGTACCATTTGAAAACGTCATGGATAGTATATAATATTGTGATGAGGTTTTCGGAATACGTCACGTCAACACCAACATATGTACCAACTTGCAGAACGAAAGACATAGCAAGTTTGATAGGACTAGAAAACATGTATCTGTTTGATCGTCAGTTGAGTTGACAGTCATGTGGACGGTGCCAACTCTCTGCATAAAACACTTTCCGTAGAGAATTGAATAACCATGTAGAAATATACAACTGCTGTCAGAGGTAATCAATATGACGGAATTGATCACAGCATCTATAGATGAACGGAATATTTGCACATCACATTTGTTGTTGAAGTAACGTAGCCAGCCAGTACTCTGTAGGGCATCTTCCACACATATAACCTAAATAAACACGAGCCATTGTCTTCGGTCTCTTTACTTTTATTCCTAGCATTTCAAAGAACAAGGGAAAGTGCAAGATTTAAAATATATTTTTAGAACCTTTGTAAATACTGTGTGATTACTATCATTTAAATATTCAATTGCATCGATAGATTTCCATTAAAACCAAACACAGCAAGGGTGGAACAATACAACATTGAGAAATTCTTTTTCATGAAATGTAAATGACCTTTACTGACATGAGTTTACATCAGTTCTTATACATGCTGACGGACAGAAACGTTGCCAAAGGCCTCGCACTGCCAGTGCCAGTAGAACCTTACTCACTCACTACTTCATACACACACATGGATCCAGCCCACTCCCTTCTTACCGAATACATTTTGTTGAAGAACCAACCGTGCTTCGTCAAATTAAGTTACCTTGTTTCGATTACTCATCGCCTACGCTAAATGTATAATGTACGCATCCTCCCAAGGCAATTATTGAATAAAACGAATAAATGCTACCAAATAGAGTACGATTGTCCATTATTTTTTTCAGGCAGTGAAGGTCCATATATTGTATGTACCCAAACAGTGCCCTACGTGATGATCATGTTGACAGAGGAGAGCGCCGAGTTATTGATGAGTGAGGTTGGATGAAAGCTTTCACGATGTATACGTCTGCAGGAAGTGCCGCATTATTCTTTTACAAGACTTAAGTTGGGTGCTTTCTCAGCTTAAAGTCTTACAGTTTACACAGATCAACCTTCGATCCAGAAGAACACCAACAGCTTCACATCTCCATGGGGGAGGCATGACTGCCTGTCACTGATGCCTCAGCCCGTAACAGACTCTACATGACATGCAGGATCACCTTCAACATTTAATGGATTCTTCATATTACGCAGGTTCATCCATTCACAACCATTAGTATTTTAGCATTTTTTATCCACCTTCCGTATCTATCTTGTATCTATTACTTGCTTAATTATGTGATCAGGTGCTCATTTTTCCAAGTGATCCTGTGGGGCGGTGGGGTAGCCCAGTGGTTAAAGCGTTCGCTCGACACGCCGGACACCCGGGTTCGATTCTATACATGTGTGAAGCCTATTTCTGGTGTCCCCCGCCATGATGTTATTGGCATATTGCTAAAAGCGGCGTAAAACTAAACTCACGCACAACACATTGTTGTATAATACATAGTATTGATGAACGCGAGATGACACGGGTCCTGTGTAGTTTGACATGTTTTCTAAACAAAGACATAAATGTGAATGTTGACAATATGCGCTTTGCCTCGTGAGACATGACTGATGGCATTATTCCACAATGACGTATCTTTGAAAATACACTGTTGTCACCCACAGACCCGGGTTAAAACTGATCATAGCAACATATATGGGTGTAGGAACAGGCGACTAACGAGATCGGGTGGTCAGACTCGTTACGTTGGTTGACACATGTCATTGTGTTCCAGCTGTGTAGGTCGATGCGGACTGGATTGTTTGGACCAAATTCGATTACTTACAGACCGCCGTCATATAGCTCGAGTCCTGTCAATACGGCGTTAAATAACAAAGAAAGAACCATCTGATCAGTCAGATGTTTCAAATCAATAGTTAAGATTAATCAATGAAAAGCTGCTATGCATCAACACTTACACACTCAACAGTATGCTTTGTTAACTGAGTGTACTGAAAAAAATCCCTGTACGTCAAGATTGAAGATCTTAACGGTATAGCAAGCACACACAAAGTATTGAATTTAGTAGCATGTGTTCTACCGTTTCATCCATTTAGCGAAATTGAAATATACTACCGACAAGAAATAAGGGAACTAATGAAATAATAGCGAATTTGAAACTGCTTTAAATATCCACTAAATCAATTTTAGGCGTCAAGTTCAATATCTGGTTGGGCAACACATTCACGGCACCTTGATGGCATGCTGTTAATCAATTTCCGGATGGTTGCCCGTGGTGTTGCCCGCCATTCCTCTTGGAGAGCTGCACCAAGCTGGGTCAGGTTGGCGGGTCCTGGGTCCCTGCGTACACCCTTCGACCAAGAACGTCCCGGAGATGTTCAATTGGGGACAGGTCTGGGGACTTAGAGGGCCAGTCGTCCAATGTCTGGATACCTTCTTGTCGGAGATAAGCGGAGACAATTCGGGCCCGATGTGGTCTGGCATTATCATCTTGGAATACAAAATTTCGGCCGATTGCTCTAGCCAATGGAGCCACAAGAGGACGCAATATTTGGTCAACGTATCGCTGACCAGTCATGGCTCCGTTAATGATGACCAAATCTGATCGTCTGTCATGTGTAATCCCACCCCAAACCATGACACTACCACCTCCATATCGATCATGGTCAAGAATTGCTGCTCTGGCATATCGCTCCCCCCTCCGACGCCAACAACGTTTTCTGCCATCTGTGAATCGTAGGCAAAACCTTGACTCATCAGAGAACATGGTGTAAGGCCAGTGGCGCATAGCCCAGTCCCTGATGCTGCCTAGCCCATGCCAATCTTTGGCGCTTATGGTGAGCTGAAAGGGTGACACCCTTAAAAGGCCGTCTTGCTTTCAGACGAGCTTGATAGAGTCGGTTTTTAAAGGTTGAGGTTGAAATGCGTCTTCCAGTGAGTGTGCTGAATTCTCTATTGATGGCAGGGGCCGACGTAAACCTATCGCGTAGAGCAATTAACGTAATGAGACGATCCTGTCGTGGTGTCGTTGATTTTGGTCTACCACGCCCATGTCTCGTTGTAACCCCACCCGTTTGACGGTACTTATCCCACAGGCGTGAAATTACACTTTTTGATTTACCCATCTGCCGGGCAACTTCACATAATGATGTCCCCCCCTCTATCATCCCCACAATTCTCCATTTTGTTGCTTCAACGAGATACTGCCTCGGAGGCATTTCTGTCAGTAAGTGTCAATCTCTATTGCATTAGTGATTGCGACTTCTCCAGTACATTTACAGGAGTTAACTTCTGTATGCACGTGTAGCACGTGCTGGGCATGCATTACGCGAAATTCCATTGTCATTGGATGTTGCGTTTGGGAGATACGCCACGGTAACGGACCCTGTCACAGTCAAAGTCATCTACATTCAATTTCTTGGTTCCGTTATTTTCTGTCGGTAGTATATATCGAAAACGTGGTTCTGATATGCTTTTCAGTACAATATATCCAATAAGCTTACACGCTCTTACAGATTCCTGATCCATTAACCATAGAATTTAGCTGAAATAATAGCAGTGTGTGTGTTACATGGTCTGTAATGATTGTGTGAGCCAGTATTGAAGAACAAAGGTATTGTTATCCTGAGCATGTCTCCGCTCAACCTTCCGTCATTGATGAAACTGGATATATCAATCATATGAAATATTTTCCAGTCTGAGATAATAAAGCCTAATCAAATGTAATGGTCACAGCATGACCTTCTTGAAGTAATTTCACATTTGAGACAATGGTTTGTGTACGACGACGTCACTTGGCGTAGTGAACTGAAAGAGTAAGGGTAAGTATTAGGTAGTCAGTGCTCGCTATCTATAATTTGCCATTGTTGCTATCTCGTGTGAACTCGTGTCCGCGGAGTCCGCTGGATGCCAACAACTTCACAAACTTCGAGATTGCCAATCTAACAACCACTGAAATGCTGACAGTGTGCTATTCTCTTCAGGGCATGTATCTGAAACTGAGATTAGCATACATTATTTGATGCTTTTATGCCGTTATACAGTCCTTAATGTCATGAAAATCATATGCTGAGACAATTCCTGAATGGCCCAGGTATGTTGGTGAATGTGTCAAAGAGCCTACGTTTACAGTAGTTCACTCAGTCTATGGAGGAAAAAACGTCTGGACGAAGTGTTTGAGCAGAACAACTGTAATTATTGGTAAATGGAAAGGTGTTGGGAACCACATGATAGAATTCACAAAGTTTCAAAGACATCCATTGAACCAGTTTCCACTGGCGTCACTTAAACTGGTGGAGCTTTTGTCCTCAAAAGAGTTGACGTGTACAGAGTGTACAGTAACAATGTATACATGTGTGATATCGAGAGGATGACTAGAATTTATTACAGGCAATGAATATAGTTCATTTACTAAATGTGCCATTCGGTAAGGGATGCTGACCAGTACAAGTAAAGAAATGAATAACAGAATTGTCAGTAACACAATACAGAACAAGTTAGCGGTGACTGCTCGCAGGGAAACTGTTGGGGAGCGAAGATCCGGACTACGTAGACAGTTTAGGTGAGGGGAGATCTGGATCCGTCTACACAGACAGTTTAGGTGAGGGGAGATCTGGATCCGTCTACACAGACAGTTTAGGTGAGCGGAGATCTGGATCCGTCTACACAGACAGTTTAGGTGAGGGGAGATCTGGATCCGTCTACACAGACAGTTTAGGTGAGCGGAGATCTGGATCCGTCTACACAGACAGTTTAGGTGAGCGGAGATCTGGATCCGTCTACACAGACAGTTTAGGTGAGCGCAGGTCCAGGCTTGTTCACACAGACAGTTTAGTTGACCGGAGATCCGGACTCGACCAGACAAAAAAGAACATATGAGCTGTGATCCCGGCTTGTCCAAAAGACTCACATGCACATAGATGAACGAATATTCTGAAACAAATTCTTAAAGTGTCATATAGTGCATATAGAACCTGTCATAAAAATCGCTACTTCCCATAGATGTAATCTTCAAAAGAGTAGGGGAATTTCATTTTAAATTTACAAAGGAAAAAAATGGGAGATATATCGGAGTCATTCAATGCTGATAAAATAATAATGACTGTTTTGAGAGTGAGATCACCACTGACACTTCTTATAACCATATCTGTTTGCGCAGTAATCGCTCTTGTATAACGTGAAACATGCATCTGTATGATTTTCATTTTCAAACCAACGCAAACAATCAAACAAACAAACAAACAAAACCCACCAAACAAACCCCAATAACTGTGTGATGATTGTCAAAATAAACACATTTTGGGGCTACTGCGTTGTGCACATGTATACTCTGTGGTGTGTTTAGGGGTGGTTATAGAGAGAAAGGGCGATGCGTTCATAAGATGTCTGTATTTGTGTATACTTCCTATCTAACCTGAACCGCCATATAGCTGGAATAGTGCTGATGCGGCGTAAAACTACACTCACTAAAACTATCTAAACTGGAACTACAGGTTCCCCTACTGTTCTGGACCCATGAAGTCCAAAGGTAGAATAGGCCTTCAGCAACCCATGCTTGCCATAAAAGGCGACTAACGGGATCGGGTGGTCAGGCTCGCTGACTTGGTTGGCACATGTCATCGGTTCCCAGTTGCGCAGATCGATGCTCATGTTTTTGATCACAGGAATGTCTGGTTCATACTCGATTATTTACAGACAGCCGCCGTATAGCTTGAATACGCCGTATTGCTGAATGCGGGGTAAAACTAAACTCACTCACTCCTACTTTTCTTAAGAATGTATTTGCATGGTTTCCTTTCTTTTCTTTTTCTTTTCTGTTGCCACCTGAACCTCGGAACAGGAAAATATATATCGACAACACCAAAATGCTACGAACTGGTTGAGAACCATGTCTCAGTACCTAGCTGCTATGCAGTACATGTACACTTACCCAAGAAAAGAGACAGGTGCCTTGTTGTGCTTGTTGGCACAGGAAAGAGACGAACATTAAAGAGACATCAGCAGCAATTAGTTGGGCATAAGGATGAGCTACACACAGGGTTGAGCATATACACAGGTCCAAGTCATTCCAGCTTAATCCTGGCTTTTAGCCCCGCATTCTTCTCTTAAGAGGCGACATATTGGATCAGGAGGTCAGGCTTGGTTGACACATGTCATCATGGTTAGGTTGCTAATGATGCCATCCACTATATTGTCTGATCCGCCTGCACACCGACCGCCGTCCTGTAGCTGCAACTGTGCAGAGTGTGTCGTCAAACAACAACGAAACATTTTTTAAGGTGTCCTCCATTTACGCAGACAGGCAGTTCATAGACGCCTTAGAACAGATAAACTACTTCCTGTTATCTACACATTACAGTGGAATTGTCCAAATAATAACACAAGAAAAGAAACTGAAGCTATTTTTTTAACTTTGAAAGATATTGCTGTAATATAAAAACAGTTGATTTGGGTTTAATCTTCTCGTAAAAAGGACTTCTAAAATGATTGGTCACTAAACAAACAACACCAGTTTTTCCTCAGGATTTACTCCTACCTGTAGGTAGGCAACTACACAAGCTGAGTTTAGAAACTAAACTAAACTAAAATATTTTTAGCCAACCACGTACATGACTCAACATCATCGTTTATTCAACCAACAGGTAAGTGTGGAATAATATTTCCTTAGTTGTTAGAAACTGCAGATGCATTACTTAAATCTTATATCTACGTGAAAGAAAATAGTGAACCTAAATATTATTCATATGGAATAAGGAAGTTAAATGTTTTTCACACAAGAATAAGATATATGATGAGGACACTTTTGTGTGATTTATTTTGAATAAATATGAAAAAATGCCGCATCATGTTGAACAATCTGGTTATGGATCTGAGAATGTTTTTCCTTAATTCTTTGTATGGGAAAGAGATTTTGTAGGTTGGAAAACTTGAGTCCAAACTCATTTTTGAATGAATAAAATATGTTTCAGTCAAAAAGACAATCAAAGCTCTGAGTGGCAAACCTGTTTTTATATTTGATAGTAATTGATAGTAAAATCTATTTTGAGAAGAGAAGAAGTTACTTCTCAGTAACGAACTTGCTTCAGGCTCATCCTACTCTACTCACAAGACAGTAGACTGTTCCATAATACACCAAGGTTTTACCCTAATTAACCTTCCTGTTCAGTGTCTTTCAATCCTCTGTCTGTCAAATGGATGCCACCGGGTACAACGTATATTTGAGATCCTTAAACCATCGTTTCCGAACGTCTTCATCGCTCCAGGATGTGAGATGCTGGTTTAGCTGTCTGAAGACACGGCCTGTCACACTGTCCTTTTTGGTCAAACAACGCGCTGGCAGCCATGATTGTATCAAATGACGTGCTAATTATACCCCCTGAACCTAACAGTCTGTTGACACAGCAGTTTAGTACAATTGATTTACTGATACATTATGTAATGAATGTTTAATGACACATTGCAATCCCATCGTGACCATTAGGGTCCAAGAAACAAGAGTGTTAGCCAAATATGCACAGTTTTGAAAAATGGGTAAAATTACATATGAAAGGATGTATTGATAACTACGTAGTGCTAATATGTTAAGAGGTACACAAGCACATGCACACACACATACGCACACACGCAGGAACGCACATGCCTACATACATGCATACATAACTGCTGCCATGGAAGATAGAATTTGGAAACAGCCATTAAGTGATCACTTTACCAACAGACACATAATCAACATGTAATCAATCACACAGTTTTAAATTGCACAACTATTGCAGTTGCAACCATAAATATTAGCTAAATCATATGTGTACATATTCAACAACGGCAAGGGAATGGCCCTCGATTAGCCTTTGAACATTTTTGGGGGGAAATCATGCGAAAATATTAGGATGACAATGATAATGATGAAAATAGTCGACAGATGTATGCCGATACAGCGCTACAAACAGCAGCCACTTTTTGCGGAATACTTGCTGACTTCCACGTGCCGAGGTATGTTTCAGAAGTGACCCGATACCACATGTTTTGAATAACACTCCGAGACAGGTAAACAATTATCTTTTGTATGCAGGGATGTGAATTAAGTGTATTTGGTCAATGAATATCAGGAAGAATATTGCTTGAAGCACCCACACTATGTCAAGTCTTGTTCTCGCCTCACTAACTTTTCGAGTTCTAACTGTGACCTTCAATACACCCGCATGCAGCGAGAAAGCACACAAATGATATAAATAATATCCTTAACTAATCCAATTTATAACACAAACAGACGTTTACAGAAAATTAAATAACATGATAATATGAAAGTACTTGTATTGTGCGAACAAACCCGCCCTGTGATGTATTAACTGGCGATATGTCAATAACGGGGACGAGGGTTAAAGCTTTCGCAAAGACCTGGGTTCGATCCCCCACCTTCCGGTATCTCCTGATAAAGAATACTGATACACTTATATGTCAACAGTGTCGTGTCACAACACATCCAAACAGCGTCGGATATTGACGGTGTGCCAAGGTAATACTATCAGATATTGACAGCGTGGCAAGATAACAGCATCATATTTTGATGGTGTGCCAAGGTAATAGCATCACATATTGACGGTGTGCCGAAGTAAAAGCATCAGATATTGACGGTGTGCCGAAGTAAAAGCATCACATATTGACGGTGTGCCGAAGTAAAAGCATCAGAATGGTGTGCCAAGGAAACCTCATCAGATACTAACGGTGTGACAATGTAACAGTGACCGATACTAATGCTGTGACAAGGTAACAGTGTGACTAGGTAGCAGTGTCAGATACTATCGTCGTGACATGGTAACGGTGTCAGATACCTACGTGACAGCAGCACATCTGTCGTAAAGCTTGGGATATCTTGCTCAGTAATCACCAAGTCATATTTTACTATCTTTTTGACTTATCTAACTAATGTGTATACCTTACAACGTACTGGGAGACGTGTCAGTATCTTGGAGACCGATGGTCGTTTGTTCAGTCACATGAAAACTACCCGAAATTGATCTTTGTCATAGTAACAATTATTCATCGTACATCGTACGGATGTTAATTTGCCATTTTCATCCTTTGAATAATGGCCAATAAATTCACTTGGTGCTTACGAGCCAACCTGTGTCCAACATAAGAAATAATGGACGATCTGGTATTCGAGAACAAATACTATCTCTTGTGCTGAGCTGAATGATGTATTGCATTCGACATTTCATGAAATTGACAGTCTAACAAGTGCACGGGTGCTCCGGAAGATGATAGTCACAGAGTCTAGGCAAACTGCATATTTTACCAAACAGATGTTTGCATGTACTCTCTGATATATGTAAAGTATGACTGCCTCGTGGAGTTATCTTCCCTGTCTTGTGCTAAAAGCAGAGCTTCTGTTCGGTTTATCTTACCCTTGATGAATGTATGTTATTGACCTTCATTGAATCTGGTAGTGTACATAGCAGACAGGAGGCGTGTCCATATGACATTATGCTGCACGTTCACTTGAAGCAACCGTTTATATTCAATAGTCTCAAGTACGAGATACAAATGTAACTATATTGAAGCTAATGGTATGTCGCAACAAGTATTACCGGCACTTTGTCTGCTCCACCTGCATGTCCATACCGGTCTGCTACAATCTTGTATAACCAGTCTCATTTCAACTACTGACCAGAATTCTAACATATTCAATGCTCTCTGATACTGTTTGTTGTTTATGTCTGTCTCCCTCTCATACACATAATAATTTCTCATACAATTAACTATAAGTAGGTAGCTTATGAAATTCATCGTCTGAGTGGGTGAGTATAGATAGTTTTACGCCGCTTTTAGCAATATTTCAGCGATATCTCGGCGGGGTACACCAGACCTGGGTTTCTTACACTGTATCCATGTCGGGCATCGAACCTACGCCCTTGGCGTAACGAGCCAACGTTTTAACCAATAGGATACACACCACCCCTTAAATCGCCTGAACATTCTTCTGGTACATCGAACTGACGACACTGACCATATTTATCAGCATTCAAATGCACGATGAATTGGTTATAACATGACCTGCTCATATTAATCGAGAGTTAGTGGGTGGGCTCGTTTCGCTATTAACTTACAATAAGCTTGAGTAAAACGTATTATTTAGAACTGTAGATAAAATGGTAGTATTTTAGAAAGCATTATCATCTTATCATCTGAGGTCACACGTCATGTGTAATCTTCTCTGTTGGATGTGCACCATGTTCCTTCATAGCAGCTTCTGTTATGTTTGTCAACATAACAAAATTACGGACTTGCATCTTTCCGTATTTATTCACCCTCCAGTAGGAAACCCCTGAGGAGACTCTTATCGGTGAGTAAATTGTTTGTGAGGGAGAGTTTAGGGTTTACATTTACTTTCTTGCAAAAGCACACGTTTACGAAATGTGGATTTTGTTGAGCGTAATGAGCGTTTCGGTAATGACAATTTGTTCAAATTTAATTCTCCCGATCTTTTATATACTTATAAGTTCCTTTAGATATATATTTGTGCAGCTCACTGAAATATAAAAGTGATTCATATATGCTATAGTTAAATGCTTTCAGGTAATGACACATATTAAAATCACTCCCCTCATAATGAAAGGAGAATGGCAGTCTAAGTAAACTTATCCTCGGTACTTATCGTTACACTCCACCACTGAGTCTAACAAAACATTATGGGAGGTCGCGTCAGGTAACCTTTGAGATTGACCAATCAGAACACAGCTTACCAAAGTGCACATTCGCACATCCCTTATGAACTTTTTATCTCGAAAAGGTTCGTACCCGAACGATTCCGAATGCTATTTAGCGTACGATCGCTTCCGGGTGATGCACACGGCGTACGTACAACCATGACAAAGGTGAGTAAACACCGTTTTGACAATATTCAAGGATGCTATCTTGCGGAAATATTAGCTAATGGTAACCATGTCAAGAGAAACCCCAAAGCGTATATACTGCAGGTCAAATAACTGTGTTATATGCTGATTTTTGTTTGTGGAGAGATCTGTGTAAGTGACCTGAATATTTTGAAAGTCTCTCCGATCCATAAATAGTAGCCGTTGTCTGACTGGTTAAATCCATTTAACCATTTAAGAGCAATGCATTTCGTATTTATTGTGATGTGGTAATACTCCTTTCTTCTGTAGGGCGTGTCAAAGTTCAAATAAATGTATGCTGGCCACAATGGAACGGAAGTGAATTGAACTGGGCACCTTCAGTTCGATCGGCACCCTCCTATGCTGATTGGCATTTGTTTTTGCCAAAGGGTTATTGTTTGTTTACACTTAACAACTGTGTGTCGATTTCTCATGGTTCATAAGGTACTTTATCATTTGTCTCCATGCTATATATACTATGTATATTTGTTGTTTGACACCGACTTAGAAACAATCCGTCAATATGATTGTCTGTGAATAAGCAAGTCTGGACGATCTAAACCAGTATTCGACATTTGAAGCAGGATCCGCGCTGCCGGGTAGCGAACAAGAAGTCGCGGAACCAGATCAGTTGATCCATTTGGTTGTGTTGTGTGACCAGCACCAGTTGCTGAACTCAAACAAGGAAAGCACGCGGTGTATACTGATTGTTTCCTATTGGAGGTAGAACAAGATGTAATTGACGGTCATATTTATCTGTCAATCAGTATGAAACAGTTGTTTTCGTCACACAGTGTAAGGACAACCTTGCAAACACACTAAGGTCAATGGGAAGAACACATCAAATACCAAAGTGCAACTTGATTACAGGGATCGAAAGTCAACCGACCGGGATCAAAGAGAAACAACGATGAAGCTGGTCTGATTGCAGGTAGCATTTATCTTTGATCTTCAGTAACGACGGAGCCATAGAAACTGAATGTGCCCATTATAGTGTATTGCTTTATGTAACAAAAAACATGCACTTAAAGCATGTATTCCAAAACAGCACCCCAAGATCTGAAATTTCATATTACATAATAAAAACCACGTTCGTCTGGATTCAGTAACATGTACATTTTCAATTTTTTTTATATTTGTACAGAAAAAGATGAAGTGAAGCAGAGCTTCTGTTAGGGTACCTTCGCCTCCTGTCAAAACACATACAGTGAATCTTCTGTCCAGTTGAAAACACCAATATCTTTCCTATGAATATGGAGACTCCCCCAAAACTGCAGCCTTGTGTATTACCCAGAGTGTCAGAGGAGATGATCTTCCAGTTGAAAACCGGACACACTCCTGATCTGCACCAAGTGATCTGGAGGTGCCAACCAAGGGAACTGAGAACAATGGTGGTCTCACAACATGGTTCTTGGGATGCAAGACTAAAGTGATATTTCGTAGGTGAGGTTCGCATATTTGGCATGGTTTTACTGAGTCTTGTCAATCCCTTTAATGTCAAAAGGAGACTCAGTAAAAAGTATTTTGTTTTTTGTGAAGAGCAGGGCATATTCAAGCGCTGAAGACTCGGGTCCAATTCCCTACATGGATACCATGTGTGATGCCAATTCTTGATGTCCCCGTCGTGATAGTGCCGAAAAAAGGCGGATTGATAAAAGCGGCATCATCTCACTGTACCAGGTACAAGTGCAAGTCGCGTACATCACATTGTCATGGAAAGTTCATCTATTTCACCTCCGTGAAGGAATGTCATCACATTCAAACACTGTGAAATTGTATCAGTATCCTAAACAGGGACGACATACCACAGCATCATTTTCTCACATATAAACTTAATAGAACCATTTATTAATGCGATGAAGTGATATCACCAAATACTAACACTAGAAAGGGATACCATCAATTTCCGGTACGACAGAGGGATATCATCAATATACAGTTGATAAATGCGATGTCGACCTATACAAACATGCCATCCCCAGCCTTGCTGCCAAAGCCGTAGGCAGCTCAATACAACACAGCACACGGTGACAGATGACAATGGATTGGTCTGCAAGAGCGATGACGCGTACGTCGATATGCAACCAACACAACGTTCCATGCCATGTGACTGGCCCATCCTTGTAGAACACACGGTACCCGGATGTAGCCAGGAACTCGCTCATGACACTTAACAGGTCTCTGAACTTCCAAGTCTACCCGTAACGCTAAGCTGTGATGCCTATGGAAAGGTGGCTTTCTAAATTGCCTGTTTGTGTTTTATTGGATATGGGTTCCCCTGTATAAAACCGTTAACAGACTATCTGTGAAAGTGTGAAACTGTCTCGGTTTGGTTATATGTGAGAAAAAAGGAACATTTGGAAACAAAACGATATAGTCATGAAAAGTATGTGGAATCGCGACAACCATTTTCCAAGGTACTGCAGAAGGCTGGATTACAGTTCCGTATTACAGTGAATTCTATAAGGTCGTCCTTTCAGGAGGAATTACCAACTTGTCAGGCGAACATATCTGGAAATTCAAAGAAAGCGCATTTTTTCTTCGTGAACATCTTTACAGTAAGTAGATGGGAATCGTCATATATAGTGCATGGATATTTATAATTTTATTTTGTTTATTCACATTATTATTACACACATATACTTTTATTAAATTGTTTCAGCAAAACTTCAGGAAAATTATTCTAGGAACGATTTTAGCACTGTAAACCCCATTTAAAGTGAAGTTAACAATATATCTTCGGTTCGAGAAGTATTTTAGACATGGAAATATTCGTGAAAATGTTGTTAGATTTCCTGCATTGTAGTACACTGACGTCATGATACACGTGAGTGACGCTATGTGTGCGTGACAGTTGGATAAGTACCTAAAGAGAGTTGTTCACATGATTCCCTCGACGGGTGAAGGTTAAACGTATAAACTTACATAACATCTTTAAAAACAGACAACATTATTGCATTAACAATTATTATCTACTATGAAAGTGTAAAATAAAATCCGATTTGTCAGTCAGAATTTTCATCACATTAATGATTAAAACTAATGATTCGACGGCATCTTGAACCCTGATGGTAATACTGACAGAAAGGTTCCTCTCCAGTCACTGCAGCTAACGTGCATCCAGGACCGAGCAAGAAAATAAAAGACACAACAAAACGTTAGCCATTTGCTGTGTCCACAATGATCCATGTGACGCCATACTGGTAACGCAAGGTGCGATGCGAATCATTGGCATACGTAATAACGATTCGTCAGGCTTAAACAAAGAATGTTACGAATTAGTTCAGTCACACTTGGTAATGCCTTCCATCCCAAGTTAGTACAATTTGCGTACACTGATGTAGATATCTTATTATCGATGTTTCGTCAATTCAAACACTAGAATCATGCCGTTTCACACAATACCAAAGAGTCGACGTTTAGTTTCTGAACATATATACCCGTGAAGGTCCTGGTTAGAATACTGGCCTTCAGTAACTCATGCTTGTCGTGAGAGACGACGAACGGGATCGGGTGGACAGGTTCACTAATTTGGTTGATTCATGTCATCGTATCCTAATTGCATGGTTGGACTGTCTGATCCAGACTTCATTATGTACAGACCGCGACCACATGGTGGGAATATTGTTAAGTGCGCAGTAAAACTCACTCACTCTAAAAACATATCCGAAACAACCAGTAGGTTCGTAATATAGAATCGACTTCATTTTCACTGAAGTTTGAAAAAAAAAATCAGCTCTGTTGACTTGAACGTGGTAATTGGATCCTTGTTACTTAAAACGTTGTGTGTTTACAGGCAATTCTAATCAGCTTCATGGTGACATTGATTGTATTGACTCACTCTGGAGACTGCACATGGTTTCAGGTGATTATTTCATATAGATGCATTGATCTCCCCTAACCTCTGGGATTAATTTCTGTGCGTTGTCTATCGAGCGACGTCTTTGCATGGGGAGGGGAACTGGGTACGTTGCCAGATGGTGAGGTGATGTTGTTGTTGATGTTAAATTGGTATATGCTGTTTATGAGTATCAACTTAGCATGTCGAGTGCGTGTACGAGTTTAGTTCTGATATTATGGATTGTTCAAGAATGCTTCAGTCGTGTCATTTATTACCAGTTTAACACTGACAAAAGGTTCACAATATTTCTTTCCTCATACATCACTGACGCGGATATCATACGCGATCTAGCAACACTCCATGTACGTCCTTGTGCGGAGGGCAGAATGCTTGAAGTATCTTGATCAAGTCCCTTGAAATAGATAAAACTACTAGTTTCATCCTCCTGGCTAAACGAACAGAGTTCATTGGAAAGGGTTTGTGGAAAAATACGAAAATGTGTGTTGCAGCAGAAAGAACGACAAATTGTCTTCATCGTAGGCTTTGTGACTGAGAAGTAAGAATTTCATCTATGCTTAATGGAAAGGACCATACACCATGCCAACCATGTAGGCAACAAAGTTGGGACTGACGCGCTCGGTAAACTTGTCCTAGTGCGTGCAGTCTGCGGAGCGTGCAACATTGGCAATATAACCATAAAATAAAAGTCGTCTTGTCTTCTGGGGAAAACTGTACCTAATTAAAATTTTTCGGACAGTAAAATGCATTTCAGAATTTTAGTGACAACTCTCATTTTATCTCATTTGATGTTTTGAGATTATGAACACGATACATTTTCTAGATTGTCATGAAACATGAGGAAATTGCCGAACGTCATTATTACGGGGATTGTTTCTTTCGCCGAACGACCTTGGGCCACCCTGACCAAACATGTTCATCACCAGGTTCAGAAACCCCCCGGATAAACGTTGAGGTGACAAATCATGTTTCGGAGGGAGGGAATACATATAGCACAAGAAAGAAATATTATTGATTTTACTCAGAACAGAGATGAACTTCTTCACTGTGATTTCTAAAGTCCAACATGAATGTCAGAAATCGCATGTACACAATCACTTGACATGTGTAGGGGGATTGCTATTGTTTAGTTTGTCTATCTTCTCCGCCCCATTTATAGTATGATGCAATTTGTTAGCCAGGCTTGTGATTCTGGTGTCGACCTGGGCCACGATCTATGTCAATGTCAGTACCAAGTATTTAAACTCAAAATTACTATTGGTTTGCTACATTACGTCACCTTTTCCGAATCCGTATTTTGGTATGATAAAACTATGGCAAGAAATTTATATACATATATACATATATATATATTGCGAAAGTATGACAGATGAAAGAAGTGTTAAGGAGATGAAGTGAGTGTTTGATGTTTAAGACAATCTGTGGGTTGAAACTTGCAGTGTTGTTGTTGTTGTTGTTAAATAAACATTTTGTACGAATAGCAGGAGCACCGGGCATCACCCCTTAAAGAAACGGTTATCCTCTTTTAAAGTTTGTGATTAATCTCCTTCGGTACCATTCAGAGGGATCAACACTTGTTTACGTTTTTTTTCAAATGGTTATTGCCTCTCCATTTATGATGGTATGATGGGCATCTAAGTTTGGTACCTTAAACTCAGAACGAGACTAAATGAAATTTAGATTCTGTAAGAGACAGAATTGTAAGGTCAACGAGATTTTCCTAAAACTTACCATTTCATTTATTCTCCAGACAGCACTTTAATATTAATTACGGGTTTAAGTAAATTACCTCCCCTTTTTCACATCCAACCTACGTATTTGTGAAACTTTACACATGATTAAAGATGGAATTTTTTTGCAAATAATATTTCTTACGAGTGTCTTGGATTTAGCCTTGTTCTGAGTCTGATCTACCAGATTGAGAAGACCATACATGTTTTACAAAAAGGTACATAAGACAAAACAAACAAACAAACAAACAAACAAACAAAAAAAACAAAAAACAAACAAACAAAAAAACAAAAGAAACACTACAACGATTGGTCCTGGGCTACCGAATTTTCAGCACCTGTTCTTTACTTGGTAAGTAAGCTCAAACTCCTGATACCATTTTGCACGATTTTATAATGATAACCAAACACAACATGACATGGTCTGCTCCCTACATTGGACTGATCTATACTTACGATTATACAAATGATCCTCTTGCTTCCAAATGCACTGTAGATTTACTCATTGCATGGATAGTCTCAGCTGGACATTGAGTTTTAGGTGTTCTAAGTGCTTTATGTTGTAGAAGGTTCAAACAATCGTATGAATAAACAATGGCAGCTACGACAAAAGTATTGATATAACGTGTGGTTAAGACTACTCATTCATATTTGAACGATCGATCTCTTAATCATGTCACATCGATTTCATCACAGCTATATCCACAGTGATTGGTTTTCGATGCTGCAATACTACATGCTTTCTTTAAATGTGCATCTGGAACAAAGTTAAGCAGCTCGGTACACATAAGTGGTGTACTGACATAAGTGGACTGCACGCAGAGTATGTTAGTAAAACTCATGATGGTCTGTATGATCGACTACAAGAAAACACATCGCTTTAAAAATTGATGAGGCATGATGCTTTTACTGCACATCCCTCAGCTACTCATCATGCTACATGAAGAAAGAATCGGTTTTCACAGGACCAGTGTGTTGTTCGCCTAGTCCTCGGGTTCCAACGTACCTCTAGCTGACACCAAGCTTGTTGGTGATGATTGCTCAGGACAGAACTTTCTGGAGTTGTACCCGGCTCTTTTGGGACCGTTCTCGTGGAGACATCCGCCGAAAGGGTAACCAGTGGTGTTTGTTCTCGCCGACTGAGCCTCACATAGTCTTCACGATGTAACGTCACCCTGGTCTTCCAGAACGTAGGATGTTCTTCACCTCATTGTTTTCTGTGTATTTTCTCACCAAACGACTGACAACTGTCTTCATCTTTCAAGGTCATAACAGATTATGTGTACCAATAACTTGCCATCTCCAGCCATCAGATGATTTTCGTACCATTGTGCTAGAAACATTATTCAACATTGTAGTTCGCGCAACGATGTCGGTAACTCAAAGTCTGGATGATGGTTGAGTTGCCGACTTCGTCGCGCAATTTTAAAAATGATAATACTCAACATTCTCTGCATTCAATGTATTTGCACCATGAAGGTCTATCGGTCTGCTAAATAATTTTGATTGTGATTTCGAGGGATCCACCTGCCGCCAGCGAAAAACGCAAAAATACGACAGCGCAAAATCTTTGCCATTCGTTGCATTTCCGCGGATAATAATCTGTTTGTTTTACCAAAGGGTGACAATGTGGTTACGCGACCTATTTCAGTGTCACGATATGTCTGATTGTCACATCATCGAGCTTTGGTTAATCATGACAACTTCTCCTTTTGATCACAACCATGCACAAAGCGAAATATTGAAACAGCCCGTTGCACGATTCCCTGTAAGTCTGCACAAGACCCTTATAACGTTGTATCAGGCAGACAACCGATAACAGTGATGTCTGGTTGTTTGCGGGGAAAGCGATTGAGAATGGATTTTAGGGACAACCGTTCAATACAAACAATCCACTGTATAGGATTTTATCATGAAAAGAGATGGAAAATGCAACTGTATCATATATCTTGTATAAGACGTTTCGTTTATTTCAGATTCGTCCACACGACAACGATGCAGGTTTTACTTTTGGTGATTTTAAACAGCTGTTTGCTGCATGGACCGATGAGCCGAGTACTTCCGTTGGCAAAGGCGGCAACAGCTCTCCCCATCAACACTACTGGTTAGTAGACATGCGAAACTGTGGAAACAATGTCTATGGAGAGTAAGAGGAAATAGCCTCCTATCACGGTAATGTTCTCCAGCTGATACTCAGTGAGCTGGAGCTAACCATACATCCAGGTGTAATTTTGATACCTTGGTCGGGTCTTTGACTGGAAGGGACAAAATGCGAACTGTTCCTCGGATACATAGATATTGTATTCCTGAAACTCGTATTCGTGGTCCACAGTTTTCGACTTGTACATAGGAGTATGTGGCTATAATATAGCATAAGTGTGTCAGTTAGACGAAAAAAACAGGTAGACAGGCATTGTAAAGTCTAGTAGACATGGAACTGGTGTTTAATTGTGTCAGCATAAAAAACTGATACATAGTGGTTACAATGTCATTGTGTGCATAAACAGTTAGTAAAATGAATGTACAATGATTATAGTGTTATTGTGTCATTGAGACGTGAGTGGGTATGTTAAATGGTTTCATGACAGACGGGTATATAGTGGCTTCACTCTGTCAGCAATGAATACAGCGGGAATGCACGTTTTACTGTGTCAACATAATAATGAGTAAAATGCCGCGTCAGTAGCGTCAGGAACGAGTACACTTCTGCACAAAGTACCAGTGTCTTAATGTAAACTGTAACAGGTTATTCTCTATCGTCTTACTTGCTTGGCATAACAAAACACTAATTACCTTGTGATATTGGTAAAACGAGTTTTACGCTGTGTAAGTTACTTGGCACATGGAAATAATTTCTACATCGGTGGTCAGTGTATATGAATAGACATTTTACTGTGTTGACGGGGAAACTGTGGGCTGGAGCTTGTAAATTACGCACACACAAGAACTGCAATGATTCTTAACTGAAAATAGTAAATAGTGAAAACACAGTTTATGCGAGTGGAGAGTTCAGGATATCTAATGAAACGAACATATTCATGATCGCCATATAGAGAATGAACTATATTAAGACTTCCGATTTCATAGCTTTATTCAGTCTGTATCAGTCGCATTATAGTCAAATGTTATTTTTCCATCATTGACAATTATATTCTAACCTATAACATTCAACTGAACCAGAAACCACTTCTGAACTGGAGATTACTGCTGAGCCAGAGACAAGCACAGAACCCGAGACAACTTCTGAACCAGAAACTACAGCAGAACCTGAGACAACTTCAGAACCGGAAATAACAGCAGAACCTGAGACAACTTCAGAACCGGCAATAACAGCAGAACCCGAGACAAGTTCGGAACCGGAAACTACAGCAGAACCTGAGACAACTTCAGAACCGGCAATAACAGCAGAACCTGAGACAACTTCAGAACCGGAAATAACAGCAGAACCTGAGACAACTTCAGAACCGGCAATAACAGCAGAACCCGAGACAAGTTCGGAACCGGAAATAACAGCAGAACCTGAGACAACTTCAGAACCGGCAATAACAGCAGAACCTGAGACAACTTCAGAACCGGAAATAACAGCAGAACCCGAGACAACTTCTGGAACGGAAATAACAGCAGAACCCGAGACAAGCTCGGAACCGGAATCTACAGCAGAACCCGAGACAAGCTCAGAACCGGAAACCACGGCAGAGCCAGAGACAAGCTCAGAACCGGAATCTACAGCAGAACCCGAGACAAGCTCAGAACCTGAAACCACAGTAGAACCAGAGACAAGCTCAGAACCGGAAATCACTGCAGAGCCAGAGACGGGGACAAAACCCGAGACAAGCTCAGAACCCGAGACTTCGGTGGAGCCGGAGACTAACAGTGAACCAGTGAGTGAAAAAGGAGCTGTTCCTGAAACCAGGCCATCAGTGGTTGAAATAGTCGTTCCTCCATTTGCACTCATGGCAGTTATTGTATTAGGTAAGTGAAACGATATGAATGAATAACTGTGGAATGTGTATAGCGCCTGCATTTTACTTCGCAACATTTGCCACACGTCCTCAGAAATTCACAAATCATGAGGAGAAAACCACTGATATGACATGTTTCTAGTATTATATCACAGATACTATTAGAATGGCGAATGCATGTTCTGATACCTACAGAACGTATTGGTGCAGATATGATTCTATAGCGCTGAAATGATTCTTTTTAATCATTGCAGCATAAACCGTAGGCAATAGAATGTACATTTATCTTTACTTCGTGTGATGTTCACATAGAGGCTTCTTAAGGTGCCACCTACATGAATCATAAGAAAATTTCTACGCAAAGCTTGAAATATTTTGTATCATCACATGATCTATAATTACCTAAAAAAACCCAGATACATGAAGTATACAACTGTGTGTGTTCTTGTGTGTGCTTCCGTGTGTGTATTTGTTCTGCATGTATGCACTATTCTTCAAGGACAGACTATCTTATAGGCGTTAGTTTGTTTTAAGTCTAGTGTAACTTTGGATTATGATTAACACCGCTTTAAGAATGATCGTCTTTATATATCTTTACTTGTCCCAATTTCCCTGCAGGTCTTGTGTTCCTGGTGTTAAAGGCGCGTTTCACAACCGTTCCTTCAACTGTACTAAGCATGGGTAAAAGTGCGATGAGAGCAATGTGGCTTCAAACGGCCAAAGTATCCTGTGAACTGAAACCCAAAATCATCAATATGGAGAACAATAACCAGGAAAAGCTTGTGAAGGATGCTGATGATGAATTTCTTTCACCATTTGATATCGAGGTCATTGACAGCCTCAGAACCTCCCACAACCGACCACAGGAACTGATTCGAATCGCTCTTCCGGCAGTGCTTTCCCTTGCTCTTTGTCCTCTTACCTTGTACCTGTATGAACCGTTCACCTTATTTCTCTGGCCCAAAGACCAGTACGCGACGCCTCCCGATATCAACGATGCCATTGCCTGTTTCCTAGCTCCAGCTGGACTCGTGTACGCAACATCGTTTGGCTTTGCCTTCCAGTCAGCCCTCAACAAGCAGCATGAGATCCTCACTAAGATGACTGGAGAGATGAGCATGATAGATCACATTGCTACATTTACTACCAAGATTCGACTGCCCAACAAGAAGCTCAGGCTTGACATATACCGAGCTATAAAAGCTGAGGCTATATTCATGATATTGCAGCTTCTGGACAGAGATCAGTCATCCTATGTCAACAGACCGAAAGAAGACGTGAAAGGTAGGATATGTGAAAGATTGCAAAGGTTCATTAGAAAAATCATTTGTTATCCCAGGTCACTTGATTGTGAGACAATACAAGTATCTATTTGAAGATCCAGAGTAGAATAGGTCTTCCGCAACAACTGTTTGTCGTAAGTGGCGATAAATTCTTAGCTAACGCACGTGATCGTTTTACCATTGTGTACATCTCTGATCATTGTCAATCACTGGACTGTCCAGTCCAAACTCGTCTATTGATAGACATCCATCAAATATCTGGGACATGGGTCAAATAAACAAAAGAATCAATACTTTTTTGAGCAGACATCCATAAGTTATGAAACTTCTCTGTGCCAGTGTCTTACTTTAGTGTCTTATCCCCAAAAATTTAGGGGGATTTAGCATACCTAAATCACATTTCTTTCCGTCGGTGAGACAAACTTTTCTTTCTCAAACGAATGACCTGTATTCGGCCATGACACGTTTCCATTACTATTTGCCAAATAGTTCGAAGTATTTACTAGAAGATACACAAGAACACTGCACTGTAGTGTAAGGTAACAAACAACATGCTCCATGTAAACTGTGGGATTTTGCCGATGCGCCCGGTATTGTAGAACATGCAAACTAGTTTGGCAAGAAGTTGGTGTTACCCATCCATATAATTTGATTGAGTGCGAGCCGCTGTGTGTCGAGTAAGATGTTCCGTAAACTCATTACGCGAACAGGGATATAACAAACCCTCTCCTCTGCTGACCGTTATAGCCACTGCGATACTGACAAGGTTGTATTCTGGACATTAAGGCCCTATTCATGTAAACGTATGGGCTTATGTTGCGGATGTTGTGGGATGAGAAAATCTACATTAGTTTGTTTTATCATGAAACATAGAAAACCAGTTGCCAAATCCTATTGAAATTGACTGTCTGAATGCTCTAAAACGTACTGTGATTTAGAAATCCATATTAATGACCGACATTTAAGTGCAATCTTGTGTTTCCTTACGATACAAAAATTCATTTTGTAATTTTATGCTACCATAGCTTACTGCCCCATACATGTAGTAATCAAGGGGCATCAATAGTCAATAAAAACGCCAATAATACATGACAGATAGACAATCACGTGTTCAACAGTAACACTATGCCATGTTACCCGGTTATCATGTGGAACTATCTGAGATATATCACCCCTGTCCCTTCATATTACAGCTGCGCATAATGTGAAGTTTGGATTGCAGAACACCAGAACTTAGCAAATACGTCTTTTGTCACAAGTCAGACCAATGACAGCTATCAAATTGAAACGATCCAATTTGTACCGAACAAAAACACTGAGATCTTTATTTGGGGGGAGAGAAAAGTGAGTATCTGTTATCGTAAACGTGCCCACAAACATATTCATGGTGTGTATTATATGTTTTCTGTTCTGTATACAAACACGAAAATCAGGTACTGCCACGGTACGATGAATGTCTTTTCCTTGATACACCAATGAAACCTTTTGCGCACTGCCAGCGCACGCATTTTACAAAAATGACAGATGCGTATTGTATGTGGTAAACAAAACTTGTTTTGGTACTGCATGGTCGTAAAACTACAACGGTAACAAAGAAATCAATGTAGTCATTAATACATGGTTGAACAGGGAGACGTGTACTGAGGTACCAATTTTCAATGTTGGACCAGCTGTTAAAATAGAGTAGTAGAGAAAAAAAGTGTTTAAGACTGTCTCCATCTGAGACAGTGCAGAGGTGCACATTATGCTAGTCCATAAACATGTTTATTTCTTGAACAATATTGACCCCCGAAAACTAGGACATAGCCTAGTGGCTTTAGTTGTCACCTCATGATAATAAATCTTTCTTCTTTCACTTACGTCAAACACCTGTATAATGTACAATGTGCGAAACTCGCGTCAACAGCGTGCAATATTTATGTTCCACAAATGTTCAGAGATCGACATCAAATCATTGCACCCCGACGCACACCGATCGTGATTGATATGTCATGAAAAGCTGCGTTTCCTGGTACACTCACGCCGTAAAATCTTTTTTATTGATTGTTGATAAGATGCATTAAGGCTATCATAAAACTCAATTGATATTACATTAATATTTGAAGCTGAGCATGCCAATACATGTGACACTCTATCCTCCTGTGTGCAACCTCGGTGGTCGATACATAAGCTCAGAGAAAAACATCTCTCTGTGTGTCGTAGCGTCTTTGAATTTGCATGTACTGTTGGTGCTGGGATCCATAGAGTTCATGTCATCATACTGCATATTTAAAGTTCCACGCTTGGGGGACGAAACTGATTCCTGAGTCTGACATAAAGCGTTTAACGTTCAAGGTTATGTCGTGGCAAGGATCAAGTTATTGCATTGCAGTGAAACACTGATGGCGCACCGACAACGTTTAATGTACATGCTAGCTTACATCTATACTTATTGATCAGTAATTGTTAATAACAACGCAAGCGTTGGTAACAAAAGTGAATGTTAGAGTCCTTACTATAATCAGGACAAGGAAGTTTGTTTAAAATCGTTTTAACCTTTTATCTATGATGTACAAAGGGGAAAAAAGGGCAAATTAATACCTCAGAAACTAACCTCATAGATTTAATACCCCAGGCCTGACCTCATAGACCTCGTTGTGTTTGGAAAATAAAGAAATAAATAAGTTAGTGCTATAATCTGACGCATCTGTATAATCTGTAATCTCATAGATGAGTAGTGCAGACGGGAAGGGAAAGTACATATCGAAATGAACATAATTTACAGAATAGGATAGATGACGCCGAGTTATTCCCTGTTGTTGTTGTTTCAGTCAAAATTTGGACTGTTGTGGATATTCTGCGACACGTGGACACAGACAGTAAACATCACGTGGACAGAGTGCTACTCGAGAAAATCATCAGTAACATCATCTTTCTGAACAGCGTTTGTTCCGACCGGATGGGTATTCTCCACGCACGGATACATCCGCTCAAGTAAGTAATTCTGTGGGCAGAAAAGGGGCATCGTTGTGACAGCGAACACATATTCATCACATCCGTCACGCATGATACACCCGTAAAGATCACGGTCAGAATTGGCCTTCAACAACCACTGCTTATCGCAAGAGATGACTGACGGTATCGGGTGGTCAGGCTCCCTTACTTTGTTGACATATATTCCTATTTCGGAGATGGACACTCATGACACACAAAACTGAATTATCTGGTCCAGACTCGATTATGTACAGACCTCTGACGTGTAGGTGGAATATTGCTAAATGCGGCGTTCAGAATCAAGCAGCCAACAATCAATCAATCAATCAATCAATCGGTATATACATCTGCTTCACATAATGAAAACCCCGTGCAAATAATACTGTTATGTTAAGTTTCGCACATCCAAATGAAAGTGAAATCCGGGATCTAACAGTATGTTAGCATTAAACATATACGTTTATGGGCTGTCTGTTTTATACATAGGAAATTTGAATAGTTATTAATATCGTAGGTAAGTACGTACATGTTTAGAACATGTTTAGTTAGTTCGGAGCAGGTTCCGTAAGAAGGAGAACGCATTGTTTCCTGTACATGACCCATACGCACATAGGAAACATGACCCACACGCACTGTTTCCTGTACATGATCCATGCGCATTGTTTCCTGTACATGGCCCACACGCATTGTTTCTTGTACATGACTCAGCCGCATTGTTTCCTGTACATGACCCATACGCATTGTTTCCTGTACATGACCTATGCGCATTGTTTCTTGTAGATGACTCACATGCATTGTTTCCTGTACATGACCCACACACATTGTTTCCTGTACATGACCCACACGCATTGTTTCCTGTACATGACTCACACGCATTGTTTTCCTGTACATGGCCCATACGCATTGTTTCCTGTGCATGACACATGCGCATTGTTTCTTGTACGTGATCCATACGCATTGTTTCCTGTACACAACATATACGCATTGTTACATGTACACGACCCATGCTCATTGTTTCCGTACATGACCCATACGCATTGTTACATGTATATGACATTGTTTTCTCTGAATAGTTTTCCGTCTCTACCAACATGACCTTCTGACTTCAGGTGGGCGTTTTTGGAGACACTGGGGTTCTTCTCCTTCATAGGAATCCTCCTCCTTCACGCATACTCCTACCGAATGGAGCTTGTCATGTGCATCATCACTGTCTTCTCCATCAGTATGCTGTGCTACGTCGTATCTGACCTCGATTCGCCTTTCAGTGGTTTCTTCAGAGTGGACCTGTCCGTGTTGGAGGTGGTCATCGAGAGACTGGCCGCCATGTATGAGCTGGCGAAGATGGGACACGGCAACCTGGTCTTCTACCCGGACAAACATCCAGCTGGTGCTTACAAAGCTGGTGCGCACACAAAGACGAAACCAGAAAAGGACAGAATGCAAGCGTGGTAACAACAGTGTGACAGAAGCTACACCTGCCCTTTATTGTGGAGAGATGGTAACAGAATGATTGTGTCGGTACCCATAGTGCTGGCTGAAATGGGGAAACACTGACGTTCACGTACATGTCCTCGTGATGACGGAACTACTGGAGTTGACTGCCCTGGCACTGTATGTGTCGTGTTAAACGTACATACTTACATGAGAGGCCCTAGTAATGGGAATGAAGTAGACTTAATGCACTGCCACGGTAAATTGTCTTCAAAGGTTTCGTGTGTCCATTTATCCTCTCTGTCTGTGTCATAGGATAAACTGTTGCACAGTGACATTTAACAAATGGGCGGTGCGTGTGTTCTGTTGTGTATATATGTGACGGGCGTTCTCAAGTACTGTTTAACGTCATGTATACATTTGCGTATTCATATTTCTTAGAGTGCTTCTACTTTCAAAACTGAAATGCAAGTATGGAATTGTTCGCGCACTCGCTTTCCGTATCATCATACATGGAAAACACCAACATTAGTCGCGTTGATAAGGGCAACGAGGAAGAAGACACTCACACGATAGGTTGTGTATGTGTGTGTGTGTGTGTGTGTGTGTGTGTATGTTTTTTTTTTTTGCGTGCGTGTGTGTGTGTGTGTGTGATGTGGTTAGGCTGTTCCAAAGTAAGTAATACCATGCTGTTTGTAACAGCAGGTAACGTGTGCTAGTTTTCCCTGTGATATACTGCAGCAATTTGATTACTTTGCTTGACCACCTTGCATATTGTGTTAAATACATATGTATATATAACACATTACACATGCACACATACACACACGCAGGCACGCAGGCACACACACATATACATACATACATACATACATTCATACATACATACATACATTCATACATACATACATACATACATACATACATACATACATACATACATACATACATACATACATACATTCATACATACATACATACATACATACATACATATATACATACATACATACATACACAGCTAGTCACTTATCATCACATTGACTGTATTTCATTTGTATAGAACAATGCCGTCCCAATAAATGCACTAGTTAATCAATAAATGCACCATTTTACTACCTTTGTGAATTTTTTGTAACGTACTGTCCCTTTAAGTGAAAATAGGGTCGAGAGTAGCATGGCGACTAAGTGTACGAGCCTCCACATAGATGCAATGTGTGAAGCCCCACATTTGTGTCCCTTTCGTGGTGTGGCTAGAATATTACCGAGCCAAATGCACTCTCTCACTCACTCATACACTCAGCTGAAGATACCCTTTTCAACACTCTTTGAGGAAGTACAGACCGCATGAGTTTCATTTGCCCCTGGAGAAAATATATGAATTTTATGATATATTTGGTAGAACGAACTCCACGCGATTTGTGAGTAAAATTGTCTTTCATCGTCACTCTTTTCAAGTTGTTGATCAGTAGATTGCCTGGTCAGGACTAGAATATTTCCAAACCACCGCCTTATAGGAATATTGCGGTGCAGTTAAACAACAAACATATCTACAACATGTCCTCAGTTCTGGATTTGAGTTCCTTATGCTTGAATGCAACATTCAGAATGGGCGTGGGCCTAATGGCTTCTCGTGGAAGTAATGAAGTAAGATGGCCACTTAATTCGGTGAAATTCGGTCAAATGTAATTATTCTTGCATTTCGAGGCACACGGTCAAAACAACAAACTGATAGGATAATAGTCCTGCTTTCAGCTGATGTTTCAGTGGGCGAGATAAAGGTCCTTCACAGGAATGGGTATCTGCCGATGGTACTTGTTCCCATGGCGAGAAGACAAGCTGTGTCGTCAAAGACGCAGCAACAATCAAACTTGGAAATAAGACTCAGGGAAAATGCCTCTTACCCTGTTTACGTACACGTACTTAGGCCATTTGGCGTGTGAGTGTTGCCAGGCATTAAAAGTATAACAGATCCCCTGGAGACTGATAATAACCTCGCAGTAGGTTTATCTCTACATTCAACAGTTTCAGCTGTTTATATATTGAAGATTTCCTGAAAAAGACGAATAGATACATTTTGAACAATAAAATTTCAAAAAAAAATTTCAAAAATTTATATTAGCAGGCAGTGTCATTGCCTCTGCAGAATGGATATGGCCTTTCAACTAATGGTGTTTCACAAAGCGACTTTTCAAATCAGAGATACGTGAGAAGAAAATCTAAAACTATGTCAATGACATGTATTTGGGGAAAACACCATCTCAAGCAATAATCTATACGCAATAGAAGGTATCTGTGACGATTTCCAAGTGACTGTTGAGAATTGTACACATAACAGTGGTAAATATAACAGTTACTATATACGTCGTCGGTCGCATAAAACTACATAAATTGGGGAAACTGAAAATAAAATTCCACTCCTCTTAGCGGAAATGTTGCAGCAGCAAAACAACAGTTGGTCTGAAACTCTGTGGAATCTAAACGCTTGCCTGTCAAAGGCATTAGCATCTATGTCGAAATGTCGTCTAGCGGCATTTAGAAGCTGTTATATATGACCAAGATCTTTTATGGATTAAGTTTTTCTTTAATTCTTGACACAGAACGTTTCGGGGTCATTTCAGAACCTTTCATCAAGATTCACGACCAAAGTGTTACTAAACATTCTCATTAAACACAAATTTGTCCGCATTCTATATGTTAATCATCAAAATACTTTTACTTTGAAATTTCTTGGGCCTCTTTATATCATATTAAGTTTGAGTTAAGTGCAACATTAACGTTATATCCTTTCATGTTTAGTCGTTATAATGCTAATATAGATGTACGAATGGAACAAGCATTTTGTTCACGTCTGCACACTTACACCCGTCGCTATGACGATTGATGGGTAATCCACCAATCAGTGGAGCAATCGGTAGACATTTGGCATATGTTTCGACGTCAAACAAAGCGAAGTCAATGTGATTTTATATTTCTCCCATGTTAAAGCTAGCTGCTAATAACAATGTCGGTCTGCACAATATATGCAATTATAATCAAACACTCCGCGTGACTGAGCAATACACGCCAAGTTCAATATGTGATACAGCCCAGACCTCTAGCATCAATACAATCATTGCAAAGTTATAATTCAGAGATCTCGCAGTCTTTTCCTCCTAGGCTTAATGAATGATTTACACCTGCCACTCCTTTGGTTTGTGAGGAGGCATTGGTGCCAGGAGAAAGTCCTTCCATGTCGATTTATAGAACTCACTGTGATTAATCGAAAAAAATAAACCGTTAGAAAATTGTAAAACATTCCTTCACTTTGTCGAACACAATCGCAAATCTCTAACAGGTCATGGGGAATCTATACGTATATCATATATTACCTGTGGCATCCTTTCTACATTATATACGCTTCAAATACCTTCGAATTTATAACATAAGTTAATATATCTCACGGCCGAAGGAAACGTCACCTCGCTCTTGTAACATGTCACAAAGCAACAATCTCACATTTTGAAAGTTTAACAATCATATTTGGAAAACTAACGGTTTTACAACATTCTGAATCGTGACAGTGCGAACTACAGATATGAATGAATACTCTATACAACTGAATCAAGGTATTCGAGCACCATCTGTTCTAAAGTGACGATAGGCAGTTTAATATCGTACATATCGTGTATGGTCACCCTTGCCATGTTTGCAAGCATGAACGCGACGTCTTGCAGATGATGTCAGTCGTCTGATCACATGTATCGGGATTCCCCACCATTCTTCACTTGTCGGTATTGGTGGCTATTGCTTGTTGATTTATCGTCCAAGGTGGCCCCACAGATGTTCAATCGATGATCGAGATGAGCTGGCCAAGGAAGTAACATCACATTCTGGGCACGAATGAGGTCCATACTGATGCGTGCCTTGTGAGGTGTGACCGTGTCTTGTTGGAACACGGTACGTTGATGACTCTGCACGGAAGGCACGGCGACTGGTCCCAAAACGTCATCGATGTACTGTGCAGTTGTTAGATTACCATGAATCACGTTAAGATCAATCTTCATTTCGTCACAAATCCCTCCCCAGACCATAACGCTTCCAACACCATAGTGGATTTTTGTTGTACGCAGCAACGTCATGTACGTTCTCCCCGTCTCCGCTATACCAATTGTCTACCGTTGGGTTTTAACTCTTTCGTCTGTAAGAACCCTGGACCAGAGAGCTCAACAATTCTCGCCACCTCAGACCTCGACGACGATGTTCCCGAGTCAACATTGGATTGTTCGTTTGAACAATTCATGAACCTTGCAACGTGGGACGGCGTCGCTCCCAAAGCCAGCATACCAATAGCTCGCTTTCTCTGCTGTGCTGTTAACCTCGGCATGTTTCCTTACTGCCATACGATGTGGTAATGAAATATATTATTTCTCTACACATTTTATACCTGAATTCAATACGGCTTTTTTACAAATGGATTTTGCAAAATTCAGTGCAAATTCAACATTTATACACAAATTACATGAATCTCGAGCAATTCAAAGGACTGCGCACGTTAGTTGCTTAACCACGGGGGTAATATATAATTTTGATACACATGTTCAATCATGTAGGGGTCAAGTTATAAGCATTAAAGAAACCCATTTATTAAACAGACCTGTCTTTAGTTGCACGTCCGTGATGCTGGCGGGGCTCTGTAACCACCCCTGGCAAGATGCAGTCCCATAACTAATATTTAGACAGTGAAGGTATTCAATGACAAATTACTTTCTGAAGGGGATGAGGTCCATACCATGTGAAAATAATTTGAACTCACAGCCATTTATTAATGCTATTTACGCCACCCCAACCCGGGGTTTAAATAGACTGGCCGCGATTACTCCTTGTTTGCTTCGTCATGCCGGGGATTGGGTGAAGGCAGGCAAACAATATCATGGACAACCATAATCACATGAATGCCATATACAAGCACGACATTAATGAACAATCATATACAGCCACAAACATAAAGATGGTTCAGTTTCGCCGGGTATCTCGCTCGCTAGATTATCAAAAAGACTAGCATCGGTGAGGGTGTCAAGCTGAGGAATCTTTCAAAGAATAATACTTTGAAATGTATCAAATCCGTCGTATCCTGATACGAATTTCCATCTGCTTGCGATAGAGTTTAGGTCATATCTATAGAACAGTACTAGATCTAAGTCAGTATCTCATCCGTTGTGTACATATGACATGCAGTGGTAAATATGATAGCGTGTTTGCTAACTTTTTAAAAAACATAACCATTCTAATTCAGAGGTCGATCCATTCGTAATAAAGACGAAAGAATGAACAGTCAAACTATGGAATCGACCCGCTGACAGTTTCTTTCTTTATCATCGCTTTTCATATATCTGCTAGCCGTGAAGATCCGAGTTAGAATATTGGCCTTCATGCTTCTCGTATGAGACGACGAACGGGATCGGTTGGTCATCAGTTGACTCATGTCATCTGTTCCCAATAGCGCAGATCGATGCTCATGCTGTTGATCACTGGGTTGACTGGTCCAGACTCGATTATTTACAGACCGCCGCCATATAGAAGGAATAGTGCGGCTTAAAACTAAACTCACTCAGATATCTGTAAGCGCATAGGTGATGAATATCTCTCCCGTCACGTGCGTTCTTTGGGTTTATTAAATGTAAGTAGCATTCAGACACTCATTTAGTTTCGTTCCACGTCGTGGGCTACCTGGGTCTAATAATCAGGGTAAGTTCTCCAGGCCCTGGAGAAACCTGAACAGATACGTCTGTCAGTGTTGGATTCCTTGGAATCGTCTGTTCATATTGTTCTGGGTCTAACATGGAGTGGCCTATACGATCTGTGATGGCATGCTCTGTATAAACTCCACTTCTGTCCTTCAAGTGCCACACATTGTTACCTGAAACCACGTTGTATTTTATCCTGTATAACCGTCTAGTGGTGCGACAGATCAACAATGGACATCTAAACACTTGGTTGATCACAAAGACTATACAATCGATAACTC
Source organism: Haliotis asinina (assembly GCF_037392515.1). Taxonomy (NCBI): domain Eukaryota; kingdom Metazoa; phylum Mollusca; class Gastropoda; order Lepetellida; family Haliotidae; genus Haliotis; species Haliotis asinina. The sequence continues at coordinate 55,734,804 of NC_090282.1, read as the reverse complement.
ACTCTTCACTTAGCGGCAGTTTCTGATTAAGTGGTCGGTCCTGAGGGCAGGAGACGCTATGTAAAAATCATTCATTATACAACGACGTGAAGGACCGAGTTGTAGTTGCATGGATATAGATGTGCCGTTGAAAGGAGTTTCCACCTAACACTCAACATCGCCAGTTTGCAGGGCTACATAGTAACACATTTACAAATATATTAGCAACTTAAGCTTCACAAAACGTAAACAATATACGCAGTCTGTACAAAATAATTCTGTAAGCTGTATTTCTAATTACCGCTGAAGTGTGCTAACTTTATTTCATTTATTTATCACATAAATACAGCAACTGTTTGGTTAGAAACAAGGAACTGAACATGTAGGTAGACATTAATAGTGCGTTTTGCGTATTTCAAGATAATCGATGATACGTCAACACCGATAATTGCTCTTGTAGAGACAACCATGTTACTCAGTACACAGTTGTCAGCCATCACCGTGCAGACAGCAGATATAAGTTTCATTCATGAAATTTGGTTTTAATGAATCATCGGTTGTGTTGCCTCGGGCATATTCTGCATCAAATTCATGAATTAGGTACACCCGTCCACCGGTGGAACATTTCGTCAAGAATTATGATTTCCTCATAACGATTCACTGATTTTCTAGCTTTACTTCCACTGTCCGAGAAACAATCCTACCGATATCAGATCTATAGTTCTCTACTTCTGGATTAAACCTGACACTGAACCTAAGATCAAGCGTGCGCATGCATGATTGCGATTCTGGGCCCTTTACGTACCCTGTGTGGTAAACAAGTGGGACTTCGGGTTTTCATCCCAAATTAAGCTGACGCATTGAAAAAACTGCTGCCCTAAGGGAACGTTAATCCGGACCACAGACTAATCCCGGCCACAGGGTGGGGAGAAGGAGGTATCTACATAACAACGAACGAATGACGGAATAGATAAGAAGCAAGATCTTTCATCAAGATCTGCCATTGTCCGATTTTCCTTTTGATTTAGTTCCCTCACTCTATAAGACATATTTGTCGACATCAGAGGTCTTTGCCGTCTCTGTCACCCTTTAATCAATGTGCTGAATGCATTGTTTCTTGGCATAAGTAACATTCACTCGTTCAATAGCTCGATAGACATGTAGTAGTTCTTTTGGTGTTTTTCAATAGAGGTTTCCTTTGAATTGAGAGACCCACTAGCAACTAACAGCAAGACTTAACGTCTGATGAGCGTGGCCAACGAGGCGTAGGTTTCGAGAAGTGGTTGTCGGGTATGTTCCATATTCTGATGCTTGGCAGTGATGAACAAGTCCACTCTAGCAATGAGGGCCTCGGATTTAACGTACAATATGTAGTTTGTATACTGATCCATGCATTGCTTGAGATACCTAACACGATGTTCATCAGCCCAGTGTTTGTCATCTGAATGTAAAACACATTGCAATACAATCAGAAATAGAAACAAACAGAACCAAGTCAACCATACATCTACCGGTATAGGGTCAAATACCATATGTAAGTTTATATTTATTGGCTAACACAAAGGAATACAGCATGAGACTTGAAAGGCTGCAACATTCGATATTTGCAGGCAGGTCGTTAGACACACAACTTTAGTCTCTTCAAAATGATATTCTAGCTTAAAGGGGTGTTTTTCAATGTTTTAGTTCATAAACATCAACATGATTTAACAAACTCTGGATAAACTCATGCCTTATTGTTGTGAAAGGTATGTAGATCCTTTCCAGTTCAGAATTAAGGTAACTGACGAGAGAGTATACTCACTGAATGGTTTGGACTCGATCCCGACTCCTCAGCCTCGTTGGATCACTAGCCTGGAGCTTTAGGCAACTCGCCGTAGCACTGCATTCGACTACATCATGTGTTTGATTGTCATTTCAGAAGTTGATGAATAATAAGAAAGTGGCGTTTCTTTGTGGATAACAGCTTCTTTATTATATGCTGATGCGACGTATCGGTATAGATTTTTTAACCGTTATGAAGCAAGCACTTCTGACAACGGTATAAGAATCTACACTGATATGTTGCATCATGATATAATAAAGATGTTGTTAAAGTATACTCAAGTCTTATTGAAGTCCATATGGCAGGGTGCCTTTCTTATTCGAATATACTGCAACTCCAGTTGATCGAGCGTTGCGGTGGTTGATCATAATTTTCATGAACTCAAGGCCACAAGGGCTTGTAAAGGCTAGAAACTGCCATCAAGGTATGTTCTGATAGTGATAAGACACCGTTAGTGGCAGTACATACATTGATGACAGTGTTACAAGCTTCTGTGTTCGCGGCGAGGTGTCACACCGCCCGTAAATACCATATCTTAATTATATGAACTTATAATAATCGTCGATCGCTGTAGTGAACACCATGACGAAAGACGCTGCCGTATACATACGTTGCACTGTATATTACACATTCTCTGAATCTTCAGTATCATTATCGATTATATCCGTGTCTTTTGCACCGATCAAATATCTGAATCACGGTGACACCGGGAACCTCATATCGCTGCCTGCATGTTTGTTTAGGATATCAACGGATATATTAATAAAATCAACATTTAACTATACTAGAAGAAAGGGAAGGAGAGTAGGGTATATGTTTGTACGACGCTCCCAGCCTCTGCAATGTTCTCACTATATCCCAGCAGTCTTTAAATATTCTGGTCTTTGTCAAATAAAAATACGTAGTGATGGATATTATAGGCTACGTAAAACGTAGGGCGGCCAACAATCAGGTTATCCCGACCATCGACCGAAATGAGTGTCCTCTTACAAGACTGATTCCAACTCGAGTGTGGATTATCTGCTGCGATTAATTTGGAATCGTAGAAGGGACATAATCGCATTGTCGCGCTTTGAAAGATATCATTTGTTAGTAGTCCAAAGCGCGACAATGCGAAAACACCACAGTTTTAAGGTGAATATGTCGCATTGTCTCATTGTCGCCCCATCTGTGTGGGAACCCCCCCCACCCCACCCCCCAAAAAAAAAAACCAAGCAAAACCCCTCCCCCAAAAAAAACAAAAACAAAAAAAAAAAAAAAAAAAAAAAAAAAGAACACAGCAACTTAAAATGCTCGTGAACACAACAATGTCCCTTCAAAGATTCAAATGATTAGGCTGTACAAATGCAACTTAAGAACGCTAATGGCTTCATTTACTCTCACAGAATGTACAGAGTTTCTAACGGTAATATACCCTGCTCACGTGACATCCACTTGTCGGGACAGGTCAATGATTACAGTTTGAGGTTGATATGCTTTAACTGACTCGGGGTCTTGACAGATTCGAGGATATTCATCTCCAATTCATGGTTAACACCCTGTAGTCACAGTTGAGAGAAACGCCAAATTTATTACTTGTATAATATAGCAAAACGCAATAGTCTGATCGAAGTACTAAACCGACCTTGGCGATTTGTGCTTCGGTAGTCAATACGTATAAAGTCAGTTATTGTTATTAAAACTCCTAAAAAAGTGGAGAAAATACACAGATACACTTCTGTTCCTTGTTGCATTGGGTCTGTTTTATTACCTGGTCCTCGTGGTACGCTTGTTGTCGGCCAAAGCCGAGCATAATTATATCAGAAATACAAAGTTAATGACTCGTCCCTATGTAGATTTTACGAGCGTTTCACACTATTCTGCAACGTTGGATGCCGTTTGTTTTAGAACCATGTTTCGTAAGGCCGGTTCTGATGTACTGCTTCCGAGGTAATGTATAAGAGATATAAACAATGGAACACCCTCGATTACTCAAAGTAATGCATGCTCATTCTTTGATGCATAAATGCAGAACAGAGATGAACAATGTTCGTCAACTCTTTTCCCTTTCTCCATTTCCTATTCTTTTAAATACTTAACACAATCACATGATAGGTATGATACCCTGGAATATGAAGTTCAACATAAAACAGACAGAATTCCACTGATAACAATTATCGAGGTATTGTCAAGTAAACAGTTAACTTACATTCATATTTTATCTATGCGCGTGACAACAGTTATACATGCATGGACAAGTGTGTGGAAGTGGTTTAGCTGATGTCTGCTGTCAAAATATTGCTGTATGACATCAGCTGGTCAGAAATCGAATAACAATAGTGAGTGAATTTAGTTTTACGCCGCGTTTAACAATATTCCAACAATACCACGGTGGGAACACCCGAAACGGGCTTCAAACATTGTATCCACGTGGGGAATCGAACCCGATCCTTCGGGCACATGCTTTAATTAACCACTAGAATACCTGTTAGCAGCTACACTGAACCGTCGCTAACACTGATAATACAGACGTTGCATGCCCATAGAACACTGTCCGATGTTAAAGTGTTACATCGGTGAAATGTCACGGTTTGTGGATATGTAAATATCGATATCTATCTCCACTGACCATGCTGACTATGATAGATGACATCATTGTTTGTTGAGGTATACATCGGTATCTACATTCGGTCATACTGTACACAGTCTGATCACCATGGTCACTTCACAAATCGCATCAGTTACACACTCAGTGACGGTCACGCAAATTACCTGAAACGCCCAGATCCTATGTGACGAATCTTCGGACTGTCAAAATGTACGTGGATACATTTGTGAGCTAAAAATAGAAATATCTTGTTCATTCGTGCATCACTCAATGTAGAGTATACAATGTACACGTCAGCCGTCTCTGATGCCAGTGGAAAGTGTATCTGACAAACTTCGAGCGTCTTGTGAAGCGTATATACTCTATTGTAGCATGGTTTATCATTTATCTGCAGGAACACTGGTCTCGAGTTAAAGAATCTGTTTTAACGTCTTCACAGTTGTGTTTATTTGCTGTCACGACAGTAAAACCCTATCCCTTCTTTTTATATTAGTTTTATTTCAATTATGCTGTAGCAGTAGCCCTATCAACGGCGTGAATTCGTCTAAAGCTGCCATAAGTTATTGCACTGGCGACATTTTCCAGCAATGATCCCTCCCTAGAAAATTTAACCAATCGTGGCTTTCTAAGGAATTTTGCCCGGTCCTTTCTCTTCCGCCTTGGTCAACTATCAACATGGTGAGATTGAAGTGACGGCTTTGAAATCAAGGCCCATCTAGCTTATTTTCCCATTTTATTTGCAAAATAAATACAACACATTACACACAATATATATCCAAATTGATGGATGACATAATTTAACTTTGTTCGGTCAGGCATATGTATAATCTGTACAGTTATGACCCATACCCGAACCGAAACTTCGTTGAAACCAAGATTATTTCACCCAGCAATGACATCTGCAGCGAATTCTCTGAAATCTTCACCGAAACACAAGTTTCTTGGCACACTGTTTTGTCAACCCTTTATCCAGTTTCAATATTGGGCTTTGAATGACTTGTTTTGACAGACAAATCTGAACTGTTTCGCTCAAAAGTATGCTCTTGCAAATCTACCAATTGACTTGTCGACTAAAATAGTAAAAAGTTTCATTTGATGTGGTCAGCGAATACCTCATTTTGACAGACAAACCGTGTCTTAATTCTGATTAGTTCAGACCCGTGAAGGTCCCGGGGTAGAATAGGCCTTCAGCAACCCATGCTTGTCATAAAAGGCGACTATGCTTGTCGTAAGAGGCGACTAACGGGATCGGGTGGTCAGGCTCGCTGACTTGGTTGACACATGTCATCGGTTCCCAATTGCGCAGATCGATGCTCATGTTGTTGATCACTGGATTGTCTGGTCCAGGCTCGATTATTTACAGACTGTCGCCATATAGCTGGAATATTGCTAAGTGCGACGTAAAACTAAAAACTTCAATACTTCTGTTTAGTTCATGATACTGTGTCCACGATACTCAACAGTAACGACCATAATGTGTCAAGCAGCATGTGTTGTTCAGACTTTGCTTTATTTTAATTCAAAGCAGTGTTGTTTTGCACAAATAAGGTTTGAATGGAAACACAATTAGCAGACTTGGTCAAGTTGTCAAGTAATGATTGATAGACTGTCTAAGTAATCATTGCCATATAAAATTTGCCCAACACAGCAGTCTAAGTAAACTTAGTCTCAATGTATTTCGTTACTCTCCACCTTGGAGTCTAACAAAACCTAGTAGAAGGTCGTGTCAGGTAACCTTTGAGCGACCAATGACCGTCTAATCAATCGTGAGACGGTTAAATAGATTTAACCAATCAGACATCAACTACTATTTAGGGATCAGAGGGACTTTCAAAATATTCAGGTCACTTACACAGATCTCTCCACAAACAAAAATCTGCATATACACAGTTATTTGACCTGCAGTATATACGCTTTGGGGTTTCTGTTGACATGGCTACCATTAGCTAATATTTCCGCAAGATAACATCCTTGAATATTGTCAAAACACTATTTTCAGCGAGTGTTTACTCAACATTGTCATGGTTGTACGTGTACCGTGTGCATCACCCGGAAGTGATCGTGCGCTAGATAGCATTCGAAATTGTTCGGGTACGAACTTTTTCGAGATAAAAAGTTCAAAAGGTATGTGCGAATATGCACTTTTGCGATTTGGTAAGCTGTGTTCTGATTGATCAATCTCAAAGGTTACCTGACGCGACCTCCCATAAGGTTTGTTAGCCTCAGTAGTGGAGCGTAATGAAAAGTACTGAGGATAAGTTTACTAAGACTGCCCAACACAGAATCTCCCAGCGATGTTTCAGGTTCCTGAGCATTGGCTGCATGTTAAATTAGCTCTTGTAAGAACTTGAGTCAGCCCTACCAGGTAAATGGTGCAACAGCACTTGTAGTTTCAGTCCCGATCAGGGTGGTGGGGAAGCCAAGTGGTTAATGCGTTTGCTCATCACACTTTTAGACCCACATGGGTACAATGTGTGAAGGCTGAAGCCCATTTCTGGTGTCCCCTGCCATGATATTGCAAGAATATTGCTAAAAGTACTCACTCTTACTCGCTTGGTCCAGATAATCTGTGTTCAGTTGAAGATTGAAATTCACAAAGTAACTGTAAGTGTAAACCATCTGCTTTCCAGACATTTGCATGCAAATACACACGCAAAAGTATTATAGATCTGTGCCTTGTGCATTGTATGTTCTTTAGCTTGGGTAAATGTTTGTCTTACTTACAACGTATGTACAGCAGGAACTGTACAGTGAATAAATGTTTAAAATAACTCAGCAGTTACCTTTGTTAGGAAGTTATGCAAATATGTAACTCACTTCGAGCAGCGTGAAAATATTGAAATTATATCTTGCAAGAAACAACAGAGCAGTATTTTGTGCGTGTGCTCTGTGATCCCAGTTCAAGTGAAAAGACCTTCATATGGTTGTTTTTTAGATTTTTTATCATGTTTGTTTTTTGTTATGTATTGAAACACATATTTTCTTTCAGGCGCGTGTTCGTACAAAGACCGTGAAAAAAGCTGCTAGAGTTATTATTGAAAAGTACTACACGAAGTTGACCCTTGACTTCCACACAAACAAACGTGTCTGTGAGGAAATAGCCATTATCCCCAGCAAGAAACTCCGAAATAAGATTGCAGGGTAAGATACTATGAAGGGATAGAAATACACACAAGCCACATAACCATTGCCGAAGGGCAGTTATTAGTACTAACCTGTATTTAACAGTGTCTTGCTATGTCGGCTTATCTTGTTTTAATTATAGGTACATGCTGATTAATAATAATTGTGACCACCACTGTCCGGATACACAGCTTATAGTTATAGTTCTTTGTAATTCAGTGGAACAACATAAAGGCATGAAGAGGTCTTTAGAATGTATGGACTATAAGTTACACTTTTATGTGAGTCTTTTATTCTTTCTTTTCTTCTTATTTGTCATCATATGTATGTGATTGATCAGGAGCAACATGTTATGGCGAGGTCTGGTTTTAAGAACATGGTTTCCTTGAAATCTTTTTGCGCTGGAAACTGTAATTTACTTGTCTATTCAAAGGTGATTATAAAAGAAGCAAGTAATTTTGGGTTTTGTGGAATAGTAGATTTGAAAAGTTGGATGTTTAGTCCTAGGCCAAATGCTAGAAAAGTCCCTATCTTTTAGGATCTCTTAGCAGCAGTAAACGTGTTATTCAGTAATTAGTATGACACCTCCCACCCTCCAAAAATTCTTGTTGATGTGTAACTACCAACAGGACGTATCAGGTTTCTGAAAACTAACTGGGTTCAGTCCACTGTTAAAACAATGTCCACATGTTCATAGACAAACTGCTTGAGTATTGATCACATTGTCTGATGGGTGTTGACAAGCACTGGTGTTCAACACTGTCAAGATATGCAGTATGGGTGATAAGGCTGAGTGTATCATATTACCTGATTTTGATGCAATGTCTACATTTGGCCTTGGAGTATATTGTTTTGATGCTTTGCTTTGAAGTGACAAATGACTTGAGTGCTTGTGTTCAGACCTGTTTGTTCACATTTAGCTCATTCATATTAAAAAATACAGTTGTCAAAAGTACAGTTTTGAACAATCTAAGCATACTAATTGTCAGTATTGTATTTTCGACAAATTACTACTTTAACTTTTGTAAAAAAGTAAGAATGAAAATAACAAAATAGAATAATGTATCCCATGGTGTGGAGGACATTAGCATTTGTCCTCGGTAATGTATTTACGATGACTCTAGACTGACTGAGTGTCCGCAAGTTCAACTTTACAAAGCCTTATTTATTTGTTGGCATGTCATGGTAGTTTGTGTGGCAGATTGTCATGTGGGTGGTTGTTGCAGATTTGTCACCCATTTGATGAAGAGAATCCAGCGTGGCCCAGTGCGAGGTATCTCCATCAAGCTGCAAGAGGAGGAGAGAGAGAGGAGAGACAACTATGTGCCAGAGGTACGTTTGCAAGCTCCACCCAGGGCACTGAATATTAGCAGTTCATGCATAAAATTGCCTTTTTGTGGTGGGAGCATTGGTCCAGAGTCCGGAAGGTTGTGGGTTCAATCAGACGTTAAATGTGATACTTGTCGTTCTGAATGTTGCTAGGCATTGATGGGTAGAAAGACGACTGGTTGACTCGAGTTGGTATGATATGTGAAAGTAAGGTATTTAATTTATGTTTATCTGTGGCATGGCGTGTCGATGAGCAAGCACTATAAAACAAGCTGAAGTTTCAGCTAGTAAAAGCAGCCACACATAAACATGCATGCAGATCGTGATATGAGTGAAATATTTCTTCATTAAATGTTAAAGCCCATTTCACCCCGCCAGTTCGGACATGGGATCCAACAGACAAAAACAAACTTGTATCTTTACCTGAAACATTATTTCTGAAATCTTTGTAGAAGTTCTCTTGTTACGTGTTGACGGAGATGTACAATTTTGTTTTGCAGGTTTCTGCTATTGATGTTGACATCATTGAGGTTGATCCAGACACCAAGGAGATGTTGAAGTCTCTGGTGAGATTTGCCAAATGGTTTCTTCAAGTAAATACGTGCATACAGACAGACCTACACACACATTTTTTAATGTTTTTGTGCGGAGTATTTGAACAGGCTTGTGCTTATTCAGTAGAATTTGTGCCTATTGGGAGCCGCAACTTTCACATGTTATGATATTAGCAAATGCTGATTACAAGAAGATTCAGCAGACACCCTATGTCAATTACTGATCAGGGATGTTTATGTTCATTATGTTAGGTCATGGCATTGGCTGATCCAATGATCAGTTCTGTATGAAGGGATATGCAAGAGAGATGAGTTTTTAGTCACTGAGGTAATGTAGTTATATAAAAACCTGTGAAAGATCAGACACGGCTGTTGTGTGTGCTGTATTTTGGGTATGACCTAATTTGATAAAGCTGCACAGCTTTTGCACACTCAACCAAAATGGCTTACCCACCCATTTACCTCTTTATGGTAAATGAACACAGAAGTGTTTATGTTAAGTGGCTGCAGTGATCTGTGAGCCAAGAGTTCAACATTAGCTTTCAGTGGACATTGCACTGAAATTGCCAGGTGTGTTCAAGGCTAAGGGAGATAACTCCGTAAGCTATTTTTATTGCAGCTGTGAGGATGTTGTTGGTGGCTTTTCAAGTGTCATTTTTCACATTAGTCATTCCAATCTGTAGCAAGTATTTCATTGACTCACACATGAAAATCAAAATCTAATTTCAGGACTTTGCCAACATCCCTGGCCTGCAAGTTACACAACCGATCAACTCTGTCAGCTTCAGGGGAGGTAACCAGCGTAACTAAATGTTCTGGCAATTTGTGTAAAGAAAGGGGAAATAAAAAAAAATCAGAAAACTATGTTGTTGTATTTTCTAAGATTAACTGACCCCAAGCTATTCCTGATCTTTTAATACAAAGGGCGAAGGAATAGCTTGGTAATTAATGTGTCTACTTGTCAAGTTGAAGACCCAGGTTGACAGCCCACATGTGCTTAATGTGTGAAGTCAATTTCTGGTGTTGTCTGACATGCTATTGCTTGAATATTGCTGAAAGCAGCAACTAGCTCGTTTTTAATAGTGCCATCAATAGTGTTGTGACATACTTTTGTTTAACATCTTCCTTAAGTTGTTTTGTGTAAGACAGAATGAACTCAGCTAAATAGCAGTTTTTGTACCTGTATTAAATGACAAACTGTTTTTACAATAATACATTATGAGTGTATCTGGTTGGAAAAACAATGATATGCATCTTAAGCATTTTGGACATTACTTATCCTGAGTAAAAAACTGACATTGAGATTGCTTTTAGATTACAATTATTATTTTGATTATGGTATTTTATTTTGTAGTGTAAACTGAGTTCAACCGGCATACTAGAGAGAGGTGATTAGGTGACTCACTCTGTGGGTGTGGTTTTGATCCCTAATGGGATTCAACCCACCAAAAGTTCTAGAGTCTGTACTTTACTAAGGATGTGTAACCCCAAATATAACTTTTTAATATCATATTTCACCCCATGAATATTTTGCTTGTTTCAAATTCTTCCCAATACTTGTGACCATACAAATATCTTGCCTTGCACTTATTCTCTTTGGCCTGGTTTTGTAAAGACATTGTCATTTTGATGAAATTTAAAGACTGAGTTTCAAACCTACACAGATGTGGCTTCCTTGTCTTGTGAAGGCTGTCTTTTGATGCTTAGCAATGCAGTGTTCAAGTACTCATACATTCCATGAAATATCACAAAACTGTTTTATCAGTGTATGACATTTGGCCATTGTGTGAAGTATGTTATGAAGTCTATGATAAAGTGTATGGTGAATTTGTATAGCCTACAAAACACATTTTTGAAATACAGTTCTCTTTTAAATCTAGGGTTTAATTTCCCACTATCCGTCAGGTTCCCAGAGGAGGGGGCTTTCCACAGAACAAGCATGTGAATGGGGTAGTTTAATACAGGGTTCAAGTTTTTAGACAGGCTAGGACAGTAAGGGCCCCCTTGGCCTCATGCTGTGCAGGGCTAGAGCTGCATACTTATTTGGCGTTAACATCACCACATTGACCATTATATTTTCAGAAAATAAGTAAAATCTGAAATGTGATATGTGCTAATTAAACGCTTTTTCATCCGATTATGTAGCAAAAAGTGTTGTTGGACATGTACCGTAAGGCCCATGTTTGTTTATGTAGTAAATTTCTAGGTTAACCTTTAACATTGCAAGACAGTTAAGAGGCACCTGTAGCCCTTAAAAGTCCCGTCACTCATGGACAGGTTTAACATCTACACTGCAGAGGAGGAGCCAATGGGAGACTAATTGGAAACCCATGTTTTTTTGTGGGGAGGTTTGCACCCAGGCCTTTATAGTATTCACTGGTGAACGACATTTTGCAGCATTTTGCCTTTATGCTCTCCTGTAGCTCTCCTTGGAGTGGATGGCAAGTCTGGAAAATTCACTAAACTGCAGTAGGAAAGTTGTTTGAAGTCACCTTAATCTCAAGCTATAAGGTCGTTGATTTGACCCCCGCCGTGTCATGGACACACATGTTGATCACTGGATTGTCTGGCACATACTCTATTTTTTACGGAGAGCTGCTAAGTAACTGGAGTATTTCTGAAAGCGGTGTGAAACTAAGCTCATTCAATTGTTCAGTGCCTGATTTGGGCATTAGTAGGTAAAACAAGGAGTTGGCTCGGAGTCAGGATAATGTGTCTGCGTGGGGTATTCATGCTCAACTGTGGCATGATATCTCAATGAGCTAGCACTACAAAGCCGGCTTAAGCGTGAGCAGGTACAAGCAGCCACACCTACACACGCATACGCATGCATGTGAGCGAGATATTCTAAAGTGCGGCGTTGAAGTTTAATGAAACCCTATTTCACATCACCTCATCTCAAGCAGTCTTCTGTGTTTGATACTTTCATGGAACTTTGATAGCCCAAGAGTTGCTTCCATTTTGCTTACAGTATTCCAAACACCTGAACACCTCCTTTGTCTAGGAGTTACGTCACCTGCCATAGGAGCGTAAAGTCAGAGGTCCGATGCCACTATTTTTAATTCACTGACAATGGGAAAAGACGGGGCTGTCCGGTTCGGAATCTGATCATTATTTCCATTGGTTATCCATGTTAAAGTTACGGTATTTATTTTGATCTCCATGAGCTGGCTCTGGAAAATATAGATGACGTTTGTCTGGGCAAGCACATACACACCTTGACTGCAAGTGCGCTAATACTGACCGCGACGATAGACTATTTAAGATAAGTGAGTTGACGCCCAGTATCTCCTTGATTATGAATGAACTTTTAGCACCTGTATTTCACAGATGATCATGAATGTGACCTGCGTCACCTGGTCTTCCCCCTAACCTTCTGTGCTTGTCCCAAGCATTCCTGAACACTTCCTTTTTGTCCAAAAATATATTCATGCCATGTACGTTTCGAGTTAAAGTCTCCTTTTCTGAAACCGCACGCAACCTATTTCTTGTGTCCCCAGCCGTGATAAGCTTGAATGTTGTTAAAAGCGGCGTATAACCTGTTTCATTCCCTCGCTCTCAGTGGGCATTCTGGAGGTATGAGTATGACATAAGGTGTTGGCGTCTGTTTCTCCGCAGTGCTATACTTGACGAGGGTATGGGAGAACTTACGTGCAGGGATTGCTATTAGTATTACTTGAACTTCGTTATCAAAACAAATCTACCATGTCCGTTACTTCGGAAGAATAGGCCCCAAGGACTACAGGGGGTTACAAGAAAGGAAGCAACCATGTTACGACAGTATGCAGACATTATGGTATGTCTTGTTTACATTCGTTACATACCACCTAGCTGACGTATTGCAGACTGTGACCTTGAGTAGTCACAAAAATATTGATAAAACTATTGGAAGCGTACGTAAAATCCTTCGCTTGGTCGTTTATCTTGGCAAACACCATTCTCTTCCCACAGAGGTTACTTGTCATATCTCTTCCTACGTAACCTCTGTGGGAAGAGAATGGGCAAACACCAGCTTTGAAAGAATTGCGACTCATCTTTCGTATACTGTATTCAACGAAAGACAGAAATCCAACAGTTTTCATATTAATCTGTTTCATTGAGTCGTTTTGCTGTCTCACAGGATGGACATAGTGTGTAAAATAACAAAACACAAATGCATGTGCTGATGATGTGCTATGCATTTGTTTGGTCCCGAGTTGAGAACAAATTCTGCGAAAACAATGGAAACGTACTACTCGCCATATCCATATAGAGTGAATGAGTGAGTGAGTTTAGTTTGACGCCGGTTTTAGCAGTATTTCAGCAATATCGCTGCGGGGATTATTGCGAAAAGCGGCGTAAAACTAGCCTCACTCGATGTGAGAGGTACATGTGCTGAATGGTACGACGTTCGGACTGTTGTTGACTTAAGTTGTTCCAACTTGCTGTTACTAAAGTTGCTGTAAATTTCATACCCTAATATTTACAACAAATGATAAGCGAATTTCCATGGAAAATAGCTTCTTTTTGTTGTTGGGGATATTTGTAACTGACCAACCATGTGTTTCCCAATGCTTTATCTCCGATATCACGTGGGACCAAACTGATGACATTCTATAGATGATGTTAATCGGTGTTCCTGCCATCAACCACTGATGTGTTTTATTCTGTTATGTTTATGGAACGATTCTGATGTTTAAGACACCGGGGTCGGTAATGTGACGCTTGACAATTGCGCATATTTTTTTTGTTTGTTTCCTCGTGACTTCCTGGATGTTAATACTTGCAAATTGTTTGACGTCGACGAGAAGAATACAACATACAACAACTAACATCCGTGATCCAGCGTGCCACAGTGTGAAACATTATTGATGATGTTGTTTCTGTCAGTGAACCTTGATGCTGAATACGAACTATCTTGAGATCAATCACCCTCGATTATCCAGTTTCTCATATTTTCCATGTTGTTGTGGAAGTTTCGATTATACCAGGTATTCTTCATTCGCTTATGATAACTAATTAGATATCATGGACGCAAAACTACTCACACGAACGACAGACATCATGATCGTAGACGTTTAAATGAGGGGTGGGTATTGTGACATCTCATACCGAACAAACCTGCGATGGTGTGTGGATCAAAGTCCTAATAAAGATAAATGCACTGCACCTACAAAGTCGAAGAAGCATAAAATGGCTGCACAAGACCGTTTGTATCCTAAGAATCCATAATTAGGTATTCTGATATGCAGACGATGTATCAAACGTGTAATTGACGTACTGTTCTTTAATTTGATTATGTCCAGTTAACCGCCCCTTGTTCTGGCAACAGTTTGTAAAACCTAATCCCTGACTGGGTAATTTTGTGTTCAGACACATTGCCTCAGTGGAGACTGGGGTAAGAAAAGTTGTAAACATGTACCAAAAACCATATAAATTGATTTTCAGAGATGTCTGAGACATCCATATTCCTTTATGTACTGGATTATGTGAATTTTAATTTTTTTTCACGGTATCATGTTTTTCAACATAAATCCTGCAAACCTTTGGGAGATGTGTCAGTACAGTTACGATACAGTCTAAGTAAACTTCGTCTCATTGTATTTGGTTACACTAAAAGTACTGAGGATAAGTTTACTTAGACTGAGTAACAATACAGGTTTTTGTCTCAGATGTAACACACCTGTCCTTGTATATCTACCCCTGCGAAGAAGTATTCAGTTGAAAATGCAACGAATTGTAACCTCCGAATGAGAGGTACAGTTACTTTTCCACCAGCTCACTTAGCATCCTGGGCGGGTAAATAATATCCAAAGCACTTGAATAACATGTAGATAGTATGCCGATATTTTACATCGCGTGCTGTTTCAGATTGTGTTTATTGTAATGACATTGATTGATGAATATACATAGTAGTATATATATCTGAGTCAAGTCCGTCATAACCTAATCGGCAATCACATTGTGGTATTTTGTTCTGTGTCTATCATCTGATCTTTGTGATGTCCAAAATAGGTTAGAAACAATTATGCTATTTATCAAGCCTCTCTGCAGTAAAATCCCGATCGTCTGAGGAATAAACACATACTTTCTTAATTGTAGATCGTCTATTTTCTGTGATAACATTTCAGTTAAATGGTATGTGTCGAAGGACATTGAATCCCATTTTGCCACAGAAATATATTGAGTTTCGGGGAACTCGCCCATCGATGGCCAAAGAGCAGACAGAAAATGTTGCCTTAATTCTAGTTATCCCCTTCTGAAGAAGACTATCAAATATCCCCGGCAACGTGTACTTGAACAAACGTGGTTTGCATCCAACCCGCTTGAGTGTCTGCCAAGCAACAACCAATACCGAGACATCTCGTACATCACTCCGCCAGGCAGTTCAAATAACAGCGCCAAAATAGTTTAATCTGTTTGTAGGAAGCAAAAACAAAGTGGCCCAGTCCCTTGGGAGCCCCCGCCTATGTATAGAGCGCGTTAAGGCTGATTGTCTCACACTGACCCTCTTTCCGCAGTGACACATGACTGGCAGAGCGGGGGATTTATTTAATAAGGTAGTTACTCTAGTACAATGCTGAAAGGTGGAGAGATATATTTTCCACACGAATTTCTAGGTTTAGATTTATGTTGTTACTGTTATGGCAGAGTGCTGTAATGTATGTATATATGCGTCTAGAGGGACGACGGAGAGAGTAGTGACGTGTGCGGTGCTGCAGACCGTGAAACAATTTCTTCTACTCCGTCTAGCATGATTGCTGAGACTAACAGTTGTATTGACTTCTGCAATCGAATCACCAGTTTTCATTATTACTCGCCCATGAAACAAGAGATGAACTTGGTGACTTTTCTAATCAAATGATAGACTGAACCTTTTTAAATTTTCTGTATGTTTTTTTGTATGTACTTTGATTTATTTTAAAGTAATCAGTGATATTCTATGAAGCACAGTTGAATGTTTAAAGGCGCTTTCACGTAGAAGGAATTCGTTGATATTTAAGTTCTATCTTAAAAAGCTACACTGTTTTGGGTGATGATGAGTAATAAATCAAATGCTTTATGAATGTATTTTACTCTTTCTGAAGAAAATTAGACCACACGAATTATGCATGCACAGTAATCCCGATATACCCACCATGAAATGCCCAGTCATGTGATGGGATTCCGACGTCGGAACTTCTGATCCTTGGTCGGACGCACTGACCACAAGATCAACAATGTTAACCCCGTCAGAGAGCTGACAAGGTAAAGATATCATCCGTGGCCTTCTCCAAGCTCCGCTAAGCATACATAAATTAATGCTTGCAATGTCTTATTAGAGAAATCGTTCACCAGCTCTTGTCTTATCGGTAATATCTGTGTCATATTTTGGTGATGATTAAAATACATTAACTGTATTCAGAGATACATCGATACAGCCGATTGACTGGCTTGTCACCCTCTCTTGTGTTCTTCAATCTACTTGTAGGACACGCCCGACACCGAGTTGCTGAAACAGTGCCACCGCTTACATCATTACTATGTGGGTGTATACGTGACAGTGGGTCGTATGACATAGGCTTGAAGTATGATACTGAAACTGTTGAGTTGTTACACACAGACTCATGGCGAAAGCATTGTAAAACACTTTCCGAACAATCATTCCTAACTCCGAAATATGGCGTAAATCATTGACATCGAAACATAAATGTATTTGTCTGTTCCCAACTTAACTGGTGTTCCTGTTTTGCAAGTAATTGCATGACTATGGATAACATTCAATCAATATTCTTTTGATGTCAGCGGCAGACAGTTTTAAGAAGATTTTTCAAAATGCCTTGTCCGATACATTTCGTTTGTGCAAACCTTTTGTTCGTTACTTGCCATATATGATAGTGAAGGTCGTTTCAATGTCAATTCTTCTACTTAAACCTACACAGACAAGAATGCGTAAAATCTAACTTTGCTGACTTTTTACAAAGTCCCAAATAATACAGTTAACTTAACATGATTCTTCGTCGTGGCATTTCTTTGTTCTCTGCAGCAGGAGATGGTCGATTGATCCAGTGTTTTTTCGTCAACATGAAGGAAGGAAATTGCTTTTTGACATACTATATTTATATGGAGAGCTGGATCGAGGTTCCTTGCTTGTCAGATAGTAAATCGTAAATGATAGCCATTTAATAAGGCATTGATTAGTTCCGATGGCCGTGTAAAGCCGTGGACTTGCTTCTTTTCTGATGTCGAAGGCGATAAGACTATGGATGAAGTATGGCGAATCAATACGATTTTATATGCTGTACATCTGACAGAGGGATTGCATATGGAATATTTCAAAAGTAGCTGCCATACCTCAGCGGACGTGGAACGAACGAGATGCAAACCTATTTTGGAGAAGATTGGATCCTTATTTTAAAGGCTTATGTTCTGCGTCCTGCAGATACTGGATCGAAACTCAATTAAAACTAGGTTATGTGTAGATCGAAGTTTGGGTAGGAATTCAGGCGTCAGAATACAAATGATGTGAATGAATGAAGAAAAACATGAATTAGGTTTATCGGTTGAGTTTGCTCAAGTGTGAAGATAGATGGGAGAAGGAAAATGGCCATCTTGTGTCTTTCTGGCCGTGAAGAGATGCCACGAGATGGGGAGTGTGATATAGGAGTTGTTTGTCGTAGTGCCCTTTGTTTCATTGATACTCGACGTGAATGAACGTCATTTCTAAAGTGTGTAAATGAAAAGCTTGAAGCAATCTGCAAAAATATTTTAAATTCTGGAAGAAACAAATATCAACTCCAGCTTTTCACATCGACCAGTGTGCTGTGAAGTGTGAACTATCAGATTTGAACTTACCCTGATGGCGTGTTTCAAGTCGAATTTTCTTCTGTTCTCATTAAGAAGCTCTTCAGGATGGACATTATTCTTAAAAATTTACATATTTGTTTCCAGCTGAAAGGAATGTTTCATATATTTTGGTTCGATATAATGATGACAGTTATAGCTTTGAGTGTAGCCAAACATTTACTCTAGCTCCGTACGTCGAGTGAAAATGGCTTTGTGCCGCCTTTAGACATTAAAAAATCACAGAACCATCAGAAATCAACGGACGTTTTGAGATTTAAAAGTCAGGATCGAACACTGGTTTATACCACTACGTAATAAATGGGATAGCAATGACGTCGTGACTTCATTTGTGTGTATCCCTTGGACACACCGGGTAGCTCAGAATGAGGATCCTAATTGCGCAGATTGATGCTCATGTAGTTGATGCTCATGTAGTCGTTTGTTCACAGACCACCGCCATATGGCTGGAATACTGATGAGTGCGGCGTAAAACTAAACTCACCATGCCCGTGGTCGTGGGTATATGATGAAGGCCATGACGTCGCTGCTGGCACGCCCTGATTAACATGACTACTATACCAATGGGCGTTAGACCCAACTCACATACTCAGTCAAATTGTGTAGCTTTCAACAACATGGGCCCTCAAAATGTCCTAACTGATCTTCACCAGAGAATATTCGTTTTCGGCCATTTAATTTATAGGACGCCTCATTTGTTTTATCGATACATTCCAAATGGACATTCATGTAATGTATGCTTGTACAGGTTGCCATATTTGTAGTTGTAATATACAGCATGTTGTACAACACGATGCTTGAGCAGGAAGGCAAATAATAGCCAATCATATCGGTTTGTTGAACGGAGGCTATCGATTATGCGGTACCTTTGATACGCCCACGTGGTTATTACTTAACTACGGTTTCATGAGGGATCGATATGGGCTTCCTACCCCGGCTCATTAGCATGTGGATGTGACAGATGATGGTTAGACAGGCCGGCAATCTTTATCAGCTTAACGTGGTGTTAACATTATGTTAGATGTGCAGCTTGCAGGAACATCATGCGATACAGATAATGTACAGTGTCTGGCGGTGTTACACATTGCACACGCGTATTGATATCTGTTGAATCACACATTTACTGGATAAGCGTATCATATAATGACAAGCGCCCACTATAAGACATTTAGTTTTCACTTGACCAATGACCCATAAATATTCGGGTTAGAACTGATCTTCATGAACCCATGCTGGTCGCAAGAGGCGACTAACGGAATGGGGTGGTCAGATTTGTTGACTTAGTTGAGACATGTCATCGTGTCCAAGTTGCGCAGATCGATGTTCATGCTGTAAATCATTAGATTGCTTGTCCCAGACTCGATTATTCACAGACAGCCGTCATATATGTGAAATATTTCTGAACACGTAAAGCAAATATCTTTACACAGTCCTTTGTTCTGGATACGCATTTATCACAATATTTATCCAGCTTAGATTATCTTTTGAACAGTTTATACATCTACGTTTCCAATGAAAAAGACCAGACAGGTACGTGAGTTGTTAATAAGAAAATGTTATAGGAGCAAAAACGTCTTTACATGCATTAACAGTGCCATCTTATTTAACACACATACACCTTAACACAGACATGGACTTGTGACACGATACCCAGAGACATGGACTGAGGTTGTGACACGATACCCAGAGACATGGACTGAGGTTGTGACACGATACCCAGAGACATGGACTGATGTTGTGACACGATACCCAGAGACACGGACTGAGGTTGTGACACGATACCCAGAGACATGGACTGAGGTTGTGACACGATACCCAGAGACATGGACTGAGGGAGTGACACGATACCCAGAGACATGGACTGAGGTTGTGACACGATACCCAGAGACATGGACTGAGGTTGTGACACGATACCCAGAGACATGGACTGATGTTGTGACACGATACCCAGAGACATGGACTGATGTTGTGACACGATACCCAGAGACATGGACTGATGTTGTGACACGATACCCAGAGACATGGACTGATGTTGTGACACGATACCCAGAGACATGGACTGAGGTTGTGACACGATACCCAGAGACATGGACTGAGGGAGTGACACGATACCCAGAGACATGGACTGAGGTTGTGACACGATACCCAGAGACATGGACTGAGGTTGTGACACGATACCCAGAGACATGGACTGAGGTTGTGACACGATACCCAGAGACATGGACTGAGGGAGTGACACGATACCCAGAGACATGGACTGAGGTTGTGACACGATACCCAGAGACATGGACTGAGGTTGTGACACGATACCCAGAGACATGGACTGAGGTTGTGACACGATACCCAGAGACATGGACTGAGGTTGTGACACGATACCCAGAGACATGGACTGAGGTTGTGACACGATACCCAGAGACATGGACTGAGGGAGTGACACGATACCCAGAGACATGGACTGAGGTTGTGACACGATACCCAGAGACATGGACTGAGGTTGTGACACGATACCCAGAGACATGGACTGAGGTTGTGACACGATACCCAGAGACATGGACTGATGTTGTGACACGATACCCAGAGACATGGACTGAGGTTGTGACACGATACCCAGAGACATGGACTGAGGGAGTGACACGATACCCAGAGACATGGACTGAGGGAGTGACACGATGCCCAGAGACATGGACTGATGTTGTGACACGATACCCAGAGACATGGACATCAGATTCTAATTATACACTGATTTTTCTTCTAAACCCTGACTGTTCGGTTCTAGTTTAACAATTATGCAGCGTTCATTCTTTTAAGCTTGAGTATTGTGTCGGAATTCTCAATTCAAGGATGATACCGCGTTCGGTATCCGGAGTCAAGAGTACATGAACCTCAAAATATCTTACTTTCACATCTAAATTTCCACATTCGTAACTTCAAACAACACAAAAGATGTGATTAGTAATGTCAGTATCCTAGTTCTATCTGTGTACGTTGTTATGATTTTGTTTTTCAATTATAGTGATATTTCGTATTCCATCATCAAAAGAGAATGTGGCTTGTGATGTATGTCCGTCTGTGCAGGTGTTTACACACACGCGTTAGACGTGATAACATACAGATAACACTTCTCCTTTAGCATTTATTTTGCATTCTGTTTATGACACGAGGTCGCAGACGAGACATATATGAAAATATGTATCATTCAATAAACTGCTTCAAACGATATACAAATCAAATTCCGCTTCATAAGCCCCTTATATCAAAGTGCTAACCGAGCCAGATCGTCTAGGCGGTACACTGTGGGTATAAATCACAACCAAGTGGGATTGAAACATCACTGGGGAATGTTAACATTTCACCCACAGAGAAAATTTGCATATTCAGATTCTGTCATAGCGTAACAGCACTTTTCTCAGAAACAACGGTATATTTGACAATATCTACAACCCATGGCTAATTCACGTACTGATGCCAGAACACTTCCTTAAAAATCTGCTCTTTTGCATTTTAAGTGGAACACAAATCAGTTTTTGCTCGCGTATGTGGTATCCCTCAATACTAGTTAACTCGACATTGTCAGTTTATGATCATTTCCCCCAAACGCCCGTCCTCTGATGCCAGTAGATCTGTCAAACATCGCAACGTCTGCTTTGACAGCCAGTTAGTTTTATTGAGCACTTGCAAATCAGGCTTTTTCTTGAATTTGAAATCAACCATCATTCTAATTTTATGTACCAATAAGAGCATCTTGCTCCAACGACTGCTGCCAGTGGCTGGGATTGACTGACGGAACTTTACGATGTCTTGCCGCGGCCAGTTGATGTTTATCTGGAAGTGGGGGACATGCGTCTTTTAATGCAATTGTCATCGACCACTTTTCTTGCCGTTTGTCAATGCCTGCCATTAGAGCTAGCTGGCTTCGTCTTTCTTTGCGACTATCAATCTTTCAGTGGTCTTACACATTATAGCTCAGCTCACGGAGATGCGGTCGGATCGTAAACTTGCGAGAGACACATATGTGTGACAAGTTTCCGAGCGATGTCGAGGTCTGCCGAGGAGCGTGTCCTTTGCCACATTACATCGCAGAAGGACGATGTGTAGCTTACATCAAGCTAAATCAGCCTTAAAGGATATTTCTGTAATGTCGGGTTATTCAAAACTTCAACATTCAGAGGATATCTTAAAAACACGAAACTAAATATATTGCATTATTTGACACGTGACTAACAGCTGAATTTTACATTTTAGAATGTCATATTTGAAAATCAACAATTTTGCATGTTCCATAAAATAAAGATTCAAGAATCTTCAGTGACATGCATAAACAACAAATATCAGTGTGTTTATTCCTAATGTGGATACAGCTACAGATCAATAATCGTGATAGTTTATTTCACAATGTCTTTCGTTGCATGGGTGCGTATTTCACATCAACCACTCATCTGCCAAAGTCGACACACGACCATCAAGCGGCTCTTCCGGTGTGTGGTTCTGTCAGAAGATCACTGTACATAGACAGAATCATTTATTAAATAACAATACCCGGTGCGCAAGTATGATCATTCATCCACAGAGTCTAATTCTCCGACAGCCTGTTATAATCGGCTGGAGTATGTTCCAGTACATCATCTATACGTTGATTAAAAAGATACTTTTCCGACGCAATCTAGAATTTATCACTATATGAAATAATTTGCCACAATCCATCATCGAGTGTACGACCAAGTCTAACCTAGGTTGGCAGAATCACGTTTTATTTTTGGAGACGCAAATCTGAAATTTGATTACAAGAGAATTCTGTAATGGTTTTGTGTCCCAAATGATGTATGGTCTTATGGGACAGGGAGGGGATATTTCTATCTCCCATGAAGATATTGTCCATGCAAACCAGGTCTAAACGATGACACTGAAGCCCCGAGGACAAATATTTGTCGATTATGTGCAAAGCATGCTGTATCAGACTTCTGGACTTGATTATGTATCACAGTCCGACCGCCAAAAGATGGGGCAATTTGACTGGTCCATGGTCAGTATAGAAAGCCAATTAATATTGGTTTGATAGTAGGTGGCAGCCACACAGACGACAATGAACAGACAGAAGCAAAGAACAATTTGATCCTATCGCATGGTACAATTCCTTATGGAATTCTGCGATGAGCTGGATCATTGGTCGCATCGAAGCTATATTGTGACTTTGGAGTGGAAAACTGAATCTATAATAGAGTCTGTCGCTGATCATGGAACTCGGATGTTAATTTGGTATTATTTTATGTCGTATTCAATAGCCACTCATTGATACAAATGTCGTATTTCATAGACACTCATTTATACAGGGCCATTTCAATCCTGGTGCTAATGTAAAACCACTCTTCACTTGAGGATTCTGCTCTCATGAATGTGTTCTCATATTTGGCCGAAAGTGCAGCATATATATATACTAGCAGGAATAATAGAAGTGTTTTAAAAAGTCCATAAACTATACATTTGGGGGCAAATTAAATAATGCATCTTTCAGTACATATTCGTGAATACATATCCTAGAGTTAAAGGTCGTGATTCACGATTTGCACGCCAATGTTCATGCATATGTTGCATAGTCTGGATGTCTGTGTTTTATTCGTAGTGCGATAGGGGTGGTGTGTTTACCTGAACCGAACGTTTGGTTAGCCACATGTGACGCTTACGTAAAGCTAAGGCTTGCCAGAAACATACGTCCCAGGTATGGCCATTATATGGATTTTAATGGCTCATCGAAACGCAATATCATTTTTTTCTGACGCGATTTTATGGCAGGGCAACACTGGCATGGCTCAGGCGAGGTCGGTCGTCCATGTATTACGTCACGTCAACTTTTCAACCATATGCGGTTGGTGCATTTTCGGAATGCCGCATTAATAGCCCGAGCAATTTTTGAGAGCACACAATAATCACCTGGTGTCAAGCACTATGAACACTCTTGCTGCCACGTCACCGTAAAGCACAACTAGCTTGATGAAGACAGTATCTGAGGTTCAAAAGGCAATGCTGGGACAGTATACTGTTCACAATGCAGTGGATCCACATTTCACATGGGCGGGTCTGACAGTCATGACTTGGTCAACAGACGTCCGGGAGACGGGAGCTTGTGTCACCCAACGTCGTCAGCTTGAGAGTGGAAACATATCAGTATTTGCCGGAATTGCAAGTCTTGGGGTTATCCAAGTCATCATTGGTAATGACAATAATGGGATCACATCGTTGATTTTGTACGGACATTATCTCATGTTGTAGCAACAGACGTTTTGAAACAGCGTACCAACAGCGTAAGGGCTTGACCGTCTGTCTTTTCAAGACTTCCCCTAGTGGGATGAGGTGTAGGACGACAAGAACAACAGTGGTGTGTGTGTGTATGTGTGCGTGCGTGTGTGCGCATGCGCGCGCGCGCGTGTGTCTTTACCACAAACACATAAATTAACACTCACATACACATTTGTGTATTTCAGACAATCATCTCTCACATATAGACCACTTCTCAATCACTTGTCTACAGTTTCATGTTTGAAAAGCATGCCCTGAAATAAGCATAACAAAGAATCCTTCTATAACCGGCTCAGTCAAACCAGGGAGACATGACCCCTCAAATAAGCATAACAAACGGTCCGTCTAAAACTAGCTCAGTCAAACCAGGGAGACATGACCCCTCAAATAAGCATAACAAACGGTCCGTCTAAAACTAGCTCAGTCAAACCAGGGAGACATGACCCCTCAAATAAACATAACAAACAGTCCGTCTAAAACTAGCTCAGTCAAGAAGTTACACTGTATTACAACAATAATTTCGGGTGGTTTCTGTAAACCCAAACATCAAACATAACATTGCTTCATGTTTATTCCTGTCAACGGAAAGAGAAGCCCAAGGAAAATATGATACCCACCAACACCTAAACTGCTGTAACAACAGATTTTACTTGATCATCCGATAAACTATCATCTGTATGTATCACGTTTGTCTATACAGGCAAAGAGAGAAATTTAAACCCCGTACGTACACGGAGAAATCTGTGAAATGCCCCAGTTGATGAACGTGGAGAAACCTGGCATATCTTGAGTGTTCGGTTTGATCTGGTCTCGGGGAACTCAGTATATTCTTATCACGGGTGGAGATATACGTCTTCCAGTCTGACCGGTCAATTCGAAAGCCGAAACAACATATCAAACAGGAAATGAGACGTCTCAGAAGGTTGAAGTAAAAGTACAATAAAACCCACCAGTCCTAGCTGTGTCATTCCCCGTTTTCCTTACTGTTGTCTGACAGGTAGACTAACAGCTAGTCTCTGAAATGAACATATTTTACTGAGAAAAAAAAACGTTTATAGTGAAAAAAAATAATATAATGAAATGGAGCCCTGAGGCTTTCTTCATTTTAGGAAATCTAGACTTGCCACATTTTCTAGACTTGCGTGGGCTTTCTTGGATATATATACTTCAGGGTCTGTACGACAGACTATCTGACAGGCAGAAACAAAGCGTATGTTCTGCGACGGAAACCATATACACCCACCTTTACCATACAATCTGATCTCATTAAAATACAGCATTCTTTCTAGTTGCTTGTGTTGGGTTGTATCTAAAGATACAATAAGGGTTACTTGAAATAATTTTGTTGCACTTGGTTTAGTACAGAGGGAATTATATGGAGCCGTATACGAAATTCATACTTTTAGAAACAAATCTAGGACGACAATTGTTTGTGCCAGTTTATTGTTGGTACATGTTTTGTATACTCCATTGATTTTATTGGTTGTTTCCAGTTTTGTTTAAACCAACTGTCTAAATTAACAAAATGCGCAGAAAATTTGTCACAAAAAAGAAAGCTAGGTTCTTGGTCTTAACACTATACCGCGCATATATACCGGGGTTCCAGCACAGTGTATTTATTCCTTATGTACAGGAGGTAGCCCCACATGAGGCAAAACGACGACGAAACATAAAAGTGGATCTGTGGAAAGAATTATGTCTTCGAGCGTGTATTTCTTACTTAATGTATGAAAAATCTAAGGCTTTATGGATAATTGTAATATGGCTGTATGTGTAACTGAATCGATAACTACTTTCAGTTTTATTGGTTTTAGATGTACTGTAGTATTAGTCATACTTGATATCATAAACTGATGAAACATGAACCCATAAATCAATTGTTACATTTGCATTTGTGTGACTAACCAATAACTTTATGCCAACTTACAACCTACATACTAAATGGCCATTGTGTTACTGGCTCTGCTTATTGCCATGACATGAAACCCATACACACGTGATATACACCCAGCCCACAAGTGTATGTTAAATTCTGCAAAGTGGTCCTTAGCCAGATGCAGCCAAGATATCTGTCCCGTTTTAGTAATGTTAAACAATGATGGCCCATTAGAGACAGGAAATAGACGATAAAATTAGGGTCAAGTACAGTATCTATTTCTTCGTATCCGTTGAATCTTAATTTATGTACATACTGCATTCACTTGTGTAATTAGACGATAATGGTTTACAATAAGATATGCTTACTGGTTTGGCATGATTAAATAATTTCATAAATTAAAAAAGGAAATTATATCAGGAAGACGATAATGCTGGGTTTTTTAAGAACGGGTCTCTAGGGTCAATGGGGCAACAGTGAAATTAGTAGTTAGATAAGGGATTGCGTTTATTTGGATTAAACTTGACAGAGTGAGACAGACACTAGCTGAGGAAGAATCTAGACAAGCGACTTTTTACACACAACCAGGTATTAATTCTAGTAGATCTTAAATTTCTGCATATTTTGCTAATTGGTCTATTTTAGTTACATTTAAACTCGGAAGATCAAGAGATTCGTCATACAATTTACCGTATTAATGAAGAGATAGTACGTCTCGGTTAATCATACATGTGGGGCGGTGGGGTATCCCAAGTAAAACCTTGGCTTGTTATGCCGAAGGGGTCTGAATCTCCCACATGGGTACAATGTGTGAAGTCCATTTGGAATATTGCTAAAAGCAGCGCAAACCATACTCACCCACTTACTCATTACAAACTTAAGCTTGAACAGTTTTCTACGCATTTGGGTTGTCATTGTTCATCAAATACAATATGAAAGGGGTTCATCACATAATAGTAGAAATAAAACAATTTTAAGATATGAAGAATCTGGACAATCCGGTGTTTGGCACAAAATAATCACTCTGGACAACTGGATCACGCTAGTCCCTTCTTACAACAAGCATAGGTTTAAGATGTAAAATATGAAATTAAGTAAACTAATATTGTATATTTAAATTGATCGTAGTTCATGTAACAAGGCTCCTTGTGCCTGATCGATAATGAAAGTGAAATGAAGTATAACAGCTACAACATAGCTAAAATATTTTTCCTTCCAAGGTTTAATTTCATGTTTGAGGGTTTGTCAGGAGGCACTTTTGTCATCGAACGTTCCACTTGAAAACTGACTATAAATTGACGGAACATTTAGAATGTTACTGAGGCCTTCACTTTTCGCGGAGAAGCGCCTTGTGTGCTTTGAGTGAAGATGTTTAACCCGTTACAAAGAGAGTAGGTCGATTAGATTAGGACAAATGAAATCGTGTTACCAAAACCTGCATCAAAGAGTAGAACTTTCAGAGAAACACTTGACAAAGAAAAATGACAACATGTTTTATTCTCTCAAGTCAGTCACCATGGGAACGTAGTAAGGAGACTCGAGGGAAGTACTTGCCGATCAAATGAAGACAGTGTTTAATCTGAGGAATAATTGTTTTAAAACCACCACCAAACAACAGAGGAGGTTATCTTTGAGAAATACAATATTCCAAACAACTGTTAAATCACCACTGTTGTTTTTACGCTACCTGTCATAGATTTCATTATTTATATCATATGGTGAAATCATGACATGAATTTGTTATATCTTGTCAGAACCCATCATCGCTGAATTTATTCACACAACTTTGTGATCTAACTGCGTGATCTAAATTCCGTTAAATGTAAAAAAACCCCACACATCAAAGAAACCATGCGGGAATTACCACAAAAGGATGGACATATGTTAATGTTCTAGGATAAATTTGGAAAATGACGAAATCTGAAAAATGTTGACAAAAAGTACTGGTGTGCAAACGACGTTAACAGACCAAACATTTCAAAGCGTAACTCTATTTGTGCTTCAATTTAGCTGAGATTGATGTTATCCGCTGTGGTAAAGTGACACACTGCAGGAAAACAGCCCTTTTGCTGTCAACATGGGCATGACGAATGAGCCCAAACACACACATGTAAAGCAGTGTAACAAGGACCAGGGCTAAGATATTGGAAATAAAACATGCCAACCATTTTTATTCTCCTTTTCTGTCTTTCTATAGCCAAACATGATCCCTAAACTGACATTTTCAACATGCAAATCTAAACGTTGAAGCATGTTCCTCATGCATAATATTTTAGGCATATTTATTGGTGACAAAGCAAATGTCCAGTTTTTCGGACACTATACAATGCAGAAAACAGAGCCTCGACAAACGAACAGATTTGGAGACGTCTTTACAAAATTACTTCATGGCGAGCTCACCAGCAACTTTATGTATGCTGAGACAACTGCAAACGGAATGTTTGATCCGATACATTAAAACTGACCCTGAATGTCAAATCTGTTTCCCAAACGTTTTTCTTTGGTTCGAGGATGGAACTCTGTACACAGCAGTCGTCATTCCAAATTATCAAAATGGATTTACGGATATATCGATCACTTGATTGTCTAGTTTGTTTACAAGCCGCTGTCGCTGTGTCAACCTCCAATTTTAGGAAAATATTGTGAATGGCGGGTGCTACCCCTTCCCCAACACCGGATGTCATCACTGGTTTCCAGTGATCCATTCATAATTTTTACAGCTGTGTTCCCTTTACATTGAACGGAATTTCTTTCTGACGTTCTCTTGTCAACTCGCGTGTATTGAATTATACTATTGTCCCAGTGACAAAATGTGTACCTTTTTCATATTTTAATATCAAGTATTTTAGAGTATTTTACTGTAATATTTTAATATAATTTGTGTATATATTTATGTTGTCCACTTTTATTGTCATAAGTTTCAAGCTTGGCAGACGCTAATCCGCTAATCTCTTGTAACAACATCTAGTTGCCAGGTAAACAGCTTGTAATTAATATAGCTCACCTTGTCAACCGCCAATTCAATTAATTAGCATTGTTACATAGTTCTCCATGCCATTGTTTAACAAGCAAGTAGTTAGGTTTAATTGTTAAGTTAAAAGTCTAAATTATAAATAACTTAACTGAGTCTGCTGACGTAGTTTCCTTAGCTGCGGAGACCTATAAAAGTCGGGTCTGTGTGCAACCTATGTCACACTTCCAGAATAAACTGTGGAAACTACATCAGCGACTCCTCATCTTTAACTATTATTTTATTGTGTTATAAGGTAAGCAACTATGTTTTATTCCGTAACTTAGTCTATTTCAATCATAAATTAAGTTTTTACATATTGTTTAGTCAGACAGGCTAATTTTATAGTAAGGTATAATGTTAATGTTTTATGTTCAGTCTTTGTTGTTTGTGTGAAACGTTATTTATGTACATATGTTTTATTTATTAAGGGATGAATCATTATAATAATTATCTTTCTTGTCTCCCTTAGTAAAGATTCCAACTAACTGTAAATATTGATATGGCTACTGTGTACAAAACTATTATTGTATTTACATTGAAATGCCAATGCAAGGTGAACTAAATATTATAGATAATTGTTCATTCTTTCATATTTGCAGGTGTGTTGTGATGAATATATTCCAAGTAAATTTGCCATTAATTTATTATAATGAATAACACAAAGTGAATGTTTAAAATGAAATGTTATCTTTCAAATTATATTTGGTACTGAATATGGGAAGTAATTGTTAATGATTTGTGTATCTGGTAAATGTATATGATAATGAAGAGATTTGAGTTTGTGATGTGTATTATGTATTGTGTTGTAATAGGTCACACTTCCAGAATAAACTGTGGAAACTACATCAGCGATTCCTCATCTTTAACTATTGTTTTATTGTGTTATAAGGGTTCTTAGTGGTGAGAAAGAGCACTTTCTCAGTATGCATAATATTACACAAGGTATTTGTTATCATTTACGAAATAAATGGGAGAGTTGTGCAAATTCGTACAATTCAAACATAGTAGTGAATAATGAGTTAAATTTTACCTTGAAAACCATGCTATGAGGCTTTCAGTGCCGGTGCGACGTCACTATTGAAACAATAATATATCATTACACTTACAGGCGTTACACCAACAGTCTCAGTGAGAGCTGGATTACACAAAGCACAATGGCAATTAGAATTATTACCGTTGGTCGTACTGTGCGATAGTAATTCACGTATCTTAAACAATGTTCTCTTTTTACATGTGGTTGTACTGTGTGATAGTAATTCCCTTATCTCAAGCAGTAGTCATTTTTTACGTGTGGATATTGTTTTTTACACTATTTATTTGATGATTCCTACTTGCGCCATTCTTTAAATCTCATTTCACCTGTTCAGCTAAATACTGCACCACGCTGAACCACACCGACAATGAACGTTACATAGTTCCCAATTACAACTAATGACTATAGCGCACTACATGTGCACTTTCTCCGAAGGTAAAGCAAATTAATATCATTACACTTAAATACGATTTCAAAACATATTTTATGATATATATCATAAAGCCAAGCGATACACGAATAAAACCCCCAAAACATTTCACACCGGCACTTGTTCAATAATATCACACATAAACCACATTCTCATCTCTTCATTTCGGAACGTCAATTTCCCTTTCATCTCGTATATTATGAGGACCAAATAGCCCTGTAGTTGGAGTTTGTCGGAATCGATCCCTGTGTCATATGTGAATTCGCTCCTCTATCCAGCCATCTTCATAAAGTAACACTCGCTAGGCGCTTGTTTCCCTGATGGATGACTTCAGTTCATCTCCAGCCAGGGCCGTTATGCTGCACTGTGCTATGAAATAGGAAATTGTTAAAATTGACATCTTCAAGTTATGACACATTTGCACCGAGACGCATGGCACTGGACTGTTGGAAGATGTATGTGTTTAAAATCAGGACTATGTTACTTAATTGCTCTCCTAACATCAACCATAGAACTAAAGTTTAACATTTGCTTGAAGACGTTATTTTTTCACTTGCACTATATACCGTTCTTTGGCGTCGATGTTCATATCACATAGTTTTGCATATACATGCATATATCATATCTGAATGTGTCCGTCATAAGGCTGTCCTGTTATGACGTCATGTTGATATGGCATCACAAATCATGAGATTACAAAATGAAAATCATTGTCCACATATGACATGTTAGACACTGTAGTAACAAAGGAGACAAAGTTAAAGGATTCCAACCTTATTTCTTGAAATGTCACGTTTCGGAACAGATGCTGGTATCATTATCAGCAAGTGACAAAAACCTGAGCTGCCTGGGGGCTATAACAGCGAGATGGTTGCTGAAATGTGTTGTTGCACTTCTAGCTGATTAGATGACCGAAGGCTGATGATGAAGTAACTTATGTCTCCACAACACCATCCAAACCTTGCACACGCCGTTCAGGTCAAGACGACCAGCGACAGAGGCCAGAGTAATCCCAGTTTATCACAAGTGATCAACATTTTCAAAAGCTGACTTTTTGTAAGACATTAAAGTAAGTTTGATCAACGACATGCTGCGACCTATGTATTAAATCGCGAGTTTGGGAAATTGGCTCGCTTGGCAAGAGGTATGACTATACCAACCCACACACAACACAACACAACACCTGAGTGAAACAAACAGGGAGTTTAATACCCGCAGTCACAGGATCATGTGTTACATAATCATTAGAAAATAGTATGGGTACAATTATTATAGTGATCAATCAGCTTTCAAAAAACATAAACATCATACGCAGATTAGTTATACATACTACATTAATGACGACACACATTCAAAAGTATACAGCGCTATGTCATTGTTAAATACACTACACATCAAGTCAGAGGGCGTTTACACTATCTACGGTGTACGCAGTTACAAAACAGCAACTATTCACACGTAATGCAATAGATAAAATCTACTAGACAGCCACCCCCTTTTGTGACTGTCATCCGTTCTATATACCTATTCCAGATAATCTCGTTATTGTGAACTTGTGAACAGATTGTGCCATATAGACAGCCGCAAAGACAGATACATGCATTGTACCTTGGTTCTGTTAACTTTAGAGATACTGGAGCCGGATTAAGTCCGATACTCGTTATCACTGTGACCCCTGACAGGTTTAACATTGAGGCTCGTGGCCAGTTGGTCTGTAAATTTCCGGTTTTCAATAAAACATACCGTTATAAAATATTAGTAAAACTTTGCTCAATTTTGGCGTGTTAATATATGCTTGATACCTAAGGGTCTAATGTGGAATATCCGTAAACTGTGTATCATCTTTAAAGAGTGCCCATCATATGAAGCAACAGATCCCCTACACGTACTGGCAAGACCTTGTCTGCTGAGACAGTCATCGGTAGTGTATTATGTTATGAGAGTGTGTTTTCTGTAATATGCAGTATTACTGATTAAGTGATAGTTACTATAAGGCTGGTTGTTGTGTTGACAACACACACACACACGCGCGCGCGCGCGCGAGTCAGTATTATGATTTATAGGGCATTTCTTATACCTTTTGTCACGGCAAATTATTAACTGTAACAATTGTGAGGATAATAAAGGATGCTCTGCCGTGTCGCATGATGGGGTGCTGTGCTGGACGTTCTTATGGTCTGAGGACTGGCAATAATTCATATTCCCCACTTCGCCCTATTGATTTAGTTCAATGTGTATGCTACCTTTGGATAGAATACTGAGTCATAAGTCAGCAACGAGCAATGTCTCAATACAATAACGTGTATAACATATTTTTACAGAATTGACGGATATCACGTAGCCTGCAAACCAGCTGTATATTGTGGTCGGGATGTGTATAATGAAATGTTTATAAAGATGGAGGTGTGTGGTCCCTTTGAATTGGATGGTGGTGTATATTACTGTGCTTTCATGTCCAGCTTTACTATATTCTGTTGTGACCGACAGATATTATATTTCATCATTACGTTATAATACGCTCTAACCACTTTAGGTGGCCTATAACAGATGTGGAACGGTGCTTTAACTTAGTTCAGTAACTTTAACATATCAGAGGATCGGAGTGATTTGAGGATTAACATATGTCCTTATTGTGTTTGTTACCGAATCGTAGCTGTTCATTGTAGGACATCTAAACTGCTTCCATGCCTGAGGTGAATCGTTGAAGCTGTTACTCGGATGATAGCTTAGCCGTATCCTTGTCTGAAGTGATTCGATGTAACTGTAACATGAAGGATAGTTCAGCTGCCTGTTGTCTGAAATAATCCTACTCCACGAAGGATAGCTCTATTGCAACCATGGTCAAAGTCTATGACTCTTTGGTCACTAATGGAAACTGCATGAGGGTTTCACACTGGTAGAATCCCCTCTGCTGCCGCTACAAATGTTTCTGATAAATGTAATTCATCCTAAATGAATGTGAGGTAAACACTTAAGAGACTGTATCAGGACGGCGCATCTACCCATTAGGAATCACAGACTCTATAACCGACAGAACTATTTCTGTCTGTCGTCAGTCGCCCTGTCGAAACACGGGCACATCACCAAGGCGTTCTAAGAACGTAACATCCTACCATGGATAAAGTGAAACCATGCTAATCCCTCTCATTCCACATGTCTCCTTTGCCGCGAACCTTGCAAATGTGTCCTTTTCATCTGATTAATTTGAAAGGATAACCACTTGAACCTCTGATTGAATCTCGGTCCCTCCTGGGGTTAACAGAAACGGAATTGTGGGGGGAGGGCGTTGGGGATTAAAGCTGATTAAAGGGAGGAATTCACTCTGAAGTGCCAACCCTAACAGTCGCCATGACAGTTGGTGACACATGTTCTCATGGTCTTGGTGATTTGTCGCTGAGGGAGGCTAGAGGATTGCCTGTGGTTTATGGAGTCGCACTGTCGGCAAATATAATCAACTGAAGGATGCAAATTACCTCGCAGGAACACTGTCATATCTCTTGCAGTGGTCAAATCTTTACAAGCTTCGCACGGTAATATAAAGCAAGGTCAGGTGATGTATTCAGATATGTGCCAACGTATTTATCATGGCTAGTTTATGGACCAAACTACGCAGAGAGCCGTTGTTCAGCCAAATGTGTCCATGTCATGGAGGAGACGTAAACATGTAACACATTGCCAACATGAAGCCCTACACCTGTAGTGCGGAGTCAACAGGAAGCACGATAAGTGAAGTACGTACCCAGCAGGAGACGTATACATGTAGTAAGTTGCCAACATGAAGCCGTGACGAGCGGACGCGTTACGAGGCTACTCCAAAACCGCCAGGAATTCGTGTACATTTAACACGTAACCAGCAGGGAGACGTGTATATGTAACCCACAGCCACTGGGGAGGTGTAACCAACAAGCCAGCAGGGAGGCGTATTCAACAGAGAGACGTGTACATGTAACACGCAGCCAGTAAGGAGGTGTAACCGACAAGGAGACGTATATATGTAGTACTTAGCCAGCAGGGATGCATGACCAACAGAGAGACGTGTATATGTAACACTTAGCCAACAGACAGAAGTAACCAATAGGGAAACGTGTACATGTACATGTAACCAACGTGTAACCAACGAGGAGATGTGTTTATGCAGTACGTAGCCAGCAGGGAGGCGTAACCAACAGAGAGACGTGTATGTGTAACGGTTAGACAGCGGGGAGGCGTAACCAGCAGAAAGACATGTATATGTAACACCTAGCCAACAGACAGACCAATGGCGAAACGTGTACATGTAGCACGTAGCCAACAAGGAGACGTATTCGGAAAGTATAGGCGCAAGTGAAATGCAGTGGATAGCAATACATGGTAAGATGCAGTGGGCAGCTGGATACATGTAACATCCAGTCGACACAAATATAAAAGAGGATTATAAATTGTCATGTAAATAAGATTCGGTGCAATTAAAACATTCAAAGTTTAGAAATCATTACGTATTGCTAAATGGGTTCCCCAGAAATATATGAAAAAACTTGGTATCTCAGTCCAAGAGCTGGTTCTCCCCTGTTTGATGGCGGTTGCCTTTCTCACAAGTTCATCTTCAAAACCACTTTTCTGCAATGAAGGGGATTTCGTTCAGCACATAGGATCAGGACGGTTTGTGCCCTACTGTCACGAATAATCGCCCCGAAAGTTGCTCTCCAAACATCAGGGCCCATCCAATTATAATCTGGAATCGCGGAGGGCTTGCAGTCGTGCTTACTGGGTTTCAGTAAAACATGTCCAGCTGTTTGTCGGACGAGAGCAGCAACTGATCCCCCTGTCCTGGCAGGTTTGGGACTGACTTCTTTTATATGAAATAATAGAGAGCCACTTTAAACCTTCTAAATATGCCAGGGCGCTTATGTCGTATCGGGTCTCAACTCTGCCCAGCGTGAGTCATGAGGCTTAGTTGAACCGCCACTAAGCCATTGTGGCCTCCGAGATAGCGAAAACTGATTGGAAACTTTAGTTTTTGATCTAAAATAATAAGGCAGGTTCATTAATGGCGGTGGATATATGAGCTTCTTCAAAGCGTTATCCGTCTATAGGATTCTCTGCATGAGAATTTATATCCAATAACTGACACATTTCAATACAGAATTTTTCTTACCATAGTTGTTTAAGAGTTCGCACTGGAAGAAAAGCAAAAAACATCATGCTCCTTATTGATATTCAAAGCTTCCGAGAAAACAATAAGTCTCTTTCAAGATCACACATAACGGATCTTTCGTCCATTAGATTCACGTAAGAGGAAAACCTTTGTCTTCGAGAGTTCCTGTTTCTCCCTTGATCCGATTCTGTTCCAAGAATTCAGCAGTCACTGGCCATAACATTTATAAACAGGATATATATGCCCAGCTCATAATGCTTTGTTGACCAAAGTCTAAGAACTGTGCAGTAAACGAATGATTCTCCAACATAATTTTCAATGTTACACCTAGGGGTCAACATTCTCCCACTTCCCCAGGGGCACTGAGAGTCACTTTGCGAAGGGTTGAGGTGGTTCACGCACAAACCTTTTTTTGATGTGTTGAATGACTTGCCTTTCATGTTGCTTGAATATGTCTATTCAGTAAAATACCTTTTGGTGGAATCAATGTCTTGCGTGGTATTACATGACATTATACTTGTGTTAAAATGTGTCTTTAGTTGTATTGGTTTAAGTGTCAAGAAGTTGCTTCTTGCAAGGAAGTGTGAGTTCGCTTGACATATTACCTCTCGTTGCTTAAAATGTTGTGTTTTTTACATGTCATTTTATCAGTATTTCACTTCGGAAATGTCTACGTGGTTGGCAAATGCTGTCAATCCACCGTGCAATTCACACGCTCTGCTTGCACGCCCGAACAAAGTGGTAAGACAAGATGCTGAGACTCAATCGGGATTAATGTCATATAAAAAAGTAAGAAATAGCTTCAAATTTGAAATTAAGACACAAACACCAGCAAGGTTTATATTATCAGTTGCAATCCCAACATGGCTAATAAACAGTTTCAACTGATAGATTATGTTGATTAAAGCAACCAATAAATACTAATGATTTCAGATAAAAGCAATAAATGAAGAGGCATTGTTTGATAATGTTGAAACATCCCGTGTTTACGACTTAAATTCAATACAATCCTCTTGGTGTCATTTCCTTATTAATGCCTCGAGCATAACTATCACTTTTAATACAAAGTGAGATTTGTTTACGATCATTACAATCTTCTCTACATATCTTCTGAAATCAGATCCAACATGAAGCATTAGCTTCAGCTGAACCAAAGCACACAAAGTGTGCTGGCACCATCCCGTGT
Source organism: Haliotis asinina (assembly GCF_037392515.1). Taxonomy (NCBI): domain Eukaryota; kingdom Metazoa; phylum Mollusca; class Gastropoda; order Lepetellida; family Haliotidae; genus Haliotis; species Haliotis asinina. Next base: position 55,697,621 of record NC_090282.1, on the reverse strand, counting down.
ACCCAGACTTACACTACAGAAAGTCACGAATAAATCAATCACCTTGAGTACCCTGTTTCATCCGTTAGTTGAGCGATTTCCTCGTTCCTTCTTATCAAAACAACTGGATAGAATCAAGCACTGTTAATTTGGAATGGTTTGCTCAAATATGAAACCTTGGAAATTAAGATTTCACGGAGATTACTCTGGCACATTTGTTACCTGGATCCGCGTATACATTACAGATATTATATGTAGCTGATTTAGTGACGTACTGTACCTCCACGTTTACGTCATGACATATATCAGGACAACTGTCACTGCATAAGCGGCCATCATCGTGTCACGTGAACCTACAGGGCACTCTTGGGGATCAGGAGGAGCAGCTCAAGACAGGGGTCAGTTTCTTACATTCAAATAAAGGTTTTCTTCACAGGCTAAACGGCGTATATATGATATCATCCCCCTTTTCCTGACATCCTTTCAATGTATATACGTAAGATTTGGCTTTAGAGGTAACTGAGAATGTGACGCGGAATACAACATGAACATATCTGTAAAGGCTTCTCGTTAACTGGAGAATGTCATCCCAAGAGAGTTACATTTGGCAGTTTTGGAGATTTGATAGAAATGTAGTCTTCCCTATGGACGGTACTATAGGCGTAAACCTGTGATATACACGCCGTGGTCGTTTTTCTCGGGACTTTCTCAGCAGCTTGCAGATACGTCAGTGCTTTTACTGCTATTCGCGCAATGTATGAATTAGGACTTGAAATGCACAAAGCTGCTACCTCAAGTTCATGCGACTTCTTTGTGACTTGCACTTGACAAGTGTGAGACAAATGAATAATATGACGACGAGTATATACGCCTAACCCGTGAGTTAGTTTTCACCCCAAGTTTGAAAACACATGATTCTAACAATTCCTTAACACCTGAGAGACTTTTTGCGTTACTGATTGCTCACATTACTATATACTCTTCATAACAAGTAGGGGAACATGAAATATAAGTGATAACTCTTGGTATTAGTGCAACCTAAAACACTGACAACAAACACCTCATACAAGTACATTCATGTCAGTAAAGCGCCATGCTCACAAACATTAGATAATTTGTTATAAATCACGCATATGTGTCATACACACGGGTTAGAGGCCATCACTGATGTTAATATTCAAAGAAAACCAAATAGATCTATTTGATCATTATTTCTGTCAAGTGATTGACTTATCATACAGTTGTGTTTTTCTTGCGAGTCTCTAACGGTCGGAGCGTGTACGAGCAAATTTGAATGCTGGAAACTCGAGAGCGTGTCGTGTTCCGTGTTTCCCAATCTGTTATCAGCAGACCATGGAACAGCAAAGAAACATCAACACTAAAGTGTCGATCGACATCGTTCGAAACCAGTCTCGGAGGAATTGATCTCAAACGGCGAATAAAATTGCTGCAAACAGGTAACTAGCGTGAGAGTTGCATGTCAGCTGATACACTCGTCTCCTGCACACATCATCATAATGGACGTCTACGTACAAATCGTCATATTGCAAACATACTCAAACTGACCCTAGAATACTCGTCGCTGGTCACATGTTCTGGTTTAGGTCATTCACGTTGCATTTTCTTGATATATTGGTATCTCCCAACGTTAAATAAACCTTGTGCACCTCTCAACATATGGTCAAAATGCTGATTTACTTAAGGATCGGTTATGGTGTGATGTGACTGTTTGAAAGACATATCGGTGGACCTTCAATTCTTCAGGGACAAAACGTACGCGGTCACCGTGCACAACTCGTCCATACTCACCTCCATCAGCAACAACATTAAAATGCCATGGGCAGGAATGAGCAGATTCTGGGACAAGTTAATTAAAATATGTGCCCAACATCATCGGTTACGGACCATAATGGGTGAACTTGGCCAGGTGCTGCCTCAGGAGATTCATATGAAGTACACCTCGTCGAGTAAATGGTTGTTGAGGACATCGTGGCGGTATCACTACAAATTCAACATTCGTCAACGTTAACTTGGATCATGTCCATCTTTCATGGTGCAAGTGTCCTGGATTCGTGATTGGTTGCACTACGATCAAGTTGTGCAATCAGCGACGTTGTTTCAAAAGTGACCATTCGCAAAGTCTCGATTAGTTCCGTATACTTTGAGAAAGCATGAACCTCTTTCCCAGCACAATGCGCAAACTTTTCGTCTAGACAGAACCCAGTCATGTAATGACGGATCAAAGGCGTCTCCATCCCCTCGCTGACAACGTACACGCTGGCCGTTAAATGTCTAAAGTGTCACATCAACAAAAGCATCTATTTCTGCTTTTCAGTAAAACATGAAATATCGAATCAATCCTTCGCACGTTGATCTACTAACTCCAAGACGACAGCCATATTGGATGTAACTCTATGTAACATGTGATCGGATTGGATAGAACGACGGGAAATAAATCGTGTTGCGATTTTTGGCCATTGGTGGGGTTTACGAGAATCGGGAAATATGGCCGTATTAGAACAGAGGTTACGTTGGAACATGTAACAGGAGTAACCTCTGTGGGAAGAGAATGTGAAGATAAAGGAAACGCTCCTAAGCCCCCAGTAGCGCTTTCTTCGTGTAAGGTAACTTTACGTCTGTCACTTGGCAAATCGTGCATATTGAAAACAATAAAATCTAGTTTCTATTTGCATGGAGATATCTTATACATTATAAGACGCTTAATGTATCATTTATATTGTACATATCTTGTAAGTCAAAAGAGGCTTTGACACACCTTGAGTTTGCAAACAGAAATAGTCCCAATAAGAAGGGGCACAAGGGACATGTGGATAGGTCTATGAATGTTTTTCTCAAGCCCCTTAGCCTGCTGTCCAACGTTCTTACAAATTCTGCCTCGTGCAATTCTTTCTTTGTACAACAGATAAATACAACAAACCACACACATTGATACTGAAACAACTGCAGCTACCAGGCTGCCCTGTATTCTTGGACTACGGCCTTATTCACATAACAAGCGACAGTCCTGCTGCCTCTAGTCTCTGCATAGGAAACTATGTAATTATCCTATTGTGGTCTTTATACAAATGACAGTTGTCATTTTGTATTGCACCCCAGGGATGTGTATTTACGACACTGACGTTGTCCACCAGTCGATGGTATGTTTGTCATAACAGACCCTCAGCCCTGCGATACGTGCATCGAGTTGTGTTTCACATACCTTGCAAATCTCGGGGGTGTTTACGAGAGCGTGAGTGTGTGTGCTATTCTGTCCACTCTGATCGTAGAACGTGATAACTACGTGCAATCGTCTTACATGGAATTTCTTATACATCCACGTCTTCGTTGTAATGATGACTAAGACAATCTTATTCCAAAATTGCGTAAATTTGTATTGACTCATGAAAGATTTATAGAGAGCACGACTGATGTACTGTCATTGAAACAAGGTAGTGTTATCTCCGAGAAAGATTTCGTACACTAGAGTGGCAAAACAGAATATCTGAGTTGAGATGCAGACTCCGAAAATGGCAAAGCTTATCAATCATAGTCACGTGTCGGAATGATCATAAAATCAAGGCAACTACAATTCAACAGTTATAAAGCCTTGTATATGTGTCTGTACCTGAGTACGTCTATGCAGTCACTCCAACTCGGCAACTTGTCTCGCGTGGAATAATACGACCCAATGCCAACTACACGGCAATTTATCGAAAGTGGTTCTGTCGTGTGGAATCTGTAATATCTATGAGAGCATCACGCGGCAAACATGTCACGGCCAATATTGGAAATGGTCGTTCTTCTTCATCAAAATTCATTCATCCCTTGTCCTCACTGGTGTCTTAACCGTCCCAATAAGTAGTATTGATCTCTTCTCAATCTTGCCCCGTCTCAGATCGACATCAGTGGACCCTCGATCTCTCTCTCAACGACCCCTACAGTGACCAGAAACAGACAGACATGCCGTAGTACCCCCGACAAATATCTAGGCTGCAAAATGTTGAAACTGTATTATTCAGGAGGTTAAAGTTAAGATAGATAAACATTGATTTGAACGTATTATATTTCATTTAGTGATGTAACTGGTTGGCCACACGTTATCGTATCATATTCTGAAACTGTATAAAAATGGAACAATGAGGAAATTCGAAACATGGTATTTACATAAACCGGGTTGTCTTGCATTGCTTTGATTGTTGTTAATTTATGACAGTGTACACAAAAGTAAACAATGCGAATGAGAGATTAGCCTGAAACACGTTATAAAATGACAATATATTTATGGTAAAGGTACATTGATATCTCCAGTATTTCCCAAATTTCTTTAACAGTTTTAAGTAAGAAAATACTTAAATTAACGTATATTGGATAAGAAAAGTTTAAATCCAGTAAAGAGACAGTTATTTAATATCGTGATGATATACCTCCTCGATGTGTGATGTAGATACACTGTATCGTCAACTGTTCAGCTCAAGGAATGTTAGATATTGATTCTGTCGCTGACATAAACTTCTGAAGGCAACATATGTTATGTTGAGCTACTTAACGGTTGTACCTGCATAGCTACTTGCGTGCATGTCGATGGCTGGATTTTGGATTGAGGTCATGTCGCTTTTATAATGGCGGTTTAATTATTGAATATAGATGGTGAAGCTGTTGGCAGTCGATCCTAACGCTTAAAAGCTTCGAGCTCCTACTGAAGGACTCCAGAATGCTTTCCTATGTGTGACCAGCATGTTTCTACACACCGCTGGAGAAGAGGTACATAGCCAAAAGTAGAGGTATGGTTAGGACGCACTAATTCATGTGCCATTAGCTCCGAGTCTTTGAAGGACTCTATAACGTGCTTATCCGACTATTATGGCTGTGGAAAAAATACAGCAGCGATCTGTTTAAAGTCTCATTTTGGGTCATCGATCGCTGAGACATCCGACAATACACAGATGAGATTTCCCAGCTATCGCTGAACAGTCCACGAACGTATAGCACTAATTAGAAGGGGGGCTGATCCTACTTTCTGTCGAAGTGACCGGAGCCGTCAGTAGAGTCTGTAAGGTAGTAGCTTGAACAAAAATAAAATAATATAATTTTGTGTGGAAGTGTATATGTTGTACCCTGTGATGTATACCAAGATTGGTTACCGTATATTTGTTTGGACTGGATTGCTAAAAGATTCATGCATTCAAGTAAATGTAAATACGGTAATGTACGTGTATATGAAGAACACACACCAATTTACTTGATTGTTTCATGAAATGTCACACCTTTTATGGAAGAATATGGCATTGGATGTGGGACACACCCATTGACCTTTACAACAGACAATGGGTGTCTCGTCCAGTGAATTTTGAAACGGTTTCCGGAATTATTGTCCAAGACATGCCATGCGTTCTCGTCTCCCGTTCCGATTGGACGTGTAGAGTACTGTATGTTTAAGGATATCGGAACAAAGGATGCAGGCGTGGCTGAGGAATAATTACTTTCCGATAAACATGACACTGACGATATCTTAGTCCCCTGTAGATAAAAGTGGCATCGTTTGTAATGGGAAACTGGTTTAACCGAGAACACAACACAATCTAATCAGGATTTCCAGCTGATATGCTGTATTGATCCTGTGTCTATTTCGGAGATGCGCTGATGACTGTCGCGTGTTCGTTTCGTTAATTTTCCAAGACTTTGGGGGTGTTTCCGACTATATGTACGGTGATTTTGCGTACTTTACACGCTTACTACAGATAATATTTAGGGTAAATAATGTCTAGACCACAATATATGGGCACTCTATGCAGTTTCGCTATCTATAAAATTGTTCATGGTCACATGATATTCACCCGCTGCGAATATGATGCCGTATGATAAAGATTGGCTGCTATCAACACGCGTCTATTTCACCATGTTATTAAAGCTGAAAAACAATCTAATATTCCGGCATATAACGCCTGACTGTACAATATTGCCATCAGGTGATCGTTTTGTGGATCACTTCATCAATAATCTATAGCCCTGCGCGGTTAAAGCTAACAACCAGCGTTTATAACATGACGTCTTGACGTCAAGCGTTGACGTCTAGCACCCAACAAAATCGGCTACATGTGTGCGTGAATGTCTGTTTACGGTTTGTCGACACCGATGTAGCCGTAGTGACAGTGAATGCTGCCTCTGACAGATTTTAAAATGGGCTGTCTGTTAGACCCATCTGCATATTGTATCAAATAAAAACGCTTCCTCTCTTGTAGGAACCGTAATTGCCTTGAATCAAAACCTGTAACACAAAACCTGGAACGCCTAATTACATTTGGCCATTATAAACGGGGCAATATTCTTTTATTGGTTTGAAAATTAATACAGCTACATGTATGATTTCTGTTAGATAATTCAAATGGTGATTTATTCTTCTCTTGGTTAAAATGAATTTACGGATGAAAAACTGATTTTGTACAATTCATTTTCCTTATCACGGCTGATTACCTTTAGTCTATGTAAAGCAGTGTATCCTGAAAGATTACATATTTACGTTACTTCTCTACATCGTTTAGAGTCATCTACAGATGAGGAATGTCTTTGAAGACGATAACGTTTGAAAGGCTATGACAAAGTGAATCTACTGCCATGAAATTCAACACACGTGAAATTATGAAATAAGGCTCATTAACAACATTCGTGTGTTAAACAAAAGATAAACATTTCCCGACTCATGCTGTGATTTTACTGAGTAAAGATTAAATTAAAAGATGTCGCACCTGGAGAAAACATCAACCAAGTACCCAATGTAGCGCTAAATCCATATATATCGACAGAACAAACCGATAAAATCGTGACATGTACCAAAAATGTAATTATCCAACGGTGGCAATAGATAAATTGCAAGGAATTCTTAATTTTCTCAATCTTCCTAAATAGGTGAATGGTCAAAGATCTAATGTGAGGATGTTACACAATGAGTTTTGAGATAAAAACGTCGTTTCATTTCTTAGCAAGTGATCACAAAGGTGGCTAAAAACACTTCCGTGAAAACCATGTATACAATCACATGGAGGTTAAAATCAATGAGCTCCTCATTAACGACATTTCATCGGAATGGACAAAAGTGTAAATGTAATAAACATTGAAAATAACTTATTCAGTAGAGTAAATTGCATTTTCGATTTTCGAAGGTAGAGTAGGAAAAACTGCCATACCTAAATTGTGAGATCAGCTCAAGATCTTTACCCCGCTGCTTGTAAAATTGAATCTAGAGAAATGCAGCTAAAAAAGCATCGCCTTTCCCGACAGTGTTGTGCGGAGACGGGTCCTTCAAGTTCCAATTATTGTGCTCACAGAGAGAACTGGGATTAATTTGCAACACTGACTTAATTGTTAGGATGTCTACATTGCCCTTTTGAGAAATTACAGATGTGCTAGGTTTTTATGCTCAATTTATTTACATCCGAATTCCTCCCTTGATCACTTAAAAAGTCATGTGACAATCCACTGCGCATGCGCTTGAATATGGCATTCAAGGTCTGGACATTGTAAGGATTGTGTATTTATGCACTCAAATGCCTCGAGCAGTGCATTTATCAGTCGAGCAATCAGAGGATGTTTAAGAATGCATTCAGTATCCTTACTAATACGGTCTTATTTAGTAAAATGCCTAATTAAATAAAATCTAACATCTTCCTGGCATTCAAGCTGAAACATACCAAGATTCACGGACGGTCATCATCAGAAGGTAGATGTACAATACCCATTTTCAAAAATTTGCATTTGGTTATGCAACATAATGCAATTGTCATAAACAAATTTTACACAGACTGACGTCCTCGTAATTTCTGTGAAAAGGGAGGTGATCAAGACACGGCTATAAAACATGTCTGTTCATGTGTACTTTTTAACGTGACTTGTCACGTCGACATTTTGAAATATTGCTTTCGGCCTTTATGTGGACGATGAAGAACGGCAGACCCTATAATTTTTAAACCCGGGTAAAATCCACGAGTAGATACTTTGTCACCAGATTTTCATAGGAATGCTTTGCCCTTTGCACCAAATATGTACATGTTGTTTAAATGTACTTTAAATACTGGAATTAATGCATCTTGGGGAATACAGTGCTGCCAGACACATTTAATCCTGACATCACATTAGACCTCTGACTGCTGAATGTAACCGAGAATGGTTTACATTCATATCTGAAAGCAGACTAATGGCAGTCCTATTACATTTCAGACGATTATTTGACTTGTTATGATGTCTTTTGTTTCAGAGGCATATGTGTAAACTATCTTAAAAGCCAAAGCATCGTTTTATCGAGTGTTAACTTGCCCCCGTAAACCATTTTGATTCTGCCGATATGACTATATATTATTTCTACTTTTACAAAAGGCAAATTGTTTGTTCTTCTGTTAGTATGTGAAGTGTTAGAGCTGACACATTGCTGACATCTTGCGGTAGGCAAACAGGTTTATTATTTCCAAACCTTCTAAACTCCTTTACAGATGTACAGAATATTGTCGAACAAAAGGTATATTTGAAAACGCATTTATTAATGAAAATACCGCTTGCTGTACGTACGTGCTGTCTTAGAAATGAACCTTGCTCCAGGGACATGTGAATAACCTGACATCTTTTTATAATTGGGTTCAGGAAGAAAAGATAGATAAGTCAAAAGTTGTTGCATTCAGAAATGGGTATGGTTTTAATGTAACGAGTAAATAACTGGAACTATCAATCGACAGACAGTAAACAGTCACATATCATAATGACCAGGGAATCATAGTTTCGTTTTGCTGTCGATTCTCTATACGTTTTTGGCACAGCTCAACAAAGCACGTTTTCCTACTTTACGTTAAATAAGCTTTATCTTTACATATCATGGTTACCTTTTAAGGAACAGAGAAATAGTCCATTTTTCTTGCTTTCTAGAGGTTTTTATTAGTTTGTCATAAAGCGGCATCTGATGGTGTTTCTTTTCTTAAGTTGGTCGTGTCCATCTAAGTGCTCATTATCGTGGCCAGGGATGTTCCCCAGTTTAGCAAGAAATTAGCAATTCAGTGTTTTTAAATCAAAGGATAAATGTTTAACTCCTATAATTGTCCAAACTGGACACTGACTTTCATACAACCCCTTAAAGGTCTTGTAAGAGTATCATAAGAATTTAGCGACTTTAGCACTAGCATGAGTGCTTTATGAGAATTGTGAGTTTTGGAAACAAAAAAAAAAATCTTTAATGCTATATGAAATTTTGTTTTATATATTAAAAGGTGTTTCACTCGTACTTATGTCATGGAAGATATACATTGTATGTATGTATGTATGTATGTATGTATGTATGTATGTATGTATGTATGTATGTGTGTGTGTGTGTGTGTGTGTGTGTGTGTGTGTGTGTGTGTGTGTGTGTGTGTGAGTGTGAGTGTGAGTGTGTGTGAGTGTGTGTGTAGGTAGGTAAGTATGTGTGTATGTATGTATGTATGTATGTATGTCTCTCTCCCTCTCTCTCTCTCTTTCTCTCTCTCTTTGCAAGTGCAAATATTACTATCAGTCTAGCATGTGTTAGTTATATTGCCATCATCACACGAGGCTAGAAGAAATGTAAAAGCTGTCAACATCTGAGGAAGTATGTCATACTGTGGGAATCGCTGGTTGCCATGGCGCACGACATGCTTGACAGTGTCGGGGGTGGAGGTCAGGTCATTATACGTCCTTGACTACATGAGTGTTTGTTCATGCTTTCAAACATAGCAGAACTACTAATGACTGTGTCGGTATAAAACATTCACTCACTGGTAATCAGCCCCTACTTGTCGATAAGCATTGACTACGTAATACGATGGATTTAGTGAATTAAGAAATAATTTGTTTACGTAATACATGGTCTGGAATCACTCACAAAACTAGATAACAGACAGGAAGGACCACCAAGCAAACATAACTGCTGTGACCAGAAACATTGACTGGTCTTTCAGGTATTCGCAGACCCCTGTAACTAAATATTTAACGTCAAAATACATCAAATAAAAAATGTTACAAAATCGTAAATCTTGTTAAAGACATTTCGCTAATTTGTCCAATTTTCGATCGGCGACATGTCAAACAATGTCTCCCTAAATTACTTACGACAAGCGGTTCAAACTGGTTGAAATAAGAAAGCAACTCCTCGCCATTAGCCGTGCATGGCTATCATTAGGCGAGGCCATTAATCTCGCCTTGGCTTCTCTTGCATCAGCTTCACGCGGTCTTACGTGTTGTCCTTTTTAAGAAGTCAGAATGAAGAAAATCGAAAGGTTTTAGCAACGAGCAAATTTGATAATGGACGAAGGAGCGATCCATGAGATGTGTAAAGACCAATTTGAAAAGGTCAGTGGGATTAGCCAAGGACAGTCAAGTTAATGCCCAAAATAAATGCCGGGCCCTCGTCACAAGTATCCGTCCTATTGATGACATCGATTCCTGAAGTCCTGTAATATCTGTCCACAGATCCACGTATCGGTATTGCCACTATTACGACGTTCTTCAAACCCAAGTCTCACCTAAACTATTGAACGTCTGTGTTTGAGCTGAAGGAAAACTGTTTTCTTTAAAATCTATGATCGCGAGCTAGGGTTTAACTCAAAGTCTTAAGTGGAAATAAAAAGGCCTCTTTATTGACTTTACAGAACAGCCTTAAGAACAAGTGTAAACAGTCTTTCGGAATACTCCGAATTTAATTTCACTTGGCTCACTTAAGCCACTAGGAACCTGATGGTGAAAGTCCGTGTGATGTAACTGAATTTAGGTGGAAAGACATATTGGTACCTAACTGAATAGTCCATGGTACCTAAAGTAGAAGACTCAATGCATTGAGGCATGGTTCTCTGAATCTTTTAAGTACGAATATGCGTATGCGTATGCGTGTTGCGTGTGCGTGTGCATGCGCGTGTTTCCTAATGTAAACATACGTGCGTTGATAGATATGTTATGATTAAAAACGAATGTGAAGAAGATTTTAACTAAATTGTACATCATTTTCTGGAACAACGATGAAGCAATAGGCATCAAACACCCTTTCGCTTGGATTCTATTGTATTCTCCCAAACATGTAGCCTACTTAACACATCTAGGTTAAATCGTACTCAGCTCCTACCTACTTTGTACCAGAGTGTACATTAAAAGCACCTCCCATCTGCTGCCCGACACCAAATCCCCAAACCTATGTCTGAGATGGGCTTCTGTTTCCTCTTCATGTTGACGTTTACATGCCTGATTAGCAGCCAATCGATTGCAGGCTGTGAAGTGCACGTGGTTTTTGCCTGCAATGGGGGCCGTGTCATATCAAATATCACACGCATGTACAAGTCGATGGTTCAGGGCCTCCGTCCATGTCAGAAACTGTCACTCTTACACAATGTTACAGCTTTTTATAGGCAATTGAAGAACCGGGCTTGCTGAAGAGTTGGAGATTGAACATCCTGTGTGAGATTTGCAACTTACCAAAATCAGTAAAGGAATGTATGGTTTTATAAGCGTTGCTGTCCGTCCTCTCCAAAGCTTATGCTCAAATTTATTTGTCTTTAACTATTGACTTACACATACAAAACTAGACATAGGTCGCATGTTCTCAGAATCAACACATGCAACTACCAAATATCACAGGCACACATTATGCTGTCTTCACAAGATCTTAAAAAACGCTTAAAATATAGTTTTAGTAGACTTGAGTAATGACATGTTTTCAGAACAGTGCTTAATTCAGTAATCATAAGGTGACACAACAATGAATCACGTTCACACATGTGCTGTGTGAATGCAAATAATCATTGAAACAAAGTGTGCAGTTTGAGGCAATGCTGAAACTGGATCAGAAAGCTGTATCTCAAGGAGTGAACGTTCTGTGTCTATTTCTGTGCTTATATTAGTTTACAGTGGAGTGCCCATGACTAATTATAAGAAGACATGTTCATGTTCGACAATTTGAACACATTTGAAGATATTCAGACGGCAGCTTTATCGTATGAGTCTTAGAAAGTGTCACACATAGTGACTGTTGTGTGACTGAAACCATAATGACGAGATAACCATTAGAATTACACTCCGCACTAAAGCATCATTCCTGAAATACAATAACTACTACGAGAGAAGAAACTCAATACGATTCGAGGCTATTAATTGATATACTTACGGATTAACAGTTTCAACGCATGTAATGTTGTTTCTACAAAGGTCAACCATATAAGGTAACACGTCATTCCGACATTAAAACCACAGGAGGAAGAGAGGAAGAATACCATGCCAGTACCATAAAAGGAAAGAGTGAAATATTTCAGTGCGTCTTTTATTTTGTAAAACTATTTAAAGCAATTCAATGTTTTCACTTTGATAAACATGGTCCTCTTCCAGAGTTGACAATAGACGCATGTATGCACAATCATGGGTTCCCAATAGACAGACAATTTAACGGTGTCTGGTTTCATTTTTTATGGCGGAAATTATTACGCAGCGGGGTCTCCCTGTCCGTAATGAAATATCTTTGGCTGCATAACAATGTCACACTTCATATCAAAGTCAGACACTTTACATTAACAAGAAAGCACAGATTCAGTCCAGTATGAATATATGCAAGAAAAAGCAAAAGTAATATCTGAATCCACTGCGAATTGTTGAGCATAGCTACAAATGGGCGAATGCATGCCTCCATGTTGTAATAGGTCAAATAAGGAGCCGTGGATAATATCTATTGAGAAAAGTGTGTCAGATCATCATTTTCACATTGTCCATACAATACTGGAGATGTAGCAGAGAAACACTGATACATGTTAAACATTTCACGAGAAACTGAAATTTACCCTTTGTAGAAAACACAACAATAAAACATTCTTACGTGCGTTTACAGACAAGTTCAAAAACAAATGATCAGGCTTTTATTTATTCTACTTCGATCATCATTTGGTGAATGTGTGAGTGTAATTTTCGTTGTTGTTTTTTTTCAGAACTGGCCTTCAACCACTGTACTCATGTGGGGAATTGAACTTGTGTTTTCGTCGTGAGGAGCGAACGCTTTAACCAAGAGACAACCCCTTACTGTCCCTCCTTTGGTTAAGATTTTCTAAGTACTAATGTTGTTTAATGGGAGTGATGAATATGATGTAAACGTATTCAGTCCTTCGCTAAGATAATTGTTTTCACAAGTTTTGGTCGAATGCATGGATAATTTGGCTCCACAGGTGTGAAAGGGAATAATTAAGGGCCACAGAAATATACAGAGGCCCTTAAATCTGTGTAAGGCTACTATGGCCTGCTTTGACAAGTGTGCACGGAGGAAACTGATGAATCTCTTAACAAATATAGGCCTTATCTATTGTTTTATTTATACACTCTTAAAAAAGGAACCTTTCATGTTGTTTTGGAGTTTACTTACTGAGTCTGTATAACCGATTCAAACATGACATCACTGCTCCATGACAGTAAAACCATCGCTTTACAAATATACAAACATGATTATCGAGTATGTGTTTGGTAAAAGCATTCAAAGGGACTATCTTGTGTGATCATCATGAACATCGATAACAGCTCGGCAACGGTGACCCATAGAAGAAAGGAGATGCCGAATGCTGTCTTGAATGTTTTGATACCTTTTCTGAAGTGCTGTGTGAAGTTCTTGTAGTGTCTGAGGTGACGGATTGCGCTGGAACAAGCGTCGATCAAGAATATCCCATATATGTTTAATGGGTTACTAATCGTGTGATCGAGAAGGCCAAGGTAACACATGAACATTGCTTTGCTGGAGGAAATACTGTCAGAAACCTGCGACGTAAGGTCGAGCAGTGTCAATCTCCAAATATCAACCACTGACGTTGATAAAGGTAATATCATGACGTTGCGCTGGCCTTCTGACTTCCCATAGCCAACTGTCTGGTCGGAGATTCGGCGCAGCCCGGGGATATAGATTGTTGTAGTGACTGAACGAAGATATCCCAACCGGATGTAGCGATCCTGGGTCTGTCATTAACACTCCCTGTATTGTACAAGTGTACAGGTGAGAGATCATCTGTGTAGACACGCTGAAGTGTCCTGCCACCTCATGCTACGATGCCCGTCCTTGTGAACTTCCGATGGCGTTGTGTCGTTGAGCTTATGTCAGGCTTTTAATTCTCTTGTCGTCTGTTGTGACATAAAGCAATGCATGTAGACAATCATTGCTGTGGCTAAAGCCTTCAGTCATGATGCACATGCATTTCATGTGGGATCAATTTTAAAGACTGACTTCAGACGTGAGTGTAACGTTACATTTTTGTTCAACGTTTCTTTTTCGGCAACCATTCCCCAACATGTTGGGATTCATGACTTGGTTTGTGTCAAATATTTTCTTAAAATTCAATCTATTCCCATGTCAAGCTTTCGTTGAAGAGAATACTAAATTTATCAGTGCGGTATGTATGTAGTAATCTATAGATTGTCGTTAGAAGCCTGTAACTCCGATATCTGCAATCACCGGATGAGGAATGTTCCATCATGCATCAACATTCACAGATTTATCAAAATTCACCGTTACAAACAATACAACATACAGACGATACACTGGATCCACTGTAACATAGAGTAATATACAAACTGATCATACGCACTTTGACGAGATAGATTAACGATGCGTCTTTAAATCTCCTAATCCAATATTATCGTAGGATTTGTATGTGGTTACTAAGTGATGCGCCTTGTCTCATGACATGTTGGCCGTATCTCATGACATGACGCGCCATATCTATTGACATGAGGGCCGTATCTAATGACATGATGCGCCGTATCTACTGGCATGATGCGCCGTATCTAATGCAATACCGCGCTATGTCTAATGACATGATGAACGTATCTAATGACATGATGCGCCGTATCTAATGACTCGATGGTCGTATCTAATGACATGATGCGCTGTATCTAATGCCATGCCGCGCTATGTCTAATGACATGATGAACGTATCCTATGACATGATGCGCCGCATCTAATGACTCGATGGCCGTATCTAATGACATGATGCGCCGTATCTAATGCAATACCGCGCTATGTCTAATGACATGATGAACGTATCTAATGACATGATGCGCCGTATCTAATGACTCGATGGTCGTATCTAATGACATGATGCGCCGTATCTAATGCAATACCGCGCTATGTCTAATGACATGATGAACGTATCTAATGACATGATGCGCCGTATCTAATGACTCGATGGTCGTATCTAATGACATGATGCGCTGTATCTAATGCCATACCGCGCTATGTCTAATGACATGATGAACGTATCCTATGACATGATGCGCCGCATCTAATGACTCGATGGCCGTATCTAATGACATGATGCGCCGTATCTAATGACTCGATGGCCGTATCTAATGGCATGATGCACCGTATCTAATGATGTGCCCATTCCTTTAACTTATTGCAAAATAGCTTACAACACACAGCTACCAGCGTACAGCTATACCTTAAAACACAAACCAAAGTGTTGTCACAATGTATTACGCAAACCACCGTGCAGTCATACCTTACTACACAAACCAGCGTATAGTCATACCTTTTCACACAAACCACCATACCTTGCTACTCAAACCAGCGTACAGTCATACTTCACCACTGAAATACCTTATAACACAAACCAACGTGCAGTCATACCTTACTACACAAACTAGCGTACAGTCATAACTTACAACACAAACCTCTATAGTCATAACCTACGACACACATACCACTGTACAGTCATAACTTCCCACACACACCTCTGTAGCTATACCTTATTACACAAACCCCCGTACGTCATAACCTACCACACAAAAAAACAACCGTGCAGTCATACCTCATTACACAAACCACCTTACAGTCATACCTTCCCACACAAACCTGCACACAGTATTACATTATCATACAATCCGACGTCCAACCATTCCTTACTACACAATCCATCATCTAACCATTACTTTCCACACAAACCACATATGTCATTACCAACCCACTCACAATCATCAAATCTTACTCCACGAATTTCTACATTCATCTAATTTGTAAACAGTTCGATTTGCACCTCAGCGTTGAATCATTTTAAAGAAAGGGACAGTTAAACGCCACTCAGAAGATCACAAAACATGTACATCAGGTATGTACTCGTACAAAACAGGAAAATAAAAAATAAACTTAACATTTTGTAGCATTTTAATGACTCAATCAATATTTACAGTAAATTACGAAAAGACCCAAAACATTTCAGTCCACGAAAGCATAACGAGGCTTTTAATACCTATTCGAAAGGCCTCGTAGAAATGAACAAATAAAGTACATTATCTTTTATATTAGCCGGACTATATACAAGACGAACCCATCAAATATGTATGCTGTGTCATGTTTCTTATCAAAATACGTAATACCAATCGACATGCTACATATAAGCATTGAACTACCAAGAGTAATCCATTTTGCTGGCAAATGAAGTTCGGCGTGTCCTCTGGAACACATAACAAACATATGAATTAAAGTATAAATCACAGGTAAAGATAGAACATATTAGAGTATTGTGATCAAAGAGAAATGTTTAGTTTCACGCCATACTCAGCAATATTCCAGATATATGGCTGCGGTCTCTAAATAACCGACTCTGGACCAGACAATCCAATGATAAACAGCATGAGCATCGATCTGCGTGATTGGATGAGTTTCGACATAACGTTTATATTAATATGTTCACGAAACTAGACTTGTTTCATTGTTTGAAATGTAAACGCTTTTGCTGACATATCATTAAACACATTAAGAGAGTTAACCTTGGACCCGAACATGGAAAATATATATACCCTGGGAGTACAGACGGTAAACTTGGCTTACCGTATGATTAATATGAGTAGCAAACGCTTTAAATTAGTAGGAAACACACTGACAATGTTGTTTCATTCTCCTTTGCCGAGAACGATATCAAACACTGGCCGCCTTGATGGTTTAAGTCACCGAATAAATTAGCTATATCCAAATGTGACACAGCGTAGAACAGATTACAGGCCTGCGACAAAATTGTAAAAAGAACCAAGTCCTGAAATAAGCCCATGTGTGCCACGACGAACAGCGTTGAAGTACATTCAGTCACTTGGGATTTCTAAAACACGATCGAAGACAACTGGAAGGTGAGAGTACCACAAGATTAAATTACAAATCCAATACTGCCTCATCCTAAAGGGATACTTCTCGGGTGACAAGGAAACCAGTTTCCTTGGATTGTCACATAGGTGAGATGTCATCTGTTTGTTGTCAGCCAAACACTGATATAATAGTTAGTATCATAATAACATCAGTACACAAGTAATCAAGATCCTTTGCACTTAAGAATGACGGGATACACACGAGTAATGTTCCTGTCGTGTAATGAGTACTTTTGTCATGGGTAGTTTCAAATTGTTTTGTGCTAGGGTTTGTTTTCTGAACTTGTTTATGAGGAAGTATCTATCTCAATACATTACCATTACTAGATATAGTTCTTGCTTCAACATACAACATCACAAAAGTCATCCGAATGTAACTCTTAACAAATATACATTACCAATGTAAAAATACTTCATCTCTTGTTTGGGTGTTTGTGTTGAAAATAAAAGTTAACTTCCACAAAACTCCACAGAGATCTATGTACATAGAAACTGCTGTGACTTCAGTAGCATCGTGTGATTGTCGAAAAGGTACTGGGGAAGAAGGGATTCATGTAGTCCTCTCTTGGGAGAAAGGCAAACATGCAATGCAACTACGTCCAACTTTTGAACCAGTTTATATTTGTTATTCAAGGTCAACTGGAAATAATGTTATCTCTTGTCACAAAATAGAATCAGTCGTACAGTTATTTCTGTTGCTAGTTTAACAAAGCGTGGTCCTATATTGTGCTGGGGCATACAATAACAGTTGGAGACGAATATTGATACACATGACGTTCCATATTTTTGAGCAAACAATATTTCCTTCATGTCCTACAATGGAAAATCATACAGATCCATTTCCTTTTGTGTTCCACGTCTCACTACATCGGTTACTTTCACTCCATGTTTGATCTTTGAAATGTCTGAGCTGAAGCACAAGGGTGATCAAACTTTCAGATGGAATATCCTCATCGGTGTGCGTCTACCCAAGGGTGAAAGTCTACGTAGACATGATGCATACCTCTACGTACGAGGTCCATAATATATGAAACAATACAATCTAATATTGTAGCCATATGTCTTTGGTTGCGTTAAAGAACACATCGTCCACACGTGGTAATTCGTATAGAGCGATTCCAGTATTCTCAGCACTGAAGGTGTGTTTTGCAGTTCCTTGTTGGGTGAATTGTTAGTCTGACCGTCCAGGGGACCACAGTCATGTCCAGCAGACAACATTGCACTTGTGTCAACAGTGATGGTATCCTCAACAAACCATTGTCACCATATCACATCGTTGATTATGTGTTTGCATTTCTCCGTTTATCCAAACAGTCTTTAATGAGTGAATATTACTGACAGTGCGAAGCACTAAACCTGAAGCTGAAGGCAACCGACATGATAACTGCTAGGACCACACTCACTAAAGATGTACCGTGTGTAACTCCAGCATTGTACGACCCTGTACCGTAAACCCCTGAAAGAAAGCAGACACGCAAGACATCAGTATCAAATGAAACCTTTCGGAAAAAGAAAGAAAATGACATTATGCGTGTGTACCTTTAATATAACTAGTCTTGTTTCTTGACTCATTGTAGAGCCATTCCATGCATATAAACTCAAATACAGAGATAAGGACTAAGAAGTTTCAAATGCACAAACATAATTGTGGGAATTCATGTTTGTAAAAAGGGAAAACCCATTCCAGAACACGCAAAGTATGATTAGTCAACGTTAAAGTGTAATTTTCAATTTGAAAATCATTTCCTGGCGTAAAACCATTTCAGCTTTGGACGAACGATGATGCTTCCATACAGACACTGAAACGCGGCTATACATTTTTATGTCTCTTTTCCATCATCTTAACAAAGGTATGGACCTTTAAAGCACAACCACATTTTGAGACAGTTTTGTCTAACGTTACAATCCTTACCAGCTCCCTTAATTGACTTTGGATTTATCATCTGACACTATATCATTATCGGTCCCGGCTCTTCATTCTGGAATTTAATATTTTGTTCCACATTCTCAATCTGAACACATTCCAATTGCATTTGAACTGGGTTTTTTTTTTTGAAATATTCCTCTCAATTGCTTCTGTCTTAAATGACTGTCATTGTGTTTTTATCCTTCTCTATTGCAATCGGTGAAATATTGCAATGGGTCAGGGCACTTGGGTGATGTAGTAAGGCGCTTGCAGAACGAACTTAAGCACCAAGAGCAAGTCAATTTTTGAGGCCGACGCAAAGCGAAATCAGTCGGAAACTTAGAGAGAACAGAGACACCTTGTGATTCAGGGATTACACCAGAATGTCTATTTCGGGTCCTGATTGACAGTTGTAATACCAACACTACCTGAAGTACACTGAAGCCAGCTTGTTAAGTCTAATCGGACTGTTTACGCTACGCAGGCCAAAATAATATTATTAAGCAGGCAACCTGAATTTTACTGTCAAGGAATCTACAATTAGATGCATATCAGTGCCAGTGTTGAAGCTTGCCGTCATGTCGATGCTAGACAGATTAAGCCTTGGAGAAAATGGTTCAGTAGGCTTGAGTCTTAAGTGTCAAATCTGCAGTTTTTCAGGTGGAAATAAACATCAAGCTACCTTCATAACTTTGTGGGGTGTATCGATTTCTATGTTGTAGCCTTCTCTAATGTGCACTTACTTACAAGCAATATGTTGCAACCACGATGCTTCTTTGACTACACCAGATGCACATAATGTAACGTTTACCCTGAGGTACAGGTTTTCATTGGAATATTAAGTGCCAGACATTACATCACAGTACCTAAAATAATGCTCTGTAGCTCACAACGATATCTAGAACTGCATATGACCATACGTTACTGATAACACTGATTCTAGCAAAGGAGTAACTGATTTTCTGCAAAGTTTCCAGGTTTTTTTAATTTATTTCAAATACCGTTTTGGAAATAAAGCCCATTGCATTATATATAGTGATCAGTTCATACATTCTAAGTACAGATTTGAGACAAACATCTGAGGAAAATGTTGTTTTTGCAACACGGCCTTCGGCATAATATTTATGTTGAGGGGATGCCTTGCCTGTTTCTTCAGCTATGTACAGACCTTGTGTGAAGGGTACAGAGCCTCAAATAATATCTGATCGAGCTCCTGCAAATGCACATCCCAACGCGATGTCCCCGATCCCACTCAAGAAACAGCTTGTGCATTATGACACATATTCCATAATTAGGTATAGTAATATCTAGAGTTTTATTATTATTATCATCATAACACTGCTTTATCCCTCTGCATCTGTACGCGTGTTCCGTTTTAGAATAGGAAGACATTCTCCCAACGCCTTTCAAAACTTCTCATTACATTCTGAAACAAATATTATGTCTAAGGAAGCAACGTCATCATTACGCATCTCACGTACACGGCTGAAACTATTACATTATCTATCATGTTCGACTATAGTAAGATGTCGACTGCATGGAGGTTTCACCTATTCACTATGCTAGAATAAGGAAGAACACCGTCTCGCCTTGTTCACTCCCAATGTACATGTACGAGCCATGATAAAGGTGCCGTGATCAGTAGATATCGCCATGTCCGTTAACCCCAAGAGGTAATGCAGAGTGGTCAGGTGGTCTGTCTTTCCCCCATGACTGGGATCATGTGTTTCATCACTGCCCGACGAATACGGGCTATCCGCTATTGGTTTGGCTGCTACCGAATTGTTACCATCCGTCGTAATATAGATAGAAATTGTGGGGTACAAACAAACCATACTAGGTCCAGGATTGGGGTCTTGTTTGTACATACTAACGTTCTGAAAGCCTCCTTACAAAACCAATGTTAGTCAGATTTTTCACTCGCTTTTTTCTGTCAGTTTTACTATTTAACGCGACCAGTAGAATGATTGGGGTTATTGTGAGGCACAATCTCAAAGTGAACAGTCCAGCATAATTACCTCTGAACAAGGCCTGTGGTATTAAACCTAAGATCATATATCCTCTCGTCATAGTGAGAGAGTGAGTTTTACGCCGCGTATAGTAATATTCCAGCACTATCACGGCAGGAGGACACCAGAAATGGGCTTCACACATTGTACCCATGTGGGGAATCAAACCCGGGTCTTTGGAGTGAAAAGCGAACACTTTAACCACGAGGCTACCCAACCGCCCCAGGTAGCTTAAGTGATATTTTAAGTTACTGCAGATCTCGTGAATACGGTTACGTACGTGAAATCTACTACGTCATAATATGATAAGATATGACAAGATAATAATTACAGACATATCCACATGGTATCTTGCCTGTGTGTTGCACAGTGTTACCTGTGAGTGGTTGTTCTGCACTGTGTTTTCTGTCGGGGTATCTGGATACTGGGGTGACGGGTCTTTTACCCGGTGCTGGTGTATTCCAGTTGGTCCTTTGCCATTTGTTCTTATCCAAGAAGCCATTATTGCCGTCCCAGTTATTCCTGCCATGCGTTCTCTTATGGTCATCGTTGTTGTCGTCCAGCACAACAATGTGGCGTGGTATTGTCGTCGTCGTAGACGGAGCAGGCGTTGTTGTCGTTACTGGAAATACCTCTGAAAAAACGTATTTTTTGTATATGAAGCGTTGGACAGGTGAACGATGAAAACTTTCACACGCTACGACTGTCGCACCTGCTATAATGGAACACAGATATACGAAAGTTGTAGCGCTACGACAGTTTTTTGAAACGGTGCCCTGATCCTAGAGACACACCATGCAGTAAATACTGTACAGTTTTACTGTCTGACAACAGTAATGGGAGGTAAGTATACGCACCAAATTATTGGCACATTTAATGGTACTAGTACTCGACATTGTAACGATGGTAACGTAATGGTTGTGTTGGCGATTGTGCTTGTGGTTGTCACAAGCTGAGGTAATCACATGAACATCATTTTAGGTTTAGACTGTTTTTGTGAGCTGATCAAAGCATCATCACCTAAAACAACAACATCAACATACTACACAACTTACCTACAAGCTTCATAATCGCTTTTGTTTTTCCTAAACTGTTTGAGGCCTCGCAGACGTAGTCTCCGAAATCAGAACGATCTATGTGAGCTATCCGGAGACTGAGTGTGATGTTGGCTTGGCCATCGTTGTAAATATCAAGCTCATATTTAATGCTGTTAGTGAGACGCTTGTTATTCCTAGTCCATGATGTGACACCTAGAGGTGAGGCACTGATTTTACATTCCAAAATTGTCTCCTTGCCAACCATCTGACTTATTCTGGAATTGAGCAGACGAATTTGAGGAGGATCTGCAGCAAGAAATACACATGGTTAAGTTCAGCAGTGTAAAACCTTCTAGAATACATCTGTTAAGGGTTGTTCTATATTTACATCTGATATACTCGAGCGCGCGCGCACACACACACACACACGCACTTGCGCATGCACATGTACACACAGACAAACAGAAAAAGGGACTAGTACTTCAACTGTCCACACCCTGAAATCCCCAGCAGCTACCAAACCATGCTGTGACAAATCACTTACAGTCGCGAGGAAGCGACGTAAATGCAACCGTGCATGTGCTTCATAGACACTTAAACGTGATAACATTAGACAAGAAAGTAACTGTTAGTAACTGATTCGGTAATTGAGTTTCAGTGAAATGAAAAACTTGTCAAAAACTGCGAAAACAAGGTGTTGAAACACAAGCGCCATGTTTGATTCAAACTCCCAAACACAACAGCCTAGTGCATGTGGAAGACTGATTTCCTATGATTATAACTACCATACCCTTAACATAGACTTAACGTAGTCTTAGCGTTCAGGTTGTTTTGTAAAACGACAACCTGCTCACCATGCTACCATCAGTTTACACAATGAATCTACATTGTACAGTTATGCCTGATCTGCTTGTATTTATTATGTATCAAATAGTATAAATTCAAATATCCATAGTGTGTTGCACTTGTACTAAATGACTACCTATATGTACCGAAGGAAAACATGAAATGTATGGATAAAACTCTAAACACGAAGTACCCAAAAGCATTAATGAACGCCCCTTCCTTTCCTACCAGGATAATAGAATGGCTGGTGGGTATTGAAACGTACCCCAACCAGTCTCTGGTGTGCAGTAGTGTTATGTGATGTTACGGGTTGTTAGTATATATTCGTCTTGTCATATCATCAGTTGTCTCCTGAGTACCAATCTACAAGTGTATTTACGTGCATACAGTACATTTAGCATGGTAAACTTCCCTGTAACAATGGTGGTATCTCAGTTGATATGAGTGTCACCCATTCAGTGTCTTTGTGTGTAAGTTTATTTGGCGTACGTGTGTCTGCCTGGCTCACTGGCTGTCTCACATATTTACGTAACTCTCTTACCAATACAGAACTATCACATCGCGGTACTTCCCGCTTTAACAAAGAGCCGACATATTACAACATAGCTAACTCATAGCTACTCCCACGTGACAGGAGAGCCGACAGGAGTCAAATATGTTTCACAGGCATAATGGTATTGATTATAATTTCATAAGACACTTCGATCGAAAGAAGTTAAAAGAAAAGAATTTTAATGATAATTTACAAAGCATTCAATTGTAAATGTCCAAGAAGTAGTGTGAGACGAAGACATTAATCTCATCTACTTTAACAGTCTACATGTGTCACTTCTGTCTATAGTATATACATTTTTCAAGACAATCATAATTTGGGTTCCTATATCTGCCGAGAACGTACTCGACGTCAGGTGCAAATGTGCAATACCGGCATAAGCATACCGAAATTCAAATGTCAAGGCATAATCTATTTATAACTGGGTATGTGTTCTTGGTCAATCCATCTTGTATGTATGTATGTATGTATGTATGTATGTATGTATGTATGTATGTATGTATGTATGTATGTATGTATGTATGTATGTATGTATGTATGTATGTATGTATGTATGTATGTATGTATGCATGCATGCATGCATGCATGCATGTATGTATGTGTCACACACACGCATACGCACGCACACGCACACACATTAAACATCATGCAAACTAACACATTCGTATGACTCCATTTAAAACAAAACGCAGTCGTTGGTTGGACAGACGTCCGTACAGACGTGGGATATAAGGAGAATTCTTTGGCCTCTCATGCCAGTTACTCACACTCGACAGTGACCTGAATCTGTCTATTCATGACTGGTGGAACACTGTTATTGGCCACGCACTCGTAGGTGTCGGCACACGATTGCGTGATGTTCTGTATACGTAACATATCCCCTTCTCTTCCAACCTCTGGAAAAAGAAGTATCATCTTAATAATTACAGAAATGCCAAAATGAAGCATTTGAAATGTCAAATATGCCTTCTTGTGTTTTGGACGATTTAAGCACATCAGTTGACCAATATCTAAGTTTCAGATTCCTTTAACACATATCTACACGATTGAAAATTACGAAATTTGCGCTTTTTCTTACTTTCTCTAATTTTCGATGTCCACACGTTCAGTCTGTACCAGGTGATAACAGGAGGTGGTATCCCTGTTGCGTAACACATGAGTTCTACATGATCACCTACGCGTGCCTTCACGTCATTGGATTCTGTGTAGTTTACAATCGTTGGTGGAACTGCAACACAAGCAACATGTATAAATATTTCCACTTCACAAGTCCCTTTGGACATTAAGCGTAAATCTTCTTGTGACAGTGAGAGTGGGAGTGTTTCTCATCACGAAGATTCATCGTCAGCTAAGGAGCTAGTCATGTATTTTGTGTTTCTAAGACACAGATTGAGAATGGATCATATTGTTCCTCCCACCCACCCCACCCCCACCCCCCTTCCATTTCATGTCCATATACCCATGGCTGCTCCCCTTGCGTGAGATGAACCTCATCCCCAGCCAAACACCTTATTCCTACACCCAACACACCCAACCCTCAGTGTTTCCTCTCAAGCCACGTTCTCAAATAAATATTTCCGAGCTTTATGACTAATGAGATGCTACAGCAGTTTGGAGAAATCTACCAAAATATGAAAATTACAGGTACCGCATAATATGTGACTATACTAAAGGAGTTTCATTCAAAACTGTGACATGAACACATGATCAATAATCTGGATTGAAAACAAAACTACGTAAACAATCACAATTGTATGTGTGCATCTGAATCACAGTTCTACAACCCACTCACCCGAACCACGATGTCTACCAAATTGTCTATCGATACAGATGCTGTTATTAAATTCCATTTGTGACGTCATTCCATTGTGAGATCGCTCCATTACTTTTCATGAATGGAGCGATGTGTAAACAGTTGCAATATAAAGATGTTATTTTGTCATTTTGACATTGTTACAAGAGTCTAGATCTGTTTTCTGTAATTTGTATTATTATTGATTAAGTGGTGGTTATTATGGGTCATATTTCACACCACGGTAATAGTGTTTTAAGGTAGCGCTTTAGAGTTGAATCCCTTAGGTGTGTTTTAACTTGGTAAACACAAGGCCGTTCGCTAAGGTTCCATACATCGCTGGAATGCACAAGAATCTATGACTGTGTACATATAAAGGTGGCTGTTGTGTTGACGGACACACATGGATAACTGGAGTACATCATTTGGTGTAGAAACTGCCTGCCTCTTCGTCAACGCTTGGCCTACATGACCGTTGCCTGACCGCTCACCGCGTTACATTCAGTGTTACTGTTTCTCACTCTCAAACAAAGACTTGGGTGAGTTCATATTATAGTTGTGACCCATTACTTTAGATTTGATACAGTTGCATTGTGCATAAAACCCCTGTTGTCAATCATTGTATCTTGCTCTCTGCTCAACGCATAATATTGGATATTTTAGACTTGTCTGTGTTATAAATTCCTGGTTCCGAGGGAACTTACCATACCTTTTGTCACGGCAAATTCGTAACCGTAACAACATTTACTTTTGATAACAGAAACATTCCCAATACATTGAATGTAATTTAAGTAGGCTAGTATCCTCGTAACTCTCCATTCATTAAAAATAACGTACCTCGGTTACTCTTAAGGAATGGAGAGTTACTCGGACATTATCCTATACGTCATGTACATTGTATTGATGCTGAAGACAGCATGCAATGGAGATATTGGAATGTGCTGTGGACCCAGCAGTGATACACACTGAAAAAGTGCAGGTTTCCAATACCACAACTTTGAAACATTGTCGGTTATCATATAAACATTTAACTACACGCCACTTAAAAAACATTGCCTCTGAAATTATTACTACATTGAAACAAGATAACTGGACATTTTTACTGTGAAATATGAACGATTCAGATCGATCGTAATTTTATGGAAAGCACAGTGTTTTTTTTATATTAATAAGAGTAGGGAGTTTACGAGTACATGTGGTTCTATACCGTGGATGTGGACGCAACAATTTATGTTTCCTAGGTCTTTTGCCGAGTGTCACGACAAATGCTCGAGCACAGCAATGAACAATTTATATTGTCTTAGACATTAACACTTTCAACTGTTTCCTTGCTTATCACGGGGGAATACATGTGTGCCCCAGGTGGCGTTCGTCTGTAATTTGCTTCAATGGGTAAAGAATAAAACTTCAGAAAAAATCTAGAATCCATTTTCATATCGACTTGAAAACAAAAAAACACAACGCCAAATGTGTGTTAAAAATGGAAGTTAAATGGTGTTGGCTGCATCCCTATAATTACATCAGGGAGAGCTGTGTGATGAGGACGCTTGGTGCAGATCTGTCTACACACACACACACACACACACACACACACACACACACACACACACACACACACACAGTTTCGTGTAACTTTTTAGACTGATTTAGAAATCAACCCTTCATTTTTATGGAAACATACGGGCGGAATCACAGGGGTTTGCATATTATGCACTGGGGAAGTGGCAACATTGAAAGCATGAATAACCTGGAAGTACCATACTTGTTTGGGTTTCAGAAGACTTGGGGTTTGGGGGGCTGCGGTTCTGTAGGCAAGATAAGTCATCGTGGTTCGTATAAATGTAGACGCAAAAAATATAATCCCATATGATTACTTAGGGAAGGGCGTTTGAACGGATGAACGTATGAACGGAGAGACATACGATGCAACGTCTTTAGCTGGATGGAATTATGACAAGTGTTACAAATCCCCATCACTCTCTCACTCACTCTCTGATCAATACTTACCTTGGACCACTAGCTTCACCCTTTTTGATCTGACTGGATCTGTGTTTATTTGGCACTTGTATTCCCCTCTGTCTGTCACCGAGACATTACGTATGTGAAGATTCCAGTCACTGAGAAAGGGTCTCTCAACACTGATCCTCATATCAGTTAAGACCCGCCTGTCCCGGACGCTGATCACTGTCTGTATGGGGTTCTGCCATAACACCTGCAGACACAAAACACGTTGACGTTTTAAAGAAACTACACTGTTTTAGGATAGGACTGGGGGTAGGTGCACCACATGCATGCATCCACTTATCAGAATATGTTGAACTGCTTCTCCCCTCGGTAAATCCTGAATTCAGTTTTATACTCAAGAAGATATTAATAACATTCGTGTAGCGAATATATTACTTTCTCTGTTCATGATCGACCCTGAGGTTACCAACGCGAGCCTTGTGGTTTATGACAAGAAGCTTTAAATGTTTCACAGTATAAACATAGGTAATACTATAATAATAATTTACTGGCATCTGACAGTAGTAAAGAAATCTTCAGATACCAAACACATGCCCTTGGGATTGTCACAGGCCGAATGCTTCAAGTGTTGTGTACTATTCACTGTTGTAGACATAGTCGTATAGGTACATGGCAAGTCAGTGCTTGTCAGAAGTTTAGTTTATCCAATGTGTTCCAAATGTTGGACATAAGAATGAGTAAGGAAATTACTCTGTTGCACTTAATTATAAAAGCAGCATAACGAAATAGGTTACCCTGAAAAGAAAATGTCGATATTATTGATGTGTTTGAACAACGTTGAATCAAAATATTGGCACAGGGAGAATGTCGTGCACAATATGTCGTACCGGTGGGGGTCATCTGGGTTTACAATGGACGGGAAGTATCAAACGTATCAGATTTCACCTTTCATAATGGACTCACAAAACTAAAAAAAAATGAAACTGGTTGTAACGATATAACAGTCGCTTAGTTCTTTTCTGTTACAAAAAAATACCCCAGAACCTACACAGTAATGTCATTTGTTTGAATATCAAGTGATGGATTGTATAAATACCAGCACATTTGTTACGAGGAAACTATGGAAGTAAAACGGAAGATATTGTGAAAGATGGAAAACTTTCCGAATGGAAAGGGTACCTATATATCTGTAACCAACAATCTGATATTCCTGACTGTCAGTAATTTGCCGTGGGAAAGGGTACCTATATATCTGTAAAAAAACAATCTGATATCCCTGACTGTTAGTAATTTGCCGTGGGAAAGGGTACCTATATATCTGTAAAAAACAATCTGATATCCCTGACTGTCAGTAATGTGCCGCTGGGAAAGGGTACCGCCCCTGCTACCACAAAAACGTTTTGATAACGTGTCCATATCGTTTTAAAACGTTTAAAAAAATTTTAAACGTAATTTTGTGGAGTTATTTTCTTTTACTTTTTAAAAACGTTTAACGTTTTGATGAAACGTCGGCGAGAAACGTTTCAGTTTCTTGCGATTGTAAAGATATCAGAAACGATATCATCTTTGGATATCGTTGCAAGGCTAGTTTACTAAGCGTTTTGAAGCCCGTCAAATAAATACATGCACGTAAGTAAATTTTGTTAATCATGTCAGCCGTTATTAATAGTATAAATGAAAACAGGACAGTGACATGTTTTAAAGAACACTTGATTTCATCTATACACATGGAAAATCATCAGTTATCTTTGTCGTCCGACTCTTCTTGTGTCTGTGTTGGCGTCTGAAATAAAACACAAAGACATGTTATAAGTATTTACTGTCACTCCACGCTTGATTATGCAAAATTGTTGTTAAACAAAGTCTCTTGAATCTTTGTTGAAATTTACACAGATCAACCAATCTCAATAGACGATTAATCATATGCAATAGGAATTAATTCACTACCAACCAAATAAAAACAGTTTGTCAGATTGTGCAAGTGATTTCATCTGATTATTTCTGTGATAATTTCCCAAACTACGGGCATCATTCACACAAGGATGTTGTTACTGGCAACAGATTTACGGAACTGAATGTTGTGTAAATGGCAGGTTGAACTTTTATTTAATAGTATTTCTTCATGACACATCTTCATCTCTTGTTTAAAAGTCGCATAGTATATAATTACTTATGAGGGGGTGACATTTGTTGTGAGGAATCGTGCTCTTTTTCTTATGGAAGTGAAGTATTGTTTATGCTACAAAATAACGAACTGGAGTCACAGACTCGAATGTAATATCATCTTCATATTTCCTGTACATCGCTGATAAGCCAGACTGTCTGCGAGACCGAATCTGTGTTGGCAGACTGGATACCAGGCAGAGGAAACGGAAAATTCCTATAATATTATAGCTAAGTTAACAGTAATTAGTAACAGTAAGTCTTTGTAATTTAATTGATGTCACCATGCACTCTACATTGCAATATTTGTAAACACAAATACACCGTGACTTAGTTTGGATATATATGTGCGTTCATTACGTTACCACTCTGCAAATGCAAATCTATACGAGCTATCTAATTTTGCTTGTACTATCGGTTTTGATCTTGTGAATATTGATGGTCATGTAGTAAACACTCACTCTAACACTACGTCACTGAGATTTTATGTCACATGTAATATGTGTCACACATATGTTGAGGAATACATACAGTTAGAGACAAAGGATGAACGTTCACAAGGCAAGATATAGAATTTGACTGAAGCACAACAAAGTGAATATACATACCTCCTTTTAGAAAACTGTCGTCTTGTCACAAGAGCGAAATGTACAATGTTCTTCAAATCTACATCCAGCAGTTGGGATTGGGGACTACCCGCCTGCTATGTACAGAGTCCGGTTTTGAATGCCCCGACTCCTGCTCTGATCTGGTAAAGTATCTGGGATCATTCCTGCGAGTTGACACGAGATAGCAAATTGTCCGTCATAGAAGGCGCACGGCAGTAGACGCGCGGTGGGGGTGGGGGGTATTTACAATTCAACGTTGGATCTATATTACTGTACAGAAATAAGTGAAACTAATGAAACACAAGACATATTATTCCACTTGACAAAATGTTCACAAGTTTTAAGTTTTCTCACACGTTTTTGTACAGGTGTAATTCCATAAACATTATTTTCAAGTTAATTCGGTGCAAGGAGAATTATTGTCAGGAAAATTTAACCGCAAAGTGTTTCATTAACGCGGTTTCAATCAAACTTTCGGAAAACCTTCGCCATCGTTTCAATAACATTTCTGTAACGTTGGTGGGTAGAAGTTTGGATTTTATTTCTCGATAACATTAATTTTTTAATAACGTTACTTGAAACGTTTTCACACGTTATGCAAACGAGAAACCAGTAGAAAACGTTTTAGAAACGTTTACTGTTAGATGGGTTCTGTAACCACGTATTGGTATCCCTGACCGTTAGTAATTTGCCGCTTGGAAAGGGTACCTACATATCAAATGATAAATGTAAATGTATAATTCTGGTATCGCTGAGCGTCAGTAACTGTCCGCTGGGAAAGGGTACCTACATATCTGCCACAAACATATTGATATCTCTGACTGTTATCAACTGGCCGCAGGGAAAAGGTACCTACATATCTGTAACCAACATATTGATATCCCTGGCTTTCAGTCTTGTCATCAACAGTCTTTCCCGGGTCAACTTGAATCAGTGACATATTGAAAACATATAGCCTTTAAACTCGGCCACATCACTGATAGCTTATCGTGTATCAGCTTTTTATAAAGCAATCAGTTGTGCTACTTGAACAATTGCTTAAAGCGAAAGATCCACGTAAATATATAATGATGAGTAAGTACATGTAGGAGACGCAACGGGACCTTCTCAGACAAAAGCGAAACGTTTCACTCGCTAAGCATGCACATTAAGGTATAAGTCCTGTGGAATTCTTCCGAGACGATGACGTCACTGTGACTTGTCAGAGAATTTCCTAAACAGTCAGTAAAGAAACTGACAATACCTTCAGACCTCACTTGATTCAACCAAAGACGTTTCTGATACCATGACAAATTACAATAGTCCTCAAAGTGTATGTTTCGTAAGTCCTCCGTCTACAAAACAGGATTTTGTTAAAAATATACTTGGTCATTGATTGTCTTTGGGAGTATCATCATAATAGTTTATTAGCAATGCTTCAGGTTTATTTCATCACTCGATTCAGAGAGCCTCGTATCTTCTCCTTCCTTCTCAAATCGTGTTAGAGCACGCTAGCTTCTGTCTGTGGACTGGGGTGTTTATTGCCGATATCCTTATCCCAGTCATCTGGGCTTATTTGATATCTATTTTGCATTTTATCACCATTTGGTTTGCAAATACATCTGGGCAATGACAAACACTCAGCATCAAGGGGCACATAGGGTAGTAAATGAATTCTATAATTGATAAATGTATAATTCGTACATGTTGACCAGTTGGATTTTTGTCTGTTTTAATTACAAGGCAATGAAATAAAAATGTCAATGAATTTTTTGCACTAAACAATCTTTTCCTTCGTCTGCTAAGAGATTAAAGTTACAGAGTTCATAACTTACAAAGAGCGATATCGCAGATGGCAGACAATAACACATGGAATGAACATGGTTAAGATTTTTTTTATATTGTTCTATATTGTAATTACTTACTGTCAACACATAAGCGCTATTTATGTAAAAGTACTTACACTATATTGGTCGCCATAGCCTTCTGTATATTTTGGGTCAACGGTGCAAGGCAAAATGGCGGTTGAACCTGAAATAACCTTTACAGTTATTGGTGTTTCGTCGATGACTCTGTCGTCTTGAGCAAATCCTGAAACAGCATTATGATTACAATGAAGAAATCACATGATTCAACGTACACACACATATCTCTTGCTTTCAAATGTCGTGTTGAGACGTTACTTGTTATTCACCAGGTGCATCCAACTATCAAGGTCAGATCATGAGTTGGCTGATAGCTTGTGTGAGTCTGTTTGTTTGTTTTGTGGTTTGAGGTAGCACTCAGCAACTTTCCAACTGTATGACGTCGGCCTGTAAACAATGGAGTCTGACCCTGACAGCCTACTGACTGACATCCAGAGCATCGGCCTGCGTACCTGGGATGCAATCACGCACCAACCAAGTCAGTGAGTCTGACCATCCGATACCATACGTCGTCGCAGCTTACAATAAGCATCGGTTAGGTGAGGACCAGTTCTAATCCTATCTTCACGGGAATAGGCTAATGTGACATAACAAATAACAGTTCTTCATTGTCATTAGTACAAAGTATTAATGCCTTTGCGAGTTGAAATGTATGTTATAGTGTCAGCATAGTGAATATCGCCTGAGGGCAGATGATGATCTGAGTTCTGAGGTCTGAGGACTTGCTCGCACATAGCACGTTTGTCTACGGTAACGAATTTCTCCACATAAATAACATTTTGTCAGCTGTCATTTTCACTTTTGTGAAATTAACTATCATCTTAACAGACCTTACTTTACACTTACTACTCTCGGAAATATCTAACCTAATAATGAACGTGGAAAATGAAATACTTGACAGAATAAAAACATGCACTTTACAGTATACATTTGATTAACGTTGAAAATATATTACTTCACAGGTTCATGAGAGGCATTTAGAAGTCGGTATTGTAATATACGACAAAATGTTACGGATGTCAACTTCTTCTTTATTGTTTTCACAACGTGTTTGGGCTATTTCTTTCCCTTTCGCCAAGTGACTTCACAGTTCACGTAAAGTCGAAAATATTTCATTTTAAAATTTACGTATTGTCAATAACATCCCAGTCTACTTACCGTTGGAAACGTAATAACCTACAGTTAGCGTACAATCGGAAGTACCCTGCATACTGTCGTAAATATATTACCTTACAATTTACCTGTTGCTAATATCTAACTTTACATTTTGCTCCTTGTTTAACATATCTATCGTTGTTTTTTCTAAAGGGGAAAGCTGAGTAAAGACATTATCGAAATAGATCATTTCGTTGGGGAGTTTCTAAACCTATTTTGACAAGCTTTTGATAAAAGCACTGCTGTAGGTACTGCAGGATTTACGATTTGTGTCAGTGAGATTTGCGAAAGAGTTAAATTGGCTTCTAATAGCTGGTATTACACCGGCGATAAATACTCGCCAAGAGGCAAAGCAATTCTTGCACATCACATACTGAGATAGACGGCAGTTGTGATACGAAAGGCTGACTGCTGACATCGAGTAATAAGAACTGGACAGGCCTCGGAAAATGTCACTAAAACGTGAAGGTTTCAGTTGCCAGTGGCGAACATTTTTCCAGATGTATCGGTATTGACCTCGCATGTGACCCCAAGGTTCCACGGACAGGTACATATGCACTCTAACGATAACAGCCCTTGGGCACGGTAACGTATCACACAATCCTCTACTAACTAATGAATGTCTCCGTCTGATCTCACCTCCACCTGGGTCAGAGCTTTGGATTCATAAATAGTAACCTTACAGTGACTTTAGATTGACATCTGACACATACCTACAACAATGGCAGCTGACAATTACTAAGATCTGGAGAATTGCCTTTAATGTTTGTAGACGTTGTGGTATTGTTCGTGATGAACAATTTTGAAACGTATGTATAAATGGTTGGATAGAGAATGACTATCATTTTCTGTTAATATGCAAAGTTTATTCCATGTTAAGACCTAAGTATATTTCTGAATACATCCTTTTATTTCTAAATTTAATGTGTTATTAAGTTCTGATAAATTAAATATCCTAATTAACTAAGCAAAAAGGTTAAGAAGTGTTTAAGAGGCGTATCCAAAGATTTTGTCACTGCCATTATTATTTTCAATTTTGTACAATGTATAGGTTCGACGTTCCGTCCCAGAATTCCTGGTATATGTACAAAGACAACTATTGACAAGGTTGATGCAGTAATTTTGTGGAAGATGTCTTAAATGTATTACCAACGTATCACCATGTGATCTAAGTCGTGTCAATACATAGAGTGGCGTACTGCAAATCTGTGCCGCAATCCATGTCAGTGCTGATAGTTTCATTCCTAAGAGTTACAGAAAAGCAACAACACTTTCTGTAAATACCCTACTCTCAGCCATATACATATAAAGACATATTGCCTACTTTTGTTTTGTACAGATACAAAATCCACAATCACAAAACCATTCTATCGGTACGCTGGGGAGTGATTTTCATTTTCATGATTTAATTATGTTGTCTTCCTATTATGGTAAATGTAATCTGACAAAGGTCGTTTGTGACAAAGGCGATTTTTTACAGTGTCGTTATTGTTGTCAAGTATATGAACTGCAAGTATATAACATACCGAATTTCTGGATTAATCATTATAACAGCAAAGACAAAGAGTCGTTAACGACTCAAAATCCAATCACGTGGAGTAAACAAAATGAGATACAGTTGGTTTCTTTCACTAGCTTCTGCGAATCTACGTCTAAACGCCACCGGGATGTAGCCATTCCCTGAGATCGTACTCCAGCATTTCCTGATGACGACGATGCAGATGTTGAGGTTGTGAGCTTGGCCCGAAGTGTCAGAAAGACCACTCGACTATGGCACTCGATCAATGGGCAAAGGAAACAATCACTCACAACAATCAACACATAACTAGCATATCACCCTGTCCTACTTGTAAATTGCATTGGAAATAATGCGACCCTAGCGTGCTAACATATCACACACTCGGATTTCAGGGCTCATAACCCACGACGCAAACACGTGTCCAACAGCAGCCATTAGTGAACGCCATTTTGGGAAATATTTGTTGGACGTCCATCCTCTATTACTGCGTGTCAATCACATACGATAAGCGACGTGCTCGCTTCAACAATCTGGCCAAATTGATAGATTGTAAAAACAAATCTAGGTTGGGCCGGGATCGATCTCATTCCGATTGGTTTTCCGGTTTATGAGGAGCGCAATACAGCAAAATGCTAGGTAACCATTCAAGCGAAGCTACAGCCTAACTGCAAGCGTCTCTGATACGGGCCACTGTCAGCTGATAAAGTCATCTACTGCTAACATAACATAAGAGAGTCAGGCAGAAAATCAGCAAGGTCGAATTCAGGATAGATACGGCAGATAATGGGGAGGTAGAAATTGTATTCACAACATGTGCCCAGATGAACCAGTTGCTTCTGGGTGCGCCTGACAAAAAGCATGTTTTATCGCTGTTTATATCCCATAAGTTTGTAAATGTCAAAACGGCTTTTAGCGAAATTAGGCAAAATGTCGATCTAGATCGCAACAATTTATCACTGTTGTTAGCTACGTGACCTCATCACTGGGTCAACAAATCATTGATCCAATATTACAGTGTCTTTATCAAGCTGACTTCTTCAATGCTACAGTCTCCATCTCTAGGCGCACGATCTAATGTTCTCTGACAACTTCTCTGAACTCAGCTTGCGTGTGTCGAAACCATCATGCTTCCTATTGCTTTGCACTGTGAGAAAACTAGTCTAAAGAAAGCCTGGAAGTGGCTGGCAAGGAAATAGAAGCTAATGAACGTAAGACAAGACGACCATTGAATGATCCTTCTTTCGACGCCAATTTTGAATTTAATAGATCTTCTTGCTTTAATATCAACGACTGAAAGACTTCTTTTAAAATTGTTTCCAAAATTTTACCAAAGCTCATAGTTGCATAAGTCGTTTCTAATTCTCAATAGGATATATTTTCTAGTTGAGGTTAAAAACTTTATGAGATTTCTTTAGGTTCTTCCAGTCTTCCTGAACTCATAAGAGAAAGTCTGATATAAATGTATAAAACATTCTGTATAATGTCAACATCATTCATTGATTTTATACTTGGTGTCGTTTATATAGAGACATTACTAGTCTATTTCAAACGTGTACAGATTTTAACAGAGGTTTTGTCCGAAAATGGTTCGCGATTCAATTCCCTCGAGTGACGGTATATTATTCTGTCTGTTGAGCAATCGACAAGGCCGACAATCGCCTGGCTGCAGGATGGGCCTCCAGTCGCCGGCAGTGCTATATGCACATGGATTTTTGTAATCTGTGAGCTGCAGTTTTTCCCATCCTGTATGCTGAGAGGCGGATATTAAGTAAACGCCATTCCCGGCCTGTTTCTTAGAAAGACAAAATGCATATTTGGTCACCTTCCGTAAATTATCATAATGGACAGAAACTCAGGTCCTGTACCGGGAAGGGTAAAACGTACATGAACACTGATTTTAAACGCTAAACTCTGCTACTACAAGACCCTATATTTTGTACTCGCGTTTGTATGGAAATTATATAAAAGAAATTACCAATTGCAATAAGTGAAAATTGTAATACTTTCACATATACATGACTAAACCGTAAGATGGATGAAATGTAAACGTGTCCATTCATAACCACAATACGAAGATAATTATAATGGTTTGAGTTGTAGAGTGAAAAATGATTGGTAGTCTCATTCTAAATAGATATTAAGAATGCTACATGCGATAACTGTATTCCATTACCACAGCCTCATCCATGTAAAAGCCTTGAGACGTCTGGTGGACCTTTACACGCTCTGCCATTACAATGAGTTACGTTTTATCAGTCTTGAAGAACATGACAAGGTCTAGCGTACCATTTGTATTGGAGACATAATTCTAAGTGGGACCGTTTGTCTGGTCTCCAGTCAAATCTCTCCTAAGAGTAGCCTGAGGAAAACTGTTTTCTTGAGACACTAAATCCTATTACCCTCACATGATGCTTTCAACCATTACAGTCGGACCAATTCTCTCATAAACAGTTATAAAGTAAATTGATCTGTTTATTGGCTTATTCCAATTCAGAGCGCAATGTCGTGGTATTACAGGACATAAACAGTCACGATGTTGCGACGATGTTTTACAAGCAGCAAATTGCTCCGGGCTGTAATAGAGGACCCTGCATAGCCGTGGATGCAGTGCGAGGCGAACAAGGCCAGTTACTCGTTGCTGCCCTTCACGAAGCTAATGTGTCTCTAATTCTCCCTATCTCACAAGTACGGGGCCTCGTCCTGACTGTGTATTTGAGCGTTCCAGGGACAATTTGCTCAATGTATTCAGATCACAGCTGAATCGGATTGCATCCAGGCGTCGCTAAGCCAGATTTACAACGTGGTCTCTAAGCCCCTTTTCTGTGTGTCCAAAAAGAAGTCGCGGCAGAAATATAATGCGTTTCCTCTTCGTGATGAAGATTTGGACATCCTTTCAGTTGATTCCTTTCACGCAAGAGCAGTTTTTATACCTTTGAAGGAACTCTCATTACGGTAATAGCCCATAAAAGCTGCAAGTCAGCATCTGAACAATGCAAAACTAGTATGTAAGAGCAAACAGTTAACTTCAAGCATAACAGTCCCATATGCGATAACGATTTTATGGAACATCATGTTTAATGCTTTCATGGCCATTCAGTTAAAGGCCGAATCTCTCTGTTTATATCGCTCTTTATCATCTGTGCACATTATAAAAGGGAAAATGTACATGTCACATAATGTTGACTCCATACTATGGATGTATTTTGTGGTTTTTAAGAAAGAAACATTTAGTTGTTAACTGTTCCACGGGTTCCATTGCTACATCTCACTGTGGCCTTACCGCATGTGGTGCGTAATGTGCAATATTTATCTGTGTTTACGTAAACAGACATACACTTACAATCCCCATACTACCTGAATTAATCACGATTAACATTTTGAAGGGATGTTTATTCTGGCACAATCAAAATAGAAGTGTTCTGTTCACTCTAATAGAAATGGACGTTTGCAAAAACATAATTCTCCATTGTGTGGTGTTAAGTTCTCAGCGTGCTTAACGCAGCAGGCGTTTTGTCGCGTGCAAGCCGTCAACGTTTACAACGTTGGGAGTTGTTCGATGTATTTGTACGACGTCGACACAACTGTCAATCTGTCAGCAACCGTAATTTCAGCAAAGCTTCTCTAATCTTTTAAACAATAACTTTCTGGTTAAAGCCTCAGATCACAAAGCTGAGGAGCGTCGCTTGTCTTAAGCGTCATTACTTGAATAAATTGAAGAATCTTAAAGTTATCAATACAGTGTTTATAATGTATTGTCACAAACTACCTGCGACGGAACACCGAGAATGTGCAGGTCACAGCATGAAGGTGGTAGAAGGTACTTGTGATGTACAAAGGTCCAACATTTTCTTAGTGCTAAGGTCACCGTGGGCAAGACACACAGCGGTGACTGATAAAACCAACCAAAACTATCATAAATCATAAGAATTATAAAAGACAGCTGTGCGGCTGCGAATAACTTTTGATAACATTTGTTTACGTTAACGTCCTAAGCACACGTGCAATCCCGTTTCTGAAGATTCGCTTGAACAGATGACCTTATCAGTTAGGTTTTCATTGTTTCCTTGAATTGCTTCTCATAAGTACACTTGTCAATTTCACGTGAACGTTGTGGCAAACACTTCGGCTTGGCGACCTGATGTTTTATTCAACAAGAAAGTGTCGCCTTCAGAGTCTCGTAAATATCAAACATCGTCCAGAAACAGGTTTCGTGCTCTTTCGTAGCTTCTTTCGAACCATTAACCTCCTTCAAATGAAAATATGCAATTATCCCGACATGCTATTTCTAATAAGCCTTGACGTTCGCATACATATTGCGAAAGTTTGTGGATTGAAAACTGCACGATATGATGGCAACACAATTACCCAAGGGCCTCGTGTGGAGCGTGTACGCCACGAAATGCGATGTAAACTATACCACACCATTTGTGTCAAAAAAAAAACCCTTTTATGCTTAAAGGTGTTCTCAGTAGAATATCGTCATATACTGTAGTGTTAACAAGTCAGTGCATAACGTGAACACGTTGAACATGGTGTTCACTCACACTGACAGCCTTACCTAGCGTCATTAGAGATACTCTACCATCATCGTATTTTACTGTCGTGCATGTCAGACATGCCTAAAGCAACACCTCTCTCGCCATCTCACACATACCTACGCGGCTGTAAATTTAATTGAATGTGTTTTAGATCCCGCCTTCAAATAACTTGAAATATAAATCGATGGATGACAAATAACATGTATAAATACGAACCTGATATTAACCAGGGGGTCAACACCGTATTTTCATCCTTGTTGTAACTTAATGATTGACTTTCTTAAGATTTCGTGATTACAAGAATATTTGCAATGATACAGGTGGAATGTATGATCTGAAGGGATCCAGGTGTATTGCTAAGTATGAAAACACATACACAATACAAATAACCTGACAATACATACACAATGTACCGTCATGGATACATGTCTCGATGAAGATGCAGGGAGGATTCGTCCTCAGCTCAGTGATGCTTTGTGAAACTGTCAAATAACCATACAGTGTGGTCATCTATGTCATCATATCCATAGCCGACACCGATACTTATGACGTCAATCACTCGATATTATATAGTTGTCAAATAGCTGAAACATCGTGCTTGCCACGTTAAACAACAAACAAGCATTAGCACCAATCCGCCATGTTAGTGGAAGAATGATTTATAGTACCTTGTCGATAAACCTTCGTCTAGTGAATCACAGTGTTTGAAGTTTGAGTAAAATACGATTTGTTATCCAGTCATTTGTAAATAAACTACCTTCAGTGACGATTCTCTATATGGTTGACACCTACATGTTATTTACTTCGTTCCCATTCTTCAATTCAAATGATTTATATACTCGAATATTTGATTTATGGATTAGAAGTGCCACGGGAATAAACACTGTTTGCCCCTCGCCAAAAGCCTCGGGATTTAAGACCACTCCTTCTTTGATGATGTGAACAGGATTGGGAACAAGTTATCCAACTTAAAATACCGGTTCCCTAATATTTACATACGTACATTTCTAATTATATACATTTTAGAAAAGAATAGAGAGAAGAGATAGGAAAGTGATAGAGAGTAAGGGGCGGAATTCCTTCTTTTGGGAAAGGTAAGCCGTACGTCCGCGTAGCTTTTTTATAATTATTTAACAAGAGTACAACATGTACACAACACACATGTACAAATTGTATTGCACTACTTATAACGCTTCTCCGAGTCTACTGCGCGTGTATCGATTCTCAGTGGGACGGTTATTGAGAAATTTATCAGCGGATCCTGGACCTCAGCATTAGGACAGGGACTATGGCACACCGTCTAAATGGAAACCGACGCGAAGGTTTTAAACAGTTCAAACTCCAGGAACTCACAGGAAGTGTGGCATAGCTCCTTCACACATGCATTCTGCATAATGATATCGCGTGGCTGTCCCAACTACCAATGCGACTAAAGAACACAATAATGTAATACGAGTGATCTTCAGATAAGACGCTTACGTAAAACCATGTTTGAAAACAGTGAAACCCTTCCTCCTTAAACATTATGTTGTGGAAACAAAGCAGTTTACTTTGTCAGCATTCCCGTTTATAAACAGGATCAGCGAAAAAAACGTCAGTGATCATTCGTGACTTCAAAGTGTACATTCCTACATCGAGGGAAAAGAAAAGTTCACCAACACCCAAGAACTTGCAACCAGGGCACGTCTGTTCATATCCGCTGTAGAATCATGCTGTGCCTAATATGGCTCCCAGTATTTTCATCATAAGCTGACTTCTAAACTACTCCCTATGGTGAAATTATTCGACAAATATCATGCCATTAAAATGCATGTGTACACAGAGCCTGACGCGGGTCCGTGGATTTATTCCACTTATCACGTGCAACATACGGTCTTCAATCTCCATTATAATACAGCTTTCCTCTCCTAGTTGTGTTCCGGGGTGATATATATTAGCATCAATCTGTGAAGAGTCTTTGAAGGGTAAAACCCATCACGGTAATATAAGGTATAAAACAACGAGGCCCTTACACAACGAGCACTGGGCAAGTTTCATATTTGATATTTATGCAATATTGTAAAAAAATGGGTCATGCGAGGTATATAAACGTCTAGTCAACTAAGACAAGTCATTGTCTTTCAATCAGTAGCTGCTTCGAAAGAAACGAAACTAAATGGTATTGACTTTTTATTGCTGACTTATTAAATCTATTTTATTGTGGCATTAAGTATCAGTTTACTCATACGGATTGCTAAGAATACAAGGTCTATATTTTCCTTGTAATGTTTGAAATAATATTAAAATAATGTATAACATACAAGGTATTTCACAATGGCAAAAAGAATCAAGAATAGCAATGTTAGAACTACGTGAGACAGGTCTAAAAGTTTAACCAGACAATCCAGAGATTGGCGAGCAACGATAGTCAACAAAGTCAAGCATAGTCAACAATGTCTTCGCGTTGCCGCTTGTCAAAAGCTTATGCTATTTGCTATCATCACTAGTTGACGAGAAGCACACGTTGAGACATACGATACAGTCCGTTCCTGTCAAACCACCAAGCATTTAACACATTACCATATTTCATATACTCAGTGGAGGTAACATTATGTTATGAAATATGAATGACCCAGAAACATGCCTTCTAATCGACCAGATGTGGCCAAGTTTATCCATTGAATAAATCACTCCTAAAGTAAAATCCAAATCGCTGACCGCAGGGCGTGTTGCTTGACATTTTTTTGCCAGGCTAATTGGTAGATTGTGCTCAGATCGAACATAAACTAGCTATTTTTTCTGGGATCAATTTTGTGACATGCCTCATTCGTTTCAAGTGAAGGATAAATTTGCTTTGTATGGGAAGGGACGCGCCTTCCTAATATCATCATTGGTGTCATTTTAGGATATTCATTAGGGTGTCGGTGACCGAGCTGATGCTATGAAGTGTTCCTGGACCAATGCCTTATTTCACAGTTGTTGAATGTCATATGCTGTAAGGGTGTAATGCTATAAGATCCGTTGACGTCTAATGCTGTAACAACCAGGAACACAATGATTTTCACGACCAGGCGCTTAACATTACAGAGAACCAGGGCTCATGCTAACACCTTCTCGAAGTTACCATGCCGTGAATGTGTACGTATGGTGCCTGCAAACAATAATTGTATTTTCTCTCCTTTATGAAATTGGACTATTAGGTTTCGCACAATGAACTATCATAATTGTGACTGTTTCTATAACGGTGATTTTGGATAGTATTGCAGTGGAAGGACAATGGATTGTTATAGTCAGTAGATAGTATTTCAGAGCATTGTCAACACTGCCCTTGTATTCTATTTGATTATAATTACAATATTACTTTGTAATATTTCTTCAGTTAGTAATCTTTCTTTGTTCTGTGTTGATTATGTTTACAAAGTCACTGGTTTTCATTCACTGTCACTTGTCTGTCTCGATGAGCGACAACATAGGAACTACGTTAAAAGGATCTCCTTATCCGGAATATCACACGCACAATTCAGACCTAAAAGTGTG
This sequence comes from Haliotis asinina, assembly GCF_037392515.1. Classification (NCBI taxonomy): domain Eukaryota; kingdom Metazoa; phylum Mollusca; class Gastropoda; order Lepetellida; family Haliotidae; genus Haliotis; species Haliotis asinina. The sequence goes on along the minus strand of NC_090282.1, from coordinate 55,654,995 downwards.
TGGAGACGGCGGGGTGACATTGCAATGTACTCGGATGTATTGCATACAGTTAACACTGTTAACACAGAAGGCCACAAAACAAAGTTTAAAATGGACATAAACACAGACTGAAATTCTAATTATATCCTAATGATATGCACCACGTATCATCATAACTAGAAACAAGCATAGTAAAGTTCTTCTGTTATTTTAGGAATATGTTCGTCAAGATAAAAAATATTTTGCCTCTGTAAATTCAAGGCTGAAACAAGATAAAAAATATTTTGCCTCTGTAAACTCAAGGCTGAAACAAGATAAAAAATATTTTGCCTCTGTAAACTCAAGGCTGAAACAAGATAAAAAATATTTTGCCTCTGTAAACTCAAGGCTGAAACAAGATAAAAAATATTTTGCCTCTGTAAACTCAAGGCTGAAACAAGATAAAAAATATTTTGCCTCTGTAAACTCAAGGCTGAAACAAGATAAAAAATATTTTGCCTCTGTAAACTCAAGGCTGAAACAAGATAAAAAATATTCCAGAAAAGCAGATAAACACATACCGACTTAAAGAATTAAAGATGCTGAAATGCCATGTTATTAATCATTATGTCATTGTTTGTTGTTATATTATTGTCGAAATGTCCCAGAGCTCTATGGGTACATTGCTGGATCACCAAACACACAATGCCCCCAATACTTGACCGAAAGACCCGCGCGTCATAATCCATTTGTAGGATATTCTCTGTGACAGTTTTAGAAGTTGGAGAGTCATATTAAGACAAACTTTATGGGTGAACAATTTCTTTATTCAGATGTTTCGATACAGATTCTGTACTGTTGTTCATCCGTAAAGTTGTCATTATTTTGTAATACAGATGTGGAGAAATGGATGTGCAGTTTGTGCAAATACAGCCGGTGCTATGTGATGTCAGTGTCAGAAGTACGGTCAGTGAGGATAGAAGCGACTGTATGTGGATGCAACCAGGAACAGTCATACCGCCACCTTACAGCCACTGAAAACATGTGCGAGTTTGTTGTTCATGGTGGTATCTACTTATCCTTGATCTTTACCACTCTGTCAAGAGCAGCGAATCTCACCTGACATGGAAGCATCTGATTCGTCTTACTCTTTTTATAAGCTCCAATTTGACCTTTGATCACACAAGAGCTTTCAGAAGACTATTTACCTCTGTTGCTTGTGAATACATATATACCCTTAAATATAAGGGAATAGTCGAAAATAACTTAACATTTGTGACGTTGTGAGTGCTATTTAGTTTCTAATAATAGATGTTTGATGGCGATGGAGGAGTGGGAGACACAACACCAGGTACTGACATATCTCAGTAATGTTAGGACCACTAATAATCTTGAAGAGCGATATGGGTAAAGTGGATATTTTGTTGATGTTATACTGAGGACGTACTAGTGCCTTATAGTGTCACGATTTGTCCAACATTTCGTCATTCGACGATTCCTAGTATAAACTGTCCCGATTCCTTCCTCCTCTCGGACAACGGGGTCGGCGGCCAGTGAAACTGACGAACTCGCCTGCCTTACATGTCCCAGATGTTTCCGAGCAGGGAGGGAGGAGAGGGGAGAGTCGGAGAGCAGAGGGATGTCGATCAGGGCTTCTTGCTGGTGGCGAACGCTGGCGATTTGTGTACACGAGCAAGGGTGTTGCGTCCTGAAACACTTCGACCCATCCTTCATTGCACCAGTCTGTATGAAGCGGGATTTATACCTTGTCACAGTGATATAACCCCACTCTATAAACCCATCCATCTCAGGTGGACATAAAGATGACGCTCACATCGCCGTCGTCAGGCACAACCACGTCTATATCAAGGAAGAGTATGGTGAACCGAAACCCATCTGAAACCATGACACGTGGCCATCGACGGTTACCCCAGTTGTGTACACCACTGATTCGGGCCAAAATACTCATTTGTGAGGGCGACACAGCACGCGGTCGTCGAGCACTCCCCCGAGCAGCATCTAGATGATTTGTAATCGTCTGACCTCTAACGTGTGTTCCAGGACCTCTCGTTCATATACAACCAATGAACGGAATCAGTCAATCACTATTTGATAATCGATGTAATAAGACTGACAGGAATGATGTTTCCACGGAAAATAACTGAGTTTGTCATATTTCTAATACTTAGTAATACCATGTATATTTCATGATCCCTTTCGTTTTTGTTAAAAATTTCTGCTAAGCAAACCAGTACAGATCGCTGAACCTATACATTTGCAGTTCTTTCTTTAATTCTCTGTAAAATACAATTTTAGTTTGAAATACTCATGATTTTGTTTATCAGTGTTGGGAGAACATTAATTCAAGTTAGATGTTATGACTCGTGTTTGATTTTGTAGAGACGTGGCATCCTGTTGATGTACGGTTGCATATAAACCCCACGAAATCTCTTCTTCAGACTGATCATAATCATCTGACTCATCTCTTGCTATTGGATTGGCGCCGTCACAATGCAGTTCCCGCGTTGTATATCTAGTTACAAGAGCCACTATGAACTATGCCAGCAGAAATACCTGACATACTGTACTAATTCTGCATAAAGTAACTCTCACCTACTACACTTCACTATACACAAAAAACAATATCCCCGCAGCTATTTCTAGAAAGAAAGGCCAAGCTGAAAAGAAAATGAATTAACGCCTCTCATACTTCCAGTTAGGGTGCCTGGTTGACGCTAATCAAAGATTACTGCCGTACGAATTGACTCTATAACATCAATTTACATGATCAGATCGCTAAAGCTCCTTGCCGAGAGACGGTATTCACTAATATAAAGGTTCAAAGAAGGAGATAGACTTGGTCTGATTTCGCGGCACTTCTAACCATATTCAATAATGGTAGCTTGCAGGTTTGCCAAGCAAAACTCGACCGCTTGGAGACCCTTAAAACTGCAATTAAAAGCAATTCGGTGCGACAATTGTTGGAATCCGATGGGTCATCGCGCGCTATAGACACCAGGAAATGAACAACGCACCTCTCTGACGAGCTGACGTTGGGTGTAGGTTTCAGACAGGAAGAACATTAGGCTCTGACATCTTGAGCCGACATGGGGACAAGTTTGCTGTCTGTGCCTGCTGCATGATGGGTATTGCAAATCTCAGTGTTATATATGTACATACTGCTGTCGACGTTGTTACAGCACTGACGGCGTCGTTATCATACATAACATTTGGAATAAACACTTTCAGATGATACACGCGCGTTACTTATTCACATTGCGAATACCGTCGGGTACAAAATTATTTTTGGTATGACTATATACATATAGAGATATGGTGATAATTAACGCGCTCTATGTGCATACTAGCTACCAATAGCATATCGTGCCTGAAGGTAAATTTTTCGAGACATCATATGAAAACGGAATATTTTTTGTCATGCTGATATGTCTGATGCATCTATTACAGTTTATATTCTCCCTACTCTGATGTTAAAAACATAGTTGAAGATTGTTATGTTCACCCACAATTAAATATTTTTCTTCTTTATTAATATATTATCTTGGCATGCTATTTTAGCATTCCCCACAGCCACTACAGCTATCAAAAAATTCCAGATTTGTGTCTGAATCTGGATCTGAATTTGTTTCATATACTGATAGGATACAGGAAATATATCAGTGGAAAAACCTGCTCGCAGCTACCAACCCCTGTTTGAATAACTTGTGTATGTTAGTGGAACGTACACGCTATCGTTAAGATCTTACCACAGTGACTACTGCTAGAATCACAGAACAGCGCTGTCCTTACATGGTTACCAAAGCAGCAGCTTCCAAATGTTAACATATGATGATATATACGTAGACTCGGATCCGAGGTGAACACACTTAACCCTACTGGTGATACCAAAGTCCATCTTCCTTCGTTATGCCATTCGTAAGAATTTAATGGCATCGCCCACAAATCCAGTGTTACGGACCTCTATTTTTGTCAGGCAGATGTCCGACATTGAATGGCGGTGTCATTTTACGTCACATATATGTCCAGAATTGAAATTGTGTAAGTATGAAACTGTCACACTATTGCATTAGTACTGTCAACGATTAAATGTGATTATTATACATTCGCAGAAAGTAACTGAGACAAGTGAATTAATACGATTAATACAATGTCAACAGCCATGAAAGTGTTTGTTGAAGTCTTTTTAATCTCAGGAAAGAACCAAGTCCAGCTGTGTCACAACATTCTGTTTTTCTAGTTTGTACACCACTCTCCCACAGGAAACATGTCCTTACATTATGGCCCATTTGACATAAAACCTGATGGTCTAGTATGTAGTTACATCTCTATCTTCAACGGTTTTGGCAAATTGTCAAAAAAGAGGTGCAAACATGATCTGGAGATACAGGATAGCACTAGCCGTCAGCAACTCCTGTTCGTGGGAGACATCTAAGTGAATCGGGCGGTCAGGTTTGGTTGAAACATGTCATAGTATCATACCTTAAGTTCATAATGTCAACCGGTGTTTTGTTAGGTCCAGACTGAGAAGCACACTTTACGTTAACATTCAAATCCCTTTTACGGCGAGAAATATTCAGGCATGACCGTTGAAAAAACCTTCATACGTCTCGTAAGGTTTTTGAAAACCTTGTATTCCACCTATTTGTACGTCATTTCCAAATCTGAAACATCACTATTTTTGTGCAATTTTCTATTTTGCCATGTTAAACCCTATATTTAATCAGGTGAACTACTGACTAGCCCATGCATGTGGTTATCCGTGTGACCCCTGTGGTTGGATACATTCACCCCTTCGTAAAATATACTTGGCTTTTAGCCGATTATGGAAACGGTTTTGTCGCTTGTATTTACGAAGATCGAAGACGAACCAACTTGTCATAAGCTTTCGGCTAGTTGTGCTAAGAAGTATCTTCTCTTATCCGGAATCTCCACAGGCATATGTTTTTAAATGATATACGTCTTTGAACCATTTGTATGATGTAAAGGGCAAAAGTTAAACGTAGCTACCATCTTAGAAGGTTTCGTCTGATGTTAATTGACATGTGTACATGGTTCTGGAAAACACAAGGCAATGTGAAGGTCGTGTGGTAACTGCGCAGCAATCGCTTTAAATGCAGCGATTGAGTGCAGTGATAATGCCACAACCAATTTAATATTTTTTCTTCAGATCATTTTACTGTGAAAATGAACAGGACAAATTTTATAGTTTTGATTTAACAAAATGTGCGCCTTTAAACGGTTTTGAAAAAAAAATGATAATTTTAGCACATGCCATTTTCCGCTGAAGTTTATGGTTTTGCCTCCTGAGCTTCATGAGAAGGTTTATCATGGCCCTACACCTGGTTAAGTATCCATTCGGGATTAAATAAACAACCACTAAATGAGTTTTGTCAATTATCAGCTTACGTTGTTTTTAGGATGATTATCTAGATCCAGAAACGAGAACAATTTTATTGATTAATACTGCAATGTTTCACAGTTGGATTAATGTTTCTAATTATCATGTCAAACAGCAGATTGTAGTTCGTCAATATAAACATACACCGGCAGATAATTACTATTTAACTAATTAATTGCTAATGTAATTATAACGAAATAGAGACCAGTCTATACACACAGGCAAAATGAGCTATGACTTCATACATTTATTGATAATTAGAATGATTACTATTTATAACGGTTTTATAATGACCGAAAAAAACTGAGCGCTTCATGTGAGCTCGAAAAACCACATCCTATTCTGAATTTAAGCAATGCATCACTTAACATACGGTCGCGTAAATACAAATATTCGACATTAAGGTAATGCGAATGTTACAAAAAAGTTGGTTTTTTTCCAATACGAACAACAAAAACTGACTTTTGGCTCTCAGGTGTTCATAAACCCACCTTTGTTTGCGCGTCAATACCCCTTGCGCAGGCTACAAATCCAGGAATACACGTCGTGAGTTTGCTGCAAACAGGAATGAGGAACATGATGTTGGAATTTTAATATTAGTTCATCGAACACGATATTCTCTTTCTGAAGACATTATCTGCATGGGTTAATGACAGAACCGTTTGGTGAGCACAACATGCTGCCCTACCGTCAAGCTATATGCACCATCCTGCTGAGTTGACAGCATTTGAGGTTCAAATGACAAGAACAGGTGGTGCACTGTTGACAGTCCCGGTTTCATCTGGACAGCTCTAATGGCAGGACAAATATTTACATGAGTCTGGGAGTACGCTTTATACTTCTTCATCTTGGACACTGAGGTGTGTGGGGTGGCATCATGAAAAATTATGTAAAATCGTTCCTCATCATATTCTTACCTTTCAGCACATGCAGACATAACGTCACGTTGATGTGTTATATCAGACCTTTTGAGAAATACTGTTGTACTCCTGTTGTTTCTCCAGACCTCTCGTCAAGATCTTGGATAAAATGGGTCAAAGCTTACGACAGGACAAGAACTGCTAATTATTTCAGTGCCTCATAACTAGTTAGTGAGTGAGTTTAGTTGTACGGCGGTCTGTAAATAATCGTGTCTGGACCAGACAATCAAGTGATCAACAACATGAGCATCGATCTGCGCAATTAGGAACCGATGACATGTGTCAACCAAGTCAGCGAGCCTGACCACCCGATCCCGTTAGTCGCCTCTTACGACAAGCACAGACGCCTTTTATGGATTTGCTGAAGGCCTATTCACGGATACCCTTCAACTACCTCGCCGCGATTAGTGGTGACACTCGATAATGAAATTGTACGGATTGTTATGTATTTCTATTCGTGAATCTACGACAATAACACAAGGTTTAGACATATTTTTAGATATGATAAAATTTCATATTTAACCATACGTTTCAACAGTGTTTAATCATAAATAGCATAGCATTCACTCTACTCAGCTTATAGCACAGTTACCGACTGTGCAGAGACGACAGTATCCTTTATAAGCATCTTCACAACACAAACAAGCCGTTGAAGCAGATCAAAGTACATTCAAATCGTTTAAAAGGCGATTGGTGGCCCATCTGAAAGTTCTCCCTCAAATGTTCTTTCTTTTCGACAAAACGCTGTATTAGATTAAATTGTGATAAGAAATGTCATAGTATAGCAATACAAAAACAGAAGACAGACAACGGTTTCTGTGTCAGTATGTATGAGTTAGAACACGGCTATGCTATGATAATACGATATTAAGGAACTTAGTCACTTTGCAAAGAAGAATTAAAGAGCATGATCCTTATGACAATGTGATAACTAAGAATACGGTTGAAGTAACTGTCACCTTTGGTTGTATTATTATTAATATCATCAGTCCTGAGAATGTTAACTACGTCCAAAATGCGTCGTGCTTGATAATATACTTACATCTCGGCTGTCCATACACGTCTGTTTGCGTAGGATGATAAAGAGCCACTATCTACAGTATACACTTTTAACCTGTCAATCACTGGGGATTACATGTCATTTTATTGATACCTGTTACAAATAACACACTTTGTAAATATCTGTGTAATGTCAGTGTTCTCATATGAATTATATACTTGATGTGTGTTGTATAAAGGCTCGGCTCAATGATATTTGCCAAAAAACAATTGTCTACTTTAATCACCTTCGATTCATCGGGAATTACACATATATCTTTTTCTTATTTACCAAACACAGGGATGAGATTGCTGTGTTGTGCATTGATTTGTAACATAACCATCGATAAGTCACTGTTATTTTGTATTCTAAATTGCGATTTACAGACAGACTGTCATCTTAATGACATGGTCGTTGGCAACGTGTATTAAAGAATGTGTTGGTTGTTGTAGTGGTGGGGAAACTAACTGGATACAAGCTTAGTGTAACGACTGCAAATAATCGTTAATCGTTTAGTTGAGGTTGTCCACTGATTGGAATTCAGAATATTGCCTTGTTGCATTGCTAATCGAGTTTATGATTCAACTGAGTACGGAAGAAATGTGTGTGGATTCTGCTGTCCCTGACACAAGGATTAATAGCAATATTATTATCGTAATGAATGAAAATAAACAAATATTGTTAAAACGTAATCTATACCGAAGGACATACCATTTAATGTAATGCAGTAAGTCAGGATTTGTGAAGTTAAGTTAATCTCACTTTCGTTTGGGTGGGAATTAGGTTGACATTCACTGTCGTCAGACTAGTTAAGGGATGAAGATAAAACCTAACCACACGTAAGTGTAAAGAAAGAAACTAAGCTTGACATCATTTTATGATATAAAGGACATGAAAACTGATGTTGTGATATAAAGGAATTACGTTTAATACCATATTTGAAGTTATGTTTCAAAGAGCGCTGTGAACAGTATTTCAACATGAAAGGGCCCCCATGCGTTACTGTTGTGTGGACATGCCACATGTGTGTGAGCGTGGTACATCAAGTGTTGAATAATGAGTTGTACATATGTGTGTGCGTGGTACATCAACTTGTTGAATGAGTGCCACATGTGTGTGCGTGAAATATCAAGTGTTGAATGATGAGTGCCACATATGTGTGGCCGTGATACATCAAGTGTTGAATGATGAGTTGTACATATATGTGTGCGTACATATATGTACATGAAGTGTTGAATGATGAATAATACATACGAATGTGTGTGGTACATCAACTGTGCCATGCATGAATGTGTGGGGTTCCCAAAGTGTTGAATTATGAAGGAACGTATGTGTATGCGTGGTACATCAAGTGTTGACAGATGAGTGTCAAATGTGAGCGTGTGTGGTACATCAAGTGTTGAATGATCGGTGCCACGTGTGTGTGTGTGTGTGTGTGTGTGTGTGTGTGTGTGTGTGTGTGTGTGCGTACGTGATACACCAAGTGTTGAATGATCAGTGTCACGTATGGATGTGCGTGGTACAAGTGTTGAAAGATCAGTGCCACGTGTGTGCTTGAGTGGTACATCAACTGTTGATTGATCAGTGCCACGTGTGTGTGTGTGTGGTACTTCAAGCGTTGAATGATGAGTACCAGGTATGAATGTGTGTCGTACATCAACTATGGAATGACTAGTGCCACATGTGTGTGTGGTACATCAAGTGTATATGATGAGAGCCATATATGTGTGTGTACATATGAATGTATGTGACACATGAAGTGTTGAATGGTGTAGCTCATGTGTGATGTATGTAGCTCATGTGTGATGTGTGTAGCTCATGTGTGATTTGTGTAGCTCATGTATGATGTGTGTAGCTCATGTGTGATGTGTGTAGCTCATGTGTGATGTATGTAGCTCATGTGTGATATGTGTAGCTCATGTGTGATGTGAGTAGCTCATGTGTGATGCACCTGCAAAACTGTTGAATGATGAGTGGCACATATAAAAATAAGTAGTGTAACGACAGTTTAATGAGGACAATTATGTATGAAAACCCGTACTTCATATGAATAGGTACTGTATCGGATGTTAAATGGTGAAAAGCACATTTTTTTACATTTGTAGTACATCTACGAACGAACGTAATAAAAGAGCATCTCATACATCAAATCATTCGCTTTGTTCCCGAACTAATTTGTCACACATATGTAACACGTAGCACTGTGAATATGGATATTGTACGTACATGTCTAAAGAGATTCAATAAATCAAGCCGCACAAGTGTTACATTATCAGTTTGAACTCGTATCTGAACGCCAGTATTTGCTAATGAATATCAGATAACATTTGTAGAGGCAAGCCTTTGAGATCTGTGGTCAATGAATATTGATCCTGATTGTGTAGCTTTGCGCCACTGTGGTCAGTCTAACAGCAAGAGCAATCTGATATCTTAATCAGTTTCATTGACTAAAATGACTAAAGGATACACTGAGTCTTACAATCTTTACATGGTATACAATACTTCATTACCAGTATTGATTCTTCAGAAAGATTACTCTATCACCCATTACCATACTTTGCTATGAATCTATGCCTTCCTTGATAACTTGTTTATTTTATGTCCCGAGTGACTTCATGTCACAATCCTGCTGTATCTCCATACTGAAAACTTAACATTTCAAAGTTAAAGGGTCAAAATTAGTTTCTTATTGAGGTATTATTTTGTATAATGGCAGCATAAAAAATGTTGCATCTATTGTGTCATCAAGAACAGGTTTAGATACTTCATCATCTATAGAGACACAAAGTATTGCTAAACAGAATTCTTTAAGTGATATCTATTGGTTGACGTAAGAGAAAATATCGTTTCCTAAAATCCGCTGATTGTATGTCAGGAATGCCAAACTCATTGTGTCAACACAAGGCCAATGCTCAGAAATGCTTCTGATTTTACAGAAGAGGTAAACCTTTACGACCAACATTTTAAGTTTTTCCGTCGTGTCTGAAATATGCACATGAAACAAATGAACTTTGAGAACATGACATATTTTCAAAAATGTACTCAAAACGTCCCTACGTTCGAAAGTCTCTATACCTTCATTGCAAATTGCAAACTACTAGGACAGTTGGATAGGCAGAGCACAAACTAGATCTACTGCTTGAACTCATGATTGATAACTTGATAACACTGTGTCTGAGTATGTAAAGACAACCGACAACATCTAGAGGCTACATAAGAGACACCAGAAGAGAGATCATAAGAGACACCAGAAGAGAGATCAACTGAAAAGGTCCAATATGAGTGGTGTGCAACAATCGTGCAATCTGAACGCTCTTCTCTCGAATGACACTAACTCTATGGCTCCTTTAATAGAATGCTCTTCGTGAGCACGTCGGCCTTGACAGTCAAACAACACGGTCGATATGATCTTAGATTTGGCGTTGATGTTTTTCTTTGTTATGTTTTACAAGACCTTCCCGAGTTTTCCAGCAAAGAACATGATGCAACAGTTCCTGAATTAGAGGGGAAAGCCCGATTTATTTTAACCAGATATATTGTTTCTGTCACATTCATAGAAATATTATGTGAAGAAAACAACTATCGATGTATTTATATGGATGAATAATGGATAAGTAAAATGCCCTGTAAATCCTGAACGTATATCCCGACATAATCGGTGGGTATAATTAGCGTCAGTGTTGGTATAATCCTCTATGGCAAATGTTTACATTCATAAGAATAAAGCTGAAGTACTGATGCAAATTGTCGTATTCAGCGGAATCACAGTGTGGAAGCAGTAAATCTAATTCTTTCACCTCAGGGAAATCAAACAACGCAGCATAAATATTCACATGCCCTCCGTAGAAACCCGTCTGCTTTTGAATATAACTTGAGAGAATCGGGAATGTTGAAACATCAATTTTCATCACTGCTAGCGACGAAAGTCATGGTTGAGATTAGAAATGGTGACAGAAAATGTGTGTGAATTCCCTTGGCACCCTTCTTTCGGTGCAAATGTTGTTTGTTGTAGACAGCAAAGTTCTAAACCGTTTATGTTATAAACCATATCTAACTGCCATTCTTTCTAATTATGATTCTGCAAAATAAATAAAATACTGAAATACTATATACAGTATGGTTCAAAATTATTGAGAATAGCTAAAGCATTTCATATTATTAAACGAGAACAAATCAGATAAAATTGAATGTATTGTGAAAGTGAACTGACCTTTTCATGTTGTGTAGGTAACAATTTAATATTTTATCAAGTCTCCTTGAGCTTCACGGCACAGTCTAAGACGGGTAGGCATACTTCCTATCAGAGAGGTTAGTGTCTCGTGAGTTATGCTGTCCCAGTATCGGACCACTTCTCTCTTCATGTCTTCAATTTTTGTCAACCCCTTTTGATTCACACATTCCTTCATCATCCCCCAAATGTTCTCAATGGGATTTAAGTCAGGACTATATGCAGGAAATGGTAATGCAGTCACATTTTTCTCCTGAAACCACTGCTTGGCATGTTTTGCGGTGTGTTTAGGATCATTATCTTGCTGCAAAATCCAGTCATTTCCATAAAACACATGTGCACTTGGAAGGAGAAAATTATCTAATATGTTAGTGTAGCGTTGACTTGTCAGATTTCCCTCAAACACACACAGCGGGGTCGTTCCTAATAAGGATATCCCTCCCCATACATGAAACTTTGGGCTGTATTTAGGTCGTCGATACAACGGTGCTGACGCAGACTTTGTCCATATTTTCACATTATTGGGATATACCCATATTGAGCTTTCATCAGTAAAAATCACATTTTCCCAGTCAAAGTTTTCATATGCCAAACACCACTCAACATGCCTGTCTTTATGTTCTTGTTTCATGAGAGGAGAAGGAATTCCAGTCTTTTTCTCCCATCCAAGATCAATCAAATTTCTTCTAACTGTAGATTTTGATACAACTGTTGATCCCCTATCTATCATTTCATACCTGATGTTGGAGATGCTTGCCCTTTGCTTTTTAGTCGCTAAAATTCCCAGCCGGACGCGATCTGAGAAGTCCAATTTTCTGGGTCTCCCTGCTCCTTTCTGGTGCCCAAAATCCTTTCCCTCTTTAAAAGTCTTCCTAATCCTATACACAGTAGAAAGAGGAGTTCCTGTTCTCCCTACCAATGTATTTACATCATCAATTCCTTGATTACACAACTCAAAAATCAACCTTCTTTTATCTTCAGCAGACATTGTTGACAGTACTGAGGAAAATGACGTCTGCTACAAATTCAGGGGAGGTAACTCTAATTGTACTATACTCAGTAGGCCAAGATGAGTTACCTCCCTTATACCATTACTTAGTTTTAAGTATCAGTGAATCAGTTGAGGTGTTAGGATAGCTCAAAGTAAGAAGAAAAATTCTCAATAATTATGAACCAGACTATATGTCGTGCTTTGATCAGTTAGTCTGACCAAAGAACATTTACTGTTATGGACATCATTTTGTATAATTAACCATTTTCCGTTATATGTTGATAGTATACACAGAAATATGAAGCAAATATGTATAATTCAAATTAATTATTTTTAGATTGTGCATCAATTATTTACCATGTCTTCAGATGCCCTTTTCTTTCAAAAAGAGTTCAGTTAGAAAACAAATATCCATGTCACATAGGTAACTTCAAAATTTCCTTATCAAACCTCACTAAAGCTAATAATTATTCCCCACGTTAAAAATGTTTCTGAATGTTTCAAAATCAATAATGACGTTGACGCTGGCACAGTATACACTTCATATCATTGTGTTCATCCATGACTGAATATGATTCAAAACTGCTGTTGCAAGGAACAGAATATGTCTTTCACACCTAAAGGAGCAAACACTATATCGAAAGTTATTATTACATCATTTCTATTATCATAAAGTAGGATGTACCGAAGACACCGCATTCTCTGCAAACAAGATATACAGTGTTTGGGTGGTAGCACATTGATGATGTGTGTTGTCGCGTGGTCAAGTCGTCAACAAAAATAAACCTTTGTGAAGGTGAAGTTGACATTGAAACGGCTGAATAAGAATGTTGAATAAGCATGTCATTAAGGAGGTCTTCCCACTGGCATAAGTTTCAGAGGAAACCCTCGTTTTGACATCTTTAACATCATCGATTTGTTTCATGAAAATGTCACATATCTACGATAGAGTACATTAGAGTATTTTTCATAATATATATATATATATATATATATATATATATATATATATATATATATATATATATATATATATATATATATATATATATATATATATATATATATATATGCATATTCTAAATGAATGTTAATGTTGTACGTTGAGATACCAACGTCATCATGCATAGCCAGTCTTACTTAATAGATAAGACGGCACATTATGTTGGCTTGCAGTAATAAATACCAATTACGATATTGCGGGACAGCTGACATTTCGTCCATGGAAGGATGATTAGCGTACACATGATTTTGCTAATCACCGAATCTGGCTTCGTTCAGTGGGATGTGTTCAGTGTAACACATATGCTGATGATGGCATGTTCTGTTCTGTGGTGCCGACTGTGATAAGCTTACGTCACCCATACATTTCATGAATACCACAACCGTTATTATAATCTCTTCATAAACATGTACGGTTTGTTTTCAGGTTTTTTACTATGAGTTTTTTGTCAAAAAAGAGCTATATATCCATTGTGGAATTATGCTAATTTAAAGATCCTGTACCAGAAACTGAGACAAACATGTATCACAGATTACTTTGATATTAATCATTATAATTATATAGATATATTTAGCAAAAATGACATAAGATACAGATATTACGCTGTCACGGTTAACATATTTCAAACGTGCATCTGTAAATTAAAACAAAAATGCATGATATCGTACTGATGAAAGAGATTAATAGACGATATATAAACATATTATAATTTGTTGGGTGTGTGACGTGAACTATAAAATATCTAGTGGCGAACTGTCGAAAAAAACTAGCCTGGACCAGAGAACCCAGTGATTGATACCATGAACATCGATCTGGGCATTTGGGATACGATGGAATGCATCAACCAGGGATTGTTGTCATTGTTCATTGCGGATGAGATAATTTTATAGGATTGGATATTACTGCTTGATTAAGGCCAATTTACAGCTTCATAATTTGTCTTTATACCTCATAGTAACAAGCTACAAAAACACATTAAAAAACGAAACTTTTTTCGTGAAACTTACCAAATTCGAAAGCCACACACACGGCGAGAAGAAGTTCTATGTCTAGCATGGTTCTAAGTCCGACTGTATATTCCATCAGAGAGCAAAGTCGAAATCAACACATCACTTCAGCTACTCCAACACGTTGCGACATCACAGGGCCGTGCCCTCAATTCAGCACCACTGCACTTTGCGGAATCCCATCCCAACAACGATAACACAGTATTGTCAGCTTGAGATTCACACTTGCCGCCTTAGCGAGATTTAGCCAGATACCAATTACCATCCGCTGTGCGAGATGCTCTGTAAAACAATAGGGATCCTCAACTGAGATGTTGAGGCTCGCCCGTCATGACGCGTGCTGTCGCTTGAGGCACGTGCGAAGTGCGAGAGGAGCTGTTCCTAGGACCAAAGCTTGCCTACTGGTCCAGTCTCTCGTCAATCGCTGTATGATTGATCTGATGGCCCGACTGCCCTGCTATAATTGATACTTTGTTTGTCAGGTTTGCACCGCCCATTACCACTCGGTCTGTCGAGGGACGTAGACTATACCAAGGGGACACATAATTGAAAAGGCAATTAGGAAGCATTAGGTGTAGTCGCTTGGAAGAAATCAGGAAAAATGTGTAAATTTACGGATAGATACATGTCTGAACGCGCAATCGCTTTGTTCATTTGCTATGGAGGTTATATCATATGCGAGAGACAACAATGACAATTTCATGTGTGGTGCCAAATGTCCAAATGTCCAAATATAATGATATTTGCTCATCTGTGTACTAGTTCTCACTCTGGCCTGTACTCCAGTATCAATTTGGTTCATTTCCTGGTTGTCCGTGTGCACAGCGAGGGTGTTTCACTCTTGTTCCTGTCTTAACTGAAGGACACCAGGGAGTAAGTTCTGAAATAGATTCTTGGGATGTAAGTGAAGGGGAATGTGGATCACGCGACATGGATTAACCCCATGCATTCTGCATTGAGAACCTGGACTAGTTCAGCTGGACATCCTCTGCAATGACGTTGATATTCGAGAATATAATAGGTGAAACAACACAGTACACTGGAACGTTAATTAGATATATCCAATGCAACCAGACGTATCAGAAGAAAACGATAGTCTGTTTTCGAAGTTAATCTCAACCACATTTCATGTACGGTAGTTCATATGGTATGTTCTATTCTGTAACACACGTATGTTACACGAAAGGCAGCATCATTAAGCAAAATGAAACCCGAACGTCCCATCTTCACATTTTCCAACTTGTCAAATGAGAATTTTTCAAACAACATAAAGTACACGTTTTTAAATATGCAGAGGACATCTAATAAAACACCCACTTCGTCTCCGTACGTCAAAACGTAATAGAATTATATTGGGACGTCATGTGGCAAGACATTGTATATGTGTTTTACGTGGGAGGTGACGTGGCTTTCCGTGTAGCTTGTTCCACAGTTCTGATTTCCTATCACTCATACATTCCCGGGAGAAGCGCAGCCAATAATTGGAGAGGGTCGCGCGACATTGTATTATCTTCCAAGAAACGTAGCTGAGATGACTACATATATCATGCACTGTCGGCGAAAAAGGGAGAATTTTAGTACCTGCTGTTCTCTCTGTAGCAGTAGCCGGTATATAATGACTACACCTAATGATATTGTCTGGTGTTGTCATCAGAGTGGAGTACTCTGTAACTCATATCAATAGCTGTCTTTGTGCCGATGTGATGTACCCACACTAGGCTTGCTGTGCCTCTGAATATATATTATCAACGTAGCCGATATCCCACGTGGAGTGGTCATCTTGTAATACATGCTCAAATAAAAGATATTCTCTGGTTTATGAGCCTTTCTCAACTACGATCGCCACACTAATCTCTGTATCACTGGTGGATCTAGATGTGGGGTTTTAGGAAGCTCGACTGGCGGATCCAGATTGGGATTTCAGGAAGCTCGACTGGCGGATCCAGATTGGGGGTTCAGGGAGCTCGGCCCCTGGAAAATGCCAGTGGCTTGAACCCCTTGAACCCCCTCCTTTCAAAATTCCTGGATCTGCCCATGTGTACGCTTATGTTTGTTGTGGTGGACGACAGTTGTGTTGCACGCAACTATATGTGCTAAATGGACCTTTTATGATAATCAAATCAAAATAATATCCGTATTACGTTTCATGTCCTGGAAACTGATAGACTGACAAATGTGTTCTCAACTTTCCTGATTTCATTTCTATGAAACGCGATACGTGTTTGGTACATGTGTAAAATGATGGAACACGATGAACTTTCTACTTAACACTTCAACGTATAGTGACCTATTAGGAATGATGCTCGCGTTGGTGTAAACAATGCAGACTGACGGCATCCGTCTGATAATCATGTCATTCCATCATCTTTCTTTTCACCCTCAGATCGATACCCAGGGAGCAGAAAGTAACATACACAGGCACTATGCATCCCGACTGAGAATTACCCTAGTAGATACTTAGAGGATCTGTTTTATGAGTCGAAGCTCGATAACCCCTGTATATACCATGCCCCGGTGATCATGCTTCAAAATATGTCATATGTTGCAAATTAAAGAGTTACTTCCCTTTGATCACGTTCATTGTATTAACTAATTCTTATGAGCATATGCATCAGCAGCGCACAGCGCAGCGCAACATCACTGACTTTAAAGATGAACTTGAAAGTAACTAGTGAATAGAAGTGTGTTATTGATCGCCTGAATACCACAGAGAGTTTCTTATAAACAAATCTGTTTACACAAATTTTACTACAGCCTCCGTTTAGAACGAAGTCAGTTACACAGCAGGTTGGACAACGTTGCCATGTAATCGAACCGTTTTTTACACCTGGTATAATTGTCTCTCTGATTTAAGATCCGTTGATGTCCAATTATTCCACTGTACTGGGAAAAACTGTTACAAGTTTCGTGCTGCCTTAATGCGATTGTAATGATATGTAGTTAACTCATCAAGGCTTTGAAGTGTGTCACATTGTGCCTGGGGAATCAACACGGTTTGATATGTTAATGTATTGGAAGGTTATGGTTAATAGGTCACTATGTCCCTCTTGAAGGTGTACAGCCTGAAGGCCGCACGAAGTGGGCACGTTAAGACATTTCTGTTGGGGACATCTTTCTGTAGGCGTGGAGAAGCGTAGAAGTATCGCTGTAGATTCCCACACAGATGTATATATACACGGAAGAGAGCATAACTAAAGAGTGATGTAAATGTCATGGAATTGGAAATGTCAAAATAAAATCTTTGTCATTTGTCTGATCGATGTTTCATAGTAGTTTTACAAAACTCATATATGGTACCGGGGGACGTAGGAAACACATCTGAAGGAGGGCTGTTCATGCGAGACAGTGTTTGAAAACAGCCAGTAGATTTTGTTCAAAGTGTGAACCAAAATGAACATGTTTGCGAGGAGCAGACATTGATTTTCAGCCGTGGGTTTGATCAAGCTTTGTTTACAGGCAAGCAAAATGTTTTCAATAGCTCAACAAATATTATACGATGAATACATTTAATCAAAACATGTGTGCGGATGTCATGCTCCCAAACAAACACGCAGACATCCAGATTAACATGATATGTACGTGCAAATTGTAACTCAAGACCCACAGGACAATGAGATGATTTATAGAATATGCTTTAAAATAGATGATCGTTTATTTGAGAATAAGTGTGTCTTTTAAATTTTTTTGGAGGCACAATTTTTGTCCCACATAATAAATCATTCTTACTATACACTGATATTGTCTGCTGTGCGTGTGCAACTGGACCCCCATGGAGTAGAACCATGCAGGGAGGAGTACTAGTCATCTCCAGCAACGTGCTCCTGCATGAGCAGAACGAAGTACCTTGGTTATTGGTCCTTCTTACTTAGGCTTTTCCATGTTTGCACTTGTCTGTTGCAGATCCACCTAAATAGGTTTATAGTCATCCTAGAAAAACAACTGTCGTTATTCCCAGTATTTCATGATTTGATGTCTTCCAACTCAGGAATTTAGAAAGCCATCATTTGTTACAGGAACTAGAAGTTCTTTCGTTTGAAGCCCGGTTTGTTCAGCGACTGATTGACGCTCCAGTAGTGACAGAACACAGTAGAGGGTGCTTCCAATAGAAAGAGAGAAGAAACAGGCACACGTGCACGTCGGCATTCCAAGTGTTAAGAGGACCGACATTGGTGGAAACATTAAGGAGTCCAGAATGAAGATGGCAAGACGTTTTGTTCTCTGTGTCAAAAGGTGAGAGTGAAAGAGACAAATGGATCTAAGGTATGTCATACGGAGGAATATGAGATTCTTTGGTGCATCAACATGCAATTTCACTAGAGACGGACGAAGCAGTTTCAATGAATAATTCCGTCAGACACTTCACAGGACAAGAGAAAGCCATCCTAGTAAAGCCATGGAAAGTTCTGTATCTTCCTTTTCAATATACCTTGCCTCATACCACACTCTGTGGACAATTTATTGATTTCAGCGCGTAGCTCCCAGCGTTGCCCACCATCACCGAGGTTGGGATGCATCTCGATCACAAGGATCGTAGCAAGTCTGCCATGTCATGCCACTTTTGCAACGAGCGTGCCCCAGTTAAAATGTCCGCCACCCTGCGTCTGCGGATTCTGATGGACACACTATTGATGAACGTAAACCCTGCATATGTATTCAATCATGTACCTACGACTGATTTGACTTAAATTATATTTTTATCATGACGCAATGTACTCATGTAATTTAACTGAATCCAGTAAGTGCTCTCCCAGGGTGGTTATAATTTCTGTGGAAAGTGGAATAAGCGACTTAATTACCACATTTCAACTTGAGCTAACATCTTAAGACAAAACGGAAACGACTCGGAGAAAATAATTCCGGTCCCCGAGCGTGCAGGTTCGGTTGTTTCCTCCGATTAGATGGTGGTCCACCTGTGAATGTCTGGCTAATACAACCTTCAATTATCTCCCTTGATTGAACAGTTGATCATCCCCAGTGCATCAAAGATACCTAATCTCAGTCATTGTTGATAACCAGCGTTACTGTCTATCATTGTATACCACACATATTTGTAAATAATAGTACTGAGTGTAGAATCTTCACGTCAGTACAACACCATTATAAAACATTACGAATAATTCACATCTCCTTTTGTTCGTTCATTATTTGAAAAGTGAGTGAGTTTAGGTTTGGGCCGCTTTTAGCAATATTCACGGCTGGTAACACCAGAATTTCAAATCACACACAGCACCTATGTGTGGAATCGAGTCCGGGTCTTCGGCGTGACGAGCGAACGGCTTAACCACTAATTTACCCAACCGACCCTATTGTTTAATGTTACTTTGGAAATACCTACAAAGGTATATGTTAATATCCCAATCTTGTTGAGATAACATAGTTGTTGATACTAAAAGCAAATTCATAAACTATCGATACGCCATCAAGCACGTGCGACCCCCTGACCCTGTCATGTACGACAGTCACCCAACAGTAACAACCAGCACCTGCTGCGTATACTGGGCCAGATACCTGAGAAGTCAGGGAATGAAGAGGATGTCCCGGAGAAGCAAGAAACAGGCCTGTAGATAAGCGAGTTCTAGTTTAACAAACTAATGACTGATAGTATGAGATCAAGTATATCAGCCAAGCAACGCATGGAAAACCCGGTACTCACTTTTGTCGGACATGTAAGCACCACCGTAATTGCGTTAGGCCCTTAACGGCGTTCTGATGTATACAGATACAAATACATGCATGACTCCCACATTCAAACATCGAATTCTCAAAAGTGAGCATGAAACAGCAAAACAGTGTCCTTCAACAAAGTCTTTACAAAAGTCGTGACCAAATGCTTCTTGTTCTTCTTATCTTTATGTTTTACAGATTAGAAATGAAATGCAGCAGAGAGGGTTTGGGTGATCCTGGCACAGTCAGGCTGGTAAAGCTCATCATCAGCTCAGGGCCCTCGCCCCCTCTACACGCAGCCCAGACAGCGAATGGGACTTCTCCCAGGAAACACTGCCTAGTCGAACCCACCAAGAACTTTGCGGAGAATATGGAGGCTCCCCAACACTGCAGCCTTCTGCATTACCCAGATTGTCAGAAGGGCTGTGCTCCCGGTGGAGAACCCGGGCACTCTCCTGATCTGCGCCAAGAGATCAGGAGGTACCAAACCAAGGGCACCGAGAACAATGGGGAGCCTGACGACAGTGTACTTGGGATGCAAGCGAGACATTTCAAAAGCGAGGTCCGCATATTTATCATGCTTTTCCTGAATCTTGCCAATCACATTATTATTATTATTATTATTACTTGTCGTAACACCCGATACCTACAATTTGCATCTCCACAGAAAATGGGGCAAAATTAAGTTACATTCCTGTTTTCGAAATCTGAAATTTCACCGATGGCGTTCAACATTCCTCGTCTTCATTCCATCATTATCCGGTCAGCACTTTGAGCTTTCAAGCCTCGGGCGTCTTCCATGTTTGTTTCATGTTTCCCTGAAGTTGCTGCCTGGATACCGGGGAAACCCTAGAAGTGACGACTTGAGTCTGGTTACACTATCGCATGACGCACTCTGCCGTCTAATTTGAGTACTATTACATCTAGTGGTACAGGATACATGACCTTGTTTTGATACATTTGCCCGGAACCAGCGTTCAGAAAAAAGTCAGTCATGCAGTCATTTAAATATAAAACCGTACCATGTAATCACAACGCCCTTAACGCATTGTGGATATTTGCTGTGCATTCGGAATGTTTCGACAGTGCGGCCGTGGCAGTGCAGCCACATCACTCGTTGGATGCATCTTCAAAATATCATCAAAATATGTTGTTACGTCCTCAGTGATGACGTCATACTTCAACTAAGGAGGATGAACTGATAACAATAACAGTGTTAATATTTCAATCGGTACCTGTTCATTGTAAAGATTTCCTTTTGCAACATGTATCGTGTCAGTAAGTGATTTGGGGTTTTCGTCTTTTGTGGCACCATTCCACCAATATCACGACGGGGGACAGTAGAAATGGGTATCATACATTGTACTGATGTGGGGAATCGAACCCGGGTCTTTGTCGTGACGAGCGAACGCTTTTAACCACTGGTCTACCCTACCGCACAAATAACGTGTGGCAGAACGAATAAAGAGTAGCATGGTTACAAAGGCACGGAATGAAACTAAACGATGTAATCAGTTGTGTTCTGTTGACCATTAACGTTACAGATGGTGAATTGTGTGTTCAGCGAACCTTGTGTACCTACGAGTAACATGCAGTGTTTACTTGCGACAAGACACACAGATACAAATAAATCAATACATACCATAGTTCCCATCTGTCGCTTTGGCCATTATTAGTGATCATATTCCCTGATCATGGAAAGTTGGGTAATTGATTGCAGTATGTGCTGTTCTTTGTGGTCAGCCTTGTAATGTACAATAGACTTGTTAAGTGAGTGTTATTTGCTGTGAAGGTAATTTATTGAATATGATCAATATGTGAGGCGGCCTGTGCTTTACAAATCGTGTTGTGGGTTCATTACACAGAGGCACTCTGGGATACTTCACCTTCAACAAGCGATCAATGCAATAACGCTGTATGTTGTGATGGGGAACTACATGACTTAAAACATTGTGTAGGGAGAGGTTAATAGATAAGGGGTGAAATTAATGAAAACCACAGCGTTACATTACCTTCAGTGCTGAGAATGTCGAAGTCTTTAAACTGCAACAACCGTTGCATGCCATGTGTCCGATTGTCCCATAACATTACTGCTGTGGGTGTTTTTTATATAAATCAAGGTCAGACTTCCATCTGCATAATCATTGTAGCACTATCCGATGTCAAAGAATTCCTTTGCATAGACTATTCGGTTTATCTATGGTAAATCAGCTCTGAAATACCTCAAAGGCCCATCCTGTGATATAACGAACGAGCGATATCCTGCGCGTCGCGTAAAATACTTCGATTATTCCCGTACGTTTGACGCATTAAAGCAGTGATGATGGGATTATGGTAAAGTGACTATTTGAAGCAAGATAAATGAGTGAAGATAAGAGTGTCATATGCCTTTATCCCTCTGAGCAAAGGGTATAGATAACTACGTTAGGATAATTCTACAGTGGCACCTCATTGAGAGTGGAATGGATAAGAGCCTAACAGAAGACGAGATGGTCGGGATGTGCATCTGCTGAAAGACATAC
The DNA here is from genome assembly GCF_037392515.1 of Haliotis asinina. Taxonomy (NCBI): domain Eukaryota; kingdom Metazoa; phylum Mollusca; class Gastropoda; order Lepetellida; family Haliotidae; genus Haliotis; species Haliotis asinina. The sequence goes on along the minus strand of NC_090282.1, from coordinate 55,632,244 downwards.
CGTGCAGCAAGAGAAGGATGTGTTATTCTTGTGTTAAAACATTGAAGAGGGTGTTATATGTTCTTTTCATCATTTGCTATAAACCTGGGGCATCTTGCTAATAATGTGTGGTTTATCTATTCCAGTGACGGGTTCTCATGTCAGCTACTCTTAAGGGATAACTCCAACTAAACGTTTAACTGTGACTATCTGTCTGAGGTCATTCTCTGGAAATTCTTTCATTATATATGGACAGTGTAATACCTGCATACCTCGTGACTGAGTGAATCATGAGTGCGTTGCTGTTGCATGTGTTTTACGTCGCCTTCAGCAATATTCCCGCAATATGACGGCGGGGGACACTAGTAATGGGCTTCACACTTTGTACCTATGTGGGGAATCGAACCTGTGTCTTCGGAGTGCATTGAGACTAGTGCACAGACTAACCCCCCCCCCCCCCCCCCCCCCCCCCACCCCCCACCCCCTTCTTCGTGATCCTTGATGTGTATTAACCTGTGAAGGTCCGGGGTAGAATAGGCCTTCAGTAACCCATGCTTGCCGTAAAAGCCGACTGTGCATGTCGTAAGAGCCGACTAACGGGATCGCGTGGTCAGGCTCGCTGACTTGGTTGACACATGTCATCGGTTCCCAGTTGTGTAGATCGATGCTCATGTTGTTGATCACTGGATTGTCTGGTCCAGACACGATTATTTACAAACCGCCGCCATATAGCCGGAATATTGCTGAGTGTTAAAGCTAAACTCACTCACTCACTCACTTGATGTGTATTCTGTGGCTATCTGACTGCTAATGTAGTCCTGTCTGTTTGTCCATCTACACAGAACACTGACCTGATGCTTTACACGTTTAACGGTGTGCATGAGTTGGCTAGGGAGAAATATGTCAATGTATATTTATTAGCAGCTGATCTCCATATAGACAGCTCTGCTTTATAGTAGTGGTCAAGCTGGACTGTTGTTATCTGAAATAACATCGTTTAGATGCCATCCACTCACGCCCTGTCTAACACAATCACAAGTCATAACCAACGCCATACACTGAGTTTACAAAGCATTTACACAACAGAATATCTATCCTTTTGAATGACTTAGGAACGCGGATAACCGATTTCTGCATGATATAAAAGTATATTTCACTTCTAGTTTTCTCGCATATACTCCAACATCAGCATGTGATAAGAAAGTGAAATGATATACTGTACTTGCAGTGCGTTTCCATCTCATTTTCTTCACTATGTTTTGAGCAAACAGCATTTGAGCTCGAAAGGTTATCTTTAAATCTATCCGTAATATTAATTTGGCTCTAGATGTAAGTCTTTGGTGATAGCGACTGGACTGGAAAAAGTGGCATTTGTGGACTAGTGTCTGTATCTGTTTTCGATCTGCTTTAAGGCTCTCAAAATAACAGCCTTGGGGCCAATTGTGGCGTTTCTCCTGCAGTGATGATCAGATTGTGTATACGCTCAGTCATGTTTTGTTCATGTTGGTGTACGTTATTCGCAGGCACCGAGGTATGACAGACACCGAGAAGGTGTAGTTCAGTTACCGTAGATCTTTAGCCAGTACCATAGTCATAGTTCAGGAGAATAATGCGGGTCTTACATGGTTTAGATCTACTTCGAGCATTAAAACATCCTTCATTAATGGTGACGTGAATGATAAGACTCCGTTGACTCCAAAACCAAAAACACTTAGTAGATGAAGCCAAATGTGAGGTAGTCTATCTCTGCAATAGTTGCATCTGTTTCAAACGTGAACACATGCAATATTGTACAATAAAGACAATAGAACGCGGTGAAAACGTTGACCACTTCAAGTGCAAAGCAACAAACAAAACATGACTACAAGAAACAAGCTTGCTGGTAATACCAACGGAACAGCTTCACGTGTGGCTGCATACTGACATTACATCGACCATACGTGAGTCTGAAGGACAACTGTTTGTAGTGATTGAGTGAGTATGGTTTTACGCCGCTTTTAGCATATTCCAACAATGTCAGGGCAAGGGACACCAGGAACGGGTTTCACACATTGTACCCTTATAAAGAATCGAACCCGAGTCCTCAAGAGTGAACCACCTGGTAACCCCATCGGCCTATTTGTCTTGTACCTTAGAGTGTGGTTAGTGAAAATATACTCCACCATGGTTGTTATTTTGATTTACCGAACCTACACAGATTAAATTTTGTATTTTTTGTTTTTTCAAAGATGCGATATGTTGGTTCTTGATGACCTCGTACTACTCGCTCCTACGTGTAAACGCCCAAATAAGTCTCTGGGATAGACATAAAATTGCAGCTGTTTAAAACATCCTTGGAACCGTTTCTTTTCAAAGACACTTTAAAAACCATATCAACAGCAAAATAAGCAGACATTTCGAAACAGTCGCAATTCTCTCAATGAAGATCTCTCTCAAGACATCAGTCGTAGAAAATATTTAGTGATATCTTTATCATTCAGTAGGCTTCAAAGATGCCTGTTGATACTTCTTGTTAGACAAACCATATGCCATGGATGTCAGTTAATCACCTAAGGACTCAAACCTGTCATTTTCATTTGGCGGATCAATCAATCGTAGGTTACCTTCCATAGTGATATGATAAGAACGGCTCTCATCGGCCCTTCGATCTGACCCGATACCAATGGCATTACAGCGATAATATGGCTGATAACATAGATCAGAAAAACAGCTCTGAAAACAAAGGAAGAGACAGCCCCTCGTTGATTAATCGTCTTGTCATTCCATTGCCCGTATATACATTGAAACTATTAAGTCCTGAATAAAGCCATTCAACACACAATGATTACATTACAATAATCATGGATCGAGACTGACAGCATATTGTTTTGTTGTATCTGGGAGTAACAGCATCCAAGTAAAGATAGTTACCATCTCTTCGAATACTTTTCTTTTAATATGAAACATGACCATGCAGTTGATTGAAAAACGATATGTCTGTATTTTCGCTCGGCTTTTTTATGTTACATCTGGTGTTCTTGTTTTTCAGTCAATGTTTACATCTGGTGTTCTTGTTTTTCAGTCAATGTTACGTTTCATCTTCGCTCGTTAAATATATGTGTGTTTTAAGCAAGAATTTGATATTATTTATTTTATGTAGTATTGCAAGGGTTCGTTTTTAAGGCCAGACCCTTACTCACACAGAAGGAATTGCGCAACAATAATGTAGTTTATCCTATCCAAGACATGATGTCTCAGATATATTGTCATAAAGACATTGTGTAATAATCCAACTTTTGTTTAAATCTGGCCCGGAAAGGTTCTTGCAGTTACTTAGACGAAAACGTGCTTCCCTACTTCCAGCCTGAATCCACGCACCAATCAACACCGGAGACATCAACGCTATCACTAATAAAGGCAAAGGCAGTCCAGTCAGCTGAACCGGTTCGGTAAGACGGAAGTTCTGACTAGAATCCACTTCAAGTCAGACGATGATTCAAGGTCAGCTACATGCACATAAATTAAATAAATATACAGACATATTTATAAAATTCGATTTGGTGGAAATGGAAGCGCCAAAAATTACAGGATACTAGTGACGTCATCAGGCGTTTGTAAAATGGATCAGCATGCCATGGCCAACCATTCAGTATAAACAATTGTGTATGCCAGGTTTGTGTGAAAAACGTGTGTGTTTACTGCATACAGCAGAACATATCTTATAAATATTTGAAGAAATGAAGTTTGAAAAATGTAACATGATATTAAAGATTTCTATTGGCAAGTATTCAAATTTCTTAAACGAAAGCGACAACACTATTTTCAAAATCGTACATCTCAATTGACCGGATATGACTCTATCACACTCATGTGTTCATAGCTAACTATGAGTTTGTCACGGTGCCCTGTGCTCCCAGAAAGTGCTGCCAGACTAGTGGCCTCCATCATATGGACATGTACAATGTATCCATGTGGCGTAATAATCTAAGAAAGTTATAAAAGATGTCGCCTGTGTTATCTGAAAAACAAGACTACTGTCATGCCTAAGAAGGCAGTCACACGTCTAAATTCACATAGGGCTAAACGACAATAGACGCAAGAAAATCATCACAAAAGTGATATAGCCTAGCACACTTTTCCCAACGATTTCCACAATGTCAGGTAGAGGGTTCTTTTGCCTGATGTTCAAGGTTATCTAAACCAAGGAAAAGCTGTTTCTGTTTTAGGATGTTCTTGACGTGCTGTCAGAATGTTACTTGCTGAATGGTGGTTGATAGGTTTGACGAAAGATCGCCGTTGCTTTGTTACCGTTAGACGTAGAGATCATGTGTAATTTTCAAGACAAATAGCCTCTATATTGCTGCAGTCTGGAGGTCTGATATACACCGCTGTTATCGCCTGTTTAATGTATTGAAGGCTAGACTGTCTAGCTGAAAACCTTAATGAATTTTACAGTAATGTTTATGCGCCAATCCAGAGGTAGGCAACCTGAAAATACTGTGTGATGTTTTGAGTTACCGTCATTGTGTGATATATCACTTAGATATTCCACTTGGGTGCGATACATTTTAAATACTTATCTGTATTAACATCATGTCATGATAATTTTAATAGCAGAATGGATTTATTAGTTCTGATACAAAAAAATCCCTACCTGTGAATGAGTTTATGTGGCAGACACGCATTTGTTTAAACAATAAAAAAAGAAGGCCACAGATAACACATAATAACACATAAGTATGACACAGGTACTGGAACCAATGGGTCGTCTGTATTTAAACCTCGTTAAATAAACCCATGACTTGATAGAATCTTATAAGCAGGAATAATTGCACAATGTTTACTGTTTCTGTTTTGCGTTTCTGGTGAATGTTTTCCTTTTCGTTTGTCATTTTCTCTATTTCAATAATTTTTCATTGTTTTGTTTCCTTGCCATCAATATTCATTGTGGCCTTACGCAATACATGCAAAGATAAGTGAGACATGTGTAGAATAACTCATGGTCCGTGAGGAAAGCTGTTCTGTGACCTATGTTTCCAAGTAAATATCATCATTTCCGCATTCGTTTATTAGACCTGCAACTACAGGTACTGTTTATAGGGTCATTCTGTGCTTGTTCAGGTGGCGTCACCTCTGTGAACATGTTGTATGTATTAAAGAGATTTGGCTTTTCACAATATGTCGCCTACGGAGACAAGTTCAGTTTCATTTATGCCATCTAATGACACTAATAATACACATGTGTCTGTAGTTTAAATAAGTACACAACCTTATGTAGGACTAGATTTCCCATTAACACCAGACCAAATTAGAATTAATGCCACCAGTGTCAGTGCTTTTACTTCAGACTACTTTAGTCAGTGGCCTTCAGGCACAAAACTTCCATAAATATTCCCTGAAGAAAGAAAAACACCACCCTCCTATAAATCAACGAAATTCCAGTAAAACACTTTCTTTTCAAAGTGCGGAAATTGGGAGAGAGACCTTTGGTACCCACAAGTAGGCTTCAGTAAAAGGGCCAATTTGGAAAGCCCAAACCAAGGAGCTGTAAAATAGCGGCTGGCAAAGGAAAATACTGAGGTCGGCGTTTGCCGCTGAGATCGGCAAGTGTGTTTTCAGTGATAATACCAAGTTGGACGCTGACTGAAGAGGAGTGTCTTTGGGGAGTGACCTTATTTCAATGCATGTCAAAACATGGAGATGGAAATGGACATGGTGAAACATGAGATCACTGCAGCCAGCACATAGACAGCACTAATTTGCTGAGATGGTTTGCAAGAGGTGGGGTGTTCCATTCTGTAGTCTGTATGTGTCCATGCTTCAGTCCACATCCGAAATCTTAGAGTGACATATGGTCATCGTGCAGGTTATGTTACAGATAAGATGCGAGGTGTGTATAAGTGTGTATAAGTGTGTATAAGTGTGTATAAGTGTGTATAAGTGTGTATAAGTGTGTACTTGTGAGGCTTACTAATCCTAATTGGACTTAATTTAAGAATCTCCTTGACCCCTACTTCCCCTTGTGTGTCGGGTCGTGACAGGTCGACATAAGACCCTGAGTGTTTTGAATAGCCACAGACGGTCTGATATCGTCAACAAAACATTTGCAGCATGGGCGTAACTTCAGACATATGAAAAATGTTGTGTCAGTGTGTGCGCGTATGTTTGTATGTGTGTGCGTATGTGTGCTATCTACCTTGATTTGACACCTATAGATGAAGTTTCCGCTCAAGGACATGTGAGGCCATGTGTCCACGAAAGAAGCATGTGGTCTAGGACAAAGTGGCTGGAGCTGCTGAACCCTTGTTTCATAAAAGGTTAGACAGTTCTTGTCTCGCAGTATTTTAATTCTACTAAACACGGAATTCGTTAGCGTTGTATATACGTATGTTCACATGCGACATACAAACAAAGTGATTCATAAGCATGTTATCCAGAACACAACCGAGATTCCACCTTCCAAAAAGGGCAGGTTCATTTATCATGGACCAGTATGATAGACCAAGTCAACTCAAAGTGGTCAAAGGTAGTGACCGAGTTAATTCTGCTTTTACTCCGCACTCAGCAATATTCCAGCGATATGGATGATGGGGTGGGGTGTCTGGACCAGATAACCCAGTGGTCAGCAGCTTAAACATCGATCTACCCTACTGGGATACGATGAGCTGGTGGTAACGTGTTACTGTGTTTAGTAGTTACTGCAGATTATGCATAGTCACGACTTCAAAATGGCTTCAACAATGAGTAACATCTGTGTAAACAATTACGTGAAGATCGATGGCAAAGACAAAGGGCGTGTTGTCTCCTTTGTGGCTCCCTTTGGAACATACAAAATGCACAACATTGGAACAGTTTACTTATACAGGAGAGATGCGACAGGTTTCAGAGTATCGTCTGGCGAAAATACATGACACGGTAACGTCAGTGCCGGTATCTGGGGAGATCGATGTACCTACTGACTTAATTCATAAGCTGATGAAGGATGATTTTTTCACCGATGAACCTGGATGTTGTAACGATACGGATCGATTCCCAAACCCCGAACAACTATAAGATCATTCGCAAATTGACACATTCGTTCATGAAATCAGAACAGAACACACAAGGTAAACCAATGTACAACATGAGACGGTTGCAATGGTTCATGATTGCAGAACTTTGTGACATTTCGTGTACAATTATTGTTTCCCTCAGAGAGGACGATGGTAGCAATCATCGAGCCTCCGTCCTGCAGGGTACTCCGATACTGATACTCCATTCTACTAACACAAAGGAACCACCTTGCAAATTCCCCTGGTTTAAACGGTTTAATTCCTCCAACTCATATTATGCTGATATCAGGTCACCGCAACCTACAAAGTGTAAATAACTAGTCAACTGCAGTCAAATTTCAACCTCGCAACAGCGAAACATCAATGACATCCTTAGTGGTGATGTCGAGCGCCGGGAAAGCAAGTAGTCTGTTTCAACGAAGATTAGTTTCCCTTCAACTGTGAACGTATCCTCCGCAATGTCAGCACAATGGTTACATTGAATGACAAACTTTCCTCAATATTTTCAACTCCGGTGAATGGTGGGTCATTCAACATTAACTTTTACGGAAGTGCAAGTCCCCCTTTTGCGAAGAAATCCAAACTATCCCTCAATGTCGACTGTGTACAAACTGAATGAGCGTAGCCTAGCACTTGTTGAAATGTAATTTCACTTGAGAGAGAACCACTTGCAGTTGCTAAGTCATGGTCTTTAAGTGTTTAATAAATGTTGTTTGATTTTTTCTTGTTTGCATAATCGCTGTTGCCTTAAAAATGCACACGTATGACTGATACTCTCTTGTGGAGGGTTACAAAGAAAGGGCGAAACAAACATCGAGTTGATCCAAAGTGGTATGACTTTAGGTGTGTAAGAAACAGATTACTCTACGAACATTCGCGCAAACGCACGACTTCGGCGGCCTATCGTTATATCGCTAAAATATGTGAGTTTAAACTCCCTTACATATAAGTTCATTACATGTACATCTATTGCAAAAATATAACACATTTCAGATTACGTAGGATATACTACTACTGAATATAATTTCCTTTTACAATTTATCACTGCTCTGTACACCTGGGATAATTATGAAACTGATATAACACATGATATACTACTACTGACTATACTTTCCTTTTACAATTTATCACTGCTCTGTACACCTGGGATAATTATGAAACTGATATAACACATGATATACTACTACTGACTATACTTTCCTTTTACAATTTATCACTGCTCTGTACACCTGGGATAATTATGAAACTGATATAACACATGATATACTACTACTGACTATACTTTCCTTTTACAATTTATCACTGCTCTGTACACTTGGGATAATTATGAAACTGATATAACACATGATATACTACTACTGACTATACTTTCCTTTTACAATTTATCACTGCTCTGTACACCTGGGATAATTATGAAACTGATATAACACATGATATACTACTACTGACTATACTTTCCTTTTACAATTTATCACTGCTCTGTACACCTGAGATAATTATGAAACTGATATAACACATGATATACTACTACTGACTATACTTTCCTTTTACAATTTATCACTGCTCTGTACACCTGGGATAATTATGAAACTGATATAACACATGATATACTACTACTGACTATACTTTCCTTTTACAATTTATCACTGCTCTGTACACCTGGGATAATTATGAAACTGATATAACACATGATATACTACTACTGACTATACTTTCCTTTTACAATTTATCACTGCTCTGTACACCTGGGATAATTATGAAACTGATATAACACATGATATACTACTACTGACTATACTTTCCTTTTACAATTTATCACTGCTCTGTACACCTGGGATAATTATGAAACTGATATAACACATGATATACTACTACTGACTATACTTTCCTTTTACAATTTATCACTGCTCTGTACACCTGAGATAATTATGAAACTGATATAACACATGATATACTACTACTGACTATACTTTCCTTTTACAATTTATCACTGCTCTGTACACCTGGGATAATTATGAAACTGATATAACACAACGAATTACATTCTGACATGGTGGTCAAAAACTGGAACATACACCTTGATGCGACATTTACCTCGCTAAATCACATACATTGTCACATCGATCTCTCGTGTGCTTTCTGTTAACCAATTACTTTTATGAAATGTTCCTGTTTAGGATAATAATCATTAATTCAAAGATGTGATATTTCATGAAAATATAACTATATACATCGTTCTTGCAATGCATGTTGTTTATCCAACAATTTGTGTTGATTGAAATGTTTTCCTCTATGACATTAACATCAACACACCACACAACACCACTCACTAATGCCTTTGTATGCTACTTTCATTCTCATGGCATTAGTGCATCTAACAATATATCTTAAATTGTTTTATATCCGGCGTATTGTGTAGAGTTTAATTACCAACTTAAATGTATAAAGACCATATATCTCTGCTAAAGCGACAAAACCTTTGGTCTTGAATGTGGAGTTGTTACTCAAAGGTCCATGTCTGTTTCTGTCATCTGGGGAGGTGGGGTAGCCTGGTGTTTAGAGCGTCCGCTTGTCAGGCCGAAAAACCGGTTTCGATTTCCCACATGGGTACAGTATTTGAATCCCATTTCTCTTGTGCCTCGCCGTGATATTGGTAGAATATTGCTAAAAGCTGTGTAAAACCACCTACTTACTTCCGCAATCACTCACTCACTCAACATCTGCTGTATCGCCAGCAATGATAATTAAATACCCTGTGGTCCATGGTACGTCGTGAGCATATGGACGTGTTACATACACTACATTGTGGGTCTGCATCACGTTGTTCCACAGCTTGTTCTTGTCTCGAATCTCTTGACTCCGACGAGGGACATTGTCGCGTTGTCGCCCTCTCAAAAACAAGCACAATGAGGCAAAAAATAACCAAAGCGCGACAGTGCGACAACGCGACATTTCGTCCATTTGTCGCATTGTCGCGACGTCGCGTGTCGAGTTTTGAATAACACTTTTTCTATTCCTCTAAAGTGCGACTATAAATGGCCAAACCAAAGATTCATCAGTTCATTGCGAAAATTACGACATAAACGAAGATAAAATATGCCATGTTACTGATCAAATTATCGCCGTTGATCGTTGTAAGCAGGGGAGCCCCAGCCTGCCCTTGCAAGACACTTCAGTGTCCACCACAGTACTATATCTTGATGACGACACGCATGCAGTGATAGAGTGACAGATGTGGTTTAAGTGTTCCAGTGGTGTAGTGGTGGATGTACACTGAGTCAAAAAAGAAACTTTTTTTCTTCAGGGCACTATAAAAGAACAAGAGATGGTAAGATGGTTAAATTGTTTTTATTTCATTGCTGAGATATGTGTGACGTACTCGATACACTGCCAGTGCCACAGTCGGTTCCATTAGGCTTCACCTCCGTTCCAAAACATGGTTATACAGAATGTCAAGTCACAAGAATAAAAATTCGAAATGTCTCAGTTCAATATTGTGTATGGCCGCCCCACGCATTCACCACTGCCAAACACCGTCTCCTCATCGACTGCCTGTTGCTTGTGAACACTTGGTTGGGGATTCTGCGGTTTTGCTCTTGCAAGGCAGCGCCAAGTTCCTGTAAACTCTGACAGAGGTTGGTTCTTAAGACCACGAAGTCTTCTCCCAAGTGCATCCCAAACGTGCTCTATTAAATTAAGGTCAGGGGACCTCGATGGCCAGTCCATGACATTGATTCCATCGTTTTGAAGGAAATTTCTTATCAACATCGCGGTATGCGGCCGAGCATCATCATGCTGGAACTGTACACCTGGGCCATGATCCGCCATGAAAAGAACGAGTTCAGGGGTGAGCACCTGGTCGCGGTAAGCATCAGCTGTGAGCTTTCCACGGATGACCAGAAGTCGGGAACGCTTGCTCCCACAGAGAGCACCCTGCACCACGCAACTTCCGCCGGCGAATCATCGACTGCCTGTACACAACATTGGGCATACCGTTCACGACGTCATCTCCAGACTCTATGCCTTCCGTCCGAGAATCTGAGGGTAAACTTGGGTAATTCATCGCTAAAGACGACTCGATTCCAGTCTCTCTGGGTCTATCGGAGGTGACGTTGGGCCCACAGCAGACGTTGATGTTGATGGCAGGCCGCAACCGATTTCGAATGGTCTGTGAGGACAGTCGACCTCTGAACACCTCAACCCCGGTTCGTGTAGCCGGCAGAAATCTGTCACGTAGGTGACGTAGGACGATTTAACGATCTTCTGCTCGAGACGTCACACATGTACGACCCGACCTTGGGCGATCAGAAGTGGTGCCAGTTTGTTGAAGACGACCTCGCAAGTCATATATAGTTCAACGGATGCATCCCATTGCTCTTGCGACGTCAATACCCGATCTTCCCGCTTGCAACATGCCAACGGCACGTTCACAAGCGTTGCATTTAAAGCACCGTTAGAACGGTGTTTTAAACCTTTTTTTCAATTCCTCAGCCCAATGCAAACACATGCAAATGAAGAAAACTTCGATGCGAAGACTTCGTGATCGACTGCACGTACAAAACCTGATTTGGAACTAAGGTCATTTGCACGACGAATGGATGGGTTTGAGTGGGTTTTGCTAACGTTTTTCTAGAGTCGGATCCCATTTCGGATACATAGATGTATCATCAGAGAAAAGTTATTTATTATTTTTAAAAATTAAAAATTTTGAGAAGTTTCTTTTTTGACTCAGTATAGTTGTGTCGTAATTAGTGGTGTCTGTGTTGAGTCCCATGTCGGTTTGGTAGCTGTCGTGTATATATGTATTGGTGCATGTAGTGGTGGTGCCCCATGTATTGTTGCGTGTTGTGGTGCCCCATGTGATGCCGGTAGTGGTGCGCCATGTATTAACATCAATGTGATGGTGGTGTCTCATGTACATGAATGATGGTGTCCGATGTTGAGATGATTTCTCACTTTAACAAAAAGTAAACCAGACATGGTGAAATTAATATTTCGAATCCACATAACTTTAACTTGCCAATTGAAAATTTAAGTCTTATTTTGTTTTATTCAAACTACGATAAAAAGATGTTTAACAAACAATCATAGATTCAAATCGTTATTACTGGTTTGTAATGTAAGGGGGTGGGGTAAGCGCAGCAATTAGAACAGTGAAACAAGAGCAGGTGCGGTACGTGATGAGCGTTAACTTAGACCAACCCAACTTCTTCTCGGCGTTTTATTTAATGTGCATACCCCCTTGTAGTACAAAGAAAGAAACTGATTTGAAATTATGATCGTTTGTTAAACAACTTTCCCCCTAAATTAAATAAAATTCTGGATGCTCAGTTGGCAAGGGAAAATTATAAGAATTTGCAATCTTAATTTAACTTTATTCGATTTACCTTTTTGTTTCGAGAGACATTCATCGGTACGTTTTCACGACAAAGAGTATCGACGCAGAATAACACGAGTTAGTCACGAATGCGATGAGCAGTGATAAGCACATCACAATTTACAACATTCCCACCCACGGATGACAGGTTGTTTTAACTCATTTGTATTGAATGAGCCATACACCTATGCCACTTTTGGTTTAACTTGTAATTTTAAATTTACAATGCGTCATACCTGTATTGTATTAGCCGCTGATTATGTTTCAATTATATTGTCTTACATAAAGTGAGTGAGTGAGTTTAGTTTTAGCAATATTCCAGCTATATGGCTGCTGTCTGTAAACAATCGAGTCTGGACCAGACAATCCAGTGACCAACAACATGACCATCGACCTGCGCAATTGGGAACCGATGACATGTGTCAACCAAGTCAGCGAGCCTGACCACACGATCCCGTTAGTCGCCTCTTACGACAAACATGGGTTGCAGAAGGTCTATTCTACCCCGGGACCTTCACGGGTCTCTTGCATAAAAAATCGTAATTAATGAAAGACATTTTGGTTTCGTTTCGTTTCAATAAAGAATATTTCCAGATCTTACTTGGCTCACGCTAAATCAGAAAACATGTCTCTGCGCAAAAACGTGTGACAGAGGTGTTTTCAACAGTTTTAACCCTCTGTTTCAGGTTCGGCAAATGGGATTAGGTTGCGTAAGGTGGCTGGTTTGCCCTTTGTCGTTTCCAGCTGCACACTTTAAGCGAGCGACCGAAGCCCGCTTGGAGTCTGAGCATGGAAACGGTAGTGTGGACTAGTTGTTTAAGTGTTGGCTCGCCATGTTGAGTGCCAGCGTTCGAGTCCCCACTTAGGTTTTATGTGTGATAAGGATCATGGCAGTTTCATCGTGTTTTGTTAATTGTATCACAACAAAAAGGCACGTAGGACATGCCAGCTTCTGATGCCCATCGTTGGAATATTGTCAAGAGCGACGTAAAACCACACTTACTCGTTGTTGTTAAATACGCGAGAAATGTGATTCCTGATGCTTATGCATGACTCATTTCTTTCATGAAACCGATGGGATGAGCTTTTGTCTCATGGTGGCTCCATCGTACGTCCGCTCACCGCGTAGCCCCCTGCCGACTTATACATGGAGTAGGTTCGGTGCTAGGGCCTGATTGTACACTCAGGATGGTTGTTACAGCAACACAGCTAGTTTAGGGGTGGCACACTCTGTGGCCCCAGTCTTTTCAGCATCCCCAGTAGGCCCAGTGCTGAAAGCTCTTGACTGGTAGATTTAGGTGGTAGTGTAGATAGGGACCCCCTCGCGCATGCCCTGCACGATGCTATCTATAGATGGCATAACGTAGTGTTAACCCACCATTCCGTCCTTCAGTAGATAGTTTTCAGACAAAGCAAGTCCCGGATGGCCACTTTTAGGGTCAGTGTACTGGCCGACGGCTCGGCCACCTGCTGGTAAAGTATTTCAATATTTCAGTTTAATATTTAGATTAAATGTTTTTCACGACCCGACATATTTGTTTTGCATTTAAATCTATGGGGATCGACGAATAGCCGAATGGTTAAAGCGTTCGCCAAGAAGACATTCCATGGACAGAAGTGGATCAAGGATTCTTCTAGAGCAGGACGACCGCCACGAATGTGGATGTTTTACTGTTCGTACATTTTGTGACAATGTACTATGCGTGTCTACTACTGTAAACCCTCCAGTAGAATAGGTAGCGTTGCATACGTTGAGGGGAACACGGTTCCAGAGGTTTTCTTTTTCTCAAAAAAGTTTTTTTATCTCTGGTTTTACGTGTCGGGCTTCAGTTACCTTTTATCTTGTTCAAATCTCAAATTTGAACAAGATAAAACGTTTAGACCCATTTTGCCGCAACAATGTTCGAGGATTTTGTATTCTTCCTCGTTGGGAATGACAATAAAAAAACGTACAGCTGGTCCAATTGTACTTGTTTTTGTTTTGTTGTTTTGTTTCTGAAAGTTGTGAACTCGAGAACTGTCCGTGTCGCCGTGTAGTAGTGCTTGTTTTTGTCATACACTGCCATACACTGCTAAACATTGCCATCACAGAAGCACATCTCACTTTTGCTGCAATATTGTAACCATTTAATAATCAAGTGTTTATACAGGGCGGTATATTGTCTTTACAAAATACAGAAAATGTACATCCATAAAAAGTCTTCATCCTTATTCTACCTAACTTATAGAATGCGAATTAAAGACGTCAGGGCGAATAACGTACGTGTATACTGCTGTTGCTAGCTTTAAAATATTCAACTGGACAATTCCGTCCAAGTTAGTTACCCACCGAAAAAAGTAAGGCAAGTCCAACATCAGCTTACGGGCGTACATATATTATATCTACAAACCAGAACATCCAATACAAAACGCTATCAACATTACCAGATCACATCGCACAGACTACTATTATTATGAGGATTTCATACTGTTATGTGCACATTAACGGATGTAAACAGATGAGGCGCTCATTGCAGAAAGGCAATTGAAAAAAAACCAAATACTGAACAGCTTTTTGGTCGTGCGTGTAAAGCATCCAATGTATCTCATTCCCAGTACACTATCCAGTCGCAGGACGTTTCCACTGATACACACTGAACTGAAGTCGAAGGACGCATGTCCCCTTTCATTTGGGGAACCACATCACTCTCAACTGATGTTTATACCTTGTCTGTACATCTTCTCTATATACATTGTTCAAGCGTCAGACGCTATCAAATCCTGTGAAGAAATGAGATTCACTCTTTGTACTCTTTGAACAAAGACTATGTTCAGAAGAAATGTTAGTTACTTTAGTTCATATATAGATAAGTGAAAAACCGTAGTCAAAACACACCTTTACAAGAACCATGAACATTGCATCAAAACTCTACCGTCACGCCTCGTGTGCTTTTTGCATGTGAAGGCTCGTGTATATGCGCTTGGGACGGCGAGTTGTAGGGTCGAAAATAAATTTAGTGTGGATCTGCACTGTTGTGAATTAGGACAAACAGTTGCCATATTCGGACATTGTTCATAGTTCGAAACATTGCTGTATAAATTCAGATACCTTTCCAAACTACATAAGCTAGGTAAGTTATCAATACTCAGTTTGGTGAACGGAATGGTAAAAGGTGTCAAGTTTTAGTTTTGTGGTCGGAGTGGAAATAACATTGTTTGGCTACCATTTAGTTGGGCACATTTTTTCATATTTCATTTACAAAGTTTGTTTAACAATTCGTGCCAGACTATACTAACAATGGGAAAATCAATAGATTAGCTTTTGAAAAGCAAATATGACTTCATTCTCAACTGACAACTCCTCAAAGATCCTCCATTTTGTTGACAAACGTTTGAACACACGGCCAGTCTTCATGGATGACTATACAAGCCCACATCGTGCTTGCACCATTGGTGATTTCGTACATCAAAACTCCTCGCCCCGTCAGGAGTCAAGATATCAATCCCATGGAACTTGTTTGGGACATTATGGCTTTCCGGATACTCCTGAGAGGTGTTCCAGTATATGATCATGACATTGCATCCAATCAAGAATCAAACGCAATGTCTCAACGTCAAATTCAACGTAAGATCTGTGGACGTTATTAAAGTTAAAAGACGTCACATCATGTATTGGCATTGTTCTCGATGTTTGATGAGTGTGTGACTTGCTGAGGAATGTATGTCAGAATCTTTTAGATGACCGCATGTGTTGTCATACAACTATACTGATCAGAACTAGAAATGAGTCAGTTTATTTGTCTTCTATACCGCTATAAAAACCATTGGAGGTAACGAAAGACCAGTCAAGTCTGAAATATACTACCATAGCATTTTCTGCGCATGCATAGATTAATTGACTTTCTCGGCATGCGCACCGGTAACAGAAAAGAGCGACAATGCGACCTATATTTTGTCGCATTGTTGCGTTTTAGTCAATATGCTATAATGCATACTATACTCAATATTTTAATAAAACGCGACACGCGACAATGCGACATTTCATTAAAATGTTGCATTGTCGCGTGTCGCATTTCAATGGTTTTTTACACATCTTAGATAGGGCGACAATGCGACAACGCGACATATTTTGACCTTAAAAATTGTCGCTATGTCGCAGTTTGGCTGAAAAGAAAAATATTGTTCAAAACGCGACATCGCGACAATCTGACAAATAGGCGAAATGCCGCGTCCTCGCATTGTCGCATTGTTGCACTTTGGTTATTTTTTCCTCATACTTTAGAGGGTGGCAACTCGACAATGTGACAACGTGCCAATGTCGCTTCTCGGATTCCATACTTGATAGTAACCTGTACACAAACATGTGATGTGGAGCAAACCTATTTGGGAATAGATACGGATTACGTGGTTAAACGCTAGAAACCAATCAGTGTATAGTAGGGTGGCTGATAATCTGCGATATACAAAGAATAAGACACACAAGGTAGGGATGAGGCTGTTACAGCGGAATAATAGGTGAGAGGTGAAGCCTTAAGTCTAATTAATTTCCCAGGCATTGGATAGGTAAACGCCCTGACCTATTATCATCTGTGGGGCTAAACTTTTGATGCTGATAGTCTCTGATATCTTGCGTCGTCGCCAATCATGGATGTTGGATGCAATGGTGGTTGTTGCTTGCCACTGAATGTTACACAGCGATGGTTGGTGCTTGCTACTGAATGTTACACGGCGATGGTTGTTGCTTGCTACTGAATGTTACACAGTCAGCGGTCAGGCAGTGGTTCTGTAGGTGAAGCGTTGACGGAGGCAGGCAGATTGATGTACTCCAGTTAATCCGTGTGTGTCCGTGTGTGTCAACACGGCAACCAGCCTTTACACACTGACACACACAAACTGACTCTTGAGCAGTTACCCTTCTTTGTAAGGGTTATTAAAAAGTGGCAAAGGCATTAAACGAAATATGAATAAAATTACACATGGTTAAATAAAAAACCTAGAAATGTAACAGAAAATGATTTTGAAAATATAGCATTAGGGAAAATATATGTTTTTACCGTAACAATCGGTATACACATTTACGAACGGCGAACTAATAGGTCAATGAAACGTGGACAGCGACCTTTAACACATTCAGGTCTGACATTTCAGGGTAATCTGAGGATAAGACCTAGATTGATGGCATAATGGTTAAGTATACAGACATAAGTACCACTCACATCACTACAAATGTTTCCTAATTCTACACGATGGCGCCATTTTCACTCTCAAGTCAAGACTGCACCAAGGTGCTATGTGATGCTTCGATATCATCATCAAAACACAAAGCCTGTCATAGATGTGTTATACGTCATATGCAGTATCACTGAAGGATGTCATAAGAACAAGCGTTACACAAGTGCTGTCTCGTCGCTATGGTTACCTCTGATCGGCAGGAATATAGGCACGCCGAGCGTATGGACATCTAAAAATATAAGAACTACCTCATAAAGTATTTTATTAACAATTTAACGGTTCAACCTGTTGTCACTACCTACCATGATTGTTTTGTAAACAGCACCCACTGCAGCCCAATGCTGTGGTAGCAGGCAGATACGTGTCTGTTCAACACCGAACGCTGTATGGCTCTGCTGCTGGGTAATGGCTCCACATCCCTGGCAATTGGCTGTTAACATAGATTGAACGATTCGTATTCTTTTATCAGAGCCGAGGAATTAGGCTCCATGAATAATTCAGACTAATGCTAGTGTTTTACAAGCATTTAACAAATAGCTTTCAATGAAAACGAAGTAAATTGACAGATGGAAACAGATTATATAACACTTGACAATGAGCGATGATTCCAGTATGGGTGCTGGTAATTTTGAAAAGGAGCCTTTGTACTTACGATAGCATGTAAACGATTACACGGTATGTGTAACATTCGTGTTTACATTTATTAACGCGAGTAAGAAAGGGACATTACTGGTACTTTACAGTCAGATGGGTGAGTTTCTACTTTTAAATCCTTTCGTGGTGATGGTATTAATGAAATGTAATCATTTGAAACATTGAGAATTACAGCGACGCGAGTCAATGGAGGTTGTCTAGTAATATTTGTATCGGTGTCTTCAGTAAGCACTAGGGTTTACACACGGTCAGCCAGTGACCAGGGCAACCAGTGACCAGAGCAAAGAGTGACAAGACCAGGCTGTGATATATCACCAGACTACCAAATCACGTCTAGTCGGCCCTGACAACCTGCATGGAACACATTGGACGTAATGTCTTCACGGTGTTCCCTTACACCGCGACCATCACAACGATGATTGTTGTCTGGTAGCACTAACACTTCATTACAACGAAACTTTAATACAACAAAGCAGAACTGTAGCGTCTCCATATAGGAAAGTACCGCTACAAAGTCATTACAACCAAAACTTGCCACGCATCACCTCTGTTTAGAAGCTGATATGTTATAACCAGACACTTACTCTGTGAACGAACTTACCAATCTGGATATCCATCATATAACATATTTACATGCTTTTACTTTTACTTTTACTTTTGAGCTCAAGTGATACACAAAAAGCATGAACAAAGAATATCCACTTCTGTAATATGAAGTTTCGGTCGGGGTTTATTCTGATACCTGATGAAAGAATATGGACATTCCTCTAAACATCGTGTCCTCCACATTACAGAAGTGGCCCACCATAGGTTACCAACCTTTGCTTTACCGATTGCTAATGAAACCGATCTGGACATAATTAGACGTCTTCCGCTGTCCATCTGTAATCGTGACAGCTAACACAGAACGAAACATCAGTATATAACCTCTGATTACCTCATAAATGTCGGGAAACTTGTGAACCATCATAAACCCTTATAAGAAACAGAATACTAACTACTAACAAAATATGTAGAATAATGGCGAATTTAGAACGGTTTCAAGCTGCTGTTCTGTTCGTTTTTATTCCAAGAATTTGTCTGAGTATGTTACTTCTTAATGTGCCTGAAATACGTAAACAGCATGTATACTGTGAAGTAACTAAACCACGACTGGCCCAAGCACATATGTGCATATTTATCAGCTCGTTTAACAAATCCAGTGAGGTGGCAGGTGTCTAGTACTCCAATAGGGCTGGCAAGTCGAAGCATCACCTAACTAACTCGCTTTCAAGAATTCCTTGTACAGTATTGCGAATCTGCTAGATTGCCACTAATACCAACTGGCTTTGCCTCATTTGTTGTAAACAATCGAAACACTAGAGCGCTTAGAAGTTTAATAACCACGTGACAGAGTCTGCTATGTGGATCCGACTAGTAGCCCGGGTCCACGCTGACATAGTCATTAGCTATCTTCCTGTGAAGGTTTCGGGGAGGATATAGGTATGACAGTTCTGCGGTGACGATAATTACTTATCCATTTTGAGATCTCTCTTTGGCCTGGAGGCACCAGATGTCAGTGCTTGCCTTCACTAATGTGGCTTCAACAGACGCCATTACACAGGGCAGGTTTGCAATCTGGTTGACATTACGATTTTCAATATATTTGTAGTCTATGTTCCAATGATAACGGTGCTTCGTGCAGTGTTCTGCCACGGAATCATTTACAAGAACGTCCTTTGATGTATTAGAGTCTTAACATGAAGTAGACTGATTCAGATTGCATATACACTGCTTTCTGTTGTTACCACAGGAGAGACGGTGGGCAGATTGACATATCCACATGATATGCCACATATTATTTATTTATTCATTTCCCGTCATAGGACATGCGTGATCTTGAGTGGGTGATTTGTGCAACCGATGTTTGTGGGTGTGTTTGAGAGAGGTGGGATTTACACTGTAGAGTGTGACTGATTACCCTGACGTATGGATGCTTGACCACTGTCCACGAAGAGGTATTGACCCCCAGTATACAAGCTAGAGCCTTCTCTCACTGGCGTGACAGATGTGATAGATACCAAGTGTGCTCTGTTATGAGCATTTAACTTAACTAGTGATAAACTATAATTTCGAACTGTGATAACAAATACACTGTCTGATACGGTTTATGCACAATGCAGGATGTTGCGATACACAATGCCTCACCAGACGAAAGATGGCGCGAAACAGCTGGATGTTTATACATTTACTGACGTGCCTGACTGTATACCTCCACACTTCAGAACTCGTCCGTAATGCATTATTTAGGTAAACACATCCTCAACCCCATCGCCACACATACACACGGACAAAGGATTCGTCATTGACTGTTGTTCCTATTCCCGATGTCGCTGGCTCACATCTTTGTATTGTTTCAGACATCGCCCGGAGCCCAACGTCGAGATTTCTTCCGTCACTAGACGAGTTTTAAGGACACAGAAAGACGGGGACACAGGTTCTGTGATCCTAGGATTCAAAAGGATTCTTCCATTTTTCTTTTGACATTACATTGAACCGTGCCTAGAATAGGCAAACATTGATTAAGTTTGTACACAGTCACAAAACAAATGCGTTATGGATGTAACTAAATGGATGAAGTAATCACACCCGCTCTAAACTGCTACGATGTTGTATGACATGCAGCAAACAGTCGTCGGTCCCATCAACCGCAATTATATGTTTTTGCAAATTAAGTTTGCAAATTTCAATTAGCCATAAAATCATGCTGTCAAAGATTCTCCGTGATGGCTGATGGAAACAACCGGAAAAGAATCATAATCATATTAAAAAGAATATTCATTGCTGGCCAAGATGCTGCACATGTCATTCACATTGCGGCTGTCAAATGTTCTCGTTCAATGTCGGTTTTGCAGGATTGTTGTTTGAGTTTTTGTACGACCCACTCTGCCATGTCATAGAAGGGCCAGCTCGTGTCAAGGGACATGTTGAGTATGCGCTCTGTGTGTGCAGTTGATTTTATTTGATTGACAAGCTGAGACAAGGTCTTAATCGGACGTCATGACTCACATGATCACATCCTTGGATACATGACCACATCGTTGACTTGGGTTAAGGACTATTGTACTCTCGGCAATAATACAGCAGTCTAATTATCAATATGTCAAGAAAATGTCACAAAGTTATAGGGCTGATGACGTATATGCTATGACAATCTGGCAAGATACCAAACATTGTACAAGGGAGTAGAAACCAGACGTTGGACCTATTATGAAAGTAATTAATTTCCAAGATACAGACGCTGAATATTGAAACACCAGATACTGTTCATAATAGTTCATTATTGTGTTAATTAAATCGCAATGCACATTTGCTCACGTGTCAACAGCTTCAACAATGACAAACCTGTACAATGAAAACTGAATATCATGTAAAACTCAGTTGATGTTATTTCAAAATTAATAGTGTACGGTATTTACATTGCAATGTTAAAAAGGCGTGACGCTATCGGTACTGTACGCAGCGGAAACAGCGAGGTTGTATATTGATGAGTCGCTTCTCCACCTTAGCAGACAATGTGATGGAAAAAAGAATGACAGTATGGCTGTGTTTAGTTAAAAGGATTTGGAGCATGGTATAAATTATATTGCCTTTAGGCAGCCGTAAAATACCAGCACTTTCTTTGTAAGGTTGCATTACGTATTGTACGTATATTATTTCATATCCCTGATAAGACATCTCATATTGACTAGAACTGATAATGTAGAGACAGGGTGACATAGTTGGCGTTCTATATTCATCATGGACTTACAAACTAGTGTCAGGATCATATTGACTAAGTTGAGTTTATGACAGAATCTACAGCAACATAACACTGATGGCTGTTGATTGTAACGTTGTCTGAAATCTACCATTTCTAGTCAGACTTGTAGATAATCCCTGACTACCGAAACGATTTGGTGAATTGTTTTTGACATATATAGTGTGAGTACTGATTGTTCTTATTGTTCTTCTTGACGTGCCCTGACTACATTCAAACGTCAAGTTAATTCATGATTTACATGTTGAGGAACATGCCACTGTTTAACATATAAACGACACGGCTATCTTTCTTTAGTGTTGCCAATCATTCGTTTCAGAACTCGGATCATGAAGCCTCTCTTCAAAAGATCGCGAAGACCTCTAAATCTGTCACCTCTGATCGAAGCCTTGGAGATTTACAGGGCGTTCTGTGCTAAAGCTGGTCTGAAACTGGAAATATTTTCTTCCCCTAGCCGATTCAGGAAGGATCTGGAACCGTGACGGCGCATGGACAGTTCTATTGACAAAATGTCTCCCTTGGATAGAGAGACCAGTTATCAACTTTCTTGAAAATACATGCAGTGTCGGAGGGTCTTTACAATCAATAGGCTATCAATGGCAAGGAGATGCTTATAACCCTAAAGTCAACACAGTCTTGATTTGCCATGTACTACACCCGATGGGCCTTGATAGAACTTGGACTGTGGTTTGTTTAATGTAGCCAACATGAGGCTCCCGCTGGTTGGAGAATGACGTGTTTATGGCGGCGCTTGGGGTCGCCGTACACCGTGTTGCACTATATGCGAGGTTATTGTTACTGCTCATGTTTGATCCTGATAAAATACGAACGTTGAATGTAATAATTATGTTTGCTCTCCTTGAAAATTATTTTTACTTTTTCATCAAACCGACTTTATCTAAGGTCTGGATTGAAGGTTCTAACAAGTCAGGAATGTGAAAGGGAACGTGTGTGTTCTTACTGGACTTACTTTTTTATCTGTGATTAAATGTGTACACATATTCTTTTCATTTCATTTTAGGCAAGATTGGGCCTGTTTTTTCGATTTCTGACAGGAATTAATCCATATTTTTCGTCTTTAGTTGTAGGTTTTGCATTAAAAATGAAATCTGTATTTGTAAACCTTTGTACAAGTGTGTAGTTAACTCACACACTCACAATCTCTCTCTCACTCCATCTCTCTCTCACAAAACGTGGTGTAAATGCAAATATATATTATCTTGGGAGACCGACCATTAGGCTTACTATCATTGTATGCCATTCACATGGTAAATCGTAAAAACAGTGTTTAGCTAACTATTAATGCGCAAACATTGGCAGACATCGATACCAACCCAGTATTGCCGACAGATTTCAATAAAATTACATCTAACAAATATCGAATCGAATTGAAGTCGGAAGTTACAATTAATAACACACTGAGAAAAATACAATCTAAACTAGTGGTAGCAGTACTGAAATACACTTCTCTCCTGAAGTACAAAAGCTACAAACAAACGTTAACCCAAATCAGCCATGTTCAGCTGTCAATGCCGTTAGACTATCAGTTTTTACTACATTAAGCATCTAGCAAGAAAAGCCCAAAACACATGTGTTGGCAGTAAACTCGGATAGATAGTACATGCGTCTGTAGGGCATATCTTTCTGACAGTAACGGACACCTTATAATGAGTAACTAAGATTACATTTGAACATCAACGTTGCTACGGCAAAGACTATCCAATTAGCTTTCACGTGTCCAAGGGTTTTCAAAATGGTTTTTGAAATATGACATGATAAGAGACAAGTGACATATACACCAGTCAAATATATGAAGTATCGCATTTGAACCTATTAAAATAAATGATTAATGTATCTAGATTTCATGATGAGACATTTCCTACATGACTCATCTTACAAAAGTCGGAATCCGATGTACGTCGTGATCTCACATACCTGGTTTGTAATTAACTACCACTTTCGTGTGCCTGAATTAAGTACCTGACTAATGTGAACATATAAATAAACAATAAAACAATAAAACAACATATGAAGGATTAGTGAGGGCTGCTACATTCAGCATGGACACACATGAAGACCTGCACGCAGCAAGACACTTGGTGTAGACGTGCTGGAGGATCTTCACCAGTGACTCATGCACTATCCTCACATAAAATATTCACACAGCGTATGTCTTAATGCTGACATTTGAGGGACTACATTTTAACCAGACCTTGTTTTTTTTGTTAATCTGTTGAAACCTTTTTGAACTGAATTACGTTTCTTCGTGGTAAACGGCACTGATGCAAAAATCGTTGTATTTACTCACTGGTTTAGCTAAAACAACCCACACACAACAGTTTGTTTTTGGAAGCAAACCAATTTCTCGTACAAGCAAATCAAGTTTAAGAATGTTCTAAGACGGTGTCTCAAGCCCAGATTTACTTGCCAACAGGATATTGCGCTATTACAGCTTGACGAGTTAGCTCGCCATATCACGCTTCAGAAATTCGGCCCTCTCGGAGTTTTTTCAGTGATGTAACACCGGCCAATGTACGAGTCTTATTTCACACTGTCACAGATGCATGCGTAAGTTATCCTCACTCAAAGTAGCCATAGGCTATACAGATTTTTCATCATTTAAAGTAGCCATAGGCTATGTAGATTTCCATCATTCAAAGTAGTCATGTGTATATAGATTCCCCCTTAACGTAGTCATAACCAAGGTGTTTCCTCATTTAAAGTAGTCATATGCTATATAGATTTTTCCTGATTCAAACAGAATGTAATATGGCCACATATATTTACGCATTCAAAGTAGTCATATGTCATAAATAGTATAATTCGTTTCTGGTCTTTTGTATCACGGCCTCGTTCAAGCAATAATTTCTTAAAACATTCGGTACTGAATATCTGTATGGGTTGCAGCTGACACTGTCCACATTAACTCATGAGGAATTCTCTTACCACACTGTCACAGTTGCCTCATACATTTTAAAGATGAATGAGAAGGGAGGTGATGTCCATACTGAGTGTCTCTGCCTGAGGAATTGACCAATTTAACACCATGTCCCTTTTAAGTGTGATGTTTATCAAACAGTGTCATTTATCAAATAGCCATCTATAACAAACGTATTGCACTTTCTCTACTCCCCAGTGGTCGTTCTGTGGGTTCTGGAGAACAGATTATGCTCGTTGACACAAGTGGGACTGTACGTGTTAGAACTAACACTCTACAGTAGTAAGGCGACTTAAGTCAACTGTGTCGCATTTTCATACGCGGCATATTTGTTTCAGATACCAACTTAACATATTATCAGTGCAGTGATATAATCTGTTCGCGAGTTTGCCTTGCAGTTATATTCAGCTAAAACAAATGGATAAATATTTGATATATCGCTGTCCTGTAAGCGGGATTTCAAAGGGGTGAGAGGACAGTCTAGCACATAGTCACATTTGCATTTTCATTGTCAGATTGCTCAAATTATAAATTTATAGGATTTGACATGTTTGTAGAGTTGGTAGGCATGTTATTAAAACATGAGAGAAAGGATGTTTAACTCATCAATCCATTTGCCTATTGGTTCGGAAAAAAAACACGCCTTCAGACGGAAGTCTTGACGCTGTGTTGCTCGATCTGGGCCAGTAATAGCCAACATTTACAGGTTAGGAAACATCTTAGAACGGATTTAAATGGAACAGTTTGCTGACACCTTTATCTAAAATATCACCAAATCCGAAACACCCATTCTCTGTTCTTTCCGGAGTGGACACACTTGTACAACACAGGTCCTATTTAAACGGCATCGTTCATTTAAGTAATTAAGTTCAAACTAATATTTTAGGGTTAGGATCGATTGTGTAATTTGCCAGGGTAGCCATTGACTCCACAAATGGATGCCTATCAGATGATGAGGGAGCGGGCAACTCCATGATTTAGGAGCAGTTGCGTCAGCACTAGGTCCAGAGATTTGTTTATTGCCATTCATTTAATTTCCTTCTAGTATTTGAACAAAGTGTATCTGCTGGCCACAGTCTCTGATTTCATGAGCTCACCGGCGTTAAGCTGTTACCAATCACACAAAAAGTGGGAATCGAGCGATTGGGGGCAACTAATCAACGGGAGGCTCGTAGAAGCAGTAAATCAATGGCATGTAAAAGAAGCGGATCTCAAGCAGGAGCGGAGGAAATTACGAAAAAAAACTACGCTTTTCCCAAATTTTTACTTTTGGTATTTACATCAACGGTAAATGATTGAAATACACCAGACCATGGATACGTTGAAAGTGTCGTGATTGATTTTACAATTTTTAAAGAGTCGAAATGTCTGTGAAATGTTGAAACACAAACAAAGAGAGCATCTCTGTCAACTGGTGGGCATGTGTAGTCTAAAAATTTACTACTTTAACTTTCTCACCGGAACAAAGGCTTGATTGAAATTGAAAGTTAGGTCTAATGGTATTCAAACTCACGCCTGTTGAAATGGCTCCAAACAGAGTGGCAACTGTGGAACTTGCAGACGCTTGAAATTAATCGGGTTTGGTTACCTCCCTTTGACTATGGAATGTATACTTGATAAATCAGATATGACTGATTGAGGATACGCGTTGCATCAGCGAACCAGTGTCCTTACTGAAGACAGTAGTATATTAAACAATCCTCAACGCAAGTAAACAAGTCACATTACACAGCAGCGTGAAATGAATACATAATATGAATGTAACTGCAAAGATAATAAGATACCTTACCCTGTGCCCTATTATGAAAAATCTTGAAGCTCCAATAAAAGTACATTTAATAATCTAGATGCTAATCAGCAAGAACGCCAAGAGGTCTTTAAACCAGTAATACATTCCGACCCCTGTGGATTCCAGGCAGATGTCCTGTGTGTAATTCTCGTATCAAAATAAGTTATATTCTGTTTATAAGATTTAAACAAGTGCATATAACCCTTTTGGTTACAATTAGGTTTACAACGGTCTCTGCCTAGAGATTGGGAACCGATGCACATGTCTGATCTTTGGTTAAAATGAAATAACCCCCTGCAAAGGGTAGGTCGTAAAGTTAGGTGATGCGTTAGGCTCCAGACACTCTTAGGGACCGGTAGGACAGCTCGACAAATTCGGCCTCACTCCGACCGGTACTAAATTGAGCGTAGTCAAGAAACTGCGAGCTTACTCAGATAATATGATGAAACTCCCGTGAAGCAAATAAATAAAGCTCTCAATAGCCCTTTTAGGTTTGTGTGCATTATCTAGAAGGGCTAAAACAACAGGAATGTAATGACGAGGTTCGAAGCCCTAGTCCCACGGGTCTAATAGCATTAACTACATAGCGTTTATCACCCCAATCATAGAAGACGGTGACAGAAGAACGCGCGCTTGTCGCCATCACCTCCAGACACTTTCATTTGGAACTTTAAACGACACTAAAGTGATGCTGAAACAAAGCACCCTTTCCCCTTACGGGCAGTAGATGTGTGTAATGCTGGTGTGAACAGAGTGAGTTAGTCGTAGGATTAATGAGTGAATTGATCTGTCAGAATCAATTTTTTTCAGTCAGAGTCAGTCACAGAGTCATTTACAATGTCAGTCATTTACAGAGTCATTTAGCCAGTCAGTCAGACAGAGTAGTTGAGATAGAATCCCGATGTCCAGATGTTTAGATTCAACAAACCAGATCCCTTTCAAACTTTCCCTTTCAAACGTTAACATCCTCCTAGTCACTGTCTTTCTACCTGAATCATTCAGACGTCTCTTACATAACTGTTCTACTCCAGAGTGAGTGAGACATTTCAGTCGTATGCCGCTTTCAGCAAAATTCCGACTTTATGATGACGGGGCACACCAGAAATGGGCTTCATACATAGTAGATGTGAAGCAGAGCACTGAGTGCATCAATACATGTACATTACTACATCAACTGTTCCAGGTGAGTTTATTCTGGTATTTCAGCACAGTCACGAGGGGACCATGAGTTGAGGAACATAAATAACCCATGGTCTCCGAGGGACCAGTGAACAACGTATTTATCTTATCGAACACCTCAGTGTTAACTGTTTGAAGCATGGGTATCGGATCGTACACTTCAGCCAATCTGTGTGAATCAAACGATTCGAATCTTGCTTGTTGCTGTTTTTCCCGTAGGTATTGTGTTTAAGTCGCCGCGATGTAGTACCCCTCCTTAATATTTACAGGGACTACATTTGAACGTTTTGTCTAATTATATTTACTGGAAATAGAGTTGAATATTTCCGTAGCCATCGCTAGATTTTGCGGACGACACAAGAAGAGCAGATTTACAGTTATCGCCCTTCCATCGATTTCCATTCGCAAAACATCGGTACTTTCCATGCATATAGCGTCATTTAATGTTATTCAAGATAAAAAGTAACTACCACGAAGCACCGAATGGGATACTATTGGCAGCAGGGTTGTTGCAATGCACCTCGCTTGTACTCGGGGTACATTGAAAATAATGGAAGAGCGATCAGCCAATCAGACAGCGACGTTTATGTGTGAGGTAAGATAAATATTATGCATCAGAAATATTCTATGGTCAAGTTTCATCGCTGGGACATCCCGGTATTTTGGGTGATACCTCTAGGAAGTTCCACATGCCAAGCGTTAACGCTTAAACGTTTTACTTGCCAAGCGCTTGTTGTCTGCTAGTATTCCACTGTAGCCTCGAGGCCTCAACGAAACCGACTGGCCTGGTTGTGGTGGGTAAGCTGTGAAGAAGGAGCAGGCTGGACCACAATCACACATTACAAAAGACAAAAGCCATTTTGATCCATCTAATTTCCATTGATCGCTTACTCAGAAGCCATTTTACTACAGCACTCGTACCAACACACATATTAATCTAATATTCTCCTTGTGAATTATTGTTTTTGAATTAAAGATTAAAATTCTCCAACAAAGGGGCAAAGGCCCACACTTTCCACATTGAGTTCTTATTGTGGCATCCATTTTTTCAGACAAAAATATGTGCGTGTATTTGTGAAACATGTTTAGCATATTTAGATGTCTACATTACGTGTTAACAGAAAGTACATTTGCTGGCAAGTGTTCTCTATGGTATATATAGCTCTGTATGTGATTCAGATGAGCGGTTTTGCTTCCATCGAAAGGTTATAAATACATACACTAAGCACTCCTTTATGTTTAATTAGAATAGTAAACAGTAAAATCCAACCAATCATGTCACAAAGGAAAGCAGTTTTTGTATATCTGTAACGAAACTAAATGTCTAACGATCGTTTGAGAAAAACTGAAACGGTAAATTCAACAAGTGCAAACTATCCTCATCGACCGACCTGCTAAGTACGCTGTACTGTGTGGTGTTCTTGCCACCTAACATAGTTCCCACCCATACCAATACAGCTAAGCATATAGTTGGTATATAGACGTATGATCAGTTCAGAGCAGCTTCCAGGAAATCATTACTGTGAGTCCGCCATTACCAACTTTGTCTTCCCGTCATCCTTTGCCATAGGCGCCATCTATCACACTTCCTCCGGGGATATGCCCACGGAATTGGAATGGACGGAAGGAAAACATTTGCGCAGATTACCTCGTTTACCGGTTTATCTTCCGATGTTTCCAACAGCTTGTTATCGGCAAATTTGTGCCACGAAGCCTTTTGGGTATAGTTCGGCTAAAATTAACCACGAACCGAAATGATGATACTCCAACGTTTTTAGCAAAAGCACAGGCTAAAATATGTTACCACATAACAGTGATATGATGATTTGCCTCCCATCTTCTACAAGGTGTAGACGTCCAGATGTTTATGTTCCCATTGTAGATACATGAGGTAGGACACGTGGTTTATGTCATGGCAATCATGTCATACAGAATCCATTTAGAACTTCTAAAAGACTAAACATACATACTAACTAAAATCATCCGTTAGTTACAATCAGTGCTGCAACATATAAACAGTTCATTCAAATGATCCCGATACATCACGCCATCGCCGAAGTCGATTTAGGTTTACACTACGGCCATTTTCTAAAAATGCACGGTCTACGTATACACTTTGACGTTTAGTTTGCTTGTACTACCCCGACCTCGGTCCACTTTATCAGTCATTACGGCATTGTGTGATGGGTAAATATGTTCATGTCGTCCATTATCTTTTAAATCTGGCATGGCAATTGATTTAAAGTTTAAATAAGCTATAATTCACATTTGAGATAAGAAAACGATTTGCTTCAACTTCCTGTAAGGTTTCCATGGAAAATAGGTTTCCAGTCCTCAACGTTCACAAGAAGATTAAAATACAATGGTGGGCATAAAGAAATGAAAGCTCAGTGGGTTACTGTCGGAGGTTGGTCAATACTGAGTTGTGAATGAGCAGCGCTTTCTCCTTGTGCAATGCTCTGACATCAACTTTGACACAAATGTCATTCCGCCAAAAATAACACTGAACAACGTTGATCCTATTTAAATGATAATCATTGTAACATTGACGGTTTTAACACTGCATTAAAAGTGTAACTCCACTTGAAAGACACTACAGAACATGTCAATGGTAGAAACGTTCCGCTCCTGCCTTGACCCGGACATAAGACTATAGGCACTAGGGGCACATTACTGCCATAACAAATTCAATTAGTCTCGGAAGATTATTCCCAAAGTTGCTAACACTGCCTTGATCTTGTTAATGTCTCGTCAGAATAACAATAAATACAAACTGATCCACTTTTCCGTCTGTATATTAAATAAATGATGCTCGGCATATGCATTGCCACCAGCTTCATCAAATGTATATTTTTATTCCGTGTCCGCTTGATTTACATGGTGCATTAATAACCTCAGATAGATAGGTAATAGAATCGTAAATAATTCCTGGTTACTTCAAAATTTAGATTATCTTTGTCTGCCAAATGTGATGAAACACAGCATGTGATAAATACATTCTACACGCAGACTTTAGCCTAAAGCGGTTATCAATAAACCAGCGGGTACCATCGAGAGGAAGGCAGGTTGTAAGACTGTTGTATTTATTGGGTAACGTGTAGTTGTACCAACTCCAGAGGCGTGACCTGGGACTTGAAGCTTGTTCTGGTGTGCTCACTTACTGAAATGTTGAAATCTTTCCCGTGTCAATGGTTGATAACAAGATATCAAATACACAGGGTTCAACAAGTTATACTTGCTGGTGATTACCATAACGGTTCAAGTGGAAAACCATGGCCCCTTATTTAGACCATTAGAATGTGTGTGGGGACTAAACTATTTGTAACCTTGGGAGAGACAGTTCCGTATGTTACACTCTAGCAGCAACTGCATGTGCACTTTCAATATTGGTAATGGTCATGATAATAATGTTTCTAATGAACATGACAATAAAATCCTTCTCTAGACAGGATTAGAATGGCGAAGACTTTCATATGAGCTTTGTACAACCTCCAATGCGAACAGATAGCCACAAACAGATCCCATGACAAGCACCTGTTACGCCTGCGTACTATCCACGTGACCTGTCCCATGCCGTCCTCTATTGGCTGTTTTACAGCAAGAACTCTACACACTGACGACGCCGCGGCTCCTAACGACGTGTTACGGTGACCTTGCTACATTGTTCACCCCGTGATAATGCAAGTGGCCATTTTCCACGTGGAAACATTTCTCATTTAGATACTGGGTTTGGTTGTAATTTGGTCTATGAAGTGGGAGAACCAATACAACATCGTTTTCTTGTCAAGAGGTAAAAACCTACCTCGGGAGATGTGCTAGTTTTCAATCAATTCAGCTGAATGAGCGTCGCGATCGAATGAATTTGTCATCAGACGGTGCAAGGAGCTGATGGAATTTAGAAGTCTCCTCTGCCTTTCCCACTGGCCCCCATCAGCGAGTGCACTCGGCCGGGGCCTCTTGCTGATCGCAATTGAGCGCGAGTGACTCGGTGATGAGTCCAAACTATTGAATTTTCCGGCTCATTATCTATCATTGAGTTAAAATAGACGACTCTCGCTTGCAGTAGCTAGTAGGTAATGTATCTGATTGGGGTTTAATACGATCTCTCTAGCGGCTGGATTAAGGTAGTTTGTGTGGTGATGGGCCCGAGGCCTTGATCCCTGGAGACAACTCGGCAACTGATACCCATATCAACGTGTCGCTCTGACACGACAACTCCTGTAACGAACTGGGATATTAAGAAAGATCACAGGGACTAACCTTATAACGGACTGTATGAATCTGAAATGCGATCAACTGATTATGTGAGTGATGTTTACATCAGCGCATAACCTGTGTGTATAGCCTACAGTTAGACCACAACATTATGACTGCAAACTGGCCGGTGGTGTTGGGCATTATGCCATGGTTGTCCTTAGTTTTAACTGTAAGTATATACTGTCACTAGGGGTTGTCGAGTGCACAATGCACTGTACATGCATTGCTTACGTCACATAGTTACGTCATAGTTGCTTACGTCACAATCACACTACAACCACGAACTTCAGTAAGCAGAAACTGTTACAATACTGGCTCGAGGAATGGTATGTAACTGTGTGCATTGTACAGTTCGCTTCCCCAGAAAGGCGCAATTGTCTCAGTTGAGATTTGGTCCTACTTTAGCGGGGCACAGAGTCATCTTAGGAACGACACCCGGGGTTAACCTCTGGCCACATGGACAAGGGGTCCTACGTCTGATCAGAAGCTCGGTAGTTTGAATCTCAGCAAGGGACTAGGAAATTTACATTTAGCTATATTACCGGCGTGTGCCTGTGTCCTACCAGCAATATCGAGCAGTGGAGACTTGGTTGTGGGCGA
This sequence comes from Haliotis asinina, assembly GCF_037392515.1. Classification (NCBI taxonomy): domain Eukaryota; kingdom Metazoa; phylum Mollusca; class Gastropoda; order Lepetellida; family Haliotidae; genus Haliotis; species Haliotis asinina. The sequence continues at coordinate 55,599,430 of NC_090282.1, read as the reverse complement.
TCTTTACAGTGGAGTGACAAACAGACACGCTGTCCGAAGTATGAAGTATTGAAAGAAAACAATAAGCCTGACACCTCTTGTGTCCGTGACCAGCTTGATGAAACATGATGTGATGCAGCCACATCTGGTAAGCAGCAGTAACAGTCGATGGTCCTCTCTATACATCAAAGACATTGCTACAATACGTGAGGTTTACTGTACGACGGTCAGATAATTTCACAACTGTGTATCTCCATTCTGTATAAGAGACACCAAACCTACACATGCATGTAACAATGCAAGGTCAAAAGATCAAAATGCAAGTTGATTCTTTATACAGAATATTTAATATCAATGCTCATATTACTCCTGGTGTACAATATCAGTGTTTTCTCAATCAGGTGTTTGCCCCATTCTTTCTCATGGCTGTCAGGTTTGGGGTTTTATGGAAGCCCATGCAAGGGAGCATTTAAAATTTATGAAACCTATTCTATATGTGAAAATGTGAACTTCATCATCATTTCTATATGGGGAACGTGGTACAGATTTAAGGCCTGTACGTATTATCAAATATTGGATTACGATTTTGAGAAGTAACCCAAATAGATATGTTGTTCTCATATATAATTCATTATTTGATTGTTTGAATGTAAATCCCATGTTTATCCTAATTACTGAAAATTGGGCAACTTTGTTTTGTTGAGGGATACCCGTTTTAGGTTCGATTTTGGTTATGTGTGGGTTGCTCAGTTTGTTCCCCAAAACGATGTTTTGTTAGAGATATATATTCCCAAATGTGGAAAGATCAGTTGTCAACTTGAAGTGACACCAGATTATATATTTATGTGAAGGAAACTCTTAATTTATGTAATATTGACGTAAAAAAGTACAGAATTGTTATGATACGTTTTCGTCTCCTCAGTTCCCACATGTTTATGATTGAGAAAGGTAGATGGGGTGTACCTAAAATACCATTTAGTGATGGGGACTGTCCCTTTTGTTCACATGACAGTGAAGACGAGTATCATGTATTAGTTATTTTGTCCTAAGTGTCAGGAAATACGTCAGCGTTATCTATCCTCTACTCTTCTCGAAAATGCAGATGTGTTTAACGTTGATGTCAGAATGCTATAAAGTGATAATGATGAAGTTATATATACCCTTGCTCTTGGACAGTATCATAATCAGTATAATAATATTATCCTGCCATGCGCTGAAGATCGAGATCACAATATTGTAGGCGACATGTGTTATGTTGGCCTTTGAACTAATACAGCCTTGTCTTGCCTTGTCTTGTAAACATTTGGAGCCGGCGAATTAAAACACAATATGAAAAATGAGGTGTATAATGATTACGTAACAAGCCAAGGCACTCACGTTCATTTTGACATTTGAAAATGCCAGCAGCAATTAACTTGAAGAAATGTCTTAACCACGCAAATGGAAAGGAAAGTAACACTAGTCTCCTCTTAAATTGTTCCAAATGCAAAATGCATCTCATAACATGAAGTTGCGAGATTTTGATGGTAAGGACAAAAATGTGATTTTTACTAAAATAGTGTACACTTGAAACGAATGAAATACGACATTAAATAGTTGATGACATTATATTGCTACTGTGTTCACTGAGACTTGCAACAATGAGTCGATCAGTGATTAGCGGACAAGTGGTGATTAGTGGGATTAGCCACTTCATTCTGGTTAGGTATAATTTGGTCATAAATTGTAATCGCCCGCTCTTAATATAGGTGTAACTACGTGTAAGTATCTCTCTGTCCTGATCGAATATGAGCTTAAACACACTGACTAATACAAAACATCTCAGATGTATATGACATTTTTCGACTGCTTGGTACTGACTATTTCTAATATACCAATGGTATAAGTAACTAAGCTACATATTAATTTCAAAAAGATCTCCTATTAAATTATGCCATACAATTTTCAACATGTACCTTTGCAGGACAGCACAATGTATGTAGATGTTTACCGTCCTGATTTGCTCATAAATGTGAATTCGTGGCACACAGTTTTGCTGTTTGTATGTTTGTTGAGAGCTCATCGCGCCGTGGGTATGCCAAGAAAGGAAAGGTGCAAACGAATTGCCACACATTTATACTTTCATAAAAAACGAACGTTTATGTTTGGCAGACGTTACTTGCACATGTGATGTCAAATCAGCATTCAACCATGTTCAGTTGGTGCATCCACGCACGCGATACAAAACTAACATGAACAGTTTGGGCATTTCGTTCGTTAAGTCAAATCCGAGAACAGCATCTTGTTTGACGTCCATCCGGAGAACCCAGCTTTTCCTCTGGACAGCAAAGGCGGTCTCTCACGTGTCCACACTCGCCGAGGGATCGTTTCAGCGAATTTCAGCATTGACAGTTTAGGTGGATGTGTAACGGCATAACATGACTTCACAACTTGTGTTTCCGCGGAAATTTGTGTGGCATAAGCTACATGGACGAACTCGCCCCAGAGCAAGTTTTACGCTTAATGGAAATGAAGGGACATAAAGTCCGATCACATTTTGTCTCTAAAGTAAGAGACTTGTACAACGTTGCTATACTGTCATGGTCGGCTGTATAGATCAGATGTATAGATAGATGTGTTTATTTATATATATATATATATATATATATATATATATATATATATATATATATATATATATATATATATATATATATATATATATATATATATATATATATATATATACACACACACACACACACACACACATAATATATATACATAATATATATTTAGATAGATGTTTGATATATACATGCATTACGTTTATCAAAAAATCTTTGTACATGTCCAAACTTACAATTTGGTATAATAAGGATTTGTCATTTCTAATTTAATCCAACAACACTACAATAGGTCTACCTTTAGAATACAGCACCACAAACTTTAAAGACACGTCATAATACTATTTTACGTAATTGCAGGTGATTTTGTTCAAAAGCAAGTTCTTGAAACAATGCCCTCTGACGCTGGCATAGCAACAAGGTCGTCAAGCTCAGCGAGTATAAGCTCCGCTCACTGATGTTTCATCTCTACCAGCCATGGCATTACAGAAACCCAACGATGTTGACTGTTTCCAGTAGTCGTTCCCCGCGGAGGCGCAATTTTTCGCAAGCACCAGTTTTAAATATTTTTTTCTTTTTTGACTAATATGCTCATATTTCTTGGTATTAAGAGGTGCTGAGGTATTATATTTTGTGTATTTGTACATTTTCTATTTTTAAATTTAGTAAGAATGACTTACATTGGTCATATTGTGCCATGTTTTATTATTCGCAGTTTTGGTCAATGTAAAATAATCTAAATGTATTTTACATTTCGGTTTCAAACGTAACTATTTGGATCAAATAAATTATAACTGTAAACTAATATACATGCATATCTTTGTCATTCTGTAATTTGCACCATTACAAAGAAATATTTATTTCTCGAAGCGATAAGAATTCATTACACTGGATACGTCAGCCATTTTCGTGCCGATTCGGTGAGCGTATTCTATTTATTAGAATTGTTCCAAGGGTTAGGGATAGGTTTAGGGTTAGGTTTAGGGTTAGGTTTAGGGTTAGGTTTAGGGTTAGGGTTTAAGGTTTAGGGTTAGGGTAAGGGACCTAATCCCGTGTAGTAGGTAAATGCATGAGTACCAATTGTTTTCCTTTTCCAATTTTAATACTTTGTTCACAAAGAAAAACGGGAGACCAAAAACGTCAAAAGTTAAATAAACGATGAAATGGTTTAATGTCGAAATTTTGGGCTGATGGAAATCGGCCTCCAGCAACTTTCACCTCTAGATCTACATCTATTCAATAATGATTCGAAGTCTAACTCACCAAACATGCCCATGTCTCACACATTCCTTAGCGCGATCCACATTATCCTTACTGTGTTCCCTACAACACTTTTCTGTCACGAAAGCACACAATGATTTTTATACAAGCACGTCATTCATGCATGTACAGTGACATCAACGTCTGACGCCTGACGCCAACAACAGTTTTCAGTTCGAACCATATCGACTCATTCAACACAGCATGGTATCTTGTAGATTACGAAATAGGACGATTATGCCAAATGATATCAGGACCATCCGGCAACCATCAGTAGATTGAAAGCACGAGGCACCAAGTCTACCCGTAATCTTCTTAATTCGACTCTTTCAGTTCATTTCCGTGACGTCACAGGAATTACTAGCTAAATTTGCACGTTGTGCAACAATGTGGACGTAGCTCAGTCGGTTAGCTGTCGGGTTAACAATTCGAAGGTCGCGGGTTCGCGTCCGACGGGTTCTCACAAACTGGTTGCCTGTCTCACTGACATGTGACCTACGGCTGGGAACGTCCTCACGAGACATTGTGGTGCAGAATTCTAACGGTGCTCCCATTTCTGGAGTGTGAGTCAACTCTTAAGACTAAGATAGGAACAGAAGCTAGAAGCGACTGGTAACACCAGATTCGTTTGTCCAGTGTTTCTTGATAGTTGATATGACATCCCGCAGGCTGCTCTTGATTATCTGTTGCATTGTCCTTTAGGTCTTGTCGCTTTTATCCATGACAGTTTGCACTTATTTTTATTTGTGTTAACTAATTACCAAATATGTTATGTTTTGATTTACAACAACGTGTTATTTCCCTCAACTATTGTGTTTTTCCTGTGGTATATATATATTCCAGATATAAATTCTTTTAGAAATATGTGAATAATGTTTACACAACTGACTATATTTGACGACAGTGGCTGCTGTTCAACTATGTTACTGTTCAACGTCTGACTTGCTCTCATCATATAAAAAGCTTGAACACGACAATTCGCAACGAAGGGTAATTGCGATGGATCTGGCCTGATTTTAACCTTCTGACAACTTGAGTTGACTTAATCCCCCGATAATGACAAATCTAAACTACTCAATAAAATGTTGCTTTTTCATAGGTCATGAATGCATGCTTCAGGAAATTTGAATCGATGACCCCGATTTATTTATCATGTTTTGTCCTAATTTCTCTGTTACGACACTAAGCTTTTGTTTAAGAACGTGTAATTAAGTGAACTGTCACAAGTGGCCATCCCTGGAACTTGTTATTCACGACTGACAGCCATACTTGGAATCTCATGTTTCCTCAGTTCCCTTGATGCACCTGTTCTCACTATATCTCGTGTAACCACAAACTTAATATTGGATCAATAGAATATTGCACACATTTAGAAATAATATGAATTGGGGATAGGCATAAACGGAATGATTTCCTCGACTGGATTGGGTGGCGTTAGGTGAAGGGATTGCCAGGATATTTTGCCATCTGTTTCAAAGTAACATATTATCACATCGAGCTGCAAACGCATCACATTATATGTGTAGTGAAAAGCAGGACTGTATACTGGCTGTCGATGGTTATACTGTTTGTGGTAGTTACTGCTGTGCGGCGTCTTGCACCAGCACACACACACACACACACACACACACACACACACACACACACACACACACACACACACACACACACACACACATACACACACACACACCTTCCCTTCATAGACACGCACCTTTCACACGCTTACGAGTCTTCTGTCTATTTCTTAGTCCCAACTATTCCATATTAAACAATGTGTAAATTCCAGTTAAATACATGCATATATATTTCGAAGCACTGACGATTTTGAAAATTGGAACAAAAATAAAATTTATAATCAAAACTGTTGACAGCATTTGATTATAGAACCTGGTGCATGTACGGTCTTAACTGACGTGTTTGAGTCAACAGATAAAACCAGCAAAATGTTCGGCAACAATAACACCGTTCTATAATTAAAACTATAATTAAATATGCATGGGCAATTACAAGTAAACACTGTTGACATTTTGCAAAATAGTTAATTGAATTACTTTATATTGCATAACGCACATAAAAGGCAAATAAAGCTAACGCGAAACCTCAACATTTGGTTCCTGTGAACGGCTTAGTGCCCTGTAAGCAACCTCCTCTCAATTATCCCTCAACAGTCCTGTCAGTTGCTTCCCTGTGAGTAATCGGAGGAAATTATTATCAAGTTATAGCCAATGATTATTCATTGACCATTTGTCGCTGGCAAGCCACCTTGATGCCCGGCAATGTAAGTGTCAGTCAAACATGAAATATGCATGAAATGTACAAGCAAGCAATATGTAATGTGTTACACATCTGGAACATTGTGCAATTATGAGTCACAGTTTTGAAGAATTATCTGCCTGCTGACAATCATGCTTGTTTATTCAGAATATATCAGAATGGTGTGCTGTGCACAGATGTGTTTACTTTCCAGAACAGGAAGACACAAATAGAAGCTTTCCTGAATTTCGTCAAAAACAGTGAAACAATATATCACGTACTGTCGTGTTTCACCATCATTACAGAGAATCTGTTACTTAATATCGTACGGTTTTTATGTGAATGTCCTCAGGTTTTACATTCTATTAAAGTCGATTAGTCAGCTATCAGTTGCAATGAACATTATATACGTAAGCCATTTTAGAAAAAAGAGAGAGGTGAAGCGTCGTTAAGTCTTGACAAGGGACATAATAAACAAAAAATATTGCTGAAAATAGATAAGAAATATTTAATGTCACATTGGTGGAGTTGGACCACGGACAAAGGTTGGATTTACAACAACTGCTCAGAGAGGGTCCTTAGATGAAACAAAAGGATTGGTATAACGGATGACGATAATGATGCCCCGCAGTCCTACAGTGCTGGAAACAATTGAAACTGTCCTAAATTTACTACAGGCAAATCACAATGGCAATGCACTTTGCAACCCACAACGTCTTATCACATGGCTACCATGTATTTCATTCCAAGCGTTATATTTCAATCAGCCGTGCTGTTGACAGAAGGATGTTCATTGCACGAGTCTCTTCTGTAAGATGGATGACACTTAACTCTTCAGTTGCACTCGAAAACCATACATTTTCTCATCGAGTGTAGCCGTCACGTAGCACAGCGGGTTATTGTGTTTAGGTTGCCGGAAACGTAGGTGGAGTAGCAAAAACAGTTCATATTAAGCTTACGTTTTGTTGTTTGTACTACAGCATGAGCGCCGACACTGACCGTCAGGTGACGTGTCTATCATGTGAAGTTATCTGAGCCTTGAGTAGTTTATATAAGAGAATTATACGCTAATGATATATATATGCAATGGAATCCAACTGTGTCAATTAAACACATTATGAAGAGTGTTTCACGGATGCTTTGCATGGACATGTAATAGATGTGTTGCTCCATAAACATATAGTGGCTACGTATGTCTTATTACATTCTTATTATTCTTACATGCTACACATCTCGACGCCTTTATCCCAGTGTTTACAGTGTTTACATTAACATTTCCAAAGGTATTCCACTAAACGAGTTCAAAAGTTCTCTACGAACCGAATTACACAATTTTGCTGAGAGCGATGACTAATCGATGAATCTTGTTAAGCTACTGAGTGGGAAACTAAATGGGACGTCAAACAATCCATCAATGCGTTTTTGCAAACAGTCTAAATTACAATAGAAAATCATTAATAAATGATGGTTGCGACAGCAGTTGTGGTTGATAAATTTCAACATTAATTACTTTGTTGAAAGACACGACAAGTCTAATCTTTTGCACACAGACGTTGTTTCATTGTTATCCGGCGTAATTCCTTGTCAAATGGTCACCTGCACAAGTAATCAGGGACAAAGTCAGATAAAAACGGGAGCTTATCTTTACCAACACCTGTCGGTGCAATTTTCAATAACGGCACCAATGCTTAAAATGTGTGAAGATCGTGTATGAAAAGCTTGGCAGCAGTAGATTGCAGTTAATACCGGTGTGGGAGTATCTTCTTGTCATATTTCTATTGCATCAAATGATTGTATATACTTTCCCACATTTCTACCACACCTAATGTATGTGCTCTCTTCTCCGCATTTCTCTCACATCAAATGTCTGTCTGTACTTCTCAAGGGTTGTATAACATCAAATGTCTGTACACTCTTCCTCACATTTCTGTCACATCAAATGTTTGCAAACACTTCCTCAAATTTCTGTCACATAAGATGTTTGTAATTAATACTTCCTCACATTTCTCTCACATCAAATGGCTACATGTACTTCTCAAAGGTTGCATCACATCAATTGTCTGTAGACTCTTCCCACATTTGTGTCACATCAAATGTTTGTATATACTTCCCCATATTTGTGCAACATTAAATGTTTTTATATAATTCCCCACATTTCTGTCAGATCACATTTTTGCATACACGTCCCCACATTTCTGTCGAATCAAACGTTTGCATGTACTTCCCTATATTTCTGTCGCATCAACAGTTTGTAAATACTCTTTCATCAAATGTTTGTATACACATCCCTATATTTCTGTCACATACACATCAGTGTCGCAGTTTTAACATATGGAGGGAATGACGCTCTTCTTGATCGGGTACCCATTTAGAAACTGCTTTATGATGTAGCAAGCGAAAATATGTTATATCATTAGATTAATTCACTGGAAGTTATATATCCAATATTAACAATGAGTTGTGAACAACGATGTGGATACCTTGATCCCCATTTCGTTCATAAGTATTAAATGTTAATTCTGACAGTCAGATGTTTGTATCGATATATTCATTGTTCCTAGAACATGAAATATCATTCAATTAAAATACATGCCCGGTATGCACACTGCAAGGACAAGCTCAACGTCGTTTGTTTTGCAAGGATCATACAGATCAACCCGAAAGACGCTGGTCATGAAATAGTGCTTTTATGACACTGTTAAAAGAAAAAAAATAGAATGGGTTCTGACTTGAAAGTAGACAGCCTTTCAATAGAGGGATATTAGTTGTGATCAACCTCGAAGTTTTTTAAATTACTAATGAGAGACAGAAATGTGTTCAAAGCAGAGAACAGAAGACGAAGAGAGAAGACACGCTTAATACGGAGAAAAGCCTCTGGCGTTGAATTTTAAACGACAACAATAGGCTTTTCACTCTTTTGTTATGAGGTGTCAAGTATGAGGTGACGCAAGAAACTGCGAACTACATTATTTCCATAAAACAAAAAAAGAAGTATTCTCCTTCGATGCTACATCTGACCACAGTTTCACATCAGTGTCAAATTCTTCACAGCTAAATATCAACACACTAAACAGCCTTCACAGAGACAAATACTGCATATTTGATCTTCAGTGGCAAAACGGTCATGAATAGAATGAAACAACAAACACCCATGCCGCAGCCGTTTTTCAGTTACAGTAACCTGTAGCCAGAGTAGTTCTGTGATGAACCATCCTCGAGCTCCTTCATGGGAAGTTACAAACCTCAGTTTGAGTGTATGCTCATCAGATTATCGGGAGGGCATTCATGAGGTCAGGATACCCCATTCCATACGAGACTGGTATAATTGTTATCTGTTATTGCAATCCTGGCCTCTTACCTCCGATAGTATTACTTGGAGGAGTGACATCACTGTGTCGGCACGTATATGCATACTTTAACTACTGACACATTTCACAAACTGTGACACGCAGTGAGATAAAAACTGATTCCATGTCTTGTGACTCCTGTAAAAATCACGTCCTCAAATTCATCAATGTATCGCAAGAATTTGTAACCTTTCTCAAATGATCTTGCAAGCACATCATTTCCTATTGCTGTAACATTTGTAAAAATGTTTCAGATGATCTGAGCAATTTGTAATATGCAAACTAACTTGATGTATTATTCATTTCCAAATCATTGCGTCTCCACACAGTCCACATGTCTCGTTAATAGCCCCACTATAGATGTCCTCCTACTTGGAATCTCCGTAATGTCTCTCAAATGTCCCATTGTCATGATATAATTGCTGCAGACTACATTCTAACGTATTATTATATACTCTCGTGTCACAGGGGTTGTTACTGGTTTTGCAAATCGCCCTGATAAAGAGAAAACCTGAATACAAAAGCATTGTGAATAAGATACACATCCACAACCTCCAGACCTTAATATCACTGAAGTCTGATCGGGCACATCCCGCTGGACGCACAATGCTCAGCATGGCTTGCTCAAATTAGTACGACACGATAGAAAATATTTTCATTAATCATCGTGTGCTGTTACAACTGCCACACTGTCATTTGCTTCACAAACCTTTTACCACGGAGTATTAATGACTACATCAGTGTGTCATCTCATGTGGACACGTTTGTTCAGGGCTGGGAGGGTCCAACTTTGAAAGGTTTAAAAGTTTGTGAATAGCCAATACCTGTGTATAAATTCGGCTCGAGACGCTTGCGTATACACCAATGAAATAAAAATGAACAAATTAAACATCATAGTTTTTACTTTGACAAAGGCATTTGTTAAGTACAAATTGTTTATAGTTATGAACTCTATCAAGGGGATCATTTGAATCGATACCGTTACCACATAAGCTCGTTTGAATAGCTGGGAGATATGGGTAATCATGTCCTCGGTAAATCTTCATATATAATGTAAATACCACGAAGCTTGACTTAGTCCCGAGTGTATGGGACATATTACCAGGCGTTTGTGAGGTTTTAAGGGACGCAAGAGACTCAAGTGTAATAAAGAGTCTACAAAAGTCTACCTGCGTCTGCGTCAAATGAGAATCCCAGTTTGAACCAACACCTTAATCCTAAATCGTCATCAATAACAAATCCAGATCCACTTTCTATACTCTAAGTCAATATGTGTAAATGAGGCAGCTCGTAATTGGCAATAACTTCTCTTACTGTGTTGTCCCTTGTCAAACGCCCCGTGTTCCCGAGATGTAAAACACCCCCTACAATGTACGTCTCACCCCACACAACGCCTCCGAAGACCTTTAAGTCACACAAGCCTATTTTCGTCAAAGAAGGGACGATAAACCTCCTTGCTAATGGACCCCGGCCATAAAGGAACATGTTTAGATGGTGCACGATGTGCGAACAGCGAGTTTCATAGATTTTACGAGGTAACACATTTTCTTCAAGTGAAGGCTGTATCACGGAGAATGGGCCAGTCGTATTGAACTATCAATAGCACTGAAGGTATACGATCTGAGCAAGAACGGACTAGCAGAAGGTGCCAAGTCCACTCCAATTTGATGATTCACAACCGAAAGTAAGAGACAAAATTAATAAATCATGAAGAAATGAGAATTCCCCCGTTTATCTTGTGAAGGTACCAAGTGTGGTAATTACACACTTGCTGCCTTCATACAGAGAGTTGATATAAACACAACCTTTGCATTTTAAAATTGACCAATTTATATTTTTAATAAGTGTTGTCACATACTCTACTTTGAAAATTATTTACACTGGTTTCCATGAAACTATGTTCAACACGAAGTCAAGTTAGGCTATTTACACATTGAATTTATAGAATCATTAATTAGTCATATTGTCTCCGACAAGATCATTAAAGGAACAAAGTAGAATCGTCGTATCGACCACGGATATGCCTGGAACCATGATTGGCAGGACTATTACTGACTTCACTTGGACTACCGTTTGACATCTGATGAAATGAAAAGGAACTAGTGTACATACGAGGGGAAGTCAATATGTTCATAGAACTCGATATAAAACAGAACACAATGGTTGTGATATTGGTTTTATTTTTCAATATAGTCTCCCTGAACCTCGATGCATTTTGCCCAGTTGTCTTTGAGACTGTCTATGCCCTTGAAATAGAAGTCTTCAGATTGGTCCCTCATCCACGCCTCTGTTGTTGCCTTGAGGTCATCATCATTGGCAAATCTTGTTCCACGCAAGTGAGATTTCAAATTGCGAAACAGATAGTAGTCGCTGGGGGCCAGATCTGGACTGTATGGGGGATGGTTTAGTTGTTCGAAGCCACATTGTTGAAGAGAAGCTTGTGCAACACGGCTCTTGTGGACTGGTGCATTGTCGTGGAGAAGCATGACTCCAGCTGTCAACTTCCCACGCCTCTTCTCTTTGATGGCCGCTCTCAATCTTTTCAACAAGTCAGCATAGTAAGCCCCTGTGATCGTAGTTTTAGGTGGTTTATAGTCTATGAGAATCACACCCTTTGAATCCCAGAAAACGGTTGCCATGATCTTGCCAGCAGAAGGTTGTGTTTTGAACTTCTTGGGTGCAGGAGAATGCTTGTGCTTCCACTGCATGGATTCTTGTTTGGTTTCGGGATCCCAGTGATGAATCCAGGTTTCATCCCCAGTAACCAGACGAGCATGAAAGTTATCAGGATCAGCGTTGTAGATGTCCAACAGCTCACGACTGGATTCAACTCTCTGGTGACGATCATGTGCATTTAGGTTACGAGGGACCCATCTTGCGGATACCTTGGACATGTGCAGGTGTTCATGGATCACTGTGCAAACACTTCCATGTGAAATGCCACACTCTGAAGCTATCTCGTCCACCTTTATTCTCCGATCGGACATAATTAAGCGTTGGATCCGGGCAATTGTATCTTCTGTAATGGCTTCAGAAGGTCTTCCTGACCGTGGGTCATCTTCCAAGGAGCTGCGACCTCGTTTAAACTCAGCTGACCATTTTGCCACAATGGAATATTGAGGGGCTTCCTCGCCATACACATTGATCATGCGTTTGTGGATTTCGGTTGCATTCACACCTTCTTTAGTGAGAAACTTGATAACTGCACGAAACTCAGTTTTGGAGGTTTCCATGATTTGTGCAGGGTAATCGTCTCTTAAAGGCTCTAACTCTCAAGTAAATGCTCGAGGAAGGTTGGGTATCAGTATACAGAGTCACAGATGAATCAACTCAATAATGACACCAATGACAACATCACCAAGGATATATCAGCACCCACTTCTATGAACTTATTGACTTCCCCTCGTATAACTAGCTTCATTTAGGACATTACAGTATGTGCTGGGCGGAAGACGGCTCTAAAGACAATGACTTCTGTGTAAGCCATCATTCTATCGTCCCGTGTATCTGAATTGTTTCTAAATAGTGAAACAAATGAGTGGCCAATGAACGTGAAGTTGCTGCGACAGCAAGACTAGTTACACAGAGATCCTGTTAATATGTGTTTTACAGAACATCGTGGTACAGGGACGATAGCCATCTCTTGAACTGTGTCATACCTCAAAAGTCAAACGAAAATATGAGAACACTCTGAAGAAAGTGTACAATGCTGTAGCAAGCAGCCAATATGCCACTACGGATTTACCCAATTAAACAAGACGTTACAGCCAGGAGCATCGCGTCTCTCTCAGATCACCGCATAAAGATATGCAGTGACAAAAATAAACTCTGGACAAGGCTGTATAACAGGATGATGTTTCCAATAGTTAACTTTCCCTATATTTCCAGCATTATTCCAGTAGTCCTGTCTTTCGTTGTCAACATTTAACAATGTTTAATATGCTTCTGGAATGTTTCGAAGAGGTTTATAGTGCGGCGTTAAACAACCAACCAGCCATCAAAGACCCAAGAGTACCATGTGACTCGTACTTGAAAGGTTTTGATCAAGGTTGCAACATTCAATGCATCAATACTGCATCGAGCGGGTTTTGTATAAAAAATGTGGATCACATTTCCCATATCTGACACCCAAAGCGTTTGTTTCCGTGTTTCTTGACATGCCTCTGCATGTGTTCGTACCCCATGCCAGTGCTGGGCCCTAGGTGATTTATTCGCGGACACCTGCAGCTGACTGTCATTATTTGATAGTAATTCATAAATACTCATGAGATACCCGGCATCGTGCAATCGACTTTGTATTCAGTGGATGTATATTGTGCTTAATGAAAGGACTTTTCCTCATGTATTCTAAATAACACTAAAACACAATTAAACATAAAGCCTGTCCTCGTTCGTTTCCAGTATTCATATTATTAATATGTTTTAACTCAAACGAAACTATTTTGTAAGGCACTACCCCGCACGACCAACTTAAAGGAAAACTTGATTCCTTTATCTATGGGGCATTAAATTTGTTCCTAGCACAGACACAGGTGTTTTTCACAAAAAGAAAATAGCAAAGTTTGACAACTTATCGAATGCTGGGTTTCCAGAGAGATGATAATGTTAAACTGTGTATGGGAAACTGAAGGTTTGAAATCTAAGCAGGAAGACCACATCCCCATGAACACAGTTGTGCTGCCCTCCAAGCGGATCTGATTCTGTAGCCAGATTGGTAAAACAGTGGGATTTGATTATTATAACAAGCTTCATGCATAACGATCTGAACAAGAGGTAAAGGAGACCTTGGAGACTGCTTCGTCAGTTTAGGTCTATGCATAAATATTCATGAATCACAGACACGAAAAAACCCTTTAACGGTGATTGTACGACAAGACGGATACCTTGATCTTAGGAGTAATCAGCTTTCCTTTAAGCTGAACTATAGCCCAGCAATCCAAAATTTGGTGTCTACACTTCTGAAGTACAAACGAGCATGATCTTTCCCTGAAGATTTCAGAGACACCTTCATACTTTTCTTGATGGTCAAGGGCGGTGGGGTAGCCTAAAGGTTAAATCGTCCGCTCGTCACGTCGAAGCCCGGGCTCGAATGCTGTACAATGTGTGGAGCCTGTTTCTGATCTTCCCCGCCATAGTATTTGCTGGAATAATGCTAAAAGCGGTGTAGAACCAATCTTACTCATTCACTCTTAATGGCGCAATGAAGCTCACGAAATGGTCTATGGTAGCGCTTATATGAAGCGTATTTCTAAATACGACGAATCCGTTACCAACATCATGCAATCATCTATTTCATTTGTAACATAAGTTTCCTTTAGAACAAAAGACAGTCCGTTAATTTGTTCCGACAGTTGGCTCCGGATGTGGCCACAGAGCACTGATAGTCATCCATGAACACTTGCTCATGGTCATGTCGAAATTGCCCAGTCGACTCACCTGTGAAGATCCGGGTTAGAACTGATCTTCAGTAACCCATGCTTGTCGGAAAGAGGCGACTAACGGAATCGGATTGTCAGGCTCGTTGACGTACCTGACACGTCATCCTACCCCGATGCTCATGATGTTCTTCATTGGCTTGTCTGGTCCAGACTCGATTATTTAGAGGCCGACGCCATATAGCTGGAATACTACTGAGAAGTAAACTCAGTTTTCAGCAGAGATTTCTTAGTCGTAAAATGTCAGGTACAAACCGTTAGTCTTCGGATGAAAACATTAGTATCACCAGTTCTACAAAAATGCGCATTTACAGAAACAATGAGTGACTCTTGCATGATTTATGAACTAAAATGTGTTTTGTACATTTTATGTTGGTTGTGTTCACATGGCGGAATCAAACCAAAGAGGGTTGACTTTGCCAGACATCTTCTGCCGTTATAGCTTCATAGACATTTCAAGGTTTCTTGACATGGATACCACGTCAAATGTTATTATCATGCACAGTTTTTACCTACAAGTCTATATATACAAATGCCAGAGCACTCTTTTGTTCTTTAACAATTCCAGTCATTCTAAATACAAAGAGTCAACGTAGTGGACATAAAACCAGATAAAGACGCAAGCTGTTATAAAACTGGATTGTCCGCCTAACATACTACATGTTTTTATCTCTATCAGTGCGTTGTGCAGTGAGGTATAATTTACCATTTACCAAGCCACGGAACTGGAGACGACTTACTTTCAATTTTTTCATTTATTTATTTTTATTTTTTTTACTTTGTCGATGAGATCAGGAAACGAAGATGAATAAAGGTCAAACCTTGGCTTTTGTGGATATATTTAATGAAACACAACTTGATTTCTGTCGGGCATTCTGTGTTTCTGTTAAAGGACCTGATATTTCGACAAGCTGGTATGGGCTACGCGAGTGTACTTCAAACTCCTACTACAAATCTTCCGTACCAAGGGCCATAAATTGGGCAGATTTACGATAGACCTAATGAAGTGTTCCTTATTGGTTCGTTTGCAAATAACTCAATATTTATGGGAGGATTATTTGAAAAGGTAGCCACTCCAATTTGAAATAGAATACGTTAAATAAGTTATGAAGCAGGTTTGCCTGTTGCACATCATGGATATTCCTCTCAAATCAAGGCTTATTCTCATGTGTCTAGGTGCCTAAACCATATTTTATATGAATACTTCTACGAGCAAATATAATTGGAAAAAAGTGTAATCCCCGTCTTACAGTTCCACAACACACACATCCCATAACATCGTATTAAATGGCCTCATTGTCAGTACTATCAATCTACAACCACCATGACAAAGTTGAAACTACCAACTACTTTATTCGATTAATTTTCCAACTATCCCAAATATGGTAGCAGCGAGAGTTATCCAAACACTATCTGTACTCCCATGTACCGGGCTGGCTTCATAGCTAACAAGATGTTATTCCCACCGGAACATTAGCGCCAGATTGGCGAAGAATGGCTCTGTTTTTGTATTACATGTAATCATTCAGTCCTGAGATAGATGTAGTTGCACAATTGGTGTTGGGCAAACTAAGATATACAAAGGGAATATGTTTGCGGTATCCACGGTGTACTCAACTTGAAACACTCTAAAGTGGGTTTTAGTCTTTGTGCCGCCGCGCTGGTTGTGACTGATGTATATAGCCTCTGTATTTGAAACATATGATGCAAACTTGCCAATATCCTTTAAATCATTCGGTATATTTCATTCAGCTTGTCGGCCTGGTGTTGTTGTATTGTTGTTACATCGGCTTGTATATTATAACGCATCAATGATCTGAACAAATTATTCCTAGGCGCGAAAGTGTCTATTGATGGCATCTGCGATGTATCCATTCATAAATCTCTTTCCGGTTACAACATGCTGCATACTGAACTGATTTCTGCACAGTGGACAAGGGTGGAGTCAAACGCATAGCCCGACTGCCTACATATTTCTCAATTTGCTGTAAACTGGATTCTGTGAAATCGGGTTATCCCGAGTTCCTGTTCAACCTTTAAACAATGTAAGGATTTATCTCGTTGTTTCTGGGCAATGGTAATGTCTCCCAACACCCTCATGAATATTAATCAAGATGTTTTCATCACCCTCGAGCTGAATGATATCTCTTCAAAGAACATAGCTTAGCGAGCCTATTTCTAAATGACTGGAATATTGGTGCCACTCTCTGTGTAATCTATCAAGATGCAAATATCACCCCTGTGCATTTCAGGGAAGGATTCAGCCAAAGGGAAGAAAAAGACTACAAACCCAATAAATCAACATATCTCCACCGAGATGCATTCGCCTTGGTTCGAAAGGAAATTGAATTGAAGACCTTTGTGATATCAGGGGAATCTACAATAAAAGAAGGAGTTTTGATTTCTGGAGGCACTTAAAGTCTAAGAAGCTATAAAAGACATGGCGTGCATCGGCTATTTTGCTGATAAATAGCCCCGATCTACACAGGTCGCTCCATTGCAAGTGTGTGTTATCTGTGATAACACACCTCAGACATAAGGTAGTTATGGTCAGAATACAAGCAGATCATTTGTGACTTGTCTAAACAGGCTTTGAAGACAGTTCATGGTCACTTTTGTTTGCTTTATAGTCGATCAATGGATCAGTAGTCGCACTGCCTTGGACACCCCCTCTTCATTTATGGTTTGAAAGAATGCATTACTGTTGATTTTTAATAAATGCTTTTATCGTTTGCTTTCTTGCAGGATGTCTCAGATATAAAGACAAATAGACAAACGTCTAAATAGAGAAGCTGCAACAAGAGGAATCTGACACAACTCGGGGTCAAGATCGTCTCCACTGCAGTCATACCAGCCTATTTAACAATGACAAATACAGTCGACAGTATGGCTGAGAAACAACATCATGGATGGATGTAATGGATGTTATATACGCTGGAAATGATCACCGTTTTATCTTATGGAGTGTACACATGTTTTACTACTGATGACTCGTGAAGAACCATGCCGGTTAGAATTGGTCTTCAGTGACCCAAGCTTGTCGTAAGTGGCGACTAATGGGATCGGGTGGTCAGACTCACTGACTTGGTTGTGTTACGGTTACTAAGCTGCCGTGACAAAAGGTATAAGAAATCACCTTTCAACCAACGAAATGTAACACGGACAAGTCTAAAGTATGCAATAATATATTAAGCAAACAATGAGCATGTTACAATGAATCATGATACAGATTTCGATTTTAGTCAAAGGCAGACAATCGATATAGACAGACAAACGACGAGGCAGATGTACACAAGGCAGATGCGGTATATTCAGAGAGTAAGCTCGTGTGTTAGTCCATGTGTGATTTTTCCAGTCCACAACACAAAAACCAGCCTTCATATATACGACACACAGTCGAGAACAGTCCAGCAACGTGTTGTTCTCTCGACATTCACTTAGAATATTCGAATACATGAAGTAAGCAAGAGATTGCCAAGGGCAGGTAACTGGAGCGCAATAAAAAAAACCTGCAATCAATCAAAAATACCATTGCCACTAACCATTTATGATATGAATTGTGACCCGTTAAAACTATCACTCAAAACTCTAAACATTGTGACCCAATGATAACTATCACTTAATCATTGATAATGCAAATTACAGAAAACACACTCTCGTAATAGTTAGCACATCATCGCATCCCAGTTGCGTAGAACGATGCTCATGTTGGCGATCACTGAATTATCGAGTATCTACAGACCAGAGCCATGTAGCCTGAATATTGCCGTGTGTCGCGTAAAACAACAAACAAGCAACTATTGAGGGGGATTATGTCGTTCATATCACTGTGTGCCAGTCGGGATTCCCCGCAGCATCAAACTAACATTTTATAGGAGTCCACGTGTATGAGTGCTGAGTCAAATTCAGGGAGAATCGTGAACCCACACACGTCGAAGTGCAGCACTGTTGAGAATTTACCGTGACAAACGATATAAAAAATCCCTTGTGAACCAGCAAAACAGAACAAAGACAAATTATGTATTATTATGCAAAGAGAGCAAGGTATACAAGGTCACAAGTCAATTTCACAAGTACAAGTACAAGTCACTGATATCAAGTACAATTCAAGAGAGACAAAATCTAAGTCAATGGGTCACAAAATACAATCTAGCAAACTCACCGGTCTTAGTGCGACAGAGAATCAGCTATGCAGAATGTAAACTCAGCGATCGGTCTGACAGCGGATGATCTAGATAAGGCGTTGACGGATGCAGATGATGACGATGATGTAACTCCAGTGATGTGTGTCGTAACATGGCAACCAGCCTTTTTACATATCCTCAGTCATTTCCCGAAAGTTGGGCAGTTACGAGCATCGTCAACACTGCAGAATTCCCTCGAATAAGTCTCCCGGAAGTAAACACATAGGAAGCTATAAGCAGATAAATTCCGGAAAACCAGAATCCTAAAAGTGCTGACTATCTATTAAACGAAATGTGACCCATCATAATTATCATTCAAAACACTAAATGTTGTTGCCAAATAATAATTATTACTGAATTAATAACAAAATATACAGAAAATACACACTCGTAACACACTATACCAAGGTGTGTTCGACGATGCAGGCTTTGGCAGGAATACGAGTTTATTCATAAGCACTACCAACATCGGACTTGTGCCCGACCCAGTGTGTCCCAAATCTGCTGAGTCAAATGACGCGCCTATGATCACGCCCTGCAAGATACAATTCCCTTATTGTATTGTGCACTATTGGTGCTATGATTTCAACAACAATAATTTCATGTTGAACTTGAGTTCCTAACTTCACACAGATTCTCATTTATAGAACTGACAGGCCCTGATTCAACTGTTTAGACCTATCAAGTCATTAATCTAGAGGGCGGTCACGTGGCGAAGGTTACGTCACAAACCCTTCTTTCAACGGACTAGTGTGGTTGTTAGAGTATAGTGCCTAAACATGTTCTACTATCTCCTATCATTTGAAACAACTAGTTTGGTTGTAACAGTACATTACCGTAACATGTTCTACTATATCCTTTTATTTCAAACGACTAGTCTCGCTGTTTCTGTACATTTCATCATAGTATAGTAAGATGCCTCGAGCTCCGTCAGTTACATGCTTCAGATGACTTACAGAGTTACGATGCACAGGCGCCTCAGTAGGTAAATTCTATAGATAGCAAGTTTCATTCATCAGTCCCATCACTAACCATGGTGGTAACCATTTTTGACCAGTCCTCTGGACGATGGAAGACTACATTGAATTTATTAATTTGTCTGCCGCAAAAACGAGTTTGTTCACCGCATTACAAGTTATTATTGATTCTGACATTGAAATGTTCTAGATCTTCACTTGCAAAAACTGTCTCTGAAACCATTGTCACTTAAACGATTACATTTTGCAGTTTCGGTTATAACCCAATTAGGTGTTGAAACACGACATGGCTGTGTTTACCAAACCATAAATGTGTCGGAATAAATTGTTTCATGACTCCACCACTGTGTACTAAATGGGGCATTGTTGTCTGGAGATACTGGCGGGAGAGCGCCCTCACTTCTTTCCCTCAAACCTCTAACTGCGGTTACTGTTTGAATCCTTTTGGTTTAGTATTAAAGTTCCATAAATAATTCTTGTATTTCTTTTCACCATATTAATGTCACCTCTTCGTACGAAAAAAATTAGTTGGAAGTATTTCCCAGAGAATAACTTCATAATGGAGCTCGCTATTTTTTAGACTAAATAAAAAAGTGAAATATTTCACGGGCATCGGCGCGGCACTTGTATTTGTGCGTGTGACAATTTTTTATTTCTATTTAAAAAAATATTTTTGACTTGGTCACGTCCCGATTATCCCTTAGTCGACTATAAGAATGAGAGTCTGTAACAACGAGTGTGACTGAATCTACAACTCATTAACACGTGCTAAACTCCCCAAGCTGTATTTCAGGGAGAAAAAAAATAAAGTGTTCTTCCCTCGTCCTTTGTTTTTCTATCAAAAATATAAAATAAAGTACTACCGCCACTATTGAAAAAAATGTGCCCGAGAAACATTTTTTATGCAGCCTTACAGGTTATTTAGTGCGTGTGCGTTTGCGTGTACGTGTGCGTTTGCGTTTGTGGATGCTGAGTGTGTGAAGACTTTGCACATGTTTCCTCTGCGTTACTTTAGGCTAACAGTATCGGGTGTCACGAAAACTTAACCGGTTTCTGACACGAGAGATAAACCGAATTTAGTACAACGTTCCACAGAGAGACCCTAGGGTATCATCAACGAGTCTACAAAATATCTAAGAGATTTGTTGCAAACTATGCGAGCATTTTCGATTTAAAAAAAAGCATGTCAAAATATGTAATATTAAGGGGAAATCCACTTATTTCAGTCTTTGTTCAATGTGGCCTCCATTTCCTCCACAACTAAACGAAACCGTACGTTTCTTTCAAGCGGAAATGGTTTTACGTGTTTCTTGCACCGACATCTCCTCCCATGACATACTTATCGTGACCTTTAACGCCCGCGCGGTCAATTTGTCTGTCACTCATCGGTAAACTTTCTCTTCTTTAGAGAATCCCATATGGCATTGGATTTTTGGACATGCTGTTGTGAATTTGACAAAACTCGCATGATTTGCAAGCAATCTCTTAGATATTTTTTACACTTTTTTTACACGGTTACTCTGTGAAGATTTTAAAATAAATTAACTTTCTCTACTGCTGAGAAAATACTTGCCAAACATCGGTTCACTTTTTGGGGGACACCCGACATATGTAAAGAAAAATGACGCAAATTGGTAAAGCACACCGTGAGCAGGGGAAGGTGCCTCCTCACAAGTAAACCATGGTGATGACGCCACGTTTTTGTTGTTTCGGGTGTTTCTGAACACGGAACTCAACTTATTCAGTTATTCACCATATACTTATGATCGTGTGCCAGTTGCCAGTGTGCCAGTTGATTAACATTGTTACAATCTGACTCTTTCTGCACACGGAAAACTAGTATAGCATTTAGCCAAGTATGTGGCTTGTTCATACCATAACCACTCGACTAACGCCCGTGATTGGGAGGTCTGACTCGCTGACTTGTTTGACACATGTCAACCTATCCCAATGAACGATGCTCATGCTGTTGTTCGCTGGATTGTCTGATCCAGACTCTATTATTTACAGACCGCTGCCATAGAGCTGCACTATTTCTGACTGTGGCATTTAACAACCAACCAATCAAACTATTACCGCCAAATAATTCATAATGGTTCTGGAGGAATTGCCAAACGTTTTTCTCTGTTCGCGCAGTCCCCGTGTGACACAATATCTCTAAAACTTTCAAAATTGATTAAAGACCTCATACGTTCTTTAAGAATGAACCATCGGTTCACCCACGAATTACGAAATTATTTTTCATGGTGGTAAAATGACAGTGCGCGTTGTAGAAATTAGTAGAACATTGGATCGTGATTGCGTGAAAGCCTTGACGTACCCTGTCAGACACGACGTGATGCCCAACACTGGTCACGTGCCCGTTAAGCCACAACAATAAATACAACCGCGGCCCCAAAACAGGGCTACTGAATTAATGTTCCTTAATTAAGCGGTTATCCATAACTCATACACTAATGTGGCAGGACGACCGGCCACAAACAGGACGATTCTGCCGAAGAAAGTAGAAATTTATGTATAGTTCTACAGTTGAAACCACTAAAAAGGAAGGGAAGATTATTGCACCAGTGGCTAATAAATAACAACCATCACAGAAGCATCATGTTTTATTCCAGCCAATATCTTCATACGAGCTGACTGAGCAGGCGTGTTACCTAGTTGACTTTGTGTCTAAAAGTTATCTTAGCACACATTACGAATGGTCATCAGTTATTCTAAGACCTGTACCCAGCATCGTAGTAATGTGCTTGATCATGACAGATATGGTGATGCTCCATGTACTCTGAGAGTACATACTGACTGCTTGTCTCCAGGTATCTCTGATCCCACAAGGCGAGTGTGGTATGGTAAGAGCCCAACTGTGCCTGTGTACATGTCAGCCGTGATGAGCTAGCTTTGCTGTGTCAATAAAAACCACTGGCGTCTTATAAACCCATGAAATCTCAGATATGTGTAATTTACATCTGACGTGGGCCATGCATGGGTCTAACACTTGAGTAATAAACGGGACATGCCGTCCGTCCAGATAATGGGTTAATGATGTGTCTTGCAGACTCCAAAGGAAAAATTAAATAAGAAGACCAAGACAAGTCTGGAATGATTAGACAAGTCTGTACTGCCTTCAGTGCATGTGGATTGAATCATGCAGTGGGTGTATTTCCTAAAATGATAACATTTTTCCTGGGACTAAATACTCAAAGATCAAATTTAATTTCAAATCCCATACTTACCACAGAGCAGTTCGGATACTAGACATTCATGCCAGAATTCTCTCTTCAGGTGCACACGTATAGTGATACCCGATGTCTCGGGGCGTTTGTACTCTTAACGATGCAATCCAAACATGCAGAGTATGGTCAGCAGATGTTAGCCGTACGAGGCAGATGATTTCTGACCATATGGTGGTCAAGTACCGTGTCAAAATGGAATCTAAAGTTTGACGGAAATGACATGATTTCATATCATGAGTGATATCAAGGTCATCCCTGTGGACTTCTCTTCAAACATGTTTGAGTCAGTGTCCGACATGTGTTACTCTGATATGTATGTCCTGACTCTTGTCATGCATGACAGATCAGTCAGGTGGTACTTGACATGTAAGACCTGTGAAATAGAATCGAAGTCATTGTATGGAAAATGTGTCTGTTTGTTGTAAGGGTAAAGCCTTCAAATCTGCGTTGAGATTATTATAAGAAATCGAGAACGAATTACTATGCCAACAGATATGACGTCATTATGGAAGATGCTGAACGTCACGTTGAATTGGCCTCATTCCTGATACTTAACCAGTACATCGCCAACCTGTGCGATAAACCGATATTTATTGTTGGTTATAATCAATTAGGATAATGACCATTTTCAAAGGTTTTTCATCATATGTCACCTGGTAAAACATATCTGCGATGCTCACTACCCTAATTACTCTATATGACATTTTCTTTAGATTGACAGTATTAACGAGGATTGGAAAGCCAGCTTGCGCGGCAGAGGCACCAGTTTTCACTACCAACCCATACCGCAACACAATCACTTTATTCGACAGCTTAAGAATGAAGCAATTATTGGAGCATGTTTACCTCAGATGAAGACGGTCCTATCCTAGGAATCGCAATAGTATAAAACGACCACAAATGGACACTAATGATGTGTTAGTTACGACGAGTGTCCCAGCACCACCAGTGTAAGACAACGGTTTGTAAATGAGTGAATGTTATATGTTTGACACACAGTAATAATACTACATCACCACAGTGGATAGTCAAACAGTATAGGCTAGGATATTTATATAACACACATATCCACACAACTGGTACATGCTCAAGGCCCTGATCATACCACACACACTCAAGGGTAAACAGCGTAATTATAGTATGAGAGTATCTGAGACATACACCAAAATGTCTTCATTGTAGCTAGTGCCAAGGGTAGTAAGACACAATACATTAGTTCAAGATATCGCATATGGTAAAGATTTAACAAAGTATATAGACGAAAGGAAAGGTTTGTATCTGATTAAATTAACGATGCGTTTATTAGACAGGCACAGAATGATTTGTGACTGTATTTCGTCCGTATTTATACTTATTTTATCTGTCACAGGTAATCTCAGTTTACTGAATAAACTGATGATTAAATTGTTACTGTGAAATGTAGAGGCACAAAGTCGACAGAATTATATCATTTAGTTTGACCTACACACTGATGATAGGTGTGTATAACCGCTGACCAGTTGCGAGTACACCACGAATGTACACGTGGCGCGCGCTTGATTTGACCGATGCGTAATACATACACAGCTGTAAATACAGACAAAGGTATTGCACCTTGGATCTGTTAGCTTCAGTCCATCTGTTAACTCGCAAGTTTGGGGAATCAGCTCGCTTAGCAGCTAGGAGGTGTAACTATACCAACCCACACACAACACGAGAACCTGAGTGAATAAACAAGGAGTTTATTACGCCACAGTCACAGGATGATTTTTACATGATTAGGTACAAATAATTATTGGATCATATTGACACGGTAATCAGGTGTCAAAATACATTATCATTATAGGCCGATATAAGTACATAATCATCATACGTCGATGTACACGACACATACTACATAAATCAAGATACATTTCTAACACATAACATCAACACAATTTCGTTCATACATCTTATAATACTAACATATCCAAAACAACATTACGCAGTACGTAATGAAATACACAGTGTCGAACACACTCTATACATTATACCAGGATCATTCAACACGGGAAAGTATTTACTCATAATACAATAATTTAAACAATACACGACAAGCTCTACGACAGCCACGAAACCACTATTATCAAACAGACAAAACATGAACAGCAATACAGGGAGCGATTTGGGTTTTACAAGGCTTTTAACAATATTTCAGCAATAGCTTAAGACACCAGAAATGGGCTTAACACATTGTGCCCACGTGGGGAATCGAACCTGGGCTTTCAGCTTGACGAACAAACGCTCTAACCACCAGGGTACCTAGCCGCTCCTGAACAGAGCAATAGAGAGTAAAACAGTCTAAAATATATTAACGACCACGTTCCACCTAAACATACGACCTTGCCAAGGATCTTAACATGTGGTCACGATAGCAAAAATGTTTTACAGAAAACATTGAACAGTAATGGTAACGACTTGCCAAGGTAGAAGAAAGTAAAGGGTCTTACCTGAGTGAATAAACAAGGAGTTTATTACGCCACAGTCACAGGATGATTTGTGACTGTGGTCGTCCCTGTTTTATACCCTTTCCCAGTTGTCATAGCTAATCGGGTTTACTGATAATATTGCTGATAAGTTGTTGTATCTAAATCCTATTGCCTAATTCGAGTACCGATAACGTACCTACTGCGAAGTTAAGTTACTCTATCTGTCAGAATTACATAAAGATTTTCATAACGTATTTGACCACAACGGCGTTGACAAGCGAAAGACATGATGCATCTGCTGACACATGCAAGATATTGGTCTTGGACATTCGATATCAGTGTGACCACGAGTGAAGTACACGATAAATTGGATTAGCCTACCTCTATCTGTTGACACGTACAAGATACTGGTCTTGGACCTTCGATATCAGTGTGACCCTTGGCAGACTGAAGATGTGGCACGTGTAGCATTGCGATATTTCAATAAAATATTCTGTCATAGAATCTTTATAAAATATTGTGCATTTCCACCATGTTAATACATCTAACAGCACTATACTGGTCCCGAGTAATGTCTGATGCCAGTTATCAGTGTGATCTTTGGCAGGTTCAAGACAGTGGAACGTGATCAGTTAGTCTGTAATATTTACAATTTGACATGCCAAAGAATATTTGAAATGTCTTAGAATATTTCAAAAACTTGGTCCATTTTCTCCTTGTTATTAACAGTATGAACGAAACTAAACATAAGTATTTAACAAGTAAACAAATACGTTGTTACAGTTTACTCCAGATGTGATTTTTGTCCACCTAAGTATGATCGATGAGTGGACGGATGGATAACATAGTTGGATGATCATAGAGCAGAAACATTCCACTTTAACGGAGGTGAATATTGAATTACACGTGAGTGTAAGATAGTACTTAGGGGAGATTTGGCGGTTAATTCTTATCAAGTGAGTTCAAACTCGCCTTTAATGTAAGTTAGTTTAGGCGTGGGGATGTAGAATGATTGCGATCGTTGGTCGAGACAGTACCCAATCAGACTGGTAGAACAGAAAATGATAGAAAGCCTTTGTTATTGGACACACGATGGACTTGATGAAATTTAACCAAACCCTCAGCCGGGCTTCCTTCAATCATTCCGGCCCTTTAGCTGTGACTAGAGAA
Organism: Haliotis asinina; assembly: GCF_037392515.1. Classification (NCBI taxonomy): domain Eukaryota; kingdom Metazoa; phylum Mollusca; class Gastropoda; order Lepetellida; family Haliotidae; genus Haliotis; species Haliotis asinina. The sequence continues at coordinate 55,572,539 of NC_090282.1, read as the reverse complement.
CGCTTCTCCACCAGTCGAGTCATTGTGCGCTCGTTAGATTAAGCTTTTTACTCACTCTCCGATCGCACGCTACTTTATATATCATTAAGTCCGATTCCATGGCTCTTAGTCCAAACCGCTCATAGGATATTAATTTAATTGAGGTTTTAATCGATCTGGAAGCCTGGTCGGTATAGGTGTTCCGAGCTGTGTGCAACTCTCAAGGGGACGCTAGTCGTTTCTCTCACCTCGTGAAAGCTCGGCAATGATGTTACTCCGTCTTCATTAAATTCGGTCCTTAACCATTAGTTGTATTTAGCAAGGGCACCCAGGGGGAATCTGTGCCCAAAGGTGAGGGCGGGATCAGCGACATGTACATTTGTTACGGTTGGGAATTAAGGGAAGGGCTTTGCTTTGTTGATCTGGAGATGGAAGAGCGCCTTCTCGGAGTTTTCGATCTTATGGAACATTAATGAAGAGGCAATGGGTCTCATATCGCTGAGTTTCCTTGTCTCATTTCTTGCTAAGACGGCAACAGATGGGTGTGTGTATGAACCACAAGTGAACTGCAGATATGAAAACCATGGCACATGTCCTCCGTTTATATGATATCGTTTTAATAACATACGAGTGTTTTGATCAAGTCGGCTACTTCATTGAGGGTTTTGGTAAACCTGACTCCTATATCGAATATAGGTTGCAGTTGTTTAATATCAAGTCCCATGATACAGGTTTCGTGGGGTAATGAAGGTTGATGCTTTCGCCATCTACCCAAGACGTTCATGTGGCACTTATGCGAAGTAATTCAGTTACACGTTCGTTTAATGTTATTTAATAGTCATTTGATTTTTTCTTCAGCGGAATGAAAAAGTTATTTTTTGCTCTTCGCCATTGGCATATCATGTTTTCACATCGGATACATGGCAGTAAAATAGATTAGTCTGGTTCTCCGGTGTCTCGGGAAGCAGTGAAAACTAAGCACCGGCTTCCCAAAATAGTTTGAAACTTCTTGAAAATTCATACCTTTTTTCAGAGGGTCTCGAGGACTGTCACGCACATATATCCCTTTACAGCCTGTTGTTTGCATTGTCACATGTGTTGTTTGAAAATAAGAAACGACCGGAAATTTGTACTACCAAAGGTCTTACTCAGGATAGCATACGTATTCCAGAGAAACTCTCTCTCTCTCTCTCTCTCCTTCTCCCATCTGTCAATCTCTACTCTCAACCACCTCCTCTCCATCCCACAACCTAGCTCTCCCTTTCTCACCTTATCTATAATGCCAGGTCAGCATACCGTAGCCAGCGTGTGCTCCCCCTGACGTCACTGTTCGGCGAACATAGACTTAGGTGACAAAGACGCTTCCAAATCTAATTTCCAATCCCAATAAGAGCTGGCGATCCACTCTACTCTACCAAATCCACAATCTAGTCTGTCTGACGATTATGGAATTATATCAACTCAAATTACGGAGAAATGGACATCAAATTAAGGATGGAAACGCTTGTCAAACGCTCTTTAGCCCAGATGTTGACATGCATTGTCTCCAGAAACAAAAGGGTTTAAGGCGTAACGTGTTCACTGGGCTGATTTATTCCGGTTTAATGAAATTTCTGGTTTAACGTTCATCGTCTGTATAGACTGTGACACTGGGCCGAACTCAAAATTGTGCAAGAAAAGAGGGGACTGCAGTGAGCTAAGCAGAGTGAATGTCACTTGTCTTCTGTTTGAGGGATAACTTCCAGAGAAGGAGATTTAAGGAATGGCGTTATATGGGACTTTGTGTAGGATGTAAAACCACTTAAACCTTAAGTGTGTCAAGTCTTAGGAAGCCAACGTGACACGGTTTCTGTAACAATACATTGACCCTCTCAGCCTGATGTGTAAGGTTGTGCTTTACCGGGGGATCACATAAAGGTGGCGGATTATTAATTTAGTAAATATTAAATCCTTTTCCTGAAGAACTGCCATTGTTGTTACCAGCTGTCGGATTAAACAAGGTAAATGCCGATTACATTAAACCTATCCTCTTCCTCCTACAAAGCTGACGTAATTCTGTTTAGGCATTTTGTACCGCAAAATTATTGAATGGGAGGTTGTAAGTGGTGAATCTGTCGGACTATCATTAGATGAATGAGTAGCTGTTCGCCTTCAAGACAGCTTGTAAATTTACTCATAGGTGACACCCTGAGCAGTCAACCATGATGTCAGAATGAGATGACAAACGGTCACCTGAGTCAGAGGTCTTGGGGACCCTTGGCCTGGGCACAATGTTGTCGTATAAAAAGCTTTGTAGGAGAGGGCATTGTTGCCCGGACACTTAAAATTCAGTTGCAATAGAACATAGAGAAATGGTTGCCTTTACTTTCAGTTATTGTCATACCTGTTTATGTTATTGAAAACACTGGTGCCCGAGCAGACCTACTATAAACTGGCGGTTCGTTCAGAATGCGAAGAAACGAAAGTAGACAGTACCTTACGAATGACCATTCATTTAACATCAGAGTTCTTACCACTTTATTACCGCACGTTGAGGATTATTTATGTCTGATACATGTTTGAGTCTGGAAGATGAATTAGCATCCCATGATTGTCGTACGGGGCGCCAAGATAAGTAAGTCCTAATGAGCTGTCTTGTACACAATGTCCATGTTGACGATGTTCATAAGGTGGCTTCTGGATGAATACACGCTCTCCATGTTGATGGCTGTGATATGATCTCTGTGGGAGAGACGCACTTACTTTCTTGGTCTGTCATATCTTGCTGTTCCATCCTTAACTTGCAGGTTGTCCATTAGGTGGTTGCTGTATGATGGTCCATTCAAGATGGCAGTGTTGAGGGACCATGTTCGCTTGCAATCTCTTCGTTTGGACGTAGGACTTGGGGAATCATCCTTGACACAAGATGTTAATGCTAGACACATAGAGAGGTTTCAAGATCGGGAGTAAGCTAAAACTTTACTCCAGCCGGATTCTAACACCAGTTGTCAACGGGTGCCTGTAGTCATCGGCTTGTAGTTGTTATAGTGTCTATTTGAGGACAGCCATGTCCAAATATTTCTACAGACCAAAAACTATGTAGCCAGGCTATATGATATTTAGTTATTATTATTCAATCTGCAATCTTGATCTTTATCACTACCGCAGAGTACATTGTTTTGTAAACTACCTTGTTCCTCTTTGTCACTTCAATTAATTACTGTATATGACATCAATAGGGTGGTCAGGTTCGCTGACTTTGCTGACGCATAGATTGATGTTCATGACGTTGATCACTGGATTACCTGATTATTGTTCATGACGTTGATCACTGGATTACCTGATTATTTACAGACAGCTGCCATATAGCTGGAATGTTGCAGAATGCGGCGTAAACTCAGGAACAAAGGAACACACAGTGAAAGTTAACTGTCCGTGCTTGTTGTGTGAGGTGTAACGTAATATGGCGACTGCCTGAAAAACATCTGCACACTGTCTGCTGGGAAAAAGTTCATTACTACAAATCCAAAACACAAAAACTGTCGCAGTTGCCTTGATCTAATGCGTAGGTTGTATTCTTATGTTGTATTCCACCCACCTCTACGACATTAGAATGGCATTAATTCGTTTCACCGGCCTACCTTAATACCTGGTTGAGTGAATACATGCCATTACATAAAGTCTACAATCGACATGGACATTTGCCATGAGTGATCAGTGTATTAACAGATTTCCAAGGGGCTGTTGAATGACTGCCTAGAGATGTCCAAGAACCGCATTTCAGAGATATTTTCAAGCAAAGCCTTATCGCATCACTATACACATTGCCAGTCACAAGGGCTGCTCACTCAGTGACGAATGTGGGTTCTTTTATTAGAACAATGTAATTGAAACCACTTTCAGACAGTGTGTATAAGACTTGGTTTCATACTACTCACACGATTGTAAACTCATGATCACGTCTTACATTTGTGAAGCAGACTTAATTTTCCTAAATATTTTAACCGTTGACGTTAAGACATAAACCAGATATTTCTCACGACAGGAAGGTGTTCTCTGCTTTGGAACAGTATCACACAACCATTTCTGACAACTGAAGAACTGCAATGTTCTTTCTGCCATCCACAGAATTACGATATAAATGCCAATCCAGTTGTTGCAAAACTGTCACCCTTGCAATGTGTGTGTAGTGAAATAAATATATGAGAAAAAAAAAAAACATTTGTCGACTAGTGTCAGGACCAACTCACCTATCACAAATACAAGTTATTCCCTGAATGTCTGAATTCGATTAGCTCTGATTTTCTTTATTTCATTCGTGTGATCAATATTACAACGATGCATAGTCAAAAGAATGTGACTGTTTTACCTGGCTTGCGCATTTTTCTGTATCCATATGGGGAATAAACTGTTATACGCATATCAAACGAACTTGAAATATGAACACTGGGTGCGCCTAAGAGTTACTTATGTGTATTTAACACTTTCGACTTCGAGATAGGACACTTTCATTCGAACAACTGGACGAAGGCCAAGTGTCTGTCCAGAACTAACATCACTGCCCTCCTTGTAAGGCTCGTCATACACTAACTTCGTGAAGGCACGGGGAAGTAATAACGTACAAAGAAACTGCAGGTAGGACAGACCCCGGATCTGTATGGATACCTATATAGGGAATGATCTTGCTCCAGTCTGCTGTTTTACATACATCATCAAAATTCGATAGTTAATTCCTGTTTCGGTCCGCGCCATGCCCCCAGTATCATTTATTAATGCGACCGGATCGTAGTTTTTGTTGTGTCAAAAGAGCAGAGCACCCATGACCAAAGGGCCACATATGTCAATCAAAAGGTGAAACACGAAAGCCACGCAGACCAAGTTGGATATGTCAAACAATAGTGGAATTTCAGCTCTACAGAAATCCGACTTTATTAGATTACTGTCTCATTTAGCAAAGAGCTAAATCCTTCATGCTCAGGTCAGTTTGAAAGGAAAAAGGAGAGGTTTTTGCACAAGTTGGGTGATCCTTCTCAATTTACTCGACAAATGTCTGGTCCTATAGAGAGAGAATTTGGGAACGGCAATCGATACTTCACCCACGGGAAATGAACAAGTATGCTTGAAAAAATATGAATCACGGACGGCTTCTTTTGGCTTTGATCTTATCTTTGGTGGAGGAAATCTCAGTGTACGTGCAGTTTGTCTAAAGGAATCAGCATCTGTACTACTATTGATGCCTAATGTAAAAGTGTCTTATTGCTGTAGCAGAAGCCGATACAATGGAATGTAAAGATGTAATCTAGGCACGCTAATATCTGCATCTTGGGACATTTCATTGCTTTTAGAGGGCATAATATGTGTCCAGAAGTTTACACTAGAAGACTCCAAATGAAGACCGTTATCTCAGTACACGAGATGTGAGAGACATTGGATACTTTGGAAGCAAATAACTTCAGACAAAGTCCTTTCTGAAGTGTTCAGCCCGGTGTGCCGGAGGAAACAAATATCAATACATTCACAAATGACATCGTCTAACATCTATACTTCTCTTAAGCTAAACCACTAAACAATGTTTACAAATTGCTGCAATATTTGAATATTTCTCTTGCGTTATTGTTTATTCAACATGCTTCAGTAAAGCTGCTTGTTATAATCGCCTTGAAAACCGTAATTATTGGACCAACAGCTGGTTTGACGTTGGACTCCATCATGTCATTAATTATACCCTGACCACGATTTGTGTCGAATACAGATCGATTGATTGCTCTCATAATGTAACTGATCAAATATTATTCATAAACTGCCTGGCAAAAGAATGCATACATCCACGTTTGTTTGATCGTTGTGGGTATTCAAGTGGCCATCGTGGTGTATTTGATATTATATACATTTATTGTAGGCGATGCTTACATAAATATGACTCCAGTAACTAGTGACTGTCTGTGATTAATGTGTCCTTTACGTATCATTCAGCTTTTACACCAACAACCGGTACCTGTTCATGTCTGGAGCTAACACACCAGTGATGGATATAACGATGGAGTGATTGACATACAATCAGACAGTATCCAGGTCGTTTAGTCGCCTCCTACAACTATGCACTGAAGAAGACCCATTTGAGCCTGGAATCTCATGCGACATCTGATGTGTGGACTCAACGGAAATTGTTCGAGAATGGTTTGGAAATACTGCCATAAAAAGTATTGGAAAGATATCTTGCACAGGACCTATAAGGAGAAGCAAGTTTCAGTACATCATAAAAAATACGTTTTTTTCAAGTCTCAGCAAACGCATTTATGGCATGCTATGAAACCAATGCCAGGCTTGACATTATTTTCATTTTATCGTAACATAATAATTGCATGGTTTGGTTTGTTGAAATTCTGCAAGATCAATATTTAAAAGAAGCTTTAGAGTATTTCTTTCTTTCTAACGCAAAACACTTGACCTAATGTTCTTTGAGAAGATAAAACAGCAATGACGGGTTTTATCGTAAAATGCAGAAGTTCTTGGTTGTATGTTGTACAAACCATAAATTCAAGAATTTTGCTACGCTTCGTGAAATATTACCAGCCCTTAATGGAATACGTATTAATATACAGTGGTTTACCATTAGAAACCAATGCCACCACAATAAAAGAGTGATTGTAAATTGCATGAGGTGATCCGTGGAGAGAGATTCCTGCTGTGTGCAAGGATCACTTGCAAGGACTAGTCGGACTAAAAAATGTAACGAGTGTTTTATGAGAATAACGCTTGTGTGCTCTGGCGTCAATGTTATTGACAAAGTCGACCATTATTCTCTAACATGACGAGAAGAATTGGACTCGTGAGGCAGCAACATGCAGAGCACATTTTCTTTTGACAGTTTGCTTGTACACTGCCCGTTACATAGCGTGTCTCAACGGACCGCTTTTGACAGGCAGCTGAGTTTGAAGAATTGGGCATGGGAGACAGAGGGAATACAGAGCATATGTGCAGCGTTTATCGCCGCTGCTTTGACCTCCGTGTCAGCGCTACCGCTGTGGGACAGAAATTTACAATAAAAAGATAACTGTTTGGTTATCGCTTTGCAATATATAGACATTTCCGTGGGTAATCTGTCGTTGGTGAATGGGTGTTTTAAGTTTACGACCATGTAAACAGAAAATGTATGTACATTGCATTAAATGTTCAACACCTACGGATGTCTCTGTCATCACAACCGTTGTAAATGGGGTATGGTTGTCTGTGCCTGTTCCGTCCTGAAGGACGGAAGTTAACTTTCATGAAAGACGCATCCACAGTGATTAATACTCGATTGCATGACCATTGATCGGACATGTTGAACACTTAGCTGTAGAAACGGTATAAAATAAACCCACACATACATATAAATCGTGGTCTGAAGATGACCAGGAAACAAAGACACAAGTATCAAGTTGTCTATACGTTGCAGTAACATGCACGTAGCTTACTATTGACCAAATAATCTGGTCGGAATCTATTTTGAGCACGACAAATACGTTCATACTCTATGTTATGATTCCATCGCTAACTCGAAGATAGCACGCACGTTTTGATACATTCACAATTTTACAGCAGGGCATCTGCCATAAAATCCATATTAAATGACGGGCAGTTTACATGGCATAGGAGTTTCTTATTAGTGACGGCCGTTGTGTCATCCTTATCTCGCTCATCCCTACTCTTTCCATCACTCACTCCTTTCTCCCCCGACATGTGCTGACGTTTGGCAGCATTTGGAGTATGGAGGAAAGGTCCCAGCAAAAAAATTATGATCAAATGAAAAAAAAACAATGAATCAGGCGATGAGGCTCATTTTGAAGCAGTCACCTCCTCTGTGAAACGGCTCTGAATACACGAGATAGATGTTCTTACAAGGACGCCACGCATATCAAGGAAGGATTCGATCTTCTCAGCTTAGTGTGCGCTGCGTTATGAGGTCATGCTCCGTAGAAGACGGATCTGTGAAGTGCCAGGGGGTCATAGTTTCTAGCTGAATGATGTTACTGTTGGGATGATGCAAGGACCGTGTACAGGAGGCCTGTTACCTCCTCCATCATATTCACTGTCACCTGGTTTTTTGGTTTCTTGAAGACCCTGTCAACTAATGACGGTAGTCTTGAACACCCGGTCCAGTGTTCTGTTACGACTTTCTTCAATATTTACATGATCTACATTCACCTCTATCATATACACTTTGTATGTTGTGCTATTGCGCACATTAGAAGTCCAAATGTCACAGCAGTTTCTATTTATTATATGTCTCTATGTCCATACACTGATGGAATAAGCATGTTTTCATCAACACAACGTATTATCTTTGATTTCTCAGCATTTAGCCATTCTCGTTGAAGCGTCTAAAAGTGCATGTGTCTTTGAGTGGGGATTTCCCCACAGCGGGTTACTAACATGGATCGAGTATTCGCTCTGCTGTAGTGACTTGGATGAATATTCGACATCGTGCCTCAACAACAGAGGCGTTGGCCAGAATAATAATAGCTACGACCAGCTATGAACTGCTGGTTTATCCAGATTAAACTGTTTGTAGGTCGACGTGAAATTTAATTCTTTATTAGTGACTTACTTATCAAGAAAGTGAAATACTGCCACAGCAATATGCTGGCACTTTACGGTTGCCCATCCTTCTTTATGTCAGTCACATGAGTCACGTACTAGGCATGCAGTATGTTATGAGACAGTAGATAGCCGACCGTATGTTCAACTTTTCAAGATATTTAATACCTGTAGTAGTGCAATAGTGTTCGGACATGACAGCAGTCCTTCTTTTCCCGAAATATTGGATGTGTCCACTTTTATGAAAACACAATAAAGTATTTTATCAAAATAGTTTATTGTTCTGTCACGCCTGATATGTACACCCATGGAAAAAATCTGTAAAACTTGCACAAAATGGCACAGAAAGCTATTATAATACATCAATATGTACACGTGAACAATCTTTGACACATCGATGGCAACACAATAAGCACATAATATTGCACAGGAAGCAGAGATCGGCGTTACGCTTGTACCTGATTTGGCTTTGTAAGAAGATCATTAAGCAGAAAGATGAAATCAGTCTACATATATGACTACATGCACTTTGTAAGTTTGAAATATACCTTTCATAACACTGATATACGACAAGGATTATAAACAGTGGTGGAATTTTCATGTTGAAATTGATACGCTGCATTTAGCGGTAATATTAGAATGAAACACCCATGACTAAACATTTAAGAATCAGACTGACTATAGACTTAGATGCAGACCAAGAATGAAATGTATGATAAGAGTTTAAATAACCTTCTTATGAATAATTACTTGACCGTATATGTTATAGCCATTGGCCTTTTGTGATTAGTTTCTGACTGATTTACCGCTGACGATATGAGGCTGGAGATTCAGCAGGATATTTGCCCTTCCTGCTATTGAGCACAACTGCGTTTTGACTGAGGAACACTGCCAAACGTGAACATAATTCCGCAGTCATATCGGTAACATGAAGGTATCTCCGCCATTGTGTTTGATGCCAGAAAACATACCACATTATCCTATCAAGGCCCTAAAGACTACATGTTCAAAGGCAAGGCGTATATTTTCAGTACTTATTACACAACCATGATGAAAAACATTGCACATCAGAGGAGTCAGATTAACATCTCAAAACAACTTAGCTCTGTGCATGGTACATATGAACCTATGGCTGCTACGGGATTGTGTGTGTGCCAGTGATTTATGAGAGTCACCATCAAAACTAAAGTAAACACATTTGGTCAAATGCTATCATGAATTTCATATTTTACATAATATACATCTAAAAGCATCTAATCATCCTACAGCAGTACTCCACTGAATACTGAATATTTGTCTTCAGCATATGTGTGTGTGTTGACTCAATAAATAGTAATCATAGTGAGATATGAGCGTATGTCGCACAACTTTCAGAGGACGAATGAGTGAAGGAAATGTACAGATAATTAATACGTTTCAATAATGGAAGTATCTCAGGTAGATTCCCATTCAAGGAAACTGCCTGTAAGGGACAGGTATCACTGAACAAATATATATGTCCATCAAAACCAGCTCAACGTCATACATGTGTTCGTAGATTTCATGCAAGATAATGGTACCAAGATTAATTGTACATATGTTTACACACGACACATTATAGCCAAAATGGCATAATGATTTAAAACAACAAACAAGATCCTTGCTATAACTGTCTTTGAATTGTCATGGTATATTATGCATACAACTACATACGAAATCATCAAGTTAGTTGCAAAATGCTTTGCAGCCAATCACAATGAGTGTACATGTTCCAGAATGAGCAAAGTTAACATTGATTTGTGAACATGAACATTTCAAGACTCATATTCAGGAAACTACTTCTATTTTGTTCAAATTCTTGATTAGTCTTTCTATAAAATAGCATTTCAACGTTGATTATCAACTCGTGACAAACTCCCGAGTTTTAAACACAGATTCTCATCATACCATAAGAGGTAAATTCAACGTCTTATACTCACGTAGCACTGGATACATATGCTCTGATATGTGGTATAGTTTGACTCAAAGGGAGACTACTTTATAACAGTTACGTAGCATGGCCTGCGATGATCTGTCCAGTGGCCTCGTTATGTACAGGAAGCAATGAGGCATGGTCCAGTGGAGAAGTGCAAAGTCTTCTACTTTATTCAACTTTCATGGCAATACTTTGACTCAAACACCTGTTCAGATACTCAACCGTATTTCCATGCACGATGAAGATGAACCCCCGCAGGATCTCTTGTGGTTGGAATGGTACTTCCAGTAATGGCACCAAATGAACGTAATCTATTGTACTCGTTACTTGTCCATCTGATGATTCATGCAAATCTTGCAAATGTGCCATACATGGATTACATTCAGTGGTTGTTGATGTTGATATCTGTCACCCCGAAATTATAAATGGATAAGGCAAATCACTGCTTATCCAGATCCATTCCAATTCTTCCAATTGTACGAACCAATGCATGAGATACACACATCCTTTAATAATCGCACACATGTCACAACGTGTTCATAGCTTGCACCAGGGTAATTGAATACATCACACACAGAAAAACAACTGCAGTTGGAATGTTGAATGTCCCTGCTTGATTGTCGTACTTCACTGAACCCGTGCCATATACCCCTGGAAAAGAGAGAAAATATATGACTAAACTCGAAAATTGCTTTGACAAAAAAGGCATTTTGTTTCAGTAAAGTACTACGCCAGTCCGCACTACCACGGTGTTTGTTTGTGTGTTTGTACTTGAAACCATAAGAGGAGAAATAACTTTCTGTCGTTATTTCTGGAATTTCTTTACATCCATCAAACCATCCATCCGTCTTCACAAGGGCTACATTCTGCTTGTTTAACCATTACAACATAAATACATTTTGCATAACTTCAAAACCCATCTCTCTTCCTGCTCTGTTTCCCAACATTCGCATTTCGATGCACACATCCTCCCTCACCCGTAAGACTAGCACCTGTGGGATTCTTCTTGACGGTTGTTCCACTTTTTGGTGTTTTTGTCCCAGGGAACGTTCCCTCCCTATGTTTTCCTCGGTCACCTTTTGGCCATGTTTTGGGAGGTGGGTATTCCTTTCCACCTTCACCGCTGAAATAAATGGTTTGCCTGATGAGTTGTGTTGTAGTCGGTGGTGTTGTAGTCGTCGTGATGGGATATACCTCTGCAACAAAAAGTGACTGCATGAATAAAATGCTTGCTCGTCATGCTGTTGTCCCGCGTTCGATTCCACCACATGGGTACAAGTTGTGTCCCCAGCTGTCATATTCCTGGAATATCGCCAAAAGTAGCATAAACCATCGACACTCATTTTTTTGTGGAAAGAGAGAGATCTGAAGTTACTGAATCTTTATTATGCATGAGTGAGTGAGCTTCGTTTTACGCCGCACTCAGCCATATTCCGTCTGTAAATAATCTAGTCCAGACCAGGCAATACAGTGACCAACAGCATGAGTATGATTAATTGGGATATGATGACATGTGTCATCAAGTAAAGAGAGACGACCATCCCATACTATGTATGACATGGTTACAGGTATTTAAGTATATGCAAGTTTCATTGTAAAGACAAACACTTTATGTGATTATATCTGATCACTTTGTGATGATTTTAGTTATAACTGTATGTTATCCATTCGTGCGATATAGATTGTGCCCCGGTCCGTAGAACCGACCCGGGACCAATGCGTTTGGCATTGACTCATTACAAAGACGTTGAAAGAAACACATGGCAATATAAGTACTAGACCGGGAAAACATTTTGCTGAAAACTTCATTGAAACACCATGTTTAACGTCAGTCGTGTTTTGTCCAGATTTAGCTGACATTATGGTTCTTATTACTTTTGAAGAGAACTTATTACAGGCAGAGTTAGCTTTACATTCGACGTAAACATACACGAAAGTGCCTTATACAAACGATCGCAGGTGTGTAGATGATACAGGATGAAGTCTAAATCCAAGGACATCCAACATGTTGTCACATACAACACGACAAAAGAAAGAAAGGCTGCAGTTGTTTCACGTTCTGAGGTTAACTTCTCATTGTAAGATCCCAGCAGTCACGTGATGGTGTTGGTTCAAATACATGGAGCTGAGTTGTAACCGTTTTCTACTAAATTAGAAATTATACTCCCTAATGACGTTACAGTAATACATTTGTAAATCCAAATAATTATTCTCTTTGTATTGAGTGTAGTGTTTTGAAACACTGAAACCCATCTCAGCCATGGTAAGCACATATACAAGGCATCCTACCGTATAACTCCATCACTTCCGAGGCACTTCCCATGCTGTTGGACGCCTCGCATACATATTCCCCGAAGTCGTGCTTCTGAATATTCACTATCCTTAAGCTCAGTGTAATTGTTTGTGGCCCTTCGTTGTATACATCGAGTTCGTGTTTAAAATTGGGATGAAGTTGTTCTCCGTTTTTCTTCCACATGGTCACTCCGAGGGGTGAGGCGGTAATCCTGCATTCTAGTATCGTTTCTCTCCGTAGCTGCTGTCCGATCCGTGTAGTAAACAGGTGTATTTCGGGTGGATCTACAACAACATTGCATATGTGTGATATATGTGCACCAATAATGGATTCCCAGTCCATAGACGGGTTTATTGATCATGTAAATATGTCTAGGACAAGTAATTACTATTTGTGAGTCATGACTGATAGGTACCGAGATTGATTTAATCATTGCTGCAATTATGTTCGTTTGGTTCAGGTTGACATAACTAACTTTACAACGAGTATTTTAAACATATTTACAAATATTTATGATAAAAAGGGTGATACTCAGAGCAAACCTGATACTAAGAGTAAGTCTGGGGCTCCTTTCATGAAACAACCTTTACTAAGGTTAACCTTAACACCTATTTTTTTATCATTGCAGTTAGGTTACCTTAGTGACGTACCATCACCTTAGTGCTTTGTGAAAGGAGGCCCTGGTACTAGGAGTAAGCCGGGTACTAAGTAAAGGCCTAGTGCTGACGATAAGCCTGCTACTAAGAGTAAGCCTAGTACAAGAGTAGCCTGCTACTAAGAGTAAGCCTAGTACAAGAGTAGCCTGTTACTAAGAGTAAGCCTAGTACAAGAGTAGCCTGCTACTAAGAGTAAGCCTAGTACAAGAGTAGCCTGCTACTAAGAGTAAGCCTAGTACAAGAGTAGCCTGTTACTAAGAGTAAGCCTAGTACAAGAGTAGCCTGCTACTAAGAGTAAGCCTGGTACAAGAGTAGCCTGCTACTAAGAGTAAGCCTAGTACAAGAGTAGCCTGTTACTAAGAGTAAGCCTAGTCCTAGGTGCACGAATGATGGCACAACAATACGGCACTTTACATTCCTGTGTAGATAACGAAAGCGTATTACCAATTCCCTCCCATTCACAACAGAATTACATAAATGTCGTTGATGAGACTGAAGCAGAAACAGAAGACTCACACTCGACTGTAACCTTGATCTGCCTGGTTCGGGCTGGTGGCACTGTATTGTTGGCTACGCATTCATAGGTATCAGCACACACGCGCGATATGTTGCGAATCAGCAGTACTTGCCCTTCGTGCCCGACCTCTGCAAAGGTGAATTCACTTGCTTAGAAATTGGGTATTTTATTAGGACATCCAGACGCTCTTTGGCGTTAATTAAGAAGTCGTATTTATATATCTCAAGCGCGTAAAAAAACATAATATTATCGACAATGTACAAGTGATATCACATTATGAGGCGTGGGGCATTGAAGGGGCGTTTGATCTACTGCAAGAGAAAGTAATTTAACACAGGGTGTGTAATTTACCAACTTGATGCAATCTCCATGTCAGGCGAGAACCGTATGTATTAATTACAATTATAGCTTCCAGTTTCCAAATGAAGCAGGCGATGTAAATCTCTCTCATATCATGTCAGATTATCAGGCGATGAAGGGGGTCTCCCATAATTACAACTATGTTCTGTGACCAGAATGACTTACGCTTTACGCTTTCGGTGATTGTGGGATGATGTTCGCTGTCATAAGACAACAACAAACGAAAACTAGTGAGCTGACCTCATGTCTTCGTACGGGACTCGATAACGATTTCTCCTTCATACACGACCTTCTCCTTCAACCGACTACAGTGGCTGTATTTCAGTAATACAGCTGTGACTGTCTGTTGACTTTACTTACTCTCCTTCTTCTTGGTACTCCATACATTGAGCCTGTACCAGGTGATTGTTGGCGTGGGGATGCCGGTGGCGTTACACATCAACTCAACGTTGTCACCTGTTCTTGCTTTCACATCATCAGAATCCGAGTAATCAATTATATTTGGAGGAACTGCAATGGAAACAGATTCAGCTGAAGTTACATGTAACTTAGGGAGAATAATGTGGCTAAACAAATTTGTAATAATAATTATTTACTGATTGCACTGTTTACAGAGACGCATGTGATAATACGTACCTTGAACCACAAGTTTCACCCTTTTAGATCTGACTGGGTCTGTATTTATTTGACACTTGTATTCCCCACTATCAGTCACGGACACATTCCTGATGTGGAGATTCCAGTCGCTGACAAATGGCCTTTCAACACTAATGCGCATGTCCGTTAAAACCCTTCTGTCCTTGACACTTATGACAGTCTGTATGGGATTCTGCCACAATACCTATGGAAACAAACATACACACGGTCATTAGACAAACATTTGAGCTAAAATCATTACCATCAATAACAGTCATTAGGCAATAAACAAGCACACACAATACAGTGTCATGTTACCACTCCATGTCAGTTAATAACAAACAAGCACACACAATACAGTGTCATCTTACCACTCCACGTCAAATTTAAACAACAAAGCCGATGTCCTCGAACACCTAATATATGTTGTTCTGTATTCACATACAAGGATGGCTGCCTGTAATTATATTACCCATCCACACAAGTATGGTTACATTTAGTGACACGGTGAAACAGGAGATGCTTCATAGAAAAAAACAGGGGAAAAAACACTTAAAGCTAAGAAAATTTTGCACCCTAATTGTTGAGGACAAGTGCTTGTCGTGGTATTTCAGTCCTATCCTCTGGGTATCTTTCTGCAATTTAATGTACACGTACTACATTATGTTTCAGAGGCCGCATTAGGGACACACTCTGAACAATGTCCTGATCAACGCTCAACTGGCCTTCGGGGTTGATGGTCTAAACAGCTGGAATTTGAAACTAAATGTCAGAAACCGATATCAATCGTTTTATTTTGATATATGATTAATTGTCACGTTTCGAACAATGCACTTGACAATTCAGGGAATATATCTGCAGGCCTTTTGCTTTAGGTACATCAAGTGTAACCCCTGCAAGACAAATCACGTACAATATACGACGAAACATATCGAATTTAGATTAAAGCAGCTGTGATAACAGAGATGGGAATGTATAGGGTATAACAGAGGAGATATGGGTTTTCTGGAGATAAATTGTTCACATAATCTTAGACATTTCAACCGTCACCGAGCCTCGGTGACGCTTGATAAGTGTAAATGATTTGGAATTATATGTCTAACACCTTTCAAAGTCATAGATAATCAAAGTCTATTATGAGTTAAAGTAAAGACCACGCAATAAACAGCATGTACAAGTATTATGTGTTTGCAGATTAACAGGTTAATGTGTCACTAAGCCGTGCTATGTACTATCCTGGCAATATTCACCACAGCTGTATCAATGTACAAGCCGGTACGCTCACAGAAATCTGTTAGATATATGAACCAGTGCTACTAACCAAATCCTATATAAATGTGATGCATATTTTAAGGGTGTATCTATACAACCCGTATGTATACAAATACAATGTGTCGTGGTGACAGTCTCCATTAAATAGATGCCGCTGAAATTTATTTGTTTCATCTTTCTGGTCGTAGTTGATGATTCGCATCGAAATTACTTTTACTGGAATCTTCTTGCAAAGATATACATGTAAAGTTAATAATCACACATCATACTGGCATTTTGAATTTCTAATTTCAAAGACATTACTTCGTTAATATTTGGTGAAAATTTCATTAAGATGCTTTGAAGACAACATTAGCGATAGATTGACAGTCACTTGAGAGGTTTAATTACTTTCCAAATTGACCAATACTCACACGAGACAAGAGCGAGTACAATTTCTAATCAATATAAAAACTATACCTCGTGACGTCTTTTATTTCAGGTGGACGCCGTATTCCTTACAGTCAAAGTAATCAATTCCTTGCGCTTCGTATTGGCACGAAAGGAACAAGCGCATGACTATATGTTTCCACGTGCTGTTGCCTATAATCAGTCTTTGTATAATAAAGGTAGTTGGTCTTGCCTGTACGATGAATAAGATATATTTGCTGAAGGGGGCGTCCCTTAAACTTGCTGGTGGTAGAAATATAATAGGGATAAGTAAAGAAGATATATGTCAGTTTCGCAACAAGAGTTCTGATTATCTAATGCTTGGCAATAAATGAACATCAAGGACGAAAATGAGTTTAAGGACTATGCAGAGTGACAGTTAAATGAACACGTAACAAGGTACACATGTCGGTTTAGACACAGTACACGAGACAGGAGTGTTGTTCAAACACATGGATATCAATTTGTATACGATACTGAAAGCATGACAAACGTAAGGATAAATTCAAGTTCTGTCAATCTAATCAGTATAATCTATATAACTAGGTTAAGGCATAAAGTCGTTGAATGTGTGTATCTAACTAGATATAAGTTCTGTCAATCTGATTAGTATAATCGATATAATTAGGTTTATGCATAATGCCTTTGAATATGTATATCTAGCTAGTTCTATATTTGACGCACCCATGTTGTTTTTGTTGAGAAACGTAGTAATGGAATCGAGTAAGAGTGAGTTGTATCAGGCCGTCTGATATGCAAGTCCATGGTCACATGACGTGCGCACTCACTCATTGAGAAGCATTTCCGTCATCTAAGGTGCCCTTATTCGCCACTGCTTTGCTGCGCCCCTTCGTTGTTCTAAGACGTAACTGTATTTTATGCCGCACTTCATACTACGTTAATAACACTCTTTGCAAATAAGCCATTCACAAGAAGACACAGCACGGTCACAGTTGATTATAATTCTATATTACTGATGATGCCCAATTATTAGCGCTGTCGGTGGAAATAACCGTAAAATAACAGACAGACATACAGATATAACACACACACACACACACACACACACACACACACACACACACACACACACACTGACCATCCGATCCTGTTAGTCACGTCTTACTACAAACATAGGTTTGAAAAGTGCTTTTTCTTAATTTTCCAAATGACAACCCGATATGCGACAAACAAGACTAAATATCTGTTTGGCATTGTGTCTAATAATGCGAGACATTTCTTACACTGTACTGGTCTGCATAGCCTTCTGTATACTTGGGGTCCACGGAACATGGCAAGATGGCGGTGGAACCTGAAATGACCTTGACCGTGAGAGGTGTTTCGTCGATAACTCTGTCGTCTTGAGCAATTCCTGGAAACAGAATTTGAGATATCTTAAACTCAGACACGGTAATACAAAATATCTTTGTAATATGATATACACACTTGGGTAACCAAGGCATATATTTCATTACTGGAAACATGAAAACAATACATCAGTCCTGAGTTTGCGACATTTGAAGAGGTAACTGATATCACCTAAACATTCAAATAACAAAGACGTCAGAGGAATTAAGATATCCTTAATTGGTGAATTGCGTCATGTATTCATCACACATTAAATGTAGAAGTTACGTAACTACCAATACCGGTCTTCATCCTCCATAATACTGTGTCATATTCCAATTATATAATGTCATTCAACCTATCAGTATATTCACTGTAGCGTCGGAACCAAAGTATGGGCCTAGCGATATGCTTAATTATAAGTATTGTTTAATCCACGTATTTCCAATCCTGTGCATAAATATATAAGTAAACTGATCTCATTGATCCTGGATCGTTATATATTCTCTCGGTGGGCAGTTGAAGACTAACACATTTCTTGTACGTGAATGTGTTTCTCAACTATACGTGTCGCCTTCTGTATTTCGCAAATCTAACTTTCATTTCAAAACTTTATCTCGGCGATTGCATAAGACTTTTTCATGTGATAAATACCCTTGCCCCTCGTTTTTAGTTCAATTCACCGAGAGGCGGCTAAAATGGACGTACAGTTAGATTACAATGATGGGAGAGAGGAAACCTGTGCTGAGCTAGAGATGAGTGAAATGGAAGTCGTGATGTCACGTTTGAATCGGAGTCATGGTATTCACACTCATAAAATCAAACAGAGATACAGTGCATTGGGTTACTGAGGTCTGTTTTCTTCTGTTCACCTTCTACATCTATGATAAATTTATTGATTTCCCTTCAGTTGCATATGGAGACACAAACGCCAGATATGTTACCATGGTAATTAAATACAACTCGCTTCCGATGAATCTCTTTATTTCAGTTTTAAAATGTCATCGTCCGTTTCCTCAGTCCTAAAGACTTGTAAACAGTGAAGAGGTTTGTCTTGTACTTGTTCTATCAGTTGCAACACCACACACTTGCAGGTTTTCATAGATCAAAATCTAGTATAACACCGAGAAATTCCATTCCTTTGATATATGAACATTACCCGTAGGGGAAATAGCTCTATGTTCTCCTAGGACAATGGTACATTTGCGACACACTACTTCAAATGGATGCTTCTATTATAACATTGCTAAGGTGCCTTAAGATACTCCTGTCTCTTCTGATTAGTCCAAAGTAGTAATTCTAATATATATCAAAGTGGATAGCATTGGTGGACATCTGAGATGTCTTTGCAAAGTTTAATTCGCAACACTGCTTTAATGACTGGCTGACGTGTCTGTCCAAATACAGGGACGAAGACATTGCCAGGACGGCATCATGCATGACCACCATAAGAAGATCACATTACAATAACATGATTTACGATTTGGACAATATGTAGCACCACTTCAGTGTCATATATTACTGACAATTTCTGCAAGCCCCGAATGATGAAGACTCGTGTATTTAATATAGACAAAGTGTGGCATAACCTCCATAACGATGGGGCAGGGCCGTAAGCATGTCACCTTGGCCGTACCATCAGTTTGGCAATCAGTTGGAGACAGCACAGTTAAAGCACCATTTCTTCCATAACATTTCTGAAGTAACTTCCATGGACATATAAAATCAATACGTCCACGAAAACAACGAGAACTTCTAATCAATGTACTTCCTCTTCATCCACACACGACACTTGCGTCAGTAGCATTTCCGTGTATATGTCATTAAGGAAAATGTCATGTTAAATGAAATATACTTTGAACATTGAGTTTGACATTTCGTGAAGGGTACGACAAATTACAAATCACTTTGTCGTTTCTTTCTCGAAGACGGCCTCGATTGCTGTGCTTGCCCAGTTTGAGTATGATATGACTGCCATACATGAAGTCGTCTCATTTAATAGAATAATCTTTTTCACAGTTGCAAAGACCAAGAAGGGCGGGTATTACTCTCCTGTAACTGAAAAAAGTTACAATGTGCTGGACATTTAGGAATGCTGCTATATAATCTCGACGATCAAATATTCAAAAGTGATACATATGAAAGGTAAATGTGTCATTTCGTCGTTCGTTTCGTGTCAAGTTCCACCAAGCTTCATATCAAGTAATTGTGTACGTGTATATATCCGAGTCAGGTCAACTCCGTGATGAAGGTGTGTGTAGTAAGGCATACGATGTCACGAAATCACGTTACGAAATAACCTGAGTAGCAATGACTCAACAACCTAAAACAATTCATTTGGAACATTAATATCAAATACCTTAACCAGGGTCTATATACAAATTGCGTTTTAACACATGTACACCTGGAACTCATAAGAGAACACGCAGAGCATGTCCTGTAATCCCTGTCAAATTCTTAATGCCTATCATTGAGGCATACAATATTCGCAGGTCATAAATAAAATGGAGGTTTTGTATGAAGTTGTCCTTCCTCCTTGCAGCAAGCCCATTATAATGTTCACTCTGTTCTCTGAATAACCAACTAGATCAGAGGGTGTTGACGCATATTATCACCAAGCAGTCTGATCGTTACTCTCTATAGATCCTTGAACAACATGGCAACCGCTTCCAGTCTAGCCAGTGGATAGAGTTGCATAAATAGTGTATTCATGCTAATATAAAGTAATTGCAAAGTAAGTCGATTACACAAACATAATTCACTATTCACAGTCAACAAAGGCAAATAATGGGTTATTCGGCACATAATAATAGCCAAGGCCTCGCGATATTGACTTGCACAGCTTCAAAGATTTGGTCAAATTAGGATGATCGTAAATTAAAGCAATCGGCCTCTCATACACTGTTATGAGCAAAGTGAAAATAAACTCTGAATAATAACCATTGTAGCATTATAGAACGTTGTTTTAAATAGCAAAAGAAACTTGTCTTTGAACATCAAGAGTTCCCGCCTGCTCAAACGGGTGGTTTCTTCATAAAAGAGGCTTGACTTTCGCAATGGTTCTATTATTGACTGACTACAACGTGTAAGGCAAAACAGGAAACCTTTTCAAGCATTTGAGTTAAAATCGTGAACAGCACTTCATGAATTAATCAGTGAAACATATAACTGTAACAATAAGTCTTTTACAGCAAAACGATATACAACAATTTTGAAGTACGGCTGGTTACAACGATACAGTGTTTTAGTAAGATTCACCAATAACCATGCTTCTTCGCATGAATACATCAACGTACAAGTGATGATATTTTCAATATGTCCGTATGTATGCGTACCATATACACTAAATTACCATTGTAAGACATTGTGTACCTCTTCCATGACATTGATTTAGTTATTGTTCTTTATGAGAAGAGGATGTTCGTTTGCTGCTGGCAGGATTATCTGATGACCCTTGTCGGCAACATTGACATTAAACATTGACAAATCCCATTGTGACTTCAAATTTATTGCTGCCCGTATCGATGTGAAAAAACAGAACGTCACTTTCTTCCCAATCTTAATAATTTAGACCACGTCGAACTGACGACATGCGCTGTATCTCTGAAGAAGTCTTCCCCTTAACACATTTGGAATCAGTATCCCCAAACTGCATGGTCCGTCCGTCGTTTGTCTTATTGCATACACTGCACTGTCTGATATCATCAATGATCCACCACGTGACACATGTCGCCCTTCATGTCTCTCAACGTACATTCTACGTGGGCATTAGGTGTACCTAGGCTTGTCAACCCTATCTGTCTAACCTGGATAAGATCCATTATCCCCACATTGTGGATGATGTATACAGGAGGTATGACCCTCAATAACACAAACTAAAAGTACATATTTCCTGATCCATGGTATCAGTTTGGAAGATGCACGTTAAGTATTTAACAAGGATTTCATCTGACCTAGCCACGCACCACGTCGAGATCGATACAAAGCAAAATGACACACAGACTGAAGTATATGACAATACATGATTGGTGTGTACTCATTTCACTGGTGCAGCATTTACATTTGCTGCACAATGCCGTTGCTGATTAACAGAACCTTTTAATGCCAGGGGGTTAAATTAATAATTTAATAAAATGGTTCGTGGAGTAATTTTAGCTTGTAGGTTTTGCGAAAGGATTATATCTGCATGACAGTATATCACGGAAGGCCGGTGTTCATTAATTGTTCATGTTACTTGACATCGATTAAAATTCGTAAAGGACTGGAAATAACACCGAAAAAGCCATGGTCATAAAATACGTTGAACACGCACCAAACACCCAAACATGTCTCAGTTTTCTAGGAACAAGTAAGTATCTATATTTTTCGGTTGGCAGATTATCATGGATAATTATTTTGTCGACAGCATGTCAGTCAGTGGGCGATTTCTGTCGACGTTTTTAGTTATATTGCGGAGGTCGAATATGACTGACAGGATACCCTAAAGGGACATGCGTCGTACACGGCAGTAACTCGTAGTTACTTTCTACGGGGGTGAATCTGGGATTCGAAGGAACAACCTGCAGATTTTGGAGGTGTCAGGTCTGTACCTCAAGATATTTCAGCTAATGCATATTGTTCAGAAAGCATAATTCGCTATCGTTCACCTTAATCTGCTATCCAGGGCGAGTACCAACTTCAACTCTACTTGAATATGGTACATGATGTTATTTAAACAAGAAAGGAGCAGATCCGTTGGGATGGATGTATACTCTTGTGCAACATGTGAGTTGTGTGACGATTGGCATACAAACAATGTATCGTCTGATACTGCCATTGTGTAAACTGATCTATCTATCTAAAGCATTGCAGATATTTTTTACGGTGAGATTTTCTCAGATACGTCTTAAAAGTTATGTTCGTCACAACATGAAACAACAGACCTTATCGGGTTACTTACTTTCAGGAAAACTGACAAGAAGTCTAATTGAATAGTGACAAGGAACTGTTATAATTGTTTTTGCGAGACTCGAATATCTGGAAACAATTTAAAATTCCAGGTTTTGCCATGGGCGAATAATGAGCTGAATGCCCAAACAGGAAATTCAATTTGAAGCAGTTATTATTCTTAAAAGCGATCCAATTGTGCTATGACCCCAGGTCCGATCTTACGTTTTTATGTTAATAGCCACAACCTATGTTAGTCTTTGAGAAGAAGAGACGGCATAGAAGCAGTCCCTGTCTAACTCTAGTCATCATCGCTGTGACACGCGGTTCAATTTAGTCTCCAAGGAATGCAAGTTCCGGTAAAAGAATAAAAATATTAACATGAAGAACGGAGATAAGGCCATGTTCAAACGAATTGATTTAGAAATGCAATTTACTATTTTTATTTCCTGAGTTTCGCACAACACCACAACTTTGACGTTTAAAGATCTTATGAAACGTCAGGAAGGGCCAGGCTTCATTAGTCATCGAGAGAAGGATTCAGAAAAGTTGTAAAAAACTAATGATTTCAGTAGGCCTTTCAACGATGTAAATGAATAGCATGTTATCGGTTCTGGGTGAGATGTATTGACCTACGATGACTGGTATATATATTGAGTTGACGATAAAAGTTTTAAGATATTTAACAGCATATATGTGCTATCATGTATGAAAAGTGAAATGGCGTTCATTCTTGCGGGAATATACACCAACGATCCGAATTAAGTGGACAGACAATCACAGACATATTCCAAAATGTTACCTTGGTTACGAAGCAAAGGGCAGCAACCATTTTTTTTCTCAGAAAGACAGTTGTATTGATTCCATTATAGTAACCCCTAAATTATTTCGCTCGCATGATCCAAGATTAGGAGTATCGCTTTCACAAAACATAAGCTACAGACGAATTAACTTGCAGAACGTCATATCAAACTACATTATCAGATGTCAACCAGCAACATAATGTTATTATATAAGTTAGTCAATGACGGCACACTATCACTACAGCGCCAGCTACAATGTTATTGCTGTCGTCAGTATAATTTGTATTTGACAAGTGGGTCCTTTGAAATTAGGCACATAATTGAAGAGGCGTGATAAGAGACACTGATTGATTGAATCAATATCACCCCACGGGCACATACTTTGAACCGGTAAATATAAAATGTAACCTGATATGGCCTCAATATTGTTTAAATCGATAATTTCGCAACCAGAAAAGTGTCTTTCAGTGACGATACCCTACATTATGAAAGGTCTTTCATCAACAATTGGGCATATAAACTTAACTCTAAACGTGAATTAATATGACACTTTTTCACAGGTCAAGAAGTCATGGACAGCGTCAATCACGCTAATTATTTTGCTCTATCTGCAGGAAATGAATGCATTTTACATTTAGATGGTGCGTATTTAGTTACAGCATAAATTATTTGTACTTTTCACACAGTGTATATGCCGTCATTGGGAACCAAGGCCTGGTTCTGTAAACCGTATAGAAATGAAGGAAAAAGCCCATATCATGTAATGGGACGTATCATTATACCAACTGCAGTCTTAAGTTTTGTTTTTTCGGTGAATCAGCGATAATGTGTGTGAAATCCCTATGCAAATTAAATGTCTCCTTTACTACAAGACCGATCGGAACTGGGGAAAAGAGTAAGAGGTAAATCATCTGATTCGTGCCCAAAGTTGCGATGAACACGAACTACAACGCTTTTCTATGACACTGATCCATAAGATTCTTTAATAAAAAAAGATCAATACGATATCAAGTTCACTCTAAATGTCATTAAGACCCTACATTAAGGGCCGGTTTGTGTCAGAAACTTCACAGGACACACCACTTCAAAATGTAATGACGGATATTAAACATCTTTCCTGGAAAAGGACACAAATGTATTGAATCAGTGGCTCAAACTGACAAGTGGCATTTGCCAGATGTATTGTCTTTCTATTGTTTCATCCTCAGCCTTTGTCGCCTCCCTCTTGAACGAGGGTTTAAAAGTGAAATCTTGCCAATCAATTGATTGTGGGGATTTCTGCTGATAGAGTAGGTCATATTCTATAGTACTGTGGATTTCTTCTTCTTCAGCTTGCATTCTTTATGGCAAACTGTTTCACTCATTTGGATTGGTGCTACTCGGACCTACAACTCAACGCTAAGCATGTAGTTGGTCTACTAATACAATACAATTTATCAGCTGTTTGTGTACATTGTCAGTCACAGCACACCCGTCATTACTCACACTGCACATGTCTGCTGTATTGTATATATATCTATAGTACCCCCATTTCAAGTAGATGTGTATGGCAGATACATAATTATAACTGTCAGATGTGCAATACTATATCTACCGGAATGTTTTTATGTTCAAGAAATGCTTACTTCAACCAAACAGGCTGGTGAATGCAGCTTATGCATAACATACATCCAGTGCAGCTTATGCATAACATACATCCAGTGCAGCTTATGCATAACATACATCCAGTGCAGCTTATGCATAACATACATCCAATGCAGCTTATGCATAACATACATACATTGCTTGTTAACTTGTATCGAAGCTATGCTTGAAACTATTACTGCCGATTACCACAGTTTTTTCACGGTCGATGTAATAAATTTAAACAATATGTGACTGGGTTTTTTTAGTCAAGAGATGACTCCTCCACTAATGTTATTTATTTATTTATTTATTTATTTATTTATTTATTTATTTATTTATTTATTTATTTATTTATTTATTTATTTATTTATGCTGATTGTTTATCATTTAACCATATATATTATGCATGCATGCAAACCAAGTATTCTGCTTATCTGGGTAAAGGTTAGGTAATCATCACCTACGAATAAAAACTAGTCGACAGTACAGTATAAGTTGAGACAAATTTTTATGTTGTTATGTTACCTCATGTACGTGACAGGTGCCATTTCGTTTTATAGTGCCCAAGCTCAAATGCCTCCAGAAAACAATATCTTCCTACTATTTTGCATCAGCTACAATGTATAAAAAGTATGTTTATATAATTCTGTGGAACACATACGCTTCTTTGTTCCAGCATAAGGGTTGTTTATGGCTGGACGACTACTATGAATTCCAATGTGTACTCTTAACAACATTGTGATAAGCAAGCCCGATAATATATGATAAAATAATGCAACATATGACATATTGCTCACAAGGCAATTCTTCTTACATAATAAATAATACACAAAACGTAATACACAGAGAGGAACAAACGTTTGTGATAAACAGTTAGGAAACAGATATCCACTACTAGGGATTTAAAATTTACTAACAGCAAAGACAGTACACATGGTTGTTGAAGAGCTTAAGGCAAAGACCGACGGTGTGTATGTGGTGTTGAATAGCTTAAGGCCACTTGGATATAACCGTTGTGATTTAAAATGAAATGCTAACTGGAATAATAGAGATCTTGGGTCGTTTAGATTTCGTTGTGGAAATTCGCATCGTAGACAAATACTAATGGCAAAAACAGAATAACAAGAATTTAAAATAATAACAAGAATTTTAAAAAGGAGATTGTGTGAAATTTGAGAGGGAAAATTTACAGCATTGTTTTTGTAGAAATCATCACTGTTCTCACATACAGATTCGACAATCTTTCTATCTGTCTTTGGTGGATTTCGCAAAAGAGAAGTTACAGTCTATGCATTTCAAAGAAATAGTAAATGCAACATTTACAAACCAAAATCAGTATCAAATGAAAACATGTTAGTTTAATAACTTCTGGAGGCGATATGATTCCGTACTCTGTGTGGTATCTGTAGTTTGAGAAACAACCACGTCATTTCCACTGATGGTCCTGAGGTATTTGTATTCAGTCACAAAGTGAACGACATCGCCGTTTAATGGTCACTGATGCTATGCTGGTGGCACTGATTCTGACATTGTTCTTATCATTCTTGCAGTAGTAACAATGTCGATCGATTTGCGTACTCTAAAAGCCCAACAATCAGTATGAAATGAATGTCTGGACAGTATATAGTATTTCCATCAACACTATCAACTCTGTATCTGCATACCATAGTAACGAAAACATTTTCGTGTTTTTTCTCAGGCAACACATTTTTGACTGTATCAATAATTTACAATAATAAAAATATATTGACGGTGGTTTTGATACTTTCTATCGGAATCAAAGACATTTCAGTTTTAATCAAAACAATGTGTTCTTTTCTCTTCTATACATGACGTTTCCCATGCTGTCAGCTTGTTATACGAGGACATGTCACCTTCCACGGGCTTCATGCAGCCTCCAGTCAAACTACACAGTCAACATCATGCGTCACGCTAATCCTATTTGTTTTGCTTCCTGTTGCCAAACAGTGTCTTCTGGGGCTTTGTCACAGTCTCAGTGCAGTCGTCCTTTGTAACGGAGGCAATATGTTTTTGTCCTGCCTCGCTGGAACATGGCTTGACATCAATCTAAATAAACATTCACCTTTCAAAGGTTGTCGTTAAACATGCATTGATGCAAAGCTAGGCATTTTGGGTTTTCAAAATGTGATTTAACATAAACAAATCTTGCTTGGATGTGGACATATCAGTTCGGTAGTTCTGTTCAACTCTAGTTGCCCATGTCGTTACTTTTTCCTTAATCATCCCACTGACTTCGATAATGCCAGATCTACCACGCGATACACACTCGCAAATCTATCAATCTATATTAGCACGGGAGTTAACTGCATTGCGGAACAAAATCAGTTTTATTTGAACAGTTTTCGATTCACTTACAAAAGGAGGAGCTCTTAATTGAATCGAAGATGCGTTAGCGAGATCACAAAGGAAAACATCTTTGGATAAGGAAGGGCAGAGTAATTGCCCTTGTCTAGGCGTAATTACTGTATTTAGATCCATATTAGAGTCCTATTATTCCCGTAAGCTAGCTTTGCCTTGTGGAAAGCATCGTTATTTGTGAAATGGTTCGATAGAGCTTTAGTTTTACACACGGGGTTGTGATGATGATCTGAATGAATTTCTTTGTTCTTCGTGACTTCACAATATCTATTTATCAGATGAATTTCTTTTTAAAAGAATTTCGGTCTTCAGAAACCTCACAGGCAAATAATGAATGGGCAAACATGTGTTACTTATTGTATTCCTTTATTGATCACCACCTTTCTATTTTCAACACTAATATTTTTTAATTTAAAAGAAGAGTTAATAAATCAGACGTTTGATTCGCCTTGACATGTTTGAAGTATGTTCTGATGGTGAAAAGCAGGCCGGTAGACAGTGAGTGGTTCGTGGTCACAATAAGAACACATGCTTACTGGATACAGCTCTGTACGCTATGTATGTATGTATGTATGTATGTATGTATGTATGTATGTATGTATGTATGTATGTATGTATGTATGTATGTATGTATGTATGTATGTGTGTGTGTGTGTGTGTGTGTGTGTGTGTGTGTGTGTGTGTGTGTGTGTGTGTGTGTGTGTGTGCGTATGTATGACTAATGTTCCATAATAGTAATTATTGAATAGTCAAAGACAGAAAGTTCAAATTAGATAGTCGAAGTTCTCAATTATATCGGAATAAATATACATACATATAGATAGGTTGAATATCGCTTTTGCAAGTTCCGTTGTGTCAATGTAGTTTCGGCCTAAATACTGATGCTATCATAACCTCGTTGTGTTACCCTGGAACATTATACCAGTGCAATCATAAACGTACATAAGGTGTCTTCAGTGAAATGCAAGTTGGTTCACACAAACAATGGTGTTGGATACAGGGCCAGGGTGGCCAGTTTGCCAAGATCTGATCCCACTCTACTGTGTGAAATCCATTCTATTTTTTAAATTAAGTGGTATATTCACAGTTAAAGACGTTATTAACCTACTCCTCCCGCCAGGTACTAATGGTAAAACAATACACCCATTTAAGGTTGACTGAACGGCAATAACGTCACCTGGTTGTAAACGTCTACTTTTGTGATGAATGAGAAATACGTTTCCACGACCTCGAAATTGGAGCACCAACATTCCATGTGATGGTCAGCCAATTGGATTGCTTCCTCGTACAGTCTTTTAATTACACAAATCCTGTGAACTTATGGCATATCGCTTGATCAGGACAGAATATTTAGATAATGCAAATTTCTGATTGCGCGAAAGACGTGTAAACTTTGTAAACAATAAAAGTATGTCATTTTATATCAAAAGATGTTTTCCACTGTTGCGTGACGCTGTTGATCAAGCTAACACAAGCCTATTGAGATAACGTTAGCTGCACGTATGGCTAATAACCCTGAGTACTATGCTGATGCTGGATAACTTCAAATCCATACAGTCGAATACCTACAGTTGTGCTGTTGCTCCTCAATAACAACGGTATAGACACAAAAAGGTGGGCGAGTGATGATTGTTTAACGCCTCGGCATCGTAATCCGGTAGTTGTTCTCGGTCTTGAGATGAAACGAAACAATTAACAATTTAGTGGCAATAGCATATTTAATTTATAGAAGAGCAACGGTCAAGAGCTACATAATGCAGTAATGTAGCATAGCCTTAGGACTATTGTCATTCATAGTTCACAAACTATGATATTTTAAGTAAATATTACAGATGACAAACAGTAATCGTCGTAATTCATCCCCCATCTGAAAATTTCTACCTTAAAATCACAGTAATTGCTTCTCCAAAGAAGAATCTTGATTGAAGAGTATTTAGGCAAAAGGTGAAAGGCATCAATTCATTACCAACAACTGAAACTCAATATTGTGGCGATCAGTCACTTCATTCCGGGCATCGTTGAGAAGTCTACTCTTCTAATTATCCCCACTTTCATAGCAACTTGAGCTATCCCATAGAGTAGTTGTGTCCACGGTTACAGTTTCAGAGAAAGGTGTATATCACATTCTCGATTGTTCACGTAAAGGGTACATGCCACCGATATAGCGGGACTGTCCGTTGGCAATTACCCAATTATGTTTTAAAGCATTCTTGTTTTGTGTTTTATGAGATAACAGTTGTAGCTCAGCACGTACACATTACTTACTCCCCTCTCATTTGTAGCGAATCTTCTCATCAAATATTGATACTGAGCTTGCCGAGGTGTTGGCACAATTGTGTTTCGCGCAGCTAATTAGATAATGTCCAGGGAATGCCAACACGTCGTGATTATATATCGTGTCTCACACAATTTAATTATCACTTTTATAACCGTTTTCCACGAAATATCAATATAGCATTTATATATGCAAGGAATGTTGTCTTTTCAAAAGAAGGCTCGATTAAGTAATGAACATATTAAATTTTGCTATTTTGCTGACAAACTATTATGATTTTGTCATATCCTGTGAAGGTAGCAAATCGTAACATGAAGTAACTCATATGTGACATTAATAGGAAACAAAGACGACTTTCACATTACTACCAGAAACATCATCAGCATATTCCAAAACTCAGTATGTTTCATGTAAATACGAATTTAGTTAATGGTTTGATGTCCAGCAGTGGTGATTTATGTTTAATCATATTTGTGATTTGATTTGTACTACGCAAGCGCTATTTGTATGACGTGTTTCAGATAGCCCTTCTCCGTCCTGACGCTGTGTACGTGGAGTATGTTGCAAGATATCTTCATCTCTTTTCGAACGTGGAAAACTAACCCTTTTTTGTTACCTGTGAATATTCCAGAGAGATTATACCTGACCCGCAGCAAGTGTTGGTCGGTTTTCTAGACAGTGTTGTATGGGTATTTAACGGATCCGAACAAAAGTCATTTATATTGTCTACACCGTGTGGATGATTGTTCATAACAATAGGATGCTTATGGAATCGCGAGGGCGGTTTGTGAGTTGGCAAAAAAATACGCTTTCCATTTATCAATCACAAAATGCCAACCTTTCAAATGAACATCATCTAGATGTGATTGTGGGCATGACATCCTCATGTGGCCATCATACTCGCTGTCTTCAATCAATATTGCCCACTGCAATACGGTCACCACGAACTGATAGGTGTAACCTAGCCTAGTCATATACATTTCTGGTCGACTCAGTATAAATACTAAAGTGTACACTTTTCCTAAACCCTCGTCGAACCACGAAGCCATAAACTTTGTATGAAAGCTAAAGGTCGTATCGCGTTAAACGATCGCGTAGCTTTGTCTGACGAAATGCCTTTTTAGCGCCAATTGCAACCCGATGCTCTACCGGTTTTGAGTTCTAGTTAAGCTGAAAACACACGCCTCTTTTATTGGGCATTTACAACACGTATATCGCAGATTACGTAATTCCCCGCAAAACATTTTCTTGTAATACACAGTTCACTGTAAATTATACTGAGTGGTTGTCCTAAAACCACATAACATCATGGCCCCAAGCTTGAGGTCTGCAAATAAAACTAGACAAATAAACAAAAAAAAATTACAAACAACAAAACACAAAAGAACCTCGACGCCTGCAAAGGTAAATGCCTCCAGGCTGCTCAGCATAACATGAATGCTAACCATTCCTCAGAACGGAGTCTGTCAAGGAAATGGAATGTCTATTTATTTCACAAGAGACACTACAAAGATCAAGGTTTCTTCAGGACAATGGGAGTTCAGCAGCTCATGCGATTCCCTGGGAACCACATCCTTGTCCCGCCATGTCAGGTGTGTTTCTGGTTTAGTCTACATTAGATACATCGTCCACCACGTGGCATCAGTTGACGGTTGTTTGTAGTTTTTTTCTCCCAGCTCAAACCACATAACACATTGCTTATCGCTGTTGGTTCCCATGAAGCAGTAACGAATGATGCACTCACTGTGATAGAACCAATGTTCTACCCAGTGAATTCAATGTCAAAATGGTATTAGCTGCGTTGTGTTTAGAACTAGTAACGCGTCGCATACATAATCGTAGGTCCTACCACGTTCTTACCACTGGAACTAAGATTATAAAGTTCCAGCAGTATCCTTTAGTTTCTGTCAACTTGCAGTTGTGATATCTACACTAGAGTTAATCCCATTGACATAATCAACTGTCCATTACGGCTTGGGGAACAACATCAGTATTACATCAGTTTTGTTCCCAGAACTACACAATATGTATAATTATTTTAAAAAGTTACTTACCTAATTCGAAAGCCACACAGAGGTGACACACGGTCAGAAGGATCTCTACATCTACCATGGTGCTCATGAGTACTCCTACATCCATGAGAGTGCTCACCACATGTCTCACTCCAACACGTAGGTGATGTTAACAGTTGGACCAGCAGTCACGGGTCAACAGGACAACATAAACATCCTCTTTCCTATTGCGAATCATTGTATACTCAACTCAACAAGCTATACCAATGCAGTATTAACTTTGTCGATCCATACACCCCAATAAATAGAGTGAGTAGCGTTAATGAGTCATTACACGACAACAGTGAGCGATAACTGACGGTAGCTGTACATGTTCAACAACAACGGGCTCGTTCTCTCACATCCCTTCACTAATGAGACACGTGGTGTGTGGGGAAACGCAGAGCGATTCTGTAAGTCGGCCACCAATAACACATGGTTAGAGGCCCGCCTCAGTCAGATCTCGGGCGATTCCGGCACCGCCCCCTGGAGTCTTGACAATGATGGAGAAGGAAGCGTGTACCAATGAGGAACTGAAACTGTGAGGTCCTAGATTACACTTTTCTGTAAAAGTCTCTTGCTGAATAATGCATTGCTTTCTTGTTTCTATACAGAAACAAAGAGTCCGGGACATCTTAGCTGATCGATGCCGTGCGATTGTTACACATTGTCATTGCCTTGCTAGGCTAATTACCCAACTTCCGATGGTGGGTCTCTGATGTGTTTCAATTTTAAGGATGCGGCTATTATCTTTCTACTCTCTCCCTCTGACTCCGTGGCGCGTGCCTGCTTTACCTTTCGTTCCTTCATTTCAGATCCTTCTCCTAGCGCGTGTTGTACTCTTACGGAGTTTTTTTACCCCTCTTCATCCTATTCCCCACACATCGGGTGATATTCAATTGGCAGAATGACTACCATTTTCACATGACTGAAAACCTTTTATCTCCGGTTATTTCCGTTAGATGGCAAAAGAAAATGAAGTCAGCGACAAGTAGGGCTACCGAAAGCTCGTGAAATTCTCTTTAATCTGTTTTATTGGATCTGATCTCCAGTTCGCTATATAGATAGATCATTGCTGCTACTTCCCTCACCTTCCCCACCTCCCATCAACCCCCACACCCCACCCGTGAGTTGAATGAAACTGCAAACCCACTTTCACTTCTAATCATACTGATTGTTGTTGAGGTTGTCGTTTCAACATTGATGCAATACACCCAATCCGTGTCTTCATGCACATGATTATAAATAGAACCGGAACAATACCTACGCGTGGATGTGTATCTACATTGACTGTAGGCAAAGGTTACAGTACACATTCAGCAAGGTGAAGAGATCTTGCGAGCTAACTACTTCTTAAGTACTAAATCAGTTCATAATACGCTTTTTGCAATGCTAAATTGTACATTTATGTCAGTAATATTATTAGGAATGTGTTTCCGTTGGCCACCAGACATATTGTGTAATATTATACAGACATAGCCTTGTTCTGTATAATAGCGTCACTTTTACCATACATTCCCAGAGACTTCTTGCAACCGATACAAACAAGTGCATTTTGTTGCTACATAGTCTAATATCTCCAATATATTGTCACAGCGCCACTGGGCATCTCTGTGATGTACATTTGGCGTTTTAATAGCAGTGATAGCGGAAGGTAAATTATAAATAAATTATACGATGATGCTAATCATGCAGTTTTTTCATATGTAGTTACCTTTTGACGCACAGTTGTCAATAAGCACTGGCGAATCCGGTACTAAGGCGTGCATGTTTTAATGTCGCCCCACTAGATGGACCGTAGGATAGGTGAGAGAGAGTCGGTAGAAGGTGGCCGTTTTATGTCTGAGACAAAAGAAATGCAGTAAAGAATTGTTGCTTTGGGGAATAATCATGAACAAATATAGAGGAATGTTAATGTCACAGTATTAAAAACAGACAAAGTGACACATTGGTGTGTTCATTAGAAAGGCGGACGTTGGTTTACAAAGAGCCTTGTGAAAGATGGAAGGAATTACCAAATAAATTTTCAAAAACAACTTATGGATACTAGGTTGTATATTATACGGGTAACGCTATGTGTCAGGATATTATCATTTGCAGAAGTCCGAGGTCTTGCAGAAGTCCGAGGTCTTTCAGTAACTGCCCGACGAAGGAATAAAAACAATGACATCGGTTTTGAAGCATCTACTGCTAGCAACAAAAGTCGGAGGTCAATGACACACTTTTTACAAATATGGAAACGTCATGGAACAAAACAGGGGACGTCACTATTGACCGTGACGACATTCGACCTTGACCTTTGACCAAACTAATTGCCGTCATTTTTTTGATCAGTGATTAACAACATTAGCATTCCAGTCGATGATTTCATTGCTGTATGACGTATTATAAGGCACAATTGCCATAGTTGGTACCGTCAAGGAAGTGCATAATTCCACAAGTATATGAGACAAATGTGTGTCAGAAACACAGCTACTTGTGACGTCACCTAACAGCGGCCTTGACAATTGCCCCTCATCAAGCATTGTGTGGGTACTAGAAAGTTACATTATGCAGAGGCCCGCTCGTTTTTGATAACGTTTTAATGATAACTCTATCCATGTTTGCAATACACCTTTTTAAGTGGACGCTGGCATTATCGGCCTCCGTGAACACCGGCACTTCGCATAAGCAAACTGCCTATATCGGCACTCTTTCAAGACTGGCATTTTTTACTTGGTCCCGAGTGATGGCGGTATTGACAGAGTGCAAACGTGCCTCACATACAAACGTGATGAAAGTGCATTCTCATTCGTCACACTTTTTCTGCCAGTCTTCCGTATTCTGTTTATCATATAAAATGTCCTTGATATCGTGCCTTGTGTAAAGAACAAGAATGCAGTGTCTACAACGCGAGGCGCTACTACGACCTACTGGAATGCAATGATCGAAACTTGCAGAAGTCAGTGTACAGTGGTCAATATATAGGGACGCGAATGTAGATAATTTTTAAGGCTTCTCCATCTACAGCAGCTGTAGATCCATAGATGACTATGGACAGCCACCAGCTAAGATCATGTCATCTTCAAAACTTCTGGAATCTGACTAGAGAGACTTGTGCATTATAGCCTCACGGACTCCGCATCACATGGATGGAACTTGGCCGGGCGCTGCAGAAGGAGTTGAAACTCCGTCACGGCGCTGTTGGGAGACTTACAGGAAGTGCAAGCCGCGTCAAATCAATGTTTGACAAACCATGGTGGTATACAACTGTTCAAGAAACGTCATCATTGAAATTTCCCATCTTACCACCATTAGTGAAAGTTGCTGCCATACTTTCCGTTTCGCAAAACGTTAATCGTTATCATACAACCATTACAGGAAACAAATATCTCACTAATTGGTAGGTTATTTTCAACTGACCCATTACTTACGTTGAGTTTATTTATCACATATGGATAATTACAAGATAGTTCCATGGGCTAACCGACAACCAGAACTCAGTTTCTAGCGATACTGTCAGGAGTATATTGTAGCACTGTCGTATACGTACGTGTGGAACTTCCTCTCCAAGACATTTAAAATCCTATCACTGATCCTGTGTGACAACCGTCACAATCGTAAAATAATACATTCTCCAGACATCAGAAGAGTGCTGTAATCCCAACTGGACATAATCACTCCCATCTTTAAACACCCCTGCACGGATGAAGTCTACATCGGGGGAGAAATTGTGTGCTGTTCCTAATAAGGAACGACTAAGCGTTTTATCCATGAGTAAACTTAAAGAACCAGTTTTAGAATTGGGAACCAAAGGTTTCATTACCTGTTACAAGAGGTGTTCTTAAAACCTGAACAAATGTTTGTGGAACGGTTCAAGATCTTGGCTCACGACATCAAAAGGGTAGTTTACGGCTATCTAAATACCCATTGCCTTAATTCCCCTAAAGACTAGACATTTGGCCTAGGGATCACATGTTGTGTCTAAAATATCGACTTGGGCAAATCAATGGCTTCATTATCATTGTAACAAGATTGAGCAATACAACTGACTGGTAATTGGTCGCTTAAGATATTTCTGTTGGACCAGTGGTCATTTTCTATTGACTTTGAAGCAAGGGCGAGCAATTTAAGACATCTGGACAAACAAATAACTATACATGATAGGCCACCAGTTACGATCAAAGCCAGAATCGTCTCCCTTGATAGTTTCACCGAACAGCAAGAATACAGCATCTCCAGGACAAATGGTTTGTTATGCAACGTGTGTTGTAATTGTTGCATTTAGTTCTGCCTACAGTGGGTAGTTAGGAAAGGATTGTTGAAATATTTATACGCTACACAGGTGATTTTCAATTATGTTATAATGCATTTTAGGGAATATTTAAGAATCGAAAATGTTCTGCGTAAATATTGTAGTTGATATCTTGGCATCATACAATGTTTCAACACAATGTCGCCATATTTTTTTAATCATCTGCTAGTCAGAACTTGTAAAGTATTCCTACGGGTCTTCCCACACGGAAGTGGTTTCAATCAGCTGGTGAGTGTCGAACACCTCGTCACACTACCACCTCTTCCATTTATCTCATATATGCATGCTGGTGCAACATTCGGAACAGAGACTAGACGATACATAAATTAATGAGTCGCCATTAAGGTGTGCAAGCTGTTCCTGTTGATTTGCTTCTGTGTTGTAGTGACAACTTGAGTGTACAATCCGAGCGAACAGCGATTAAAATAATACCTGATTATTAAACCATTACGACGTACTTACGTATTCTTTAATGGAGGTTTATGGTTTCAAAGCGATTAGAGAAAATGCCGGAAAGGTTAATTTTCAAAAACAAAATTAATTTGGTGCCATTTTATACTGCAGCTAAATGCTCACTGTAACCATAAACCCTACCGTAGGAATATCATAAATATTTAAGCCTACATTATAGTGAAGAGTCATTGATAATCAAATAATTTGCGTTTCAGTAATTGATACGCACATTAAATACAAACCATAGAGTATGTGCCTTAAAGTTAGTCAAGATCATGCTTACTGTAGGCGCATATTTGCCTTTTCTATTTAATCATATAATTCAAATTCTAAAACACGCCATCAAAATGCATTGTCACCGTAAATAAAGAAACCGTTAATGGCATTATAATATATATTTAGAACCTCGTTGTCTGAAACCGTGATATACCGCACGAAGCTTATTATATCTGACAGCTAACTTCCTCTCCCTAAATGACACTTCCGTGATGTGGGACAAAGTCTACAATGACAAATGATCACTTCATCAAAGTTCAAACGCTCATTTCAACCATTCACCTATCACGCGAAATTCCTCAAAGGTTCTAATTCAACAGACATTCCCTGCATGTACTCGAGAACCCCCATACAGCCATAATTACCTACACGTAACTAGTTCCTTGCCTACCCCCAGGCTCTTCTACCGGAGACACGGGAATCCTGATAACTGAGAACACCAGTTCCATAACGTCACGGAACGTCAGAATTCCCGGATTAAATTGGCTAATTATTTGTTTCTGTAATATATTTAGGGGTTATCGACTGGTTTCTGTGTTCCTAGGTCTTCTGCTGTTGTCTTGATTTAGTCCAGCAACATACTACTGGAATCAATAGTAATTACTGCCTAAAACAATACCCCACTCTGCTTAAGAACGTCTTACTTTGCAGACGTAAGCTTTTGTGTCTAGACGTTGAAAGTAATCACACGTTAACTAACCAGAAACTACAGTAACAACGTCTCCATTAACGACATTAACTCGCTAAACAGTGTTGTGTTTGATATGCTGATCGTGAGCCCTGTCACTGTAAACTCCATCCATACGTGTTCATGAATATCTGAATGTATAGAAATATATGGGAACACTATGCGTCTCCTTGTAATTCAAAGTCTTATGAGAATGAATCTACAGTGTCGTGACTGTTTCTGTTCACTTGTATCGTGTTAGGGTTTATTTGCAATCTGACGGGTTCGTTTCCGTTTGTTAGAAAAACAACTTCTTGAAATAATCTTTAAATATTCTGTACTAAACTCTAAGATGTCTTAAGTTTTCATCTCGTATATACCATTGTTTGCCAAAAGTGCTCTGGCCAAATCAAGAGGGGTTTGTTTCACACTATTTAAGACCCCTTTCAGAGGTCTGTCTTCGAGTAGTAGCCACAAGCAGAATAAGTGAAAGATTAATTTGGACATAACCTGCCTTGATTTGGGTATACACCTTCTCAGCGAGGATGACACTGCTACTTGGCTCATGAGTTTTGTAATACCAATTACTACTCAGTGTTTGTATTTAGTATCGGTATGTTGTATTTCTAGCACTGTAGTTATAGTCGTTATAGCAACATGATAGGGGCCATATCACATAGTCTCACAGCAGGCCAAATGTTAATATAATCCTTATCATCACATAAATATGTGTTTATGTAGCGAGCAGTCCACTTAAATATTAATCGTGCTATATTATGTAGCTGTAAATGTTGTAAATAGAATAGTGTTATTTGTATATTTGCATAACTACTAATTACTGTTTGTGTAATGTTCTGATTCATAAAACAGTGATGTATCTACAACACCTTGATTTCTCATTTCAGGCTGTATTAGATATGTAAGTAGTTTTCCGATGAGTATTATCATGAAAGCTCTTCCTCTTTTCACGTTATACTCATTGGGTGTGTCAGTGTAGGGCTGTTCAATTTAGGGCACATCAGTTATCTTTCAAGTCCATTTAGCCCTTGTTTTCAATTCACACACAGAGAGGATCGGCCATTTAAAGGTTAGGGTCATTAGAGATATTTTGTGAGGGGTTTTCTGTTCAATTAAATGCATGTCTACATCAACTTAATTGAGTGAAATCGTGTCACATACGCCACTGTTAGTATGTGTGTGTGTTTGGCGTGTGTGTATACAAACATGTGTCGTATTTGGAGTATTGGGACACCTCACCAGTCCCCGTCAGAATACCGTGTGGACCGCAGCATGAGGACATAGCGTAGAGTTTGTTAGTCTGATGAACGATAAATATTGACAAAAACCGCTTGCAAGTTGTCCCATATTGATGGATAACAACGCTAGATCTCATTGTGCCTCATCGTCACTGGCAACGTAACGCCATGGAAACCATACGATGACATGCAAATAGGCATAATACGAACCCGGCTGAACATCTCTTGAGACTCTCTGAGACGCCAGGTACGTGTTGAAAACCTCCAGGTACTGGTGCATTTCAAGAGTAACGACAGAAGTTTCAGAAGCTAAACATTCCACCTTTGACTTCCAGTATGAGGATAAGACTGGCTTGGTCCACTTACACAAAATAATCTTACGGCCACAATTATTGTTAATCCTTAAGATCGCAATCTTAGGCTTCGGCTACAATCGCCACCCACTTGCACAAAGCAATATAGACAGAGATCATAGTAAGTTGGTCCGGACCAGTTGTAAGGAGTTAAGATCATTGTAGTCTGTGACAAACTGGCGTTCAAGTTAGAGTCTATTTCACGCAAATAATCACCTTTACGTTACGCTCTTATATTGCATAAAATTGTATGAGTCGCCTCAACACTTACCACCACGGAGAATGTATCACTGAAACATTGTTATTTGTGGTAGTGAACCAAACAACTACCCAGCCAGTGTCATAATGTACTATCCTCAATCGATTCAGTGTTGGAAGAAGTGTGAAACAAAATACCATTTTACTAATCAGGGACAGGATAGTAACGAAAGGAGTCTGCATGCGATTAACAATGACCGTGACCTTTTCAATAACTCAAGGGCAGCTAATCTTAGTTTATACACAAGGTGAGAGTGGTTTTATACCGTTGCCGTAGTCTGATATCCCCAATCCATTTAATGTTCTGGCATGGAAGAGCTCCACATATATTTCTTTTCCACGTCATTAGTGTCAGTGATTTGTCTTCGCTTTATCATTAAAATAATCTACAATTACATAACGTGCGCATCAACCTTCTCTCTCAGTCTTAAATCTAAAATTTGAGTCGGAACAGAGACGAGGGTTTTTAATCCATGCATTTAAACAGGAAAAT
The DNA here is from genome assembly GCF_037392515.1 of Haliotis asinina. Lineage (NCBI taxonomy): Eukaryota > Metazoa > Mollusca > Gastropoda > Lepetellida > Haliotidae > Haliotis > Haliotis asinina. The sequence continues at coordinate 55,532,427 of NC_090282.1, read as the reverse complement.
ACACTTGCTTACGCAATTGAAATTTGTGTAGAAAAGAATAAGAAAAAGAAGAAGAAACAATTATCAACGAGATAGTGTTAAGTAATTAATATGTTGTGAATCAGTATTTAACAACAAATATGTATATTATTTACCATTCGTATTCCCCTTTTAGCAGAGCACTCCATATCACGTTTCCTTACTGTAACAAAATCAATACTTTTTAGGGTATATTTGGTATTTTACTTCCACAAAATAACTCGAACAGCTGCAAATCATGCATTTAGTTGGTATATTATAAGTAAATATTGCTGTTTTTATGGTTTAATTTACATAATTATTGAATCATTAATTCAGACCCAAATTCCTTAGAGTGTTTTTTTCTTTCGTATTTCAATATTTTCATAAAACATGGGTGGGTATTTCTGTGGTTACACTATCACATTCTTCGTTCATGAATAATAAACAGAAGAAATAAGCTGTCTTCCAAGTAATAGTTTCTTTCCAAGATTTGTGGGAATGTTTTTTTCATGAAAGAGTGAGAAAATGAGCTTAGCTTTATACCGCACTCAGCAGTATTCCAGCTATATGGCAGGGTCTGTAAATAATCGTGTCTGGTCAATCCAGTGATCAGCAGCATGAGCATGGATCTGCACAACTGGGAATCGATGTCATGTGTCAGCCAAGTCAACGAGCCTGACCACCCGATCCCGTTAGTCGCCTCATTTAAGCACAGGTCATTGAAGGCCAATATTCTAGCCCGGATCCTCAGAGGTCGTTTTTCATGAAACTTCTGCAAGGTGCGATTGAGGGAGGTGTGTGTTGTGTGGAGTGACCAGTTCCAGGTTTTATTTGCGCAGCATGCTATGTGCACTTGTCGACAACTGTAGACATGTGTCTAGTTGAAGGAATTCGTACCTCCACGGTTGAAGAGTTCGATCTTAGCTAAGATCACAATCTTAAAGTCATGCCGTCTTCCTGTCAAAGATTTTCTTGATGCAAGTAGATTAGGGCAGTTGTGTAAGGTTGATCGTAGGGGCATGAGATTTATAGTAACTAAGATTGCTCTGAGCAAGTGGATCCTGATCTCTGCCAGGGGTGGTACACCCAGTACTGGTGTGGTCGCTAGGGGCGGTTCATGCTACAGTCAGTACTTGAGGAGTGAAACAGTCAAATTAGTCATGGTCATTACATGTTCCGCTATTGTTGATATTCCCGTTTTTAGTATTCCTCTCAGATTGTAAGTAAACTGTTTCCAAATGTCAATTTGATTTGCTTTTTTTCTAAATTAATTAGTAAATTATGTTACAATGTGATTTAAACACGCATAATGTGGTTTCCAAAGATAGACAGCAATGGCTTTTCGTAATTACCATACAATAAAAGCGAGCGGTGCATATTTAATGCTCAAGTGTGTACACGTGTAGTGTTTGAATGCTTTATGTAAATAGGAATGTTCTTATACCATCTACGTCTTATCGTTAAGTTGTCTGTATTTGTACCATCCAGAACACCTCGGTTTGATTCGCTTAGTATATAAACACATAATGTCCGACAATCTGAAAACAGAGTTTGCGACATGTTAAAAAACATTATTGTTTGGGAAAAAGACAGTTACTTCAAGGAATAAGTGAATGGTTGCCATATTTTAAGTCCATACAAGCCTGCCTCACGGACAAACCGTATACATTAGATTATTCCACAGTTGCCACGGTAACAGGTATTTGCATGTACGACAGAAGGGCTGATGGAATGTTTGGCCTACCTCTGCAGACACTCCCATCATATTTGATGACCCATATGGTGTTTAAATACGTGGCAGGAGAACTATTGTAATGTAAGTCTTGCATAAAGGTTAACCGGTAATCCAATCAAACGTAGCGTCTACTGACTAGAAAGAAGCTCTGCTCACTGTCCAAAACCTGTCGTTTTCTCGAAGAGTTAAGATTACTTTCAGTACTGTCAGAAATAAAGTATGTAGTTAAAGATGACATTTGGCCGTACTGGGAAACCCTAGTGTATATAGGCATAGCAGAACCTAGTTGGGTGAACAAACAATGAACATGCTGTCTGAACTGTCTCTCAAGCAAATTCACTTATTCGGATTTCATTTTCAATTTACATGATACCAAATTCTAATCACATTTACCAGAAATATGCGGCTACATCTGGAGTTAACTATAGGAAAGTGATCATCTCTCTAATTCTAGCGAAACAAGAGCAATTTGATTTCGAATATTACATACAGTGATTATGTGAAATCTCTGTATGATCTCGTTGTTTGTTTTATTAACTAGTTTAAATTTCTACTTGCCAAACGTGTGTTCAATACGACGTGTACTGAATGACAGGACACTTGTGTATAATATTACCGCAAGTCGTTTCTTTTACCATTTACAATACACGTCTCTGCCATACTTTGCAGTTCCCAACATCACAACATCTGTATCAAATATCTCATGTCCCTTAATTACAGCTGCGAAGCTGTCGATATGTTTATTTTCGGAAATACACCAAATCAACTATATCTTGTTATATGTCGGAGGTGAGAGATTGTTTGATCAGAACAATTCTTAATCTAAATGAAATTCATACCAAAGGTAGACTCAGACGTACATATTAAACCCTAAACACAGCTGATGTGATTGGCATATGATTGTAATAACTAAACTGGAATTACAGTTTCCAATAAAATACATTAGGCCTTAGGATCCAACTTCACAATATATGAGAGTAAAACAGATTAAATAGTCCCTGGTTTGGGTCCCACTCAGAGTATGTTTGTGATGCTGTTTCTGCTGGCATGTCCTTGCAAACAAGCATGTCCACAAAACAATACGACATGCAGGAAACTGTATTGTAACATGGTGAATAGTCTTTAGTAGAGGTTTCAGCAAAGATAAACATGTATGTAACTATACAAGGCACTACCATTATAGGTATATGCTTACGATATTTGTATCTTGTGTTGTTGTTGAAGACATCGATCTGCACGCCTAATATATACTAACTGATAGCACGAATCTTCAACAACGAATGTTGCCATATAGCACTTAACACTTGCTCGATGAATGATGGAAGTGAATGAGACCCTCCTTGCTCGGGTACAGTTTTGCAATCTGCTTGGCAACAACGCAATGAGCATGTGTCAGACAGAACCCAACTCCTGCATATGATCAGAAGCAATAGACAGGTGTTCAGTGCAAATAGACGCCATCTGACACAATGCTAACAGTTAATTCCTGGCTATTAACGTCAAGCTATTAAAGACGTATTATGTCTGATCGATTTTCAGATTGAAACAGAAAGGGACTGTAACTATAAACATAGCAACCCCTTATCAACGTAAAATCTATTCCAAGAGAGCGAATCGTAAATGGTTAGATTTACAGCTCCTTTACTCTATACCTGAACACACACATAACAATCAAACACGCACACGCACAACTGACCATTAAGTGGTTTTGTCAAACATGGCTCTTTAAAAACAATTCAGAATTAAAACATTTAATGCATTTACAAACGTCTGTTTTAATTACGTGTTGGTACTCTCAGGCAAGTATCAATTGTGTGTTAGTGTGTTGTAGATGACATATTGACACGAGATGATGTTGAGTTACAGAACAGATACGTGGAGACTCAGCCAAACCAGCACACGTAAGGGTTCCTGTTGGACGTAGTATAACATGGTCAGTATGGAGTGCAGTTTCTACAATGAACTTGGTAAATGCGCTTGGTTTAGGGATAAATATGATTCAGATATCTGCAAAAGAAAAATGTAAAAACATGGCCCTAAATCACCAAATGAATAATGTTCTAGCTAAGTATAATATATCCCCCGACTCACTAAATGCACATGTTGTGCAATATTACGTACCCTCTACATCGACGCTTAAACAACATTGCTTCAACTCTGGACTATCACTTCATGTATATCAACGATATATAACCCATTGGCTGTTAGTCGGAGAAATACGCACTTGACAGACGAGTTTTAAATGATGACAACAAAATCCACAAATGTTTCCTTTGTTTATTTATACGATCTTGTAAGGGGTTTATGGCGATTACTATTGACATTCGACAACCAGGTCTGTGAGACAAATCGAAAATTAGATCAAACAAATTTAAGTGGCTTAAGCCTCATGTTAATGTGTGCTGCAAACACAACACACAGGATCATTGTGTTATGGAACAAGACTTTCATGTGCAGCAGGATATTGAAGCGTTTTCAGATGCTAGCGACAACAAACACTGATATACAGAGTATATAGTCAATGTATGGGTGAGTTTATTTTGTTTTTAAAACATATACACAAAATGGAACCAGCTCTTTAAATGCTTTCATCTGTCAAAAAAGTACCATTCTACGTTTGGGATTAACTTTCATCACTAACACGTTTAACACGTGTAAACCTTCTGTCTTAACCCAAATCATCAGCGATGGAACAGCTGGGTACAGGCGTGGTGTGGACCTCCATCCTTTCACGTATTCTTCACTGATGGAACGATTTAGTTGTGGGTACATGCGTGGTCCCCCACAACCAGCTACCTATAATCTGTCTCAAATAACTCCCAGTACAGTTTGTACTACTGTCATCTTTCCATCTAGCACATACACATCTGGGGGGAAAGGATGTAAACCCTTGGGCTCCAAAGAGATATTCATAGAATGTTGTATCCACCTGAAAGCCACTGTGGCTCTACACAGGCGGCTTAATGTTTAGTATGTTCAAAGAGAACCAATGAGGCAATGCTTTTACACCACACTCATTAATAGTCCACCTATATGATGGTTATCTCTGAATATCCAAGTATGGACAGACAGTCCAGTGAATAGTATTATGGACACTTATTTACGCAACTGGGATATGATGACGTTTCGGGTAGATGTGTCCTATCGAAAACGTGTGTTGCTTCTTACCCCAAAGCATGGGAATATCTACCTGACCCGGCTCTTCACAGATTATGAGGTCATGTAACCTGACATACATAGGAAAGACTTCATCGCAACAAGGAAACACATGTAACACTGAAACCACTAGCGACCTTTATGCACCACTGCACATGGACACACTGGACTAAGGTTGCTACAGAGGAATGGCCCGTGTTCTGTTCCACTGGACTCGTTGTTTCAGCGTGTGAGCTTCATCTTGTAGGTAAGCTCCATTTTGGAGGTTTGAGATGTTTACGCAGTAGAGAAACACGATAGCTAAGACACCTAGAAACATAATCGGAACGAATTGGGATAAGAACCCACAGTCGTGGGTTTGGTCGTAACCAAGGGACGCAACTGCTCACATAGCATTGCAAGGTTGATGAAGGTTGGCGATAGACAAAGGAAAGACACTTCTCAAACGAAATCAAACGGATAAACTGTTGAGATTCTCACGTCCTAACACATTGCTTGTACCACCATCCACGAGACTCCAGACACCGTCAGATAGCATTTGTGTCAGACGCTATACACTGGGCACCAAACTTCGGCTTTCAAAACGTCAAAAACAAATACATCAGTAGCTAGACAACAGACACCAAAACATCCTCCGAATGATTTTAGACATCAAATATGATACGAAATATAAATTTAAACACGTCTGTGTTGTGTTTCAAAGCGTCTGATTGATTAGAACGAGTTTACGCATTATCAGGACCTACGTAAGCTGTCTCCTGTTGCAGACTGATACTTTCAAAAACCATTGGTTCTCAGTTTAAGACCCGAGGTGTTCAAGGAAAATGGTTTCCGTGAGCTAGACGAACTGGCCTAAAGTGATATCCGTTCGATTAAACATCAAATCTGATTAGAGATATTGTCACTGAGTCGGAAATGATACGACAGTTTATGGTCCACAAGAAGACAACGTATTGTAGAATATTGATGCCATTAAGTACCTCAGCATTGAGGGATTAGATTACTATATCTAAGAATGTCCAACACCAGTCCATACGGTGTAACGTGTGAGTGCCGATTCGAAATTCACGTGGAAGGCGTGAGTCCCGCGTCGCATGTATTGGTCGAAGTCCCCAAGACATCATGGGAGTGTGAAATGTTGTGAAGGTGTTTCGACGAGGTGTTTCAAACAGTTAGGTGTCTGGTGAACGTGTTGGCTATAAACACACGCGGCTTAAGACGAGCGGACACTTCGGTCGTTTATGCATAAGCATCTTCAAGAAACATTTCAAAGTTTTTTGGCGTATATTTTTATTTGCGCCCAAGCGGTCTGATATCCATATCAATCAAGTACAAAGTTGTTAATATTTAAACTGCATTAAATAATTTGTGATGAAATAGTTCATCACACTCATGGATATGTAGGTTAAATGTTTGCACTGAAATACACCTATGTTATGTTGATGTACAAGGATATAATAGCTATGTAAGGCTCATCTACTGACACCGGCTTCACATCCACCGACTTTGATAAAACGCAGCTGCCTGTGTGAAAATTCAGACTAGGCCTACATAGTTCATTGTGGATAATATGGGCATCTGAGTGTTTGTGGCCCAAATGTTGTCACAATATAACTGACAATGTTTCGAAAACGTTTTACATTTGAACATGAACGAAATGAAGGTATCCACAAGGTAAGGATAGGTGATGGAGGAGCTGAAGAAAGTCGTTCAATGAATTCGTCTCACTCTGGAGACAGCTTCTGTTTCTATTCCATTAAACAGTCCACAGACGTACTTTTTCTCTTCTATACTTTAGCCTAGTGACATATACTACCTTCCAGTTCACATGATTGTGATATATGCTGCAGACTCTTAACCTTCCACAATGACAGCCCACGACAACAAACACTGACAACCTTTTCTGACCCACTCATTCTGCATAATTTATGACTTGAACAAACAGCTATCAGATGTTGAAATAAATGTGACCTAGACTTGAACAGTTGTATGTTAGGTAAATGAACTTTGTAAAATGTTTACCATGTTAAGTTTGAAAAATAACGAGGATTTTACTAAATATATCCATATTCATGCATGTGATAATGTCTCATTTGCATTACTCACATGTCAAAATTAAGACCCTATTATTCAACTAAATCATTTGTCTTTATTTACAGATTTTCAGAATTGCCTATGCAGTCTAGACATTTTAGCATTTTGATAAAGAAAATATGTCAAATATGAAATAGCGCCATGCATGCAGTGCACACGAAAGATCGAGAATATCAGGTATACTAGGGATATTTACCGTTATTTAACAGTACGTTATGGCTCATGCCGCTCTGTTATACGCATATCTATTTTGCAGCAACCAGACGCAATTAACTAACAGACACGATATTGCATTTCTTATAGCACAAACTAGGGATTTGAATTTGTCAAAGCAGTAAAGTTTCATTACATCTCATATTAAGACATATATATTTAGTGATAAGATTGGATACCAGCTTTGAAACATCGCAGACAAACAAATGTCACGAGTTTCATATATCTACCGAAAGTCGTCAACGGTCTACTTTATGGCTCAGGAACGTCATTTCTGCATTTATCACACATCTTGGATACTCGCCCAACTGACAGAAGAACAATCTCATTCAATGCAGAGAACTTCTGTTGTGTACGTGAACTTCGGTTATGTACGTTTTGAAACACTAATGTTTGTCTTGGGCACGTTCTAGGGGGCGTGTGCCAAGAGTTGGGGAAGGGTTATTCTATATGTGTCTGTGGGCATATACTTCAGCTGAGAGATAAGGGGGCAACATTTGATATTTTGGGAGAACGGTGGGATTTTGAATTCTACAACTGTATCAAGTCCCTGCTTTGCATTAATGATTATGCATTCCCGCGACTTACTGGGAGACATTTGACAGTCCTACAAGCGTGGTCAGACCATGAGTTCCTTTTCAACACTAGCTCTGCGAGGTTCTAGAAGTGTCACACGGAGCTCACTTTGTAAAAGAAAAGGAAAGGAAAAAAGAGAACTGAAAACAGGTTTTTAAAGAAACTAATGATATCAGCACACTAATTCAGCAATTACGTTTACAGACGAAAACGTGTTTCAAGCTTTGTAAGAATCTGACGTTTCAGTGACAGGTGGTCAAGTGTTTATGCGATTCGGCGGCGTTGTGATGACGCCAGAGGTCAGTTGAAGACCATTCGGGAAGTTCTGACTGTATTCACCTAAAGTGTGACGGGGGTATAAGATTTTCAAAGTCTCTTATCGTTCTTAGGAATTCAACGACATGCACTCCTTCTGTAATATTTACCTATGGTCATAAAATATTTCATAATGCAGTTTCAATAAGCATGTATTTTCATAAATAACTGACGTTTAGATCTCTGACAGGAAAGCGGACAGTTAGAAACGTTGGTCAAAGTTTGATTTCAGACCATGAATAAATTTTCTTAACCTCATGTAATTGCTATTATATATGTTATGACTTTTGCATTACTGAGAAAAGTCAACGACTGTTAACTCTTGCACACGGAATCTGCCACAAAATGTTCCATCCTTGTTGACAAGTACTGCAACAGAGCAATTACACAAGTACACGAACGGTGCCACCGAAAATTAGCCAGCAAGTCTACGAGTGCATCGCTGCACCGATGCCTGTTTAGAAGCAGTCACTGAAACAAAGATTTCTCCAGTGACAACTCTGTAAACGAGGGTACAATAGTGGTTACATAAGTGCCTTTCGCGGACACCGTGCTTGACTAAGGGCTGTCAGAATCCGACCCAATCCGAGGCCATCCATATCGATCCGAAGTTTGACGCAGGGCCCTAGTGACGTAGCTAATCAGGTACCGTGCAGGAAGACGGTTTTACAGACAGAGGTTGTCCAGAACAATTTCCTGAAGGACTTGAGGGGATCTGGAAACAGATGACTGCAGAGGGTCTTTCAGGAGACACTTTGTCATGGAAATGATGATAGAAAACTGTAGACTCGGGCCCTTCTAAGTCTACGTTCAGACTGAAGTCCACTAAGTGTTAAAGGATTTCCTTCCCAGAAGCACTGGTCCAATGTTGTCGCGGATTTGCTTCAAGTTACAGGTTACTGGTCACAAACAGTTCAGATAATGAAAATTGATGACTTGGTACCATGTGAAGCATCAAATAGATCAGAGAAACGCTGCTCCAGCTTAGCCAGGGGTGACTGCCTTAACAAAGTAGTACATGCATTGCAAACAAAAACGCAAATTACAAATGGAAACGCCCAAAATACGTTTCGTGTATTTAATGAATAGGTTGAAATGTTTGTAACACTTTTATTAATGTTTCAGTTATGTATGTATGTCATGTATTTTTGGACGGTCGCAATATCAGAGTAGTTTGCCACCAGCATAATATTGAAAAGACCAGAAAGAAGAATGAAGATTTTATGGATATCAACTTCTTTATATGAGAACACAACGTTTCGAAGTTAATGCTTACTCCTTCATCAGGTGACTGAGAATGGGGTACAGAACTACATTATATATGTACAGGTAAAACAATAACAAAGTAACAAGTAGAATGAATTAACGAAAGATGGAAACCAGTATAAACAAGCAACAACATGCTTGTTTATACTGGTTTCCAGCTTTCGTTAATTCATTCTACTTGTTACTTTGTTATTGCTTTACCTGTACATATATAATATAGTTCTGTACCCCATTCTCAGTCACCTGATGAACGTTGTGTTCTCATATAAAGAAGTTGATATCCATAAAATCTTCATTCTTATGTATTTCACTTCTAAATGCCCTTCAAAGACTTGACCAGAAAGAAGATCGGGTGGAAACAAGATTCGAAACCACCCTCATAGGTTTCTGTCGTGCCCAACGGCGGCAACTCCTTTCAGTGAATTGCAGCCCCTGGTCGTCTCTCCCCAAAATAGAAGGTGTAAAATAAACAGCTAAGAAAAACAGCTGAGAAATTCAGATCGAGAAACGTGAAAGGGATACACCATGTTTTGTAATTATCTTATCTTGGTAGGTGTGTATTGGACACCTCGTTATACATGTATTGGACATCGTGATATTTTTCTACGTTGATGACCATTGTATGTCCGTGTTGGAAAGCCTATTTTCTATTGGTCAGTTGGGCATATTGGTTTGGGACACCATGGTAGCACTGTGCTGTGTACCTTTGTGCGTATGCCGTGGTCATCCCTTCACCGTGACATATATGTACTTGTGTCGAATAATGTACCACAATGCGTCTGGTGTACCTAATACAACATACAGCATGCTTTGACATTTACAGGATTAACGCGCCCTTCAGAGGTTGCACTAGCTGTTCCCATCAGGCAAATAACACTTCTAAACGTCTGTTGCGTCACCATTAACATGGGATATATGGATTACAGTAGTCTGAAGTATACACTTTCCATTGACAAAAAAAAATCTATGTTAGTGTTCATCTGAAACACGACCTCAATAACATCAGTTTGGGTCTCTGTTGCAGTCTCAAAGACTCGTCTGAAGCTCGAGGTCAAAATCAGTCGTTCATGTAACCTATTCCTATAAGCAATCTCATATTTATCTTAACCTGAAGAAGTTATTCTATGTATTAACCAAATACTCAGTATTCTACATGTCCAGGCGTATTTCAGTTTGAAACCGGGATACGTGTACAACTGTCATAACCCATGGTCATAAACAGGGGAGTTTTCAGGCAGTGCCTGAGACTGTTATGTTGGTAAAGTTTCCTTAATGGCTGTTCCTTATGTTCTGGATGAGTGGTAACAGTCATCTTATTACCTGTTGTCACGTTGTACTAGCTTCCATAGCTCTGCCGGTAGTGAGATGTTGCACGTATTATCACTGTAATCATATCGTGGTCATCTTGGTATGTCCACAACGGACACCATGATTTGTACATCTCTTGTAGTTCATGTTGAGTAATATTTTCTCGTATTCCTCAGTTACTTACCATTAAAAGCCAAGAGAGTCGATAAACAGGTATATATTATGATATTTGGCACATACATACACATACACCCACATACACACAGAGACACACATACACATACACACAGATATATATGTGTGTGTGTGAGTGTATGTGTGTGTGTGTGTGTATGCTGTGTACAAAAGACAGGCCACAGCACCGATAACAACCAGACATTTTGTATATTGCCTGTATGTACCAACCGGACCTGTCGTAATCAGTGCCACTGCTTGCATATACACTCACGTTTCACAGGAAAGCTGTCATAACATCACATTCCCCATTTGTCAACTGTACATCACATCACAAGACTACTACCATAGTAACGGCATAATGAAGGTCGTATGTATGACGTTAGGTATCTGTCATCTGTCACTAGATGTGTCGACTTGCCTATTTAAAAGCCCAGTACACATGCTTCCCATTTGAAGCCTACTTTCATTTCGCGGTCACCGGCACCACCTGGGTAATTGGTCAGGTGTGTCCCCTATGATTAAACTTGAATACGCAATTATTTCCAGTGGTTTACAGTGATTACACAAAAACGACTACCACAGATCAGACCAGATAACGAAAAACTATTTAGTTTTCATCTCTGACAAACAGCACGATAAATTTTGCAAAGCTATGAAACGGAAAAGATACATATTACTGCCTCATTTCGCTCTTAAAATAGACTAGTGAGAAAACACAGTATCACTTAAACTAGAGAACACTATGTTGAAGTAGTGAAGTCGAAGAACATTGTATTGAAGTGGTGATGATGATCGTGATGAAGTCGGTTTACATTGTGCTGAATGTATGGAACATGGTGCTGAAGTGATGGAACATCGGGCTGAAGTGGTGAAAACTTTCTGTTGAGATGATGGCACATCGCTTTGAAGGAGTGGAACATTGCACGTCTTTTAGTGGTGACACATCCTGTGTAAGTCTTGTAATATCTTGTTTAACTAGTGGTAATTCGTCATTAGGTGGTTGAAGATCCAACAGAAGCTGTAAATCATGATGAATTCATGGATAGCCATCTTGTAAAATCGTGTTCAAGTAGTGGATCGCCATGTTCATATCGTTGAAAGTCGTGTCGAAGCAGAGAAAAAACGAACTGTAAACGCAATTGATAAGCAGCCAATATAAAGTTATAGGTGCATATTTGGAGGGAATTACACTGCCTTTACACAAAACATAAATATATTATTAAGATGGAATTTATAATGACATTTCTTCGTACCATGGAAGTTGCTTGACTTATGGAAGTCTTTTACCAAAACTGGATGTGAAGGGATTTGTAGTGACTCATGATATCCTCAGTCCCATGATCTTATCATTGAAATTAATAGGCTTACCATCACTAAAATATACCATTACAGTACGGTATTTGACAGATCGGTAAAATATTGTAATTGACGTTTGTTCATTTCCTCAGATTCGAGCGGCAGAATGATATACCTTCAATGTGGCATGTTGTCAGGTCTTTTAATGCATCTTGGAAGGATACCTTCTGGATCAGATGGACAAAATTATAAAGAATATACTGAAAGTGGAAAAGGGCCATGTCCCAGTTCTGGACAATGGTGTGCAGCCCTATATTCAGAAGTCAGAGATACAAGAAACTTGCATGAATGTATCTGTCTTGGATTAAAATTATGGACTCGGGTCGACTTACAATATATCAACGACATACACACCATCTTCAAACAGTATTCAGTGAATATAGAATGTTACAGTTAATAATTTGTCTTGCCAAAACAATGCAGCAGAGTCAAATATAAAGTAATGGGTAACAAATATAATATCAACCCACCAAAGTCTTGGTTTTCAGTGAGAAACAGTTCTACTAAATCTTTCACATCTTGAATGTTGATAATCAGACAGAAAGACAAATGTAGAATAATGACACAACACCCGTATTACTCTGTGTGTAAATGAGTGTGTGTCAACACAACAACCAGCTTTATTTACACACCGTCATTCCAGTGAATTATCGAAGCTTTGAATTCGCGATCGGCCTCCTCGAGTTACCAACTGTCAAATCATACCAAGGGGAGGCAACTCTAAAGCGCTACTTTTCAACACTATTACCGATGATACAAAATATGACCCATAGTAACTATCACTCACACATTGTGACCCAATAATAACTTAATCAACAACAATACAAATTACAGTAAAATCCACTTTCGTAACAAGTAACAAGTGTGTAAATACAGGTAACATGTCGTGTGAGTACTCCTGATTGTAAAGTGTGAGAACGACATAATCCATAAGAAGCCGCACATTTTTCCGGAAATTCTCAATCACGTGATCAAACCTTTGCCGTGGAATGGAATGTGATAACGTATAGAACCGTACTACTATTGTGCAGGCTACAAAACTGACAGCATATATTTGTGAATACAAAATAAATGTACAAAAGTTATTGTGCATTTGATTGCGATGAATACAAAATATCATTAAAATTACAACAATATAATATTAAATAATGTAATGTATGCAGCCCCCTCATATCCTCGGGGAGTTCGAGTATAAATATATTAACTAGTCTATATTACCGTTTGATAGAATGCTAGAGGCTATATTACCATATACCGCTGAGGGTTGGCAACAAGAACACTCTGTTCAGTTTTCTGCAGTGAACAGCCCGTCAATCCGGATATCATGTTACGATGGACATCCCATCCCAACGTATGAAGTTCCTGCATTATAAATACACGAATATAGGCGTCAGAGTCCAATCAGCTTCTCCGCCAGCAGACAATGTCTTTAAATCATACATAAAAATGTGCTGAAATGTCAAGTGCAATCTCTCGCCGACTGAAAACAAATATCTCGAAAGGTATGTTTGTAGGCTCACAGAGGCAACAGACTCTGTCAGTAGTATAGTGATACATTTCTTCCAGACGTTACATGTTGTGTAGCACTTACCAGGATCCTCAGAAATTGCGGTAGGCTTTCAGGAGAGACTGCTCAAGTGTCACACAAAGGCATTGGGATTGGTTAAACACGGGCAGTTTATTTTGACTTTGAGAGGGTTCATTATGCTATTGTTACAGTGCCTCATTTCTGAAAACCGTAAACGTTGTAGCCAAGTCATATAAGACTTATTATTTAATCTGCATTCTTAATCTCGATCACCACCGCCGTGTACATTGTCTTGTTAACTACCCTGTTCCTCGTTGTCACTTCCGTTAATTACTGTATACTAGTATGACATTTATGTTTTTTATTGGTCATCCCGCTTGGCTGTGTCTGTCATCACATCAACTATACAAGGAAGTGCTGTTGGTTCTGTATCTGTCCGTTGTCAAGTCGTTGCCTGTCCATTGTCGTCAAAAACTCTCTCTCAGTCTCTCTCTCTCACTCTCTCTCTCTCTCTCTCTCTCTGTGTGTGTGTGTGTGTGTGTGTGTGTGTGTGTGTGTGTAACATCTATATTGAAAAGGGGATGTCTGTGTAGGGACGACAGCGAGCAGGACATTGTAGCTTGTTGGAAACGTCCTGGGGTCTTCGTCAGCGTATTCAGGTGTGTTCCTCAACGTGTTGGACGTACAGTGTGTGTAATCCTAAGTATAGGATCAATTCCATTCTATGCGTTGACACTATTACTGGCAAAGCTGCTTGTCAAGGATATTACACGTTGCCCATGTAATAACCAGCATGACAACGGTTACATGTATCAGTAACAGTGATGTTGGTAAGTGGACTACATCGTTAACCATGTTCCAAATTCCAAAAGACAAAAGCTGAAAGGTATAACGTTCCATAAGTTCTGACAGTTATTTCAACAGTGCGCAAATCAAGACTGGAACGATACTTCAAAGATTGTATTACAAAACATGAAGATAATAGCTGATTTTTCATACAAAGAATGGCAATACATTATCAAAGGCATAACAGGTGGTGAAAAGGCGTATACTTTACCGCCTTGCAATCTGACAAAGCAGCTGATACTTTCTGTCCTATTGTTTTGGTTGATCGTTTCGGATTCGAGAACATTTCAACATAGTGGCGGCGCTCTCTGTGTGGACAATATGACGCCAAAGATGCTAACTGATACACACTGATGTCACATTTAAATGTCACTGCTGAACTAATGTTACAATCTGATATACGAATAACTGGTTATGAAGTATTATTTTACATGTGATCATATGAGAGTGGAACGAGTGAAGACAGAACAGTTACATTTACACATAACTCCCGTTCATTTTCTACTATTATTAAATATTTTTATTACATGACTATGGAGAGCACCGAGCTATATTTGTGACACAAACGATTAATGAAATCTTGCTGCTTGTTAATGATGCCATGTAGGTAATAGTAGCTTTGCCTCAAAGTAAATTATATGTTTTAGAATTATTAATATTGTACGACATTTGGGCCTTGGAGTGAAAACGGTTTTATGTAAGTTCAAGACTTAATGTTACAGTAAATAATATTTGGTGTTGGTATGTTGTTTTACATCGGACTCAGCAATATTCCAGCTATATGGCGGCGGTCTGTAAATAGTCGGATTTGGACCAGATAATCAAGTGATCAGCAGCATGAGCATCAACCTACGCATTTGGGATACGACGGCATGTGTCAACAAAGATCCCGTCAGTCGTCTCAATCGACAAGCATGGGTTACTGAAGTACCACCTCCAACGTTCTTAGCACTGTCATGCAGTAAGAATATGATCGAGTGAACGTAAGCTTCGAAGAATCCGGGGTTGTCTTGAGCATGGAGATTGAAGAGATATTAATGGATTTGACTAAATAGTGAATAAATCTACAAACCACTGGATAGACAGCATGTTGACGTTCCACGACTGCGAGTCCCAGTCAGGTCTTCCTGTTATACTGTTGAATTATTTACCTTATCAAAAAAGATATTAATTGTTGTGAGACCATTTCAATAAATATCCCCTACTTGATATTTCATTAAAATAACTTAAATTATCACCTTACAGCACATATCTCTTTAAATATCGCTGCCACGTCCATAAGCACAATGTAAAAAGCATTTAGGTTATCACTTAATGGATATACGAAAAGCTAAGATGGAATCATTTGTATCAATCATACAAAAGCTGACGTTGAAAAATTAACTGGTAATCAATATTTCCATATAATCTACCCGTAAAAGTACGAACGTACAAATACAAGTGTATATAATGTGTACTTTGGTCAATACCGTTGCCATGTTTGCTGCAGGTGTGATGCCAAACACCACATTGGGGTGGCTGAAGGTTTAACTGAACGTGATTTGTTTGCTCTGTAAATATAGCATAACATTAACGTTACACAATCAACATACTCTGATTTTGCTGCCAGGATCTGAGGAGATTTGTTTTCGAATAGAATCATGATTTGTCTCAGCCGACAAGGAGAAAAACCTCCACTTCTAAACTACGTTCAATTTCTGAGCATTTCTATAAGACTGAACTGTTGAACAGTGCTTCTGTATCGTGAGCGTTGATCAGTACAACCTTCGTTCTGTATGTTTATAATAAGCTACTTCAGGTTACGTTGTCTCAACTGGTGGGTACTGACAATGATTCATACAGGCGCGTGGACGAATTTGATTCTGTATTAAAATATTATGTCCATATTCTCTAATTATGAAGATGGTTTTCTCTCCGTCTGTTTATTCGGGACGCCTGTCAGTTTTCACACCCTCTGATTAGGCAGACTGCATACGCCTTTCGAATCCACTGATTTCAAATTCAATAAATGCCATAAAATTCACTGTGTCCAAATATCCAATTATTGGACAATGATAAACACTTGGAATTAGGTAGCCTCATGGCTTTTGCTCTATTCATCAGTCTATCATTTTCATCGCTGGAATTGTCAATTTGACCCGTGGAATTCCATCGAAACACGTCTACAACACGGAAAATTGCTTGTGGAATTTGTAAACAGTGCATTTACATGCATCAGCGTTTGGGCCGAACGGAATGGAGCTGTTGAGTCATGTCCAATAGCTATTGATGTCTATTATGACTTGATCTAATCAACATGCTGAAATTGTGACCCCTGTCCGACAGAGGTCAGCAATGGCATCATTCGGTGTGTCTTCAACCGGATGCCGTGTATGATTGGCGGCATAGGACGACTCTGTTGAAAGACTGACTCATAAAGGCAAGTAACAGAGCTATTTACAAGGATTTGGGAAATAGAGCAAGAACGCCACGATAACAATTGTTGATTGTCATGGCACTGTGGGCCTTAATTGCCTTACTTGCACCCAGGAGAGATGGAATCAGAGATATCCATTGCCCTCCATTTGGTCTTATTGGTTTTTTAGTACCATGGGAAACGTATCCCTTGTTACGTAAAGATGCATGTAATAGATACTTTTTGGCCAATGGTTGATTTTTAAAATTAAGTTGATTAACGATTTTGAAATGATATTACATTATATATTTACGTAATAGTCTTTATTCCAAACACTGTGCGTTTCTGTGTATGTACGTCGGTGAAATTGTGTCAGAGTGTATACGATATCGTAAGAGCTTCCCTGTGTGTCAGTAGCTGTTATCCCTTAATACCATTGAAGTTTTACCGTCCAAAACAGATTACCAGCTGGGCCGTCACTCGGGCACCTAAGTAAAATAAAAACTCACTAGCAGACGTGAGGTGGCATCCTTACACAAATCAAACTCTATCTACAGTGTCTCACAACACATGAGATCAGCACGCCATAAGTGTAGTGTTGCGTCACTCTCACTTAGTCAGAGTCTAACCCAAAACGTCTTGTTAAAACAACATTGCACTCTGGCTGGGTGAGAGAAGCTAGCCAGGTAATTAGCATTAGCCACCGAAGCGTGAGCCTTTGTTTAAGAGCTATTGTCTGTATCTACAACGCGACACGATTTAAGATGTATGCAAGTACGTGTGTATTTGTTTGCAAAAATCAAAATTGGGTTTAAGCATATTTTCTCGTTCAGAAACGTGATCGACAAACACACAAAAAGCTTATAATAATGCCTCTCCAGACAAAATAACATTTGCAACATATGTCACACTTGGGATTTCACTTTCTCAGTAAAGTATAAATTCTAGTACTTTTTTGGTTGCGTCCCATCCGGGATTCGAACCCGCACCCTCAGAGTCAGGCACCTAATCGCCAGCAAACAAAGTCAGCCGTCTAACCCGTTCAGCCACCGCGACTTCATGGTTACACACATGGTTATACTTGGTGGTCACCTCAAGGCCTTGTAGATACACACATGGGCATGCATTGTGTCACCTCAACTACCTGGATATACAGACATGGCTATACATGGTGGTCACCCAAAGGCCTTGTAGATACACACGTCTATACATGGTGCCACCTGAAGGACCTGGATAAACACACATTGCTATACATGGTGTCACCACAAGGACATGGATATACACACTTGGTTATACATGGTGTCACCTCAAGGACCTGTATATGAGTGAGCGAGTTTAGTTTTACGCCGCTTTTTGCAATATTACAGCAACATCACGGCGGGAGACACCAGAAAATGGACTTCACACAGTGTACCCATGTGGGGAATCGAACCCGGGTCTCCGGCGTGACGAGCGAACGCTTTAACCACTAGGCTACCCCACCGCCCCGGACCTGTATATACATACAATGCTACACATGATGGTCTCCCCAAGCTCCTACAGATGCACACAAAGAAATGCATTATCGTCACTTCAAGGTCCTGTAGAAACACCCACAGAAACGAAAGCAACCCACGACTCTATGAATATACATATAGAAAAACATGGTGGTCACCTCAAGGTCCTGTGTATATCAGATTGTTGTAAAGTGTAGCTAGGGAATGCGGCAGACAGTTATGGGGTCACATAATGAATAAGTATTATTACTCCAGTACAAAAGTGTTGAAATTCTTCACTCCCTGATACCCTAACAATAAAACTAACTGTGAAGACATCTGTTCGTTTTGTATCAGACATATTTATATGAATCTATTCATGTCATTGTGTATTGAATATGCATCCAAAAACGTTCTCGACTGATTTATGATAATGTAAAAAGTATTAATACAGTCATTGTGTATGCATAAGATTGTTGTATTTGAATCCGTTCACTGTATTTGTGTTCGTCTGTGTCACGATTTGGTTCATTACAGATGCCTGGCTGTAGTGTTGTATAGGTGTGTTCAATCATCTTCTCACTAAAGGTGATTGTGGACGATGGCGTGTCTATGATAATGTAACATCCTGTGCTGGTAGGCTCTGTTACGAAACCTATTGCTGTGCTGTGTTAAACATACCGACGTGAAAGCACTCCCTCGTCAGGGCCAGGCTCTAGAGGGTTTCGTGAAGAGTAAGGTGTATCGCTCCTAGATCAGTCTCTCACTCACATTGCCAGTCCTGGCCTAGATTGTACATTTGAGATCTCTGTTCATTACGCACATTTTGTCTTACTTGATATCTCATGACTAACTGCCAATCAAGATGCACATATACATTTCCTAATTACCTTTTACTGGAATTGCATACTGTATGTATGATATGTCTTGGGTGATATCACCATACTGATTAAACCTGAGACAAACGCCATCAGGGATTAGCTCATGCACAAATACACTGATGCAAGCTGAGTCGAGTGTATCTCACTTCAACACTGTAAATGGATAACAATCATACGCTTCAATTTGTGATTAACCAAAACTACTAAATATCTGTTTGTCATTCAACGCAGTAATATTCTACCAATGTGGCGGCATTGTGTCGCAAATCTAATCTGAACTGGACTATCCAGTGATTGATACAATGTCATCGATCTTGTTATAACTAAATAAAGTACAGGAAATTCCATTTTTGGTCATATGATTTGGTATGTAAGTTGTATGACTGTATATAGATTTAGAAAAGGATTATTGCATTCACTTGATATGAAACACGTGTGAACAGGCTAATTTCATGATAAGCACACGAAGATGGACTAACCAGTGGCGCCTGTCACATCATGAAAAGGTAAGCACAACTGGCATGTTGGCTATTGAAACAAGACAGAGTATGGAATTATATCTTACCGTTCCATGGTCAGTAATTAGGAAATTACAATCACGACATCTACCGACAAATAACGCTGATGAGAGACGTCGATCTGATCGACCAATATATGTATATGTATATCCAAATGAGTATGAATAGAGATATCGTGTCTTTTATTTTACCTAAACGATTCCGTTTTGCGATGTAATAATCTTTGATTTATGTTAAGTCAAGTTAATGCGCTGGGTGCAAATAGATCCCTTGATGGCCCAAATTGCCCCCAAACTATAACGCCAATCAACAAAATGTTTCATCAGAATGTTGTCCTAATTGTTATTAGGAGAGGTGGTATTTTGTCATTAGTTTCCCGTTGATAAACAAAACTCTTCCCTTGTCACCCTTGACTAAATTTCGAGTCGGCATTTCAAGATGAATCAAAGACACGTCTGACAGTATGTCAGTTTCCTCTCCGTGTCTTGACATTCCTCCACCTCAAGTCTGTAACGTCAATCATTGACGGTCATACGTTCTGATTTAATATCAATTTCGACCATAGATGCGTTTACAAAACTCTTTCATACTTATGGCAAGCGCAGATTAAGTTCACCTGGATTACATTCTCCATGTGCTAAGCACCTTCACCTTAAACTTCCGTCTGACCAATATATTGAAAGCGTGAACCTAGTTGGTTGAAGTAGACGCTCTGATATAGGGGCGCCTATTGCTGTCAAAGCAAACACTTCAGATGCTCTCCCACTCGCTGGCACTGATGGATACGCCAAGCGACTCAATACGAAATTTGATTTGTTGGACTTGAGGTCCGTACTCTCCGTTTGATTTCAAGCTGCTCTTTTCAAGCTTTCATTTGCCTCGGCAAACTATTCCGTCTTATCGGGTCCAATTTGTCCCCACAAGAACCGATACAGAACTAACGCGATTTATGAGGGTAATTGCTTAAGCTTTGAATGGAAAAGAAAGGACCTCTTTCGGATTTTCTACCCGATTGAGGATATGGGTTGATTGGTCAAGTTTGATTATGTTTTGTGATGGGCAGTTTATACTCGATTAACGACACTGCCCACAAGGAATGGTTGTTTGTTCTTTGATGTTTACTTGGTCTCAGTAATGGTACGGATGATGGATTTTGCGGACCACATTCTCATATGTCCAGCGCTAAACCGATAGTATGAAGTAGCCTCATCAACATAGAAAGTCGAGAGATAATGGCTTCGTAAAGTAGCATTTGACTTTGAAAGCACAATCATTATCTCTGAGAGACGAGTCTTGGTTGTGAACTCCAATATGAAATGAGGTGTCAAAAGTGGCGTAAACAAAGCCCACAGTGAAATGTCTGTGGCGCTGAAATGTTTAGAAGGATAATTATGCAATACACTGCATCGTCATCATGGATAGAGAAGCTGGATATAGATGAATGCTCAGTGTCATTACATAGTAGATAATTCCGTCAGACAGATACAGGCGTGACGGTATTATAACACACGTGTATAATGGTTTGTATAATAATTGCATTCAGTCAGTTCATCTAACGGTGCTTTACTGATACCAATCCATTTCCATCTTGAATTTATGTCCATTGCAATAGTTCAGCAACCATGTACATGTACAACAAATGAGCACCGCTCTTTCCTAGGTTCGTTTACATCTATTTTGAGATTCTAACAAGGTGTTTAACTGTCATGTAACAGAATCTCTCCATTTGTTCACAGAAGACTATAAGCATTCGGGCCTCCGTGGCATTATTGGGTAACTGTTGTGTGGCGTCAGGAGAGATATTAAAACTACATGAGCGGCGAACGCAACCGCTCGAGGGCATGCTATACTTGCTGCACAAGGTGTCACCATTCCTTCATTCGAAGTTCTCCGTGAAGTTCCACTAACACGGAAGCTGTGTCGGTATAGGTTGAGACTAAATATTCTCTGGCGATGGCATTTTATATCACAGTACAATATACTATTGGAAAGACAGATTTCTATTGCGGTGAAGTTGTTAAGAAGAAGTTCGGTTTAGCAAAAGCTATAATTTGCATTTCAACGTTCAAAACCAACATTTTCCCGCTTTTCTGCTGGTAATATGATAGAAGTTAATACCCACATATTGTATTTGAAGATGTTGTTTCTGGTAGGCCTTTTTATGAATTACACTTCAGCACAAGACTGGCTGACTCGAATCGGGATACCTAGTGGTGTCTTTGCAACATTGTTTACTTTTTCTGTCCAAATTGAATATATTATTTCGGAATACCGTCAGTACCATAGAGTGCTGGTGTCAGCTGCCTTGAGCCATGTTTTAATGACATGGTTGACTACTGCAACCCATGCATCGTCGTGATTGCTTTACCATGTTGGATGGTTAAGCTGGTAATACTTATAGTTTGAGTTGGTGTCAAACAGGGATACGTGGGAATCTAGGAATTCCAGGAACAGGTTATTCTTCTTGATATTTCGTTGATGTTCTTCTAGACAAAACTACATAATGCAGGAGTGTCACTAATGGATGATGAACGTGTTATTGCTGACCTCCATATCACAACGACAGTTAGAGCATGTTTCCATCCAAGGGATGGTCGGTGGCAGGGCGACTGTACGTTACTTTCAATTATAAGTTTTGGTCTAACCGACACATTTTCTTACGTCACGTGCATAAATCATACGGGAGACTGGTGTAGCTCTTCCGCATGAAGTTTGTGTTTTGTTTTTGTTATTATTTCATACAATTCATCCAGCTGTAATAAATATATTACGGGTGTTATCAAACCAGATGAAATATTCGCTATTGATGACGTGTTTCAACTGGTTAGTGTTTGACGTCAAGCATGTAAATCTCTACATCGGTGTATTAACACGTGTTAGCATTGAGACAGTAACATACTAATGGTACATTCGGCTTACCAGTATTATCACAAAACAATATATATGTATGTACAGACATGGGTACACTCGATGCCTGGTTGAGCATCAGGTTACCATAAGCAAGCCAAACATCAGTTTGTCATCTGTAGTGAAGCTGACACATTAAAAACACATGCAACGGCCCTGTTGGTTTGAAACAGAAATGCTTCAACTACATTCAGACTAGTGTGGAAAATTATATCACATAACTGAATTCCCCGAAGAATCAAAAAGAAACATCGGACATTTCATTTTTAATAATATTACTGGCACCGATCCTTTCATTTCCACTGTTGTCTATTTATAATGGTCCCACTTGATTTGCCATTGAAAATAACTCAGGCCACTTAGAGTTATTGCTGTGACACTTGATGGCTTAATAACAGAATTGAACACCAAAATATCGACATGACCCAGGTAGCCGCATCCAGATGCCATGTAAGGGTTGTCATTAGCAAGCTGAATCAGTGACTGAACAAACCCGCTGGTTCCAGCACTGTGGAAGTGTTTAAAATATGTATATATGGTTTGTTTGTTGTTTAGCGTCGCGTTCAGCAATATTACAGCTACATGGCGACGGTCTGTAAATAATATAGTCTGACCAGACAATCCTGTGGTCAATACTATGAGCATCAATGCGCAACTGGGATACAATGAAATGTTTCAACCAAGTAAACCTGAGTCTGAGCCGGTTCCGTTAATCACATCTTACGTCAAACATGGGTTACTGAAGACCAATTCTAACCCAGATCTCCACGGGTATGTGTGTGTGAACTCACCCAGAGATGCCTACTGTATGTGAAGGTGTGCTACATACACATTTCCTCATACTCTGTCAGATACCTCGACTTACCAAGCTTGAAATTACTTGTATCCATCCGAGAAGCTTCTCAGAAGAACCAATTCTTCTTTATCTTAAAACAGCATTAATGTCACCGGGAAAGTCTGTCAGTGAACTGAAGACGAAGGTGGATATACCACGTCTGACACGGAGAGTACAGCACAGCAACTTGGTTTAAGGATGCGAAAAGTCAGTCTCAAAATTTGCAATCATTAGTATACTATAGGGCTGTACGGAGTCTGACACAAAGATCCCATAGACTTGGCATCAATACGGAATACGCAGGAGGTTAACAACTGTGTAAGAGGTATCACCTCGAGAAATCACACACACAGTTTCATTTGACAATTACTTACGATGTTCTAATTATCTAAAATGGAAATCGGGAACCGGTAGCGGTCTCTGGGAGAAAATCGATAGGAATCAAAAGACAGGGAAGAATGAGTTATGTGCGTTTTTTTTCTGAAATCAAAAGACAAGGAACAATGAGATGTGCGAGTATTTTTTTCTGAAAGGGGACGTACTAAAATTGACACGTTTACATAAACCAGAGTCAACCACTTACACTGTCTGTCTTTGATAAAAGTGAATCCTGCTTCGCGAGCAGAAACAAACGAGCACAGTGACCGGTACATCAATGTGTCATGTGTCTGGTGTTTCCTATACAGTTTATGTCCGTGGAAGAACTAGAAAAAATACACGGAGAAGCCAGATTTTTTACAAGCATAGTTACACAATATATAGTGGTAAAATATAGTATCAGGCTGAGATGTTAACATTATTGCTGTCCGGTGTGCATAAATTCAGAACATTAGTACTAAATGCATTATCACATCCTCGTGTCTCTAGTTACCCGAGACCCAAGGTCTAATATACGAGGCGTAGAGCACATATATTCAACATTACTTGATATCGCAACATTAACGGTCACGTTACAACGGTGTTAATAGCTGCTACCGATCACATTCATTGCCATGTGAACCTGCCTAACTGGCTTTTCCTCTCACCCCCACAAGAGTTCTTGACGACGGCACTGACACTGGCAAGTATGGTATAGTATATGTGTGACCTTACATACAATACACATGCATATGTTTACACTCATTCAGTTCGTCAGCTATTTCCTACTTTAATGAGATCGTTTAGAAACCTGTCATGGTCTCCACGGGCGGCTCATATTTCAGTGGGTAGTTTTATAATCTAGCGCAAAACACATTTCTTTCTGCCAGTAGCGAAACATAATTATTTGGCTCTGAATGATCCTCTCACATTTATTCTAGTGCTGCATCACGTAATAGCACTCATTCAACCATGTGGTACTGAGAGGAGGAGAGGTTAACTAGCCTGGATTATAACATAGCCCGTAGACTAAACATTCCTTCCCAAAAGTACCATGATCACTGAATGCGGATCTAGACGTGTCCATTCTGTACGGCAAGGTGATCTACTTTGCCTCTGGGGCTTCCTGATAATGGTAATCTATTTTTGAAGTATTAGTTATTTCCAAAGTTTATGCCGCCTTACACTCCAATTTACTGCCTGCCTGCTTAACACATACGTTTTCCTATCAATTATTCTAACTAATGTCACGTCATTTTGTAGTGATGGCACATTATTGATTATTATTTCCTAACAGACATGTCTCCTCGCTCCTCTGTCTTGGCCATGGGTGCCAGGACGTCCCCGCCTTGCCATAGCGTGTTTATTGTATAACCACCTCTGTATCATACCCCAATCGATATTAAACATCTATAGCGTCTGTGATTCTGCCCTATCTTACCACTGATTAATACGCTACATTGTAACTATACTGTCCAGTGTGTGTACGGCGCCATAACAGCAAACGTGTGGTCTGGACTAGCAGACAGCTTCAATTATATAGATACAATGCTACTCAAGGAACTAATTACAACGTCTTTAAATAGCCTGGAAAAGGACACCGTACCGTGGAATCTAGTGCCTGTTTCAGGGACAGACCATATGACGTTCTCAAGGGTGGAGGAGGGTGATGCGTTAGACATTAATTTAACCTCTTACACACATACACACACATCCTCCCCCAAACACACACACACACACAAACACACACACACACTTCTGAAGACCAAATGCTTGTCCTTAAGATAATTTTGTCACTATGAAGCATCACATATCACATGACAACACTTGTCACCTTAACATGGTGTCGTTCGAATGAGGTAAACCTTTCATGAAGTAAGTATTGAGTAACGCACAATATCGGAGTTTGGGCGTGTATTACTAAACACCAAAATTCGATGTCGTGCTTATATTTCACACTTGGATAGGTGACAGTCTGTGTGTGGTCAGACACGCGTATTCTGACGTACCGGACAATCCTGTCCCAGTACGTGCTGTTCTAGAAACGATGGCGTCAGGTTTTCACTGTTCATGCTGGCAGATTCCCGAGGAGACTGTCATAGGTAAGGACCAGCCAACCGCCACTGGTTTTACAATGGTAAACACATGAAGTAGTTTTCAACTATACCATAGGCTGTGTAGCAGTTATGTGTCAGTCAGATAAATATGACACAGCCTCGTTTAATCCAATCTAAACATGATACGTGATCCGCCAACACACATCTTTTTGTGGTCAAGTTAGTAATGGTGAGTGGACAAAAGAAGTCTACCAGTCAAAGTTTGTTATGTGATATTTAACTGATGTTTAACAACACACACTGGAAGCACGGAAGCGATAGATGTGACCTCTAGATGCCATCACACCTGAATGAAGTGTACAAATAATCTGGATGAGCGCCTTTCCCCAACAAGTCAGTCTGTAGTCGTCGACTAATTATTCTACCGACTTGTTGCTACCATGAATTTTCGGCGCATAATAATTTCATGCCTTATTCTTTATGAAGAGTAGAAACAGTCTGCGCGATCCTGCACGAGTTTATCACACGTGTGGCGTGGCTTAATACGCGAAATATCCCATGAGCTAAGTCCAGATAAAAATGTTAGTTTCCCCAAGAGACACATCTGTTCTTTGTGTCTTATACAAACACTGGTGACCGTGATCCTGAACATAGCCCTGTTTCAAAATACAATGAAAGAGGATAATCAGTTGCGCATGTTCTTATCTGGAGAGCCAGGAAAAAGCAAGAGTCACATTACTTAAATACAGTTCGGACATTGTACACGTTGTCTCCATCTCTCCCAAGGCAGTTCCTCCACACGCCGAAATGACCAAAGACGCTGTACATCGGATTTAATCAATATCCCGAAGGAATGTGAATTTGATATGGTTTTATAAAGACAGTAATGTCACTGTTAGTGGGGCTTTTCATTTGGCAGCATGGTATGGCTGTATTAAAAGCCCGGGAAGACAATGGGGCGGGTATTAGATGCTGAAGATGACGTTGTGATGGACGAAGGAGGAGAGAGGTGGGCACTGGAGATGGCGTATATTCGAGATGGGCGACCGCCTTCGTGGCACTCATAATTACCACCCTGCCCGTTAGGACAATTATCATCGTGGAGAGAATATACTTACACCTAACATTTAATTCTTGTTAAGAGTCATTGCCAAAGTTTTCTTTCAGTATACATTTCCCTATGATATTCTACATCAGACATCCAATGTATGATACATTATATAGTATTCGTTCCCATGCAGACGACACCACTGGATTGAAATTCAAACATTATTACTGGTAGATACTGCGCTGATGATCATATATTGCTCCAATCGTTGCAGTAATTAAGGACAGTTCTTCTTCGCTCATACGTTCAGGTGACACAGACAAGGAATACTGGCAGTGAAGGGATGGGTATTGAATTAGTTTATGGACTGGAGACTGTGCATGTGTTATTGCTATTTCTATATGATTGCTCCATTTACAACGTAAGTTCATATGTCCAACTGGTATTCAGTTTGATCATTGCTGCTTACATTTGATCTGTTTTAGCATTGATTACAAGAGTTGTTTTGCCTATTTTGACAGTCGTAATTATATTATTATATTAGATATGCTCCTATGTTACAGAATCAGTAAACATGAGAAGTTGATTCCAGTGATTGTCACTTCAGACAGTCTTACAATCTGCGATGTATATTGATGATGATTGTTATTAGTTTTACTTATGATAGCGTGTTTAGTGTTGTGTTGTGGAGTGGAGTCAAAGTATATGGCTAGAACAAAGCATTTGATAGTGGGGAGCAATCCCACAACTACTTGTGATCATCCTGGTATTAATGCACGAAACAGAAGCATGGCCTTATGACCTCCAGGGGCTGTCAACATTTGACGGCCAGTGCTGTATAGCTCTCTTATGTTATGAATTATGCTTAAAATACCGTTGATGAAATTATTTCTTTTAACATTGTTGTAGGTTTGTTTATTGTGCCTTAGCTGTGATATCTGCCATGATGTTCATTGTCGATGGACAAATGATAATAACTAACTTGATATCATTATCTTTCAAAATCCATGATTTGAATCCAAATTTAAACTCTCTCACTGTGACATATAAGTTAGATTCAGCTGCCATTCGGAAAGGTCTATACTCAGGTTATAAACGGACTATTGACTTCAGCCTCCAGGCACTACTACCTACAGATAATGTCACTTCTCAATTACAGCAGGCGTGCCACATGGCCTCACAGTGGGCGTCTGACCTGCGGTCATCGCAGTACAGGAATGTTACAATATTTGTTTCATTAGAAGAGCACGTGGGAGGCAAACAGCTGAAAAAATGGTCAAGGAGAATTAACACAAGACTCGACAATAAATAATTTTGCTAAAGACATTGACCTCCGACGACCTCTGCATCTCGGTTTTCGCAGCATTATTACCGTATTCGGATATTAACAAGCTCCTGTGTCCAACTTTCTAAGGAATTATATTGCGATGATTGCGTCAGGTTCGGTATCCACAGACGTTACTGTAGCAATGTACGCTGGATTAATCTGGGAATAACTATTCAATTTGGTATATGTGTAAGCATGACTACAGTACATTGACTGCTGCATCCTGTCTATATGACACTTACATCGTAAAAATATTGCATTTAACCCTTTGCTTGTTAGGTCAACCTGATACTGTTAGATCTCTCACTTCTGTGGGGCTACGGAACGTAGAGATTAAGCGTGTGTGTGTGAGAGAGAGAGAGAGAGAGAGAGAGAGAGAGAGAAAGAGAGAGAGAAAGAGAGAGAGAGAAGGGGGAGGGGGTCACTTCAAGACATTGTCGTATGATAAGACGGCTTCCGAACTAACTCTTGTAGATGATGCGTTCATTGCACCTGATAACCTTCTAAATTATATATATTATATAAATTTACTATATACGAACTACAAATGAGTCCTAAGGTTTAGGAGTAACTGAGTAATTATTTTTCACTCAGTGTGGTTTACTACCAGCAAAGCATCATCTCAGTGGACCAACGGACAGTGTGTAGAAGTATGTGTGTGTGTGTGTGGGGGGGGGGGGGGGGGAGGTGTTGGGGGGCTTAATCGTGGCTATTTCTCAACATTGCATTGGTGTGCATTGGTGTGCATTGGTGAATCAATACATTTAAATGATGGGGCTTTTTTCCATGGGAGTGTTAGCTCGTTTTGTCATAAGGTTTGATGGGTTGTCTTATGTCCCTAACGTCTCGCAGAAGGTGGTGATTCAGGCATATTATCATTTACGAGAGTCAGTCGGTAAACTCTTGAGGCCGCTGGCGCTCCCTGTTGCCACAAACTTGGCAAGGGAGGCGAGGTTAATAGCTGAGAGTCTTCTTGTAGCAATGATCTGTAACTAGCGAGACTGGGCGCCTACATATTTTAAAGAAGACTTTCTAAATGACTCAGCTGTATGTTATATTTTTTGTATTATCCGAAAATATTCATTTGAATGTTACATTGTAAACCTGTAACTACCAAGTAATTAGCATAGTAAACTATAACGATGTGGTATACAGAGATAGTATCCTCATCACTAATACGTCGTAGTGAGAGAAACAAGACATGCTGTCAGCCAACGGGAACATCAAGGGCATCCCGTAGTTGCCACTCAACAAAGTTTTAGAACATTTTTAACTTTTCCATCACAGCAGCAACAATAATAAAAACTTTGTTTAGGTTAACAAAACATCGAAAATAGGTGATAACTTTGAGTGTCATTCGTCAGTCTTTGGTTCCAAACCGTGAGGCTTTTGTAAATAAATGAGTGTGATTTGCCTTTAGCACTTTACCATAAGTGTCACTGCGGGGACAATGGTACCACAGCTCTACCCAGGAAGGGAATAAAACCTCTGACGTGACAAGCAACCGCTTTGATTACGATATGCTACCTTACCGCTCAATGTGGAAAAAGCGTCTTCACACACATACAAGTTCGAGGTAATAACCAAATCGCTATGACGTAAGTACAAACACAACGCAGATTCTGGACAAGTGGCATCCTTGTGAAAATATTAGCTGCTGATCAATATTTAGATCATCATGCGTCAGAATCGATTGTAAAGTATCTCCACCTGAGATCATTAACGTATTTCGCAAACACTGCCTCAGATGTCTTAAACGGTTTTGGTGGACACACGTTTGGAAGTGCCATCACTAATATTCAGGCAGGCCAGTTTTCGTTACAATATTGTGCTGAAGTTGGTGATACCCGTTGCACTAACAATGGTGTTTAAGTAATGTATTTACAGATATTGAAAAGCAAACTGACGCTATAGTTGACCGTAGGACCGTATGGATATCTTACGTTTCCAATATTTCATCAAACTAACGTCATCTGCTTCATCTTTATTACTTCCCTCATTCAGCTTATTGAAAGTTACTTTAATCTTGTAAAAGGACCCCTTCTCGATGTAGTAGTCTTATATTTCCCAATCGTTATTATTACTTATCAGAAACTACTTTGATCTGTCATATCTTAACTTAAATATCAAATGTTCAAATTCCTCATAAAACCATCCCTATCAAGACAGCCAGTAACATTTAACATGCCTTAAAATTCCATTTACCGGAGATCATTCGAAGAAGCATCGTCTTGACGAGGTGTAAGCAGGACCCAACTTTGCAACGTGTGCAAGACTATAGTCTTCCAAGACTGGCGGACACCAGTAACAGCACATCGGTTATACATTATTCAATACCTAGATACACATCAGTCATACATTATTGCATATATACACATTGGCCATACATTGTTGCATGTATACATATCGGTCATACATTATGGTATATATACACATCGGCCATACATAAATTCACTTTCATACAGGTTTATGCTTATTATTCGGGTAGTTGTAAAATCATAAGTACACATTGGTACAGTATTTCACTTTCACGTACGCAATAGTGTGGTGCACTTTCACAAAGGTCATACAGTTGTGTGCGATCACATCGGTGATACAGTTGTACACTTTCACATTGTTCCTACGGTTGTAAACTTTCAAATAGTTCGTAGAGTCACATATTTCGTACAGATGTGCTCGATCACATACTTCATACAGATGTGCTCGATGACATACTTCATACAGATGTGCTTGATCACATACTTCGTACAGATGTGCTTGATCACATACTTCGTACAGATGTGCTCGATCACACACATCGTACAGTTGTGCTCGATCACATACTTCGTACAGATGTGCTCGATCACATACTTCATACAGATGTGCTCGATGACATACTTCATACAGATGTGCTTGATCACATACTTCGTACAGATGTGCTTGATCACATACTTCGTACAGATGTGCTCGATCACACACATCGTACAGTTGTGCTCGATCACATACTTCGTACAGATGTGCTCGATCACACACATCGTACAGTTGTGCTCGATCACATACTTTGTACAGATGTGCACTTTCACATAGTTCCTATAGTTGTACACTTTCGCATAAATCGTTGTGTGGGTGTGGGTGGTGGCACATTCCATCTGTTACACATATATAGGTACACATCCGCATAGATAAGTGTATGTCACAGTTACATACACCATTGAATTGTGCACTTTCACACTTGTCAGACATAACGATATGTTTACAACGGCCTTACATTCTCATCATCATACAGTTGGACTTCCATACAACTAATATAGTACATTCTTTCTCCTGTCCTTGTAGTTTCACCAATGTGTTAAGTGACACTGTTTCGTCACGATGTGTGCTTGTATTTTATGGTGCCCTCCATATGAGACAAGCTACGTCTCTGCATGTTTTGTCTGCGTCTCTGTGTGTTCCGTGTGACATACAGACATGAACTTTTAGTATGTTGATGTCGTGGCGTTGTAAATGCTAAGAGCACTTTCGAACATGTATCTTCTTAATCTGACTTCCTCAGACTGCTTCGTTTTATTGGATAACCTCAATACAAAATGGCATCTTAATTGTAATTCTACGCATGCGTAAAAGGCCACCCGAGAGAAGGATCGATGGCAGTCTCGAAAAATCTCGTCAGATAATGTAGCTTTTTTCCTAAGAATAATTGACAGAAATTATTTGCTATTCGAAGCGATGTTGTATTTCTATCATTGAGCCTAACCCAAAGTGGACATTTTCTGGTTCACTACGCAAGTAGCAGTTCTCGAAATTTCCAGTTTACTGCAAAAATAAGCCAAATTACTCCATGTCAGTGATACCCTAACTCTATTGAGAAAACACGGTTTTAGGAAGACTTGAGGAAAGAAAGAAGATTGATAGAGCCCATTTATTATCGAGTTTGACATGAACATCAAATGATGGTTTTCTGAAACTCTGGACGCATATATCCTCAAACGGAAGAAGAGTGGTTTTAATTGGGCTGACCTAGAACATTAGATGAAGCGCTACTAATTTAACACATAATTTTGGTAATCAATAATGTATCGTGCCCGTGTTAAAACAGTGCGGTGGGTTTTGTGGTTAATAAACGTCATGTCAAAATGAACACTGTATCCAACCGACGTGAAACCTCCTGTCCTGTATCCACCAGCATGAAGCATGTTGCATCTTTTTTGAAAAAAGATATGCCTGCACAATATGGAAAAATTGAGGAATTAAAAGATCTAAACATATTTTTTTTATATTTATCAGTAAAACATCTTCTTAAAACTTTTCTACCCTTCGATGATAATGGGAAGACACCAATTGCACCGCCTATAATTCACTAAGCTAAATAAAAGTCAAAGAAAATTGATACTTTTGCCGCTCTGTACCTTTATACAAAGGCGGCGACTCAATCTTTAATCCTCCTCATCGAAGCGATGGATTAAAGGACTTCCGCCCGCCATCATTAAAATCAATTTGCCAGCTTTGTCTCTCAAATGGTCTTTGTCAGATGTGATTGAGCTTGAAAGATTGCAAGCAGTTCAGAGTCTCAGAATTTCAGGCCAGAACGAAAACTATCGATCGTTGTTTTGAAGATGCTAAATCCTTTCATTGAACCTTGTTCAAAATGGCGTCAGCCCGGGGTGGTATATTTAACAGACCATTGTGAAATGGGCAATTCAAGATGGCGAATACCGAGCTCCAACAGAGATGAACAAAACGTTTGAAACGAGTCAAGCTCACAGTTAGGTGCTGGTGTAATGACTTTATTGTCACCAGAGGGCCTCACAATGAGTCAAGTCACGTGCAAACAGTGGTCAAGTAACGGGAGGTTATGGGACACTGAGTGCGATAATTGCGCTAAATTGATCCTTGTTATCTAACCGTGCAAGGACATTTAATGAATTCTTCGGTCTGGCCAGTTAAAGTCAATCCGTGTTAGAACAATAGGCCTGTGCCAATAAAATGCTTCGTGTCGGTTTAATTTTGATTGTACTAATCAAATCTATCAAATTTGGAGTACAGTTATACAAAAAACCTGCACATTTACGCATTCAAAATAACATTAACTACAATGGAATTCCAGTCTAATCTTCTCAGCATCGTTGCTATATGCTTCCGTGTGAGGGGGGATATGTTTAAGTCGAAATTCGTGCTAAACGAAATGAACCTGTTTGTATACTCTGTTCGAGTCATGTGACGAAATGTGCATGAAATTCTAGCATGTCAGCTCGTTGTGCTGCAAGTCATCGATTCATCGTGATATTAATCGCCGAGGACAAAGAGCCAATTACCTGTTTTCGAGTGAAACTATATTTGACCTGTGATTATGTAACTATTTATTAGATAACAAGATATTGTGCACAGCAACTGTCCACTCAGAGTGTTCCCTTCAGGGGACGCCATGCGTTAGATAGTTCCATATATCCCGACAACGACGCGGTAACGGGAATGATTGAACAGGTGTTGAGGTAGAGCTACCTGGGCGTCAAGGCTGATAAGAGTTGAGGTGGTCTGAAGGAGAGTGTCTGGAGACCTGTGAGTGGGATGTCGGGTGGTAGCAGCGTGTCTGGTATCTTTAAGAATAGGTTGTCGGGTGGGTGTTGGGGCGAAGTAGTCTCTGAACGAGTGATTCTGTAGACAGGATTGCGTGTTATTAGTTGTAGTGTGTGTAGACTGTTAAAGATGGAACTGTCAGTGGTGGTAGTGGATGGTAGCTTAAGGATGTGACTGTCAGTGGTAGTAGTGGAGGGGTAGCGTAAAGATGGAACTGTCAGTGGTGGTAGTGGAGGGTAGCTTAAGGATGTGACTGTCAGTGGTAGTAGTGGAGGGGTAGCGTAAAGATGGAACTGTCAGTGGTGGTAGTGGAGGGTAGCTTAAGGATGTGACTGTCAGTGGTAGTAGTGGTGGGGTAGCGTAAAGATGGATCTGTCAGTGGTGGTAGTGAAGGGTAGCTTAAGGATGTGACTGTCAGTGGTGGTAGTGTGGGGTTAGGTTAAAGATATGACTGTCAGTGGGGTGGTGGCTGGTTGTAGGGTGGGGGTATCTTAAAGACAAGACTTTCAGGAGGAGTGGCGCTGGGATAGGTTAAAGATTAGATTGTTAACTTGGTTTTGGGTGGTGTTAGTTTCGATGGAAGGTTAAATATTGCACTGCCAGTGCTCGTAGTGTTGGGATATGTTCAAGATAGGACTGTCGAAGATGGTATTGCTGGGGTAGGCCAGAGATGGTCAGTGGTGGTAGTGTTTGGGTAGGTTACAGATGGGACTGTCAGTTATGTACTGGGTGGTTGTAGTATACGTAGTAGGGTGGGACTGCCAGTAGGGTGTTGGGTGGTTCAGTGTGCGGAGTGGGATATAGAGGGAATTGTCAGTTTGATGTTGGATGGTCGTAGAGTGCGGAGTAGGATATATCGGATTGTCAGTTTGGTCTTGGGTGGTCGTAGTGTGCGGAGTGGGATACAGATGGAATTGTTAGAGGGGCGTTGAGTGGTCGTAGTGTGCGTAGTGGGATACAGACGGAATTGTTAGAGGGTCGTTGAGTGGTCGTAGTGTGCGTAGTGGGATACAGACGAAATTGTTAGAGGGTCGTTGAGTGGTCGTAGAGTGCGGAGTGGGATACAGAAGGAATTGTTAGAGGGGCGTTGAGTGGTCGTAGTGTGCGTAGTGGGATACAGATGAAATTGTTAGAGGGACGTTGAGTGGCCGTAGAGTGCGGAGTAGGATACAGACGGAATTGTTAGAGGGGCGTTGAGTGGCCGTAGTGTGCGTAGTGGGATACAGGTCGAATTGTTAGCGGGGCATTGAGCGGTCGTAGCGTGAAGTGGGATACAGACGAAATATTAAACGCATCGTCATTTCAACAGCACAAGTCTTGAAAGTTTTGTTAATTGTCATATTAGATTAGTGTTTGGAAGACAAAGCAACACTTCATACTGTTCATACTGCAACAGACAGAACGACGGACGGTCAGGAACAGCGATGAATAAAAGAAACAATGTAGCAATTGTGCCACTTTTGTCTTTGACAATATAACCTTCTTCTGACACTTTCAGCATCTCGGGCCAAATTTATTACTTGAAAGTTAGCATGACAAATGAAATAAACATTGTTTGCATTTTTTTAAAAAAGATTTTCTTTCGTCCGAAATTGAATTTGGAAATAACATGCAATAAATATCTGATGTCAGAACGTTACTTTGGTGAAAAACAACCCAATTCTCTCAAGTTCCTTCTGAAAAATATTATCAGCAAACTTTCAATATTTCCACGAAAGCTACAAAACTACAGCCACTTATTACACACGCTCAATATCCATTTGACAGAGGATATAAATCATACCTGACCCTGGCTTAGCTCTCCATTATTTATCGCTGGAAGCTTGCCCTTACTGACAACAAACCTGTTGCTATTCATTGTACACCAATCCGGATAAAGTCCAAGCTTTCCCGAGCATATATATGAGGCAATTCGTGCCCTGCACGCTCCTTTTGACACTTTTTGACATGAAAGTGCAAATTCGGGCCGGTAAATTCAGATAAGGGGAAAACGATATTCTTGTTGCAGACATGATGACAGTTTTAGAATGTTCTGGCTTTACGACTGAATTTACAAGGGTCTGAAATATGGAATTATTGACTGTGAGAATCCTGGAGAATACAGATGAAGGGCAACCAACTGAACACTAAGGACGTACTGGGATAAATTTGTAAATTTCAGAGAATTCATTTAATTGACATGTGGACGGGGTCTTCTGCTACACAGTCCTCAAGAATAGTTAATAATATGCATAATGTGATTAAATGTGTATTTAAAGTATGTGTTCCACGAGATGTCAGCTATAGAAATAGACGAGTAACATCAATCAACTCCATCGTGATATTAAACCACATAAGGTCTACACAATTCCAGCACAGTTATGATACAGTTACCGCGAACATGTCCTATAGCTACCATATCATATACGTAAAGATGTCATAGAGCTAACTGGAACATATAAATATCTCGCACATGACATATAGCTATTAAAAATATGTCATGTGAAGTTAATTAAATCCTGCCTCGAACATGTCATATAGACATTTTTAGCGTATGACATTAGATAGATTATCTCGAACATGCTATAAAGTACTTAAAACATGTCCTGCAGCTACCTCGAACATGTCAAAGTTACTTCAAACATGTCATGAGGCTACTTAAAAGACGTCATATTGCTACCTCGAACATATCACATAGCTGCCTCAAACATTTCAACGAGACACAGTTTCATGTTATCTTGGTAATACATATAAGGATTGACAGTCAATGTCATAATCACGGGTAAACAAAAAAAGAATACTGCGTCCTTAATAATCTATCTATGTATCACGTTTTTATAGCTGAAAATTATGTCTTCAAGTTCCAGAAACTTGTTTTTTTATGATGACTTTGAATTATGTACGTAATATTGTAACACGCCGTATATATCATCCATCGCGGCAGATAAACAGCTGACTGTTTTATGAGTTCCTATTGATTTCGACTCATTCTCTGTCTGCATGTTTTGAAATTGATCGAGGATCGTATAAGGGTAGGGCGACGTGTTTTATATCATGTGCGTGAAATGGACAAGTTTAAAAGATCTGCCTTACACGAATGGAGAGTAAGTGACGTTGAATCCTCTTGAACGTGACACTGATTTAATCTACACAACCTGTACTGACAGGCGTTAATATCATCTCACTGAAACACTTAGTAGCAATTGACATCTCTCTGTTACAACCGACATGTTGAAATTAACATGCTGCAAGAGATATTACCGATGTAAATGTTCAGTCGATAAGCGACTTTGAAAACAAAATAGTTTTCTGAAAACCATAAAAGTTCAGCTTTCTGCTTATAATGTATGACCAACTGTGCGCTATGTTTATGAAACACCCTCGAATAAGATATCCTAGATATCACATTTTCCACCAGTTAGCTATTTCCCTGACACAAGTTATACTGAAAACACAGATAGTGATAGTGTACTAGCAAACCCAGCAATTTTTGTCACATATATTCATATCAGTCATCAAGAGTAAAGTTCCTTCATGATTCAGTGTTATGGGAAAAAGTCCAAATAAATTAGATCCACACTTATATCAATCATAGTTTTCTTGAAGACGATATTAGTCAGCCATGTTGATGTCTCGAGAAACGTCTTCTTATCCCTAGCCGTAGCAGCAATAGAAGAATGACGTGGTCAAGAGATGACTGGCTATCGGACTGCGGCGGGAGATAACAATGAAAGACTTTCGAAAACATTCCAAATCTTCACAGCAATGAGCCACAAGTTGATAGAATGTCAGACACCAAGCCCATAGTCGTGAATCACACTGACAGAGTAGCCGTCTGTTGCACCTCGACTGTCTTGACTTGCCGCCCCCTGGCCAGGGTGGGGGTTAGGACGTCACGGCGTCGTCTGTATCAGCAAGCCCGATGTTAGCACCACTCAAACAGTGGCCATATATGTTCTAGGTAACTTGAACAGGTAAGGGTACATACAGGCTGTG
The DNA here is from genome assembly GCF_037392515.1 of Haliotis asinina. Taxonomy (NCBI): domain Eukaryota; kingdom Metazoa; phylum Mollusca; class Gastropoda; order Lepetellida; family Haliotidae; genus Haliotis; species Haliotis asinina. The sequence continues at coordinate 55,494,529 of NC_090282.1, read as the reverse complement.
TGTTCAATGACTCTCAGTGTGAGATATGCATTTATACATGGAACACTGTTTCAGTCTTATCACGCCATGAATTGATGTCGACCGTGTATGGGGTGATGGTGAGCACGTATTAGGTGATGTCGACCGTGAATTGTGTGATGGTGAGCATGTATTAGGTGATGTCGACCGTGTATTGTGTGATGGTGAGCATGTATTCGGAGATCTCGACTGCACATTGTGTGATGGTGAGCATGTATTCGGAGATGTCGACCGTGTATTGTGTGATGGTGAGCACTTATTAGGTGAAGCTGACCGCGTATTGTGTGATCGTTAGGACGTTTCAAGTGATGTCGACTGCGTATTGGGTGATGGTGAGTACGTAGAAGGGGATGGGTGATGCTGACAACGTAAAAGATGATAGTGAGAACGTATTAGGTAACGTTAAGGCAGAATCTTATCTAAAGGTTTAAATATATTTTATTTAAAGTAATATGGGATCAGATGTGACACTACTTTGTCCGTGCAGTTGTCACTGATAAGGGTGCATCATTGCTGCTGTTACTGCTAACTGCAAATGATATCAACATCAGCATATGACACTGGTTTGCCTAATCTTATCTAAACTTTAACCGAGTCAGTATTTCACTGTCTTCGAGAAACATACTCTCATCGTTGCACTCCAGACAGAGTAGGATACCAGGTTTAAAAGTGCCTTGATTCAGCTGGGTGTTTAGTTCAGTTGCCTTTATTGCCCAACGAAAATAGACTTCTGGTATCAGGAATTATTTGGTGTTTTTTTTTTGTCTGGTGTTCACTCCCTTATACAGACACCGCCTTGATAAACAATGTTGTCGAGTGCGGCGTCAGCACACAAACAATCCTTTAGCAGTTTAACAAATATAGCCGCATATAGTTTTCATGTTTGATTTAAGCTTGACAATTCGAAACACCCTGTTGAACCTCACAACAATTCATAGCCCTTCACTCCTACGTTTCCTTCCAAAACGGCTGAGAATGCCTGACACCTTGTTAAGGCCCTAGATATGAGTAGGCCTGGACAGATCGCGCTAAGTGGACAGTTTAATGCGATAACCAAGCTGTCAGTCGTGTCAGTAATATGCATATCAGAGAGATAACATGTAATAGCAAGATCGATAAGCATGGCTTGTGAGTCATGTCGGAACAATAACACTGATGAGCCAGGCCCTCCTTGCCCCTCTCACTAGCAACCGAATCACATTCACAGTCATGTTTTAAGGAAATTGTGCTAAGCTTACATAGTTCTTTTTATGATAAGAACATAATTTTGACCGGTTAAAACCAACACTAGTTTCAACAACTACTGGATATTCCAACAGATGTGTGTGTGTGTGTGTGTGTGTGTGTGTGTGTGTGTGTGTGTGTGTGTGTGTGTGTGTGTGTTTGAGGGAGGGGGAGGTGTAAGAGGTTACATTAACGTCTAACGCATCACCCTCCTCCACCCATGAGAACGTCATATGGTCTGTCCTCTGGTCTGTTTAATGTCTGACAGATAAGCGAAAGCAAAATGAGCAGTACGATCGTAGTAGAGAATGGCGAAAATAAATGGGAAAGTACACATTTTATCATTACGTAACTGTGTGTTACTTGGAACTTGTCACATAGTTGTACTAAATATGTACTTTGGAGTACAGCGAAGTTTGGAATCCATGACGTTGTGGCAAATCTCTGAGCAGCAAATACAATGTATATGGACCTACAATCGTTGCAAACGTCTTACTTGGAGATTATATTTAGTAACAAATATATATTTAGGTACATGAATGTGCAACAAATACACTATACTACAGATACTGCACAAAGAATATATAACAATGCAAATACACTGCATTAAGTGTGCAACGAGTGCCTTAAAGAATCATCGCTGTGCAATAAATGCATGTGACTGCAATCAATGTGCAACAAATGTTGGAACCCACCATCAGTGTTGCCACAAAATGGCTCCAATACGTCTGTTTGCAATAATTTCTCTTAGCTCATAACAAATGGATAACAAACAGTCTTTACCCTGCAACAACAGAAATTGTGCAAGAGAAGTTTGAAACTTCAACAGTTATAAATAGCGTAACCCACAACCACTATGAAGTATTGGTTTTGACGATTCACCATTCTGTCAAGTCATTGTGACAACTTGCAACCAAACCTGGAACAAATGTCTGAACCTACAATCTCCTGCCAACGTGTGTCTGAATCAGCAATAGCCGTGCGAGCAATCTCTGAAGCTCGAGTCGTCAAGCAACCGGTTTCCGGCTTAGGAACTGGGTTGCATCCCCACGCAGTATCACCCAGTGCTCACTCCGGAACAAAGTGTAAAGAAAAAACATCATGTTATTCGATTACCCTAGGAGATGCATCAAAAACCATTAGTCAGAAATAATTCAGAGCTCAACCTCACGTTTCCTGCTATTAAATGCTTAAAAAACAGCGCAATGGTCTGGTTAAACCGAAAATTACTTAGTGCTGACAAAGATGAAATTAAATTCGTACTTGGTTCACAGTCGCAATCTCTGTCTATTCTCGAAGGATACCGTCATAGTGCACCGTGTACATGTCGCATATTTATATATGCCATGTGCTATAACGAATTTTGTATGTAGGCGCAAGATATAATTCACTGCATGTAAAATGTCATATATACATCATTGTCCCTCATTGTCGATGAAGCATCACTTGCACGGGAGTATATCGATTGACTATACTTCTAACACCACACTGACCTATGCCTCACTTTCAAATCTTTGGAGATCAGAATAAATTGTAAGTTTGCAACTATGGACCTCCATTCTCAGGAGGCAATAAGCAAATTTTGCGGAAGCCCAACGACATGAAAACCTATTAGGATGACATACACACAATATTGCTTGTGATCACCACCGAGGACAAGCATCACCCAAGAGACTAAACTACATTTGTATTGAACTAACTAGTAAATGGTTGTGATAATAAATTATTAAGATAATCAAAACTGAAAAATAGATCCCTCAACCATACCTAAAAGATCAGAACTATAAAAAAATATGTTTTGCTTTCTGTGCCCTGCCTTGAAATTTTAAAAACACCGTCCCCTGACCTGACCATATACAACGAACTGACAGTATCAAGGCATCAATATGGGTATCTGACCAGGCCCCATACCCAACCCATCAGCATCATATATAATATAGCTGTGCTTTTGATACTATCGTTCTATAGAGTTAGGTGCAAGTCATCAACAAATTCATGTGGTAATTCCAAGTAAATCTTCACGAACGTTATCAATATGACTGTTGAATGCATCTCCCACATATGCCTGAGAGCTTGTTCACTCCGTATTGCGTGTCAAACCCAATAATGTTCGCATGGCTGAGCAGACTGGCAGTTACACGACCTGTAAGACAGAATAGCATTAATCCTTTAAGAGATCAACCCTGTTTTATCGGCAATATTCTGCCCTTATGGAACGATGCAAGATCGAGATTTGAGCGTGTCCGACCAGCGATCACTCAGAGAGATGCGCTTATCGAACAATGCCACTCATTTCCTTACCATTATGGGGTAGTAGAGGCTGGCCACTTTCCTCAATTACTCGGCCGATTGTTTAATTGTTGGCTTGAAGGTCGGCAGTGGGTCGATTAAGACTGAACGGTGGTCATTCAGAAGAGTGGACGTCGGGCAGTAGTGTATGCAGGCAGGAATAACGTGCTGTATAGGCAGAGGGTGGTGGCGAGGGGCAGATACCCCCAGCGTCTTTGTCAGGATATGCTAATTATGCTAATCTCGCAGTTTCCCAAACATTTAATTTGGGCGTAGAATTCTATCAAGCTAAAGATCTTTAATTTTATTCAGATGATATTCAGATCCAAATTCGATATTCTGTTTCCTCGAGAAAGTTCATCAACTTCGGAATAGAAGCTGTCTAAAGTAATATTTCCTTAAATTACAGATCGATTCAATTTGCTAGATTGGTAATGGATACTGTGATGTCTTCTAAAACGACCCCGCGAGTTGGGCATACTGCTGCAGTACATGGGTGGGGAGTCCTTGATGCCACACATCGCGGTCGTACTGGGTGTAGCCACGGGAGGGTGCGGTGGCGTGTAAGCTACACTATTTACATAAGAATCTGCATCACGAAACATTTCCATTCCATGTCGACCTCTCTGTTGGTGGTATTTATTTTCCAGATGGATCTGATTACTATTTGATATTCTTTTGTTTTAAACTTGCATTTATAGTCACGGCAACTAATAATTTGTGTGTTACACTTTTACACAAAAGGAAGACAGGAGGATAAATGTTATTTTGAATACTTAATGTTAAAGCCTGAGAACATGTATTTTCCTCATGGACATCCTACCTGATCCCGCATGAGTGGTTTAATGGAACGTATTCAGGTTAACACCTGCTGTCTGCAGATGATGACAGGCCATACATAAGCATTACATATGTTGTATCATATCATACATTAAATTCAGCATACATAACAGTAAGAACAACGTACATGTGTCATGTCGTTCATGTTGACAGTTTGGCAGGTAATAGGTAACGGAAGCGGAGACACCACGTGTGAATATATCAACGTCTTTGAGTGGCATTTTAGAACTTGTGTAATACAATATTGTCAAACTGTGAAATACAGTATTGTCAAACTTCATGGCTAAAAACTTTATTTCATGTCATAACGGCGACGTTTAGATACAGATTTCTGTACCGTTGTCATGCAGGTCACTTTTAGTTTTAAGGTCGGTCCTTCTTTAATTGGAGGTGGAGGGTGAGTGGAGTGTTTGTTTGAAGTCTATGAATTTTGAGTTAGGGGTTTGACTTGCCGTGTTGGGGAAAACATTCAGTTGGCAGTACAAATGAAGCGGACAACAGTTCTACAGTATGTATCTCATGACTGGTCTTTGGTGGTTAGTGATGGTGACCACCTCAATACACACTTGATATAAAGTACATTGTAGATCATTCACAGAAGAATTTCCTCTGCCAGGCTATAAAGGAATGGCGCATCACATCCCGTAAAGGGGAACACCTGTCACAGATCGATACAGACTTGTTTGACATATTGGTGCTATTGTACATATACTGGAGGACTGCTAGTTGTACCCACAAAGAGTATACCCTAGTGTAAGATGAGTCTTAAGTATCTCCAAGTGTAAGATGAGTCTTAAGTATCCCCTAGTGTCAGATGAGTCTTAAGTATCCAGCAGTGTAAGATAAGTCTTAAGTATCCCCTAGTGTAAGATGAGTCTTAAGTATCCCCTAGTGTGGCATCTTAAGTATCCCCTAGTGTAAGATGAGTGTAAAGTATCCCCTAGTGTAAGATAAGTCTTAAGTATCCACTAGTGTGGCATCTTAAGTAGCCTCTAGTGTCAGATTAGTCTTAAGTATCCCCTAGTGTAAGATGAGTGTAAAGTATCCCCTAGTGTAAGATGAGTCTTAAGTATCCACTAGTGTGGCATCTTAAGTAGCCTCTAGTGTCAGATTAGTCTTAAGTATCCTCTAGTGTAAGATGAGTCTTAAGTATTCCCTAGTGTCAGATGAGTGTAAAGTATCCCCTAGTGTAAGATGAGTCTTAAGTATCCACTAGTGTGGCATCTTAAGTAGCCCCTAGTGTCAGATTAGTCTTAAGTATCCCCTAGTGTAAGATGAGTGTAAAGTATCCCCTAGTGTAAGATGAGTCTTAAGTATCCACTAGTGTGGCACCTTAAGTAGCTTCTAGTGTCAGATTAGTCTTAAGTATCCTCTAGTGTAAGATGAGTCTTAAGTATTCCCTAGTGTCAGATGAGTGTAAAGTATCCCCTAGTGTAAGATGAGTCTTAAGTATCCACTAGTGTGGCATCTTAAGTATCCCCTAGTGTAAGATGAGTGTAAAGTATCCCCTAGTGTAAGATGAGTCTTAAGTATCCACTAGTGTGGCATCTTAAGTAGCCCCTAGTGTCAGATTAGTCTTAAGTATCCCCTAGTGTAAGATGAGTGTAAAGTATCCCCTAGTGTAAGATGAGTCTTAAGTATCCACTAGTGTGGCATCTTAAGTAGCCCCTAGTGTCAGATTAGTCTTAAGTATCCCCTAGTGTAAGATGAGTGTAAAGTATCCCCTAGTGTAAGATGAGTCTTAAGTATCCACTAGTGTGGCATCTTAAGTAGCCTCTAGTGTCAGATTAGTCTTAAGTATCCTCTAGTGTAAGATGAGTCTTAAGTATTCCCTAGTGTCAGATGAGTCTTAAGTAACCCCTAGCGCCAGATGAGTCTTAAGTATCCCCTAGCTAGTGTCAGATGAGTCTTAAGTATCTAGTGTGTGTCAGTCCAAGTCAGTGAGTGCCATGTTACCCAGTGCACGTGCTTCTATGCAAATACTGACTTAGTCATCATTGGTAGATCTATCTGAATACTCTTAAATATATATTGGAGACGTTTGGTCAAAGGTTGTATCAGATTTATCCAACATCACTTTACCTCGCGTAAATATCCTCGACTTAATGTCTGAACTTATTGAAGATGTATCCGCTCGTACTGGGAGATCCATTTCAGTTCAAGTAATGAAAATAGTGTATTTAACTCAGTCTGGTTATCGAAGTTCAAGAATTCCTGCGTCTGAAACTAATGACAATAATTAGTTTGTATGGAATCATGTATGATTCGAATTCGAATTTGTGTCGTAGATAGTCTCAAAGGCAAGCACATTCATATCTTCATCCTGAAAATGTTACTGGAGACACAGTGCGAGAGAATGTTGTGTGTCTCTCGCACTTCACTTTGCGTTACTGCTAGTTGTGGCTGTAGCTATAAGGTCAGTTAAGGTCTGTGAGAAGCTAGACAGTACAAAACTACAAAACAATATTGTTTCTTTCGCTATGGATTCTTGCACTGTTTCCTGCTAGACAACATACAAGAATCTGTACCGAAAGAGTGTCCACAGAGTTTGCTTTTGGTATATGTCATTCTTACTCATGCATAATATATTAGATCTAGCCAAACCAGATGTGCACACATCAAAAGGATTATAGGTCATTGTATATAATATGCTCATATGAATGGGTGTAAGTAAGTTATCATGACATGTTGCACGTGCGGAATCATGTACACATACTGGCGCTAAAACACTATAAATGTCTACACAAAATGGCAAGTGCGTCAGTTGCTGCGCATGCACTGTGGACATGGCTTAGCTGCGGTTCTAGTATAGCTTGTGCACTGCAGCTTGTCGGGAACATCCGTCATGTACAGCTTTCCGCCTGTTAACATAAGCCTCATGTGTTTATGTTTACGCGCTGCACAGTCCACAGGTCTATTTAGTGTTGCTTTGCATTTGGAATAATTTACGTTTGAAAGATATCAGTAAATAATCTGTTGTCATTTACCAAAACTATATATTAAGTGCTTGTTTTGGTACCTCCGTTATCAAGTAGGTATATCTCCCACTATGGGGTATAATCCCGTGTCACAGTGGAATTTTAAAGACCTACAGAACTTCAAACTATCCGAACTATTCGCAGACAGCCATAAGCCCCAAGCCATACTCTCTTAAATGTAGCATTGATTCACAGCTAATTCCACAACGTTAACTTCGTGTCTTGAATTTGCAATAATCGCGCTTTTTATGTGATTTAGAACCGCCCAAAGCCTTCCAGCCTTAAAGCGCCTACAGGACGAATGGTGATATCTCCAGAACAAATTTACACGGAGGAAATTGAGTGAATAGAGATTGGGCGAATCAATGTGGTGGTGGTTGTGCACTTGCTTCTCAAGCCCATACTTAGTGGGTCTTCCCTGGCGGACATTCGCTGGCAGTACACAACCAAAAGAAGAAGTTGATAATCAAGATTTCAGTTGCGCTTGTGTTAGTTGGAACTTAATTACTTAATGACTGATAGCAGTGGAAGAGATCGGCGCTATGTAAAGACAGAGGGACACGAGATGGACGTTATTGTGCCGTCTTTGGTGATCTTACAAGTCCAAGTCTGGCATAGAACTAAAGCAGAAGTCCAACTGATCCCATGCAGTGATCACCAATACTCTGCTCCCACGTCCTCGCACAATCAATACCCAGTACAAGCAACTCTCTGTCCCTATCACAAACGCAAATGCCTTTGAGCATCGTGATTAGGGTGTAATAGTTTGTCAACCGTAAGACGTTTTTTCTTGCTCTTTTTTAACTTCAACCGGTCGTTCATTTTGTTATTCTTTCACGGCTCCAAGAGTGCTGGGAGTTTTGTCATTGTATTATGGGTTGTTACACGATTTTAAATGGCAACCTTTCTTCCAATTCCAGTGATCTTCAGTTATTGAAAAACATCAATATTTCGAAAAAAAATATTATTGGAGCATTATGCAGTATTTGAAAAGGAATTTACCGTACAGGGGGTTCCCTTGTGATAAGATTAACATTTCCGGGTGTTTGCTTTATCGAACCAATCAGTTTTAAGACAAGCCCCCATCGACTGAATACAGCGGACGCCCATTGAATACAGCGGACACCCATGTCCATGTGAAACAACACACTAATGTCAAGTCAGAGCAATGTTTAAAATGCGTGAAGAGGGCTGTTGAGGGGACAACACTTTTTGCCCTTATTAGCTATAACAACTTTACACGATATGTATTCGTTTATCCATGTACATCATAACAGTGAACAATTTTACTTTCAGGAATTTTATCTTTTGTAGGATTAATCTGACAAAAATCGAACGGTTCGTTCATAGGCTTATATAAATGAAATCGTGAATGCATTTTTTGAGCAAACAGAACGAACCTGTAACACTCAATAAGCATGTAATCACATCACAATAAATCTATTGAACAAAGGAGGGGTGAGGTGGAGAGAGATCACACTTTCGATATAGATACAGTAGGGCTGTGCAATTTTACCGGTAAACCGGCATATACCACTAGAGTATCTAGCGATACGATTATCGCGAGGTGGATCAGATTCTGCAATATATTGGGTGATCCCCAGTTGCTTCCCTTTGAATTAGCTGCCTTTTATTTCCATAGCGACAAAATGCGCTGTGAAAGTACCAAATATACTTTCGTTTCTGTTGGTTTCATATAACATTTTACAAGTGAAAGTGTCTTTAAAAGTCCCTCCAAAAGTGCAAAATATTCTACCAAATGCTTTACGTTTTGTGGGTTTGAGAGGTTTCATATGTGACGTTTGGGAGAAATTGAGTGGCCTCAAATGGACCATACTTTTAAGAAAAGCAAGACTAATGGATATCAGCTTCAAGTGAATAACACGACGTTTCGGGGCGTATGTCTGCTCCTTCATCACGTCATAGAGAAGCAAGCATATACACTCTGAAACACCGTGGTATTCACAATAAAGAAGTTGGCATCCATAAATCTTGCTGATCTCTGAGTGACAATTTTGTCAACACAGGTTTACACTGAGTTGAATCTAAATGACAAAAAGCGATAATAATTACATAAGCATTCTGTTGAAGAAAACAACGCTAAACATGAAAATCATGTTATACTATAGCCTTTAACATTATGTTCGCAAGGCGCTTGTGTAATACAGTACTTCACTCAAACATTCTACATTAAGGCTCCACTGGCACACAGCCACACAACGAGGACGTGGAGCCTGAAAGTGCAGCGTAACAGCAACTAAGATGATGTCGCACGCACACAGCTATTATGAATTTATTATGTATGCATCATAACGCTGATGCAACACTGGACTGCCAACAGATGCAATACCACGAAACAGATAGTGTTATTCATTTGCTTTTGTCATTCCACTGGTCACGCTGGGATCAATTACGAAAATAATATATCAGTGGGGTCTTAAACACCTGCCTAACATAATCGGCTGTACTTGGACTGCCGCAAATGGTACCGTCATGGTAAATAACGCAGATAAATCTACATTATAGGACAAGGCAGGCCCTTTTGTTTCGACCCAATAAGATCCCCGTTAGAAATGACCTTCAACAACCCATGATTGTCGTATAGGCGACTAATGGGGTCGGGTGGTCAGGCTCGCTGACTTGGTTGACACATGTCATCGCATCCGAAATGCATAGATCGGGGATCATGTTGTTGACCACTAGACTGTCTGACCTACACTCGAATATTAACAGACCGCCGCCATATAGCTGGATCAAACAATCACTCAAACAGCCAACAAAAGCTTAACCATGGTCACTCATGCGGCGCTTTCAGTGTAAGTCAGTTAATGCCATATTGCATGAAAGAGAATATATTTAGCGACTTCTGGGACCTTCGATGGGTAACTTGTATGAAGTGCAACGTTGATGTAGTTGCCAATGTGCCTTTGACGAAAGCGACCTTTTTACCCCGCGACTTTAGTGAGTATTTCAGTGCCGCTTCGCTTGAAGTATCTGGTACGCCTGGCCTCTGCTTGTAATACCGCTACATGTCCGCCACGGTTGTCAATGTGTGCCATGCGTAGTCATGTTGCAAGACACGTGACATGTTTTCTGGTGGAATGTTTTAGTGCAGCGAGACATGACTCCATGAGGACTGGTGGCCTTATGTGTGACCCTGTGAGATAGCCACCGGGTGTCATGTCTTGCGGACATTAGCCTCGCCGGGAGATCGTACTGTTCAAATGTAAGAGTAATTAGAACATGTCTCCACATGGAAAGTTAATGTCGCTGAAGACGGGATTGTAACGGAATGCTGTGAGTGGATATTAGAGTGAGGTAGGAAGGTAAGAGAATTAGAGACGAACAGAGAATTAGCACCCATACTTTCAGACATATTTCAACAAATAGGATCCCAAACTATGCTCGGTATCAGTTTTGGTAACGCACAGAAGGAATCAATAGCATAAATGCCCGGTAGAATTAACATCTGTGATCCAACGTGCTATATGTCAACAAGGAGAGTTCCGACATCAGCCTGGTAAAGCTAAATTTACTCTCGAAAGCAACGATGACGATACAGAATCCTTGATGATCATAATCATTCACACACGCGTCAACAATAGACATAACAAAAAACTCGCTGTTAGACTTTCAAAACGTATAACAAATGATACACAAAGACCCTAAACGATAATGGTTTCTTCCATGTTCAATGTTTCACTGGCAAAATATGGCTAAGGTCCAATGTATTGCAGCCCTTGCTTCTGTTTCTTAATTGATGCTTTGAATTAAAAAAAAATATATGGACAACTCCGGAAAATTAGCGTCGCTGCGAAATGACTGGTCGCACGTTTTGCTTCTTCGTTTGCAATTTCTCAAGAGATGGCCAAATAGAATCGACTGCACATATTGTGAAAAAACGGGAAAATTGACAAGTGACGAAATATAATCACCCCTATTGATGAAACAGATGACCAATCTGTTTCGCTAGACGGTAAATTGGGTATAATTTTAGTCCATCAAAGACGTTGTGAAACATTTGAAACTTTGGTTAGCAAAGTTGTCGTCTGCTCGAAAGCCGTATTGCCCTTGAATGAGTCAGCCCATAACGAGGCTCCCTCAAGCTAATGGCGCTGAATCAATATGCCGTTTGTGGGCACATGAGGTCGTCACAGAAATAGTGAACAAACTGTGGATAGGCTTAGGGGTTATCAAAAGGGATTAGAATAGAGGACACACTGTGACCCTCTCCAATTTTGATCTCGTTATTTTTTGATCGATATAGAATTACTCTGACTCATCAACAATAACTTCAGATATTTTTGACGGAGTGCAACAAGATACGTGTTGATCCGATAATTGTTCAAATGCATTTTAAATTGTTTTCATCTTGCTATGATTAACCTTTAAATGCAGTGAATCATGAAGCATTGAAATAATTAAAATTTGTTCGATAGTTTTTTTGTTTTTTTAAAACGACGTGGACTTCTACAATGAATGAATGAATGAATGAATTATAGTGAGAATTAAGAGCAAGTAGTATGTGAATGAATGAAAGAAATAAAGAAAATGAATAAAAGAAAGGATTGATATGTGAATGAATGAAAGAATAAATGATACACCGCGCTCTTCCCTCGCAAGATATGTTAAAGATCACAAAAGTATCGCAGGAACACGTGTTAACATCAGCTGTCCTTTTCTTAAAAAATACTTTTAGACATTTTTGTTTACATTCATAATTACTTCAGATATCTTATTGCATGTGGGGAATGGAATGGACATTAAGAAAATATTAACTGGCACTGTCACACTGCCTACAATAACAGAAAGTGTAAAACTGTCACAGAGGGTTCTAAACACCTTTCCAGTTTTGTCAAATAATAAGATCAACAAGAAAGAAAGAAGTTATGGAACTATAACCCTTAAGTATCACAAGCATCAATGGGGGATCAGATCGGCAATATGTCATATTTTTCACACATCTCAAATACACCTTAACATTTTGTTTTAGATTATGAAACTATCACTATTAGTTGCAAACACATTTCAATTGATAGTATATTCCCCTCATATGAATTAAAGGTGTATGTGAAAGATGTTTTGAGGACATAACTAGAAACACTCAAACAACGGCGTGTAGCATTTCAATGGCAGATCAGAACAGATCGGCGATATGTCATATTTTTCACACACCTCAATTACACCCAAACAATTTTTAAGTCATAAAACCATCACTATTACTTGCAAATACCTCTCAACTAAAGATATGTTTCCCTTCTAAAAATTAAACGAATGTGCGAAAGAAGTTTTTATTGGCACAATTTAGTCTATCTTCGCAGTGAATCGAGAATAGAAGCCAATGAGCTATAACATACCGACTTGAAACTTTACTACAAATCTACTGTCCTAATACGGGCACGAACACCAATTATGTGACTTAAACTGGAGGGACAAAATAGTTAACTTATCTTCTACATGTAGGATTTCAGTTGTTACAACATTCAGCGAATTTAATCAGCTGTTGAAAATAAACCGGGGCCAATCTTAAATACTGCGCTGCCTCCATATTGGCTACACTGGTTACGTAACAACCGGAGTCATATGTTCAGGGGCTTTTCGGGGTGTTTCTTCGCCCTCTATATATAGTCTTCCTGGCCTAACCATTTGGAAACATTTGAGTTTCTTGCATTTACATTACACGAATGCCACTAGTTTCCCTGTGTAATGACTAATGTGTCCATCAGGTATAACAATGACTAACATTTACATGGAGATAAACCTAAGAAGGCAATAAGTAAAACGAACTACCAGGTTAGATTTCCCTAAATATAACATGTAGTTAGATAATGCTATGGTGGAACCAACACAACGGCTATATCACCTATCACTTCTACACATACAGCTCAAAGAATATGACAACTGGATCCACCACCTGAACATAAATATCACTTTATTCTTACAGGTAACCTATACAGTACAATCTGAAGAATGTACCTGAATGGTTTAAAACACAAAAGATTGTGCATCCTTTCATCTTAACTGAAACGTTTTGCTTCCACTAGTACGGTGTATCCACAATGCATCAAACATACAACAGACTCTCCGTAATTCGAACACACATGTTGAGCGAACACGAGTTAACCGACGCGCAATGTCTGAAGCTTGTTTTCAAGTGTATACAGCAAGTAAAGAGATATTTTACGTCCGTTTCCCAAGGCTCCTGGAAGGACGGTAAATCTTACACATTGTTCAGAATGTTGGAGATTTTTCATTCTGTTTATACGTTGGGTTCTAATTGAGAATGTAAGCAGGGGAATCGGGAAACTCGGTTGAGCTTTCGACCCCCATATTCCCAATGCATAGAGCACCAGGAAAGACCATGGAGTTGGTGTTTTATCCGCAGCCTTGGGAGTCCTCCTCCATTTTTAAGGATTTTAAAAATCATCCACACGCACGCACTCACGCACGCACTGAAAGTGTGAGCCATCCCTATCTGACACATGCTCTCCACACAATTTTCCTGTGTGGCACTTGTAATCAGTGATGTGTGACAGACGCAAGTATCACAGAGGGAGGCCTCCGTTTTGAGGATACGAATGGTACTTCATTGATGCATAAGGAATACGTGTAAGCATTAAATTTTGCTGTGTACTAAAGTTATACCTACACCCTTCAAAAAAAAAAAAGAAAGTCAACTATAATGTTTGAATCCCGTTAATTGTGTAGTTATTGTGTTTACGCGCAAACGCATCCCAAAATGTGTTTGTAACTTTTGTCATGAAAAATAAAAACAATGCATGAAAAGTGCACACAGGAAATGATTCCCATGTAAAGCACGTGCAATGTGTCAGAAACATAAGTAGACACATCAAACGGGGCACATAGAAAATGTTACTCGCTTTTAAGTGGATTGCTTATTGAAAATAATAGAAGAGTGCTCAGCCAATCAGAAAGCGACATTTATGTGTGATGTATGATAAATTCAATATACACGGCAATAGTTCAGTTCTCTACACATCGCTCTCAGTGGGCGTTCATACAATTTACATTCTATAAAGCTACGTTTCCTTTTACACGGTTGTTTCGTGCGACGTCTAGGACTATACACGATGTGTCCATTTTGCCATCCCACGATATCGGTTGAGCTGTCCGATTCGCAGGATCTGACATAGCAATTATGGCACCCGTCTCAAGACGTCACTCTCTGTTGTGCGTGCAGAAATTGATTGCAATTCTTGGATTGTATCTCATGGTCGAAAAAGGAAAGAAGTATTCGAAAAGAACGCACCGTTTTTGGGTTCACCCAATTTTGATGAGAAGAAAAGAGAAGGGGGTGTATCACAATCTGATACAGGAGCTGAGCCTTGATAACATGAAATTTCAGGAACATTTTCGTTCAATGAATTTTTCTACATTCGCCATTAGAGTTCGAAGCACATGCTCAAAACTGAAATTTGGAATTTCCCAGATTATTTTTCGCACAGTTGCCCCTTGAAACCCGTACGCTGATGATGAGCTTTACCAGCCTGACTGTACCAGGATCACCCGGGCCCTCTCTGCTGCATTCAGTCCTAATCCGTAAATCATCATCATCATCATCATCATCATCATAATAATAATAATAATAATAATAATACCTCCCTGAGCGACTACTTGATTTACTCAAGTCTTTAATGAGCTGCTGGTCGACTCAACTTGAGATGTACTCGCAAGGAGAGGTGCAGACTTCGGAATCTATTCCAATCAGAAGGGGAATTTTCCAGTGGGACTCCTTTAGTCCTTTGCTTTTTTGTCTGTCTCTAAATCCTTTGAGTTTTCTGCTCAATAGGGAGGAGGGTTATCATCCCGGACCTCCTCAGCACAGATCCCCAACACCTCTTACTCATCTCCTCTACATGGATGACATCGAGCTCCTTGCCAAAGGAGAGACCAATTTGAAAGAACAGGTTCTCCTTGTCGAGTCCTTCTCTAATGATATTGGCATGACTTTTGGGCTCGACAAATGTAATAGTCTGCATTTGAAACGTGGCAAGGTAACTAATGATGGATCGGTCAAGTTACAAGGGGGAGGAGTTATTGAGCATCTCGTGGAAGATCAGGCCTACACCTATCATGGAATGCAAGTTCGAGACATGCTCCAGAATGCCCAGATTCAAGATAAACTTCGGGCCGAGTATAAATCTCGTTTAAAGAAAATCTGGAGTTCAGAGCTAAATGCTCGAAACAAGGTCAAAGCCACCAATACTTTTGCTGTGCCAGTCCTCTCCTATTCCTTTGGAGTAGTTGATTGGACAAAACAAGACATCAGAGTCCTGACCAGAAGGATCATGTCTCATAACAAAGCACACCACCCTCGTTCCTCTCTTAATCGTTTATATATGCCAATCAATTCTGGAGGACGGGGTTTGATTAATGTGGAATCTCTTCATGACAGAATTCTATTGTGCACTTTTGCACATATTTATTTGTCGGATGATCCTCTGGTGATGCACGTCAAGACTCATGATGAAAGCAAGGAATTCCACAGCTACTTTAAGCGTGCCAAGGTTGTTGGACACAATCTGAAATTTCAAGTTGATTTTGTTGATGATGATGTACTGCTGGACGGTACAGTGATGGGAGTAAACCAGGTGAAGTCCTTTACCAAGTCTGCTCAGAGTCAGTCCTTTGTGGAGAAGCTGTCTGAGAAGCCATTGCATCGTGTGTATATGCAGTGTGTGGAACAGAACAGCAATCCAACCGACTCCTTCGCCTGGATGAAGTCGGGTGGTCTCAAATGTGAAACTGAGGGCTTCCTTTTTGCTGCTCAGGACCAGTCACTTCCCACTCGGAATCGCCAGAATGTTATTCTTAAAGAAAATATCAATATGAAATGTCGTCTTTGCAATCAATTTACAGAGACTGTCCAACACATTGTTAGTGGATGCCCTTCCTTGGCACAAACAGCATATCTTAAAAGACATGATGGCATGGCTCGCTGCTTTTATTATCGTCTCCGCCATGCCTGTGGCTTTGACTCCGAGGTCCATCCATGGTACGACCCTGAGCATGTAAAGGGCGTCCTGGAAAATGACAGCTACAAACTTCTCTGGAATAGGCCAATATACAGTCTGAGACGAATTCCAGCCAACAAACCTGATTTTGTCCTTTTTGATAAAGCCAATGAAATTATTTATATCATAGAATTTTCTGTCCCTTTTGACAGCAATGTGATTGGCAAGATTCAGGAAAAGCATGATAAATATGCGGACCTCGCCTTTGAAATGTCTCGATTGCATCCCAAGTACACTGTCGTCAGACTCCCCATTGTTCTCAGTGCCCTTGGTTTGGTACCTCCTGATCTCTTGGCGCAGATCAGAAGAGTGCCCGGGTTCTCCACCGGGAGCACAGCCCTTCTGACAATCTGGGTAATGCAGAAGGCTGCAGTGTTGGGGAGCCTCCATATTCTCCGAAACGTTCTTGGTGGGTTCGACTAGGCAGTGTTTCCTGGGAGAAGTCCCATTCGCTGTCTGGGCTGCGTGTAGAGGGGGCGAGGGCCCTGAGCTGATGATGAGCCTCACCGGCCTGACTGTGCCAGGATCACCCGAACCCTCTCTGCTGCATTTCTATCTCAATCTGTAAAACATAATAATAATAATGACTAGGATTGCCTCAGGGGCAATACTTAACGGTGTTCAGACTTACTCCATGCACCCATGGTGGCTATCTTCACTTGAACAGTTTCTTTGGACGCCAGCTGGACCATCTAGATCTATTCCAGTGTTTTTTACATTAATTTGGCACAGAGTCAACAATGCTGAGACGAACACAAAATTCACAAACTGCAGAAAAACAAACTGTATGGCAAAGTCAAATATACAAATTACTGGAAAGATTACAACCTGACATTTCCCAAACACTGTTTTGTTTGTAGGTCATAGGTTCCAAATTGGGCAGGTTGATGCTAATGCTGTTGATCACTGGATTGTCTTGTACAGATTTACCTGCAAACCCAGTGTAACAAAGGTACGGCGCGTCATAGGTTCCAAATTGCGCTGGTCGATGCTCATGCTGTTGACCACTGGATTGTCTGGTCCAGACCCGATCATTTACAGACTGCAGCTATATAGTTGGAATACTCTCTCTCTCTCTCTCTTTCTCTCTCTTTCTCTCTCTCTCTCTCTCTGTCTCTCTCTCTGTGTGTGTGTGTGTCTGTGTGTGCTAATGTGTACTTTGTTTGATCTTTTATCAAATATTTCAAGAAGTCGTGATCCAACGTATCTCCTTTAACATATTCCGTGATAAAATATTTCTGAACATTTCTCTCCATGTTAACATAATTTGCTTCGTATTCACTGTATATAACAATGTCATTTTCCATGTTAACATAAAGCGGAAGCTGTCTAATCCGGCACTCACTGGGACTTAAGAAATCATCCATTTTGGACAATGTGCTGAATGGTAAAGCTGATGATAAATGCACAAGCCACGGAAGAGACTTAGATTTTATGCCGGTGTTTACAACCTGCTGGATTAGACATATGCCGATTTTGACAGCCTCCGCTGTGATCATGATGTGCTTCGTATGTACACTACAAATAACACTGTGTGCGTTTGGTAAGGTTTTAAGTTACAACTGTACGTGTACACTGCTATTTTCACAGTAAAGTCCGATGTTGACAGTTTGGGTGAGTCATGTAGATTAAGTAGGTATGGTTCGGATGCTGACAGTGACATAAGCGCACTACACGTGGGATTCGAACCTACGACCAGGGATAATCAACAACACCACCTGTTAGAGTCTGCTACAGCCAATGAATGTATCCTGCTAGCCAAGGAACACAATTCTTTGCAGACTTTGGCCATGCCTCAAATGGTAGCCAATGTGTATACACACTGGACCTGTACAAACTGTTTTCAGCCGTGTGTAGTCGGTATTGTGATATGCACTGTGCCTGAATAAACATTCATGTATTTGGTGACGCTGTAACCCTAGCAACCTTAGGTGTCACAGTTGTAAGCGTTAGACTGTCCATGGTATGGTGGTCCACATTGCTGTTGACGATTTCACTAAGGCAAAGGTGCTAAGTGATAAATTAACATGTGAGTGGTATCACGTGAATCACATCCGTCGTCACGGAATATTTTGTAGTAAAAATGATAAAAGACTTACGCAATCATATTGCCTCCTGCCACTCATTAACGACACATTTGTTTGACAGTCTCATACTTCGTGTCATACCAGGCAAGACGTACGTTGTACCGACTTCGTGAAGGTCGTGTCGGAACTGCTTGCCGGAAACTTACGGACGCGCCCGAACACAGTTGTACCTGTCGCCTGTGTAGCTGACACAGCAGCTAAGCTTGGACCGGCGGAGGGACGCAGGGCTGTATGCGATATGAAGTTACTGGCTGTAATATGTATCTACTTCACCCTGAAGCGTGGAACTGATGCATCGTCAATTTACAATATAGATGATTCAGGTGGATTAGGAAAACGGTTTGACGGCATCGGTGGTCTCAGTGGGGGGTCGGTAAGTGCCTCTTAATAATTCGATCTCTTCCGCGTTTCGCAAAGGGGCGTCTCAAAGGTTATGAGACACTTTTAGATGTAAAATTCAACAGGTGCGAGAACAAATATAAATTTATGACGCTTTGAAATTTATAGTTAATTAATACGCATACAATACGTAAGTGACATTTATGGAGATCGGGTAATCAGAAGGTATGATGTTTAAAGGGGCACTGATGCGGAGCGAATAATGTTTCTCTAATTACGAAACCAAACTGCAAATTGGTCAACTCCCGCTCCCTCGACTGGGACTGGGCTCCGGTCCACAATAGCACGATGCCCATCATATGCCATTACGCTTGAGTGCAGTTTACCGGGCGCTACCCAGGGACTGCTGAGCGCTTGCTAATGAGCGCGCTGCTGTATCTTCAGCCCTTGGGCACCCCCCCTAGATCCTTAGGGTTAGTGAGTAAAGGTTAGTGTTGGTTACCTTTGGTGCAAGTATACCCATCCGAAAAAGTCGGGAAAGTGCGCCCGTTAAAGTGCACTACTCCCTGCCATTATTTAAAAATATCCATGGTATTCCGTGTCTGAGTGTGGCAAAATATCCCAGCAGTGTAGTTTTTTTCGGATGCTCGGATGGTATAGTCACTGATCCAATTTGATCCTATTTCTGTGCTTTTTACCTCGATATATAATCATGTTATGTGAAAATATGTCTACAAGCACGTAGCAAACCATTTGTTTCAGTCAGAAAGATTGCAAAGCTTTATATTTAGATAGTTTTGAGTGTTTGTCCAGCAGTGAAAGCAAACATCATTTATCTAGCCTCATGTAAGAATGTCGAGTTTTGATTGGTCCACGTGACTCTGATAAAATACCATGTACATTCATCACGATCCGCCAGCAGGAGTATAAAAGTCGTATACTCCTGTTGGGAAGTCGTATCACCCCTCTACGCCTCGGTGATGACGCGAAGTGAGAAAAGCGTGTATCGATAAGCCTTTAAGTAACGTGCGGTGCATTGAGGTCAAGCGATCAGCTGGTGTCAACATGGAAGCAAGTCGATTCGATGTGTGGTGTTTTGTTTTGACTTAGTGAAAACATTCAGCTAGATAAATGCTTTATCACATCGTGTCGAGGGAAATATGGGGTTTTATCAGTCACGAGTAAGGTTGTATTCCCTGAGCTGTTATCACATAGTGTCTGGGGAAATACAGGGTTTTGTCCGTCCAGAGTAAGGTTGTATTCTCTGAACCGGAGGGAATACAACCTTACTTGGGACTGATAAAACCCTGTATTTCCCTTGACACAATGTTATAGCTTATAATGTAAATTTTGGTAGCTATGGTAGCTACCCTGGTTTATTATCTTTGATAATAAAAACACACAGTTGATTTTTTTGAATTTGTGAACTAAAAGCGATGATTTTGTCATCTGAAAACTTTCTTACATAAAAAAACTGATAACACCTGTTTACCCAAGTACACAGCAAATGCCTGTATGTATTCCTTATGTAACGAAGTTTCGTTGGTATCCTCAAAACAGAGTCGGCCCATAAGTGTTTTTCTGGCTGCGTGCAACACAGAGATTATATCTTCCATGCTGTAACTCGCTTTTGATGGTGTAAACCTACACATGTTATTTGTCACCATTCTCTGGATGGTCAGTTAATGAATTTATAACAGGTATAATTAGTAGTAACAATACTCAGGTTACTCAACAAAGGTTCCCATTTGGCATTTCTCCTGTCTGGAGTAAATACTGAACCTTATGAATTAAGGTTTGTAATGGCAAATGTACTGTATTTTATGTAATATGTGCATGTAAGTGATGCAAGAGAGTTTATCAGCTGAGTTACTAAAACAAACATCGATCAAAGGATTAACCGATAACACACTGATTGATTAATTACTTTTATCTTCTGCAGCGGATTTGTCCAAAGGCAGTGTGTGTAGATGTACTAATCTATTCGGACTACACCCTGTCGTAAAGTGCAAGTGTAAAAACAACATCCTCCCTTCAAAGAATTAAGCACCATTACGTTTATTGATTGATTGATCATTATTGGTTAACTAAATTACTTAGAATGGTGGACATCATACAATTAGTTGCCAGATTTGCTATCTTGGGTGACCATTGAGAGGTTTATCAGGTTTTCACCAATGTGAAAGACGTGAAATGATGTGTTACTTTTTCGCAAATTAGACTTTTGTAAGTCACACGACACAGAGCAGGATTATTTACCAGCTGCAGATGAATGGAATATTGTTCTTTTATGTGGATATTGATGGATACATTCCTGAACAAGGTAACAGCCTGACATTGTTGATATAAAATTAGTCTGTGTTACATTCATTATTTGCATTTTGTTTTATTTTATTTGTGTTGTAGCATTCAGCAGAATCTAGATGACAGAAAACACACACTAGATCGCGTATGTGTGTGAAATAGGATCCCTATTGGCAGTCTATACAATGTGTAAATGTTACTGTCATGTTAGAAATTTACTATTCTAAGTATAAGCAGACCGTGTGTTCTTTTATTAATTTTCAAAATCATACAAATATGACAATAAACTAATTAGGGTTATGAGACAAAAGATAGAGACGTACACTGGCTTCGTTGTTTTACCGTCCTAATACTTTTTTACCATTTCTACCACTGGCAGATGATTAACCTTCAAAGTATTTCATTTGTTTTCATAATACATTTGTAATGAAGTAAAAATGACTTCACCTTAGTTGATAATTCTATAAGTAAACTCTCAGTTGCGCATATGGACTGCGCAGCAGAGGTCACGAACCAGTCACAAATTCTGGGATATCATCCGGGTACTCACGGGAGAAAAACAATGACAAAAGTTTAAACCAGTCCACGGAAATTGCTCCGCATCAGTGCCCCTTTAATACTTGTACTGGCTAGCGACCAGTTATTGCCATTTTTGTGCGTTTATTTAGCGATTTGCTGCATTATGTCTTCACAGAATGAAATAAAATTTATCTTGATGATAGATCAGCTATTCACCAATGTTTTCTGCTTGTTTACAGTTGTCGATCGCATTTCTCCGAAACGCGGTAGTGTATATTGTGCGATCCCTACAACTAACAAGACCAATTATCGCCATTTCTGAAGTTATTCACCTAATTTGACATAACCTTGGTAATAACACTATTGTGTTTCAAACCTTCACATATTTAAGAAATTTCATAACTGGAATTTGTTTAGAAAAGGAAGTTTAAAAGAACAAAACTCGCTCTCATTGTGAATGTTGAGGGATGCTGATATAAGCTGATGGGAATTTATCAAACTTGACATTTTGAGAAAAAATTTCCATTTTTTCTCCGGTGTTTGTTTTCTCGGGGGAAAACATAAAAATAAAGATGAAAACTGACAGTTATCTTTTGTCAGTATCGTCTGCATGGTATCGTCTGCACCTGTCGAGTCTATAAAACCAAGATGGACATTTGGGTCAATTCAAAGTTAAGTGATTGACAGTTGGTATTATGGGTATGTTCAGACAAATTAAAATCTGGGGCCCGTTTCACAAAACTCTCGTAAGGCTAAAATCTTGTAACTTTTCTCGTCGCACTTGCACCTGGTATACTGTAACATAGGAGGTGCAAGTGCTACGAGGAAAGTTACGAGATCCTAGGCTTACGAGAGTTTTGTGAAACAGGGCCCTGCACTTTTTGTGGACTGAATTGTCAAGTCATACATTCACAACACAGCCATTTTCATTCAATTCTCATCGTTTATGAAATTTCATGTCAATACACTAATGGTCACGTGACATACCCCAACATGTTTGGGTCTTGTCTTCCGAGTGGATTCACATTTGTAACGTCTACAACATAAAATACTCACACTAATTTTAACTCATGTAACCTGTCGTTTTTTGGACGTGTCAGTATGTGACATACTACTTAAGTACAAGTAAAGCTGTCTGCGCAAGTGCAACAGCCAGGTGTTGTCGATAATTGGTACACAGTGATAACTGGTCGCTAGTCAGTACAGGTCTGTTTGCAGTCATCACTTGATCATGTCCTCGGAAACAGGATCAGGAAAGACTTCCAGTCGTCCCTATCGATTATATACTGTTTCTTATTTAGTTAGAAATATTTCTATAAACTATAGGAAAGTAAATTTGTTTGTATTTTATGGATTGCAGTTTTGAAAACTCAACTCTAACATTAACCCTGTCCACAAAATGAAAGTGTCAGGAATGATCTTAATTTGTTGTAAAAATGCCAACAATTTAAATTACTAGTTTCCATAAAGCTTATGTTCAAGGCTGAGAGATAGTGTGAAGATCTTGGGCTCTCACCGTGTTGTAAGTGACAACCAGAGACCATATTGGTACATAGATGCTCACTGAGACAATCAACACTTTTAGGTAGCCCATGTTTTGTTTGGTGGGCCTAAAACGGTATTATTCATGGCTCTTTATCCACTGGCGAAAACCATGCCTTCGCATTACAAATGCAGCGCCTATGATCATAGTGAACAATCAGAAGCCACAAGTGTATACCATAATGTAACCACATTAATTGTGAGTACATCACTTAAAAACTCTGTGAACAATGGCCTGTGAACAATGGCCTGTGACTGCGGCTGAGCTTGGTTATGTCTAAAAGTGAAAACGCTACACAAAACAGGATTCAGAACGTATAAATACATCTGTCTATCCTGATGCATTTTTCTGTTGGCCTGGAAAAGCTTTTACATATACACCAAAGCAAATATCACCACAAAAGGTTGCTGTTCATCATACTTAGAGTACATGTACAGGCCGTCTGGTACAAGATACACTCGACACTAGTGCCTAGTGGATAAAGCGTTCGCTCGTCACGCTGAAGGCCCAGGTTCAATTCCCCACATGGGTACAATGTTTGAAGCCCATTTTCTGGTGTCCCCCGCCGTGATATTACTTTAATATTGCTAAAAAGCGATGTAAAGCTAAACTCACTCACTCACTCACTTGGCCTCAGCATCAAAGACAACTTAAACCCAACAGATGGAACTTAAATTGTGTTAGTATCTATAGAATGGTATTACATCTGCCTAAATAACAGCGTCTAATGTTGTAATACATCACATGTGAAGATAGATGGTCCATATAGTGAAGCCATTTTCACCTCTCCATGGCCTCAGTCAAAAGTGTTTCATCACTGTTCAGCCTGACTTGGCGTGGACTCTCAAAAGATACATGATAAGACTCTATCAAGTGGTATTTAGTTAGATATAATACCATGTAACACCATATTGTCAGGGTATGGAAAATTTCATCCAGATCACAGTACTGGTTGGATGTAAATCTTGCCAGCCCTGAGACCAAGACTTACCTGTCTGCAAATAATATAGCTTTATCATCCAACTGGAATTGGTCATTTCTTTTTACAGATGAATTTATTTATTATCCTGAAATATGATGAATATCCTACTGTACATGCATGTCCAAATTCTAACCCAACCAACTAGGCCAAGAGTATTAGACACGAACAGTAGGTAACAATGGAAAAAAAATAAGTAGAGAGCTGAATTTTCCTGTGTTAACAGACTTCAGAACATCATTACTATATGTGCAAGATACAAAGTTCTGCAAATTGTACCTTGTGGCATTTCAAAAATTATTGATTAAAAATCATTAAAATTATGCAAACAGATATTTTGTCAGTAATTATGCCATGTGATATATCCAATGAATGCTCATCTCACAGGGATTTTAAATGTAGTGATATCATGCCTTGTGGCATTTTCAAATGGCTGCCAGTTTCAAAATGGCCACTGTTGTCCAAAAAATAATCAAAATAACCTCACTTAAATATTTCTGTTTAAATAACCAAATCTTTGAAAGCCCTTCTCACAAGGATTCTAAATATTACTTTTAATACCACACATGCATATAAGACAACGAATTATGACATGACAACTATACTTTTGATGCTTATGCTTTTGGTAACCAGATGTTAAATTAACTTACAAAATGTCCACTATGACTGACATAATACGTTTTTAGCTGTTATTGGTCAACAGATTTCTCAAGAAAGGTGAATTTATATTTTTCAGAAAAAAATAACATTGAATCCATGTGAAGGTGATAAACATTTATGATATGTTGTCACGTAAGGAGTACAGAAAGTGCGCTTTTTTCTGGAAAACAAGGTAATCAGTAGGATGAGAAATTTCATCATGATTTTTTGCAAATACTTAAGTAAATTTGAATTTTCAAGCAATTCAAAGACTTTATGCCAAAAATAAAGTGGATGAAATATGACATTTTCCATATTTTCATTCAAAAATCAGTCCTTTTAAAATTTCATTTTGGAAGTCCAGCTGCCTTAGCCTTTCTTGTACATACTGATCAATATATTTAACATAAAATAAAACATAATGATGGAAAGATGTGGCATTCCAACCTGTGGAAAAGGCCCTACAACTAAGCATGTGGAAGTTTGTGAAAACGGTCTTCATGGTCTTTTTCCAAGCAAGTATATTGAGAGGAGATGGTTACCAATCATATTTTGAGAAAATATGGTAAAGTCAGCAATGTGTGTTGACAGTAGAAAATCCCAAGAACAGAAAGGTGATTAGAATTCACATAATGATCCCCAGTGCAAGGTAAATAATGGATCATGTGGGTAAGACCTGGCATTGTCTTCACGTTAGCAGCAGATCGAATCGTCTTCTGGACAGGCTCATTGTGGCACACTTCCAAGAATGACTGTTGTAAAACAAAATGTTCATTAATATACATAACTTGTGTTCATGTGATTATCGGCGTCATGAGTCTGAAAGCATAGTTTTGTTATGAAAGATATTTCATTTGGGGTAAAATAGATGCATGAAAATGTTATGGCCTGCAAAGTCACTTTTGTTTCACATATGGCACTTACTATGAAAGAAAATTAATTTAAATGTGTTTATGTGTATACTATAATCAATGCAATTAAGGATTTGGAGACTAGCATCACTTCAAGCTGACATACCATGGCTTAACCAGAATAGTGTTCAAAACACCTTGAAGACCAACTACCTCACAGTCACACATACATCTCTCAACATGTGCATGTGACTGCAGACAATATGCCTCTACATTGACACATATATCTCAGGAACATTGATTCATGTACTTTTCTCATTCTCATTTGCTCAGATTGTTTGGGGGCAGAGGCCACTGAGTCATCAAAGGTGACATGATTATCAATACAGGGTTACATCCCTTGGGCCTGTTGTGATCCTATCACCAGTGTTTCAATCAGATTCATAATACTGTCATCTGCCAATCTGTCTAAACTGATAGCATCAACAACTAATCCAGTGTGTATGGTAAACGTCGAACACCAGCATCAACCCATTATTATATTATTAAACAGTGTTCATGCTCATCCATCAGATGTACCTACTTGGTCGTGTCTGATTCTGGCTTTCCAGCTTCATTTGACAAAATGTAGAGCCAAACCCTGAGACATTCAAAACAGATATGTGGCTATCTTCAGCACTAACTTTTGCACCTAATGCCTCAATAATCAACTTGAGTAAACACTGTTATTAATAAGGTCTGTTTACTGCTTTTTGATTATCAAGACATGCTACTGACAAGCAAAGGAATATAAATGAAGTATACCTGAAACTGTGCTTAGACAGTAAGCTTACACAACATGCGCATTATTTATAACTGACCTCAACAGATGGAACAATAGAAAAAAGTTGCTACAAGATTTGTTCAAGGTTGATGTTTCTGAAGATGTATGTGAACTGTAGTGTGGTATGTATAATGCTGAATTTGTAAATTTGTTATGTTTTATACCTTGTAGATATCAAGCTCTACGACATTTTGTTCACATCATGTACTTTATCAAGAATGAAGCTTAGATATGATGAGATCATAATTCATTATTTATTATTACACACAAATAAATTATACTTATTTCGATAATGTTGATAATAGTAATGTTAGCTTCAGAATGGCATGTTGTGTGTATGACAAGCTGCAATGTCATGGTGGTCTTCTTGTTCCAGGCTACATCTAAACTGCTGAAGGCTTATCTCCTCCAACAGAGGAATGAGGTGTTAGATATTCTGTTTAAGGTATGTGTTCAGTCTCTGTTATATACAACGCCTGTGCATTATTGACAGATGTGATAATTGTTTGTGCTCAAGGGGTCCAAATCTTACAAGGTAGATTTTTCTGAAACATTGTTTACCAATAATGCCAAATATGTTTGAATCTTGCTGTACATGTTGTAGATGCAAGACAGTGTTGTCATGGTTGTGGTTTGTTTTTGCAGCCCAACTTTGCTGCCTCACTACAGGTTCTGAAGGTAGAGATTGGAGGGGACTCTGAAAGTTCTGGTAGGTGGACTGTTATACGTTATGTATCTCTGTTCTTATGTCTCCATGTTAATAATGAAACGTATAAACACCACACCAGTTCGATATGATGCAAATCGTTATGCAATAAATTACAGTAAGTCATAGTCTTACATTGTAATCAGATAAGAAAAGTAGTGAACTCATAGGCTTAGATAGAATAGAAAATAGTGGCTACAAGGCTTGTAGTAAACTTGTACAAGGCGAATGTATTCTCCCACTGCAGATCTCAAAACCGGTGTATTCACAAACTCAAGGCTAATGTATGAATTCACAATAGTGTTCAAGGCCAGTGTATTCACTCACTGAGGTGTACAAGCCAATGTATCCACTCACTGTAGTGTACAAGGCCAATGTATCCACGCACGGTAGTGTATAAGCCAATGTATCCACTCACTGTAGTGTACAAGCCAATGTATCCACTCACTGTAGTGTACAAGCCAATGTATCCACTCACTGTAGTGTACAAGCCAATGTATCCACTCACTGTAGTGTACAAGGCCAATGTATCCACGCACGGTAGTGTATAAGCCAATGTATCCACTCACTGTAGTGTACAAGGCCAATGTATCCACGCACGGTAGTGTATAAGCCAATGTATCCACTCACTGTAGTGTACAAGCCAATGTATCCACGCACGGTAGTGTAGAAGCCAATGTATCCACTCACTGTAGTGTACAAGCCAATGTATCCACTCACTGTAGTGTACAAGCCAATGTATCCACTCACTGTAGTGTACAAGCCAATGTATCCACTCACTGTAGTGTACAAGCCAATGTATCCACTCACTGTAGTGTACAAGCCAATATATCCACTCACTGTAGTGTACAAGCCAATGTATCCTCTCACTGTAGTGTACAAGGCCAATGTGTTCATTTACTGAGGTGTACATGGCCAATGTATCCTCTCACTGTAGTGTACAAGGCCAATGTATTCATTTACTGAGGTGTACAAGCCAATGTATCCACTCACTGTAGTGTACAAATCCATTCTATTCACTCACTGTGATGTACAAGGCCAATGTATTCACTCACTTTAGTGGACAAGGTCAAGGGAGGCCTGTCAGCACTGCTGTCAGTGTTGTGTCTGTGAATGCTGTTTAGACAGTTGTCAAATGTAAGACATGTTATACTTGGGACTACACTTTACCCCTCTAGCATGTAATCAGGAGGGATATAGTCCTTGCCTCGTCCCTCTGTCCATCCATAATCACTTTATTTCAAGAGCAAAACTAAAAAAACATTCAATACTTTTCAAACAAAATTGGTAGATATAATAAACATAACCTAAGGTGGTGCCTTTTGTTATTTACAGATTTTTGTCATTTTTATCTCCATGACATGTATTGTCATTTATATTTTTCGGGGTTTCCATAGGAACGATTGAGACTTTAAGTCTCAAAAGGTGGAGTGGGCTTTGTCTCTGCTGCACCACTCAAAAACCGTTCAAGATCTTTCAACAGAAATTGGTAGATACATGAAACAGATCCCACGGTGGTGCCTTTTGCTATTTCCAGATTTTTGTCATTTTTTTGGAAATGATTCAGACTTAGTCTGGGAGAGGTGGGCTTCATTTCCAGAGCACAACTCGAAAACCGTTCAATATCTTTCAGCAGATATTAGAAAATTTGAGAGGCAGATCTTGACGTGGTGCCTTTTGCTCTTTACAGATTTTTGTCTTTTATATTTTTCATGATTTCCCTGGAAATGATTTGGACTTCAGTCTAAAAAACATCAAACTGGACTTTAAGTAACTGTCATATGATTTGTTCTTTCAGTGGAGGCAGGGGATATAATCTTTCAGATATGTGGAGGCCGGGGATATATGTCATCTTCTGATGACTCCTGTTTAGTAAAGTACAGATTCTAGTCCTTTTGTTCGGTTGAGTCCTATTCAGGATTCAAACCTTCATTAACAGAGTCAGGCTCCTAACTGGCAGCACACACTGTCAGTCGATTAACTAACTGAACCACTGCGACTTCCAAAAGAACAACCTGTATTGTATTGAGAAAGTGTAATCTATAACCTGGGTTAAAAGACTGTTGTGCCTGTTGCAGATGCCACAGAGGCCTCCCACATGCACAACAGCTGGGATGAGAACTACAACCGGGGATATGAATGGTGGATGATGGCAGAGGCTAAGAAGGTACACAAACCAAAGTTGTGTTCAGATCTTTGTGTGATCCAGGTCACAGAGACCCTCAGTTCTGAAAAAATGTTGTCCTTAGCACTGTCCTCAAACCTGTTCTGTCACTTTCTCAGTTTCATCGCTCACACTAATACTCTTTCACCTGCATCTTAGTAGTCCATTGTACAGATTTATCTGAAGTTTTTGACAAAGTATCCTTGGCAGGAATATTGGGGTACATTGTATTGTTTCATCATTTTTTAACATTGTAATCAGTGCATTTGTTCAAAAAGAAGCATTAAGAAGTTCTTGTCAGTCCTATATTGGGCCTGTTATTAGGAAAATACTTGTCATATCAACAAATTCTTCACCCAGTTGATGGAGACACAATTGTCAATGATTTGATTTTGTTTTACGAACAGTCGTATCGTGACTTCATAATCTGATGCATGCAGTTCACTGAGTTTGAAAACAGTGTTATTAGCTGTTTCTTGTGTTCACTATATATGCATGTATTTTACTGACTTTCGCATCTTTATTTCAACTGTTTTATACATTACATTGTTTGCATATTAAAATTAAACATACTTAAACATATTTAACCAGTTTTGAATGTATGTTTCACTGATTTTAAAAATCGAGTCGTGAGAGTCAGACACCATTTTGCTTTTGTAGTCAGTGACAAGCTTATCAATCTTCAACATAGCATCAAATGATGTTTTGTACATTTAACATGGTTTTAAGATGAATACATGGTATACTTCTCCCTCAGGTAATACAGTGGGATGTACAAATTTTTGTAGCACACATCACCCTCACCTACCAGTGGGGTAACACAACTGCAAAAGGTGTACATCGGGCTGTATTAACCTCAAAAGAAGGTTACAACTTATAATGTTGCTCTCTGGTTGTTTCAGAGAAATCCCAGCATCAAGTTGTATGGCCTGCCATGGAACTTCCCAGGCTGGATCGGCAATGGCACGCAGAACCCATATAACGATGTGAATGTCCTGGCCACATACATCAGGAAATGGGTGCAGGGAGCACGGGATGTCCACAACCTGACCATAGATTACATTGGGGTATGGTGCTACTAGGTTGTCTTAGATATCTACACCTGGATATAGATTACATTGGGGTATGGAGCCACTAGGTTGTCTTAGATATCTACACCTAGATATAGATTACATTGGGGTATGGAGCCACTAGGTTGTCTTAGATATCCACACCTGGATGTAGATTACATCAGGGTATGGAGCTACTAGGTTGTCTTAGATATCCACACCTAGATATAGATTATATCGGGGTATGGAGCTACAAGGTTGTCTTAGATATCTACACCTGGATATAGATTATATCAGGGTATGGAGCTACAAGGTTGTCTTAGATATCCACACCTAGATATAGATTATATCAGGGTATGGAGCTACAAGGTTGTCTTAGATATCCACACCTAGATACAGATTACATTGGGGTTTGGAGCTACTAGGTTGTCTTAGATATCCACACCTAGATATAGATTACATCAGGGTATGGAGCCACTAGGTTGTCTTAGATATCCACACCTAGATATAGATTATATCAGGGTATGGAGCTACTAGGTTGTCTTAGATATCTACACCTGGATATAGATTATATCAGGGTATGGAGCTACAAGGTTGTCTTAGATATCCACACCTAGATACAGATTACATTGGGGTATGGAACTACTAGGTTGTCTTAGATATCCACACCTAGATATAGATTACATTGGGGTATGGAGCCACTAGGTTGTCTTAGATATCTACACCTAGATATAGATTACATTGGGGTATGGAGCCACTAGGTTGTCTTAGATATCCACACCTGGATGTAGATTACATCAGGGTATGGAGCTACTAGGTTGTCTTAGATATCCACACCTAGATACAGATTACATTGGGGTATGGAACTACTAGGTTGTCTTAGATATCCACACCTAGATATGGATTATATTGGGGTATGGAGCTACAAGGTTGTCTTAGATATCTACACCTAGATATAGATTATATCAGGGTATGGAGCTACAAGGTTGTCTTAGATATCCACACCTAGATATAGATTATATCAGGGTATGGAGCTACTAGGTTGTCTTAGATATCCACACCTAGATACAGATTACATTGGGGTATGGAGCTACTAGGTTGTCTTAGATATCCACACCTAGATATAGATTACATTGGGGTATGGAGCCACTAGGTTGTCTTAGATATCCACACCTAGATATAGATTATATCAGGGTATGGAGCTACTAGGTTGTCTTAGATATCCACACCTAGATATAGATTACATTGGGGTATGGAGCCACTAGGTTGTCTTAGATATCCACACCTAGATATAGATTACATTGGGGTATGGAGCCACTAGGTTGTCTTAGATATCCACACCTAGATATAGATTACATTGGGGTATGGAGCCACTAGGTTGTCTTAGATATCCACACCTAGATATAGATTACATTGGGGTATGGAGCTACTAGGTTGTCTTAGATATCCACACCTAGATATAGATTATATCGGGGTATGCACCCGTGAAGGTCCCGGGGTAGAATAGGCCTTCAGCAACCCATGCTTGCCATAAAAGGTGCTTGTCGTAAGAGGCGACTAATGGGATCGGGTGGTCAGACTAGCTGACTTGGTTGACACATGTCATCGGTTCCCAATTGCGCAGATAGATGCTCATGTTGTTGATCACTGGATTGTCTGGTCCAGACTCGATTATTTACAGACCGTCGCCATATAGCTGGAATATTGCTAAGTGCGACGTAAAACTAAACTCACTCACTCACTATATCGGGGTATGGAGCTACAAGGTTGTCTTAGATATCCTCACCTGGATATAGATTATATCGGGGTATGGAGCCACTAAGTTGTCTTAGATATCTTAGATTACATCGGGGTATTGTAATAAAGAATGATATTTCTTTTAGAATAACAGGCATATATACCTCATTGACTGCTGTAGTTTGAGGATAAATATTTGTATTAGGTTTCTGGGTTGTTGTCACCATACTCATATAACAATGTCCAGGGCTAGAAGTCATAGTTTCTGTTGTTTTTCTTAGATTTAAATTTTCAATGCTGAAAAAAGGTCAAGTGATCATCAACAGTTCTAAAAATTATTTCGGCAGTTATAAATGTGTGGTTTGGATTTTTCGAAACTGTCTACTTTGAGCCCTGGTAACACATAACAGAGTTGCGTCTTTTGTTTAAACTGAACCATTTATTCAAGTATAAGACATACGTTTCTTTCTAGACTTGCACTTTCCCATCCTCCTCAGCCACAGTGTGCATCTGAAAAAAGAATTTATCTTTAAGATCTAATATTATTCAAAAGCACAAGATTAGAACATGCCGTAACATTTTTAACCCCCTGCAATATTTGTCAAAGCATATTGTATATTGTACATCACAGAAACTGATGCACATGTTGCAGTAAGTGCTACATGTGATCTTCTAACAATTGTGTAGAACGAGGCTCTAAATGTAGTATAGTACACTTACCGAGCCAATTTAACATGATTGCTCTTGTTCAACCGATCTTCAACTCAAAGAAATTGCCTCATATGTGCAACAATGTTGACGTGTGACATCACTACCGATGACCGATTTCTTTCAAAATGGCGGCTTCACTGACAAGGGTACACAGGATTTTGCGAGGACGTTTTCCTTGATTCAGGGATCTTTTGTACATAAATGTGAGATGTAAGTAATCAGAATTATTCTGACTATCTGTGTATTGTTATATGTATTTATTGTTTACATTGCAAATGATGGAAGAAGCCAGAAATGCTGATAAGTACTGTTGTCGTTCTGCGTGATTTTGTGGCAGTTGTGGCATCATGCTGCACAGAGACGACGTTTTTTTATGAATTATCAAATGATTGCATTGTATCTATTTTTAGTTTTTAGTTTTTCCTGCTATGATACTCTTCCCCTGAATACACTAAGTGTATTGAGCCATTGTAAGCAATGAAATTTCCCCAAATGCTACATGGTGTAAAATCGGAATTTTTCTTTGTTTTCATTTCAAACAAACACAGTCTTTCGAGCACAGCCTTCGTTTTCATGCCCAGTATCTTTCGTTTCGTTTTATCCAGACAGGTGGTACTGGTGACAAGGACCATTTGTAATTTGATTCTGAGATATATGAGGAATTCAGTGATGCATTTGTCGCAGCTGACAATGAAATATACATAGTAATAGGCATCTCAATACCGGCCTTAGCGAATCATGATTTTGTAAACACTATCAAATATGGCGGAAAGCGGCTTTGTAAGTGTGTTTTCGAATACATCCCAACCGATTCTAGGTGCATTGGCAACGTTTCAGAATTCTCATTACATGAAAACTTGATATTAGTGATAGGCTATTTTTGAAATTCAGTACTCCCAGCGATTATCCAATTTTCACATTTCAAAACATACAGCAAATAACGCTGTGAATTGCAAAAGGCGACATTTACGATGAAGCCAATTTTGAGAGCACTTCAGTTTTGTCCGAGACAATAGTACATGGTATCAAGAAACAGGAAATTTCCCACAGAATTCACAACTGTGAAGTATATATTTGTGTGCCTGATATATTTAGAATTTTATTGGAAGTGAGGATTGAAGGGGAATGACGTGTGGCAGCTAGGAGGTTAATGCTATAATGGATATGCACCCTAAATACATGTTTGGCTTGTTTTGTTATAATAGTGTGAGCAGTGAAATATCATTACTTGATAGATTTTTCCCTAATAAATATCGATATTTCAGTGTTATTAAGAATAAATTCATCTATCAGCCTTCATCATATCATAACCCTAGTAAAATTTTGGAAAATTATGGCAAGAGAAGCGTATGAGAAAAGATAACCACGTGGGTTGGGAGGGGGATGGTATTTCACAAGGCAGAACTGTCCACTTATCTAGACTTCCTTCTTTGAAGGATAGAATTACATCCATGTGCCTAGCCCTCCGTGCACTCTTGGGGCAAGCGACAGTTATGCCTACGTTTAATAACACTGGTATAATGGTTTCAAATGTGTTGTACTATACTCAGTATGACAATATTTATGTAAATATTATTATAGGAACAGACACAGAACCCCGTAGGACTGGCAGCCACACGACAACTGTAATGTCATCGAGCGGGAAAGTACTCACACAGGCTATGACATCACATGATGAAGTCATACGCAGTGCACCTCCATTTTGAACTTGTGGGTTAAAACACTGAAAGAAACATGTTTCAAGAGCACAACAATAAGTGTATAATATAATAATAAATTGTATGAAACAAAAATAATGTCAATACTATGAATAAGCTTTATTATATACTGAAGAGATAGATCTATATGGTTATATAGATAGACCTATATACAAACGTTGCACCTTGGTCTGAAATACACGCTGTTACGACGTCCTGGTTACATAGAGTGTAACGTTGTGACAACACCTGTAAATGACATTCTCATAACCTTCAAATGTTTAAAGTTATATATTTTTTTCAGCTGTACATATTTAACAAAGCAAACAAAACAAATTTATTCAAAAGTCGTTCTAGAGTCAATATCATCTTCATAAATAATTACATGGTCAGCTGCAAATGCAAACATCAGCTAATATGTCAAGTAAACAAAATATATAAAACGAACATCCTCACAATGTTATGAGAACGTTGCAACAAAGTATGAAAAATATGTTGCGAAGTCGTCATGGTAACATAATTTGTGATATGACGTTATGCAAGGACGTTCCAATAACGTAACCAAACCATGACGTAAATATATCGTTGGGAACGTTGCGTGTTAGCTGGGAAGGTTGTCTTACATATCCACACCTTGATATAGATTACATTGGGGTGTGGAGCCACTAAGGAAACAGGCAGATCCATCAAGTTTCAATAATAGTGATGCTATTCAAATGCATTATACATGTACAGAATGTTCTCTCACTTATGAATTCTTGTGATGCAGGTATGGAATGAACGAGATTGTAATACCACATACATAAAGGTAAGTATCACATGTCTCAGTAAACTGTCACACTGGATTTATTCATGTAAACCTGTAGGGGAAGGGCAGGTTAGTTGAACTGGAAGCTGTGGAAGCTAAAAAATAATCAGTACAATTCCTGTGTAAAGTGCAATGTGTTCATTAACTATTCAAGCAATTATGCTAGTAACTTCTACCAAGTATGTCATGTACTTTTCTTGTTATAATTACGTTAAAAACTTTTACCTTACCATGAGGCCATAGCATATGACATCAAGCTTTGCTTAGTAGGAGATCTGACAGAGTTGAATTCCTATTCAGTCTTGAATGGCTCCCTCAATCGACAACTGTCATGATACAGAAGTATCTGGATCTCCCCACTGCGCATACATGCAGACTCCACGAGAACTTCACTTTTACAGCGTGGTCTGATCAAGACGTGTTTGGGTTGCTAGATATATTTTGTCCAGCTGATAAAGTTTGACTGTACTACGCTTCCTCTCTGATTCCTCTCAGGTTCTTAGTGTGTGGTATGTATATTTTTCAATCTTTGTGTCGATAATAACATATATTTTCGTTATTTTACACTTGTCCGCTACCTCGTAAGAGACATGGTAGCGTGTCTCCTATTTACGTTGTTGCCTCCGTAATTTTTACCGCCTCAGTTTCATTTGTCGGCGGATTGTTTCTATTGATAGTTATGTCCACTGTATCTAAGCTTTGTATTACTTAGCACTGTATTTAGTGTAAATTTTGCTGTTCCTTTTCGAAGTGGCAGCTATTTCACTTGTCTGTTGCAAACAAGCTGCTGCACGTGTGAATGGAGCAGTCCATTACATGGTAAGGGATATTTTGGTTTTATGCTTATTATCACATTTTTATTTCCGTTTATTACAGTAGTTGTGCTTGACACGCCATTTCTTTGAGGTTTGTAAAGGCTTGAAGTCCGGCAAGGACCCCGCACCCATATTGTCCGGACTGTGCTAAAGTATCCTATGCATCCTTCTGCAGCACTGTACAGCGTGTTTGGGATTTTCTATTACAGAGTTCAAGGCATTTTTGGCCGTGGTGAGGATAACGAAGACACAGAAATTACAGAAAATGTCACGTTCTCCTGCATCCTCATCTGGATCGAAAGTATCTCTACCCTGTACACCGGAGATGCAGACAGCGCTGGAGATACCTGGGGCTCTGTTGGATACTTCTGCTTGGGTGGAGCTGACACTTAAACAGAATCTTGCAACACTTCCGATGCCAATTCCAATGCCAGGAGGTTGGGTGGATTTGTCGAGGCCAGACGCTTTGGCGCACCTGGAGGTGCAACAGATTTTGAGAGTGCTACTTGTACCTGCCCCATCGATGACGCCAAGCATATCTCAAGAACAGCCGGCGCCTCCGACCAGAGCTCCTCCACTGATCGCGGGCATTACAGAGGCGATGCCGAGAGAGGAGCCGATTATCGCCGCCAGCGCCTGTGGGCACATCCCAGCCTACAGATACACTTGGCTTAAAGAAGTCAACGCCAGGGTCAGGTGCACTGGCGTTTGGAGCGCCACGGGGCAACCAGCTTTTACCAGTGATAGAGTGAGAACAAGACGATTGGGCGTCAGGAGGTCAAGATCCAGAACCACCCGGAGCAGTTCATCCAGCCTATGTCGGCGCCGATGGTCGTTGTCTAATCACCGGATCATTGGGTTAGATACCTCCACTGGAGAAGGAGAAGCAGACAGTCGCGGACACGATGGGCATCACCACCTCATGTCAGACAGTCGGCGTACAGACAGAGCACAGATCGGGCATCTCTTGGAATATAGATGAAGAGCAGTACTTCTCCTCTGACTATGAGGAGGACCCCGCTCATATGCAGGAAGAGGAAGGTTCATACCTGCCACTGTTGGCCATGTATGACTAGATAGCGGACAGGCTCCCGGATTGCCCTTCCTCAGCGTCAATGGTGGACAGCACCAAGACTATTAAAGTGGACCCAGAACTAATGATCCCGCCACATCCCATGATGGCTAATGCCCAATCCTGCCAAAATGAAGACTTCGCCAAGCTGTCGCTGAATTCTACAATCAGGGCGCCTAAGTCTAAGAAGCAGGACTACAAGGTACATAGTCTCGACTTTGCGGATTCTGGGGCGGTGTTGGATGAGGCCATTAGAAGATTTCTTCCTTCACCACCTATGAGGTCCAGGACTCCAGGATGCAAGCTATTGCGGCACATCCTGAAACCAGTCTCAGCTCTAGCATCAGCTACATCAGCAGCGACTGTGGACCTGACGGAGTCCCAATTGGAGCACTTGACGACGTTTTTGTGGCAGGGAAGGGTGCCTGTTGGGACATGTCCGCACGGCTACCCTTAGGCATTTCCACGGCCCCATTGCTATTTACCAGATTCACGACTTCCATCAGTCGGTTCTTCATCTCAGGCAGGTAGAGTTCGACCAATACATAGACGATTGCTTACTCAACCAGTTCGAACCTCAGTTGCTATGCAGACAGCTAGACGTTGCCATCTGTCTCCGAGAACAGTTAGGGTGGATAATCAACCGGGAAAAGTCGCAGTGGCATCCCATGCAGGAGCTAGTGTTTATCAGGGGCCTGTTCCAGACACAGTACGATCGTGTTCAGATCCCTCTCAACCGGTGGGAGAAGATTTCCCGGTTGGTAGCCAGGGGACTGTCAGAGCCGTTGCTTCTCAGGGAGTGGCAGTCTCTATTGGGCCTTCTGACGTCAGCACAGGCCTTAGCACCAAAGGGCGCCTGATGCTACTTCCGCTACAGAGGAACCTCCTCCTGTACCAGGCAGACGCGCCTGTTGCTTCCAGTACATCTGCACCAGTACCTGTGGACGTTTGAGTCGAACGGCTGCGACGGAGTTTGCTTGACCGGGTTTGTGCAGGACCACGAACTATTTGTCAACACACACTCCAGGGTTGGGGTGCACACCTTAACGATCAGACAGCCTCGGGGCTCTGGTCTGACGTAGAAGCAGGGTGGCACAACAATCTTTGAGTTTGGAGGCAGTGATTCTAGCTGTAGACCACTGGGTGCCGCTACTACACCACTCCAACCTGTTGATTGTTTCAAACAATGCGATTGTGTTATGGCTGATTTTGAGACAGGGGACAACCAGGTCCAAGTACCTGCTGGATCAGATGTTCCACTTAGCCAGCGTTCTAGTCACAAATGGCATCGAGGCCAGAGCTCGTCATATCCCAGGTTGCAGGAACGTCCTAACTGATGCACTCTCCCGACCCGGGAAGCCGTTCCCAACCATGCTTCACCTGGAGATATTTCAGTTCATATGTCAGGATCACGGGTGCTAGTACCAGTGGTAGTGGTGAAACACAGACGCCCCCGCCACCCCGGCAGAGGGAAGGAGAAGCGCCCCTATTCGAGACATTGAGGGTGTTACCTGTCACGACTGGGACCTCCCGCCCCCAGCCATGCCAGTTTTCCCTACACCGCTTTCAGTGTACGTGTCTCCAATACCAGACGCGGCAGCTTGGGCTGTCGACTCTCTCATGGGAGGGACTGGGTGCATATGCCTTCTCTCTGCCAGTGCTAGTACCAGCTGTAGTAGTGAAAATCAAGCTCGCAGTGAGGATCCGTCTGCTTTTGGTCGCGCCCAGGTGGCCAGCAAGGTTGTGGTTCCCAGAGCTGTGCCGCCTCGCAGGAAAAGATCCATTCAGGCTTCCGGAGTGGGACCAGTTGCTACGCCATCCCCACAGTCGGACACTGCACCCGGATCCAGTGCAGCATTATCTATGTGCCTGGACCATCTGCAAAGGACTTTGAGGACCAAGGGGAACTCATCTCAAGTGGCGAAGATCATTGCCTGAGCGCACAGAGCTTCCACTCAGCCTTTCTATGATGACAAGTTGGCTACATTTGAAAAGCTCTGTGCCCAGAAATCGCAGGACCCGTTGTTAGCGTCACCCCAGTTCCTGGCGGAGTTTTTACGTTATTTACAGTGCTCGCGGAAACTCAAGGGCAGTACCTTTGGGAGTTACCTGTCAGCATTAAACTCAGTGTTAGCTGTCAGAGGAGATAGGAAGGTCTCGAAGATACCAGAACTTTTTGCTATGTTGAAGGCATATTCTTGCCGCCTACATGGGACCTGAACGTCGTGCTACAGCACTTGAGAGGTCGCCCCTATGAACCGCTGGGCAGGGCATCATTTGACAACTTAACAAGGAAGACAGTGTTTCTGTTGGCGCTAGCTACAGCAGCAAGAGTTAGTGAAATTCACACGCTGGATGTGACTAGGGTCCGGTTTGAACAGACCAGACATGGTGCTGTACACTTAGGCTTCTGGGATTTCCTGGCAAAGAACCAGCTTCCAGGTCAGCCAGACAGGTTATTCACCATCCTCCCTCTTACTGCCAACATCAGACCAGAGGATCAGGAAGAGCAGTTACTCTGTCTGGCCCTCAGATTTATGTATCCGGAAGTCCTCCCCTCGTTGGGGAACTAGGAAGAGGATTTCCTAGTTTTCCATGACTGCTAGAGGTGAAGTCACCAGGAATACAGTAGCCTTATGGTTGTGGCAGACCATCCTGGCGGCTTAAGACGCACAGAATCTTCCGCACCTGTCGTCTAACAATCCACACGAGATTTGAGCACTAGCATCAACAATGGCTCTGCACAGAAACTCTACAGTTCCCGACATCATGGCTGGATGCTTCTGGCAGTCCTCTACAATGTTTGCTAGCCATTACTTGCAGGACTTGGCGGTGGAAAATGTGGAGGGGCTGCAGACTTTCTGACCATTCGTGGTGGCACAGCAACTCACACGTCCTCCGCCCTATAAGGTACGATCTTACTTACCTTGGTCTGTAACATCCACATGCTATAGACCTATGGTAAGGTAAGTAAAAATGTGTTAAAATCTAAATATTTTAGATATTTAAATACTTACCTTACCATAGGGCAGTTAGTCCTTCCCAACACTGGATGCTCCTCCCCACTATGGACTCTACGGACCAGGAAGTAAAAGTGAAGATCTCGTGGAGTAGGGAGATCCAGATACTTCTGTATCATTACAGTCATCGAATTTGAGTTCACTAAGCCATTCAAGGTTGAATGGCAATTCAACTCTGTCAGATGTACTCTGACAAGCGAAGCTTGAGGTAACATGCTATAGACCTATGGTAAGGTAAGTATTTAAATATCTAAAATATTTAGATTTTAACAAATTGTATGACAGTGATCTTTTGAGTATTTTACCATCATTGTATCATGATTGAACTTTTTCAGAACTAACTTCAAACATTGAAACACTTAACAGTGTAACATTAAAGAATAGCACTTAGAACGATCAAATTTTCAGACAAGATTTTTGCTCTTGTATGACAGTGACCTTTTCAAATATTTTACTATCACTGTATCATTTTTTAACATTTATCCTTAATTCTCTGAAGACCTCTTCGCCAATCGAGACCATTGACTAACATGCTGAAAAGACAACGATGATGCTTAGCCATGTGATGGTGTTAACTTTTATCAGTGTGGTAATCTGATTTCTGTAGTGGGGTAAGTTGAGCCACCAGGAGCATGGATCAACTTGCCCCACTTTCTTATATAATGGCTCAAAGTACCCCGCATTTAGCCATATTGATATTTTTGCTCTCACTTTAGGAATGCTTGTGTTTAGATGTTTCAAACCTTTCATGAATATACCTAGATAAATGTACTTTACACAAAGTTCTACTAATGGGATCCTTACAATCTGTATACTAAAACTTGTGAGAAGAAGTATATCTGATGAATGGAAATCCACTTTGCTCTCCAAATTTTGAATGTTCAGCTCTGAAGGGAAAACAATATCTGCGTGGTTCATGGCCACTAGAGAAGAGGAGGCAGAATATGTAACCTCTCTATATATGGTATCAAATGTCAAGTGACCCATTTCATTAAGTCAAAAAAGAGGGTGGTTCAACTAACCCAGCAGCTCAACTAACCCGCCCTTCCCCTAATATCCAGTGTCTGATACTGAAGCTGTTAATGCAGGTACAGTAACAATGCTTTGCATACACGTTTTTTACTTCAAGTTGAAGTCTGTTCTCTTCCCATAGAAGTAACTTGTCATATCTTCCTATGAACAGCTGTTCTGATACAGCCATATTTGCTCAATTCTCATAAAATCCCACAGCGTCAAAAAATCACAACACAAATTGTCTTGCTTCTTTCTATCCAATCAAAACATGTGTTACATCGACTAGATCCAACTTGACTAACACAAGCAAATGTAGAGACACAAATATCCCTCATCTGCCGGGGACATTTGTTGATGTGACACATAAGAATCTAATGACAAGCTTGTCCATTGCCAAGGAGGGCTGTTAAGACGCCATTGATCCATGACTGAGTTCTGTCCAGATGAAACATTTGCACATCGTGCTGGGGTA
Source organism: Haliotis asinina (assembly GCF_037392515.1). Lineage (NCBI taxonomy): Eukaryota > Metazoa > Mollusca > Gastropoda > Lepetellida > Haliotidae > Haliotis > Haliotis asinina. The sequence goes on along the minus strand of NC_090282.1, from coordinate 55,452,796 downwards.
AAGGTTCTAGTTTTCCAGAAGCATACAGGAATTATGAAGGCCTTACAAATGATCACTTTGGAAACAAGATTGCTGATTGCACAACGAAATCTGATTGCAACCAATCTTGAATCCTGAACACTCACAACATGAAAGGGGTATATTAGAACAGAGGTTTGTAGGAAGATATGACGAGTAGCCTCTGTGGGAAGAGAATAGTTAAACTAACAAAATGATTACCTACCTATATTGTCTCCTCCTCATGCAAATATTGTGAAAGTGTTTTGTAGATATTTTGTATCATTTAATCAAGGCATAAAATGGCATAAAAATATGTCTGTTTCAAAGCACAACAACCATGAGACATTTTCATCTTTTTTCATAAATAATATGTGGACTCCTTAAATTAACGAAGTAATCTTGAAAAGGAACTGTTTGGTCCATTTAACTCACACAAAGCTTTTAAGAAGAAAAGACTTATTTGTACACAATATCATGATGTGTTATTTGTTTACCAGAGGTTGAGACAGGAACTTGATGAGCATGGGTTCCCGCATGTGGGTATTGTGGCAGGAGACAATGGAGCATGGGGGATAGAGAATGACATCCAAACAGATCCAGATCTGGCTTCAGCTGTGGACGTTATTGGGTAAAACTTAGAATTCTTAAGGTTTTTCTGACAGGACATGAACACATCTTTGATACATTGAGCTGCTCATTGTTGCCGTGTATTGACAAGGTGGAGACAGCTGCCTTGTACCTGCAGCAGCTGTCATGCATCAATATACACCACATGAACCTCCAACATCTACTTATATCAGGAAATATATGTTTCATCTGGCAGCCATATGAACAATATTTAAAATCTACATGTCATCTGACTGTAAGATTTACACATGTGTGAAGGAATTTTAAGATAATGACCACTCTGCATTTACTTGTATTTCACTGGTGTGTAAATCTGGCCATTGTTTTCATGTGTTTTGATTTGTAACAAACAAAAATGCTGTGAATGTAGGAGTGAGGTTAGTTTTACGCCGCACTTAGCAGTATTCCAGCTATATGGCGACGGTCTGTAAATAATCGAGTCTGGACCAGACAATCCAGTGATCAACAACATGAGCATCTATCTGCGCAATTGGGAACCGATGACATGAGTCAACCAAGTCAGCTAGTCTGACCACCCGATCCTGTTAGTCGCCTCTTACGAGTGAATGTAGGACATATGTTTCAATTCTGTATAACCAAAGTTTGGTTTGTCTTGTTTTTAGTACAGCTGCAAATAATTGGTAATTGATAAATGGTGTGTTACAATACTGACATTAAATATACCCTCACATACGAAGTAATGGGGATATATAGCATTCATTCTGCCCGTCTGTCCCCAAACTTCGTCTGGAGCATATATGCTAGGTTCACCAAACTTCCCACGCATGTGACTCATTTCCCATAGATGAGTTTTTAGCTATTTTTAAAGTATATCAGAATTTCATTTTTTGCTGTTTCCATTGAAACGTGACTAGGTGCAAACTATGTTTGGTGGTTATCTTGTCTGGGGCACATCTCTGAAGCTATATATGCTACTTGACCAAACTTAGTACACAAGATAGTCATGACCCGGTGCTGTGCCTTTTGCAATTGTGTTTGCAAAATGTGAAAGTGTAATGATGTGCTTACTACTACACTTGTTTAACATGTATTTCAGTAACGTAACTGTTACATGAGGTTCATTAATGTGTCCAACCACACCTTATTTCACTGACATCATTAGAAACACATGTGATACCCATAACTGACCACGTAAACCTCAAAGGGCTGCACTATTAATGTGTGTGCTTTTCGTAACATTCACATGTTTAAGAAATTCACATATATGGTCTATGGATGAGCATTTGACATTCTGTTTTCTTCAGTAATTGCCTCTTTGTCTCCAAAAGAACTTGGCATTCTGTGCAAATTTAATACTAACCAGTAATGAATTATTCTAAGATGAATATAATAATTAGTGGTCCCATTCATCCAAGCATATAGGAAGGCAGTATTCTGCTTCACTTGCATGCACCAAATACAGTAGATTGCTGTATTGTAAGTCTTGTGGCATCTTGCCATCATGCGAAGAAGATCTATGATTCTGACTCCTGTACATTTTAATATTTGTGTTTTAAATAGCAGATCTTCTGTACACTGTATATGTATGTATTGATGGATGTATGGATGGATGGATGGATGGACCCGTGAAGGTCCCGGGGTAGAATAGGCCTTCAGCAACCCATGCTTGTCGTAAGAGGCGACTAACGGGATCGGTTGGTCAGGCTTGCTGACTTGGTTGACACGTGTCATCGGTTCCCAATTGTGCAGATAGATGCTCATGTTGTTGATCACTGGATTGTCTGGTCCAGACTCGATTATTTACAGACCGCTGCCATATAGCTGTAATATTGCTGAGTGTGGCGTAAAACTAACCTCACTCACTCACTGTATGGATGGATGGATGGATGGATGGATGGATGTCACAACAAACATGGCTTATTTCCAGTAGAAACATAGACTAACAACTAGTCTCTGAAGTGAACATATTTTACTGAAAAAAACGTTCTTAGTGAAAAAAACATAATATAATGAAATGGAGCCCTGAGACTTTCTTCATTTTCAGAAGCTATGGAAATCTAGACTTGCCACATTTTCTAGACTTGCATGGGCTTTCTCGGATATGTATACTTCAGGGTCTGTACGACAGACTAGTAGAAACACAGACAGTTGTATTCAAAAGTGAACTATTTGATCCTTAGATTTTGTACACAATTGTAAGAGTTACCTACCTGAACTGAATTTTCCTCTGCATAAAATCATGAAAATGTATTAATGATTCCCTGTGTAAGACTTGTAAAAGTGTCAACATGCACACCCATGGTTTAAGCTCTTAGTGAATCTGGACATTATTCTATTCAGACGTTTTGTCAGTGTTCATGGTAGAAAATGAAAAATGCTAGTGACTGCAATTAGTTCATGAGCTTACCGGTAGATGACTAAGCAGGTTCAATATTGTGTGGTAAAACAGTGTCTGTATCCTTAGTCAAGTTAAAGATAGAGTAGACATTGTTGATTCATTTGGTTGCAGAGCTTGTTTTTAATAGAAATAGCAAATCAAAACATTTTAGACATGGAAAAAGACATGTCTTAACTTGAGTCTATGCTATGTAACACAGAGTCACCTATACCACCACCCCACCTAGTGGTAGCCAAGTGGTTAAAGTGTTGACTTGTTCAAAAGTACCACTACCGAATACTCACAAAGATAGGTTTTAATGTAGGAGGTGGTTTTAATCGAGTGCAGAGTTCAACACGAAACAAACAACAACAAAACAGAAAAAGATCTTTGAGTTTCATGATACTTGATTTTTCACTGATGTACATATGTCTGTTTTAGAGTTCACTACCCAAGGAAGGCCACGCCTGTAGCAGCAGTGAAGACAGGCAAACTGCTGTGGGCATCAGAAGACTACAGCGCATTTAACAATGAAAAAGGAGGTGGACTGTGGGCCAGGGTGAGTCTCAATCACATTCAACAGCAATGAGGGGAAGAAATGAATCTAGACCAAGGTGAGGTCTGTTTATTTAACCATAAGGTAGAGAGATAGATCTAGGCCAGGTTCGTTCTGTTTACCTTAACTATAAGGGGAGACATGGTAACTTCTGTTTACACTAACTTCAAAGAAGAGAGATAAATCTAGGCTAGAGGGAATTCTGATTAGCTCACCCGTAAAGGGGAACAATGAATCTAGGCCAGGATGAGCTCTGTTTACCTTAGTTATAAAGGGGAGACATTGGATCTGAACCATGTGAGTTCTGTTTACCTTAGCTATGAGGAAAAAAGATTAATCTAGGCCAGGATGAGCTCTATTTACCTTGACTATTCGGGTATCCTCGATATCTCCAGGGTATACATTCAGTTAAATCTCCACCTTACCCTGGATGCATCTATCGTTCGGCCCAATAAATTTATTACCTACCTTAGCTGGCTTTTTATGCAATCAGGTGTCTACGCGGAGAAGTTGAGCATACCTGTCACAACTCACTTTTGCTTTTTAAATTATACTCATGGAAAAATTTAAGGGAACGCATGTTTCTTTGGGAAATTCAATATTTCTGTTTACTAACTTCAGCGTAGTGTATTATCGTTTTCGTGAAGAGCAGTTCACTCAAACTCACCATAATGCTTTCCATGCATGTGCACTACATACTCCTAAAGTTACATGCACTTAGATTTACACGTGACGTGTATGTGCACTGTCAAACACAACGGTTAAAAACATTGTTACCATGGCGAGACAGTACTTAACTTTGGCACAGAAATGGGAGGCAACTGGCATGGTTAATGCTGGAAGCTCATTACGACAGGTTGCAACAACTTTTCACAAGTCTGTTAGCGTGATATCCAGACTTTGGAATCTCTATGGAGCGACTGGTGACGTGAAAATGAGGCATGGTCGGGGACGGAAAAAGAAAACCACCCCACGGGATGACCGGACCCTACTCCTTATTGCTCTGCGAGACAGGTTCAAATCCTCCTCCAAAATCAATACGGAATTCAGGCGAATAACAACCGTCAGAATTTGTTCACGTACAGTGCGTAATCATCTTATATCGGCTGGTCTAAAAGGCAGCCGTCCATTGGTTGGGATCAACATGACTGTGCAACACAAGCGCTTGAGACTGCAGTGAGCACGGAACCATGCAGGAAGAACCGTACCTCAATGGAGAAACACCATGTTAAGTGATGAGAGCAGGTACACACTAGACCATAATGACGGTCGAATTCGAGTTTGGAGACGCGTTCGGGAACGTCACAGTGCCTGCACCATGAAACAGCATGATCATTTTGGGGGGGCTCTGTTATGGTGTGGGGCGGGTTTCCCTTTAACCACAAAACAGATCTTGTGCGTGTTGATGGCAGGATAACAGGTGTACGATATCGTGATGAGATCATGAACCCGACTGTGATCGCTTTTGCGCATACAGCAGGTCGAATGTTCGAGTTCCAGCATGACAATGCCCGCCCTCACATCGCTCATGTTTGTCGGGACAGACTGAGGGCTGCAGGTGTCCGGGTGTTGCAATGGCCGGGCAAAAGTCCTGATCTTAACCCCATCGAACATCTTTGGGATGTTCTAGGCCGCAATGTTCGGGACAGACCTGTTCAACCCAACAATTTGGATGAACTTTTCGTGGCTCTCCAGGAAGAATGGCATAGAATTCCGATTGGTACCATCCGTACACACATTCGCAGCATGCCACGACAATGCAAGCAGTTCTCCAGAGACATGGGGGACACACTCGATATTGATTTTCATCACTTGACATAAGCCTTTTCATCTGTATAAACTTTTCTCTTACTGTTTCAAAGATTAAAAGTCACGGCTATTTCATGCGTTCCCTTAAATGTTTCCATGAGTATATATCTAACTGCTCAGACTTGGCAATATAACTTATGCAGAAGAACTCTGAAAGAAGTATGAGGAGTTCTTCAAACTCATACAATACAAGGATTACTCCCTTATATGGTGCAATAACTGCTCCCATCATCCCGTTCCTGTAATATCATGGCTGACTGCAAGCGCGATATGTCGTTGTCTTCTATATCCATAAGTTTGTGTCAGTGCTGAAACTCGCACTGGTTGCCTTGTTGATAGCATTTCGTGTGGACTGATGAAGACCGCATGGTTGTGTACAGCTTGAGTCAAGAGCACATGGTTTCAGGTACAGTATGGTTTACTGTATTTGTGCCTTGTTTGGATAACAACAGTCTTTGTCATCACTACTACTGTGTTTGAATTGACATTCACTAATGGCGGAACAGCAAAACCAACCGTTAGAGAATGGAGAGGCGCAGGCAGCAGGTGTTGAACCCAAATTACCCTTGCCGCACATGTTACCCCCACTGCCAGTACAACTGTCAGGCAAAGATGCGGACAACTGGAGGATATGGAAAGCTTTGAAGGAAAATTATGTTATTGTAGCACAGCTAGACAGAGTTCCTGAGAATTACAAAGTCACTGCTTTCTTACATTTTATGGGGACTGTGGCATTGAAAGTGTATTCTGCAATGGAATTTCTTCCCGAAGAAGAGAACGATATGGAGACAATAATCAAGAAGTTTGATGCATATACCATCAGTGAAACTAATGACACTTATGAACGATATGTTTTGAACAACAGAATTCCAAAAGGAATCTGAATCTTTTGATGAGTACCTAACTTCTATCAGAACGTTGGCATAAAGCTGCAATTGTTGTAATTGTTTGAAAGACTCTTTGTTGAGGGATAGGATTGTCACAGGAATCAGAGAATCCAATCTAAGGAGAAAGTTGCTTTCAGATCCAAAACTAACATTAAAGTCCTGCATTCAGATGTGTAAAAGTGCTGAAGCTGCAGTAGTGAGAGTTAAAATTATGGACACTGAGGAAGTGCTGAAGCTGCAGTAGTGAGAGTTAAAATCATGGACACTGAGGAAGTGCTGAAGCTGCAGTAGTGAGAGTTAAAATTATGGACACTGAGGAAGTGCTGAAGCTGCAGTAGTGAGAGTTAAAATCATGGACACTGAGGAAGTGCTGAAGCTGCAGTAGTGAGAGTTAAAACTATGGACACTGAGGAAGTGCTGAAGCTGCAGTAGTGAGAGTTAAAACTATGGACACTGAGGAAGTGCTTAAGCTGCAGTAGTGAGAGTTAAAATTATGGACACTGAGGAAGTGCTGAAGCTGCAGTAGTGAGAGTTAAAACTATGGACACTGAGGAAGTGCTGAAGCTGCAGTAGTGAGAGTTAAAACTATGGACACTGAGGAAGTGCATAAAGTGAAACAGGGGAAAAGAAAATCGCAGAAGAAATTTGATGAACCACCTCAGAAACCAAACTTGCCAAGCTGTAAATTCTGTGGCTACAAACATGTGATACAAAGTGTCCTGCATGGGGAAAAGTGTTTGAGAGATGTCATGGGAAAAATCATATCAAGATGAAATGTCGCCATAACAGAAAGAAATCAAATCATGTGAATGCTGTGTCAGATGACAATCAGACAGTGATGAGAAAACAGAACCGATCAGTGGTGTAACCTTTGATTGCATCGAAACACGTAATCAAGTTGGAGGCTCAGACTTTTATGCCGAGATGACTGTGAGGAAAAGGTGTTCGGGTTGTATTTCAAATTGACTGTGGTGTGTCTATGAACATATTGCCAAGTAGGTATTTGAGCCCTGATGTGATTGTGTCACTTACTCAAAAGGTTCTTTGGATGTGGAATGGTTCAGTCTTACATCCTGATGGTGTATCTAGGATTCAGTTGAAGAACCCTAAGAACAGAAAGACATACAAAGTGGAATTTGTGGTTGTACCTGGTGACACTAACAGGCTAGTACCATTGTTGCAATCTAATGCAGTGCAAAAAATGGGGCTTTTGATCGTCAATGAGGAAAACTTTGTGAGGATGAATTCTGTAGTAATACCGTCACCCCAACAGAATGATGTGACCTCAGCAGAAGAGTTCATAAAGTCATTTTCAGATGTATTTGCAGATGAGGTTGGGCATTTACCAGGCAAAGTTCAAATATATGTTGATCCTGAAGTGCAGACCCGTGAAGGTCCCGGGGTGGAATAGACCTTCAGCAACGTATGCTTACCATAAAAGGCGACTATACTTGTTGTAAGAGGCTACTAACGGGATCAGGTGGTCAGCCTCGCTGACTTGGTTGACTCGTGTCATCGGTTCCCAATTGCGCAGATCGATGCTCCTGTTGTTGGTCACTGGATTGTCTGGTCCAGACTCGATTATTTACAGACAGCTGCCATATAGCTGGAATATTGCTGAGTGTGGCGTAAAACAAACTAAACTCACTCACTCACTCCTGAAGTGCAACCATGTGTGTTGTAGCAGAATAGAGTTCCGATATCTAAGAGGGATGAATTGAAAAATGAACGTGATCGTTTAGTGAAGCTTTCAGTGATTGTACCTGTGGATGAGCCCACAGATTGGGTTAGCTCCTTAGTGATTGCCCAGAAACAATCTGGAGGCGTTTGGGTATGTATTGACCTGAAAGACCTCAACGGTGCCCTTCGACGGGAACATTATCAGTTGCCTGCAATTGATGAAATATTGCCTGATGTAACAGATGCTGAATCATGCCTACTTTGCACATTTGGTACGCCTTTTGGTCGCTTTCATTGGACCAGACTGCCATTTGGTCTAAGTGTATCTCATGAGATATTTCAGAAGAGATTAAATCAGGCATTGGGTGGCCTGAAAGGAGTGACATTCTCATCTTTGGAAGAGGCAAAGACAAAAGTGAGGCTGTTATTGATCATCATCAAAACATGCATGCACTGTTGAGATGGTACTGTCCTACTGCAAGGAGAGACAAGAGCTAACGTTACAAAGCGATGCAAGCTCACTTGGTCTTGGAGCAGTGTTACAGAACAGCAAACCTATTGCATATGCCAGTCGTGCATCAACATCTGCAGAAACAAGATACGCACAGACAGAAAAAGAACTACTCTCCGTGGTCTTTGGGTTACGCAAGTTCCATACATACACATTTGGACGTAAAGTGCTGGTAGAGAATGATCATCATCCTCTAGAGTCAGTTACAAGCAAACCTTTGCATAGTGACCCAGACGTCTGCAAGCCATGATATTGGCAATGCAGCAATATGATGTGACAGTGAAATACAGGAAAGGAATAGAGGTTGTCTTAGCAGACACCCTTTCAAGAGCACATCTACCCTCGGATGAGAATCAGGATGAATTCACATGTGTGTACATGGCAAAATTCTTGCCAATAACTAACCAGAGACTTTCTCAAATCCGTTGGGAAGCAGAAAAGGATGAAGTGCTGCAGAAACTGTCGTCCTGAATGGTCGGTCTGAAGACAAGAACACTCTGCCCATGGAATTATATCCATACTTCAACTAAAGGGACGAAATTACTCTGCAAAATGGTCTGCTGTTTCATGGAGAACATCTGATCATACCGCACAGTTTAAGGATGCTCATGAAGACAAGAATACATACATCTGACATAGGAATTGAAGGCTGTCTTCGTCAAGCTACAGAGTGTTTGTACTGGCCACACATGTACAGTACATTGAGACATGCGAGTCGTGCTGCAGATATCAAGTTGATCAACAGAAGGAAACCTTACAACCTTCTTTGATGCCGGAAAGAACCTATCACTCTTGAGAACAGATACTAGTTGATCGCAGTGGATTATTTTAGTGATTTCTGGGAAATTGACTACCTGTACGACACAAAATCTCAAGCAGTGGTAAAGAAGTTGAAAGCTCATTTCTCTCGGTATGGAATCCCTGACCAAGTCATCAGTGATAATGGTCCGCAGTTCAAGTCTGATGAATTCCAGAAATTCATGGTTGCTTGGGACATTCAACATATCATGTCAAGCCGGTACAACAGCAATGGCAAGGCGTAATCAGCAGTGAAGACGGCTAAACGACTGCTACATTAAACCAAAGACAGCAGTAATGATCAATATCTTGCAGTGTTAGACTACCAGAACACACCTACTCAAGGAGTGGGATCTAGTCCAGCACAACGTCTCATGAACAGGCATTGTAAAACGCTGTTACCAACAAGTGCAAACCTCCTCAAGCCTAGAACAACTGGTTATGCAGACGAGAGACAGAAACTGTTGGCTGAGCAAAAGAAGCAGAAGTCAAATTATGACAGGCATGTGAAGGACTTGGAATCTCTGGAAGAAGGAGATGTGGTTAGGATGAAGCCATTTTCTGTCAACAGTAAAGTGTGGCAGAAAGGTGTGGTAGCCAAAAGACTTGATGAGAGGAGCTATGAAGTGGAAACAGGCAGAGAGGTTTTTCCAAATCATCGTCAACATGTCAGGAAAACATTTGAGAGAACTACAGACAGACAAGCAACATGGTTCTTTAAACCTCCATCACAGATAGATTCTGCAGTGAATGCTCCAGTGTCTCGACCAACACCAGCACCGGCCTCAGCTCAAACGCCAGTGCCAGTGACACCAAAATCTGGCTGAGCCGTAGATACATCTAGGGTATAGTGGAGATTTATTGGAGCTTATACGGTGGAGATATCGAGGATTCTATAATGGGTGATAGATGATCTAGGCCAGGGTGAGTTTCATTTACCTTAACTGTAATGGGGAAAGGTGGATCCAATGTGAGTCGGTAGTGATGCGATCCGTGAAGGTCCCGGGGTAGAATAGGCCTTCAGCAACCCATGCTTGCCATAATAGGCAACTATGCATGTCGTAAGAGGCGACTAATGGGATTGGGTGGTCAGGCTCATTGACTTGGTTGACACATGTCTGGTTCAGACTTGATTATTTACAGACTGCCGCCATATAGCTGGAATGTTGCTGAGTGCGGCATAAAACTAAACTCATTCACTCAGTAGTGATGCAGTTTAAAAAAATGATAGATTAGTCGTAATCTTGCTGTGATGTTAGTTCAACCAATGACCTAGCATTTGTTTAAGGAATCACTTCAACTTCTGATGGATACTCTCTGGATCATTTGAGACTTTATGGGTGTTCTCTTCATGACTGTTGAACCAGTAACTCATTGTTTCAGGTTTTAAATGAAAACTATGTTGATCGCTATTTAACAAGGTAGGTGGAATGAAGTTGGTAGCATTTCCTATCTACAGTCACAAGTCACTGTGAAACCTTGTAACAGTGGTACCCTTTATCATATCTTACATACAGTCTAGGACTTGTTTGGTGTTTTTGTTCAGTAAATATAGATGGAATTTTACCTTTATCAGTTGTAGTAAATGTTTAAAAATACATAAAGCTGTAAGATGAATGTTTTGCCACTAATAAAGCACTGACCATGTAGTAGTGGAGAACTGATTCCATGTACCTTACTGCTTTGTCTGGCGGTAACTCACTCACTCTTGGCCTGCTCTCTTGCAGCACTATTGCCTGGAACCTGATTGACAGCTACTATGAGGGTCTCACCTGGGACCGTGACTCCTTGATGACTGCCAGACAGCCTTGGAGTGGCAACTACATTGTAGAGAGTCCTATATGGATGTCTGGTGAGGACTGTCTTATATACACATGTGATTGTTGAAATAGTACAGTGACAGCTACATTGTAGAGTCCTATATGGATGTCTGGTGAGGACTGTCTGATACACACGTGATTGTTGAAATAGTAAAGTGACAGCTAAATTGTAGAGTCCTATATGGATGTTTGGTGATGACTGTCTGATACACAAATGTGACTGTTGAAATAGTACAGTGACAGTTACATTGTAGAGAGCCCTAAATGGATGTCTGGTGAGGACTGTCTGATACACACGTGATTGTTGAAATAGCACAGTGACAGCTACATTGTAGAGAGTCCTATATGGATGTTTGGTGAGGACTGTCTGATACACAAATGTGACTGTTGAAATAGTACAGTGACAGCTACATTGCAGGGAGTCCTATATGGATGTTTGGTGAGGACTGTCTGATACACACATGTGATTGTTGAAATAGTACAGTGACAGCTACATTGACTTCTATATGGATGTCTGGTAAACAAACCTTTCTTCGTTGGAAAGATGTTATTTACAACCCAGATAGCAGTGTACAGCAGCATTCGATTGTCTTCAAGAGGCAAGAGGTCTGTTAGCAGCAGATTCAACGTTGTTTAGCTGAAGGCGTGCAGCAACATATGGCAGTTTAGTCGTGACAACTGGTCAGCTATATATAGACTTCACATGGAGGACAGCACGCCCACAACTTACAGTGTTAATGATCTGAAAATGAAGTGATTCCAGTGCCAATATCTTCATTACAGATGAAGCATGTACTTGTTCATACTACCTCACCTACTGTCTTCATGAATATTCAGCTGATTGAAATGCTCCTGCAACAGCAAGCATGGCCTACACAGAATGGTATCACATTACCAGAAGATTTGATGAAGTCAGACTTGAATCTGAGGCAAGTTTTACATTCAAGGAAGGAAAATCTTTGCAAAACAAAAGTGTTGAGACAAGATTCAATCCATGATACCGCAAGTTCTACTCTTTCTGTTACCACTGCGACAGTGTATTCTCGGTGTACTCACTTCATAGCAGCATTTGCCCCGAAGGGGAAGACTACAACTATGCCCATTACAACATTGCAGAGACTTATTTGACAACCTGAATTGCAACAGTCATCTCTGTGTAGATGCATCACTACAAGTTTGGGGGGCCCACATGGACATGGACATGCACCCTGCATGTCAGCCACCAGATGATGAAAGTTGTAATCAATGCACTGTTTCAGCAGTCGACTGCATTGAGGAACAGACAACTCCAAATTAGCATTCTACATAAACAAGCAACATGATCTCACAGGCTACTACAGCTAAACTTTCAAATCTTCGAAATCGTCGACGACTTGAATATCTACATAAAGGCATATCACGTCCTTTACAGCCATCTCCAACAGAGTGAATACAGCAGGAATTGTTGGAAACGCTCACACGTTCCCGCCTCCAGTCATACTAATGAAAGTCACTGGCAAGATAAACAGACAACCATGCTGCAAGTGACTTTCATCATGTCTACTGGCCAGAGAGAGAATGGTTTCCAGTACTCATCAAGGAAATAGCGCAACCATCACTGAGCCTTCCAGAATGAAAGAACCAACTCATCCATCCGCACACCAAACAAGCACTCGGACAGCATTCCAGCTGGATGTATGGATCATATCAAAGCCTGCTTGATACATCGAGGATATTCCGCTAGAGCAGAGAAGCTAGTCACCTTATTTCCAAGTAGATCTACTTGCACCTTATACGATGATAAATGGATGTGATTTGAGACAGCACCAAGCGGGAGAGCTTCACTGCAATGAAAGCCGCACATCCTCAAGTAGAGGACTACTTATGTCACCTACAGCATACTGAAGAAGTTAAAGCTTTACACTATTGACCTACTCAGCAGCAGTCATTTGTGCCATCACCCGGAGATCTGGGATCGGTGCCAGTTTTTCTCGCCCTACTACGCTCATTCAAGCTGGAAGAGAGCCATGATAGTAAGGCCTACAAAGCAGCAGAACTTGAACCTCAGCGAGCCTCCAATCCACATGAAGTAAAAGCCTTTGGCGTTAACACCCGCTGTACATGGAAATAGCTCACTTACAATGATAATGGACGGCTGCTTTTTTACATCAGCCACGGTATTTGCCAACCACCACCTACGAGACATCACCACTGAGGGCGTCACTGGCATTCACCAGTTTGGGCCAGTTGTTGTACCACAACGACTAATGGTTCCACAAAGGCACTGAGTTTCACTCAAAACTTTTTATCAAGATGACCTGTACTCGTAAAGGAGTTACTTGTGCAGATGCTGTAGATAGCTAATGGGAGGAAGAAACTAGTGTATCTATAATCTCACTCTTTATCACATTACTGGTTGAGACCAAGACACTCTGCTGAGTAAAATGGTTGAGAGTCCATGTGCACATCTCGAACAGACTAGCATGAGGAAGATACTTGTACATGTGAAAGGTCACATCTTGCCTTGACAGGAACCTTGACATACAGCTGCATAGGCACTAGTAGGATGCTAGCTGATCTATATATCATCATGGTCAAATCAGTGATCGCTTCACAAGAGGAGAAGTTAGACTGAAAGTGATACCCCGTTTCACGGATTTATATTGGAAGATGAGGACTGAATTCCTGCCATTACAGTTCCTGAAGGTGAACTGGACGCAATGGTCTGACCCACTGCTGATTTCATCGAATTTTGTAAACAAATAAGCATGAGTCAGGATAAGGAAAAATATGTAATTTTCTTTATAAAACTGATAATTTATACTTATCCTGACTCATGACGTCAAGCCCTCCCCACTATCCCATTCAGACAAAGTATGAATTGTCAATTTTATTCAGAAAATTACATTCTCAAAGATAAGCCGACCCCTTATTTGACCCTTCAAATCAGTATCAAAGGGGTATGTAACTTATGAACATATGAACAAATTGTGAAGTGAACTCTCTTTTTCTACCATGTTATTTTACAGTTGTTCCTGTGTTATGTGTGGTCATCAAACAGCTTGATGGATTATATTAGCCGACTACTCTAACATCAGTGTTGATTGTTTTTGATTGTGTATGAGCTGAAGTCCGAACTAATACCAACTGTCCAATGCTCATGTGAGGACTCTCAACCTCTTAATAGAACAGATGGCGGAAAATCATGTTCACCCAGTTCTATGAAGTCTGCTCATCAGCTCAGTGCAAGACCACTTCAGATCTTCCTTTGGCAGAAGTGGTTGTGGTCATGAAAGACAACTCCACAATGATCAGTTGTATCAACAAAGTGCTACTCCTTCCAAGATTCTTCTGTACAAAACTTTCTGCTTTTATTTCTCATCAGACCAGATAAAGGTGCAGCCCAAAGTGAGACACAAGAAGCACAAAATACAGTCATCCCTTGCAATAACGTGCTTCGCGATACCGCGGATTCGGTTAAACCGCGGGGTAATTGTTGGCTCCCATAAAAAGGTTGTACTGCGATCACACCCCTTCATGAATTCGAAAATAGCTCATCAACAAATCCGCTGCTGGGCTCTTATAACTTTACGTAAACTAGTGAAATTCAGTGCGGATGGCAACTGACAGTGTTTATCGTACAGATCCATTGTGTTTCACATGCTTAAAACATGTAGGGTTTTCTCAATAGTAATCGTACCAACATCGTAGCAGTAACTTATGAAAGACAAGACATGCTATCAGTCGAGTTACGACAAGTAGTTACTGTGTTATTGACTCATTGAACAATTAAATGGGCAAAATTTTGGGTTTTTTTTACAATCAAAGTTACAAGTATCACGGGAAGTCAGCGGTGACTTGTCAAACTGTCTCCTACGTGAATTGTATTAAGACAGGTAACGGCCTGTGTTCATATTATGTTAAATATGTTTGCAGAAAACTCGATTTTATACTAGCCTGATAGCAATGTAAAATAATCTGTTACAATAACAGCTTAATATGTAAAATATTCTGATAATGGAATAGAAGCTCTTTGATGTAATATTATGGGATTGTTTTTACCTGAATCACCGGTACATTGAAGCAAAACATGTATGCACAGCTGATTGCTATTTCCGGCTTAGTTGAATAACAACAACGACGTATATTCACATGAATATACATCTTTGATAACAGGTAGTGAATTTTTATGGCAAAGTTTCCCATACATATATATATTTTCATTTTCAAAGTTTGTTTATTTTCAACTTCAACTATACGATATATTTTTACTGGACCCAATTCACGAAACAGCAGTTTTGTTATGTCCTTGGAATATACGATCTAACTCTGCCTTTGTTCCACATTATGTAATAGGTACTATAACGCGGATGTCTAATAACGCGGGGGTTCATCCGTGGACCGAAAGACCCGCATTATGGCGAGGGATGACTGTATTATAGCCAATACCCTACCCAGAGACCATATACCAGTATATGGTCTCTGCCCTACCTCATCCATATCAACTTGTGACCACTATGGTGGGATGCAGATCTTTCACATGGTCTGCAGATCTTTCACATAGTCTGCTTCCATCATCAACACTGGAAATAATGGCATGTCTGAGGGTGATGGACTCATTGCAGACACTTTTCCTTCCCAAGTCATAAGACAATCATCAAATTTGGGAATATCACATCTGTAGGAGATATGCAGCACAAGTCTTCCTATGAAATTTTTAATGCATAAGGAATTATTGAATCTTCATCTTTTGAACTCTCAGCCAACATCTGTGTAATCATTTGTTGGAATTTTTTCATATATGGTTAATGGCTTCTTTGTTTATTGGAAAGGTGCAGTGCAAAGTCTGACTGTGCGGGAACAACTGCCCACCCCCACTAAATCATAGCATTTCCTTTGGGTAATAATTTGACACTGCAAAGGACCAAAACACCACAATTTGTTCAAATGCCCCCAGTTGCTTGGGATAGAACAACCTGGAGATGTTTTTGTTACATATCTCTACAGTCGTGTCAAATGTGTTTGGATTGGGTGAGTGAGTTTAGTTTTACACTGCACTCAGCAGCATTCTTACTATATGATGGCAGTCTGTAAATAATCTGGACCAGGCAATCCTATGATCAACAACATGAGCAAAAATCTACACAAATGGGATAGGATGACATATGCCGACAATTCAGGTATGAATTGGGGTGTGTCCTACAGTTATTTTGTGAGATGTAGCTGATGAATGTAGAGGTATTATGTCATATGCTATGTGGTGTTAGTGTGAAATGTGGTCAATGTTTCTTATTGCCAATTTAACATTCTTTTGCCATCAAATATTGTTCTAATTCTTTATTGTCCTATCATTCTGTGTGCATTTGTCGGTAGGTCATACTACACAGTTTACCGAGATAGGCTGGAACTATCTTAATCATGGATCTGGAGTGGGCCGGCTTGCAATGGGAGGGACGTATGTCTCACTGGTCAGTCCAGATACCAAGGAACTCTCCATCATCATTGAGACGATGGTATGTAGCAGAATACACAGACCTAGACCAACATAAAACAATCTTATGTAACAGAACACCTGCCACCACCTACCCAGCATATATTGTGACAGTGATATCTACCAGAACACCGACCTTGACCAACATATAACAATGGTATCTACCAGAATACAGACCTTGACCAATATTTAACAATGATATGTATCAGAACGTGGACCTTGACTGACATTTAACAATGATATATGTATTAGAACGTGGATCTTGACCAACATTTATCAATAATATGTATCAGAACGTGGATCTTTACCGACACTTAATAATGATATTTATCAAAACATGGACCTTGACCAACATTTATCAATGACATTTATCAGAACCTAGACTAAGTACTAAGTAATACTGTACTGTCAAAACCAAGGATGTATCTGGAAATTATTGGGCCATTCAGTGCGGTTTACTGAGATTTCATCATGTCCTCCGGTTTTCACATTTCCATGATGCAAGTAGCTCACATACAGGTTCTTCATGCTATTGCAGACGCTGAACCACTCCCTCTGTACAAGGGAGGTGAGATGCTCCCCCAGACCTGTTGGGCCACAGACCGTCACACTCCACATTGGAGGAAGCTTTGTAAGTCACTGTGGCATTGAATTCATGAACATATTAAGGTATTTCTTCCTATCTATTCCATAATACCAGTGTCCTCTAGTAACCTATCTACTACAGTGTACAGAGGGAGGTCCAACCTCCCGAGATAGGGTAGGTTTGTGACAGAAGGTCTGAATTATTAGCTACCCAGCCCATTCACCACATCTAGTCTGGTTAAATCCTTTTTGGGCTGGTAACATTCTGAAGATGCCAACCCTGATGTCTGGGTTACATAAGTCTTCCTACTACCATCACTAATGCTTTTAGACTTTACTAATGCATAAAGGATGGCATCACTAATATTTTGGGGCTATACATGTAGAATATAACATGACCCATGGGCATTATTGACAAGTAAGCCTGCTTCCAGAGGGAAATGCCCAAAGGCCGGAGGCTGGCAGGAATTTCTCGAGGGAAGAAGGCTTACTTTTCAATAATGCCTGTGGGTCATGTTATATTCTACACTTATAAACCGACCGAAGATAGATACTTTGGACGTAATTTCAATAATTTTTCCTTATCCTGACTCATGCCTATTTGCTTATCTCCTCTTCCCTGGCAAGGGTACTGGAATACCTGAAATCCCTTGAAGTTCCCTTCTAAAAAGATGCGGACGTAAAATACACTCACCCATGTCTAGCCTCCTCTTTCCCACGCATTGGTCATGTGACCGGCCATGCTCTTCACTCTCTCCTTATCGCCCAATGAGGGCAGCTGGAGTCACTTGGAGTCTCCACTACGGCGATAAGTTTTTCAATTATTTCGGTCCTTTAACTATGTGTATGTCGTATGTGGTATTTGGTTTATGTATATGTATCACAGGTTGTTTTTTCATGATTATGGTGTGCTGATATAGCATGTATTTCGTCAACCGTCGACTTTCATTAGTCATGTCTAATCGGATGATTTAGTTTCGGTAACTGTTTTTGATTTACTACTGAGTTTCATTCCAGTTACCAGTCAGGCGTGTCCCCAGGGTTATACCTTGGGTCCAGCGAGTTGTCCCCTAGACCAAAGAAGAGTACTTCATCGGGAATGGGACTGTTGCAGCCTAAGAAGCCTAGATCATCATCGTCGTCGAAGTCATCTGCAACGAAGTCGTCGCAGAATCAACAACTACGTAGACAGTTGCTCCTAGATGGGCCATGACTACATAGTCACCGCTCAGGATCAGCAATCAGCCTCGGTCATCACAGCCGACATCTCTACGAGTCAGCCGTGACTGCACTCAACACAGCCGTTCGACACAGACACCTACATGGAACATGAGCTTGGAGGTCATGTTGAAGAACAACGAAGACTACAATCTTCCACTATATCGACTGCTACTCCTTGTGAGCACTCAACTAGATCTGCACTCACTCCTGAGGATGAAGAGGAGGCGTATGCACGCCCCTGCTCAGGAAGATTGTCACCATTGTCCTTATCATCCACCTACGTTGAGTGAGTGCACCCGCTTGGGTGAGTACACTCACAGGTCTACTTGTCAGTGAAGGAGAGACAACACCCTGCTGGTGAAATCATGTCTTCAATCTGATTGATCCCCAAGAGACAACGCCCTGTCGCTGACGTCTTGTCTTCAATCTGTCTTATTGTCCCAGTGTCAGGAAGTCGTTTGCGTTAAACTTTCACACTTGCAACGATGGAAAGATGTCGATTACACACTAGATTAGCAGTCTACAGTGTCAATTGATTCTCCAGACGGCATATAGGTCCTCTAACAGCAGATCCAGGGTTGCCTATCAGGAGATCTGATTTCTCAACAAACAGACAGACAGCTGTAAATAGACTACCTTCACATGTCAACTCAATAATAATGAGCAGGGTTGAGGAT
Organism: Haliotis asinina; assembly: GCF_037392515.1. NCBI lineage: Eukaryota > Metazoa > Mollusca > Gastropoda > Lepetellida > Haliotidae > Haliotis > Haliotis asinina. The sequence continues at coordinate 55,433,817 of NC_090282.1, read as the reverse complement.
CTGAAGACTAAGAATGACGTAGATTTACGGCATACTAGCTCATCGTGAGAGACGTCAACTCAGTCTACAGGGGCACTTCACTATCAGGCTACTGGCATTGGATTCATCACTACATTGAAATATATCGCTGTCCGGGGGCTCGGTGGGTCAAATGTCAAGCCGAAGTTAGAACAAGTTCTACTCTCTCCGTTACCACTACGACAGTGACGATGTCTATTCAGTCTGCTCACGTCAGCTCAGGACATGACTAGATACTACAGCTGCATCTATGACAGCGATTTCCTGAGTCACGGTTTCAAGTCTTGACCGGTTTACGACAATGGACATCTGAGATAATACCCACTTTGATGGACTCCCCAGTCGAAGGCCTGCACAGAAACCTATAGGTTACAGTCGACATTCAACAACCATCTCTTTATAGACACGTCTCTCGAAGGATGGGGTGCCCATCTAAGCAACGAGGTTGCAGCAGGAATCTGAACGAAGGAAGATTGCTCTTCCCATCAACCAGTTGGAGATGAAAGTGGTGATGGATGTTATCCATCACTGGTCGACAGCACTGAAAGACAAGGTACTGATGATCCACACGGACAGCTCACCAATGGCTTTCTACATGAACAAGCAAGGGTCAATGAGATCGCCATCTCTACTACACCTGACGTTTCAACTCTTTGACATGGTCGACAGTTTGATTAGTTTGAATAAAAGCATGTCACGTACCAAGAGTCTGCAGCATCGTCTCTTTATCAATCATCATCAGAGTGGATGCTGCATTGAGAGGCATTTCAACTAATCATCCAGACATTCGGATCACAGCAAATAGACTTTTTTGCAACAAGGTTCAACAAACAAACAACAACCTATGTATCACCGGTACCAGATCCGTTAGTCTGGGTAACAGACGCTGTCAGCATCCCATGGGAAGGACTAAACGCATTCACGTTTCCCCCTCCAGTGCTACTACCAAAGAGAAATATAACAGACCAGGAGGCTACAACTCATGCCTTACTGACCAACGAGACATTGGTCTCCAGCACTCATAGAGGAGTTAGGGTAACCAACACTACAACTACCAGATTGGGAAAATGTTTTCCTCCATCCCCACACGAAACAGGCAGAAAGCGACCCATCTGCGCTCCGACTAAACGTGTGGAACATATCAAAAATCTGTTTAAAATACAGAGGATACTCGATGAGTGCAGCAAAAGCAGTTACCTTAGCCGTACGGAAATTCACTTACACTTGCAAGTGGAAGTGATTTGAGACATACACCAAGAAGAAGGCTTCACAGCAATGAAGACAAAATATCAGCAGAAAGCAGAATATTTATGTCACTTACGATATTCCAGAAGTCTGATAGGCTCTACATTATCTACATACTTGGCAGCTCTCAACTCAGTCGTCACCATGGAAATAGGGACCAAACTGACTCGAGTACCCGAGCTACTTGCCTTGTTAAGCTCCTTCATGTTGGAAGATCAACAACATAGGTTTAGAGCCCCAGCATGGGATCTAAACATCGTACTAACATCTCACAAGTGATGCATACGAGCCGCTTGATCAGACCTCATTTGAACTCAGAAGATTCCACTACCTTTGCCAGGGAAGAGGAGATAAGCAATAAGCATGAGTCAGGATAAGTATAAAATATCAATCTTATTCAGAAAATTACATTTTGGTATTCACTTATGAAATCAACTGGGATGAGACTTGCAACTGATGCCACCCCCTACCCCTTGCATGCAAAATGCACTCGCAATGCACGTGCTTCACATGCGGTACCCATGCCCTGCATGTGCGTTGACAGCACTACCTGTCTTGCGAGAAACATACAGTTCATACTGAGTCATTCCTCACAGCGATCCTTTGTAACCTAGTGGATAAAACCTCTAAGCCGGTTTATCTTTTGTCGTTTTTTAAGTTGAATATAACATGACATGTGGGCATTATTGAAAAGTAAGCCCTCTTCCCTTGAAAAATGCCTGCGGACCTTTGGCCCTTGGATATTTTCCACAAGAAGCAGATCATGTTATATCCTACACATAAAGAACTGCATCACTAATGTTTTTGGGCTTCACTAATACATAAATGGATGCACCACTAATACTTTTGGACTTTCTTGATACATAAAGACCTCCATCATGAATACTTTTGGACTTCCCGTACATGTAAAGTGGATACCATGATAATATTGAAATACTGTGGTGGTATTGTGATACTGTGTATACTGTGATTGTTGTGGCGGACATCTCTCGCAAGAATGCAAGAATACGGCATGTTGCTTGTGTGTTGTAGGCTGATGTGTCCCAGCTGAATGTGTGGTACAGCAAGCTTAGTTTTGACAGTAAACAGTCGGTGTACTTCAAGCAACTGGATCCTCTCAAGGTATCTACAAATGTTGTTGAGAGTGAGTGGGTATGGTTTTGCGTCGCTTTTAGCAATATGCCAACAAGATCCCTGTTGGGAGACACAGAAATGGGCTTCACACATGCAATCTAATTGTACCCATGTAGTAAATCAAAGCCAGGCACTTGGCTAATCCACTGCCCAACAACTGCTGTAGGCTAAGAACAAAGCCTGTAATAATATTACCCGTCAACTGATTTTCTGGTCCACACTTACTTAAGGCCACTGTTGATCTAGCTGGAATATGTCTAACAATGTAGTAAACACCCCTCCGAATGTTGCTGTATATAGCGCCGCACTAATGTATCTGCAAATGGAGTTGATTACCAACACCAATGGGGTGGACATGGCACACTGTATGTCTGTTTCAGGTGACACAAGGTATGGCTAGCTTCAGTGTTGGTCTGGATGAGATGTATTCACTGACCACTCTAAACACAGGCCACAAGGGAGACTTTGGGCCTCCACCTCCAGCCAAGTCCTTCCCTCTCCCATACCTGGAGGATTTTGATGGTATGACAATTTTCTTAGGAGCTGTTATATTGGATATTAAGGATTAGTAGGTAACAACATTTTGGTTCATACATATTTGTTTCTGGCTCTAGCATCGTATATTAGGGAGAGTATGAAGTGAAAACTCATGATGTCAGCGCCAGCATTGGTCCAGTCCACTGTACATTGTCGGTGTGTCTGGTCTTGGGCATGGAGCCAAGGTCATATTTGAGGTGAGCCAGTTGACTATTAACATTCTAGCATCTCACAGGCAGTTAGTGTCCATCAAGGTCACTGGCAGACCATTCCAAAGCTGTTCCTGAGAAGTCTGTGCCTTTCAATGCCCCAGAGACCACGAGTATGACTTGTAGCGCACACACAATACAGACTGCAAGTGATCCCTCCTTTGTTTGATGTCATTGTTGTGTCACTGATGTTGTTGACTGGACATCTTCAGATGAAGTTATTCACAGAAGTTCTCACATATCTGACTGTTACATTTATGTATGTTGACATTTGTGTGGGTAAAGAAAGTATGAATGTCAAATTGTGTTTTTTATAGCTGTCAGTGTACATGTTACAGTGTATGGCAATTTTGTACAGATTCAATTGTCACAGTGAATGTCGTGTTGTAGGCTCTCCGGAGCATGCTGAGCCTTTACTTCTAGCAGAGACCATATAATAGAGGGACAGTCCTCTCCAACAGTTCATCATTAAACATCAGTGCTACAGTTTGGCATGTAACTGATACTCATCGACACCCAGCTGCTAACTTCCGGTTACCGGTACAGATGCGCAGACATTCGCAAATGAGCACTCTGGTATCCACATGAACAATATTGCGTAATATCCTGACAGGAGTTAATTCCTTAGCTGGATTTCACTGGCTGCGATTGACAGTCAAAGATTACATGAACAGCTCCAATAAACTGATTACAATAATCGTAGTCTTTATCTTGTCTCTCATATGCACATATCAACTCATGACATCGCTGAAAATGTGTATCATTCGCGAAATCCGAGCCGTTTTAGGTCAGTCATGTAACAGTACTGTTGTCAACATCCCAGATATTCGCTGAACGCATCATCACAATATCTCTAGATTTCTTGTAATTTCATATTAATTCGCATAATTTTATGAATTGATAGTCCCAACGAAACACAATTTAACATTATCCACGAATGTTACAGTAATGTTTTTTGACTGCCAGTTTGGGGCTGACAGTGATATGTTTTTGGAGCTGTACGGATACATATACACATTATGGTGGTTTTTTTTGCAAAGGGAAGCTCCTCAGAACTACTAAAACCACGAGGACAATTTTCACAAACGTCAGGGTACAACATTACATACAGTAACCACATATAGCCGATTTTGTGACCATTTGACCGTTTCTTTCACAGTAGATTCAGAGAGAATGAAACAATGACTTGAGAACTTGAACTTGTCATGACATAAAGGTCGTGGGGCCTCCCCACCCCACAAACACACCACCCGATGAAATTAATCATTTTCATAGGGTTCATAACTCTAATTTTATCTTGTTACCTACCATGAAGAATTTATTATCACATACCTTTCCGAATATACTGGAATTGCAACTGACAGGAACTGTGCGGGTGTGATTCTGATTTTATTTATTTTATGAAGAAATAAATATATGTGTATGAATGTATGTATCTGTATTGCTAAATGCAACCATTTAGGTGACTAACACTAAGGAATATACTAATTTTTTTCAAATATTAAAACATGATGTTGTAAATGAAAAACATCAAATCTATACACAACTTTGTCCACGAATATCTTAAAGAGAACAACCACCAAACCACACAGTTTCAAACCTAATGAAAAACACGGTTAAAGGTCTTGCCTCTTGCAAGTAAAGTTCAAATGATGGATACAGGAAAGTTATACATTTGCGACCCTATGATGGATGCATCACTGTCAGGTTCTGTACTTGGTCATGATCAAATCAAAATTGCGAAAGCCATCAGTACAGATTCCGATGTAATAAACGATTTTATAGTTGAAGAAAAACGAAGATATATGGGTAGTCAATTACTTTCTTCATTGTGACAATAAAGTTACACCATGTGTTCAATGAAGTTCATTATCAAGCAACAAAGAGGTACTTTGGATCATATATCATCAGATGTGCATCAGGAAGATTTTATTTGGAGGATGCACACCTGTATAGAAGTCAGCAGCCCTCATAGACTTATTCACATCTTCGCACAGTTTTTGTAAACCGCAGAATTTATGGCAGAACAATCATCAGAATCTGTCGCTTCTTGCCGGCATGGGGTATCTGTGCGTTCATCAGTGAGGTCAATGAAGAATGACTTCCATGCTCAGTCTCACAGTGCATCTGTTGAACTGAAAAAGGAGATACACAAGTTTGATATTAAAGAAAAAATAAGAAGAATTAAGTGCTCGAAATACTTGTTGAAATTATACAATAGCTAGTTGTCAATGCTCTTTCAAACAATATCTGTTTACTTACTCTCAAGATGGGAATATTGCACTAAACTAACACTGTATCTTTGTTGACATAAGAAAAGAAGCAATATTAATTCTTGATTATACAAAGACTTTGATATTTTAAACTTTTTTCTGCAGGTAACGGATAATACAAATACCAATAGAATAATAACTACCAATAACTACAAATTATCAACTTTTATTAACAATTTTTCATTCAATAAAATGATTTCTTTGGTGTGCACCCACAACTAACAGAGACAAGATTTTGAACATATTATTTCCACTTTTACTTACCTGCAGTAATCAAGAACTGTTCATTGAAACTTCTTTTTCCTGGGCATCTACAAGACAAAATATTGATAAGTTTATGCTGTGATTGGTGTAATGATATAAATATAAAGTTGAATACGTCAATTTAACTCATAATTAAACTTCATTAAGAAGAATGATGATAAAAAGAGAGAAAAAAATGTATTAATTCCTGATAAATAAGGACATTTGCTGCAACCATATTCATCACAATGAACAAAAATGAAAATATGTACAATTATTGTCAACCCATAAGTGCATGAGACTTGTAGGATGAATTAAATATATGTTCGTGTCATATTAATAAACAAAATGAATGCTGTGTCATCTGTTACATGGTAATTGAAATGTGCAGTACATGATGCAAATGTGGGTTTACATAAAAAAGCCACAAAAAATAAAATAGCCATATCGTAGCCATATAAATTTGGTACCAAGATAAAGAGGAAATCACTGTGAATGTTCACAAACTTATTTTTAAAATGCTAGTAGTAAGCTGTTATTATGAAAATGTGCAAAAATGAAGTAAATATTTCAGAAAAAGTTCATATTTCGTTGTATTGCATGAGTCAAAATAAGAAATTACGCAACCTCTACAGACTTATAAATACCACTAAACCAAACTTTAACTAATCTGCTATTATTCCATCCCAGTAACTAAGGATTGGTATTGAGAATTAGTAGCCATTATTGAAAATCAAAATCGGGACTTTCACCGATTTTGCACCGCCGCCATTGTCCTCACAGAACAACGATCACACATGACAGCATTCATCAAAGACATGTATATGCTTTAGCACCCCAAATAAACCTCTGACGCACTGTTGCAAATATAAGTATGTACATGAGAATAAATGAGATAGGTTAAATCTTACCTTTGTAATGAAAATATGCAAAATCTATGACTGAAGTGAACACACGTTTCAGTCAGCTTCCGGATAGACTGTACAGCACAAGCTGCAGCGCTGATGGTTTCGCGCATTGGCTTGAGGGCCGTCCCTCTATTATATGGTCTCTGTTTCTAGCACAGCTGAATTGTGTTGTACAGATACATGTGAATGTCGTATTGTAGGCTATCCGGAGCATGCTGAGCCTTTACTTCTAGCACAGCAGAATGGTGCGTTTGAGGTAATCTCCACAGACTCAGGCAATGTGATGAGGCAGATGGTGACTGAAATGCCGATAGTTTGGTGCCAGACAAACTTTGATCACTATACAGCTACAATGGATGTCATTGGTTCTGCTGACTGGTAGGCACTTGGCTGTGTTGTTCTGTTGGGTAGACACTTGGCTGTGTTGTTCTGTTGGGTAGACCAGCGTAGTGTATTGTGGAATTAGGTCATTTTAATTATCATATGATGACCATGAAAGTAGAAAACACCATATATTTCTGAATCAAGTGAAAATTATAAAATGTTTCTGCTATACATAAAATAACAAAAGCAGTTAACCTCCATTAGGAAACTGTGATGATTACAATATATTTGATGACTCCATGCAAAGTCTTATTACAGAGTGTGTCTCATGTTGGTTGTAGGAGTGACATATACATTGAGACAGAGGTGCGAGTTGGCAGGGTCAATGGCACAAACAGCATATACATTGCAGCACGGATCAACAACACTGGATGTACCTACTTCAATGCAAGTGGCATCTTCTTCTTCATCTTCCCTGGGAAAAGGTCTTACAGTGTCTCCTCAGATATTGGTGAGACAATTGGCACTGGCTTTTGCTTCTCAAGTGATCATGTCTAACAATTTGATTTCCAGTTTTCTTACCATCAACATTGATTGTAAAAATCATTTTTATGTGGGAAGAAAATTATAGTATTTTCTTTAATCACTTGTTATACATATATTTAATCACTTGTTTTACATAGATTTAATCGGGCCCTGATGCATGAATGTTAATTTTTGTCTGGTCAGTTGCAGATTGTGAGTTATTTCAACAAGGAATTAGTTGCATATTTCATTTTAAGAATGTACACTAAGTTATTGCAGGAATATCTCTTCCATACAGACAGGGACTTAACTGTGTGACTGACACTTTACTATGACAGCATTCCTAAGTTCAAACACTGGATTGATTTATTCATGTGGTTAATATTAGGTCACTGTAATTTGTCTGGAATGTTGGTGTTGTTTTATAATTTTGTCAGTAACACTGTATGCATCATCTTCCAGAGAGATTGCACATGTACAGTGAGGGAGCTGCTCCACATCTTAGTCAGTACGGCTGGAACAAGATGTCATTGCTTACCAAGGTAACTGACATAAACCACTGTAACCTTGATGTGTCTATTTGTTAAGTGACCGACACTACTACATACAATGTCACTCCCAGGTAACTGACCCTCACTGATGACACTTTTAAATAATTAGCTTAGATGTGACTTTGTAAACAGTCTTAAAAACTGAATGTTTTTGTTGATGTCTTAAACTGTAGAGCACAAATATGGGTGATCAAGAGTGCCAAAGCACTCTATTTAAGCAGCTCTGCGGATCCAGTATGCATCTACTGCTTGTTTCAGGGAAGTCGCGCCGTGGGCTACATAAATGAACAAGTTGTATTCAACTTGACAGTCGCTGCACAGCCTAACAGTGGCTTTGTTGCAGTAGGCACAGATGTTTTTGGCATCGCTGACTTTGACAACCTGAAACTGGCGAGCAGTATGGCAGAGGCTGACCAGGTCAAGGGCAAGAGTAACAGATATTACCACAGTCTTCCAGAAGTGCATGACCAGAACTGGCGATGAAACAGACCTAGACATCAGTGAAATGAAATGTATGGCTTTGTGTCAAATGTTTCTTTTTTTTCTTGAGAATGGATTGCTATACATGGTCTGTCCATCCAGGGTGGTCAAATTCTGTTGGATATATTTGTAGAATCTAACTTATTTTGTTAGAAAACTACACCTTTTGCACTAAAATGTGGCATTATCAAAATGACTGCTATATGTGTCACTTCACAAGCACTCATTTTTAAGTCATATTTTATTGTTAATGGGTGCAAAGATATTTTTTTTTTCTTTTCAGCTCACGTCTTCTCAATCACATGTCATAGATCTTAGAGATCTTAGAGATCGAAGTTACTGTCTTAAATGCTGTTTCTGTATACATGTACATGGTGGTATCATAGTGTGTGGTGTCTAGCATATGTGATGAAGAGACTCACATATAAATGGTGTTACTGTATACATGTACATGGTGGTGTCTAGGGAATGTGATGAAGAGACTTCAGTATAAATGGTGTTACTGTATACATGTACATGGTGGTGTCCTAGTGTGTAGTGTCTAGCATATGTGATGAAGAGACTCCAGTATAAATGGTGTTACTGTATACATGAACACGCTGGTGTCTAGGGAATGTGATGAAGAGACTCCAGTATAAATCGTATTACTGTATACATGTACAAGGTGGTGTCCTAGAGTGTGATGTCCAGAGGATGTGATGAGGAGGAGACTCCAGTATAAATGGTGTTACTGTATACATGTACATGGTGGTGTCTAGGGGATGTGATGGAGAGACTCCAGGATAAATGGTGTATACATGTACAAGGTGGTGTCCTAGTGTGTGGTGTCTAGGGGATGTGATGAGGAGACACCACGATATAAATGGTGTTACTGTAAACATGTACATGGTGGTGTCCAAGAGTGTGGTGTGTAGGTGATGTGATGATGAGGAGACTCCAGTATAAATGGTGTTATTGTTTAAATGTACAGTCGGACCCCGTTTACCCGGACGTTTTGGTTTCACTCGAAAATCGTCCGGATAGCAAGACGTCCGGTTAACTGGATCAAACATCAAAAACGTGAAAATTAAGAGAAAGCAGAAAATATTCACGTACGTCTATCAATAAATCAACAGTGAGTAGTTAAGCGAGTACAATTAATAAACGTAAGTTTCGTTTCACATAAAAATCGTCCGGAAGGCAGGGTTTCCGGATATGTGGGGTCCGGGTAAACGGGGTTCGACTGTACATGGTGTTCTCATGGTGTGTAGTGTCAAGGGGATGTGATGAGGAGACTCCATTACAGATGGACAAATTGATGTCTGGAGTTTCATGTGTAGGTGATGCTATTGGAAATAGTTGGTTATTCATTTGATCAATGTTTTTTTTTTGTCAGAATATATAAAGTCATTAACAACACGCAATCCCTGTAATTGGAGACAGGAGGCCTTGCTGTAAAACCTTCAGTGTCAGTATCGGGTATTACCACCACTTATGTTTCAGGGAAGATAGTGGTGGTATATTGACAACACAAAGATGATTGAAACAACTGATGGGGATGTTCTAACTGGCTACCAAATATTTGCCAAACTGAGCTGCCATGGTGTGCTGATTCAGTTATGGTCTGACACTATTTAATATGACAGCAGACCCCAACTGCATAAAAACTGAAATGTAAATTTAGAAGTTTCTTGAATTTTGATACTGTTGATGATTACACAAACAAATGGATGAGCAATTGGTGTGACATTGCTCTTTTTTAAGAAAGGACCACTTTCAAATCTTCTGTTCACATTCTATTCTGCTTTATGTTAAATGTAGGAACTATTTGGTGTCATCACAGCCGCATGTGGATTCGCCTGCTGAAGTATGATTTGAAATTTATGTATGTTATGTTGTAAATAAAGACATATTTTATGGTACTTGCAGTATTTGTTAAAAGGGTCTGTGAATGAATCTGTCTTGTGAAAAGGGTATAGCTTAGACAAAGATGGATATGCAACCATGATAACATCAGTGGGTGCATGCCATATAATCTGACGAGTTCAGTGACACTAAAGTTTCTAAAAACGCCACTTGTTATTAATTTTTTTATATTGAAAACAGATTTTCATAAAGTTCTATGTTTAATTAATTTCTTTTTGATAAAATAAATGCTTGTTAATTACATATTAAGTTCGTACAACTTGTCTTTTCTCCCTGGCACCCTTTGAGAGCAACGTCCTTGTGGTATACACCAATGACTCTTCACCCAGTGTGGACCTGGGATCCAATAGGTCCACAGCACCCCATTTCTGGTTGTAAGAGGCAACCAAATTGGGCAACCTGTCTGCCAGGGGTTGCATCACTGTGTCGGCAGAGGTAGGGAGTCTGGTGGTTGAGGATGACGGAACCAGCAATATATTATACAAAATTTGATATAACACTTTTTGGTATGTTCAAATTGTTAACTGTTGTTCTGCCAAAACCAATCAGCTGTGCAGACCCATGCACTGAAGACAGTAGCTCATGGGCCAATCTGGTGATGCTAACCTCGGATATCTGTATGTCTCAATTGAACCCATTTGCAGTATTGAAAGGTATCTCTGGTATGTGCAGAGAGGTTGCCAATGTCACAAAACTCTGATCCGGTTCTCTCCTTGTAGAATGTGCCCAAAGACAGCAATCCCTGAATCTACTGCTATTACAAGAGTTGATGTAAAGGTTGCTGTATCAGCGCACAAAACACTAAACGTGTAGAAGCGTTGTACGGGATTGAGCTCGATACCTGTCTGGCATGACTGAGGAACCAAATGTGCAGGAACTCATGAAGCAGTCTGACACCAATAGGAGCACTTCAAGCACTTCCTCACGGTCATGTGACATATCATTAGTGGAAGCACCATGAATCCATATAAGATGATTCAGTAGAATTGCAGCGGACTTAAGAATAAATATAACGAACTGCAGTTACTGATCCAAGATTTTAAACCATCTGCCTTTTGTCTCCAAGAAACCTACCTACAAAAAACTGAAAATTTTAGATTGACATCCGTCGGTTGTGTTCCTACCACGCCATTTCTCCTCTTGGTGTTAAAGTCAAAGGAGGCACTTCTGTCCTGGTCAGGCAGGACATCCTCCACATCCCTGTTCCACTAAACACCAACCTACAAACTCCTAACATAGGGTTTACACTATGTTCACTGTACCTTCCCCCATCCTCAACTGGGCTGACCTTCGTGGATGCGACCAGTTCCCAACATTTTTTCCTTCTATCAATGCCGCGGATGATCCACCTTCAACAAGGTGGAATTTTACTAAGGCCAATTGGCCATTATTCCATACCCTATATTCTGAAAACCGTAAACCTAACAATTACAGGAATGCTCCCGATCCCATGGAACTTTTTTAGAGGTATTAAATGCCATCCTAGACAAAATCATTTCTGAAAAGGTGAAGAAGGTGGAAAAATATTTCCGACAACATCCTACTGTGCATAACCTGAATGCTTTTAAAATGCCAAGCGCCAGGGTCAGACGTACTTTTAAGCAACCTAAACGCTGGTCATGGTCGAAACGTGTCCAAAATCAACTTCTGCACACCCATGTCCAAGCTGTGGAACATGGTACAAAAGATTACAGACGAAGGATCCAAAGACGGCGTTCGCCATCTGAGAGATGGTGACGCTCTTTTTTAACAAATAAAGTCGAAATTGAAAATCAGTTTGGCGAAACTTTGGCAAACCACTTCTCACCTTGAAATTACAACCCTCAGTTCCAGAGATACTAAACCCAACAATGAAAGAAATCTGTCAATCTTAACTCTGATAATGGCGTGGATTACAATGAAACGTTTTCTCTCCACGAATTACGTACTGCCCTGGGGCAGGCTCACAACACTGCGACAGGAGCTGATGTTATTCATTATCAGCTTCCGAAACACCTCTCTGATTCAAGTTTGGAAACTCTGCTCAATATATTTGAGGATATCTGGACAAAATTTCTCCCTTGAAGGTCAAGGGGTAGAATAGGCCTTCATCAACCCAGGCTTGCCATAAAAGGCGACTGTGCTCGTCGTAAGAGGCGACTAATGGGATCGGGTGGTCAGGCTCGCTGACTTGGTTGGCACATGTCATCGGTCCCAATTGCGCAGATCGATGCTTATGTTGTTGATCACTGGAATGTCTAGTTCAGACGCGACTATTTACAGACCGCCGCCATATAGCTGGAATACTGCTGAGAAAAACTAAACTCACTCACTCATTTATCGGCAAGAAAATCACCATAAGCCGTGTCCAGTGTTCCCAACAACGTCTACACACTCCCAAACTCGAGAAGGGAGCCTGAGGCCGCAAATGTCAGTATCGTGTGTAACCTCCATTTGCCTGAATCACAGATGTGCATCGACGTCTCATGCTGTCAACAACTGCTCTGAGCTCACCAACGTTAATGTTACCCCATTCCCGCACGAGTACAAGTTCAAGGTCACGGAGGTTATCAATATGGGGTGAAATTCTCGGACCCTTCTGCCAAGAATATCCCAAACATGCTCCATGGGAGAGAGGTCTGGGAATCTTGCTGGCCACTGCAGAGGTTGAACATTGTGCTGTTGAAGAAGGTTCCTAGTTAGCATGGCAGTGTGTGGCCTAACGTTATCCTGCTGAAACGTAAGGCCATTTGTTGCGAAAACAGGATAACAACTGGTCTGGTGATTTCATCACAATATGGAGGTTTTCCCGGACAACAATTAAGTCCGTTTTACTCCCAGCATGGATCCCAGCCCAAACCATAATGCTCCCTCCGCCATATCGGTCATGTTCAATGACGTTATTCACATCATAACGTTCACCTGCTCGACGCCATACCCGACGTCTCACGTCAGCAAAATCGACGCAGAATCGTGATTCGTCCGTGAATAATGTCCTGTCAAACGCCATCGCTGATGAATGTGTGCCCAATGTAAACGTGCCTATCTGACGTTGAGTCAAGGGTACCCCATCCACTGGGCGTCGGACATGCAGTGGGGCGGCGTGTATGCGATTCATGACAGGTTGTGCGTGAACAATAGTGCCTGTAGCATGTTGCAATTCGCTGGCCAACTGTGGTGCACTGGTAAACCCGTAACGTCGAGATGACGTCACTAAATATTGATCCTCCCTGGGCGTTGTTTTCGGGGCCTACCTGAGAGTGGACTATCTCTGACGTGGCCAGTTTCTTGCACGCGTGCCCACAGACGTGAAATCGTGGTCTTGTGCACATTGAAATGACGCGCTACTTCCTGAAATGTTTGACCAGCTTGCAGTTTCCCAGTGGCTTCGTGTCGCCGATTTTCAGGCATGCTGGTGACGTTCTGGTGAATGTCTTAATATGTGTGCATTAAAGCTTCGAGCACTGGGTGGTTTTGTTCTGTTTGACACAGGAAAAATGCGTTTCCCATGATTACCATCAAAATCTGAAAGAAATGCACGTGCATTTCGATTTTTCGTCATGCATCAATGCCAAGAGATTTGACAGAGTAAACGTTTGAATTTCAGACATGTTGGAGTAGGATTATCATTTTAAAGACTCATTTACACCAGGGTGCTAAACACTTTTTGGTTCAGTATATAATTGAGCATCTCGTCCATCTGGAATCATTCATCGAAATTCCATTGTCGGCAAACAACATGTTGTGTCTATCTTTTTCGACTTAGAAAAAAACATGTGATACAACGTGGAAAACATGCTATTGACATGAATTTGGATTGAGGAGCAGAATACCTCAGTTCGTACCACAGTTTTTAAAGAACAGAACATTTCGAATGCGTGTGGGCTCCAGACCTGTCTTTAGATGGTACACCTATCACGGTTGTAGAAGAGGCCAAATTCCGGGGAATCATGCTCGACTGTCACTTGACATTCTTGCCACGCATAAAATATTTGACAACAAAGTGTTTGAAGTCCTTCGACGTACTAAAATCCGTTTCAAATACAGAGTGAGAAGGGATCAGACTACCCCCTTTACCTGTACAAGTACAGATCACTGGTTCGCTCTAAAAATTAGATTCAATCCACCTTCAATGCCTTAGGCTCTGCCTTGGAGCCTTTAAGACCTCTCCGGTAGACAATCTATATGCGGAGGCTAACGAACCCTCCATTGAACAACGCCGTATGAAACTTGCACAACAGTATATCACTAAACTGCGTTCAAATGACTCCAATCCAACCTGCCATTGTGTTTTCAACCCTCTACATGAAAAACCCTTCTCTAAAGTGCCAGGCCTGGCTCCACACATGGAATCAGAGTTCCACCCCACATATCTGTAGTTAAAAATGATCTCAATATCATAGCCCCTTACCGGCTTCTCTCTTCGCCCCCCTGGCAGATGGTGAAGCCACAGATCGATCTTACCCTCACCAAAGTAAAACGTCAGAAACAAACCATTTGGTGTTCCAACATGAATGCAAACAGCTACCTTCCAAGTATAGCACCTATAGATCCACTTACCCAGACGGATCCAAGGATGATGGGCAAGTTGCCAGTACTACAGTCATTGGATCCGACACTGGCGCCTCTAGAATCCCCGAGAACAGTTCCATCTTCACTGCTGAGTCCAAAGCTATCGTCGCAGCTTTGACCTATATTAAACACCAGAGCCACTCAAAAACCTTCATCGTTTAACAGATTCATTATCTTGCCTTCAAGCACTTCAGAATTTCAGAATGTTACTTCAAATCAAATTGTTGCGAGAAATCTGAAAGATCCGTTTTCCGTGTGAGTTGGCATCTGATCGTAAATTACCTGGGGGAAGCTGATCTGTATCATAAATTGTTTTGTAAAGAGAATAACGAATTGTTTGCTTTGTATTTGGTGCTGTGACATTTTCTGTTGTTAAAATGGTAGTGAAATGAAAATATATGTTAATGAAACAAAACCTTTTTAGATCATGGATCTGGAATTGTAATGACTGCAAACTTGATCTCGCCACTGCTGGAATAATGCCGACGTGACGTAAAGCCCGACTCAACTCAGCTGTCTGGCACCATTGAAGGATGCAATACATACAGAAAAAAATATCAAAGTTACCTAAATGTACCAGTGAAGAATCGATTTAGAATTTAGAATCCCAGCTTCGTACACCAGTGTTCGTGATGTTGATCACTGCATTGTGTTGCCCAGGCTCGATTATTTACAGACAGCGAATATCAAATCTAACAATGCATGAGATTTGTCTCGTATACCTCACGTGCATACATCATAGATCTACCCACTGACCTTAGTCTTACTAAGTCTGGTAGTAAATACGACCAGCATTGTCCACTCGTGTTTAGTCTTGTTGAAGTTCAGAACGCATCCATGGTGGTTGGAGCGTCGATCAAATGATAGTTCCTATCTCGACTTTCTCCGTCTTTGAAGAAATGTATGATGTGATAGGATTAGTAACGTTCGAGTAGGTCAGTTCAATTTTGATCTTTTATAGTGTGTGTGTGTGTCTGTGTGTATCTGTTACTCTCTCTCTCTCTCTCTCTCTCTCTCTCTGTGTGTGTGTGTGTGTGTGTGTGTGTGTGTGTGTGGTGTGGACCAGCCCACCTGCACTCTGGCTGGTTGTTGTGTTGAGGTACACATGTGCACATACAGTGCGGCTGTCCTGAGTGGAGTATCCATGTTTCTATGTAACATGGTTTGGCGGTGGGCTCGAACAATAGTACTTCTGACTTGTACAAGAAGTCACACAAACACGTGCATGAGCGCTAGGTTATAAATCCTGACCACAGCGTCTCCCACCTTAGCTATATGAATGGGCCTGACCACTAGAAGAAATTGACTGAATCATCTGATTATGTATCCATAGATACTAGATGTTCATGATGTCTGTCACTGGGTTGCCTTGTCTAGACTGATTATTTACTGACAACTGAAATATTGCTGAGTGTGGCATTAAAAACAAACAAGCTGAAACTAAAATGCATCATTTAATACCACTCTGATAACACTTGAAACGAGCTTGACTCATATCAATAAAACATTCAAACACACCTGGTAAAAAGATGAACTATTTCTAGTAGCTCACGTATGGGCAACAATGTTGTGGAAAGTATAGTGAACGATGTAAAGATTTATGTTTTATTTGTATTGTAAAAATTATTTTTGGAATATAAAAGTGTCCTGAGGTTTCACTAATTGGGAAGAAGGGTACGGACAAGATTAATCTTTAAACAAAATATTATATTGTGGATCAAAAACATGTTTTATTCCATCGTTCAGAGAGACAGTCTGTATGTATTGAATCTCAAACTAATTAATTGTTCGGTTTGTACAAGCGTCATTTCCGTGTTTCTCGGACATCGGCGCGTCACTGTTATTTGTGTGCGTAACAATATAGTTTTGACTTGGCCGCGTCCCGATCATCCACTTGTCCGCTATGAGAATGAGTGTCTGTAAGAACGTGTGTGACTAAATCTACTACTCATTATAACGTGCTCAACTGCCCAAGCTGTTTTTCTGAGAGAAAAAAATTAAAATGTGTCCATCACGCGTCACTTTTTTCTGTCAAACACAAAACGTGCCCGAGAAACATTTCATTTTATATGCTGCCCTACATTTCTTGGAATATGAACTCAACTGATCACTTGGCTGTGGCCACGTTCTGCATGCACATGAAACAATTCACTGACAGCTCGAGGTTTTTCTGTCTGTAAATATGTTGTTAACAGCGTTTAGCAACGAAGCTGAACAACTGAACATTGTATGACGACAACGCTTTCTAAGAAAACCTATAACTGTATGGAAACTGATAAACTGGCATAACATTTTATGGACATTCCAAAACATTTTGACAGCAAGTCAAGGCATAGGTTTGAAAATGGAATCTATACTAATTATGAGAATATCTTTTAACATCTTAATAACGTTTTTACGTTGAAGGGAAACGTTTCTTGACAAACGTTTTTTTATATTCTTCGAAAACGTTTTAAGCATTCTAAGCAAAACTATTATGAAACGAGATACTGTTATGGACTCTTGAAATTATTTGATGACAAATGAATTTATTTTGGGCCAGTGGCTCTTATTCTGAATAAAAACTCTCTGTCTTTCTGAAATTGTATTTAGTGGGACCCTGAGACCAAATCATCACAGTCGTCAGCATATATTTGAACAGCATTATTTTCTCTTTTGCCGAAGCCATCCCTGCAACGCCAAAGCCACATTGAAGCAAGTCTACGTTTGCTGATTTTCGTAATCTCCTATCTCACTTGGATTCCTTTCCAATTTACATGTTATTATTGTTACTCTCAGAATTATATAACACGCAGAGATGATACGACGTAAAACGTGTTTACAAAGCTCTACCACATGACAATGACCAGTTGCGCTGTGAGGAGAAGGAGCGAAGGACAGATAACTCTGTCTGGAGTGCGACGACCACCAGACGAGGCGGTATGAAACGTTCAGCAAAAGTTGACTATAATGTCTTTTTCTCAACACATATCTAACGATTGTCTCGATGACACGTAGAGGGCATGTAGGCTCGTGACATACAGTCGATTAGGAAAGTAGAACTGGATCTTTGAATTATGTCAAATTCATCCTTAACACGTTTAATAGTTGTTGATTTCTTGGTGACTGATCAACGATTTATCCCAGGTCGGTACATTACGACGAACATTCATCTCAACAATGAACATGATGAAAAGTATTTGAGAATTTTGTGGATCTCAAAGATTCAGCAGCCTGTGACTGTTCTGGTATTCTGTGCTCACAGTCACCTTATGCATATCACAAACATGTTCACACATTACATAGTTTTCCAATACCATGGTGTAAGGTGTTTTCGGGGTAATAACGCAAAAGATTATCATGAACATTATTGCATATCAGTAGATTATCAAAACTGTAATTCCGTAAATAAATATCACCTCACCTTTCATAAATTTATTGTTAGAATGTTCTGTCGTCCGTTTGTTTCCAATGCAGAGTTCATTTATTGTCTTGTCCGCAAGCACGAGTGCTATAAGTGACGTACCATGTTTTCGGGTTATTCATTATTGCGCGGGGTAACGCCCTCTAATGCATTCTTCTCCACAGAAATCAACAAATACAATATATCATTTTAATTAGAAACCAAGCAAACTGGTATATTTTTCTTGATCATTTTAATGTGTTTTTAGTGAAATTTGTTAAAACTAAACCTATTTACATGTGTAGGACCGTCTCCTATTCTCGCGGGTTTCCAATTCTCTCAGTAAACACATTTTCTGCCGCGGTCACCGATGCGTGATACTTAGCGGTTGTTTACATCATTGACCAGTAACTAAGAAGTGACCCAAGTCTGTGAATTACCCAAATTTTGCAATGTAACGAATATTAGTGAGTTTTAACCAACTTGGAAAAATTGTAAGTTTTCCCCGCCCTTCCCGATAAGATTCCCCTACCTTACACCCACATTACTTTCTCATTGTACCGAGAGAATAGGAGATGCCTCGAAAGGTCGGCGGCAGACGACCATGTTTTTCATCGAGCTTAAGTGAGATAATACACTTGATGGATCAAGCAGTTGATGAATGGAGATGTTACAGTGGGAATCTGTTCATTTACAAACAACAAGCTTACATACGAAAGGAACTGTTTATATTATTTTTTCAGCTGATATTCGTAAGTACCGCGAGAATAGGAGACGCCAGTATATGTTATTCAATCACCTGCACATTCATTCGTCTTGTCTGCATGGCCTGCTATGGCAGGGACAATAAAATGTTTATCATCGCATTAGTATTTTAAATAAAACCAGAGGTACATGCCTGGTACGAATTCTGCAGCACGAAAAAAATATATATAAGCGATGACCAATTCGGTGTTCAATGTTTTTTTATATTACGTCTGAAACATTAGATTCGAGTCACATGATATTTATGTTTGGCATTTCACTCGAGCAGACGATGGTCCGCTTGACAAGCTGCGAGCGTTATTTCAAAAGTTATGATCACATTTAAGAAGGTTCTCAAAGTGCATTACGTTCTAGGGCAGAATTTTAGTACTTTGACAGAAATTAGGCCACAACTTCAGTGAAAGCTGAACATTTCAAACATTTTGTGTTCCGATTGCAACACAATCTTCTGCACACGAGACAGTGTTTACAGGTGGCGCTGTCATCTTGCTATACACAAGAAATTACGGGGGAAAAAAAATACCCCGAAAACATGGTACAGCACGGTATATTTTCACTAGTAAGTAATTTTTTATACGGTTCTGTCATTTGCATCTACAGTGGAAGCTGTCAAAACCAGCATCTGTCCAATCCACAAGTTGTCAACACTGGCGTAAAATCTGAGTCCCGTCTTTGGCTTGTACATTTATCATCAGATCTACAATCTGGCACATTGTGTAAAACAGATTATTTCTTCAATCCCAATAACTGAATAAGTGCCAGTTTAGACAGCTTCCACTTTAACTGTTTTGGCACAGATCTCCGTCCTGATACACATCATGGATGCTGAATCTGATGAAGTTAAGAAGTATGTGGACAAGGTGTTCGCTGAGGATCCTGAAAGGTTTGCAAAATTTGAAGAAGACATCAGGAGGAAGATGGACCAGTGTAAGGGACAGGAGGAGAAGATAGCGGCATTGCCAATGGAAGACACGATCTGGTTTATTAAAGAAATGGAAACAGGTGAGAAACCAATTGTAAAATGATTCGTTTTACCTTTAGATGGCAAGATTTAGATGAGCTATGAACTATTTTCTTTCCGGGCAGTGTTTCACAAATACAAGGTGTATGAACCAGATGGGGCTAGGATGGAGATCAGTTCCTGGAATACTCCCTACATTACATAACTGGGTTGCAGTACCAATATCATGCTTCCAGTTCACTGGGATCTTTATCATGTTTACATGACTATTTGTAAAGCGCTATGTCATTTTCTCATAGATACGATGAGGAGAAATAAAGTGTATACACAAGATTACTTCACAGTCCAACTGGTGTAATGTGGAGGACCCATAAATTATATATTGTGATTCATATATTGTGGAGGACCCATAAGTTATATACAGTGATTCATATATTGCAGAGGACCCATAAATTATATCCTGTGATTCTCATATTATGGATGACCCATAAATGGTATCCTGTGATTCAGTGTTCTTCATCTCTCAAAACCTTGATTATGTTTCCAGTAACACAAGACGATGGGATTACATACCGCTATCTGTGCATGGTGGATCGGGCTGGGATGGGAGTAGGTGTGACACACACTGATGTGTCCATCTACTCCATGGCACAGCACAGCTATGACCTCCTCTGTTTCTGCACACTCTTTCCTATGATGAGACAAGCACGACGACCGAGGATGGTCACATACATGGACAAATCTTTGGCCAAGTAAGTGCTTTGCTTTGACAGGAATCAAAATGATCTATATCAGATTGCTAAACTTTAGATATTTCCTTACCTGACTCATGCCTGTTGTGCTTATCTCCTCCCTCTATGCGAAGATGGTGGAACACTTGAAATCCCTTTGAAGTTCCCTTCTATTTGAAGCAGACATGCAGTATCACATGCCCACTGGAAGCCTCCCTGTTTCCCACCAAATCGGTCACATGACCAGCCATGCTTGTCACTCTACTTCATTGCCAAACGAGGACAGTTGGAGGCACAGTGGATAACTTCTCTTTATGTTTCAGTCCTATTCTCCAAATTTTGTCGCATTCGGCTTTTCATTTGTATTAACTATTGCTACAATGTGAAATTATTCTTGAATTTTTTGTAATTTTGATGTAATTGGATATGTTTTTCATCAACTGAGACTTGGTTCTTACAAGCTACAGTTGTCAGCGCTTGATCCTCACATATTAATATCCTTCTTGCACTAATATTTGTTCTTCCACTGTTCACTGTGAACTTTGCAAGACCATATCTGATGCAGAATTTGCTATTTATTTATGTACTGTTCAAAGATGTGCTAAGGACAAACAACATGGACTCTCTCCAGTCATGTCTGGCAATTTGGTTGATACTGCATCAAGTAAATGTGTATTAACTTCCGCTGATATTCATGTTTATAGGGAATCACCAGACATACCCTGCAGGGGTATACCAGCAACACTATGTCCAAATCTCAGAAGAGTTCATCGTCAGAATCGATGTCATCTCAGCCTAAGAACTTGAAGTCTTCTTCATCCTCCAAGACTAAGTCTTCAACTATGGGATCTTCCCTGAAACAACAGACAAGCTCATCTACGAACTCCTTCACCGACGACATCGTCCCACTCGATGAATGTCTATGGCAAACCTCCGCCTACTCTTGGGGGAACAGAGCATCAGAAAGTCAGTTCAACATTCAGCGTCCACTAGACCTCCATCAGCTGTGTCTACAACAACATTGCAGTCTTCAGAGATTCTACTGTCATGCAGACAGCAAAGATGTCTACACTTAACATGCTGAATGCATATTCTGTGAATCAACAGGCGCTTAATGCAGTCACCCTGTGTAACGGTACAGCGGCATGGAAATACATTCAGTTGTACACGATTCAACTCCTGGCATCGTGAGACTGCACACCTAGGACTGAGATGCGATTTTATTACCAAAAATCTACTGCCCAGACAATTGAACTGACAATTCCACATCCTGACATTATTTACAGTCCTTGGGCAACATGATACACAGGATCTATCATTATGCCCAGTCAGAGCATTGGAAATATATTTCCAATGAACTAAAACAAGGAGACGAAAGTTAAAGCACCTATTCATACCCTTATCTACTGAGAAACCTTCAGAAGTATCCCATATTGCTATATCAGTATGGATGAGAGCCGTTATGCTGAGGGCCTACAAAACAGCAGGCTTTTAAACCTCTGCGAGATTCCAATCCACATGAAGTAAACATGGAAATAGCTCACTTACAATGATAATTGAGGGCTGCTTTTGGAAATCAAACACAGTGTTTGCTAACCACTACCCATGAGACATAGCCATTCACTAGTTTGGGCCACTTGTTGTAGCACAACAACTAACAGTTCCGCAAAGGTGCTGAGTTTCACTCACCCTTTTATCATGTGATTTGAAGAGAGACCAAGACGCTCTGCTGAGTATAACGGTTGAGAGTCCATGCGCAGATCTCGAATAGGCTAGCATGTGTGATTATGATCCTGTACTCATTTTGAAGATACTTGTACATGTGAAGGGTTGCATTTCGTCTCGACATAAAAGTGCATGAGACATATCAGACATTAGCAGGATGCAAGCTCCACTATATATCCACATGGTCAAGTCAGCAGTCACTTCACAGGAAGAGAAGTCTCAATGACTGGGAGTACGTGCCCCCCTCCATTTCACAGATGAAAATTGGAAGAACAGGACCAAACATCCACCGTTCTAGTTTGCGAAGAGGGGAAGTACTGGGTATACTTATATTTCAGCCAACAGAATCTATTGTGGCCTTACCTACTGCTGATTCCATCAGATTGTGTAAGCATCATAAGCATGAGTCAGGATAAGGAAAAATATGTCATTTTCTGAATAAAATTAATTTATGGTTATCCTGACTCATGACGTGAGGGTCGGAGGGTTTGGCATGAAAGATTCACTTTAATTCTCATGTCAGGCTTCTGATATTGCGGAGGGAGTGACAAACATGGCTGCTTATGAGGCCGGAAACAGGGAGGCTTCCACTGGGTGAATGATTTGTATGTCGCTTCAAATAGATGGGAACTTCAAAGGGATTTCAAGTGACCAGACAATCTAGTGATCAACAGCATGAGCATTGATCAGCTGAATGGGAACCGATGACATGTGTCAACCAAGTCAGTGAGCCTGACACCCTGAACCCATTTGTCACCTCTTAAGACAAGCAGAGTCGCCTTTTATGTACTATAACCAGGACATTTAGAGTTGAAAAGTTTATAAAACATTGATAAATATATAAGGAGAAATTGAAGTCAAGTTAGGAAGGGTCAATGTACTGGGAAAGTGCATTAACCAAGTAATCAAATTTTATGGATTCACTTTTCCCGGGGGAAATGGCGATTTCTCTGAAGTAACATAAAACTAAGACCTTGTGATCATACATGAGTAGGCAAATGGACATTCGGATACTAATGGTCAGTGTGTCAATAAAAGGGACACGCAGAGGATCGGAAATAATTTGTTTAAGTATCATCTGGCACCTACCAGTCTGAAATATTATTTGATATTTTGTCAGGTATGTCAGTGTTTGGTTGATGGATGGCTAAAAGTTGATGAACGAAGATGTTTTACACTGGAAGAATTTGATGGTACTGATAAAGTCTCGGAAAGGGACTATTGAAAGTAACTAATTATTAAGATTGGGTATGAGTCATTTTTGTATGACGTAGGACATTATTTCGGGGGGAGGAGCCTAAATTGTCACGACTTCTATTTTGTTAGTTGTCCGGTGAGTGGTGTGCGATTCTGGGCCCCACCGTTGACTTGAGAGGTTCTCTCTGTATATTGAGAGAATTGTTCAGATGAACTTATAGTATCAGAAGTTGTGCAAGAGACCAACAAGTTCTTCCAGGACATTGTAAACTACTGTTGTGTTTAGACCAGAGTCTAGGAAATATTTGAGAACCTTTGTTTGTGAAAAGCATACCCCAAAATAAAAGGACTTGAACGCCAAACTGGACTTATCCTTGAGTATACCGTCTAGCTACATCATCCCCAGACAAAGAGTGGAGGAAATACAGATTGCCTAGGGAGAAGGGTATAACACCCCGACACCCTCAGGTAACAGTACTTATTCTACCCCGTCAGAGGGATTTCAAGTGTTTCACTATGTTCACATAGAGGGACGAGATAAGCATAATAATCATGAGTCAGGATAAGTATGATATCAATTTTACTCTGAAAATTACATTATGCTAAGAACAGTTAATAACAGCTTTAGAAAGTACATGCAGTTATACAAGAGTCATAACGTCTACTTTTCATAGAAATAAGACTATGACCCAGTATTTACAATGCAGATGCAGATGTTTAAGTCTTTCAGTGATACATGACTGTCATCACTTTTATGTAAATGAATACTGGCATCATGGTGTTTGTAATGTTTTGCTTCATTTTCCTTCAACAAACATCCTATGAAGATGGATAGATCTTTGACTGCCTGCAGTGTTGTACACATATATTAATGCACATTCCTATCTGGTCACCACAAAACAGTTTTGAAGATTGTTTTTAAGATTTCTTGTTCTCCAGAAACAAACTTTCAATGATAAATGTTGGAAACTCAAACCAATATAGCATTGTAAAGGGTAAATAACATGGTATCAACAAACATGAGGCAGAGATTGATTCAGCTGTTATAAACACAAAATGTTGTTGTCAATGTGCATGATGCTGTATTACTGATTATCCAAATGGTTAATTCCTGCTGTGAGAGGTTTGATTACATGTTAATTTATATTCAGACATGAGAATTTTTCCACAAATTTTAGGGATATCTGTTCCATTTTGAACATTTTTGTGATCAGTGTAAATCTACAATAAAGACCCCCAAGACTTCCATCAAAATCTTCAGTACTAGTGTTTCTTGTGCTTTGTTGTTCTCATGTCTGTACATTGTTTATGTCATGTTTTTTGTGTCTTCATTATTATGTAGCAGTATAGTTTGTCAGTGAAAAAAACGCAAGAAATAAACCTGTTTCAAAATCTGATGTGCATGATTGTCTTTCAGGGACAATCATTTGGATCTGAAGAGACTTGGTATTAAATTTGTGTCTCCTGGCCTGAGTGACGAACCTTTGAGGGACTT
This sequence comes from Haliotis asinina, assembly GCF_037392515.1. Classification (NCBI taxonomy): domain Eukaryota; kingdom Metazoa; phylum Mollusca; class Gastropoda; order Lepetellida; family Haliotidae; genus Haliotis; species Haliotis asinina. Next base: position 55,408,658 of record NC_090282.1, on the reverse strand, counting down.
AGAGACCCCCTGGATGAGAGAGTGCAGTATCTGCAGAAGGAGAGGCACAGCAGATCTCTTCAAGACGTGGTTAGTTCTTACTTCACACTTCAGCAAGTCTGAGAGCACTTGTGTATTTATTTGACTCGTGTAGAACCTGCAAGAGATTTAACTGGATTCTTTTCTTCATGTTTAAACGAAATGTCTCGTTTTTCACACAAACATGTGCAAGAGTCTCCCTGACACTGACTAGATCACTGTGTACAGTTGAACCCTCCCAGGAGTGATGACCTTCAGGAAAGATTCTTACCTCTCAGCATGACCGTGTATCCCAGTGATGTATGTGTCTGCTACTACTGATGGTTGAGTTTTGTTCACTCTGCCTAATGTTTGTATATAACACCATCTACTCCAAATAACTACTGCATGGAGTGTTCAATTTTAGTTCATCCTGCCAGGCAGTGATCTACTGCAGTCGAGAATGTCAGAAGAAAGGCTGGTCCCTGCAGGGTGATATGAAGGAGCACAGTCATAAAGTATGGTGTGCCAAGATGAAACACTTCATGTCTAAGACAGCTGAACTGACCCGACTGCCCTTCACCTTCGCACCAGGTACATGCCGTACAGTGAATGGACTCAGTTAATCATGAATGTTACTCAACATTTAGATCACATATATAGATCTAATTAGATCAGATTCACTCAGTGCTGCAGATGTCAAATGTTGAACAAATACTGAAATGAAAGGTATTGAGGCAATTAAAACAATGGTGTCTTTCACCAAAATTATTTCGTACAGTTGATATGGACGATAAGTGTGCACATATTCAATATGGTTGGAGATTGTAATTTGGTTGTATATGGCAGGGTTGATCATAAACATTCTTCAAGGCTATGTTTTACCTTACTTGACAATATAAACAGTCCTCAGCAATCTCATACAAGGTTAAAAAATAGACATGTCCCCAGCAACTAAACATGTCTACTAACTGGATTGGATCTCTGCTGGTCATACAAACCAACTAAATTGACTGGGTGATGAGGGTCAATGACTTAGTTCATTGTATGTCATGGCATTATCTTACAAGGTCATGATCGTGACAGGAAAAGGGAGATAACTCAATCTAAAGGCTCAGCACTGATACTTTTTCTTTATGCAGTATCTATGTATTTATAGAGACAACAGCTTTTGAGTTCAACATTCTGCGTTGTCAGAAGTTCCTGGAGGAGAGGGGTGTGTACAACCAGGGCCTGTGGCGGAGAGAATGTACAACATGGGTCACTCAGGGACACTTCATACCATTTGGTGAATACACATCGATATACATCTGTACCAGTAAGGGCCCCATTTCACAATATTTCTTGTAAACCTAAGATCTTTTAACTTTGCAAGTACTACTCCTGCTTCCTATTCTGTAACATTGAATTGTGATAGTCGTAGTGCTATGAGAGCCTGTGAAATGGGGCCCAGGTATCACATGTTTACTCATTGTCAGTATGTGGTGCCATAGATGCCATGAATATATATATATATAGAGGGAGAGAGAGAGAGGGAGAGAGAGAGAGAGAGAGACACACACACATACACCTGTTATCTTTTAAGAAGTGCTCAAAGGTGCATGTAAACGTACACACACGTTAAACAGTCTGAGTGAGTGAGTGAGTTTAGTTTTACGCCACTGTTTAGCAATATTCCAGCAATATCATGGCAGGGGACGCCAGAAAATGGACTTCACAAGTTGTACCCATGTGGGGAAATGAACCCGGGACTTTCGCGTGCGAGCGAACGCTTTATCCACTAGGCTACCCCACTGTACCTTTAAACAGTCTGAATACTGTGCTAATTGTATAGTGGAACAGGCTTGTTTTCAGAAATGTCTTACACTGAGAACAAAAACATTGAAGTTATTGACATGGATTTGTTAAGAGATCAGTATATGGAACTGAGAAAGTTTGATGGCCCATTGCTGTTTAGTAATGTCAATATGTGAAGGTCCTGAGAACAGAGAGGATCACTAAGCTTAGGTTGACCTTCAGATATTTGAATTATGTGGATAATGTGATTATGTGAAATTGAGTCTTTGTGACAGCTATGGGTAGCAGCTTTGTGTTTTGATTTCTTTGAAGTTTTGCTGGTTAGGATGGTAACGATGATAAGATGTTGCAGAAAAATGAGTTGCACTAGTTTCATCTTCTAGCATGGTTCTTCATGATGAATATTGTAAATGTTTTTAACATTACTCAGGTGAGCTGCCCCCCTGTGATGACCTTGTGGTTCTACCTGTAGAGAGCTGTACACTGGATGACCCTCCTGCCAGATGTCCATCTGATCCATCACAGCCCATCTCTGACTGGGAGTCATACTACAAGTGGCGAGGACTTCGGCTTGACTCACCAGTAGCTGTACTGCTAAGCTTCCCTCTCACCCTGTATTATATACTGACAACATGTCTTCAAAGAGACTGTGAGTCCTTTGTGTTATATATTGACATCTTCCTAGAGACTGTTAGTCCCTTGTGTTATTCACAGGCAACATGTCTTCCTAGACTGTGAGTTTCTTGAATGTTACCAAAATCATGTCTTTCTAGAGACTGTGAGTCCTCTTCTGTTATATACTGACAGCATCTTCCTAGAGACTGTGAGTTCCTTGTGTTATATATTGACATCTTCCTAGAGACTGTTAGTCCCTTGTGTTTTGTACTGGCAACATGTCCTTCTAGAGACTGTGAGTCCCGTGTGTTGTATACCGACAACATATCTTCCTACAGACTGTCAGTCCCTTGTATTTTATTCTGACAGCATGTCTTCCTAGAGACTGTCAGTCCCTTGTGTTCCCTTCTGACAACATGTTTTCTTAGAGGCTGTTAGTCCCTTGTGTTACATACTGACATATCTTCTTTGAGTCTCTGTGTTATAATCTTATATACTATCAACGTGTCTTGCTAGAGACTGTGAGTCCCTTGTGTTATATATTGACATCTTCCTAGAGACTGTTAGTCCCTTGTGTTATTCACAGGCAACGTGTCTTCCTAGACTGTGAGTTTCTTGAATGTTACCAAAAACATGTCTTTCAAGAGACTGTGAGTCCCTTATGTTTTATACCGACAACATCTCTTCCTAGAGACTTTACGTCCCTTGTGTTATATACAGTCAACTTTTTCTTTCTAGGGACATTGAGTCCCTAGTGTTAAATACTGACGTCATGTCTTCCTGTGACTTTGAGCTTCTTGTATTATGTACTTACAGCATGTCTTCCTTGAGACTGTGAGGCCTATGTGTTGTATAGTAACATGTCACCCGAGAGACTGTCAGTGTTTTGTGTTATATACTGAAAACATGTCTTCCAAGAAACTGTGAGTCCTTCGTTTTATATACTGACATGTCCTCCTAGAGACTGTTAGTTCCTTGTGTTATATGCTGACATTATATTTTCCAAGAGACTATGAATCTCTTGTGTTATATATACTGACAACATGTCCTCCAAGAGACTGTCAGTACCTCGTGTTATATATACTGACAACATGTCTTTCCAGAGATTGTTAGTTACTTGTGTTATATAATTACACCATATCTTCCTAGACACTGTGAGTCCTTTGTCTTATATACTGACAACATGTCTTCCTAGAGACTGTCAGTCCCTTGTATTATATACTGACGTCTTCCTAGAGACTGCTAGTCTCTTGTGCTTTATATGGACAACATGTCTTCCTAGAGATTGTGAGCCCCTTGTGCTGGAGACATGTCTTACAAGAGACTCAGAGTCCTTGTGTTATAATATACTGACATGTCTTCTTGGAGACTGTTAGTTCTTTGTGTTGTGTACCGACAGCATGTCTTCCTATAGACTGTGAGCACCTTGTGTTATATATACTGATAACATGTTCTCCTTGAGACAGTGAGTCTGTTGTGTTATATACTGACATGTCTTCCTGGAGACTGTGAATCCCTTGTGTTATACACTGACCTGCTTGACTGAAGCCAGTTTCATTCACTTGTATATATGTATTATTTGAGTGACTTGTTTTGTACTTGTTGACTGGTGATGCCCATGTTAAATCTCCTGTGTTTTCCAGATCCTGGTATGAAGGTGTGTGCAGGAAGACGGTATGTCATTGACCTAGTGGGTGTGGAGAAGGAGGTGGAGATGCTGCCGATGTTCAAGGTAAATAGCACAGGGAGGGGATACACTGTAACAGGAAGGTGATACATGGTGCTACATGTACCAGGGAGTGGGATTATGGTGATACCTTCAGCAGGGAGGGGGTACATGGTATTACCTGTAACAGGGAGAGGATACAATGTGACAGGGAAGGGGTACATGGTGCTACCTGTTACATGGAGAGGATATAATGTGACTGGGAAGGGGTTCATGGTATTACCTGTAACAGGGAGAGGATACAATGTGACAGGGAAGGGGTACATGGTGCTACCTGTTACAGGGAGAGGATACAATGTGACTGGGAAGGGGTACATGGTGCTACATCAGTACCTGTAATGGAAGAGGATGCAGGGTAACACCTGTAATAGGGAGAGGCTACATGGTGATACCTGTAGTGGAGAGGGGTGTACATTCTCAACCTCAAACCTTGAACTATACTGTGGGGTAAGCACTGTGATCTTGTATCAGTTAATGGGATTTATTGTCAACCCTTGGTACAGTGTGAATTTTGTATTTTCAATGTCTTCTTCATCATGATTTTAAAATAGTTTATTTTTTGTTGTTATGTGTTTTGATAATAATATCAGCCCTATGTATCTGTAGGAGTTTGGCCGCTTGTTACCAGACATCAAGTTTGAGATCAACATGATTGGAACAGAAATATCAAAGCATGTGGATAAGAAAACTTACCAAGAAGAAAATGTATCAATTACGATACATCGATCACTCTACCACAAATACACAGGGCCACATCCACATCTTGTGCTAGGTGAGCCAGAATCTGTGTCTGCTTAATATTAACAGAGATGCCAACCTCTCCGAGTTTGGAGGAGTTACTCCGATTTTCATATACAAAATCTACTGTCTGATTTGTCTGATAAAAAACTCTGATTTTTAGAAAATACAAATATGTAAATAAAATGTAGAATGTCAGAAAGAATTTTAGTAAATAGCCGTTTGAATATGTTCGTTTGAGTTAAGTATTATCTGGGTAAGTATGCCCGGAAATTGCATATTTCCAGAAGACTAAATCTATTTTTGTAGGGGAGACCCCCCCCCCAGACACCCACCGTCCAAAGGGTCCCAATCCCCCTCTCACCCTCACCCGCTAACTCGCCCCTTCAGGGCTCGAGAATTGCTTTGGGCAAGGCATGACTCTGCTTTCATTTGATTCAGGGTTGGCATCTAGCTCCAAGAATATATGAAGGAGTCTTGTCCCCTCCACCTACACTGCTTGGCTCCATTTGTCAGTGACCGTTGACGATGCCTTCTGTTTGTCTCCCGATCTTACCCCAAATGTGCAGAAGTCAGTCAGTTTCCCTCTCTCTTTGTGCTATAGCGTTTGTGCCTGTCATTTTACAAAGCTGATTATTCTAATGGTGGCTGTAATATTCTCCTACTCTGTTTACATAGTATGTTAAGAAGTTTCAGACTTTTGAGCTATGTTCTGTGTGATATTCAGAGTGAAATGGTTACAGTTTGTAAAAATCAAATACATGATCTATTCCAACAGGTTTTAATGCTGGTGTGGGAGCATACATGACCTGGGCAGCTTCTCTCAAGAAAATGAAGGTTTGTTTGACAGCAAATTTGACCTTCCTTTCAGTGTAGGGCGGTGGGTTAGCCTAGTTGTCAAAGCGGTTACGTCAAAGGCCCAGTTTCAATTCCCTGCATGGGTACAATATGTGAAGTCCAATTCTGGTGCCCCTGCTATGATATTGCTGGAATATTGCAGAAAATAGCATAAAACTAGACTCACTCTCTCCTTTTAATGTATGTATTGTTTGCAGTCTCGTGTAACATTAAAATATACATTATCATCATAGTTTCATACAGGCCCTTTCCTGTCTAGAACTATGCATTACTAATCTTATTTCAAGATCAAATACTGAATTATGTCTTTTCCACCTGTTAAGATTGATAAACATAGCTCCAGATTAGATTTGTGCCATGTGGGTATGATACCCATACATTTGAAACTAAGAAGGTATTTCTATTTTCATGTGCACATCTATACTTTTTGATACCCACCATGTTTCTAAAATTTGGGTATTCATTTAAAGTATGTATAACAGGTGCGACATTTTTATTCAGTTTCTATTAAGACAAAATCCTCCCAAAAATGCTAGGCTAGTAGCTAATACAGCTTTATCCACATGTGCTTCAAGAAATAATAAGTCCCTTTACATCCATTTTGGTGTAAACAAGATACCAAGATGGATATTAGATGATGTAACAGCCATGGATTTAGTCTAACAGTTAGATTTTTAAACTTATCCTATCTCACGTTATGCATCTCTCTTCCTCACTTCGACCTTGTGTGGAAACATGCTGTCAGCTAAGTTGAATCAAATCTTCTTGGCCTCTGACCACCCGACCTCTGTCCTCGCCATAGACACCTGTCAGTCATTTTGCTCATGCAGCCATCTCTGCTGATCATGTGACGACTTGTACTTGTCATTCTCTTTGTTGTCGCACCACAGTGTGGACGCGTGTTGTCTCTGTGAAGAATTGTGAAACATGGGTGGATCTACAAAGAAGGTACCTAAGAAACGTAGACGTTGTGGTCAATGTATTAGAAACTTCTCAGCGGCAGACCCTCACAACTTATGTATGGATTGCATAGGCATTTGTGATAGGTCTAACAGATGTACGTATTGCAAAGGGAAACACAATGAGGAGTTTTCTCAGTATCGGCAGGTAGCTAATAGACGGTTATCTGAGAGAGATCGTCGGCGAGCAGAAGATGGGCAATCTGCTCCCTATAAAGCCGAGGAAAGAACGACACAAATTAGTTGCTAGACAGTCATCTTCAAAATCAGCAGATGAAGCTTTTTTGAATGAGGCCTTGGACTCATACCTGAGTGAGAATTTGAGATGATTGTCTTGTCCTAGTAATTTGGAGGCCTTGTGGGACGTGGGCAAATCGTCGTCACCACCATGTATGATGGTTTTATCACAACCAAAGCCTTCAATGCGTCAGGCATCTATTCTCACGATACCACAGTATTTTTCATCGATTCATCCAACCGATCCATTGACTCTCAAACTCTCTAGTGCGAGTCGGTCTACCACTCAAGGCCACGATATGGTTGCAGCTCATCCGATTGAGTCTGATTCGGCGATTCACTTAAGTAGTAGGGGTGGAATCGATTTGGTGTTTTCCCATTCACTTCATGCGAACACTTCGCTTCACTCTGCAGTCTCGGTTCAGTGTTTCCTCAACCATATTGCTCCAGTGCGGTACTTATTCAGGGTGACTTTGGTTTGGTGTTTGATCACAGAGAGTTTATTTTCCATGTTGGTTCGAGTGCAGCGCTTAGTGCATATACAGTCGGCAGTGCGGCAGTTAGGAGTGTGCCTCTTGTGTCAATGGATACTCCACGTGTATTGACAGCTGCTGTCAGGGCACCGTTAGTAACTTGCTCTACTGGTTACTCAGGCGTGACTGGTTAGTTACATAGCACTCCGCAGTTTACATCGATACCTTTATCAAGACCTACTTTGATGGTCTCCTTGGCACCAGTACTGGAAACGGTAACATCGCAACATATGGATTTTGATGCGTTTGTGATGCGCGCAGCTGCGGTGATACGGCAACGGATTTGGAAACGCTTCTGTTACATTACCCTTTTCATTACCAATTCACAACTCGGTAGTTGTTTGTCGGTCTGTCACCCCGTCTCCCTCATCTGACAGCTCGTCAAGTTCAGATGTCAGCATCCATGTGGTAGATACACTATCTTTACTGGTGTGGATTGCTGACAGTTTGCAACTACAGCAAAGCATTTCTTTGTTGGGGTCTAAGCAGAGGTCTTATTCTCCCTTTATGGTTAAGGATCATGAGTTGGTTCATTTAGGCGGAACCATTTGTAAGGTCATGGTTCCACTCAACTTGGTGCTAACAACGACAGAGGGAGTGGCTATGGCTGTGAGTCAGGTGTATATTCGGGCAGCTGTGGTCTTGGTGCAGGAACAGATTATCATCATCCTGGATTTGATTGCAGTTTTTTCTCCTACATCACTGCTGTGTGTCGAAGGGGACCTCTACAGCTATCTTCCTCTGAGGATAGGTTCCGAACAGATTTATTTCACCATCCTTGGTCTGGTAGTTGACCTTTCAGTGGGGCTATTAGAGAAATGGCTAACAAGGTCAGTCAAGATGCGCATCTACAAGTTTCGGTTGAGCTCCTGAAGTATCAGAGATTACAGTTAGAGGAATCTATGCGACATCAGCAGATGGCCCGTTATGAACCCACCAACCCAGACTTGCGCTCAGGGACTGGATCCCCTTTTCTGGGGAGAGGAAGCAGAGGTCGTGCCAATTGTCAGCGTCACTCCAAGGCCATCAGGCATTTCCGAGCAGTCCTCTAACAGGACTGCATGACATCAGAGCACGACTGGGTACTTCCGCCCCCAGTCGTGCCTATCCAGTCATCACCAGTAAGCGGAAGACTTGGAATTTATGCACCAAATTGGACCATTCTGGAAGACCCTTATGTGTTAACCACTCTGTCCAAAGGTTTTCAACTCCCGGTTGTGGAGAATCCTCCCTTGACACGGTTATCAGGACACAGAACATATCCAGTTCAGCAACTGGATGTCTTGCGAACCACAATAGATACGTTACTCCAGAAGCTTGCGATAGAGTCCCTGGGACCGGCTCCAGTCGATCTGGGATTTTAGTCTCGAAGAAGGATTCGGACAAGTTGAGGCTAATTTTCAACATGAAGGTCTTCAACAAGAGGTATCTACAGACTCCACCTCACTTCCGGATGGTGTCAGTAGCTCTTTTAAGAACAATCATCAAGCCGGGGGATCTGCACATCCCGTTCTTCCCAGCTCATTGCAAGTTTCTTTGGTTTGTTTTCGAAGGGCACCCACTATCAGTGGCGGGTGCTCCCGTTTGAAATTTCTTGGCCTCATGGCTATTCACATGGGTCACGATGCCAATCACCAGCTTTCTGCATCGCAAGGGAATAGTCTTCGAAGCGTACATTGACGACTGCATTCCAGCCCATGCCTATTCTGCTCTCCTCCTGCGTCACATGGAGTTTACGATGCAGCTACTTCACCAGTTAGGCTGGTTAGTGAATCGGCAGAAGTAGGAGCTGAGTCCTACTCAATGCCTTCAGTTCATCGGGGCAGTGTTCGACACAGAGGTCAACAAACTGTTTGTTCCAAGGGAGCGGTTCAGCAAGATGCAACGCTTAATTCCCCTTGCATTAACTCAACCCAGGACGCACCGCCAGCTCAGGCTTTAACCCTCAGAGGTCACAGCTCCAGCCATTGCAAGTGTTTCTAGCTCCACACATGAGGAGGGGCGTTCCATCTGCACTGATCATGCTACCCATGGAGCTTCACTGTCATTTACTGTGGTGGATGCAAGAGTTGAATGTTTGCGGCAGAGTTTGTTTAGAGCCGTTTGTTCCGTCTCACCACTTGTACATGGATGCGTCTCTACACGGGTGGGGAGCTCACCTTCTCAATCAGCAAGTGGCAGGGCAGTGGTCTCTCACAGACAGCGCATGTCACATCAGTGTATTAGAACTGAGGGCAGTAATCTTGGCCATCAGTCATTGTCAGGAAGAACTACAGGGATCGGTTCGATCGGACAACGCAGCGGTCATGTGGCACATCAATCAGATGGGATCAACATGGTCATCTCAACTTCTTCGGTGGACGCAACAATTCTTTGACCTGGTGGACTCTCTCAAAATATCGGTTCGGGCCAATCATATTCCAGGGGTCAAGAATGTCTCTCTGTCACGTCCGAAGCGTCCATCCCAAATGGAGTGGAAGTTACATACAGTGGTGTTCAGGACTATTTGTCTTCCATTGACGAAGCCAACTGCAGACATATTCGCCACCAGATTCAACCATCAGCTGCACCTGTTCGTGTCTCCGATCCTGGACCTGTTGGCTTGGCTCTTACAATTCTGTGGGATGGTTTCAACGCATACACGTTTCTACCAACGGCCCTTCTTCCACGCATGCTTTTCAAGCTGCGTACGATTCAGCAGATGATACTGCTTTTGGTCACATCCTACTGGCTGGCGGGGAGTTGGTTTGTATATCTTGCAGAGCTAGCCGAACCAGATCCAGTTCCACTTCCTGACCGATTCAACCTACTGGTTCATCCACACTACAGATAGAATAAGTTTAAAAATTGGAAATTTTAACTATAAAATGGATGGATGGATGCCCACCCAACCTGCCCCACTTCACAGATTAAGGGTAGCTCCAAGACGAGATTGACAAGTACAAGTCGTCACGTGATCAGCAGAGACGGCTGCACGAGCAAGATGATTGACAGGTGTCAATGGTGGGGTCGGGTGGTCAGAGGCCAGGAAGATTTGATTCAACATAGCTGACAGCACGTTTCCACACATGGTTGGAGTGAGGAAGAGAGATGCATAACGTGAGATAGGATAAGTATATAAATATACAATTTATAGTTAAAATTTCCAATTTTGATGTATTGGGGAAATGACTATTGTTATATTGACATAAAGTAAGCATAAATATTTCCTGTTTTTTCAAATGCTGAAATCTATTTTCTTGCATACTTCAACTTTTTCATAGCATATTTTATGCAAATATGCAGCATATTTTTATTTTAAACATATTTACATAGAGAGAAGGGATTGGGTACAAGTTATCCCAACTTAGTGAAACCCTCTCCTATATGCAATGCTTACACGCATGAAGTGAAACAAACTATGTACAGGAATAGAAATATATATACAGAAGGAGAATAAGCCATATAAAACAAATAATTACAGGGAATACATGATTTCCTTACATGATTAACATTATATCCAATCACTGAACCTTTTAGATTTTAATATATATTTTTGAACTTCTTTAAAAATCTGGATATTATGGATATTATATCTGGATATGCAGCATATCTAGAGCTCTGGATGAATTTGTCTGTACCGACATTCAGAATAGGGTTCCAGTTCAATGTTCAAACTTTCTGCTGTTGATTTTGAGTAAAGTTTTGTATGTGATTTATACATTCCACAAAATAACGCTGTTTGTAGTGTAGTTTTCAAAGATGTATTATAAGGTATCAGTAACCTCAGAATCTGCAGTCTATCTTGCAGGTGAACAATATGGCTGCCTACTTCACTGACTACTGTCAGTACAGCTGTGACTGTGCCCGACTTGCCATGGAGGGAGTTAGGCTTGGAACATGCACCACACCCGAGATTAACCCATTTCACAGTCCATTCCGCAAGGTGTGTGAAGAGAACAATATGCCATGGTACAGTAATGGCTTCATCTTCAGATTGGTGTATGATAACCTCTAGCTCCATGAGGATGGACTGTTATATCATTGGCACCATCCACTGACTGGTGTATAACATCTTCCAGCTCCATGAGGATGGACTGTTATATCATTGGCACCATCTACTGACTGGTGTATAACATCTTCCAGCTCCATGAGGATGGACTGTTATATCATTGGCACCATCTACTGACTGGTGTATAACATCTTCCAGCTCCATGACAATGGGCTGGACTGGTACATCATTTGGATCCATCTACAGACAGGTGCATGAGGGCTTCTACCTCTGTGATGATAGACTGTACTTGTATACCATTTGGATCTACAGACTGGTGTATGTCGTCTGGCTCCAAGGACTGGTACATCATTTGGATCCAGCTACAGACTGGTGTGTGAGGACTTCTACCTCTGTGATGATAGACTGTACTGATATACCATTTGGATGTACAGACTGGTGTATGTGTACTAGCTCCATGGACTGGTACATCATTTAGATTCATCTACAGACTGGTGTATGTGTACTAGCTCCAAGGACTGGTACATCATTTGGATTCATCTACAGACTGGTGTATGTGTACTAGCTCCATGGACTGGTACATCATTTGGATTCATCTACAGACTAGTGTATGTCTTCTGGCTCCAAGGACTGGTACATCATTTAGATTCATCTACAGACCGGTGTATGTCTCCTGGCTCCAAGGACTGGTACATCATTTGGATTCATCTACAGACTGGTGTATGTGTACTAGCTCCATGGACTGGTACATCATTTGGATTCATCTACAGACTAGTGTATGTCTTCTGGCTCCAAGGACTGGTACATCATTTGGATTCATCTACAGACTGGTGTATGTGTACTAGCTCCAAGGACTGGTATATCATTTGGATTCATCTACAGACTGGTGTATGTCTTCTGGCTCCAAGGACTGGTACATCATTTGGATTCATCTACAGACTGGTGTATGAGGTCTTCTAAGCTCCATGATGAGCTTGGTTGAAAGATACACTTATGTGACTAATAAGTGTAGTGAATGACTACCGTTTGTCAACAGTAACCAACCATACTTTTTTGTGAGTTGTTTGGTAAGGTAAGAATGTTTGCGTTTGATTGGACACAACGATTTATTGTATATTTTGTGTAAGAATAAACAATTTACATCAACTGGTGTTCTTTAAAAGGATTTATTATTATGAGAAAAACTGATTTGCTCTACATTTCAGTACAGTGGTAAATCTGTTGGTTTGATAGTTCATTGCAAGGTGAACTATACTTGTCTACTACATTTGATATGGAAATATACTATACTGGACAAAAATAGAAGATTTCGAAATTTTTAATAATGATCTATTTATTTATTGATACACTGATAAAATATCAATCATAAAAATACCAATATCCCTAACTTATTTTGTCCATTATAGTTCAGATGTATGTAACAGGGAAAGGTAATGGAGTTAACTGGGTATGATGGTGAAATAAACTGGTTCTAATGTGTATTAGTGGGAGATATACTGATTCTATTGTGTATTAGCGGGAGATATACTGATTCTATTGTGTATTAGTGGGAGATATACTGATTCTATTGTGTATTAGCGGGAGATATACTGATTCTATTGTGTATTAGTGGGAGATATACTGATTCTATTGTGTATTAGCGGGAGATATACTGATTCTATTGTGTATTAGCGGGAGATATACTGATTCTATTGTGTATTAGCGGGAGATATACTGATTCTATTGTGTATTAGTGGGAGATATACTGATTCTATTGTGTATTAGTGGGAGATATACTGATTCTATTGTGTATTAGCGGGAGATATACTGATTCTATTGTGTATTAGCGGGAGATATACTGATTCTATTGTGTATTAGCGGGAGATATACTGATTCTATTGTGTATTAGTGGGAGATATACTGATTCTATTGTGTATTAGCGGGAGATATACTGATTCTATTGTGTATTAGTGGGAGATATACTGATTCTATTGTGTATTAGTGGGAGATATACTGATTCTATTGTGTATTAGCGGGAGATATACTGATTCTATTGTGTATTAGCGGGAGATATACTGATTCTATTGTGTATTAGCGGGAGATATACTGATTCTATTGTGTATTAGCGGGAGATATACTGATTCTATTGTGTATTAGTGGGAGATATACTGATTCTATTGTGTATTAGCGGGAGATATACTGGAGTCCTTTGTATTACAGGAGCATATGTAATTCTTCTGATGTGTATTACAGGAGGCTATGTCCTAGTTCTAATATGTATTACATAAGGAAATATATTGGTTCTAATGTGTATTACAGAGGGAAATATTCTGTTTCTCATGTGTATTACAGGGAGAAATATACTGATTCTAATCTCTATTGTATGATTGTATGTAACTGCATCTCCTCATTGAGAGGTGGAGGAGTACACTAGATGTTAAAGTGTTACCTGGTCACACCAATGTCACTTGAATAATTCCCAACATTACAATGTGTTATGCCCCTGTCTGGTGTCTCTATAGGGTATGCCCCTGTCTGGTGTCTCTATAGGGTATGCCCCTGTCTGGTGTCTCTATAGGGTATGCCCCTGTCTGATGTCTCTATAGGGTATGCCCCTGTCTGATGTCTCTATAGGGTATGCCCCTGTCTGGTGTCTCTGTAGGGATATTGCTTTAATATTGCTAAAAGTGATGTAAAACTAAACTCACTCTTTTCTGTGATATAATTCTCTTTTCCTTTGAGGTATCATTTGCTGTGTCATTCAATGTAATTTCAACACTTCAACCATCTTCCTCTGCTTTCAAATTCATAAATCGGAATTTCATGAAGGATTGTCTATTTTAAATCCCAAAACTGTACCTCCCAAAAAATATAGACTAGGCTACCCCTAAATGTTCAGGACTTTGTTCTTTTTCTGAGAAAGTGTTATCTCAAGTCTAACAGATGTTAAACAATTATCATTTTCCACACATACATTGTAATCAGGCATAAACCTTATCAGTTTGAGTGGCATGTGGTTTGGCCATGAGTCAAATCCTTCACCCACTTGCTTTGTGAAAAAGGAGACGACTGAACATATATTGCTGGCGTGTGACAAGTGGTGTTGGCAACAAATGAAACTTGAGAACATTCCTCCATTTTTAATGTAGATATGTATTTTTGAGGCCAGTTACACAGTCTTGATGCAAAACTGAATTGCTAAATGTGGCAAACAAAATCATTATCCAAGAGACATCATACTACCATACAAGAAACAGTTAAATGGTTGCCATTTCTTCAAGCGCTTTACCAGATGCATGCAACACAAATGTCCCAATGATTAGAGATTATATATATATATATAGATATATCCAGGCTAGTTTGAAGTTTGAACCCGATACAGGTAAATTAAGAGAGTGGGACCCTTGCCAAAAGTTTCTCTCAATGTACACACGTTTTGTACATTACATACATCATATAGTTTGTCCATATTAAGACATGTCTGGAATATTGCATGCAGCGAAGTCGTCAGACACCGTACTGTATACACTTCAAAATTGCACAATGTTCAACAGAGGTTTATGATCTGAATTCAAAGACGACAAAATATATGATATTCGAAAAACATGACATGGCAAGACAGACTTTCACAAAAAAAACACGCAGTTACTGGCATGCATGGCCCACGGCGGTCCTGACGCAACATCAGTGCTAACTATAACCAGGGATACGCTATAATTCTCTATATAGGCTCCCTGCTATAATATTAATATTAACAACCAGGTTATTCGATATGTGAGGGGGCCCGAGGCTACCAGTGTCATGAAGTTATGAATCGTCTCAGACCTGAAAGATCGAAAAAGACCAGTGGCTTTGATGACCGGGTTCTAATCCCTTAACTACGTACGTAGAAGCACTCCGCCATTAGTGGGAATCCGATCTCTCCAGCCATACCATCAGAAGGCTTCTGGATGTCTGTCTACGGGAAGGTCGTCCGATCAGACGTGGTGCAGGATGCGAGATTACAAATCGAAAACATTTCGTCTGATAAAACTTGTCTTCAACACGTTATCGACGGTCGTAATGTCACAAGGAGATGACGGTACATTCTGGTTAATCCTTCGGTCGTGACTCAATGGTGGTTATCAACAGAACCTTGTAACAAGGGAAATACCTTTTGGACATAGGTTTATCCAATACACTCTATCAGTAGAGGTTTCCTGTTCTGTGAGCCAGTCTCGAGCAGGGTGAACTTGTCTTTCACCTCAGTTTCAAAGTATCAGTGAGTAAAGTATCTCAGTTATGAACACCAAGTTTTGTGTGATATAACTTCTTTTGTCATTTTTACACTTTGATATCAACTAATACAAATGTCTTGAGTTTTGAAAAATAATAAAATAATGTGTGGCCATTTTGACCTTTTTGTGTCGCCATTTTGACTAGGGGTTGTGGCCATTTTGACATTTTTGTGTGGCCATTTTGACCTGTTCCCTGTTGTTTCATTAAAATTCGTGTATGCAGTCGAGACAACAGAACCTTAACAGCCTGAAATTGTGAGAGATTATTATTTATATGCTTAGCATTAACGGTGGACGTTTATTCAACCGCCTTACCAGATGCATGGACATATGCGATGACGCAGCACAAGTGTCCCGATGGCTGGAGATCATGTGCATGTGGATCTTTATTGTACCTGTCAAGTTAATGAGTCAGTCGATTCTTTGTTAATAATTTTGCTCTGTCACGTCATCACATCAGTGGACAAGTGGAGTAACTTAGAGTGGAGTTGGTTCGTCATGCGAAAGACCCGTGTTCGATTCCCCACTCAGTTACAATGTGTGAATCCCATTTCTCGTGTCCCCCACCTTGATATTGTTGAGATATTGCTAAAAGCGGCGTAAAATCATACTCACACACATATTTGCTATCGCTGATCTGACAGAAGTGAGGCATTCTCCGCGTCAACAAAAAATGTCGTCACATTGAAGGAAGAGCCATCAGCATGGTAACCCGAGCAGTGTTTGTGTAAACACAGCAAAATCTGCCCATATACTTAAATTCTAATAGGATCGCTATGGACTGTAGGATCGGAACTACTTAGACTGTGTACGTTGTCACAAGTCAGCCTCGTCAGGTCTTTCGGGCAGGAATACCGTTACGAAGCTGGTTAATAATGCTTTAAGTTGATAAGTACCGTGTCCTGACCATGTGTGCTGTTGTCAGTTTCATTTCAGCTATACAGGAACTTTTGGTATTATGAAGTCACGTTATTGGTTTAGTCCCAGTGATCTGATGGGTTATCCAGCTGAACCATGACCGAGATTGTGTTTAAAAAAAGAAGTTTTAATCGTGCTCAATTTTAATAGGGTAAAATATACTTTTCTGAATTCAAGACATTAACAGAGTGCCATATTTTGAAAGACGTCATCATTGTCATATATTTCCTATGTTCTCTTCTGTAAACGTAACGCCGAAATCACGAATTATTATTTTTTTTCGTTACATCGATCAGTGACGTCTTGAACTGGGTTTATGTCAGTGCATTTTGCCTTCAGCATTACCGATATTTATATACATATCTGTCCTATTTGTTGAAATATCTCTTGAATAATAATTATTCCTACTTCCCACATTTATTTGCAACAGTTGCTTTCACTGTTACATTACCAAGTGATATTTGTCATCAGCGCCAATGTAAGTAACAAGTCCTTGATTTATATATATGGGCTTGTTTGACGCTGGAGGCAAATCACATTTGAGAAGAGCCCGTTACAGGTAAAGTATAATATTGGATCCTTACGGATAGCTTCTGTCTATGTTCACGTTTTGCACACCACGCGCGCGCGCGCGCGCACGCACGCACGCACGCACGCACACACACACACACACATTGGTAATAAATTATTCACTCCCAGCTGTAAATTGACTTCTCCCTGAAGATACATGATTGAAACATGTTGGAGAAGATCCGCGTCTTGTTGTTATCATTTCGGATACTACTTGTTATTTACGTACTACTGTACGCTCGGTATTCTCAGCACTTTCTTTATATTTCTCTATAAGAAAGTGTATATTTACGGCGCCATTTATACACAATCCGAAATAAGCTTGCCCATTATCTCACCGCTGCCACCGCCTATCCTTCAACAAGAAAATATCTATTTAATCAGGCGAATCAGCGTACCGCCAGTCTCCCATGGAAACCTTCGAAGGATATCACAGACCGACACACGATACATCATCACTCCCAGAAAACGCAGGTAGCGGATATCCCCGTAAGGTAATATATAGATTTAAATGAAAGGATTATTTTATGATTAAATATGTCCTTTATATCTCTACAATTTAGATTTATGATTATGATCAGTGCATGTGCCTCTTAGTGCGGTTATCTTACGGGAGGGATTTAGGTTTGCATTGAAAATCGGGATAGGTATGAAGGGATAAAGGGCCCCAAGACTCAGCTTTACAGTTTAGGTCATGTAACTTTTTATTGAGGCGTTTCGCCTTGTATTCTAAATTAAGTTCAGTTCATGTTGGTACAACAAACCACCATAAACATACAGTTAAACAGTAAATGTTTCGCAGATGTTTGAAACTCCAAGCACAACCAAAGTGCTGGATAGCTGTAAATGGGCACGTTGATGTGAAAGTTAGGGAAATAAATGAAATAAATGTGACGTATAAGAGAAATGTTTTAAAATGAATTTACATTTACATTGGATAAACCTTCAAAATCCAGTGCATACATCTAGACCAATGGAAGCAGTATCTCACGTCCTCATTACATGAACCTGATAAGAACAGTTGCAAAGGAACACGATCAACAAAGGCTTGTCCTCTCTCCTTGTAAAACATGTGCACATGAGCATTAATTAAGCACCACCTGAATCCAAGGGCTATCGTTCAAATGTGAGCGACCATGCCCCATGGTTTAAAAGACGACAGAGCTAAAGTAAAATTAAAATTGACTTGGCAAGACGTAGACTTTCACAAGAGAAATTAAATACAACAAAAAAACAAACAAACAAACAAAAACGAGTGCGAGTTAATGGCATGCATGACTCGGGGCGGCCCAGTCGCAACTTCGGTGCTAACTTGGATATTAACAACCCGGTTATTCGAGACAACCAATGAAGCAAGGAATCACCCCAGGCCTTAAAGGTCGGAAACGACCAGTGGCCGTGATGACTGGGTTCTAATCCCCTGACCTCCGAAGAAGCACTCCTCCATTAGTGGGAGTCCGATCTCTCCACCAACACAGGTAGAAGATGGCTGGTGGCTGTCGGTCTACGGGAAGGTCTTCCGATAAGATGTGGTGCAGGATCCGATTTTACCACTGGAAAACATTCACCTTAAAGTCACTACCTTCAACGTGTTATCGACATGTTGGGTGTTAACTCAGGTCGTAATGTCACAAGGAGATGATGGTTCATGCAGCTGAACCTTTTGGTCTTGACTCAGTGGTGGTTATCAACAAAAAATAGTGGATTCAGTCGTCAAACCACATTTTGATAACGACCGCGTCTCTAGTCGTCTCGAGCCGTCATCGTTCATTTGCAGAACAACGCCACTGAAACATTTCCAAGGCTAGCGAGGAGCCCGGTGTTTACCTCCCAACATCTTAATCTAATATTTGGTAATACATACAAACCTTACAACATTCAGAGGATATCTAGCAAGTTCCCCACTTAGGAAAGATGACGCATTTTCACATGTGGAATATGTTCATAAATGTTAAATGTACCCATAAATGTTAAATGGATTCATAAAACCCCAAACCTCACAGCCAGTAGAAAATATGGGGCAAACAACTGAAACAACAGATTGAAATAACTGATATTGCACATGAAGAGTAACATATGCACTGATATTAAATGTTTTATATAAAGAACCAGCAGCCTTTGACCTTGTTCCGACAAAGCTTTCTTAGGAAGGAAAAAAAATACTTAAATTTACTTACAACCTCAAGACTTGAACAGTTATATATCCAAGGTTCCGATTTTGCCTGTCCACCTCCTTTGTGAAAAATAACAATCTTAGTTTTTTTCAGTATTAATAGTCAATCCCAGTTTTGAACGATATGCGTACATCATATCCAGATCATCTTGTTACGATGTGGTGCTATTACGAAACAGGACCACGTTGTTGACAAATAACAAAGGGAGCAAACGAACCTTTGAAATACAAACACCCAGGTTGTAGATAATTCATCTATTATTTCGTTAATAAATAGCGAAAAGAATTTTGACGACAATTTTTTCCGTTGTCTAACACCAATAGACGACATAAAAAAGCTTAAATGAACATTAGCAGTTACCTTTACACAAGACCTAACTTCTTATAACATACTTTGGACTCAATTCAGAACTTTCGAACTAACCCCAGGTTTAAACAACTTGTACCAGTGTACATGTCGATTCACATAATCAAACACTTTTTCGATAGTCAACGAAGGCACAATGTAATTTAACTTTCTTCTTAATTTTAATATTGATCAACTCATGTAAAACAACATACCACATCATGAGTCTCATTAACCTATTCAGACGATCACCTACCTTTCTCGCGTGAAAGTGTAAAACAGACATCACAAACAATTCTGGTTACTCTGAATTCCAATCCCTTGTTTGATAAGAAAATGGTCTTCACAAATGAATCATAACTTTAATGACATCTGATTTCTATATTAAATGGCGAGATGTCAGCAGCATGAAATTAACAAAGATTGATGTAATATCAATTCCGTACCAGACTGCCAAACCTGTCAAACGTTTTGAGATTTCCAGGAATTCCAGGTTTCCGTTGTCAGAGCTGGCTGTACGACGTGTTTACAAGGATTAGAAGGAGCGTACTGTTGCAATACATAGGTGCTTAGATGTATCAAATCATACTCATGCATCCAGTTACAGGCATTCTAAAAAGTTCTGGACTGGTTATAGATCTAAGTTGCGCAATGGGACGGAACCCCGTCAACAGGGAACGAGACTGTTGTTTAATCAATGTTTTGACTTCCATACAATCAGCAGTGCAATACTTTTCCCTAGAACCAGCCTGGTCCTCATTTATCAAACTAATATACTTTTTCACACCATAAAGTAATTCTTGAGTTCAAGAATGTAACCTGAAGGGTTAAAGTGCTAAAACCCCCGAATGTTTGTTTAACAGACCGTTTACATGCTAACACTCCCGAATGATGGCACAACAGGTTTACATGGTAACTCTCCCCATTGTCTGTATAGCAGAATGTTGACATGGTAACACTCCTGAATGTTTGTACAAAAGTAGGTTTACATGGTAACTCTCACCGAATATGTCTGTATAACAGAAGGCTTGCATGTTAACTATTAATAAGTACAAGCATAACGGAAAGCTTACATGCTAACACATCCGATGTAAGTATAACAGAGCCATTAATTCATTACTGCCATTGCACACACGACAGTCTACAGGCGTGTGTTGACGAACATGTACGATACGATAGTGGTGACAAATCGCTGACAAGTCTGCTGTCAACAAGACACATTTACGCTCTTACACACAAACGACATTTAATAAATAATTCTCGGCGAGAGATTCATCTGCAGGACTGACGCTAAGATGTTATGATAATAGAGGTAAGAAAACCGGTAGCTCGGGAAATGTAGTGAGCTCAGTACAAGCCATAAATTGCACGATGCAGTCATAATTGCTATCATGGGCTTTTGCTTTGTTCAGTTAGCTTTGATATATCAGTACTGGTGGCATTTACGAAAGATGATTAGTGTAATTTCAGGTAGTTAGTTAATCTGTCTTAGTCCTGGTACTCGGAGATCACCTGGCCCTGCACATCGACAGTGATGGATGTTAATCAGAGTGTTCATAACAAGTATATATTATAAGTGCATTATCTTCAGATCAATCGTAGTCTCTCTCACAGTCCCTAAAAACATTATTTTCCCTAATGTCCAGCCCTCCTTGCAATCAAACAAGATTTCCTAGGTTCATGAATCTCCCTATTCAGTGGGGTTCCTGTTCAAAATGAAATCGGTTTATTTGTCATTGTCAAAATTATATATATTCAGGGACGAAACATTATCCTAAAGCAATAAGTTCATGTTACCTTATTCAATGCGTCATATATTCATGGTGTATATTCATAGCTTTAGTTTATATTTGATAGCTCCACATGCATAGAAATTACCGAAGTTGAACATGAGTTGTTACAATGAGTACAGTTTGGATTTAGAACTTCTCTGTCTATAATACAAAAGGATTTGATGCAAAATATGTACTACTATTGCTGTAAGGTAAGGTCGTCCATGGCTTCTACCAGAGACCACGTTTATACTTCTATACTTCCACCTCCGTGACGAATATCCAACCACAAATATATTGAAAGAATGTGTTTTAAACTGTAAATATTTGGTTCTGTTGTGGAACTTCTGTTGTGTGTTTCTGCACTTTGTTACATCATTCCTAAAGTCACTGTAGGGGCATGTAGGCAATGTCTTAATGCTGTTATGCCAAAACAAAACACGAAAAGAGATAACACTTTTTCAAGGGAACACTTTTAAAGTGTTTAACTCCAATTATATGTTTTATTGTTAGATATTCTCATTTTAAGTAAACACCGAGTTATACACTTTCCCTTGTTGTTGTATATCCCATCTTTTCACACTACGTCAAGTTTACAGTTTGAAATAAAACTGTAGGTTTCAGTCACAGCGTACCATACCTTTTATGTTGTGGCGTTGCTAGGCTTTCTCCTGTACTGTTTGGCATGTTCCATGCACCACCCTCGGAAACAGATGGCAAACACGACTCTATCCTGGAGACACTTGATCAAACTGAACTTTCATTTCGGAGTAAAGTGTGAAATATAAGACTGTTTCCAGGAATGTGATTACTTTTTTACGTGTTTGCAATGAGGAAAATATTCTAAGCATGAGCAACAGTGAAACTCTTCTGTAACTGAGTACAGTTATTACAACATTATTCATCATAGTCAGGGGTGGGCAGATTATTGAATGGCTGTTTGAATTTCGATTGACAGGCCAACTATATAATGAATATCGTTGAATATGTGGTACAACTTATCATTTTATCAATAACGATTAAATCTCTTTCGTGATAAAAAGTAGTATTGTCGAGAGATTTAGTGTTCTTATTATGCTGAGGTAATCTTGTTACTCCTTGTGAATGTTTTGTATTACGGGCTTGTGGCCCGCATTTTCGTGGAAACAATAATTCTCTATCTACTGTTCTCCTGTACAAACGACACTGCAATTCCCCTAGACAATTGTCAGAGCTAGGGTACCAAGATTACAACGTTACAGTGAAACATGTATACCCCACTCAAACACAGAGAATTGACTCCGAGTCGACCCATTTCTGAGTAATGTCAAGCGCCCGAGTCCAGTGCTCAAGTTTAACATCTCATGATATGGCGTGGGTGGGAATCGAACCCCACATGGACATGTAATTATATCTTATTCGGCAAGATCTAGCTACTCTCAGCTTGTGCATTTTTAATGTTTTGTTTTTAGCTTGATTCCATTAACAGGATTTGACATCTGTTTGAAATGTTAATGTCTCAATGATATGGGTATCAATAGAGATATACATCTAGTGTGCTTCAAGTAAATCTCGTCTAATTATACCACAGAAATTCAATATACTGAATGTACGCATCAGCCACCCAGCGTCCCAACAGAAAACATGTAACTATCTAGTTCTTATATACTACATAAGTAATGCTGTGGGCGAAATGACATATGTGCATGAAGGAAGTTCCTTAAACAACATTGTATACATTGTTAGGATCGCGTATATGTACATGTTGGTCAGGTGGGGAGAAATCCTGGTCCCACCAATCCCATCTACCTACGATACAATATGTATGTGTACATCTATTGGCGCGTGCGCACTTGGCACTCACACCGTAACGTGACGTCACCAACAGACCTCACAACGCCCCTCGGCTATAAAAGGAACGGTAATCACTTGGTGACAGTGTATGAGCACACGACACGCACCTTTGAAGCAGACTTCCAGAAATAAGTCAGGCAGACGACTTATCTCAAGACGTCATCTGAATTTACTGCTTTATCAAGACAGTGCAGACACTTCCCCTTCACTTGTCACTTCGCCGAGCGAACATGAGAAAGTCGATGCTGATAGTCGTGTTGGGTGTGCTCACCATGGTCCAAAGCAGTGTTCAGTCCCAGTGTGTTCAGGGGATTAACTGTCAACTACCAAGCTGCTTCTGCAGTACCACACGACTAAATATGGACTTGGAGGAGATTCCGCAAATCGTGTACTTTGGGTTTGATGATGCTTTGAATGTAGAAATGGCTAGTCACTACCGCCGTCTGTTTTCGCCCGACAGGAAGAACCCTAACGGGTGTCCAATCACTATGAGTCTGTACGTACAGGATCAGTATACGGACTACCGACTGGTGCATGAGTTTTACATCAAGGGGATGGAGATTGGGGTTCACAGTGTCACGCACACATCCATCAGCACTGGGGACAAACTCGAGTACGAGGCTGATCAACAAAGAAAGAACCTAGCAAATCTTGGACGCATTCCTATTGAAGACATCGTTGGATGGCGAAGCCCTAATCTGAAGACAGCTGGTGATGTGCAACCAGACATTCTCAAGTCTTTAGGGTATACGTATGACATATCTTTGACTTACACACGAAGCAAGTTAGGAATGGAACGTCCGTGGCCGTACACACTCGACTACGGGTATCCCTTCAGCTGCATGGTGACCCCTTGCCCGAAACCAGGATCCCGGCACCCTGGTTTCTGGGAAGTACCCGTCAATTCTTTAGTGGACTACAAGAACGCCTACCCTTGCCCCTATGTTGATGGCTGCTTCAACCGACCAGACAATGAGGAACAAGCTTTTAAATATTTGTGGCAAAACTTTTTAGATTATTATAAAGGTTCCCGAACACCGTTTGGTTTCAATATGCATGCTGCATGGTTCTGGTCGGAGCACAACCTAAATGCCATGGACAGGTTTATTCAACAGGTGCTGGCGCTGAAGAATGTTTATATTGTTAGTGTGAAGCAGATGTTAGACTGGATGAGGGAACCTACTCCCATATCTCAAATACAGACGTTATCTTCATGGAGATGTGGAACACCACATACGTCAAATAATGCAACAGTATCAACTACGCCAGTATCAACACCAAGTTCGACTTCAACAACCACGACTACACTATCAACTACATCCAGTACGACAACTCCAACCACAACCACAACAGCTACTACTTCAACAACAGCAACAACGCCAAAAACTACGTCGTCTGCGACGACGACGAAGCCCACTACATTTATTCGTTTCCCTACGACGACCACGTCAAAAAGCACCAAAAGCACCAAGTTAAATACTAAGGTGCATCCGTCGCAGATTGTTGAGACATCTGTCTCAGATTCTCATTCCACAGTGTCTGTACAAGTTCCTCCTGTAATGTCTCCTAACCACAAACCATCAACGCCCAAGATTTCCTTCCCTACAGCTGTAAGCAAACTACTAACAACAACGGCAAAAAACGGGGGAGCGCCACGAGCACGGAGCTCAGCACAAACGCCGTCCCTGCAGTCAACTGCAACATTTGGATCCCCATCACAGTCGCTTTCCCAGTCATCATTGCCATGTATTCAAGGCTGGAACTGTAGGCTACCTGACTGTATGTGCAGAACAACTCACCAGCCAGGTGGGTTAGCAGAGGCGGACACACCCCAGATGGTGTACTTCACCTTTGATGGCCCAATCAACGTAAACTCGTATCTTAATCTCGTGCATCTGTTTGACTCTGGCAGAAAGAACCCCAACAATTGCTCCATCTCGGCGACAATGTTCGTATCAAAGGGTGGGAACTACATGACATACCTCAAACGTTTGGCTGGAATGGGTATAGAAGTTGGACTGAGAGGGGACGACATGGATGCATATCGACGTTCCAACTCGTTAGAGATAGATCTAGACAACGAGATCAACTATCTCCAAGCTAAACTTCCCGTCAGAAACCTCAAGGGTTGGAGAAGCCCCGCTTTGAAGCCACTCGGAGACGCCCAGTTCAAGATCCTCAGGTCTCAGAACCTCCTGTATGACAGCACCCTGTCCCTACCGACTCCACAGACCAAAAATGACTTTGTCTGGCCTTACACACTCGACTTCCGCTGGAGGGATAGATGCGACATCAGAGGTTGCCCCGTGGGGGCTTATCCTGGATTATGGGAGGTCCCTATTGTGCCTCTTCTGGACTACACACAAAGCTATTTCTGCACATACGCTGACGGCTGCATGTTCAACCCACCAACAGCAGACGACACCTTCAACTTCTTGTGGCGGAACTTCAAGGACCATTATGATGGTAACCGAGCACCTTTCGGTGTAACACTGAGACAACAGTGGTTCTCCCACTTCATCTACAAACCAAACTTGGCAGGTCTTGACAGATTCATGCGGAAGTTAGTGTCCATGAGAGATGTTTATATTGTTTCCATTGAACAAGTTCTGGACTGGATGAAGAACCCTACTCCGCTTGCAGAACTTGGAACCTTCCTACCTTGGCAGTGCTAGTACATTGGACACATCACTGTACGCACCAGTCACTGTGCTGGTACATTGTGGATGTAAGGTACTTGTGATTTAGGGAGTATCTCTCTGTACGTAATCAAACGCCATCATATATACTGAATGTTGGAGGTTTCCAAATAACTGACAAGCATATTGTGATAGAATTATGCACTGTGTCATTCTAACACGCCCATGCCATTTAATAGACCATAAGAGACATTATGGGGAAGCCATCTGAATTAAGCAAATGTTATTTCTATGATATTTAATGTGTCGTTGGTGCAATAAATAGTAAAGCATCTTATTACAAAATGAATTATCTTATATATTATTGATTATTAACTCTTTGAATACGAGCAAATTTTTAGTTGGTGCAATAAATAGTAAAGCATCCCATTACAAAATGAATTATCTTATATATTATTGATTATTAACTCTTTGAATACGAGCAAGGATATGTTTAAGTTCGTGTTTGTAAATTAGTTACTTGAAAAGCAAAACATTTCAAACATTTTCATTACATAAAACATCACAAAACGGTCATAAAGCAATCCGCCGTAGAGAGTGAGAGTCTGTGTGTCTACTGAATGTGTTGTCTGAAGCTATACAAGTCTGAATACTGATTTGAAATAGTGAATACCTGGTATATCTAACTGTGTTTTTCAGTCTAATATGTATTGTCTATAGTTGCTCATGTTTAAAGTAAATTTATATGCATACCCAGTGTCTTGTCATTTTGATAGCAACCATCGTTGTTGGCTAATGCATCCATGATTATATTTTTGCTTTGATTTTTATACTCTCTTAAATAAAACAAAACATACAACTTTTGTGTTGCTGTCATTGACGACGTACATCTGGTTCGTGTCTGCTACATCAGAGTAAGATCACACTTACCATAATTGTAAGAAACCATTACCCAACAGTCTGTTTGTACTTGTCATCACCGTCACAGTAAATCTTAACACCGAGCGTTTTTTGAGAAAAAACCCCACTCCATTACATTTTGAACGCACATTATGGAGGCGACAGCTAGCTCTTGTTCTCAAGCAAGACAAACTTGCATATACATATCCGTAAAATATTTTCATTATAACGAGCCCGACACAAAGAACGTTCCCGTTTCCACTTCCTTGACAAGCTGTCGGTGTGGATGATCGATGCTGTGTGGAATAGTTTAATGTATGTAGACAGCTGCACGACATGGAGTGTGGAGTAATTATGCTATTTCTTCTGTACATCACGGAAACGAGTGCACTCATTTCAACAAACTTAAGAGCCAGACTGTATTCTTTGTGTGAATGATTTTTAATTAATATCCTATTTCGTTCTCGTTACTAAAGTTAACTGGGCTACATTGAGACAATGTTACTCATCCCTTCTATTAACTTGTCGATTCTGCTATCAATCAACGTGTCAACGTGCTGAATTTCTGCCGGTGTAATCCCCCCCCCTTCCCAGATGCCTAATGTGTTTGCAAAGGATTAGTAGACACGGTACACCGATTTGTCATGTACCTTTCTACTAGATGTGGATTTTCCTCTTGTATATCCCCCATTGCTAGATACACACCAGTCTATGCACGTAGACGTCTTCACTGCCCCCAGACAGAGCAACACTGACCATAACTCGTCCACAGTTAATTGGAGAAAAGGGCCAGGACTGTCAGCGTTCCAGACGAAGGGCTGCATATTCCAAGCCACATGGAAACGTGTTTAAAACTCTGTTGGGACAACACAAAAATCAGCGGGTGCTTTTGCTTTACCATTCTGCGACCTTAAGGATTCTAGGCTGTATACACATGTGCTGGCAGACCGAGTCTTTCTCCAATACCCTAGAAAATGTTGGCAAAGTACCTAAACGTATGCTTTATGTCGTTTACGATGTAGCTCGTCGATTCCTATTTGAGTGAAATGTACATTCATGAGATATAACATGAATGTATGTCCAGAGGTCTCGGCGTCTAGGAACAGTGGAAAAGAAACAGTCTTGTGTTGAGCTCGGGTGACCTTATGTCAAGAAGGCTAAAGATGAATGAACGTGACGTCCACCTGACGGAGATTACTGACATATTATACGTCAGCGTTACTGTGTTACACAGGTAGTCATATTGTGGTTAATAGAAGTCTGCAGGAACATGTGTGTGTGCACGTTTGCGCCCCCTTTTGTCCTGAAAGTTATTAAATAAACATTATGCACAGCCCTGCCCCCCACCCACTCCACCCATTCCCTTTTTCGTCCTGAAAGTTTATTAAATGATCATTATGACAGTAAAGATCTAGTGAAAAACGGGTGAAAAGAAGTGTGACATCACACATACTCATACACACAATCACACACATACACACATTCACACACACGCACACACCACCTTCTCAAAAATATGTATCCGTCTTTGCACTATATGTTTCAGTTGATAACTAATAGGATTATTGATGAAACAATACAAGTGAATGTTTGACGTCCGAAATACACACTGGGGTATCGCCCCTAGTCCATCAGGTTAGGTCAGAAGCACAAGAGTAAGGCGGACCTCTGATTGTTTGTGAGACCAGACAAGGCAGCCAGAGCAACGGACAATCAGCACTTCCTCCACGGTATCCCCTGTATCTCGGACCAACCAGCTGGACTGGTGTACGGTATGGATGTGTTTTCGATGTATCCATAAGCTAGCAGCTAAATGTACGTCTCGAATATGTCATATTGTGTGTGGGATGGGGTAAATCTACTAAATGAGGATGTACAAAGATGCACAAGGCACCATCCCATATTTGATTCGATTGTAGATTATGAAGCGTCAACTATAAAACCTTTAATTTAAAACTATATATAAACGCATCTGTCATTTGTGTCTATCGGCTAATGTATGTATGCAACACAAACTGTGTCAATATTTGTGTAACGTTTTGTGAGTCCTTCCCACAGAGGCTACAAATGGTGATAATAATAATATCATCATTCTTGAGTGAGGAGGCTTACAAACCAACCCAATGTACGCAAAAACATCCATTTTCGGGGTATAGTAGGGGTAAGTATATATCTGTTATAGGCCTGTGGTTTGACTTATACGCTCCGTATTGTTCCTGTATTATCTGTTATAGTAGGGAGCACTGTGTTCACATTGTGTAAGAGAAGACGATGTGTGGTCTGACGTACACGCTCGTTATTGGTCCAGTATAATCTGTTATAGTAGCTACCACTATGTTCACATTGTGTACCAGAAGACGATGTGTGGTCTGACGTACACGCTCCTTATTGTTCCTCTATAATTTGATGTAGTAGGGAGCACTATGTTGACATTGTGTACCAGGAGACGATGTATGGTCTGACGTACACGCTCTTTATTGTTCCTCTATAATTTGATGTAGTAGGGAGCACTATGTTGACATCGTGTACCAGAAGACGATGTATGGTCTGACGTACACGCTCCTTGTTGTTCCTGTATACTCTGTTATAGTAGTTACCACTATGTTGACATTGTGTACCAGAGGACGATGTATGGTCTGACGTACACGCTCTTTATTGTTCCTCTATAATTTGATGTAGTAGGGAGCACTATGTTGACATCGTGTACCAGAAGACGATGTATGATCTGACGTACACGCTCCTTGTTGTTCCTGTATACTCTGTTATAGTAGGGAGCACTATGTTGACATTGTGTACCAGAGGACGATGTATGGTCTGACGTACACGCTCTTTATTGTTCCTCTATAATTTGATGTAGTAGGGAACACTATGTTGACATCGTGTACCAGAAGACGATGTATGGTCTGACGTACACGCTCCTTGTTGTTCCTGTATACTCTGTTACAGTAGGGAGCACTATGTTGACATTGTGTACCAGAGGACGATGTATGGTCTGACGTACACGCTCTTTATTGTTCCTCTATAATTTGATGTAGTAGGGAACACTATGTTGACATCGTGTACCAGAAGACGATGTATGGTCTGACGTACACACTCCTTGTTGTTCCTGTATACTCTGTTATAGTAGGGAGCACTATGTTGACATTGTGTACCAGAGGACGATGTATGGTCTGACGTACACGCTTTTTATTGTTCCTCTATAATTTGATGTAGTAGGGAGCACTATGTTGACATCGTGTACCAGAAGACGATGTATGGTCTGACGTACACGCTCCTTGTTGTTCCTGTATACTCTGTTATAGTAGGGAGCACTATGTTGACATTGTGTACCAGAGGACGATGTATGGTCTGACGTACACGCTCCTTATTGTTCCTCTATAATTTGATGTAGTAGGGAGCACTATGTTGACATCGTGTACCAGAAGACGATGTATGGTCTGACGTACACGCTCCTTGTTGTTCCTGTATACTCTGTTATAGTAGGGAGCACTATGTTGACATTGTGTACCAGAGGACGATGTATGGTCTGACGTACACGCTCTTTATTGTTCCTCTATAATTTGATGTAGTAGGGAGCACTATGTTGACATCGTGTACCAGAAGACGATGTATGGTCTGACGTACACGCTCCTTATTGGTCCAGTATAATCTGTTATAGTAGTTACCACTATGTTCACATTGTGTACAGGGGAGACGATGTGTGGCCTGACGTGCACGCTCTTTATTGTTCGTGTATTGTTTTATGGAGACTGCTTTATCAAAAACTCGATAGGTATTTCCCCTGAATGGAATGTTTATTAATAAGTATTTCACAGAACAGTATCTCTTTGCACTAAAACGAATCTCGAAGACATTTGAGAAAACTGGATAGGTACTTTAGAGTCTTTGGAAAATGTTTTGTGTGTCCGCGTATTTTATTTGTCATAAAAATACAGGAATGTTAACAATGAAACAAGTTATCAAATGCAGGAAATATTCATTTAATGGCTTTTTTTATAAAAAGTTAAGAGCGTGAATCTTTAAAAACACAATTGTAAACGTTTATTCAAGCTACTGAAATCCCACTTCCGTGTACATAATTACTTCTTATAAATGCTCCTTGTAGTATTGGTTGTAGACCGGCGCGCCGGATCCTTTATCTACACACACTATCCTTCCTTTTTGGCTGTCTGGCAACCATGGCCTCTGCAAACACTACATCGCTGGGTCGCCTTCTCGAGCAACAAACACTACTTGGCGAGCTGGACATCTCATCGCGAGACTGAAGCGGATGGCACGATCCTGTTAAATAATAGATGATGCTTTTTGAGGTGATAAATGACCATTGTCTGTCAGCGTCTTACTGTGTTCTATGCTTTAGTATATGAGCTTGATTGCAATGTACATACTACTGAGGATACTGGCGTATTAATGTGGACGACTGCGGAAGAGTATGTGTGTAGATGTTACCAAGTAAACAGGAGACAGCGTATATCTGTAGATACACCGGACAGAACAATAAGGAACCCACCCTCTCATTGTCCTGCTAGCCCCGGAGTCAGTACAGTCATATTTGTGGTTAAACAACAGACATTCTGGATCCCTCTATGTAAAACCATCGAACTGCCAATTGCCTTACGACACATATGTTTGTAAGATGTATATATCTTCTAAAAACCTAAGTACCGAATCCAGTGAAACATGAAGGAAAAACACTCGTTACAGTGGTTTCCGACTGACACCGTTCAAGACACGTGTTACAGTGATTTCCGACTGACACCGTTCCAAACATTTGCTACAGAGGTTTTAGACTAACACCGTTCCAGGCTGTGTGAAATTACATATTCAAAACTGCCGAAGCGTTTCCTATGTGATTCAGTATATACTGAGTGACGTCTTATCATTATGCAGACAAGCGCCAATCCCACGTGACAGATTAAGCCAATATAAGGCGCCACTGTCACACAATTGACTTTTATTGCTTAATATGTGCAGTACATTTAATCTCGAAGCTATGTACTGTCAACACGAACCTAGAGAGTATAAATGAACGTTTCAAGCATTACATGATGCGTCATTTCATTTGACAAGCTGGACAGTTAAAGGGTGACAAGGTCCATCTGTATGTACTTGTATGTGTATTTACAATAGCACTTAACGCCTGAAAGAGAGTGGGAAGAGGAAAATGAGTTGTATGCCGACTTTATCCTACCCACAACAGTTTGTTTTTATCTCCAAAACCGGTTGTTTTTGTCGAATGGTGTGTGTTACACTGCTGAATACGATTGTCAGTAGAGTAGCCATGAACATCCGGGTTAGAATTGGTCTTCAGCAAACCCGTGCTTGTCGTAAAAGGGTGAATAACAGGATCAGGTGGTCAGACTTGCTAGACACATGTCATCCTACCCCAATTGTGGAGATCGATGATCGAGTTGTTGATCATCCAGTGATCATGGGTGCTTGCGCATTAGTCCATCTCGGCATGATCTCGCCCAAACTGACCACTGGTCCCAAGGATAGGCACAACCTAGCCAGCTAGAAGGCATCCCTCCATCACGAGGAGAATCTTGTCGCCTATCGTGTGTAAGAGCCTGTCGGTTTAATATGTAAACTACAGCAGATTGGACTAAATACACAAATACAGACCTCACTGGGTCACACCAGTTATCCCAGTAGCCTGGAGTGATTAATTCCCTTCTGACAGCTAGTTAGACATTATATACATGTATAATCCACAACCACTGTCTCGTCATCACCGTGACACTGCTCTCGGTCATAGATGTATATAAACAGAGTGACAAAATGCACACTATTTCAGGCCATCAAGCGACCGCATGCAGTAGCACATGCAATGGAGTAATTCCACAGTGGTGAGTGACGTTCACGTCATCATGGGCCGTACATGCATGTGTACTATTTCATTTATCCTTTTCAGAATTTTAACCGTTGTGGGGGTGTGGGTGGCTACCAGGACTCGCTACAATTAGTTGTCGTAAAGGCGACTGTCTTTGGGATGGGACAGTTTGGCTGCCATCGTATCCGGAAAGCATGGGACGTTGATAGTGGAATCAGACCTTAACCTGATGTTGCTGCAATGCTACTGTTGGAAGGTATAACAACACACACTAAAAAAAGTCAACGTCCCACACCTCCACCATGCTACAGACCTATACAGCATGCCACATCTTCACCAAAACAACACTACAGACCCAGCCAAACTGCCATATCTTCACCATCACCACACTACAGAGTCAACGTGCCACATCTCCACCATCACAACACTACAGACCCAGTCAACGTGCCTCACCACCACCTTCACAAACATTACAGACAGTCAACGTGCCACACTTCCCAAGTGACATCTGCGTCTGTAGTGTTGTTGCTATGTATGGCAGTAGAGTGACGTGACATCTGGGTCTGTAGTGTTGTTGCTATGTATGGCAGTAAAGTGACGTGACATCTGGGTCTGTACTGTTGTTGCTGCTATGTATGGCAGTAAAGTGACGTGACATCTGGGTCTGAAGTGTTGCTGCTGCTATATATGGCAGTAGAGTGATGTGACATCTGGGTCTGTAGTGTTGTTGCTATGTATGGCAGTAGAGTGATGTGACATCTGGGTCTGTAGTGTTGTTGCTATGTATGGCAGTAAAGTGATGTGACATCTGGGTCTGTAGTGTTGTTGCTATGTATGGCAGTAGAATGATGTGACATCTGTGTCTGTAGTGTTGTTGTTATGTATGGCAGTAGAGTCATGTGACATCTGTGTCTGTAGTGTTGTTGCTGTGTATGGCAGTAGAGTCATGTGACATCTGTGTCTGTAGTGTTGTTGCTATGTATGGTAGTAGAGTGACGTGACATCTGGGTCCGTAGTGTTGTTGCTATGTATGGTAAAGGAGTGATGTGACACCTGGGTCTGTAGTGTTGTTGCTATGTATGGCAGTAGAGTGATGTGACATCTGGGTCTGTAGTGTTGTTGCTATGTATGGCAGTAGAGTCATGTGACATCTGTGTCTAGTGTTGTTGCTGTGTATGGCAGTAGAGTGATGTGACATCTGGGTCTGTAGAGTTGTTGCTATGTGTGGCAGTAGAGTGATGTGACATCTGGGTCTGTAGTGTTGTTGCTATGTATGGCAGTAAAGTGATGTGACATCTGGGTCTGTAGTGTTGTTGCTGCTGTGTATGGTAGTAGAGTGACGTGACATCTGGGTGTGTAGTTTTACACTTGCATTCAGACACCAGGAACCACGTGATGTATGTGTGTGGCCTCTCCTGCACTGATGTCAAAAAGGAAGACCAGTCCCGTCCATCTTGGGATGGAATCACTCAGCTACCCTTGGGCGTATTTCATTGTCAGTTTAGTAAATTAACTTACACCTGAGGGGATTTCACAATACAATGTCAAGAATTTCCTGCGTGATATACGTGACGTCTTAGGATAGGTCTGTGTGCGGTACGTGAGCTCATCTGAAGACATATTTTCCTGCGTCACATTGGAGACCGGGGTTCGATTCCTCAATGGGTAATATGTGTGAAGCCAATCTCCGGTGTCTCCCTGGTGGAATGCTGCCGAAAGTGGTGTAAAGCCAAACTCACTCTCTTTCACTCACCACATGAGCATGACATGGTTACACTGGTGATGTTATCATGAATTTAGACGTTTCCCTCTCCTTGATTTAATGTGCAGTAGGCATGGCTCATTGATCGCTATCATGTGTTAAAAGTGTCTACATTTTGTCATTTAGTAATATTCTTGGAAACGCAGGTGTTCAGAAGTCAGCAACGCAAATCCCAGTAGAAAACAGATCCATCACAGGAATGGCATGTTTACTTGTGTTTTATCTCTTCTGTCAGGATCGGTATAGATTATTCTGTGAAGGTTTACATGCTTCATGACTGCTGCACAATAGCAGGTAATTTTGAAATGAATGCGTTAGTACCCCTTTACGATAGTCTGGAAAAAATACCACCACGTGTTTTTGATCTCGGCCTGTTACAGACCGATGATGGACCAGTGAAACAATAGGTCGCATACAATGGAAAACAACAGAATGAGTGTCATCTACAAATATTACATATCGATCACATGCTGTGTCAACAGTTTTGTAGACAATAATGATTAATAGTACATGTATATGACTTTTTTATACATTTTAACTGCATGAAGATAAAGGTTTGTCCACGTCTTATGTTAGTGAGCAAACTTTGAAGTAATTGGCGACATTAATATGGCACATAGTATTATAAGGGTATGACAAAACAGAGGAAACTCACGCACAGAGTTGTGTTCGGGACGTTGACCGATTTGAGGGCACAGCTTTTGCGGAACATTTTGTGCCAAAGATCAGTTTCAATAAAATGTCGTCCAGGGTAATCTTACCTTCGTACACATCCATCTTCCATTAACCCGTGAACATCCGGGTCAGAATTGGTCTTCAGCAACCCATGCCTGTCGTAAGCGGGACTGGGTGGTCAGTTGCGTATATAATGTTATGGATTGTCTGGTCCAGACTCGATTACATACAGACCGGAATATTGCCGAGTACAGCGTTCAACAACCAAGCAACCAACCTTCTTCCATTCATATACCTATATGTTCCTAGGCTGACACTTCAAAATGACAACGCTCCGCCCGGTACTACAGTTCTACCGCGCAACTTCCGGTGCTGATTTAACGCCGGTGTTGATGACATGGACTGACTTTCCCGGTTCCCAGGCCCGAACCCTATGCAGCACATATGGAAGAGCCTGAAAGACTAGTGGCGACAGCAGATTAATCAACCTCACACCCTGCAAGAACTTGGCAACGATTTCCGGTAAACATTTTCCGGTAGGAGACATTGTGTTGCCTTTCACGGTCGCTATAATAACGAGCGTCTGTTTTTTTTCTGTGGTTAAGGTGAACTTTATCTTTAACTGACAGTTAGAACCATCTCTGCATGTTTGCTTAGTCGATAAAACCCATAAATAAAACTTACAAAGTCAAGTGAAGTCAAGTGAAGTCAAGTGAAGTCATGTATTTATATTTCAAGTCAAGTATAATATTTATATGGCGTGTGTTCCAACAAATTTCTCAGGGGAGCCCAGGCAGTGTAAAAACTCTTTTTAGCATTCGCATAAACTGTTTGCATGTGTCGTGGATGTTGTTTGGTTGTTTGTTCCACTGTATGAGTCCTTCTTCATCAGAGAAAAAAATATCTGTCACCACAGGTCACGTTATTTTGGTGGTGGTATCTCCAATATGCGTGATGTTTTTGTTTTTTCTCAGTGTCTGTCTGGGGATGTGATGGGAAATAGGCTCAGTGATGTAGGGTGGAACGAGATCATGCTGGGACTTGAACACGAAGACATCGATCGTGAAGATCATTCTTTGTCGAATCGATGACCAGTGTAGACCGAGTAGAACTGGGGTTATGTGGTCCTGATGTTTAGTTACAGTGACAAATCTAGCTGCACTGTGTATGTATTCAAATGCGTGTCAGTGTGTCACTGCAATGCTCTTCATAGGGTGTTAACGGTGAGACACATACATATCGATTTTGCTCTGCAGAATTGATAATGTAGCGTTATATAGCAGTCTCTGTCCGCTTTAGATGGATTCAAGATGACACATGAGACCTTCGATTATGGACAAGCAATTACATAGACAATGGAACAAAACTTTTATACTTTTAATGCATGATTATGTATATGCAGTCGTGAAAATGCAGTTGGTCATGTGGAGTTTGATATCAAAGACCTGCATGATATCAGCTGTAATGAATGTAAGGCGATACACTGTAAAGGAATACGGTTTAGGGAATGTAAGCTCTGAATTAGGCCACCATTAAGCCACCGAACAACGGGAGTTTCTTATCACATCCGTCCCTTTGAAGAACTGGCCTGATTGCAATACAATGACAATGTTTGCCCTACTTTAACTTTACCAACAGTGTGTGAGGTACTGACACAGGTGTGTCCATGGGTGGCCGGATTAAACTCTGTCATCAAAATAGAATCAGAACAACTTTCGTCCAGAAATCGTCGAAGTCATGGCATTAAAGATACACAACCACTTTCCGTGTTGTATTGTGCCTTGTGTGGACAAGATACGAGACATTTAATCTGTTTAGATAAGTCCTATTTAGAAACAGGTAGAAACTGGTATAATAATTTTTTTTGTTTTTTACAAAAAAGTCTCTTGTTTTCAGTTGTGGCGTTCATTGTATTCATACTCGTCATGCAACAACAATTATGATTATCCGCCTTCCATGTAGAAATGGAAGACTACAAGTAGGGCAACAGAAAAGCGAAAGAACAGAAGAAAGAAAGGTCTGTATCGCATCACTCTGCAGATTATGCCTCGCTTCTCGCATTGAAATCTGTTGTCCGCATTCTGTTTAAGCGTAACAAATTTTGAGAACCGGAGTAGAACTGATGCAGGGAAAGACTGGCATTAGAGACGACTGACAGGATGGGGACATCATTCCCTCACATAGAAGCCCCGAGATTCATTATCTCACATTCCCCAGAAACTTGTCTGTAGAAAGTATATAATTTATGATTTGAGCTTTTAAGGGAATTCTGTCATGAGCATAATGTATGAGCACAATATTTTGAAATTAATTCGTATGGCTTCTTCATTCCGACTAGGTATTTGTTTATTTATAGACATTTTTTCGTTAAATTTTTTTTACATATTATCATGGAATAATTCCTCTACAAGCAAGGTGAAAATATAAACTGACGACCAAAAGAAAGTTCTCACCCAAAAATTTTGAATATCCCCTAAACAAATTGAAAGACATGTCAATGGCTCATGGAAGTACTACATTCAAAAACACTACATTTCCAAAGAATCCAGGACGTGCACCCGTCAATGCACGTGTTGCGACGTTACATCCAAAACTACGTTTACCCGTTTTTCATGAAATCTCTATGCAGATATCAATATAAATGTCAAATGTCGAAATGTTCAAACACTGCCACATCAATCAAAAGAGAATCAAAGAGATGCCACGTCTAAGTGCAGAAGAGAGATAGAGCCTTTGGCATGGCCATGGTGGGGGCTGCTCTCGTCACACAGTAACCAAGTTGTTCCAGCGCTACCACCAGTATGGCAACATGTGACAGACCTCGATGCAGCAGACCACGCGTCACAAGACCCGGGCAAGACAGATATCATCTCAAGTTACACTTTCGCAATCGGCTCCTGGCAGTGACGGAATCGGCGGCAACAGCATTAGGTGCCGACACATCGTGAGGAGAAGACTACGTCATGTCGGTATTAGGGCCTGCCGATCTTTCCGAGGGATGGCGCTGAACGCTCAACATCGCCTCGCCAGACTATCTACAGTGGGCCCGACATGTACTACGCTAGCACCGACGAAAATGGCAACGATGAGAGCAGATTTAATATGTTCAATGCTGGCGGAAGAATACGGGTGTACGTAGAAAAGAAAAGAAAGATTGGCCCCAGTTTTTGTCCAAGATGTTCACCAAAGATGAGACGGCGGTATCATGGTCTGGGGTGGGATTTGCAACGACCAGAAAACACAGCTTGTTGTTATTCGTAGCAACCTGAATGCACAACGCTATATTAACGCTAAGTCCTAAGCCGCGTAGCTGTAACATTTTTGCGGCAACAACAAAGAGGAACCCTTCTTCAACAAGACAATGCTCAAACCCACACGGCAAGGATCACACGGCAGTTCATAAACATAGAGCACATGTGGGACCATCTCGGTAGAAAGGTAAGAAGACGTCCCAACACGCCAACCAATCTTCGGGAGCTGGAGAATGCTCTATACTATACGTGGCAACGCATACCAGCTAAAGTCATCTATCCGAAGACGTTGCCAAAAGTGCATTCTTGCCAGAGGAGGTCACAAGAGGTACTGACGTCTGTCGTGCCCCAGTCACAGACATTGCAAACACACTGAACGCTGTTGGTTTCACAGGTTTTGTTAAAGTGACTTTTTGTACCCCTAGCGTTTCACAGTGACTGTAAATAATGATTTTTAAAATGCATCACCTTGATGAAATATACATTGATGAAATATAAATATTTGTCCACACCAACATGATGTGAGAATTTGTTTTCAATTTTGAGGTCACCAAAGGTACTGACAACTTTGTTTTGATCGTCAGTTTAGTTCATATGGGCCCATAAACCAAATGATTCAGATAACCGTGTATATATACCCATGGACATAAGATACTCGTCATCTGACGTTGTGGCTCACAACATATATGATAGAAAAATTGTTTACAATACAAAATTTAAACATTTAGCAAGCATGAAACAGAATAATCAATGTCCAATCGACAGCAATCTGGTCACGGAACCAAGCAAGAGACGTGGGGGCAAAATGAAATGTTACCCGATCCCAGATCGTTCACATATGTTTCAAGCCACATCATGGAACTGTCCAAGCCTTCAGTAGCGTGTGTGACGACCTCTTGAACCGATACATCCCAAAACACATCTCCTCATGGATGACGTTAGTCGCCGGGTGACGTCAACAGGAATTATGTGCCACAGATTCAAGAGAACTTGTTAGAGCTGCTGTCGAGTTGCTGGTGGAGGTTGCCGTTGTCTCAACTGTCTATCAAGATGATCCCAGAGATGCCCTATCGAATTCATATCCGGAGATCGTGCTGGCCAGAGCAACGCGTTGATGTTCACGATATAGTGGTAGTCTCGTACGTGTCTGGCAGTATGCGGACGTGCATTTGTCCTGATCACACCCTTCGGCTGTTGAAGCGCAAATGGCAACACAAGTTCACAATACTTCACAATGATTCATCTCTGTACCTTTGAGCTGTCACATTTGCATGAGGGGTGGCAGGTCGTGTTTTCTGTTGATCACAAATCCCACCCCATACGACGACACTGTCTTCACCAAAAGGGTGCAACTCTTGGACATAGTTTGGCGCCAGTCGCTCATTCCTACGTCTGAAACAGAACTCTCTCCTAATCACGTATAGTTCATGCCCACTGTAACCTACGTTGACACTGTTGACGGGTCAAGGACATTCCACGAAAGAGACAGTGAGCTCTGATGCCAACCAAACGGAGTTGTCGTAATGCGGTTTGCCCGTCGCCCCCACTGACGTCGCCGTGACGAATCTGTTCCGCTGGTGTATTGTCCGCGGTTTTCAGCTGGCGTGGTAACCGTTGGCACCCGTTCTTGGACGGTCTTGCGTCTGGCATGTCTGTTAGTAACGGCTCATCAGGTTGCTGATGGTTGCTTGGCTGCAATTGAAGATTCTTACAAAGTAACGTTATGAGGTCCCCATTTCTGCCATACCGACGGTCCTGTCACGTTCGGCTTGTGACAGTTCCACATCTGTATGTATGCAACAATTGTGCATGTGTATTTTCATCAAAGTCCATTTATGCTGTTTTTTGTTGTTGTTTTGGGTTTTTAATTTTTTTCAAGCCAGTTCGAAATTCACTTAATCACTGATTTTTGCTTAGCTACTCGCCCACAGAATTTGTTTTTGGCGAATGTTTTCTGAAAACATTTCACCATATGACAGTAAGTCTAATTGCGAAAAGGTTAATTTTAAGAGTGATAAGTTTCTATTGCCCATTTGTTTATATATGTCCGACATGTGGCACTTTTGGCTCAGTGTTCATAGTTGGAATAGTTGAGTAAAACAGTTTATAATCTCTCTGTGACAGAGATTCACATTCACATGCTAATATCGTTCAAAACTTGCAGAACGTTCTTAGAAATATGGAACATGTTTTGTGTCGTTTATTTTTATTGATTGCAGCTGTTCTCATAAGAATATTAGTCTGAGAGTGCTATGTGACAGTAGTATTTCTGATGTGATGTATAACTTTACCTCACTAACTTCACCTTTGTCCTAACAAACACCATGAAAAAAGCACCGATTATTATTTCCTAACAATAAAATGGTCGGTGAGTTCAAACGCTTAAGTCAAGCTGAAAAACTAAGTTTCCAAGGATCAAAGTCGCCGTCGGGGGACGTACGGTCGTCTTAGGTTTTAGCCTGGCGCCAGTCGCGCTGTTCAAGG
This sequence comes from Haliotis asinina, assembly GCF_037392515.1. Classification (NCBI taxonomy): domain Eukaryota; kingdom Metazoa; phylum Mollusca; class Gastropoda; order Lepetellida; family Haliotidae; genus Haliotis; species Haliotis asinina. The sequence goes on along the minus strand of NC_090282.1, from coordinate 55,367,795 downwards.
TCGCATTTGTCTCCATCCTCATTAACTCAAGACCAAATGATCAGTTTAATCAACAGCCTCCTATGGGCGTTGATTAACGATGTTTGTCACGCCTTTGGTGTATTAAGGACAACGGTGGGGCAGTGGACCAATATTTTCCCTCTGACAAATACAGGTGATAATCTGTTGTTGATAAAACCACAATGAGATTATCAAGTAGCGGGCTCCCGATCCAGCATTGATTAATCTTGTTAACTACAGCCACACATCAAACAAACCGACATATGCTGGTGGAGTGAGTGGGTTATCAGACACCTGCGTGCGCCGTTATCCAAGTTGAAAGTTGCCATAAAGTACACGAAATAGGATCAGTGCTTCAACTAAGAGGCATTAATTTTATTGCAATTCAGCATGACGTGAAGGTCCTAAAACAGATTCAGACGAATGTGTACAAACAGATATTTTAAGAACGCTTGTGACGATCACCGACGCTTTAAAAATATGGGGTTGATATACCGCACAAATGATTGTTTACAAAAAATACACAGTGTATAAGAATCGTCCAGGGAATATTGGCACTTGAAAATAAAATTGGAAATGAAACAACGGTTTAATAAAACTAAAATAAAGTTCGCAATAGATGTATTCCATGTTGTGATAACACCAGGTAATGTCTGATGTGTCTCGTTTCCTTGAGCATGCATGCAAATGACAGCAACAGATATAGATGCAGTAACACCACGTACAGTCTGAGGTGACTTACGGCAAAAGAGGGTAAATTCACATTTCCACGTAAAATCGCAAATGACGACGGACAAAGATTCAAGCCACCCAGTGACTCCAACGATGGGGTGGCAAAAGTATGTGCCATGTGTTAAGGAGACGAAAACAAATTTGAAGCACGTAGTTAGCGCCCTGATTCAGGTGACTTATTGGACATAAACCTAGATTGGAAAGACAACTCATTTACGAAAAACACAATGTGTTGCATACAGACACACGTAATTGTACGTTATAAATGAATGGTTAACAGTCCACACTGCAATTGCTGCTTCCTTCAAGCATACAAAGGGTGATGGGTGGATAAGAGGGTGTGACACTTTTACCCCTTGTGCCTTGGTCACTTCAAGTTTCAACTTTAGGAAATGTTTGGTAATTATGCAGACCAAATGTCAATATATTTTCCAGTCATAATTCACCGTACAGCTACCTTGTGTTTCCTATCTTCTAATATTCGTGACTGCACATGTATTTATCCGGTGCAGTATTCTGGTTGTATTAAAGTAGATATAAGTAGGTATAAAGGTGACAGCTGGGGCACGGTACACGCTGATTTTATCTGTGCTTCTATGTATTTGTTTATCTGACTGACTTTGGAGTGGCGAGAAAGCATTGTTTACATCAAAGAACTACATGTTTACATAACTCCATGCGATACATACGTCCATAAAAAACACGTGTGGCTTTGATCTGGATGATGTGTAGTAGCAGATGAATATTTGGTAGCTTTTGCTCTTCAGTGCTCTTGCAAGAACAAACAGTGCCAGCAATAACCATTTCACATGAAACACAATCTACGTATTTATTACGTAACTATCCATTTGAGTTGGTTTTCGGGCAATACTGTGCTTTCCTTGTAGTTTTAATAATGGTTACAATCCACGCATTTGAAGAAAAAATAATAATTGTTTTTACAAAATAAATTATGACGTTATTACCGTTTAACCCAGATAAAAGGTCACGGATATTAGTTACATAAGATATTTACATCTAATTTCTACATGTCACAAGGACATATCTAATTAATCAACCACTAAAATTCTCAACATGTGGAAGTATGAGTTAAACTGAATGCATTAGCATTTACTTCAGCTAAATAGCGTCGTGTACCCGATACACATTACGCCTTGTTCAAACTACGTTCGGTTGTGTGAACAGCAATACCGTAAGTTGTCTCTACAGAGCTTACAGTGACATTTTAAGTAAAAAGCCGTCATGTGCACACGAATAAGGTCTGTTGTTTAACGTTTGTTGTGAATAATCAAGCACAAAACGGAAAGGAAATATACAATATACAACCATAAAGTAATGTTTTTCGGGGTGAAGAGGAAAGACGTCACAAACCATTCGTATTACAAAAAGTCGCATAAAATGACATTCCATGTCTGTATGACCCATGTATGCCCTCGTAACGAGACAAAGCATTTGATTATTCATTACGTGAACCTTCATATGCATTCAATGAGGTTTTAAGAAACATTTTATTTTTTGTAACTTGAACACATTTCTTTCGTTTTGGAGACGGACGTTACAACTGACGGGTTTTCATCCGGGTGACCTCCTATACATAATGCAACATGAAAGCTCACAAAACGTTTTTGAGGAGTATATGTCGCTAATAATTAGAAACATTCAGTTCATATCTTATATCCCGAGCGAAAACAAGTAGTGTTCTTTAATGAGAGGTTTACTTTCAACATCTATAGCTGGAGGTTTGCTTCTTTTTCTAATGGATTACATAATTAACATATGAAACATAAGTGCACGTTTTCTTGTATTAACAAATTAGAAATGTACTTACTGTCCAATTATTTGTATACGTATCGACGACAAAAAGTGAGTAACTGCCAGAAATTAGTATTATTTCACCTTGGAATTGAGGTGTTTTTTCTATATTTCGAACCTTGGTAATGAAAACAAGAAAATCCTCCATACATATATCTTAAGTAGTCATGTAAAAACAAAATTCTTGTTTTTCTTAAACGCATTCTTGAAAGTCGTGCTCGTGGGATTACAGGGGAGGCCTCGTCATCGGCAGCCAATCAGATGGCAGTATTTTGATCAGTCACCTCTCTGTGATTGATGTGCCAATTAGGCATAATTAAAACGACAATAGCTGCTTTAATTGGCTTTATTGGACTGAGAGTTGTAGTTTTAATGGATTATGTGTATGGTATATAATAATATTGGAAACACCCATGGAACACACAAACTCTTCGGTATCTCCCAGAATAGAAGCACCAGTTAACAGACATCACTATGTCGGTCTCCAATACAAGTGTTGCTGGTACAGATGCGTTCCACTATAGTAAGGAAGAAACTGACAAGTTATCCAATATGATGTCGTCGTTTTCTTCCATGCAGCAGATGTTTTCCTTCGTGTCTCCAGACTCGAGTCCAGAGCCGTACATATCGTTCCCAGATCCCGAGGAATCAACTCTTCCCGTTAAAGGCGTACAAGGCAATCTGCAGCTGTCTCCAGGAGTTGGCGCCATGACAACACCATCAGATAACGACGGCAGTAGCACATCATCACCATCATCGTGTTCAGATAACGACCACGTCGGCATTGATGCTTCCGGAACGTCCACCCTCTCACAACAAAGTCGACAGTTTTCCAACAAGAAACCTCCCTATTCCTATGTGGCTCTCATCACCATGGCCATCGAGAGTTCCACTACAGGCATGATGACTCTCAACGACATCTACAACTACATCATCAAGAGATTTCCCTACTACCAAGACAACCAAAGGAGATGGCAGAACTCCATCAGACACAACCTCTCACTCAATGATTGTTTCGTCAAGGTTCCCCGACCTCCAGGGAAACCAGGCAAGGGTAATTTGTGGGCTCTGCATCCATCTTGTGGGGACATGTTCGGTAACGGCAGTTTCCTTCGTCGTTCTAAACGTTTCAAGTCGACACCAAAACAATGCCGTGACAATGCTACTCTACACCAGGTTAGTCCGTACGGACAGATTGGGTTTTACGGGGCTCCATCTTCCTACCCAGGTTTCAGTCCCCTAAATCTTGGACATTTACCCCAGGGTTTGACCCAGACACTTTCCTACAGCACAACGGGCAATCCTGACCCCAGTACCTGGAATCTGGGATCTCCTACAGCCTACTCTCCACCAGCCAGCTACTACAACGCCAGCAGCATCAACAGCTCACTGACCGGTTCCCCTCTCTCCAGCTCTCCCCCGGGAAACTCGCTCCTGGGTGGGAACTACATGCCACAGATGTCGTATCCTGGCTCTCTTCCTGATTTCTCACCTTCGGCGTACCCAGCTCTTTATCAAGCCTTAACATTTTCGAAAAATAATTCAGATGATATTGTCAGCGATTCTGTAAACAAGGCAAACACCGGCTGACGAACAGTACTCTATTAATCATCTGACATTTTAGACGTGTGTGTATACCACTTGCATCCAAAAAGTGCTATGATGTTATGCAATAACAGTACTGGTCCATCGGTCATGTAACATCCATCATCTTCATAAAAAAACGAAAGAAGGTGATCCTGTACATGTGTTTATGAGTGGCTAAAATAATAAAAAAATGTTTTTTAAATATTTGTATGTGATTCTTGATACAGGAAGAAAGGTATCGGTGACTGTAAATCATACCACAACGAAGATGTTTTCAAGGATAAAGTCAGCAGCAGCAGTAGTAGCAGAATATAGAATCATATACAAAAGAAAAAATTGAATGAAGTGCATCCAGCCAGACAAATGCTTTGGTGTCGCAACGAAGGATTAGAGATTTGTCACTGATAAAATATTTTAGGCTGCAAAAGTGACAGCATGAGGTTTTTGGACTTATTAAGTAAATATTTTGTTTCCTTTTGCATATTACAGTGACTGTATTTCTCCATTCCAAAGTGACATTCACCTCTTACAAGATCACAATACCTTTTAAGCTCTCCGAAGATGGTAGACAGACGCTCTAGAAAGTTCGACATTGATGAAAAAAACAAATTGATAAACGTAAAACATATATTCCAAGAACTTCTATATAGTCTGTAAAGCGTAAGTACACATACTCTGTTTTGATTGTAATAAAATGTATGACTAGTATTACCAATCAGCACCGACTGATTGACAAGCGCCCACCAGTCTTTTGTAGTTTACTCATGCACCTCGACCTCCTAGCTTTAAGATGAAGGAGTAAGAATATGCTCCACACCGTCGTGTTCCTCTCAATACAGAAGTTGACGTGAATATATGTTCCCCGTCACAGAATCCTGGTCTGAGGGTGATTATGTGACATTTACTTACACATATTAAACATAGGCACAGAAGAGCATACAAAATTAGAAGGTAGGTGATTGATTTTCCCCAAACCGACGCAAGTATGGACAACATGATGATGAATGTTAAAACACATGTGAGTAAGGTACTCACATGTCATTTACTATCCCTTTAGAAAGATTCCGGCGTGTTAACTGATTTATTTGTCCTGTGTGATATGTAACAGCAACACAGCAACACAGCAACTGCCACGTGAACTGGAACCATATGATGTTTCTCTGTTGCCTGACTACAAAACTAACTCTGCCACATGATGGAATCATCTTCGAGTTTGCATGACTCAGCAGCTGACCGATGAGTTGTTTACTAAGCATAAACTACTCAATGAAACACTGATCACAATCAAAACATCATACCAACTCTGTAAGTTTTTTACAGAGTTTGTCTCCAAGAAATAAAAAAAACCGTATTCAACAATGTATCATTAAAGCATTGGCACATTTCACTGTCTGTTACGAGGAAGGGACAGCAAAGTGTGCGAGAGACACGGGAACAAGTGCCGACACTTGTCCTTAATTCATTAATTCATTAACCTCTGCTGTACAGTCTCCATCCTCTCTCGAAAACCTGGCTGTCCCTTTCTTTGCAATCCTCCTTCGTAACAAATGTCAATATTTTAATGACGGTTAAACAACTTGTTTATTTTTAGGACAAAAATTCTGCACAAAGCTCAAAGAGTTGGTATGATGTTGTAATTATGATCAGTGTTTCATTGACTATTCTGTAGTTATTAGGTTTCGAGTTAGGTTGCAATTCTTCGGCCTGCGTTTGAACAAAACGAGCTCTTAGAACTCTTCATCATATTTAACTGTCATTATTCTTAAATTTCTTACACGTGTTTGAATTCAATGTCCATGTCGTTTGTATACACATTTCAACGACACCCAAAGAGTCCTCTGTGTGTCCCACATAATACGATGAATCATGAACACTGCTGTTCATGGAGAGCAGATTTACATGTATTACACTCTGCAGTTTAGATGTTAGTGCCTAACTAGCGTCAGGATGAATCATCACTAACAAACACGTCATATAACGGCAGTGTGAACATCTGTACTTGAACTGTTTTCCAGAGAATTTGTAAAATTATGCATGATATTGATAACTAATTATCAGAATTGTTTTGAGTGAGTTTGGTTTTACGCCCCTTTTAGTAATATTCCAGCGGTATCATGGCGGGGGACACCAGAAAATGGGCCTCACACATTGTACCCATGTGAGGAATCGAACCCGGGTCTTCGGCGTGACGAGGGAACGCTTTAACCACTAGGCTACCCCACCACCCCAAGAATTGTTTTGACCTTTGTTGAGTCCGGATGAACTGTTTTTCCACATGCAAGGCCAGCATGTGGACAGAGGAAACAGCTGTCTCCTAGCGTATTGTCGGTGAATATGATATTTTCACAAGTAACCCTTGAAGATATACAACCAGGGGAAGATTTTCTGGTGGTTTAGCAGTTGGTATTAAAAGGGATATTGCATCTCATTCTGAGAAAATTTACTGCCAAGCAAATAACGCTCTCTTTTTCAGAATAAGAAGCGAGTTGTCCCCCTTCCAGGTCTTCCTCCTGTTTGTTTACATTAACCCTGAGGGGTCACCAGCCTATATAGACAGTGAAGAGAGTGGGACTGACATTCTAGAGCGACAACTGCTTGATATTGTAAATGATTATGTCGAGTTGTAAGAATTTATATTGTGTAGCGACTGTAATGCCAGAAGTGGGAATGAATTTGATTATATCATAGGTGATGATGTTGATTATTTACCAGTTGATGGTGACTATAAATCCGACTACTTCTCTTGTCCCCAACATTTGCTAGGTACTGTCGTTAATAATTATGACTTAAACCTGCTACATATATGTAAAGTACTCAGTATTCATATTGTTAATGGAAGACGTAAGTCAGATAACGTGGGAAAGATGACGTATATATCACATGCTGGATCTAGTGTTGTTCACTATTTTATTCTTTCTTCAAATATGTCCGATAATGTTGTAAATATGAAAGTTTGTCAGCGCACGAAGTCGGACCACCATCCACTGGTATGCTATTTTAAGAATATTATCCCTTCAGTGGGTAGTAATGAGATTCCGATTTACAAAAAGTTGAATTATATCCGTGGATGAGTTACAGGCTTCCTGTGGATTGTCAACTCCCATATCTCCATAGTAACGATGCCATAGATATGTTTGACACATATACTTTATTATTGGAGAAGAACTGTAGGACAGCTGAGTGATATATTAATTCACTGTGCAGTAAATGCAGGAGGATATGATACAGTTACACGGAAACTCCTGTCGTAGCAACCACTTTGGTTTAATAAGGACTGTAGTCAATTAAAAACGAGGAAATATTTTCTACTAAACAAATTTAGACGATTTAAATGTGGTTTAAACTTAAAATTGTATGTGGATGCCAAATCGGAATATAAAAATGTTGTGAAATGAAGAAACGTTTTTATAATATCAAAATATGTGATGATATAAAGAAGTCTGCCGAGCATGGAGACTGTAAGAGTTTTGGGGAGACATTAAAGAAAGCTATACGTGGGAATGCTTCAAGTTGTTCGATATCTCCTGATATTTGGTACGATTACTTCAACAATTTGTTAAATCCGAAAAGTGAAAATGCTGATGTACACGATTTTGACTGTTTTATCTCCAAGTTTATAAATTCACATTCGTGTGAAGATTGTCATGATGTGCCTTTCACCGATGATCTTTTGTCAGGTGATATAACCGATAGGGAAATAGTAGATGCTTTGAAAAGTTTAAAAAGTGGCAAATCTGCAGGTGAGGGTGGATTACCCCCAGAATTTCTTAAGATGTCAGGAAATTTTATTATACCTTATTTGAAACTTCTTTTTATGGTATATTTGTGACACAGGATATTGTTGATTTAATGTTACTTCTTTTTGGTGATGATGTAACCATGTTTTCATATACTGTTAGTGGGCTGCAGAAACAATTAAACATACTGTCTTCTTTTTGTAAGAAATGGGGTTTGGAAGTCAAAAAACAAATGTCATTGTATTTAGAAATGGAGATAAAATTGCTCAACACTGGACATACGACGGTGCTCCCTTAGAAATTAAGACATATTATAAGCATTTAGGATTGCTCATTTCTTCTAGATTATCATGGTCAGTATCTTGTAAGCAATTAGCATGTCAAGCGTCTTAAGCTCTTATTCCAGTTTATACATTTTTTCAAAAAATTGTAAATGTTCCATTTCCTACAGCGTGTCCTATTTTTGATTGGAAAATTGCGCCGATTTTGTTATACGGGCCAGAGATGTGGGGCACAACATGTTGTGAGGCAATAGAGAAGGTTCAGTCATCATACTTTAAACGTTTTTTACGGGTTGGGAAGTTTGCTTCAAATAAGGCCATCTTAGGCGATGTAGGGCGCTGTCCTCTTTTCATTCTCAGCTAAGTTAGAGTGGTCAAATATTGGTGTAAATTACTAAAGATGGAACGACATCGATATCCTTATCATTAATTTATTAAAAACTCGTGATGAAAATGGTAAGACCAGTTGTAACTGGGTTTCAAATGTTAGAACTTTGCTGTTTACTTGTGGGTATTCTTTTGTCTCGATAGAGCAAGACTTCGGTGATGAAGAGCTATTTCTATCCACCATTAAAACAAAGATTACAAGATATGCATTATCAAAACTGGCACTATAGTATTTTATCTTCATCCTTTCTATGTCATTATAATTCGATAAAATCAGCTATAGAGCCAGAAAAATATTTAACATTATTAGAAAACAAGGATTTGGTAAGAGCCATCTGTAAATTTAGACTTTTCCTAGACAATTTGCAATGTCAGTTTTTCGAGAAGGCATAAACAAGAAGATATTGATCTAATTAAATCTGCAAACTGTAAATTGCGTTTTATGGAAGATGAATTTCATGTACTATTAGTTTGCGATAAATATAAAGATCTGAGAGAGAGAGAGAGAGACATATCTTCCACAAATTACACTTGTCCATAAAAACAATATGATAATGGTAAATTTACTAACACCTCAAAATCCTCTTGTTATACATTCAGTTGCATCTTTGTTAAAACATATATTTATTGTTAAATAGTTATTTTAATTTGTGTTCACGTGACATTATAAACATAGTACATATCAACTGTAAATTGGACCATAAGCCCGTATATTACCGAATAAAGTGTCTGTCCGTCTGTCTGTTAGAAGTTGTGATACCTGATGAAGGAGACTGAAATGATCTCGAAACGTTGTGTGTCAGAGAATTAAAAGAAAAGATTTATCCATAAAAGATCTTGGTCAGAAGAAATAGTGTTTGCGGAAAGTAGTTACAACTTAATCTATAGTCATGAAGACACAAGGTCATTTAGAAAGTAGATAAATATGATATAAATAATGTTGGGGCACTTTCTCAGTAAAATACAAATTCTAGTGCGTTCGTTTGGTTGAGTGCCATCCAAGATTCCAACTCCCACTCTCAGAGTCAGGCCCCAAATAATTATTATCAGCACACAAAATCAATCTCTTAACCCAGTCAAACCCTGGAACTTGGAAACCTCCTTGAAATAGTTAATTTGGCCATGAACCAAACTTTTGACAATAAACATTTACCTCATCACGAAATCAGACAGATGGCTGACAGTATGACATAGTTAAAGGTCAGTTCTTTATATTTTTTCTTGGTGTAATGTGCCCATTTACTTGAACTTTGCTTTTATGTTCAATTCAAAATATTCAACGGGTACTTAAATATTTTTGGCTCCGTCTGAAACAGGATTATGACGATTGACGCGTGTAGTAACTGTCGCCTCCTTAAGCGGGAGGACAGTCGCTGACCAGCACAAGCGTCGGGGGCTTAAGAATGTTTGCATGGACTTGGTCCCTGGTACAAACGTTCCGACCAAGGTGCATTAGGAAGCGTAAGAAAACAGGAAATTGATTAATATTTCTCTTTCATGAATTAAAGTGATAATCTGTTCCTAATGAAATTACAATTAGATTATCAAGACATGGATTCCCTTAATCCTAATCCAGAGCTGATTTAATCTCGTTAGTTGTGTAACAACATCAAAGAGGCCGACAAGGCCAACTTATGTCTATAGATGACAGGCAACAAGACTTGGTCGTGTCCTCTCTAACCATATGAAAGTTTATGCTTTCGCGACAGTGTATATAGAACGGTGCATATATGTTTAAACAAGAAGTGGAAATAGAAGTCTGTGCCTTCGTCGATGTATTAATGTATGGAGAACGTCACATATAAAACATGTATAACATGAAGGGAAAATAAAAACTAAATATGTATCTTCTCCCATCGTTGTTGAGTCACCACGCTGTTAGGGCAAGCTGTTGTTATGTTGCCCCATTATTAGTCCCGAATGTTAACGAAACCAATATTCCAAAATAAAATATACGGTTTTTGTATATATGTGTTTTATCATCATCAGATTGCTTCTGTTCGATACTGATGTATGTTAATGCTGAGTGTCAAGTCGTCATGGCATACAAAATACTTCTGAGGTTCTAGTTTTCTTTGTACAAATCGTTTATACCTACACACATAAGTAAATGTTAACGAGCGTGGAGTGTTTAAGTCAACACAGATAATAAGTGTTTGCTTTGTATAACAGGAAAACCTCGGGTGATCTGGGGCACCTGATCATCCCCTTACCTACAACAATAGGAAGATAAGCAGAGTGAGATCGGTCAATGGCAGCAGGGGTTTGACTTTCTTTTTCTCGATGCTAATTGTATTGTTTCCTAGTTTGCCCGTCTATGGAATATGAATCCTTTCTGCTATAAATGTCCGAGATGTGGACAGGATCGACACTAAAGCATTTTCCTGTTCCTTTGGGTGAATATGGCGAATTCGGCCGTTCAGATTGTAAACCCCTTCCAGATGTACTGTCATGGAGACGAGACCACCCCTTTTATGGTGCGGCAGGTGTCGTCTACAGCGTCCCCCATTTTACCTGTAGCTCCCTCGCCCACGTATTCTCTGCCTGTACACAGGAACGTGGACGAAGGGATGGTTAAACGTAGGTCCCATTATGAACCTCTTTCAGCAAATGGATTTGATAACAAACTCATGGAGACTTCGCACAGTGACCATTATGACCAAGATGACAAAAACCTTCTGCCGTCACCATCATCTTCGCTACCTTCTGACAGCGACGATGACATCAATCTCAGCCTTGACAACTGCTCCGGAATGTCAACTCTGTCCCAGCAAACAAGACAGTTTTCCAACAAGAAACCTCCCTATTCCTATGTGGCTCTCATCACCATGGCCATCGAGAGTTCCACTACAGGCATGATGACTCTCAACGACATTTACGACTACATCATCAAGAGATTTCCCTACTACCAAGACAACCAACGGAGATGGCAGAACTCCATCAGACACAACCTCTCACTCAATGATTGTTTCGTCAAGGTTCCCCGACCTCCAGCGATACCAGGCAAGGGTAACCTGTGGGCTCTGCATCCATCTTGTGGGGACATGTTCGGTAACGGCAGTTTCCTTCGTCGTTCCAAACGTTTCAAGTCGACACCAAAACAATGCCGTGACAATTCTACTCTACACCAGGTTAGTCCGTACGGACAGATTGGGTTTTACGGGGCTCCATCTTCCTACCCAGGTTTCAGTCCCCTAAATCTTGGACATTTACCCCAGGGTTCGACCCAGACACTTTCCTACAGCACATCAGGCAATCCTGACCCCAGTACCTGGAATCCGGGATCTCCTACAGCTTACTCTCCACCAGCCAGCTACTACAACGCCAGTAGCATCAACAGTTCACTGACCGGCTCCCCTCTCTCCAGCTCTCACTCGGGACCCGAAAGGGTATACAGCACATACAAGCCATCTGCCCTGTCGGACCAGACTCACAGAACGTATCTCGCTCTTCAGCAGCACTTCTCAGCCAGGCTATATAAAGCCCATCTTTACCCTAGCCTCAGAGGAGCATTAGACTGTGATCAGTGACCGAACACTTGACTTAAATGGATTCAGTAGTGCTATGTGCAATGACAGCTACTTTCACATACGGATCACACAGTTGTACATGGAAGATTTTTCTCTCTATCATATCATACAAATTGCACATATAGTATTTATTTACGGTTATTTATGAATAAACATGTATTTCCAGAATTATATAAGTTACTTGTTTATTGAAGGATACCTTTCATTACAAAATGAACACGAGATTTTCGGGAATATTTCAAACTCGGATCTTACTGTATTGTATGTTTGATGGCGTATATCCTGAGTTTACTCAGGATAGCTGACTGAACTAATCATGATTTATGTAACACTAATTATTCATTTGTATTATTTACTTGAACATATTTGCCATTCAACCGCTGAAGAAGGTGCTTACCTGCACCGTGATTTATAAGTCGTATTGACGTCACGGCTGAGGCTGCTTTGCATATTTTCCTTGCTAGTGAATGCTTTGACTTTCGTCAGTACGATTTCTCACAGTGCTATAGTGTGTGCTGTTACCGTGTGTACAGCTCGTCAGCGCACATCAAGGAATTAGTCACGGGGTGGCTGTTTACAGACTGTGTATGTGACGGGCATCTTCAACTTCCATACAATTTGCCATCATCTGTCCGGGTAGTGAATCTGTCTGATGCATGTGACGCATGTTATCGATCCCAGTTGTAGATCATTATGTTAACCACTGGATCGCATGGTCCACACTCGATTATTTACAGGTGGTGTCATTTAGGTGGAATATTTCTGACTGTAGTTTTAAGAAGCAAACAAGAAAAAAATACTTGCAACAATAAAAATGTTGCTTCTGGTTGCCTTCTATCATTGGAATACCTGTCATTGTGGTATGACATACATGTTTTATATCATAGGCTTGTGATAAATAATTTAAATCAATGAAAAATGATATTCAGTACTAACAACGTTCTCAACCTTAACTGTCTACATAATGTATATATGTCAAATAGTTTGGACGTCAGAAAGTAAGCGAAGTAAAACACAGAGTCGATGATGTCTCCATAATCCAACAACTCATGAGTCTAGTCAACTTTTTTGTGTGTTTCTTTTTATTCCTGTGTGTGGTAGATAAATGTCGAGAACCACTATTTGTCAAACAAAGGATGTTATTCAATAACGTATATGTGAGAGGACAAAGGACTCATGTAGACCCAAACGGTGGCTCTTACCAAGTAAATGTTTCATATCAGTGTGGTATATGTCATTACATAATGTCCCACGAACTAACGCTACTAATGTAAAGAAACCATTATCAACAGATGCATTGATTGTATATCACTGTCTCTTTATTCACATTCGCTAATGTGTTAAATGATGTGTCCCTTACTGTTCTAATTACAATTTCATTTCATTTCAATGAATGACAAAGTAATGCTCTGTATCGTCATGTTAATGTGAATCCGCTTCTTACTAACTAGTCCTAATTAAGTGCTGTCTTCATCGGTCTGTGCTACCAGTCAAGTACCAACAGGTAGTGAGGTCACACGCTCATACATGGTTTCGCCCCTATTTACCCCTGGAATTAAACAAAGTGCATCTTTCATTATTTTCAACATAACTTTGTTTTCATGTATCATGAATATATTCGAAAGTATTTATATGTTCTCTCTTGGACAACTCGATCTGTAACTTCATAAAGAAATGATAAGAGGATTCTTGTATTTGTGTACTTGTAAAGGTATCAGTTCACGTAATTAACATTAAACCATATTCATGCATGCATGACAATTTATGTCTTTGGTTTTGGTGATGTCAATATGCCATGGAAAACAAATTCAATCATTCATTCATTAGAAATTAGAAGTGCAGTAGCTAACTTCTTGGAAGTTTAGCTCGTCACGAATAAAGCTCGGGTATATACATACAGAAGGCTATTTTTGGTGTCCGCAACTATCATATTGCTGAAATATTGCCGAAAGTTCACTCACTCATTCACAATTACGCAGTACTACCATGTCCCAAACTCAGAGTCATGAAAGTGTCATGACTCCATGTTGAGAGAAAAGCATCACTGTCTAACAATCTCTGGGTGTTTGCAGTATTTTCACTATGACAGATAAACGAGAATAATTACCCGAGCAGCTATCATCGTGCTCTAGTTCAACAGCCTTTCGCACGTTTGAAACAAGCTGAAATCCAAGTGGTCGCTATCTGCTATGATTTGTTGTTGTAGCAGATGTATCATCTCTAAAATCACACCACGAACAACATGAAGGCTAAACTGACATAGATCATCGATACAAACAACCGATACGTTTAGTGTTTATGTGTTATGATACCAATATCTGCATCATGAAACCATAAATATTAATCAGGTACAACCGCTCTTGTCATATGTTCACTACTACTTTGAATGCTCTTGATACGCGGATAACGCGACGCGCGCGTGTGTGCGTGTGTTCTTATTCATCTTGGTAATAAAACTAATTTCATTGTCTGTCACGTCGATATGTCCTCCTTTCAAACATATAATGATATTTGCTGACTTAATGGATTGTTATTGTCTTTCCACTAATGGTGACATAAGACATCCCTGTATTTTGATGAAAGATACAGTTCACATATCGTGCTATCATTGTCATCCTTTCCGTGTACTGGCAAATACAGAGCAGCACTTTCCGACTTAGTTGTTCACCTTTCAATCGGCAATTTGGAATAGTTAATATTGATTCTAGTAGTTAAAACTGACATGCTTAACAAAGCTGATCCCTGAGTGACATATTGGTCAGTTATCCCCTGGGGTGATAGTCCTGTGGGTACGTCGTAGCCCGTGGGTAGAGGTGTTGATTAGGGTGTGATGTACATCTTGCAGTCAGATCACACTGAATAGTGGTGCACGGATCTCACTGCTTAAGTGTGGCAAGTATTGTTTTATTGGTGTCTTCGGTGGCACCGACAGTAATAGGCATGAGTTACCCGGGTTAGGGCTATATCATGAACCTGCAATAAAAAATAGTACATGATGTATTACAGTTCTGGTGAATCGCTTATCATGTTATCCGTCATATCTACATACAGCTTCAACTTACCGTGAACCTCATGCTACACGCTTGTTTTTTATCTTAATCTCAGTTACCTTTTCTTAGTTTCCTACATAATAGTTAGAACAAATACAATAAACTGATACATACAATAATGAACTACATTTAGAAGAATGGTGTACCTCTTGGAAAGAGCTACAGCTATATATTGTTTCCAAATTATAAATATGGTTATGGGTTGAAATGACACGTTAAAAGTTTCTTTGGACATAAATAGCTTCGAAGATGGGATTGAAATAGGGGGGAAATGGGGTTGAGGAGCTTGAAACGTGTTATCAGCGTTTGTTAGGGATTTTCCAGTGTTCGGTGTGTGTGCCTGCGTGTGTGTGTGTGCATGTGTGTTTGTGTGTGTGTTTATACTTATTTACTAAAGTGTCCTAGTTAGAAAAGTCCAGTTCCGTGTAATTTCTAGACAAATATGGCGCAGCAAATTATTGCTTTGTTCAGTATTTACATGTCAACCTCATCCCTGCCCATACTTAAAGATGGGTACACTGACGTTTTTCACTTTTTGGATAGTCTACAAAGTAGGAATCGAGCACAAATTTTCTCTCAAGGAGTATGTGTCAGAGTGACGAAAACATCTCCGCCAGACTAGGACAAAAGGGAAGGATTTCCCCTTGCCAACAGGCACCCCCATAGTATAATACTGCTTAATTAGATATCTTGGATGGATTGTGTATATAAGAACATGCAAAGCATCTTTAAGTACATCACAAATAAACTCTTTAGAATACGTGTTTCACGTGTACATTAGTTCACCAGCAACATTAATAGAACTGTTATCGTTGTACACCATAGTTATCAGCATGTACGTGTGACCTTCAAGACTAATATGTTTGTGAGACTGCATAGCATAGTCTACGTTTCTGATTGCATTTTTTCTTTTTCACTTTTCGGACTGAAATCGGTTTTGGGATATACATGAAGAAATAGAGTGATAAAATTGAATACAACGACCCAGATAACTCTGGGACGGCCTAATAGTATGGACAATGGTAGGCGTAGCTGGAAATGAGCCAGCCACTGGAAGTGAACGACCAATTAAAGGCATGTCTGTGGTATAATGCACGGCCCATTCCAAATTGCCCAACAATAGCTGACTAATCAAGACACAAAACGACCTGCATTGAGGGGATGATCTCTGCTGGGAATATAAACCGATGGACGGGGTAACGACGGTATACACTCCTGTATCTTCACTCTAGAACCGTGACCATGCTGAATCATACGGTGTTATCTCTGTACGGCAGCGTAATGGGGGAGGTCGCCATGCAGCGCGAGACACCAATGTACACGGTGCCGCAAACATTTACGACAGCGGAGTCCACAGCGCCTCTTGGGACGCCAAAGAGAACAGACGACATATTTCTTAGATACACAGACCGAGAAGAGATTGACTCGCCTGGCGGAGACCTCCTGCCGTCCCCGAACCAGTGCACAGCCAAGGACGGTGATGATGATGTACACATTGGTAATGTCCCAGAAACGTCAACTCAGGCGGAGCAGAAACGACAGTTTTCCAACAAGAAACCTCCCTATTCCTATGTGGCTCTCATCACCATGGCCATCGAGAGTTCCACTACAGGCATGATGACTCTCAACGACATCTACGACTACATCATCAAGAGATTTCCCTACTACCAAGACAACCAACGGAGATGGCAGAACTCCATCAGACACAACCTCTCACTCAATGATTGTTTCGTCAAGGTTCCCCGACCTCCAGGGAAACCAGGCAAGGGTAATCTTTGGGCTCTGCATCCATCTTGTGGGGACATGTTCGGTAACGGCAGTTTCCTTCGTCGTTCCAAACGTTTCAAGTCAGGTCACAAACAACGACAAGACGAAGCGCTGATTCAACGGTTCACAGCATATGGAAAGCTTGGACTTTACGGGGGTCAGTCCCCCTACGCAGGTTTTAGTCCCCTGAGTCGTTCCCCCTTACCCCAGGCACTGGGTCAGACACACCAAACACACACAACGACCAGGACTGACCCTGGTGTCTGGACCATGGGATCACATTCACTCTTCTCTCCACCAGGCAGCTACTACAACGCTAGCAGCGTCAACAGTTCACTGACCGGTTCCCCTCTTTCCAGTTCTCCAACGGGATACCAAACGGCCTACAAGGCACAGGTGCCCTATGTCCAGTCGGGAAGCCCGCCTCTGCCAGGGACATACCTGCCAGAATCACCGAACTCCAGTGCTGTTCAGAATTTGTATAATTATTCCTATCCTCAGATCTATCAAACTTTCACGGGGGCTTCTGTGAATATACATTCATATGGGATGTCGAAGTGAATATCTTTGTTGACAATGTTTCATCAACAATATCAACAGTAGTGCTATGAACATTGCTTGTAATTGATGAAAACGATGTGCAGGTATGATCACACCTCGCCCGGGAGACACTGACTTGTGTCTATGTATCTTATCACGAGTGACCTGAATGCCATATGTACTCGTCCATATGTTGATAGACGTTCTCTAATGATTCATACATATGATACGTTCCAAAATAAACTAGTTTATCAGAAATGGTCTTTTCTTGGCGAGTCATGTAACTTGATAAAGATGGGTGAAACCGTCTTCGATGTGGCCATGTCACTTTGTTCAGTGAGGTATAGCACACTGTTTAGCCTGTAACTACATCGATTCTCCATTCTCAAAAACAACATGTCAAGTTGGAAACACAGAAACTCATTATACACAATTCGGAACATAAACCGACGGAGACATTATCGTCTTGCATATACATTACATTGTTTAGAAGAAGTGTAGGATATTATATTTTCATTCGAAAGGCACGTGAACAATTATTATACACTCTGCCCATCATCAAACGTAAAATAAACTTGTGTCAATGGAAACAGGCATAGATAATCACTGCTTGGTTTTCATGTAGACTTATACTAATCTACGTGTTGCTGTGGGAGGGTGTCCACGAGGAAATCAGAAACCTTTACTGTATGCTTGAGCCAACAAGAAACAAACACTTGGCAAACATAGGCAGATTTCAATATGAAATACACTTACTTCGTCTTACTTTGATGTTTAAATGTAACAATTCATTTCAATTTTTGATAAAGCCTGAATAAGCAAATGTGTTGAAGACTGTAGTCAGTGATGTCAACCACTTGACTGGATTCTGGAGGAACGGCCGACATTTTTTCTGGATGAGCAAGTTTCCGCCAGTAAGTTGGTACCTGAAGATCAGTTCAGTTTCATCCAGCTAGTTCAAATGTAAATTGAATTTGTGCGACGTACGATTAGAAGATAACCTCAGTTCGGGTGTAATTTCCCCTGAAGAAGGCTTGACTAAAGGGCTAGTTTCAGCGTTGAATGTTTCCTGGGACAACATCATTTTGTTATTTTCCAAACATGTTTCCACTTAACAACACTGATAGACAGTGTACACTGGTCACGACACATCACTTGCAACTATCGTACACTGTACGTGCACCTTCTCATCCTTGCCTCTGTGAAATTCATGGGGCAAATGTCAATTATAGCCGATAATAATTTGGAGCTTTATGCAGCTGCAATAATAACAACACATATACGTTTGAACAGGAACCTTCAAGCAAACTGTTTGAGGCATTCTCTTTTCCTTCATCTTTGCTAAACTCAGACAACGACGATGATGGAGATTTTAGTTCTTGCGGTACCTCAAGAACAAACAGGCAGTTTTCACAATTACTACATGGGTTTCATCGCCATGTCAGTCAAATCTTTCATCATGACACGGAATAAGGGAGAGAATCTGCCGAAGTGACACCTGGCGATTATTAGGTGGATACCCCTAGCTGAGTCAATATTTGCAGAAGACATTAGTTCGCAACAATGGGCCTGCTGTGACTGGTCACTTGTGCTTGACCGGCTTACACTATTCTAGCTATCGCGAAACTATGAGTGACGTTCGTCTTACAATTCTTCAGTCCTTAAGTCTAAAATATGCGACCAGCCATTCTTTCCTGGGATGTCAGTGCTTTGGGGTCAGTGTCATCAAGAGCTAGTCCAGTGACATATTTAGATAGAACATGATTACATAAAACATTCATGGTAATATGTAACATTGATTACATTAGTGGTAATATGTAACACAGAAATCTAAAATAGACGATAAATTATTTTTAATGTTTCCAGAAGGAAATGGAATAAAGTCATATTTTATATACTTCAATGACAGTTAGACCATGTCGTCCTAATCTGCACTAATTCAGTGACAAGCCATGGATATTTCAGAACTACCAATACATCATGTTAAATGGCATTCAAACTCTGGATATTGTCTCCTTCAGGTATTACAACACATCAGTTGTGGGATGCCCATAGAATTATGGCATATGAGATGCATAATCAACTAATTCAAGTTCCTTGAATGTCTTCCAAACACTGTCTTCGTAGTTTCCCCGATTCGTGTTACGTAGATATTTTTTCTGATGATAAGAAGAATACGAATCTAATGATTCGGTGCGTGTGCTGCTATGTATGGGTCATGACAAAAACAAATTATTCAGAATATGTCATTAGAATATGCTTATGTTGGGTACAGGTGAACATGTACATAAAAATCTAAGTGGCGATGTCGATATTTGGCACAGATCTCTTCACAGTTGATGCATATATGTGAAATTAGAAACCAAATCATGTTCATTTAAAGTCTGCTTTTTTGCTTCTTATAATTCAGTTGTGAAAATGGGATGACACTCAACAATGAGCTGCAATTACGTTTGATTCGTTAAAATGTCTCACTGTAGTAAAGTTCTCCAGATTTGTCTGTGATCGTTCAAGAACCTTTCAAAGTCAGGCCACTGGCCTTTTAGCTCACCCCGTAAACAGTCCCATTCATGGTACATCCGACTTCAAGAAACATTTCCACGGGATGTAAACAAATTACATGGTGCCGTCGCGTTTCTTATTACATTGATTCTCATATAAGACGACAGAAAGCAGGTGTACTGTAATCCATTTAAAAAGCATTCGTCAGAAGCGGATGAACAAAAGGACGGCGGTGCAACTGACGGTAAATTAGGAAGCGTAACTAAACAGTAACTGCATCAATATTGTACTTGCTGTAAAAAACAGTAATAATCTGTATTTGATAAAACAAAAAGGGTTTTATGTCCAAGGACCTTCGAATCTTAATCCACTTTCTTATAAATCCTGTTACTTGTTCGGGTACATCAAAGCATGTGCTGTTTATTTGACATGTTCACGAACAACTCTTTGATTGTAAACCACAGTGTAATGAAGAGAGAGCGTTAGACGTCGTCGTTTGTCACTGTTACCACAATATTTCAACAACTGCTCGTCCACTTCACCCAATACCTGTACCACAATCAGGTGTGAAATTATGCATATATGTGCGCTAAAAGATGTAATCTATATTTTAGAAAATATCTGGTAAATGATAGAATTATAATGATTTTTCATTACTGCATGTAATTCTATCTCCAAACTTAGATTACTTGGTTATTAAAAAATGAATAAAATAAACCTCTCGAAAAAGGAATGCCAATTTAACTAATATTTTACATATGTGCGAAAAGCGGAACTGAAAAAATCCGATTCTTGTATACACTTGCAGGAGCAGTTTCCTAGTTTGCACAGTCTCATTGTTAGGTAAAGTGGTCGACATTTAGTTGGAAGAACTGCTGACAGTGATTAGATGTTGTTTCTATAATGATCGATACTGACAACCCGAGAACTGTGATTTTGTATGTTTATTGTGCTGTCAATAAGTGTAGAAATAACTCATTGCACGAGTCATTAAGGCTGGCCGGTACGATTACTTGTGTCATCTTTAATGAACATGTCACATGAGTATCCTCTGAGTATTTCCCCATTGTCTACGTTCAGTCTATACACTCTTCATGCATGTAATGAATACAGATACACAAACAGATTCAATAGAACATAAGAAATATCTGTCAACATTCAGTTAACCGCTACAAAACAAAATATGTTGTGACAAATTGAAAACAAATGAGCAACACCTATATCAGTTAGTACAAATACGTGCCGTTTTAGTTATTCATGACAATCTTGCACATTTCTCAGGTGTATGTATGTTGTATGTATGAATGTTTACAGGATGCTGATGCCACTCGGCTTCTGTAGCAGATTGGATGATACTTCGGTCATAACTGATACTGCTCTATTCTCAAGTCAGTAAGCGTTCGAACTCTTTGAAAGAAGCAGTATGACTACATCATTATTTCCAGGGCCAGTGGCGTTCCCAACTTGTCATGGTTATTTCAGCATGGGGTCTTTCCCTTACAACACCAATATATGACGTAACTAACAGTCTGTCACCCTGAGTACGTTCAAGCATGTAGTCGTCACTCATTTTATGTACAAACTTTGACAACAAGTGAGGTCTACTTAGTACTTCACTCATGGTGGTCTGTGGTGCAACCTTTTTAGCATTTATGATACGGATATTTCAGTATACAGAAAGATTGCAATATGATACACGGAGAAGACTGATGTGGATCTGAATATACATGTGGACATATTTTAATATGTTGAAATCTATCATTTCCCGTTTTACCCTCGGATAAAACTTTATGATTTAGATAGATTTGTTAAAATGTCGTTTGTTTAACAACGGGGTTATGACATCAATGTTGACTTTAGCTGTAGAAGCTGACATGTACATGTTAACCCTCAGGCTAACGGAACCCTATGGATACGGGTTTAACTACATCACTGGATAATGGACCTTTAATCCTTTCTCTAAATGTGTACATAGGTAATTAGAAGTGTTGCATAGTGGTCAAAGTTCTATTGACGAGAAAGACACCGAGTGCAAGTGATATTTTATTCGGCTTATTACTTTTGGGGGGAATGGCCCGATAAAGAAATATTTATCTGAAACATTTAAGAATTTGGTAGCTAGGCATTTCACATAGCATCAAACGTCAGGCCAGTGTTTACGCTATCAATGCAAATCGTGTCTAAACACGTAGGCGGGACTTCTGTTCACAAGTAGCCAATAGCATCCACACAACACTTATACTGGCCGGACCTCCTGTAATTCCCGGCGGTACAATTTACCCAACAATAGAGTCGCTCTCTGGGAACAAATTGGAATTGTAAGATGTTTTCTTTGGGGATTATTACAGGGATATATACTCCCCGGACCAATCTTAAGGTATAGTCTCACTGGTGCTCGCTTACAGTATACAGACTTTACTGAAAATACAAAATGTTGTTTAATCCAACCACGTTTCAGCATGGAGGTGCTGTTACTGACCCATCAACGGCTATGACGATGGCATCGCCATATGCAACACAACTCCACCCTACTTCCCCCAAGTTTGGTGTACGTGAACCTGACGTCAGGCCTGAACTCTCTCCTATTGACACGAGGGATCCTCTTCAACAACAACATTCTCCAGACAACGACCACATCACTTTGCCATCGCCATCTTCCTCCTTGAGCTCCGACAACGATAGGGAGGAAGACACAAGTGTAGTCGCTGTCTCAGGAACGTCAACTCTGTCCCAGCAAACAAGACAGTTTTCCAACAAGAAACCTCCCTATTCCTATGTGGCTCTCATCACCATGGCCATCGAGAGTTCCACTACAGGCATGATGACTCTCAACGACATCTACAACTACATCATCAAGAGATTTCCCTACTACCAAGACAACCAACGGAGATGGCAGAACTCCATCAGACACAACCTCTCACTCAATGATTGTTTCGTCAAGGTTCCCCGACCTCCAGGGAAACCAGGCAAGGGTAATTTGTGGGCTCTGCATCCATCTTGTGGGGACATGTTCGGTAACGGCAGTTTCCTTCGTCGTTCCAAACGTTTCAAATCGGCACAAAAGCAACGTCGTGATGATTCTCCATTCCATCCTGCCAGTTCTTATGGACAGTTACTCGGATTGTATGGGGGTCCATCTCCTTACACAGGTTTCAGCCCCATCAGTCTCGGCTCCTTGTCACAAGGACTTACCCAGACACACCCTTACAGCACATCGAGCAAGCCTGATTCCAGTCCTTGGCTTATGGGATCTCCTACAGCCTACTCTCCATCAGCCAGCTACTACAACGCCAGCAGCATCAACAGCTCACTGACCGGCTCCCCTCTCTCCAGCTCTCCCACGGGAAGCTCGTCCCTGAGTGGTGCGTATATGCCTCAAGCTTCATCGTCCAGCTTTGAGAGGTCTATAAATCCTTATGATTCTCTGTACCAACGAATGCAGCATTCACATCCCAGTGCTACAAAGTCCAATCAACCTTTGGGAAACCAATACACTAACTTTATGTAACACTTGTGATATAGTATCAAAGTATACAATTACGCAAACCACAGTGCTGCTGAGAGTGTTCCAACTGGGAGTGGAAGCTCTGATTGTAAGAATGCAAACAATGCTTGGTTTCAAGGCACAATATGGATGTCTGTCTTGTCTAAATTACAGGTGGGTGGACGCTTGTAACCATGCTTTGTATTGTGCATGCATTCTTGCATATTAATTTAAATTTGAATAAAACTTGTGTGAATATGCTACATTTCTTTCTGTTGATATCACCATTGTCTGAAGGACAACTATGCCATTGAATACAAATGAATTTACATCATATCAACGATAAAACAACATAGCATAAGCGCAGACCACACCTTGATGTCGAGCTACAGGTGCTTAAGACATAGTAGTGCAAAATGAATATGGTGGTCAAGAGAATTTCACAGTGTGCGTAGGAAGCTCAAGATTTACTTTCCTTGGTTCAGCATTTCTAATAATAACGTCAGTGTTGGTTTAACAAGCCTGCCATTCCGGTTGCAAATGCGCTATGGTCAGCTTACATCAGCGTAAGACGTGGACCGGCGATACCAGTTTCAGTACGTTACACATCTAACCAGACCAGTAAAGACTCTTGTCCGCTTGAACACTGTCAGGTACCTACGACTCCTAGCTGTGGGTAAAACTGTATGGACATTAACTCTTCAGTCAAAGAACAGGAGGGGAGTATATCTATATACCACTCCAAAAGTAGGGGATATTGGATTTATAAGATTGATGAAGCTAAGGGGGAAACAGATGATGAAGAGAAATTAAGGGAAAATGTTTCATCTTTATTCATATATATTGCTTTTTCTCGTAGTCATTATCATTGGCTTGTGGCATGCTCGCAAAATGACATATACCATACGTTTTCGTACTGTATAATTTTGGTTAATCGGGACATCCAGCCCATGTCACCCCATGGAAAGATCAACTTAGAATTTTACCAGCGAGTATTTAAATGGAGTCTACAAAGCATCAATGAAACTGTAAGTTTGTTGTTGCTAAAGCAACAATTCTCTAGGCGTTAGAATGTTTTGTTTGGTTTCCTTGGCTTTGGAATGATATACGGTAGGACAATGGAGATAAATTACGGTTACGGTTCCTATCGTCTTCTTAAAAATATAGGTTGAACATTATGTTGAAATTATTCTGCCCCGATCAGATCGGAGTATCTTGAGTAAATTCCGTTGTGGCACTTTGCCGTTATAAGTAGAAGTGGGACGATATTCTCGTCCGACGTCTTCTCTTCATGAAAGGGTTTGTACTCGCTGAAGTAGCAAAGCTGTTGAGGACGAATTAAATTTACTGATTAACTGTAATTATTATTCAGATCTGTGATATGATCTTTGCAAAGAAGTAGCTAATGTTCATTCTGCATTCACATCTATGTCAGCGGTAGGTGCCAACTGGTACTTCTTCTTACAAATAACCATTTGGACAAGCTCCATTTGCGCACTCATACGTACTATGTTGGCGCCGGAATATTTCCGTGGAATAGTTTATCAATGTATATTAATAATAATGTCAACATATTTGCTGTTTATGTAATTTATGATTAACATCTACATTAAGGATAAAGGATATCACTAACTTACATACACTCACTTTCTTACGCTAAAAGCGTAAGAAAGTGAGTGTATGTAAGTTAGTGTCTTTTTGTAGGCTCGTGCGCTTGCGTGTGTGTGTGTGTGTGTGTGTGTGTGCGTGCGCGCTTGTGTGTGTCAAGGTCCATGCGGTTGTGTTTGTGTAAATGTTTGGACTTGCATGGGTGTGATTTTATTACCATTGTTTATATACAGCTGTGAGATCTGTGTCTCATAGACCGCATGCTGCTTTTAAATTCCTTTAAGAATGCAATTTCTTATTTTAGTGAATTGCAGTTTGTGACACATTAATAAACTATATTTCTTCTTTTCACAGATATCCCGAACACCCTTGAGGGCAAAAAAAGCTTGTCATTCAACTTTGAATTATGTTAATACGAATGCTTTATTTGAATGTTTCTATGCGTATGTTAGAGGACTGGTGTATCTCCATGTAATCTGACCCCTAAATACCGTGTACATGGGTACACAACCAATGCCTAAGTCAAATTTAGACCTTTTAGAAGACCTAATTGAACAGTTCCTAACAGTTTAGTGGAAGCCACGATATCGATACCGCTGGAATATTCGTGGTTGTGGTGTGAAACAACGAGTTCATAAAAGAGGGTAAATGTTTATTTAAGTGTCAGGTAAAATCACAATCATAACAATACAATTAATAAGAGAATACAAAAAACACACCATCATGCACATTCCAGAATGAAAACATATTATAAAACCAAAAAAGTTAAAAGTGCAATCGCAACTACTCCGATCAGCCACACTGACGCACGCATGCACACTCGCACGCAGTCACGCAATTCTCCATATCGTCCTCATACAGTTGTAGTTTCTGTGCAAACAAGTTCCTCAATTATTTAAGTTCCTCCTAAATATTTAAGTGTCACATGATATACATTACTAAAAGTGTCACACAGAAAAAAATAGTTAAAATGTATAATATCATCCGACCACATGACTTACGAGACACTATCACCGAGAAAATCGTAGATAACACTAAACCACGTGTATGCATATGCTGCAGTGAAGTATTGTGCTCCTGCAGACATTATGACAGATAGTAATACAGGAGTTATATCAGACTTGTCGTCATTCATCACACACCTATGAAAACATGCTCAGCATGCCTCGTGCACTGTCAATCCTCAATTTGAAATTATCAACGGAGATACAGAAGATTAGTGGTCTTAAGACTGCCACTTGTGTTAAGACGCCGAAACAACATGTGAAGGAATCTTTCCTTGCAAGACACTCTGTATCAGCCTAGGAACGTGCAAGTCCTCATTTGTATGGCTGAAGGTTGTTTATGTAATTAAATGTAAATCAAGTTTACGCGATTCAAATTAAGCCAGCTGTGAAATTGGCTTATAGTATTTGCCGCATACAAGAATGACGTTCTTGACGCCATCTTACTCGCTTGAATCGAGACCAGTGACGACCATCTATATTTACATAGGCCAGTGTCGATATTCCACGCGGTAAACGAATGTTAGTTGGACAGAGAAAGCAAGGTATAATTGGATCAATATTGTGCCTACTCCTAACAACAGTGATAATCTGTATTTGATAAAACAATAGAAATTATCTAAGTCGTCCGCAATTTTAATCCTAATCCAGTTTTGATTTAACCGTGCTTCTTGTGCGGTCACATGAAAGATCTGACATTAACGGGTGACCCTGTTACCACTCAATGGGACATGTAGGTCTGGTAATGATGTGCCCGGCCCCTACATAACAGCAAGATCAAGCGCCTGCGACCAGCACTTTTCACTCAACAAACTAGGCATATTAGCAATATTTTGCAAAACAATAATGTCTCATCTCAGTACCACGCACGAGTGTAACATTGCGTATTATCTGGTTTAATGTATCATGCTTGTATGTAAGTTTTACATAATGATGTGACCTTGTATCGCTAATGTCACAGGACGCGGTCAGAGTGTAAATAAGGTTCAGTTCAGTTCAGACAGACGAACCATGTTGGGAGCTTATTCAAAACTGTGAAATACAGCCTGTTCCCAAGAAATGCTACAGAGCGACTGTTGAAGCTCAAACGTTATCTTCTAGAAAAAGGAAGACAAGCCTTCCCACACGAACACTACTGACTGAAAGTGCCATTGCTATCCCTGTTTCTTAGTGCCACACAAGATGTAGTTGCTGGCATAGTTGTTGTGACTGTGATGATCGAATACTTCAAGGTGTGATGTTGATACGTTGTGATGTCAATAAGTGTTGAGACAACCCATTAGCAGGTTCACAACTCTCCCCCCGTACAATTGCTCGTGTCATAATTATCGATGGGAGTTGCACCTTGTTGGAGCGCTAGTGCAAAACAATAAAATGCCATTGTCCAACCTGATGCCATCCACAACAGCCGCAGAGATATCATGTGTAACATAGGGAAGCGCAACAAATAGCATCCGCTTAGATATGATGTATAACATAACGATACACAATCAAAAACAGTGAATGACGATGTGTGGTGTACAGCACACCTACACCTTGATAACATCATAAATTGATAGGCGCTATTTTTAGAATGACTAGTTTCACAATGTCACAATATACTGACTTTCATTGTTTGATGTTTGTGAACTATTAAGGAATACCAAATTAGCCTCGCCTGAAATGAACATGTACGTCATTGCTGAGAAAAATAGGAAGTCATCAGTAATTAGATATGGGAAAATATTTTAACAGGTGAACATACTTGAAGACGCATAATGTTAATGGTTCAGCTAGGTATTAAACAGTGAACTGTGCCCTCATGAATGTTGTTCCCTACAGATAATTGTAATGTATTATAAAGAACGCCCCCCGTCGTTTATTTCCTCCATAGTCTACAGGAGAAATCAATATTATTTTTCAAACCCTGACCAACTTCATTTTTGTCTGCTAGGTCTTGTGGGAGGTTTCTCATTGCTCAATACTTCAGATGAGCAGTTTCTACATAGATACGTGTCTCTGGTAACTTGAACTGTTTCTTATTTGGGACATTTTTGGTCTGTGATGATTCGTCGGGTATGATGCATGATAGCAGCACGTGGTGCTTCTCGCGATTATCAGTACTGACAACATGAGAACATGCAATCAAATGTTAGTATATTTTAAACAGCCCCACAGTCTATTTGCAGTGAAACCGCACCACTGAATTTCACTTTATACAAAATTGTAAATCGAATAAATTGAAATTAAGACTGAGAATCCTCATAATTTTACCTTGCCAATTTAAACTTTGCCAATCTCACAACTTTATATAGCCTAGGATAAAAATTGTTTAACAAAGGATGATAGATTCAAATAATTATCATGTGTTTGCATTGCACGAGGGTAAACACAGAGTAGGTACTGTGAAACAGATCCCCTCGCGGTACCAGTCCTTGTTGTTTCATTTAACGTGCATGAGCGTATGTATATATAATACCCAATTCAGATATATATTTTCATTGTTTATGCTTATTTAGCACAACATTTATCGTTTTATGCAATAATATTTTATCTTTGTGAACATTTTACAGAACGTTTTTTCTCTCATAACTCCTTATAGGAGTGGCAAGACTTATTGTTTTTTGTACTGCATCGATGTTATGTTGAGGTGAGTTTGATAAACAATTTGTCTGCTGAAAATGTTATATGACGTCATTAAATCTCACCAGTTCTATACATTCAGTCTGTACACGTTAGATCACAGACATCAAAAACCTGGGTAATCTTAGATGTTGGCCAATGACAAGACAAAAGAATTAAGGAAAATAATTCTGTATAATATTTCGTTATTCATCCTCAAACGGTTGGCAAGTAAAACTGAGTGACATTAGCATCCACCGTATGACTGTGTGACTTATATTGTGCCATGGCTCGCTTGTGTCGATTTGTACTCCTGACTACCGCATATCTGTATAAACACCTATATCGTAAACTGATACGATAATATCAAATAAATAGCATGCCGAAATATTTCAGACCTTGACATACCGACTGATAAATCTGCACATTTATTGAATAGACTAAGAAAACGTTAAGAAGAAGCTCAAAACTTATTGAAGGGATTGGAAATATTACAACGATTTATTTTACTTTTTACTCCAAAGTATGAAATGTTCGTTTTAATTTTTTTTACATTTTATTTTATGTCACTAGGAAATTAAATTACTAATAAAATTGTTCGGACTTCATTGTTTTGGTAAACTAAATTTACAGATTTTTCTCTTCATCGCCTAAGCAAAATAGCCTCATTTATTCTACACATTGACTACAAAATACACACGTTCGTGAAAACTACCTGCAAAAACAACACGGTTAAAACAATACACTGGTGACTGGTTGCAGATGCACGAACAAAGAGGCGTGGTTACTTGACGATCTGCGGACAAGGAGGCGGGGTTAATGTGTTGCAGTAGTCAATAGTACTTCGCAAAGTACACTACTGGTCAAACTAGCCACACCCCTCTCGGGTCATTGTTGATTTGGTCCAATCAGTGTGCATGTACATTAAGAATAACTACCCAGTTTTGTACTTGGAGAAATTTACGTTTGCAATTAGTTGTTTTCTTTGGGGATTATTACAGGGATATATACTCCCCGGACCAATCTTAAGGTATAGTCTCACTGGTGCTCGCTTACAGTATACAGACTTTACTGAAAATACAAAATGTTGTTTAATCCAACCACGTTTCAGTATGGAGGTGCTGTTACTGACCCATCAACGGCTATGACGATGGCATCGCCATATGCAACACAACTCCACCCTACTTCCTCCAAGTTTGGTGTACGTGAACCTGACGTCAGGCCTGAACTCTCTCCTATTGACACGAGGGATCCTCTTCAACAACAACATTCTCCAGACAACGACCACATCACTTTGCCATCGCCATCTTCCTCCTTGAGCTCCGACAACGATAGGGAGGAAGACACAAGTGTAGTCGCTGTCTCAGGAACGTCAACTCTGTCCCAGCAAACAAGACAGTTTTCCAACAAGAAACCTCCCTATTCCTATGTGGCTCTCATCACCATGGCCATCGAGAGTTCCACTACAGGCATGATGACTCTCAACGACATCTACAACTACATCATCAAGAGATTTCCCTACTACCAAGACAACCAACGGAGATGGCAGAACTCCATCAGACACAACCTCTCACTCAATGATTGTTTCGTCAAGGTTCCCCGACCTCCAGGGAAACCAGGCAAGGGTAACCTGTGGGCTCTGCATCCATCTTGTGGGGACATGTTCGGTAACGGCAGTTTCCTTCGTCGTTCTAAACGTTTCAAATCGGCACAAAAGCAACGTCGTGATGATTCTCCATTCCATTCTGCCAGTTCTTATGGACAGTTACTCGGATTGTATGGGGGTCCATCTCCTTACACAGGTTTCAGCCCCATCAGTCTCGGCTCCTTGTCACAAGGACTTACCCAGACACACCCTTACAGCACATCGAGCAAGCCTGATTCCAGTCCTTGGCTTATGGGATCTCCTACAGCCTACTCTCCATCAGCCAGCTACTACAACGCCAGCAGCATCAACAGCTCACTGACCGGCTCCCCTCTCTCCAGCTCTCCCACGGGAAGCTCGTCCCTGAGTGGTGCGTATATGCCTCAAGCTTCATCGTCCAGCTTTGAGAGGTCTATAAATCCTTATGATTCTCTGTACCAACGAATGCAGCATTCACATCCCAGTGCTACAAAGTCCAATCAACCTTTGGGAAACCAATACACTAACTTTATGTAACACTTGTGATATAGTATCAAAGTATACAATTACGCAAACCACAGTGCTGCTGAGAGTGTTCCAACTGGGAGTGGAAGCTCTGATTGTAAGAATGCAAACAATGCTTGGTTTCAAGGCACAATATGGATGTCTGTCTTGTCTAAATTACAGGTGGGTGGACGCTTGTAACCATGCTTTGTATTGTGCATGCATTCTTGCATATTAATTTAAATTTGAATAAAACTTGTGTGAATATGCTACATTTCTTTCTGTTGATATCACCATTGTCTGAAGGACAACTATGCCATTGAATACAAATGAATTTACATCATATCAACGATAAAACAACATAGCATAAGCGCAGACCACACCTTGATGTCGAGCTACAGGTGCTTAAGACATAGTAGTGCAAAATGAATATGGTGGTCAAGAGAATTTCACAGTGTGCGTAGGAAGCTCAAGATTTACTTTCCTTGGTTCAGCATTTCTAATAATAACGTCAGTGTTGGTTTAACAAGCCTGCCATTCCGGTTGCAAATGCGCTATGGTCAGCTTACATCAGCGTAAGACGTGGACCGGCGATACCAGTTTCAGTACGTTACACATCTAACCAGACCAGTAAAGACTCTTGTCCGCTTGAACACTGTCAGGTACCTACGACTCCTAGCTGTGGGTAAAACTGTATGGACATTAACTCTTCAGTCAAAGAACAGGAGGGGAGTATATCTATATACCACTCCAAAAGTAGGGGATATTGGATTTATAAGATTGATGAAGCTAAGGGGGAAACAGATGATGAAGAGAAATTAAGGGAAAATGTTTCATCTTTATTCATATATATTGCTTTTTCTCGTAGTCATTATCATTGGCTTGTGGCATGCTCGCAAAATGACATATACCATACGTTTTCGTACTGTATAATTTTGGTTAATCGGGACATCCAGCCCATGTCACCCCATGGATAGATCAACTTAGAATTTTACCAGCGAGTATTTAAATGGAGTCTACAAAGCATCAATGAAACTGTAAGATTGTTGTTGCTAAAGCAACAATTCTCTAGGCGTTAGAATGTTTTGTTTGGTTTCCTTGGCTTTGGAATGATATACGGTAGAACAATGGAGATAAATTACGGTTACGGTTCCTATCGTCTTCTTAAAAATATAGGTTGAACATTATGTTGAAATTATTCTGCCCCGATCAGATCGGAGTATCTTGAGTAAATTCCGTTGTGGCACTCTGCCGTTACAAGTAGAAGTGGGACGATATTCTCGTCCGACGTCTTCTCTTCATGAAAGGGTTTGTACTCGCTGAAGTAGCAAAGCTGTTGAGGACGAATTAAATTTACTGATTAACTGTAATTATTATTCAGATCTGTGATATGATCTTTGCAAAGAAGTAACTAATGTTCATTCTGCATTCACATCTATGTCAGCGGTAGGTGCAAACTGGTACTTCTTCTTACAAATAACCATTTGGACAAGCTCCATTTGCGCACTCATACGTACTATGTTGGCGCCGGAATATTTCCGTGGAATAGTTTATCAATGTATATTAATAATAATGTCAACATATTTGCTGTTTATGTAATTTATGATTTTTTAGCGTAAGAAAGTGAGTGTATGTAAGTTAGTGTCTTTTTGTAAGCTCGTGCGCTTGCGTGTGTGTGTGTGTGTGTGTGTGTGCGTGCGTGCTTGTGTGTGTCAAGGTCCATGCGGTTGTGTTTGTGTAAATGTTTGGACTTGCATGGGTGTGATTTTATTACCATTGTTTATATACAGCTGTGAGATCTGTGTCTCATAGACCGCATACTGCTTTTAAATTCCTTTAAGAATGCAATTTCTTATTTTAGTGAATTGCAGTTTGTGACACCTTAATAAACTATATTTCTTCTTTTCACAGATATCCCGAACACCCTTGAGGGCAAAAAAAGCTTGTCATTCAACTTTGATTTATGTTAATACGAATGCTTTATTTGAATGTTTCTATGCGTATGTTAGAGGACTGGTGTATCTCCATGTAATCTGACCCCTAAATACTGTGTACATGGATACACATCCAATGCCTAAGTCAAATTTAGACCTTTTAGAAGACCTAACTGAACAGTTCCTAACAGTTTAGTGGAAGCCACGATGTCGATACCGCTGGAATATTCGTGGTTGTGGTGTGAAACAACGAGTTCATAAAAGAGGGTAAATGTTTATTTAAGTGTCAGGTAAAATCACAATCATAACAATACAATTAATAAGAGAATACAAAAAACACACCATCATGCACATTCCAGAATGAAAACATATTATAAAACCAAAAAAGTTAAAAGCGCAATCGCAACTACTCCGATCAGCCACACTGACGCACGCATGCACACTCGCACGCAGTCACGCAATTCTCCATATCGTCCTCATACAGTTGTAGTTTCTGTGCAAACAAGTTCCTCAATTATTTAAGTTCCTCCTGATTATTTAAGTGTCACATGATATACATTACTAAAAGTGTCACACAGAAAAAAATAGTTAAAATGTATAATATCATCCGACCACATGACTTACGAGACACTATCACCGAGAAAATCGTAGATAACACTAAACCACGTGTATGCATATGCTGCAGTGAAGTATTGTGCTCCTGCAGACATTATGACATATAGTAATACAGGAGTTATATCAGACTTGTCGTCATTCATCACACACCTATGAAAACATGCTCAGCATGCCTCGTGCACTGTCAATCCTCAATTTGAAATTATCAACGGAGATACAGAAGATTAGTGGTCTTAAGACTGCCACTTGTGTTAAGACGCCGAAACAACATGTGAAGGAATCTTTCCTTGCAAGACACTCTGTATCAGCCTAGGAACGTGCAAGTCCTCATTTGTATGGCTGAAGGTTGTTTATGTAATTAAATGTAAATCAAGTTTACGCGATTCAAATTAAGCCAGCTGTGAAATTGGCTTATAGTATTTGCCGCATACAAGAATGACGTTCTTGACGCCATCTTACTCGCTTGAATCGAGACCAGTGACGACCATCTATATTTACATAGGCCAGTGTCGATATTCCACGCGGTAAACGAATGTTAGTTGGACAGAGAAAGCAAGGTATAATTGGATCAATGTTGTGCCTACTCCTAACAACAGTGATAATCTGTATTTGATAAAACAATAGAAATTCTCTAACTCGTCCGCAATTTTAATCCTAATCCAGTTTTGATTTAACCGTGCTTCTTGTGCGGTCACATGAAAGGTCTGGCATTAACGGGTGACCCTGTTACCACTCAATGGGACATGTAGGTCTGGTAATGATGTGCCTGGCCCCTACATAACAGCAAGATCAAGCGCCTGCGACCAGCACTTTTCACTCAACAAACTAGGCATATTAGCAATATTTTGCAAAATAATAATGTCTCATCTCAGTACCACGCACGAGTGTAACATTGCGTATTATCTGGTTTAATGTATCATGCTTGTATTTAAGTTTTACATAATGATGTGACCTTGTATCGCTAATGTCACAGGACGCGGTCAGAGTGTAAATAAGGTTCAGTTCAGTTCAGACAGACGAACCATGTTGGGAGCTTATTCAAAACTGTGAAATACAGCCTGTTCCCAAGAAATGCTACAGAGCGACTGTTGAAGCTCAAACGTTATCTTCTAGAAAAAGGAAGACAAGCCTTCCCACATGAACACTAGTGACTGAAAGTGCCATTGCTATCCCTGTTTCTTAGTGCCACACAAGATGTAGTTGCTGGCATAGTTGTTGTGACTGTGATGATCGAATACTTCAAGGTGTGATGTTGATACGTTGTGATGTCAATAAGTGTTGAGACAACCCATTAGCAGGTTCACAACTCTCCCCCGCACAATTGCTCGTGTCATAATTATCGATGGGAGTTGCACCTTGTTGGAGCGCTAGTGCAAAACAATAAAATGCCATTGTCCAACCTGATGCCATCCACAACAGCCGCAGAGATATCATGTGTAACATAGGGAAGCGCAACAAATAGCATCCGCTTAGATATGATGTATAACATAACGATACACAATCAAAAACAGTGAATGACGATGTGTGGTGTACAGCACACCTACACCTTGATAACATCATAAATTGATAGGCGCTATTTTTAGAATGACTAGTTTCACAATGTCACAATATACTGACTTTCATTGTTTGATGTTTGTGAACTATTAAGGAATACCAAATTAGCCTCGCCTGAAATGAACATGTACGTCATTGCTGAGAAAAATAGGAAGTCATCAGTAATTAGATATGGGAAAATATTTTAACAGGTGAACATACTTGAAGACGCATAATGTTAATGGTTCAGCTAGGTATTAAACAGTGAACTGTGCCCTCATGAATGTTGTTCCCTACAGATAATTGTAATGTATTATAAAGAACGCCCCCCGTCGTTTATTTCCTCCATAGTCTACAGGAGAAATCAATATTATTTTTCAAACCCTGACCAACTTCATTTTTGTCTGCTAGGTCTTGTGGGAGGTTTCTCATTGCTCAATACTTCAGATGAGCAGTTTCTACATAGATACGTGTCTCTGGTAACTTGAACTGTTTCTTATTTGGGACATTTTTGGTCTGTGATGATTCGTCGGGTATGATGCATGATAGCAGCACGTGGTGCTTCTCGCGATTATCAGTACTGACAACATGAGAACATGCAATCAAATGTTAGTATATTTTAAACAGCCCCACAGTCTATTTGCAGTGAAACCGCACCACTGAATTTCACTTTATACAAAATTGTAAATCGAATAAATTGAAATTAAGACTGAGAATCCTCATAATTTTACCTTGCCAATTTAAACTTTGCCAATCTCACAACTTTATATAGCCTAGGATAAAAATTGTTTAACAAAGGATGATAGATTCAAATAATTATCATGTGTTTGCATTGCACGAGGGTAAACACAGAGTAGGTACTGTGAAACAGATCCCCTCGCGGTACCAGCCCTTGTTGTTTCATTTAACGTGCATGAGCGTATGTATATATAATACCCAATTCAGATATATATTTTCATTGTTTATGCTTATTTAGCACAACATTTATCGTTTTATGCAATAATATTTTATCTTTGTGAACATTTTACAGAACGTTTTTTCTCTCATAACTCCTTATAGGAGTGACAAGACTTATTGTTTTTTGTACTGCATCGATGTTATGTTGAGGTGAGTTTGATAAACAATTTGTCTGCTGAAAATGTTATATGACGTCATTAAATCTCACCAGTTCTATACATTCAGTCTGTACACGTTAGATCACAGACATCAAAAACCTGGGTAATCTTAGATGTTGGCCAATGACAAGACAAAAGAATCAAGGAAAATAATTCTGTATAATATTTCGTTATTCATCCTCAAACGGTTGGCAAGTAAAATTGAGTGACATTAGCATCCACCGTATGACTATGTGACTTATATTGTGCCATGGCTCGCTTGTGTCGATTTGTACTCCTGACTACCGCATATCTGTATAAACACCTATATCGTAAACTGATACGATAATATCAAATAAATAGCATGCCGAAATATTTCAGACCTTGACATACCGGCTGATAAATCTGCACATTTATTGAATAGACTAAGAAAACGTTAAGAAGAAGTTCAAAACTTATTGAAGGGATTGGAAATATTACAACGATTTATTTTACTTTTTACTCCAAAGTATGAAATGTTCGTTTTAATTTTTTTTTACATTTTATTTTATGTCACTTGGAAATTAAATTACATGTACTAATAAAATTGTTCGGACTTCATTGTTTTGGTAAACTAAATTTACAGATTTTTCTCTTCATCGCCTAAGCAAAATAGCCTCATTTATTCTACACATTGACTACAAAATACACACGTTCGTGAAAGCTACCTGCAAAAACAACACGGTTAAAACAATACACTGGTGACTGGTTGCAGATGCACGAACAAAGAGGCGTGGTTACTTGACGATCTGCGGACAAGGAGGCGGGGTTAATGTGTTGCAGTAGTCAATAGTACTTCGCAAAGTACACTACTGGTCAAACTAGCCACACCCCTCTCGGGTCATTGTTGATTTGGTCCAATCAGTGTGCATGTACATTAAGAATAACTACCCAGTTTTGTACTTGGAGAAATTTACGTTTGCAATTAGTTGTTTTCTTTGGGGATTATTACAGGGATATATACTCCCCGGACCAATCTTAAGGTATAGTCTCACTGGTGCTCGCTTACAGTATACAGACTTTACTGAAAATACAAAATGTTGTTTAATCCAACCACGTTTCAGTATGGAGGTGCTGTTACTGACCCATCAACGGCTATGACGATGGCATCGCCATATGCAACACAACTCCACCCTACTTCCTCCAAGTTTGGTGTACGTGAACCTGACGTCAGGCCTGAACACTCTCCTATTGACACGAGGGATCCTCTTCAACAACAACATTCTCCAGACAACGACCACATCACTTTGCCATCGCCACCTTCCTCCTTGAACTCCGACAACGATAGGGAGGAAGACACAAGTGTAGTCGCTGTCTCAGGAACGTCAACTCTGTCCCAGCAAACAAGACAGTTTTCCAACAAGAAACCTCCCTATTCCTATGTGGCTCTCATCACCATGGCCATCGAGAGTTCCACTACAGGCATGATGACTCTCAACGACATCTACAACTACATCATCAAGAGATTTCCCTACTACCAAGACAACCAACGGAGATGGCAGAACTCCATCAGACACAACCTCTCACTCAATGATTGTTTCGTCAAGGTTCCCCGACCTCCAGGGAAACCAGGCAAGGGTAACCTGTGGGCCCTGCATCCATCTTGCATGTCTCTCAAGCATGTCTACATGAACGCTCCAACATGTCTGAATGTAACGTTCTAGCATGTGGAAATGAACGTTCCAGCCTGTCCATATGTAACTTTCCAACATGTCTGCATGAATGCTCAAGCATGTCTATATGTAGCGTTCCAGTATGTCTACCTGAAACGTTCCGGCATGACTACATGTCAGACTGTAGCATGCCTGCATGCCATTTCAGTATATGTACATGTAATGTTAAAGCATGTCTACATGAACGTTCCATCATATCTACATTTAACATTCCAGCATGTGTAGATATAACGTTCCAGCATGTCTACATGCAAAATTCCAGAATGTCTACATGCACTGTTTCAGCATCTCTACATGGACGCTCAAGCATGATTACATGTACATCAAAGAATGTCTATATGAAAGCTGCGGCAACTCTACCTGTACATTCCTGTATATTTAAATGAATGCTAGAGCATGTCTACATGTAATGATCCAGAATGTACGTTCCAGCATGTCCATATGTACATTCCAGCATGTCTACATGAAACGTCCCCGCATGTCAAAATGAAAGTTACAGTATGTATACATGTAACTTTTCTAGAATGTGTACATGTGAGTTTGTAGCATGCCTACACGTACCTTCCAATATATCTACATGTATCGTTCCAGAATGCCTACATGTACCTTCCAGCATGCCTACATATTACTTTTTAAAAAGTCTACAAGTAATGATCAAACACGTCTACATATAAATTCCGGCATATCTACATGAAAGCTGCAGCAACTCTACCTGTACATTCCTGTATATTTAAATGAATGCTAGAGCATGTCTACATGTAATGATCCAGTATGTACGTTCCAGCATGTCTACATGTACATTCCAGTATGTCTTCATGAAATCTCCGGCATGTCTACATGTAATGATCCAGCATGCACATTAAAGCATGTCTGCATGTACATTCCAGCATGTCTCTATGTTACGATTCAGCATGTCTACAGGTAACGTTCCAGCCTGTCTACATCTAACGTTCCAGTGTGTCTACTTGAACGCTTCAGTATGTCTAGGTGTACATTCCAGCATGTCTACATGTACGTTCCAACATGTCTACATGTAACGTTCAAGTATACCTATATGTACTTTGAAGCATATCAACATGAATGTTCCAGCATGTCTACAAGTACATTCTAGAATGTCCATATGAACGCTCCAGTATGTGTACTTGTGTACTTTAGATATAATGTTCCAGCATGTCTACATGGATGTGCCATCATGTCTACTTGTAACACTTCACCATGTCTACATGTAACGTTCCAGCTTTTCTACATGTAATGATCCAGCATGTCTACATGTACGTTCCAGTGTGTCTACCTCTAACGTTCCAGCATGTCTATATGTACGGTCCAGCATGCTTACATAAATTATCCAGCATGTCTACATGTACATTCCAGCTTGTCTGCATGGACATTCCACCATGTCTACATGTAGCGTTCTAGTATGTCGACATGTTCCAGCATATCTACATAAATGTTCCAGAATGTATACATGAACGTTTCAGCTTGTCTACATATACATTCCAACATGTCTACATGTAACGTTCGAGCATGTCTACATGTACAGTCCAGCATGTCTATATGTCTCATTCGAGAATGGCTACATGTAACGTTCCAGCATGTCTACATGAACGCGCCAGTATGTCTACATGTAACGTTCCTGCATGTCCACATGTACCATTCGAGAATGTCTTCATGTAACGTTCCTGCATGTCTACATGAATGCTCAAGGAGGGGAAAGGAATATCTGCTTGACAGAAGAGGGAAAAGATGTTACCTCACCTCAACTGTAGTTCACACTATTTACATTTGTAGGAGTTAATAGTCAAGGACAAATAACTGAGTCATTAATTATGCACAAACACATCGTAACTGAATGTTATTTCTTCATAAAATGCAATGATCCACGGCTGAACACTACAGTATTTTTAGTAATATGTTTCACAAATATGCTAGCATCAAATCATTAGTCATCTGCTGGGATTCAGGAAATTAAATTTAGAATTCGAAAGCGGACTATTATGATATGTGTATTTCATAATTGTATATTATATCACCAAAATATACATTTCTCTCTGATGTGTCTTCCTCGAGTTTTGTCTACGCCGTGCTGAATAGTTCAGTTAAATATCTGCTCGTTATCATTATCATTATCTTTACCATTAAATCATCATAAATTTAGTCTACCTAATGATTGATCCATAACCTGTTTCAATGACGACGTGACACATGTTTACACTGGACTTTGCTCTTGGGGAATTCAAGAGCAACGTGGACATCATGGGTTTACGCTGGTCAGTTGTTGAGTATGGCTAATTATCACTACTTTGACCAGTCAGAGGACTCTTATATTTCAGTTTGGAAGATGCTGGTTAATGGATACAGTTTGACCAATCAAATGCCTATTCCATACATTTTATCTGAATGCCAACTTTGAAGCAAATCTCTAAATCGCGATCAAAGACAATACGCCTCATTCCCGTTGCAGTGAAACACCTGTCACTATAGGGCTCATAAGTAGGTCGCGGCACGTCGCGAGACTGGTGACTCTTTGTCAAGCCCCGAATTCTCGAAACGAACTTCAGTTTTTACTCAGTCTCAAACAGAGACAAATTGAAACAGTGGAATATTTAACTCAGATGCATTTTAAAATATATACGTCCAAACAACTTAGGAATTCAATTCGCCAAGCTCAATTGTCTACTATATTTGAGTTTAATACCTGTTTCAGTTCATGCGTTTTCTCAATTTAAGTTAAAACTCTAAAGTCAAAACTCAGACTTAAGCCTGTTCCGAGGAATTGGGGCCCGGTCTCAGAAGTCTTATTTGGTGGTTGCGCAATTTGGAAGCAGCAATATGTTTAATGAATATATGCTTTTCACAGGAAATCTGGAACAGGGTGTAAGCTGTACCCCGTCTCGCACATCGGAATTTGGCGTTCACAAAGAGAACCAGCACTGGAAAGAAAGTGCACATTTATAAGCTTGTAACTGTTTTGTAAAGATGGTGTTTACAATATATTTACAATTTTGGAAAGATGATGTTTACAAGACATTTAAATTTTGTAAATATTCACAAGGAGAGATAACTGGTGGGTGATGGTAAAACGGTTCACGAGGCCTCAAATTCACACCTAGTAAACCCCAAAGGCTAATTACAGTTTGCCCACATGACATAATTAAAGAGGTAATTGGGGCGTGAAACACGAGTGGGACAGATCACTGTTCAGTGGACAGGATCACTCTGTTAGGGGTAGGATACTGGATGCTGATGCTCTTACTACTGTGTTCGGTGAAGTGAAGATGCATGGGTGTTCCTTTCACTATGCACAAGCTGTTAAGGAAAGTTTGTGTTGTGATCACATAACACAAGGAAATATATGTTGCAAAACATCTTGTGGTCGATCCAACCGTTACTAATAAAACCAGTCATACAGATGGGATAGGTCACCTTTTAGTATATTTCACAATTATATTTGATTTTTACTGTTTCTTTTGACATCAACAATAATCATAATCCCATAAAATTATTGAGGCATGAAGTCCCATGCAGCCTAATGAACTGTACCCACCTAACTGAATATTTTTAGGTTTCGTGGGACTACACCTGTTGTACATGGGCTAGTTGCAGTTAACACGTACTGCTATATTTAACATAACTAAACAATAACCTTCAGGAATGGAACAACATGACAGACATGTGCACAGGACAAATAACTGGTTGGAAGGTTGGCATGGGAGGTTAGAGTAACTTGTTGGAAAGGCCCACCCCAACGCTTTCGAGATGATAAATTTCATTTTGATCTGGAGACGCAAATTAATAAACTGAACATGGTGCAATATAGTGCTGGCCAGACACTGCTCCCATCGAAAAAGAAATATCAAGACCTCCAGAGAGAACTGCCCACCCTGGAACATAGGGCATTATTGATGTGTTGTATTACTTCGGGTATCTCGTGGAACGAAACTTTCTTAAAATAATGTAATATATGTAATATGAATTGTGACTTTGTAGTGATATTGAGAAAGAAATTACTTAACAATAAGAAGTGAATGGAATGTAATGGAATATATGTTTCTAGTAATAATAGTGGTGGAATATTTGGCATATTGGTAGCTCATATAATGTTTTTTTTTATATCGTGATCAATAGTGGTAACAGCAAATACTAATCAGTTATTATCCACCTTGTGCCTCTTAAAACACAGGATGGCCTATGTTCAACTTGCAGCTCATGCAAAAACATTGCATTTACAAATTTGCGGAAAATATTTTACACATTATTATCAGAGATACATCAAAACAATCAAAAACACAAAATTTGAATGTTAACTTGCTTCGTGAAATTACACGCAACATGTCATTCTTCAGCGAAACCACAGCTTGGGGAATATATTCCACCCCATAGCCTGATTAAGACCTAGGACGGATGACATGTAATAAACCATTGATCATCGAATTAGCCGGGCTGTTGTTCTCACGTCGTGAATTCAATATACTAAACAGTTACTAAATGTAGGGATACTCTACATCTGTGTGTATTGAGCTCCCTGCTATAGATATGGTAGTCTTGAGTGTAAGATTTCTCAACAACCTTGCTGCTGAAGGAACGCATGGCATCATCAGGATTGCCTTATTGATTTTACAAATGATATACTTGCATTATCTGTAATATACTCACCTGAGCTGAATGTGCCCTCTTAAGAAATATGGCTGACAGACATTCTGAACGGCTTTATAGATGTAAAGTCTCAAATTCACGATAGCAAAAAGGTCTGGATGTTGGAGTGCAATGGTCAACTACATTTTCCCATCGGATGTTCATATATTTATTTATTTATATATTTATTTATTTAGGTATCAAAACATAAGCTTCTAGCTTGTTTACCAATACATTCGTCTTCGCGATTAAATATGTTTCAACCATTTATATACATATTACATCTAACTTCCCCTTCTAAATATTCCATACAAAGAGGTAACAAATTAATTGCAGCAATATGGAACATTTATGAGGATGTTACTGTTAAGTTAATTATTTTTGGTGTCTTGATGGTAAAATTGTGGATGCTCACCGAAGTCACCATAGACTAAAGACAAGAGACAACATCTTCAAGCAGAAAGGAAGGCCGTGACAGAGTATGCAAAAGCTTTTCCCCATCTTGTTGGACTTTAAAGTCAATTGTGTATGAAATGAACTATTATTGTGGACACTGATGATGTATGATTGTGTAGCACTTTATGAATTTCTTACATTTACGCAGTTACCAAATGCAAAGCATAGTGTACAGTTATTTATGTTATGTTTTATGTATGAATGATAAATTTACAATGTATGTACGCCGAACATAAACGAGCACACACGCACGCACTCTCTCTCTATCTCTCTCTCTAACACACACACACCATTTAAACATTCTGTAACATACGTCTTGTATAGGATTATACTAATCTTTTCATTTATTAATTCGTTTGAGTATTTGCTCCAATCCACACTTATTGACAACACAGCCAATCTACTGACACGTTTGTGAGCTTTCGTGAATACGCCAACTGCATAACACCGTTAATGTGCACCAACACAAATGGTCTTGTGACAGGTGTTACTCAGAGAACGTAGAGAGTTTGAGTGGTAATATGCACCCAGACGACATTAAGAGATGTGGTTTTATTTAGACTCATCATACATGGGAACGGAACTGGACCAACAGAATTGGAGACTTTATGACAAGGAATAATTTACCTTATATTTATAATCTTAACAGTGATATAGAGATTCTTTGTAGAGCTATACAAAAAATGTATTTGACGATTATGTACTGACGCGGAACAATCGGGGTAAATTCGACTTCACACAAAATGGAAGGAAAAAGTTGCGTATCTGAATATCTAAATCTGAATATTCTGCTGAGGAATATCTTAAATGCCTCGTGCCCACAGGAGTGCCGTTGCTAAGTTCCGGACCGGAGTGGCCCTACTTCAGATTGAGACCGGGACGCTATGAAAACATCCCACTGTGTGGAAGACGTTTTAATTGCCCTAATGAGATTGAAGAGCTCCACGCCCTACTAAACTGCCCACTGTATACGAGTGAAAGAGAGACTGCTTAATGACCGTCTGTCCTACCTTCAACATGTTATCTGACTGTGATAAATTTCATTATATATTATCAAGTCCAAGTGTGATGTTTGAAACGACCAGAACCTGTCACAACATTCTTTTTGAAAGAAGTATTTTGTACAATTAACTTTTACCTTTTCATATTGTATTGTATTGTATATATGCATTTTAATATTTATTGCAGACTTTTTTGTTTATTTTTTTGCGTGTATATTTTAGTGTCTCTCATAAATCTAATACAAGATTGGTCGTATATAATTTCATTTTGTCAAATTTTATGTTGAAATGAATTTTATTTGTATACGAGTGAGACGTTAATAAACATTTCTTCCTCATTGGGATAAAATCACCGGAATGAGCTTGTGTTGATGATCTGGAACAAAGGCAAGACGTCTGTTTAATGGCACAAATATTCGGTATATAGGTCAATGCAAGCCGCATACATTAATGAAGTATGTGAGACCTGTTTAATATACGTTTCTTATTCTCCTTTCTGTAATAACAAAATTCTGCTTCACAACCATTACGCCATGGCACGGGATCAGTTTTAACACATGTAATACAACCTGTTCAGTCAGTCAATGGGTCTGGTACATTCTTGTTTAGTTCATACTGTGGGTTACTTTTAATTACTTGAACAGTGAGAGGGGAGAAAT
Organism: Haliotis asinina; assembly: GCF_037392515.1. Lineage (NCBI taxonomy): Eukaryota > Metazoa > Mollusca > Gastropoda > Lepetellida > Haliotidae > Haliotis > Haliotis asinina. Next base: position 55,323,409 of record NC_090282.1, on the reverse strand, counting down.
GAAACATATTTCTGCTTTTGTGGATAGAACTAAAACATGTACATGCATTTTGAAATGCTTGCTTGCCAGCAGTAAAAAGAACATTCAATATAAATTCGTGACTCCTAGAACAAGGAGGATGCAGATGAGTGATTTCAGGATTGGTTCCTAGTTGGATATAGGACATTGGACATAGGACAGCGAAAGGAAAACACACTACACATGATCAACTTTCATCTCTCCGTGCACCAGATGCAGTTGCATTGATATAAAGCACAAACGGACAATACAAAATATAGCTTATTCCTGCACTTATCATGAGTAAATATGCCACATGCAAGATCCAATATGCATACCAACAGTAAGAACTCTTAAAGAAATAATGAAATAGTAAGTCTACAGGATGGGGATTCTTGAGAAATGGCAAAATTGAAAGAAGTAGTGGTAAAGTCCTTCCTAAATTAACCAAACTTTACAAGCCATGTAAACATCACCTTTACACACTTGTAAATGTTTGTAAATACGACATTAATATTTTGTAAATTTTTGTAAATCACCATTTTTTTTCTTGTGCAGGAACCGCTGTAGAAGTGGAAGTAGCTCCTCGCGAGATTTACAGGCCTCATTGTGCTTGATTGCTTTTCACAAAGTTCTTTGACTCATCCATCATGATAGCATCACGATATAATCTTGCGATGTGCAGGAATAGTTTGTCGTCAAGTGTTTCCTGGTTAATGCTACAGGTCGAAGTATAAGTTGTATGACCAAGCTTACAAAACAGCTTGGGACGTGCCAATCACCATCAAGTTCATATAGTCGCCACGTACAAGTGGAGAATGATATAACACTATACTTATGTCCTGGAAATTCCAATGGGGTTTAAAAACAAAACACTTTTCAAATCAGCTTGTAATTATAGCCAGCTTAAAATTGATTCAAAATATATTTTTCAAATCTAAATCAATATTGTGACCTTAATTGACACGGATAATTTCTAATCACCAAATCCAAAGAAACAAACATTGATAGTAAGGTTAAACCTGCTCACGAAGTAAAGGTAGCATGATGTACTTGTTAACTGTATATTCAAATGTTTGATACTTTAATATACGACATCCACCGCCATATAGCTTTAAGGTTACTGAGGGCAGCATCACACAAGAAACAAATAATATGCGGCAATGTGTTTTATCAAATGTAACTGATTTTTTTTAAAGAGCTTGTTAACCTGACGTTCAACTGAATAAAGCTGTAGATATTTATCGCAAGAAATATATGTGTGCATCCTACCTTTATTATCATATAACAGTCATACAATAGCACTGGTTAGCTATTTTGAGTTAACATTTCACACTTTGAGGCATTTTATAGCTGAATCTATAGTTCTTGCCATAGCTGTGAGATCATAGTGTCTACATATTTATGTGTATTGATAAACGTAGCAACTGTTTGAATATATATGCCACCCAAGTGTAAAGCTTTTACACCTGTTACCTGTCAGCAAGAGAGCTAGTCCTAACGTTTTCTGATGTACTGCTCACTGATGACAGCTGGCTTTCTCATCAGGCGGTTGGCACTTCGGTCTGACGTGAAACGTGTGGCTGAGCTGGTCAACAAAGAAGGGTGGAACCTATCCCTCGAACATCTCAATAAAGCCTTTGAGATGGTGGGCAGCTGAAGGAGCCGACGGCAGGATTATTTGTGAGCAAAAATATCTTAAGAGATCAAAGATCAGATTAAAGGTATACACACCTGATATTTTTCATAGTGCCAGTGTTATCATTAACAATAATAATATGTGCATTTCCATTGCGCCAAACTCCACTCACGAGGTGAATGCCTATAGCGCTAAAAAGCAGGCATATTATTACCATTTTCTGCTGGGCGAACAGAGGCAATTTTGAACAAACTCACTTGCCTAAGGCGAGACCACATGCGTCATGTGCTTCGTTGTGAGGCAGTCCTAGACATTCTCAGGCGTTAAGCTTCCGGCCACCCATATCAAAGTGACGTATCCGTTACGACGTTATATGCAACATTCTGGCAAGCACCTCACAAGAAATCATATTGGTATCAATAACCGACCACAACATCAATATCTGGTGTAAACACCTACAGTAACATCCCTGACTCAATTCCTTACTGACTCGATTAGATTAGATGCTCATCTGAATGTTATCCTGGACGAGCACAGTGAAACCGGTTTAAGTTCACGCGACAGCAAGAAGCCACTCGCGTGTGCATTCACGTCACTAATAATGAATTAACTTGACGTGACGTTAAAACCCCTGTTACACCTATCCTGATATGTATAATTCGTTTGTACAAACAATGACATACTATTTCACGAAGTCATCTGTTGACACTTTTGCATATCTAGGTTGTTTTGCCGTTTTCGAAGTCATCGACAACGAGACTTCTCAAGTTGGGTTAGGCGTGGTAGAGAAGATGCATTACCACCAGAGGATAGTCATGACGTTGGTGGGAACAGCAGTATCAAAACGTCAACGAAGAAACGTCTTAATACTTACTATTCACAATAACCTTTTTATGAAATTCTGATGTTGAGACCAAGAAAAAAGCAGTAGGATGTTTCCTCCTGCACTGAAAACTCGGCTTTGCATACTTCCATTAACTGATATATCCCTGAATGGTGTCGAGGAATACAATGCAAAGATACATACAGACAAGAGAACTACTTACTTCTACAGGTGCACCATTGCTAGAGCGGCGACTGTCTATGCAGTCTTAGATAAATGTTCTGATGACGTCATCTGTTATGGTGTTCTTCAGAAAACCAATGAGGGGTGGAAACTGGGACCAACGTACGCTGATAATGATGAAGTGGGATACGAAATTTTCAGAACGCTTTATGATGGAGACGTCATGGTTGTGTATCCATACGCAGGGAATCACGCGGCGATTGCCTTATATAGAGAAACTGGATTCACCTATGGACATACGTTTACTTTGCTGTACTCAAAGAACCCTCTGAAAATTCCAGTCGAAAAGGTATATTCAGAGGCTGGTGCTCCCTTTGAACCAATGAAGCTACATGTCCAAGATCACCCTTAGGTTTTGGAGATTGACAGTTATTGCGTAAAGGTATCCATTCGATGGGTGAAAAATGTATTTGCAGACTGCATCTATGCCCTGGATGAATGAAGTCTATTTACGAAATAATGGTCAAGAGCAGTTACATATCCAGGGGTAAGGACTGAAATCAAACACTCCACAATCTGATTGAACCCGTTTTTAATTTTAGGGCGTGGTCTAAAAACCTAATGCCGCCTGAATGCGCTTCCTTTCTCAAGACAATGCAGAGGCATACTCAAAATCAAAAGTATCATGTCAACTTAGTTTATTCCATCCCATTCTTCCTGCAGTGAAGTGCTAATCATAGGTGGTTACGTTCTCCTCTTGGAGGTACTCATTAACAAAACGAGTTATATGTGTTCGTCCATTGTGGCTGCGTTAAGATAGCGCAGCAGTTGAAGCGTTAGCTCGTCATGCCGACATCCGGATTCGTTTCCCGACATGAGGCCATTTCTGGTGTCCCCTGCAGTGATGTTGCTGGGACAGTGCTGAAAGCTGAGTAAAACCATGCTTACTCACTCTTCCATTGTGGTCAATAAAAGACAAAACGACGTCTATGTGGACGTGTAAATTTCACCACGTGTGCCTCCAGGATGTTGTCATCGTGGCAGTGCCAACCGTGTAAATCATAGATGTTCTGCCAACCACAGTGATCCAATCCTTCTCCATTACTGAGCTATTAGCCAAAAGTTCTTCTGTGTTATGTTAGCATCATTCCTTCTACCCTTCACTGCAACAGTCCGAGGTAAACTCTGAAACATCCGAATACACAACGTTTGTCCAACTATGACTGGTCCAACGCCGCCGTTCTTCTCACCAGCGACGTATCTGACGATGCGTCTGTCGTGAATCGTGAGACCAACCAGAAGATCTCATGAAGTATTCAGATGTGGGGTTGCACCGATTAGACTCTAAACTGGGTGCTACACGAACGTGATCGTCAGTGAGTCATGTGTTTTAATTTACCAACTGTGAAGAAGATGAGATACATGTATTACTTCAATGCCCTGTTTATAATGATCTTTTATTAACAATGTTTCCACTAAATGTAATGATAAGTGGCCTGATGGCAATCTACAAGATGGTGATGTTAAGTTTTGTCCTGGCCGGCCTTAATGTTGTACATGTAAGTGCCAAAACCTGCAAAGCCATTTAAATTTATGTAAGGATATTATATACCATAAAGTGCTTTTACCTGTGCATATTATTCATTTAATGTTGTTTTTTTTCAATTGTATTTTAGTAAATTTACTTTGTACATTTTTAGTCTCTCATAATTCCAAAAACGAATGTCTAATTATAATAACGTTTATGTAACACAGCGGACCATCTATTTGTCTGTCAAAATAGTTGAGGGAATGTCAAATGATAGTGTTGAAATGAAATTTGGAAATATTTCTTGTGGAAATGAATGTGATCGGCGGAATAGTTCATTATTTGGTGTTTGAAATCAGATGAAAATATTTATGAGCAAGGCTTATTTTTGTTTTAATATTTTTGACATTACAAGACGCAGGCGTTTAAAAATAAACGATGGTAAGTTATTGGCGTGCATGACTCAAGGTCGTCCTGACGCAAAATTGATACTAGCTTGGACACTAACCACCATGCCAATAGTCTACTCTATAGGTCGTATGACCATATTTACAAGATTGCTTATATACCCTTATCGGTGCATTCATTTCAGATTAGAAGTAAATGTTACCAAATATAAATTTCAGATATTTATTTCATCGTTGTTGTTTCTTTTTTCAAATATGCACATTCAGGGGATGGGGTTTGATTAATGCTGGTATGTATATAAGATAAATTACATGAAGAAAGGTGACAAAGTGAATCTGTATCTGAAGGTTACATGACCCATGAACGTGATATCTGAGAAACCTTTAACCTTTTTTCTGCTGGATTCGGCAACTCATGCTTAATACAGACACGTTTCAATGACACACGCGTCCTTTACATGTTAGTCAGTCGATATGTTCCAACAAGTCGCTATGAACTTTTACTCCAAGGATATTCCGAATGATAACGAATGGTGGTGCTACCAAATGCATTCAATCCCTTTTTGTCTCTAATCTATAGGATCTGAATGAAATCTGCAGGCCCAGTTTGTTTCAGTCAACCCAATAAAACAAAATAAACTACATTGTGCCTTGCTCCACACTGTTTCCATGAAATTAATAAACGAACACTATGGGGCAACCAGAAATTTGTATTTTTAGTCAAGACTGGTTTTGTCATTCCTCTGCGTATAGCGCTGAAATACCAGAAAGTAGAACTGTTAGGTACCGGAACGTGATGATTCATTGATGGTTCAGCACCCATGAACGGCCACCTCCTCGTGGTGGGTGCTTGGTAACGCTGAGAGCCGTTCACCCCCGTTGTGGACCCAGGGGCATATTTGGTCCACCAACCCGTTTGTCGTGGGTTGCGGCCCTGTGTCGGTGGAGGAAGGGAACCTACTGAGGGCAATAGGGGCCTGCAACTGTGTTCCTGTTGTTCTACACACCACTTTGGCCCTGACTTCGCCTAGATGGTGGTCGAATGGGTCCGCTTCGACCAATCGGCAGGACACACCAAGCCCTGTGCGTGGATTATTCATGTAATTGCACACATTTGACTTTGTGGACCGATGGCCTTTGTAGAGAAATAAAGTTTGATTGTTTGATTGACTTTGTATTGTTTCAATTTTGGCCTTGGCTTTTCACTTACATAACACGTTTGGATTTGAAATGATGTTATGAACTTTGCCTAGAGTCTAATGCCCAGAAGGCGGTGGCTCAAGGGCCAATCTGATGGATCGATTAATTTTCTATTAATCTTCTGCTGGAGTATACGATTTCAGTATTCTTGGTGCTGATAGTCGGAGACAATCTGGTGTATAGGATTGTCCATTCGACACTCGGTGGAGGGGAGCTGGGATGGTGAACTTTCCATTATCAACCATTGCTCAACATAAAAAACATAAACGAGCACTAGATGAGTGTGTGTCCTCTGATGAGGACAGCACCACAAACAGGTATCCAAATACATGGAGTAGATTCTACTGACGGTGAACCGCCCAAACTAAATCCATTTGCGACATCAAAAGCAATTTATTGACTTGTTGATGATGTTAGCTGTTAGAACAATTAGATCAGGGTTTCTCCTCATAGAGTGTAAAATGGCAAAACCATCTGTTACCCTCATTGCCACAAAACAGCTCACCAATACTGAAGTTTCAGTTTCTCCGCACAAGTCTCTGAACAGTAGCAAAAGAGATCGCTGGTTTGCCCACATGAGTTTAAAGAAAATAGTCACTGAACTGCAAAATCAAGGCGTCACTCGTGTTAAACGATTCACGTTTAAGAAAAATGGAGAAACTTTAAATACCAAAACATACTTAATTTCTTTTTCACAACCCCAACACCCAGAGTACATAAAAGCTGGATATTGGAACATCGAAGTGGAACAGTATATTCCAAACCCACTTCGTTGTTACGAGTGTCAAAAGTTTGATCACGGTGCCCAATCCTGTAGGAATCGTGCAACATGCTATTGATGTGGTAAAGATGATCATGAAGGTTCTGACTGTTTGTCTTCTCCAAAATGTGTCAATTGTCTTGGAGAACATATGTCTTCGTCAGAGTCATGTCATAACTGGAAACGTGAATATGACACTGTCAAAATCCAAATCCAAAAGATTGTCAGGTATCATGAGGCAAAACATTTAATAAATGTAGCCTCCCCTCAGCCATCAGGTGTACTATATTCTGCAGTTGTTGCTCGCAAACAATATCTCCTGTTGTGAAAAATGCCAAAAAGTAGATTACAGACAAAAATCTGATCGAGTACAAAAGGGATCATGTGATCCTGTACAAACACATAGGAAGTTTCAACTTTTAGAAGACATGGACGCCTCGCCTCATTGCCATGCGCGAAATAGAAGCAGTTCGCCTCGGAAGGGGAAAAGTCTGTCCCCAGTACTACCCCTCTGCTATTAAATGAACTATATCTCCTTAATCCAACGGAATTGCAGAGGACTTAGGACCAATTTTAATGAAGTACAATTACTCGCACATGACTTTAAACTATCAGCATTTAGTTTTCAAAAAACGTACTTCAAACAAAATGATAAGTTTGAGTTGCGTAAATACCATTCTTATCATTCTTTTCCACCCCCCGGTGACAAAACTACTGGTAGATCTTCCACATTGGTGAGACATGGTGTTATTCATAGCCTTGTTCCTCTTATAACCAATCTTCAGGTTGTTCCAGTTTGTCTTACTTAACATATAACTTTTTGTTTTTGTTCCTTGTTTATCTCTCCTTCTTCATTTCTTCACCAGACTCCTCTTCAAGATTTATTTGACCAATTACCAAAATATTGTATCATAATGGATGAACTCAATGAACATAACCCATTATGGGGAAGTCCTGATACCAACAGTAAAGTGAAAGTTCTTGAAGAGTTTATATCTAATTATAATTTATGTATATTCAATGATGGCTCTGACATATATTTACACCCTGCAACGGGAACATATTCTTCTATAGACCAGTCACTCACTGATTCAAACGTTTATAATGAATTTGAATGGTCAGTTCATGATGATCTTTGTGGTTGTGACCATTTTCCAACAGTACTTACAGTAATTAGCCCTTCCGATGATCCGCCTGTAACAAGATGGAATTTTTCAAAGGCCAATTGGTCCTTATTTCAGGCCACCTGCCTTGAAGAACTGAAGCCAGACATTTTCATGGATGTACCTGATCCAATTATAATGTTCTTGGACGAACTAGAACATATAGCTGATGAAACTATTCCCGAGTCCTCTGTAAACCCGCACATCCATAAACCGTGGTATAATGATGAATGCAAACAGGCTAGGAAAAAGAGGAAGGAAGCAGAAAAGTATTTTTGCCTTCATCTGACTGTACATAACTTAAATAATGTAATAACACACCAAGAAAAGAAAACAGCGAATTTTATATCTGATAATGGTGAAGATTATAATGAGGTATTTTCATTGCATCAACTTCATGCTGCGCTATCACAGGCTCACGATACTGCAACAGGACCTGATGATATCCTTTACCACATCGTAAAACACTTGCCTGAATCATGTCTCGAAACGTTACTTTTTGACCATATTTGGATAACGCAACATTTTCCCCCTTCATAGCGAAAATCCATATTTGTTCCTATTCCAAAGCCTGGCAGGGATCATAAAGATCCATCAAATTATCGACCTATTTCCTTAACTAGTTGCGTTTGCAAAACCATGGAGCGAATGGTAAATAATCGCTTAGTTTGGTTTTTGGAAACCAACCATCTCATCACTGATATACAACGTAGGTTGCGTAAAGACCGAAGCACAACTGACCACTTGTGTCGTTCTGAATCATTTGTTAAAAATTCTTACATTAAAAAACAACATGCAGAATCAAACTTTTTGATTTTGTAAAATCATATGGTACTACTTGGAAGCTTGGTATTTTTAAAGATTGACACTCTTTTGGGTTGAGAGGTCGCTTGCCTCAATTCATATTTATTCACTTAACTGACAGACAGTTTCAAGTACGTGTGGGATCAACTCTCTTAGACTACTTTCATCAAGATTAGGGTGTCCCACAAGGCAGTATTTTGCTGTGTCTTTATTTAGTATTAAAATCAATAGACTATCTAAGGTTTTAAGCGATTCAATTGATGGATCATTATTTGTGGATGCTTTTAACGTTTCTTGTTCAGGCAGAAATATGCATACAAAAGAGTGGCAATTACAGATTTGTCTCAATAAAGTTGAAAAATGGTCACTTGGAAACGAGTTTAAATTTTCTATAACAAAAACAAATTGTTTGCATTTCTGCAGAAAGTATTAAGCGCATAAAGTAGAAAAGGAGGCCAAGTTCTTGGGTTTTATTTTCGACTCACACTTAACGTTTCTACCCCACATTAAATCCCTTAAAACTAAATGCCGGAAGGCACTTGATCTGTTTCCAGTTCTAAGTGGGGAGGAGACCAAAGTGCCCTACTCAACTTAAACAGATCTCTCATCCGTTCGAAACTTGATTATAGCTCCATCGTTTACGGGGGAGCCTGTAAAAGCAACATCAAAATACTTGATTCTATCCACCATCAAGGTCTAAGACTTTGTCTTGGGTCATTTAGAACTTCTCCTATTGAGAGTCTTTACGTCGAGGCCGATGAGCCATCTCTTAATCAACGACGTATAAAACTCTCCTTACAATATATAACAAAACTATATTCTAAGAAGGCCAATCCTGCATTTAACTGTCTTTTAATCCTCTTTAGGAGGATCTATACAATAAAAAGTCTTCTCTTGTTCCGCCTCTGGGACCAAGAGTGAAACATTTTCTTTCTGCTGGCGGCATTGAGCTAGCCAATATATCTCCTTCCCGTCTTCTTTCGTCTCCTTCTTGACAGCTAATAAGACCTGAAGTTGACCTAACACTGACGAGGTTTAAAGAAACGGAAACAAGTGAATTACAATATAAGCAGAATAAAATCAATTCAACTATAGTACATACAAATCTTTATTTACAGATGGGTCCAAGGATGGTGGCGCAGTTGCTTGTGACACTGTCATTGGATGCAGAACAATATCTTTCAGATTACCGGATAACAGTTCTATTTTCACAGCAGAAGCAAACGCTATATGAACGGCTCTCAAATATATTGAAAGACATCCTAGACATAAACAGTATATAACCTATTCAGACTCTCTTTCTTGCCTCCAGGCAATTAAAAACCTGTTATGTAAACATCCACTTTTAATAGAAATGATAGAAATGTATAATGATCTTGCTACTGGCCGGTACGACATCATATTTTGTTGGTTACCAAGCCACGTAGGCTTTGCTGGTAACACAATGGCTGATCTTGCAGCCAAAGCAGCATTCAACAAATCTGTGACACCACTTATTCCATACTCCGATTAAAAAGCTACAATTAGATCGTATATCCGTGATCTGATGCAAAAGAAGTGGGACACCCAAGTGGGTGTAAATAAATTACATGCAATAAAACCTTATATTGGGTATACCCACTTGGGTTGTCAGTCCATATTTGAAGAGGTCATTTTGCAGCGATGTCGTATTGGCCATACGAGATATACTCATGAATACCTTTTGAGAAGCAAGGATCCTCCGTTCTGCATCCCTTGGGATGAAAGAATCACAGTCAAGCATGTCCTGCTTGATTGTGTTGAGCATTCCATCACACGGGATCAGTGTTTTAATTCACGAACTATGAAGGATCTTTTCAGCAATGTTTGTCCTCCTTTAATTATTGCATTTTAAAGGAATTAGATTTGTTGAATGAACTGTAAGTACATAAAATATTTTATGATTGGAAGATTAAAATAGTAACTCAAATCGTTAGTGGCTGTACCCTCAAAGGGGGTTGAAGTACTGTAAAAGCATTGTCTTCCTGAGAGTGTACATAAGTCCCAAAACATTTTATGTAAATTTAAGTTTTCCAGGTTTATAATCGTAGAATAAGAGTCCATGCAGGAAGCAAATGTACTGTAAGTCACCATGTTCCTTAGTATAGTCATCTATCTTCAGTTCTTGGCAACCTATAGTTCATTTTTATATTGTATTGTCCTCTATAGTCTGTCCTTCGTTGACAGGTTTTTACAATGTATGTGCTATCAATTTATTTGTATTTTTATAATTAATCGTTCTCGTCACTCACTCATGGATGGTTCTCCAAAGACTCTTTTTGGAGAAAATATACTGAGGGCTACAAGGGCGTAAACATATTTCAAACTGAAGGCCCGATGCAATAACAATCGGCGCTGTGTATGTATGTATGTATGTATGTATGTATGTATGTATGTATGTTTGTATGTATGTATGTATGTATGTATGTATGTATGTGTGTGTGTGTGTGTGTGTGTGTGTGTGTGTGTCTGTCTGTCTGTCTGTCTGTCTGTCTGTCTGGATGGATGGATGGATATTTATCTCTATGACGCTAGTAAAGCGGGGTATCGTGAAAACGTGGACGCGCAAACTTACATTTTTCCATATTTCAGCCTCAACTTTGACTTCAGATTCTAATCTGAACATTTTCACATTTAGTTGACCTCGTTACATTCTTGCCTCAATCACTACAATTACATTTGACAATTTAAATAAATAAATCACACTTACATGTTTACACAATGCCGTGTTTATTTTATTGTCTAATTCAAGGCGTCATAGATAAGTGACTTCTTGGTGTCAGTCATGGTGATATCTGCCCTACTTATCACCTTCATGTTGACTGTGTAGAGACATGGCGGCCCAGCACCAAACATGGGAAGAAGAAACTCCCTCCACTCAACATCCACCTTGGCTAAAACAACCTCTCTGTCCAGGTCGACGAAGGCGAGTCTCCCCCTTTCCACATCCACCACACCGCCATAGTGGATTGTGGCCTGTGTGCCGGGTGTGTCAGACATTGTGTTACTGTAACACTTCCCCTCCTCCCCATGCTGCCACACACTGGTACAGAGACTCAGCGGGTGTGTGCCACATCTACCTACACCGACACACCAGGAGTTTCTGGCTCTCCTCCACCACACCCACCTCCAGGACAAGCCACCACCCTCTACTCACCACACCCGCCCTAGGGTGTGTCTCCCAATATTGTGGGGTGTGTGGGGCAGGGGTGACAGTAGAGGGGATGGAGGAAGGAGGATGGAGTTTGAGGCACATGTACCCTCATATTTCCTTAACCTGCCGCTGTGTCTGCGTTCTGTGGCGGGCGGCGAGTTGACCAGCTGACCGTCTGTGGCACATGTCTGTGTTGGTTCGAGCAGTGTCCAGTTGTAGTTGACGACCTGGAAATATACGTTTTGTTTACAATTTAACACATTTCCCGACTTTAGACAACAAATTAGACATTTTATTGTCAACCTCGTTTCAGTGAAACAGCACACTGAATATCGGCTGCCATTTTTGTCTGTGTGGGAATTAGGTCAGAATTCTGATATAAATAGACATTATAACGCTGTGAAAATATTTGTGTCGGTATTCTAAATGTTTCCCATGCAAATTTACTCTGACTGACAATGAAATAAACACGCCATGAAACACTTTGTAAGAAATTGTTAGGTGGAGCTTGTTCGCTGTCTGTAGTCAGAAATAGACGCTTGCCGACTGAAAACACATTTGTATAAACTTCATATTATGATAAAATTACCATTGTATTCTAAACTGGTCTTATACTAGTTAGTAAAGAAACACCGACAAAGAAGTTGTTTGACGATATTTTTACATCTGAGTGTTCAACAGAGACAGTATCAACAGGTAACTTCTACGTCCGCTTCAATCACTGACCACAGTTTGAACACACTTGCTGGGCTGGACACAGGTTGTCGCGTCATATGTATTGACTAGAAAATATGGTTATTTATCATTCCAACACTGTTTATAATTCCAACACCAAATATTTTAACAGCAAATTGATCATATTCGTATATATTTACGAAGTTCATTGCAAAGTTTATCAACAATATACAATTTTGCCGGGAGGACTTTTAATGTTGCCAGTTAGTTTTACATAATTGACATTTAAGTAATCGAAGATCATGTCTCACCAAAGCCAAAGAGACTTTTTACACTTGTGAATGGTGAAAGTGACGTCATCAACTTGTTAAACTCATTCCAATAATATTCATGAAAATAAAGCTATAAACTCCATTGAATACTGAGCTTGCAGTTTCAACGTTTACTCCGGCTTAGAAACACAAATTGTATTATCTGCTTAATATATATGAGCAAACTCATTATTTAGGCATATTAACTTGCTATGCATAAATGCTCTTTAAGTATAGTCTCCAGGGGGGAATATTTTACAGGTTACTTTTTCATGCATCAAAGTACATATTAACATATGGTTCTTTTACCGTTATATAGTGGCCACCTTATTAAGGAAAGTTAACTACGGCCCTGAATTGATTATCAGTCTCAACTCCTGAGGGACCATACCAGTCTTGCAGTTATTAGGCGCACCAAGTTATTGCGGTTTTCACATCCATATGAGGTACCCATTTACACCTGGGTGGATTGGGACACATAGACACAGTACAAATGTACTGCCGTTGCTGTACCCGCAAGTAGATATTTTCACGTTTTCATGTGGCCACCACCTGGTCATTTACTGACGTATCGGTGGGTTTTTTAAGTGCACAGGGTTGTGTACTGTACACTAGGGGTTGTGACAACACTGGAAGCGTCTGCACACAAGTTGTTACGGCCGGTCACAAGTGGACTCCTTCCTGACACCTCAAGCTCCTGGATCTTTATCCTTGGAGATGGTACACCTCGCACCCCCCAACCCCATACTTCCCGACACCTCAAGCTACTCTGGATCTCTATCCTTGGAGATAGTACACCTCGCACTCTCAAACCCCAGGAGCCAATGCTTTAATGAGTCTAAATCCAGTGCCCTACCACGCAATCAGAAGATGGAAAACATACACGCATTATAACCTGTCCCATGTCTTTGATAAGAAAATGTCCGACACTAAAATTGGGCTCCCAATGTATTTCAGTGATACTGAAAGCGCTCAGTGTGAAAGTAGTTTCAGCAGCGTCCAGTACAACATTCTCGTGGTTGCACGTTAGCGCAGAGTCAGTAACATATCCTGTTTCAGAAGGGCGCACATCAGTAGAGTAACGTCAACAATTACGAAACAGACTTGACTGACATTGCAATGTCAACATGGTCCTTGTTTCTGTTTCCAGACTGTAGGTGTTACTCCCCGTATCTGTAAACTATTTTCAGGATTAAAGAACAAAACCAACACTACTTACAGACATGAACAAATAAAGAGAAAGCTCGATGTTCAGGACTTAGGGGGGGGGGGGTTACTCCATCTTAGCATACCATTTCGACGACACATCTGGATCTGTTTAACAGTGAAGATTTGCACAAAATGTGACTGCTACCGGGTAATGATACTAAGAAGGATCCTTGTCCTTTATGTGTACACAATACCAGGATAACATATTGTACAAAACCTGAGTGTTGATTACCAAGCTATGTATTTGCTCCTGTCGTTAACTTGTGACTATTCGTTGATATTTCTATTCAAATCATAAGGATGTTTGGGAATGTGTTTCTGATATATATCAGAAAAACTATGTATCCATTCTGATAACATAGCATGGGAAAAAAAGATGTAAACAGTACTGTTTTTAATTTTGTTCCTTTCTATTTCATAAATGTTTTCAAGGTAATGAAAACCTTACCAAACTGTGGCAGTTGACAATGTGAACATTATATGTACATCGTGAAATGTTGATGTTACTTACCTAATAAACGATGCGACGTATATACATATGCCTACAGACTAACAAGTACTTACCTGCCTGCGTGCGTTCTTGGTGTCAATTAAATTGAATTCGGCGATCTGTGTACCTTTGTCTGTAAGATAACCTACAGCTGTTCACTATTCAAGCCTTTTATGTCATGATAACCAGCAAATGCCTCCTCAACTGATTTAAATGTTTCACTGAATTATTGTTATTGGAAATGTCTAAATACAGCGTCAATATGACATCTTAAGGTGGCATTATGTAATAGTAAAATGTAAAACAATGTTTCAAAGTTTTATCGGTATTACTGTCAATATTAATGCCCATGTCAATATTAATGCCCATTGTTAAAATAAGAAGTAAGCACCTGTAAGTGTGTGTTTATCAGATGCTGATCCATGTCCACTGACAGACCCGAAGGTAGAGATGTCGGATTTCAATTTATCCAGCCCCCTCGTGTTGAATTTGGCTGCAGGTGTCCTGTGCCTCTCTGGTGGAAGTGATCCGAGTTGCGTCTTCGTTGTGCCTTGTATTGAACTCTCCGGTGTGAGAAAGTCCAAGTTTGAAGCATATCTGAGAACGGTGTTGGTATAGTCTGAGATCCCCTTGCATCGTTCACACTCGCCTTCAGAGGTAACTTGCTCTGTGTGTAGATTTGACAGTTCCTGCCTCGTCTGATTCTCAAACTCTATGATCAGTTCCTTCTCTGTGTGATCGAGCTGTGTCCTCAGAGAATGGAAAGTGTGGTGGATGGCCTCCTTCAGATCACTGCTGGTGTTCTTTGTGTCATTTATGACTTTGCTGATATTCTTCACGTGTGCTTTCTGAGTAGTATGATGTGCAGATACATTCTTCTCATGCTGTTTTATCCGTCCATCACCAACGTCGTGCTCACCATGGTCGCTAAGTCTGCATTTGACACAGATTGTGAGGTTTGCAGACGGGTTTAGTATGTATGCTTCCAGGTGCTGGGTCCACGTTGGTTTCCACAACATGTCGTCTGGTAGCTTTAAAACTATTATGCGCGTTCTGGCAGTATTCACAGAGTAACTCCTCACACTCCTGACACCAACACATCGCCTGGTTGCCGTCATCTTCAAGTGTACAGAGAAGCTCTGTAGGGCAATGTTTGTCTGTGAGGTGAAGTATTTCCTTCTGTCTGACTACATCCTTCTGGAGGTTTGTGTCTATGAGCTTGACCTGTCTCTGACATGTAGAGCATGATATGACACCAGCAGCTGCAGATATCACTCATGTTTCACACACAGCATGAAGAGAGGACAGTAGGTAGGGGGAAGGGCCTTTCAGAGTAAATTGTTGCTGGCAGACAGATCACTTGGGGAAGGCGTCCATTCTGAAACAGATAATGTCACTGTCCCTATTCCAGCGAGAATATTGCACTCCACAACATACCTTCAATTCAATAATAGGAATAGTTTATCAAGAATGGCACGGATTACCTGGTCTCTAATTCCGCACCCAAACTTGAACAGGGAAGAATTGCAGTAAAACACCGGCAGTCACGTTGTATCACATGATAACGATTGACGACTCGTTGTGACTACTTGAAAACATTGAATTATCGAAAAATATCTCAGAAAGTATGTTACAATTTGAATGCAGATATTAAAAGGACATACATCAGGATGATACGCTGTATCACACGGGGTAAAGAGGATGGAGAGGGATAGAGAGGGAAACTGTCATGGGTCGGGTCTAGATAAGAGGGAGGGGTGGGTAGTAGCAGGGAGTGCAGGTAAAGGTAAAGATGGCAAGACGACGGGTGTAACAGGAGATGAAAATACCGATAGAGGTGGGAGTTACCGATGTGTAGTGGAAGGAGAGGTGAACACAGGTAGGAGGGGTCAGTGTGCAGTGGGAGGAGAGGTTGGTACAGGTATGAGTCACCGGTGTGTAGTGGGAGGAGAGGTTGGTACAGGTATGTGTCACCGGTGTGTAGTGGGAGGAGAGGTTGATACAGGTAGGAGTGACAACTGTGCAGAGGGAGGAGAGGTGGATATAGGTAGAAGTGACAGTCGTGTGGCGGGAGGAGAGGTAGATACAGGTAGGAGTGACAGGTGTGTATTGGGAGGAGAGGTGGATATAGACAGGTGTGTGGTGGGAGGAGAGGTGAACACAGGTAGGGGGGGCCAGTGTGCAGTGGGAGGAGAGTTGGTACATTTAGGAGTGACCGGTGTGTATTGGAAAGGTAGGTGGTACAGGCAGGAGTAACAGGTGTGTAGTGGGAGGAGAGGTGGATACAGGTAGGAGTGACAGATGAATAGTGAGGGAGAGGTAGGTAGAGGTAGGAGTGACAGGTGTGTAGTGGGAGGAGAGGTGGATACAGAAAGGAATGATATGTGTCCTGTGTTAGGTAACGCTCACACAGGTAGACGTTACAGGTGCGTAGTTGGAGGTGAGGTGGATAGAAGTGACAGTCGTGTGGCGGGAGGAGAGGTAAATACAGATAGGAGTGACAGGTGAGTATTGGGAGGAGAGGTGGATACATGTTTTAGGGACCAGTGTGCAGTGGGAGGAGAGTTGGTACATTTAGGAGTGACAGGTGTGTAGTGGGAGGAGAGGTGGATACAGGTAGGAGTGACAGATGTATACTTGGGGAGAGGTGGATATATGTAGGAGTGACAGCTGTGCAGAGGGAGGAGAGGTGGATACAGTTAGAAGTGACAGTTTGTAGAAGGACGAGATTTAGATAGAGGCAGGAGGTTCGGCATGCAGGAGGAAAACAGGTAGATACAGTTAGGAGTGACAGATGTGTTGCGGGTTGAGAGGTAGATACAAGTGGAAGTCACTGGTTTGTAGTGGGAGGAGAGGTGGATACAGGTAGGAGTGAGAACTGTGCAGAGGGAGGAGGGGTGGATACAGGTAAAAGTGACAGTCGTGTGGCAGGAGGAGAGGGAGGAGAGGTGGATACAGGTAGGAGGGACCAGTGTGCAATGGGAGGAGAGTTGGTACATTTAGGAGTGACAGGTGTGTAGTGGGAGGAGAGGTGGATACAGGTAGGAGTGACAGTTTGTAGAAGGACGAGACGTAGATAGAGGTAGGAGGTTCGGTATCCAGAAGGAAGAGAGATACAGTTAGGAGTGACAGATATGTTGCGAGGGGAGACTTAGATACAGGTGGAAGTCACAGGTGTGTAGTGGGAGGAGAGATGGATACAGGTAGGGGTTACAGATGTACAGTGGGGGAGAGGTAGGTAGAGGTAGTAGTGACAGGTGTGTAGTGGGAGGAGAGGTGGATACAGAAAGGAATGATATGTGTCCTGTGTTAGGTAACGCTCACACAGGTAGACGTTACAGGTGCGTAGTTGGAGGTGAGGTGGATAGAAGTGACAGTCGTGTGGCGGGAGGAGAGGTAAATACAGGTAGAAGTGACAGGTGAGTATTGGGAGGAGAGGTGGATACATGTTTTAGGGACCAGTGTGCAGTGGGAGGAGAGTTGGTACATTTAGGAGTGACAGGTGTGTAGTGGGAGGAGAGATGAATACAGGTAGGGGTTACAGATGTACAGTGGGGGAGAGGTAGGTAGAGGTAGGAGTGGCGACTGTGCAGAGGGACAAGAGGTCGATACAGGTAGAAGTGACAGTCGTGTGGCGGGAGGAGAGGTATGTAGAGGTAGGAGTGAGAGGTGTGTATTGTGACTAGAGGTGGATACAGGTAGGAGGGACTAGTGTGCAGTGGGAGGAGAGTTGGTGCATTTAGGAGTGACAGTTGTGTAGTGAGAGGAGAGGTGGATACAGGTAGGAGTGACAGTTTGTAGAAGGACGAGACGTAGATAGAGGTAGGAGGTTCGGTATCCAGAATGAAGAGAGGTAGATACAGTTAGGAGTGACAGATGTGCTGAGGGAGGAGAGGTAGATACAAGTGGAAGTCACCGGTGTAGTGGAAGGAGAGGTGGATACGGGTAGGAGTGACAACTGTGCAGAGTTAAGAGATTTGGATACAGGCAGGAGTGACAGTCGTGTGGCGGGAGGAGAGGTACATACCGGTAGGAGTGACAGATGTGTAGTGGGAGAAAACGCGGTAAAGGTAGAAGTGACAAATTTGGAGTGGGAGGATGAGTAGATAGATGTAGGAATGAAAGGTGCGCATTGGGAGGAGAGGTATATACAGGTAGGAGTGACAACTGTGCAGAGGGATTAGAGGTGGATACAGGTAAAAATGACAGTCTTGTGGTGGGAGTTGAGGTAGATACAGGTAGAAGTGACAGGTGTGTAGTGGGAGGAGAGGTGGTACATTTAGGAGTGACCGGTGTGTAGTGGAAGGCGAGGTGGACACAGGTAGGAGTGACAGATGTATAGTAGGGGAGAGGTGGATAGAAGTAGAAGTGACAGTCGTGTGGCGGGAGGAGAATTAGATACAGGTAGGAGTGACAGGTGTGTAGAGGGAGGAGAGGTTGCTACAGGTATTAGTGACAGTTTGTAGAATAACGAGACGTAGATAAAGGTGGGAGGTTCGGTATGCAGAATGAAGAGATGTAGATACAGTTAAGAGTGACAGATGTGTTGCGAGGGTGAGAGGTAGATACAAGTGGAAGTCACCGGTGTGTAGTGGGAGGAGAGGTAGATACAGGTAGGAGTGACAACTGTGGAAAGGAAGGAGAGGTGGATACAGGTAGAAGTGACAGTCGTGTGGCGGGAGGAGAGGTAGATACAGGTAGAAGTGGCAGATGTGTCTTAGGAATAGAGGTAGATACAGGTAGGAGTGACAGATGTGTAGTTAAAGAAAACGTGGTAAAGGTAGAAGTGACAAGAGGTAGGAATGAGAGGTGTGCTGTGGGAGGAGACGTATATACAGGTATGAGTGACAGATGTGTAGTGGGAGGTACAGTGGATACAGAAAGAAATGATATGTGTCCAGTGTTAGTTAAGGCGCACACAGGTAGACGTTACAGGTGCGTAGATGGAGGAGAGATATGTAGAGGTAGGAGTGACAGGTGTGTAGTGGGAGCAGAGGTGAAGACAGGAGGGAGGGGCCAGTGTGTAGTGGGAGGAGATTTGGTACACTTAGGAGTGACAGTTGTGTAGTGGAAAGGGAGATGGTACAGGTAGGCTTGACATGTGTGTAATAGTAGGAGAGGAGGATACAGGTAGGCGTCATCGATGTGTAGTGGGAGAAAACGTGGTAATGAAGAAGTGACAAATTTGGAGTGGGAGGAAGGGTGGATAGCCAGTACAAGTAGGAGTGACAGGAATGTGAGGTGTGCAGTGGGAGGAGAGGTGTATACAGGTAGGAGGGACAGGTGTGTAGTGGGAGGTACGGTGGATACAGAAAGGAATGATATGTGTCCAGTGGGAGGTAAGGTGCACACAGGTAGACGTAACAGGTGCGTAGCTGGATGAGAGGTATATAGAGGGAGGAGTGACAGGTGTGTAGTGGAAGGAGAGGTGGAAACAGGTAGGAGTGACAGTTTGTAGAAGGACGAGACGTAGATAGAGCTAGGAGGTTCGGTATACATAAGGAACAGAGGTAGGTACAGTTAAGAGTGACAGATGTGTTGCAGGGGTAGAGGTAGATACAAGTGGAAGTCACCGGTGTGTAGTGGGAGGAGAGGTGGATACAGGTAGGAGTGACAACTGTGCAGAGGAAGGAGGGGTGGATACAGGTAGAAGTGACAGTCGTGTGGTGGTGAGGAGAAGTAGATACAGGTAGGAGTGACAGGTGTGTCTTAGGAATAGAGGTGGATACAGGTAGGAGTTACCAGTGTGCAGTGGGAGGAGAGTTGGTACATTCAGGAGGGACAGGTGTGTAGTGGCTAGAGAGTTGGATACAGGTAGGATTGACAGTTTGTAGAAGGACGAGACGTAGATAGAGGTAGGAGGTTCGGTATGCAGAAGGAAGAGAGGTTGATACAGTTAGGAGTGACAGATGTGTTGCCGGGTGGAGAGGTAGATATAGGTGGAAGTCACCGGTCTGTAGTGGGAGGAGAGGTGGATACACGTAGGAGTGACAGATGTATAGGGGGGGAGGGGGGGCAGGTAGGTAGAGGTTTAAGTGACAGGTGTGTAGTGGGAGGAGAGGTGGATACATGTAGGAGTGACAGATGTATAGTGGGGGAGAGGTAGGTACAGGTATAAATGACAGGTGTGTAGTGAGAGGAGAGGTGGATACATGTCGGAGTGACAGATGTATAGTGGGGGAGAGGTAGGTACAGGTATAAATGACAGGTGTGTAGTGGGAGGAGATTTGGATAGAGGTAGGAATGATAGATGTGTAGTGGGAGGAGAGATGGACGTTACATGTGCGTAGTTGGAGGTGAGGTGGATAGAAGTGACAGTCGTGTGGCGGGAGGAGAGGTAAATACAGGTAGAAGTGACAGGTGAGTATTGGGAGGAGAGGTGGATACATGTTTTAGGGACCAGTGTGCAGTGGGAGGAGAGTTGGTACATTTAGGAGTGACAGGTGTGTAGTGGGAGGAGAGATGAATACAGGTAGGGGTTACAGATGT
Source organism: Haliotis asinina (assembly GCF_037392515.1). NCBI lineage: Eukaryota > Metazoa > Mollusca > Gastropoda > Lepetellida > Haliotidae > Haliotis > Haliotis asinina. The sequence continues at coordinate 55,302,559 of NC_090282.1, read as the reverse complement.
ACAGTGGGGGAGAGGTAGGTAGAGGTAGGAGTGACAGGTGTGTAGTGAGAGGACAGATGGATACAGGTAGGAGTGACAGATGTATAGTGGGAGAGAGGTAGGTAGAGGTAGGAGTGGCGACTGTGCAGAGGGACAAGAGGTCGATACAGTTAGGAGTGACAGATGTGTTGCGGGGTGAGAGGTGGATAGAGGTGGAAGTCACCGGTGTGTAGTGGGAGGAGAGATAGATACTGATAGGAGTGACAGGTGTGTAGCGGGAGGAGTTGTTCATAGAGGTAGGAGTGACAGGTGTGTAGTGGGGGAGAGGTGGATACATTTAGAAGTGACAGGTGTGTAGTGGGAGGAGAGGTGGATGCATGTAGAAGTGATAGGTGTGTAGCGGTAGGAGAGGTGGATACAGGTTCGAGTGACAACTGTGTAGATCGACAAGAGGTGGATACAGGTAGAAGTGACAGTCGTGTGGCGGGAGGAGAGGTAGATACAGTTTGGAGTGACTGTGTGGTGGGAGGAGAGGTAGATGCAGTTAGGGGTGACAGAGTGTGTAGTAGAAGGAGAGGTAGTACAGGTGGAAGTCACCGGTGTGTAATGGGAGGAGAGGTTGATACAGGTAGGAGTCATCGGTGTGTAATGGGAGAAGAGATGAATACAGGTAGAAATGACAGTCGTGTGGCGTGAGGAGAAGTAGATACAGGTAGGAGTGACAGGTGTGTAGTGGGAGGAGAGGTAGATGGATGTAGGAATGATAGATGTGTAGTGGGAGGAAAGGTGGATACAGGTAGGATTGACACGCTGTAGAAGAACGAGACATAAATAGAGGTAGCAGGTGCGGTATGCAGAAGGAAGAGATTTAGATACAGTTAGGAGTGACAGGTGTGTAGCGGGAGGAGTTGTTCATAGAGGTAGGAGTGACAGGTGTGTAGTGGGGGAGAGGTGGATACATTTAGAAGTGACAGGTGTGTAGTGGGAGGAGAGGTGGATGCATGTAGAAGTGATAGGTGTGTAGCGGTAGGAGAGGTGGATACAGGGAGGAGAGGTATGTAGAGGTAGGAGTGAGAGGTGTGTATTGTGACTAGAGGTGGATACAGGTAGGAGGGACTAGTGTGCAGTGGGAGGAGAGTTGGTGCATTTAGGAGTGACAGTTGTGTAGTGAGAGGAGAGGTGGATACAGGTAGGAGTGACAGTTTGTAGAAGGACGAGACGTAGATAGAGGTAGGAGGTTCGGTATCCAGAATGAAGAGAGGTAGATACAGTTAGGAGTGACAGATGTGCTGAGGGAGGAGAGGTAGATACAAGTGGAAGTCACCGGTGTAGTGGAAGGAGAGGTGGATACGGGTAGGAGTGACAACTGTGCAGAGTTAAGAGATTTGGATACAGGCAGGAGTGACAGTCGTGTGGCGGGAGGAGAGGTACATACCGGTAGGAGTGACAGATGTGTAGTGGGAGAAAACGCGGTAAAGGTAGAAGTGACAAATTTGGAGTGGGAGGATGAGTAGATAGATGTAGGAATGAAAGGTGCGCATTGGGAGGAGAGGTATATACAGGTAGGAGTGACAACTGTGCAGAGGGATTAGAGGTGGATACAGGTAAAAATGACAGTCTTGTGGTGGGAGTTGAGGTAGATACAGGTAGAAGTGACAGGTGTGTAGTGGGAGGAGAGGTGGTACATTTAGGAGTGACCGGTGTGTAGTGGAAGGCGAGGTGGACACAGGTAGGAGTGACAGATGTATAGTAGGGGAGAGGTGGATAGAAGTAGAAGTGACAGTCGTGTGGCGGGAGGAGAGGTAGATACAGGTAGGATTGATAGGTGTGTAGTGTACGGAGAGGTGGATACAGACAGGTGTGTAGTGGGAGAAGAGGTGGATACAGGTACGAGTGACAAGTGTATAGTGGGATTAGAGGTGGATACAGGTAGGAGTGACAATGTGTGTAGTAGGAATAGAGGTGGATATAGGTAGGAGTGACAGGTGTGTAGTAGGAGGAGACGTAGATACAGGTAGAACTGGCAGGTGTGTGGTGGCAGAGGTAGATGTATGTAGTAGTGACAGGTGTGTTTATGCGATAAGGGGTGGATGGAGGTAGGAATGATGGGGGTGTAGTTTGAGGTACGGTGTATTCAGGGTGAAGTGACAGGTGTGTAATTGGAAAAGAGATAGCTACAGGTAGTAGTTATAAGTGTGTAGTAGGTTTAGATTTGGATACATTTGTTTCATCCTCAACTTTGACTTCAGATTTGAATTCCAAATCTGAAAAAGAATATTCAGATTCGGGATTCAAATGCCGAAACCCGAATATGAAGAAAAGTCTAACTTGAGGCTGAAACATGGAAAAATGTAGGTTTGTGTTCATGTTTTTACGATACCCAGGTTTAGTAGCAGCCCCTAGTACCTTGGAAGGGGTGAGATAATGTATATTGACATTGTTGTTCATAACTCCGAATCTGAACAAAATGTTCAGATTCGGGATTGAAATGCCGAAACCCACCAGAAATAGTGTTAACCTCAACTTTCGGCGTTCAAACTTTAAACTTGACTAAGGAATAGTGACTCAGGTATTGACTAGAAAACATCACCAGTTATTTAAAACGTACAGTCTGACTGAACAGATGAAAGTAGGTGAGTATGGATTTACAGGGGTTTTAAACAATTTCAAGCAAAATCACCAGAAATGGGCTTTACACACTATACCAACCACTAGGCTATCTCCCAAAATATGGAAACAGAGTTTGGAGGGTTAGTCAGTAGTCACGTGACATAAACTGCGTTACTCTCCCATATGTAAACATGGTATAAATCATTTAGGGCGATTTCTTTTTATATTGATCCCATATCTGTGGCTGATTCCTTATTCTTTTTTACTGAACGGTAAAGAATCACTTCAACATAACAAGAGCAGTTCTGATATCTAGGTATGTATTATAAGGTGATTATTTGTAGGATAGGCCACACAGCCCACAAGATAAATGATTCGTAAAGTTTATAGAGTTACCTGTCCGGTTATCACATACATAAACAAGTAAAACATCTACAGTTCTTGTGTGGGATGCAGCGCCAAAACACAAAGTTTATTTTTAGATGAAGGTGTCGGCCTGTATATAGACAACCTTAAGTGTTATATCAAAGGATGAAACGTTGCTTCCAAGTTTTCAAATGAGGAAAAGGATGCCTTTGGTTCGATCCGCTCAACAAGACAGTCCTTGTGACTCAATCTCCTCTTCCTTCTCCAGGGACATGCACATGAGAGAATCCTGGTGGTGTCATTTCAGTGATATATTGCTTCATCCCCTGCCTCTTGAATTTAAGTTTCAGTTAAGAACAAAACATCAATGCCATATTCCATAAGCAAGTCAGCTATATCTGTGGAATTTTTGTGTGTGGAAAACTGAACATTCCAGAAGACAGCATTGAGTAAACAGTTGGAACTATTACTGGTTTTGTTTTGTAAGCGTTCGTGGTTTGTCGCATGGACGGTACATAAACTGTTCACTTTCCGTTCTATAACGTGCTTTTCTCATTTTCCCCTTCACATATAGTGTGTTTATACTGACTGGTGGACAATGAAGTCAGGGCACTGATTGTCTGATTGACAATAGCATGTCTCAGGAGTACACGGGTGGCTGATTGGTCACCATTGTTCCATTCCTCTCACGCTCTTGTCTTACTATCAGAGCATGGATACTGATTAGCAGGACATTAGAGATCACAGAGAAACACAAACAGCATAAAACTACCCATAGCTTTCCAAATCATGCACTTACTTTCTCAACCAGGTTTAAAGGGCAACGGACTACCAAGACAACCTGTTACAGGATTATTTTTAAAATCCAGCATATGCTTTTCGCATTCGTGTAGCAGTATGTTTGTAAGTAGTATATTGTTAGATTTTAAATCATCATCATATAATAATAATAATAATAATAATAATAATATGTGTATTTATAATGCGCTGAATTCCACACATAAAGCATGCTCAAAGCGCTACATTAGGTATTTTCCCTCGATCACCGGATGTCAATCTCAACAGCACATCGTATTTCAATCTCAACTCCCTAGGGAGTATACAACTCTTGCTGCCACTAGGCGCACCGAGTTTATTGTGTCTCTCTCATCCTAACGAGGTACCCATTTGACAGCTGGGTGGACTGGGACACATAGTCACAACACTTTGTCCAAGTTTACTGCACGTTGCTGTACCTGCAACTAGGTGTATGCACGTGTTCATGTGGCCACCATCTGGTCATATGCCAACGGATTCGTGGGTTCTTTTAAGTGCACAGGGTTGCGTACTGTACACTAGGGGTTGTGACAATACTGAAAGAGTCTGCACACAAAGTTGACTCCAAGGTTTTTACACCCGGTCACAGGTGGGCTCGATCCCGAAACCTCAACCTCGCTGGATCACTAGCCTGGCGCCTTAGCCAGCTCGCCCACCATATTAAACTTATATGAAGTAAATTAATAACCTAAACCTAAATATTTCATGACTTAAACCTAAGCATGTAACATTTAATTTCCTTAAATACCTGTGTTAACTCCAGCACTTGGATAGTTTAGCCTCTTTATTGTATATAGGTTCCTGGGTATTGTCACTTGGGAAGTCACGGGCTTGGCCTGTGACTGGGGTTTTATTGTTCTCTGGGGTCACGTGATCGTTTCAGTCATGTGAGGTCAAACTTCAAACGTTTGGCTCATCAGCAGACTATTTCTCCCTTCTGCTAGTGAGCACATGTTCTGCGCCAGGGAACATAGGGTAAGTTCATGTATTACTTTATCTGGAATCTAAGGTTGACCACTATGTACTTTGAAAGAGTTCCGCCCGTACCCCCCTCTGTTTTAGTAAGGAATGCGGTCCCGGGGATTTATTCCCCGATCTAATATTCTAAAAAGGGCGATGGTATAAATGTTTGGGGGGTGAAAACGTTTAATGGGGATTTAGAAGTTTGGGGGTAATATTCATTATTTTAAGGTTAGTGTATGCAGTAGAGTATATGTGCGCGAATAATTTGCAAATGATCCGCCATTTTCAGTAATAATTGTTTGTATTTAGTACCAAATCCCACCACCGGTGCCTGTACAAACCTGATCGAAAACCGGCGGTGGTGCATCAAAAGGCAACTACCGACAACACACACTCGGCGACACTCCTTTGCTCTACATCTAGCCGAATATATGCATCACTGTAGTGCCGAGAGAGACATTTTTATTCAAATCCTAGACGGCACTGGCTCCATTTACTCTGGAGGACAGTAGAGGTGTATACTTTACATGTTTTGGGAGGGGAGTGCAGGGGTGGGATACGGGCGGAACTCTTACCTGTATTTTAAGCCTTGCTATATATGTAGTGTTTTAGTAAGTAATGTATTATATGTATGGTAGTGTATATTCAACTTACCTGTGTACTTCACAGAGGTATGGACAAAGTGCATTGCACAGGATATAAATGTACATTTTGTATGTGTAAACAGGGGTTAGAAGTTTCTTATATATCATGTATGTATATTATTTCTGGAAGTGTATAACATAATCTGTACATGCTAGTGTTCCATAAGCTTTATCATAAATTTATATAGTATGTTAATCCAGGTTGCGTCCCTTTGAGGAGGTAATATATCTATGTGAATGATCTCTGTATAAAGGGTAATATGATTTATGTAAAGGGATTTGTAAAGCATATACAAATGAATTGTAAATCCTGAAAGTGTTATAAATAACATGGTTACATTGTGTCTGTGCAGCGCCATGATATTTATGATTGAATTATGTATGTCTTAGAACAAATCTGGACTACCATTTACACAAATATATCCCTCGAACCCCGCAAGTACTCGCTTGTGATTGAGAGAACATGAGTACTGCAGTTACATTCCTAAACTGTGTCAATGACAACCCGTTGGAAAATTGCTAAAAACGGCAGAAACCACACTTACACACTGTTATTAAACAAATCTACATACGTTAAAATGTGATTCCATGACCCGTTTCTTTCAGACGCAGGAACCCTGGCACATGTTGGATTTGGTTGTGATCCCTCCCCACCCGCTTCTACTCGAACTTCAGTACACTGCTTCTCCGAGAGACCGATGGGATGAGTTCATGTTTGATGATGGCTCTACAGTGCCTGCACTTTTCGCGTTGCTCTCAGCCGATAAAACTGTTGAGTAGGTTCGGTGCTAGGGTCTGACTGTCCAGTCAGGATGGTTATTGTAGCAAGTTAGGGTTGGTACACTCTGTGCCCCCAGTTTTTCTCGGCATTCCCCAGTTCGCCCAACTTAGGCGGTTAGGTAGATATGGCCTCCTCATGCATGCCCTGCATGATGTTGTCATAGAGATATCATAATTCAGTGCTTACCCACCATTAATTTCTTCAGTAGGACGTTCCCAGACAGAGCAAGTCCTATATGATCTCTTTTAGGGCAGTGTTCTGGCCACCTGTGACCACCATCTGGTAAAATATTGCAATATTTCAGCTTGATATTCAGGTTAAATCTTGTTTTACACAACCCGACATATTTCTTTTGCATTTAATTCTTTGTTAATCTCATTTTATATTTGTTCCAAATTGTGACACTGTTGAAATATTGCTAAAAGCGGCTCTCATACTACATTCATGCAGTAATAACATCTGTGGTAAGTATGAAAGAGATATACTATGTTTACCTTTGAATGAAGATTTTTATGGATATCAACTTCTTTATGTGAGAACACAACGTTTCGGAGTTAATGCTTACTCCTTCATCAGGAAGGAGTACCCGTGAAGGAGGACCTGATGAAGGAGTAAGCATTAATTCCGAAACGTTGTGTTCTCACATAAAGAAGTTGATATCCATAAAAATCTTCATTCTTATGTATTTTCACTTCTAAATGACATTCAAAGAATGTATGTTTACCTTTATTAGTAGGATAGTCGTAGAGACATAAACGCATACCTTAGGCACACATTGTCTATGCAGTGAGCGACAATGCCACATTCAAGTTCACGTTATCTTTTCTACTAAGACCGTGGACATCATCGTCCTGGGTGCAGAAATGGACCGTGAAGTCCCCCAGAGGAAGTGACGACTGCCACGAAGACACTGCATACACGGGAGGGACGATGGGCGACTGACACCATACCGACAGAGGCCCATAAAGGCAAGTATTTATCTATTAACATCAACTTGCTCAAACACTAAACTCTTCATTATGTTTACTCTCAGCACTCTGGACATCATCATCCTGAGGGCAGAAATGGACTGTGAAGTCCCCCAGAAGCAATGACGACTCCCACGAAGACATTGCATGGACGGGAGGGACGATGGGCGACTTCAACCATACCGACAGAAGTTCATAAAGGCAAGTATATATCTATTAACATCAAATATTTGAAACACTAATTTCTTCATTATCTTTACTCTTCGGACACTGGACATCAGCATCCTGGGGGTAGAAATATATCGTGAAGTCGCCCAGAGGCAGTGACGATTGCCAGGAAGACACTGCATAGATGGGAGGGACGATGGGCGACTGACACCAACCCGACAGAGGCCCATAAAGGTATGTATTTTTCTATTAACATCAACTCTTTCAAACACTAAACTCTTCATTATGTTTACTTTCAGCACCCTGGACATCATCATCCTGGGGGCAGAAATGGACCATGAAGTCCCCCAGAGGAAGTGACAACTGCCACGAAGACACTGCATAGACGGGAGGGACGATGGGCGACTGCCACCATACCGACAGAAGTTCATAAAGGCAAGTATATATCTGTTTACATCAACTATTTCAAATTCTAAACTCTTCATTATCTTTACTTTCTGCACTCTGGACATCATAATCCTGGGGACAGAAATGGACCATGAAGTCCCTCAGAGGCAGTCGGGACTGCCACGAAGACACTGCATGGACGGGATCGACGATGGGCGACTGGAACCATAAAGACAGAAGTTCATAAAGGCAAGTATATATCTATTAACATCAACTCTTTCAAACACTAAACTCTTCATTATCTTTACTCTCAGGACCCTGGACATCATCATCCTGGGGTCAAAAATGGACCATAAAGTCCCCCAGAGGAAGTGACGACTGCCACGAAGACATTGCATGGACGGGAGGGACGATGGGGGACTGGAACCATACCGACAGAGGCCCATAAAGGCAAGTATGTATCTATTAAGATCAGCTATTTCAAACATTAAACTCTTCATTATCTTTACTTTCAGCACCCTGAACATCATCATCCTGGGGGCAAAAATGGACCGTGAAGTCCCCCAGAGGCAGTGAAGACTGCCACGAAGACACTGCATAGACGGGAGGAACGATGGGCGACTGTAACCATACCGACAGAAGTTTATAAAGGCAAGTATATATCTGTTAACATAAATACAAGTATATACAGTGTTCCTAGAAATTATTGAGAAAATCTTTGTTTTTTTTCTAATGATGCTAAAATTGGAAAAAGGGCTTTCACTATGCACTAAGCATCCTAAATAAGGGAGACAACTATTGAAGGATTAGAAGGCAGCAATAGTTATATCCCTTGTCTGAGCAGACGGCTTCCTGTATTGACATGGCAGAATTTACAGCTAGAGAGAAAAGAAAGCTCATTCTAGATGATTTTGAAAGGGGTGAGGCTGATGCTAAAGTGTTAGCTTGTAGACATGGTATTCCTCTGTCTACAGTATACAGAACTTTGAAGAATATTCAAACAGGAACCGGGATAGATCACAAAGCAGGGGCAGATGGCCTAGGAAATTCAGTGTTGTGGATCGCCGAAGACTTGGGCAGATTGTGAGTAGGGGCAAATTGAAAAGTGTTGAGAACATCAGAAATGAAATGATTAGCAGAGGAAGTCCTCAGGTATGCAATGAAACAGTTAGGCTGGAATTACAGAGACTTAATTGGGTGAAAAAACGTGGGATTCCCTCGCCGTTGATGAAAGATGCACAAAAGGAAAAACGTTTAAACTGGTGTCGGGCTCATGAAAATCAAGATTGGGATAATGTTTTCTTTTCGGATGAAAGTTCTGTTTGGCTTTTCCCTAATTGTGTGAAAATTTGGACCAAAGATACTGTCAAACCTATCTACCAGCGACCAAAACGTAGCCCGAAGTTTCACATGTGGGGTGGCATATCGGCTCGCGGAGTGACGCCATTTTGTGTTTTCACGGGAAACTTGACAAAAGAAAGATACGTTGACATTCTAAATGGTCACCTTCTTCCGACAGCACAAACATTGTGTGAAGATGATTGGATTTTCCAGCATGATAATGACCCAAAACACACTGTGCGCTACACAAAACAGTGGTTGTCGGGCGAAAATTTTCAAGTTTTAGACTGGCCCAGTTACAGCCCAGACCTAAACCCAATTGAGAATGTGTGGGGAGTCATGAAGGACAGAATAAACCAAAAGGGACTGAGAAATATTGAAGATATGAAGGCCGAGGTGGTCCAATATTGGGATACCCTGTCACACGATTACCTACAAACTTTGATGAGTAGTGTGAATAGGCGTATTCAGGCATGCACTGCTGAGCGAGGAGGTCTAACAAAGTACTAAAACAAGATTGAGACTGTAAAAGGATGATGTTTTAACATGTTTATGTAAGTAAAAAGCCAGAAGTTAATAAACGTAATCAGTTACATGACGCAACATGATTCTCAATAATTTCTGGGAATACTATATCTATTATCAGAGGCCCATAAAGGCAAGCATATATCCATTAACATCTACTATTTCAAACACTAAACTCTTCATTATCTTTACTCTTCTTACCCTGGACATCATCATCCTGGGGGCAGAAATGGATCGTGAAGTCCCCCAGAGGCAGTGACGACTGCCACGAAGACACTGCATGGACGGGAGGGACGATGGGCGACTGACACCATACTGACAGAAGTTCATAAAGGCAAGTATATGTCTATTAACATCAACTATTTCAAACACTAAACTCTTCATTACCTTTACTGCGAGCACTCTGGACATCATCATTCTGGGTTCAGAAATGGACAGTGAAGATCCGCAGAAACAGTGACGACTGCCACGAAGACATTGCATGGACGGGAGGGACGATGGGCGACTGGAACTATACCGACAGAGGCCCATAAAGGCAAGTATATATATATTAACATCAACTATTTCAAACACTAAACGCTTCATTATCTTTACTCTCAGGACCCAGAACATCATCATCCAGGGAGCAGAAATATATCGTGAAGTCCCCCAGAGGCAGTGACGATTGCCACGAAGACACTGCATGGACGGGAGGGACGATGGGCGACTGGAACCATACCGACAGAAGTTCATAAAGGCAAGTATATATCTGTTTACATCAACTCTTTCAAACACTAAACTCTTCATTATCTTTACTTTCAGCACCCTGGACATCATCATCCTTTGGGCAGAAATGGACCGTGAAGTCCCCCAGAGGCAGTGACGACTGCCACGAAGACACTGCATGGACGGGAGGGACGATGGGCAACTGCTATCATGCCGACAGAGGCCCATAAAGGCAAGCATACATATATTAACATCAACTATTTCAAACACTAAACTCTTCATTATCTTTACTCTCAGGACCCTCGACATCATCATCCTGGGGGCAGAAATGGACTGTGAAGTCCACCAGAGGCAATGACGACTGACACCAAGACACTGCATGGACGGGAAGGGACGATGGGCGACTGCCACCATACCGACAGAAGCCCATAAAGGCAAGTATATATCTATTAACATTAACTATTTCAAACACTAAACTCTTCATTATCGTTACTCTTAGGACCCTGGACATAATCATCCTGGGGGCGGAAATGGATCGTGAAGTCCCCCAGAGGCGGTGACGACTGCCACGAAGACACTGCATAGACGGGAGGGACGATGGGCGACTGGAAGCATACCGACAGAAGTTCATAAAGGCAAGTATATATCTACTAAAATCAGCTATTTCAAATACTAAAGTCTTCATTATCGTTACTCTCAGCAGTCTGGACATCATCATCCTGGGGGCAGAAATGGAGCGTGAAGTCCTCCAGAAGCAATGACGACTCCCACGAAGACATTGCATGGACGGGAGGGACGATGGGCGACTTCAACCATACCGACAGAAGTTCATAAAGGCAAGTATATATCTATTAACATCAAATATTTGAAACACTAATTTCTTCATTATCTTTACTCTAAGCACTCTGGATATCATAATCCTGGGGTCAGAAATATATCGTGATGTCCCCCAGAGGAATTGACGACTGCCACGAAGACACTGCATGGACGGGAGGGACGATGGGCGACTGCCACCGAGCCGACATAGGCCCATACTTTACATGTAGTGCTATCGCTATGCTCTATTTATGTTTCACCATCTTTTTCTTTTACCAAAACCGATCTTCAAGCTCTATGTGATCAGCTCCCGAAGCCCTGTATTATAATGGGAGATTTAAATGGGCACAACCCACTCTGGGATAGTGTAAATACAAACACTAGAGGTAAACTGTTGGAGGACTTTTGTTCTGACAATTATTTATGTATTTATAATGATGGTTCCAACACATATTTACACCCTGGTAGAGGGACTTATTCTGCTCTCGACTTGTCACTTACAAATTCAGAACTATTAAATGAATTCGAATGGTCAGTCCACGATGACCTGTGTGGAAGTGACCATTGTCCTACTATATTAAAAGCTGTAACTCCATCTGATGTTCCTCCATCATCAAGACGGAATTTTAAAAAGGCTAACTGGGCTTTATATGAAACACTGTGTGCTGAAAAACTTAAACCCGAACATTTTATTGACGTTCCTGATGCTATTAAATGTTTTTCTGATGAACTGAATTCCATAGCTGATGAGTGTATACCAAATTCCTCTGTAGTTCCACACATAAGAAAACCATGGTTCAACGATGTGTGCAAACAAGCTAGGAAGGCAAAGGAAAAGGCAGCACATTATTTCCGTCGCCATCCTATGGTGCATAATTTAAATAAATTTAAAATTTTAAATGCTAAAGCACTGCGTACTTTTAAACAAAACAAACGCCAATCTTGGCAAAACTAAGTATCCAATATAAATTCTCGGACACCCATGTCCAAGGTATGGAACATGGTCCAGAAAATCAAAGGTAAAGGTACTAAATCTACTGTCCATCATCTTAAACATGGATATCAATTGCTTACTGATAAATCAGATATTCCTAATAAACTAGGTGAAACCCTTGCTAAACACTCTTCCTCTTCAAATTATGTACCAAAATTCCAGCAATATCAAAAAACAAGAAGAAAAGAAAACTATTAATTTCAATTCTGATAATGGGGAAGATTGTAATGAAACGTTTTCTATTCATGAACTCCATACTGCTCTTGATCAAGCTCATGACACTGCTACTGGAGCTGATAACATACATTATTAACTCCTGAAGCACTTACCAGAATCCTGCCTAGAAACTCTTCTCAATATTTTTTATGATATTTGGATATCGGGGAAATTTCCTCCCTCATGGCATGACGCCATAGTAGTACCCATACCTAAACCTGGACGTGATCATACCGATCCATCCAATTATCGTCCGATTTCATGAACTGGCTGTGTTTGCAAGACCATGGAACGAATCATAAATAATCGACTAGTTTGGTACTTGGAAACAAATAACCTTATAACTGATATACAGTGTGGTTTCAGAAGTACTGTCGATCACTTAGTGCGTTTAGAATCATTTGTTAAAAATGCACTAATTAATAAACAACATGCTGTGTCTATCTTTTTTTATCTAGAAAAAGCATATGACACAACCTGGAAATATGGTATTTTAAGAGACCTACATGACTTCGGCTTGCGAGGTCGTTTACCTCAATTTATAGCCAACTTTTTAAATGACAGACAGTTTCAAGTTCGAGTGGGTTCTACCCTGTCTGATCATTACAGTCAGGATCAGGGTGTTCCACAAGGCAGTATTTTGTCTGTCACACTTTATAGCATAAAGATAAATAGTTTATCAAATGTTTTAAACGATTCATTTGATGGATCGTTATTTGTGGATGATTTTAATATTTCTTGCCGTGGGAAAAATATGCATACTATTGAACTGCAACTGCAGCTTTGTTTAAACAAAATAGATAAATGGTGTCTTGAAAACGGCTATAAATTTTCTAAATCCAAAACTAATTGTATACATTTTTGCAGAAAATATACACAACATAAGGACCCTGAACTATCTCTAGATGGCACTCCCATCAAAGTTGTAAAGGAGGTCAAGTTCTTGGGCCTAATCTTTGACTCCCATTTAACATTTCTGCCGCATATCAAGTCCCTTAAAACTAAATGCCTGAAGGCTCTTGACTTGTTGAAAGTTGTTTCCAACTCTAAGTGGGGAGGGGATCAAGCAACCCTCTTGCACCTATATCGATCACTCGTACGTTCGAAACTCGATTATGGCTCCATCGTATATGGTGGAGCCTGCAAAAGCAACCGTAAACTTCTTGATTCTGTCCACCATCAAGGCTTAAGATTTTGTCTTGGGTCTTTCAGAACTTCACCTATTGATAGTCTCTACATTGAGGCCGATGAACCATCTCTTACTCAACGTCGTATAAAATTGTCTTTACAATACATTACTAAATTATATTCTAATGAATCTAACCCTGCCTTTAACTGTGTGTTCAATCCCCTTTATGCTTTATGCCTTTTTGGGCACAGAATTAAACCATATATTTCTTCTGCCGGTATTGAGCTGGAAAGTATATCGCCTTCCTGTCTTCTTTCATCTCCTCCTTGGCAATTGGTCAGGCCACAAGTTGACCTAACATTAACATCATTTAAAAAATCAGAAACAAATGACTTAAAATATAAACAAGAATATCATCAATTAAAACATAACTATAGCAATTACAAACCCTTATTTACAGATGGGTCCAAGGATGGTGGTGCTGTGGCTTGTGCCACTGTCATTGGATCCAGAACAATATCTTCTAGATTACCAGATAATATACTGAACATCATTGAAAACGCACCACCCCTAAAATTGTGGATTTCTAAGAGCAGAAATGAGCAATCTATGTAAATTTTACATATTTGTGTAGACCAATGTTTGATAAAGAAAAGAAGCAAAAAACAATCAAGCAAAACAGTGAAGATTTAATGCAGCTGACAATGAAATAAAGATGGGGTCAAAATGGAAAGTCAGTAGCGTGTATGACCCCGTTAGCAGCAACACAAGCTGTGCAACGTCTCCTCATTGAACGGATAAGTCTCCGAATAAAGTCCTGATGCACTGCATTCCACTCTTGCTGCAAGGCATTGTCGAGTTCCCCAAGGTTGTTGATCTGCGGACGACGTGGAGGCGTTGGCCGATGTAATCCCACAAGTGTTCGATGGGTGACAAATCTGGTGACAATGCAGGCCAATGAAGTAGAGGAATGTTGTTGTTAGCCAGATACTGTATCGAAACACGTGCAGTGTGGGCTCGTGCATTGTCATGTTGAAATGTGTGCAGATCTTGATGCTGGTGAAAGAAGGGAACGACGTTGTTCTGAAGAATGTTGTCACGGTAGTAAATGGCATTCACTCTGCCACGACAAACAATCAGAGCGGTTCTGTGGTGATAACTTATCCCTCCCCACACCATAATGCTGAATCCACCCCACCGATCGGTTTGCACAACACAATCCTGATGATAACGTTCACCCCGTCGACGTCATACCCGTAGACGCCCGTCAGCATTTCGCAAGTGAAAACGCGACTCGTCGGAGAACACCACACCATGCCAACGTCGTAACAACCACACACGATGCTGTTCAGCCCATTGTCGGCGTTCACGGCGATGCCTGTCAGTCAGGATGGGTCCAACGTAAGGGCGTTGACAACGTAACCCTGCCGCACGGAGACGGCGTCGGACGGTGGAAGCGCTGATCAAACCACGTCGACCCTGGACAGCGTTGGCGGTTCTGGCAGCGGGCAAGGTTCGATCCCGAATATGGCGCCGTACAATGTCTCGATCTTGACGAGGGGTGGTAACACGTGCCTGACCTGGGCGTTGCCGGTCCCTGCTGGTTCCTGTTTGTTGGTATCTGTTAGCAAGCCTCAGAATGGTCGAATGATGACACCCAAATCGTCGTGCAATGTTTCTGCTTGAAGCGCCGACCTGCAACATACCCAAGGCCTGTTCTCGTTCCTCTGGTGACAATCTTGGCATGGCGAAAAAACTTTACTTACGAAAGTACTGTGAAAATGAGAACGGTTTTGTGCCGAAGGTCATTTATACCCCTGAACAGCATGCTTTCTGCATGCAATTTGTGCCCTTCGTGTGTGATGTGCATGAATTTTGTTGTTTTCATGTGATGTGTTCGATGATGTGTTCGAACGATCCGTTTTTTACTGTAGAGCGTTATTTACGATCTAGTGTGTTATTATCAAAATACCCACCATTAATTTTCCATTTCCAAAAGATTCTATTGCCTTATTTCAAAATTTACAGGTGGTGCGTTTTCAATGATGTTCAGTATAGTTCTATTTTTACAGCTGAAGCTAACGCCATATTAACAGCTCTCAAATATATTCAAAGACACCCTAAACGTAAACAGTATATAATCTATTCCGACTCTCTTTCTTGCCTTCAGGCTATTAAAAATATTTCTTGCAAACATCCACTTTCAATCGAAATTATTGAATTGAATAATGATCTTGCTACTGGCCAATACGACATCATCTTCTGTTGGTTACCCAGCCATGTAGGAATCTCTGGTAACACATTGGCTGACCTTGCTGCTAAAGCAGCACTCAACAAATCTGTGACACCACTTCTTATTCCTTATAGTGATTACAAAGCCAACATTAGATCTTATATCCGTGATCTGATGCAAAAGAAGTTGGACGCCCAAGTGGGTATCAATAAATTACATGAGATAAAACCTTACATTGGTTATACCCACTTGGGTTGTCAGTCCAGAATTGAAGAGGTTATCTTACGACGATGTCGTATTGGCCATACTAGATATACTCATGCGTTCCTGTTAAAAGGTGAGTATCCTCCATTTTGTATCCCTTGTGATGTGAGAGTTACAGTCAAGCATATTCTGCTCGACTGTGTTAAATTCTCTATCACAAGGGATGAGTATTTTACAGTTAAAACAATTTTATTATCTTTTTACCAGCGTTAGTTTTCATTTAAGTATAGTTTTCTTTAAAGAAATTGATTTTTTGGTTGAATTTTGAATAGTATGTTTCTGTAAATAGATGTATTTTAATGATTGGTACTTTGAATTAGTAACTTGAATTGTTGGTGGCTGTACCCTCAAAGGGGGTTGAAGTATTGTAAAATTATTGTCCTTATGAGAGGATACGTAAGTCCACAAACATTCATAGTAAATTTAAGTCTACCAGGTTTTTAATCGTAGTATTCATGTTCTTTTAATTTTGGCTCACTTTTCGTACAATCGTCAGCAGCGGAAGGGATGGTGTAAATCCAGCTAGGGTCCATGTAGGTAGCAAAGGTACTGTAAGTCCCCATGGTCCCTAGTGTGGTGATCTACCTTCTGTTGTTGGCGATCTATAGTCTGTTTTTATATTGTATTGTCTAAATAGTGATATTAGTTTTAACTTTCCATGCTAGTTTTAATTGAAATTGTGATATTCTAGTTGTTTTACTGTCCTTCATTGACAGATTTTACCACATGCATATATTTCATTTAAATGTTCTCGTGACAATATGGCTGAGATATTGCTGATGTGACGTGAAATATTAACTCACTCACTCATCATCCTGGCTGCAGAAATGGACCGTAAAGTCCCCCAGAGGCAGTGACGACTGCCACGAAGACACTGCCTGGACAGAAGTGGACCAAGAACGGAGGGACAATGGACGACTGCCACGATGCGAAACAGGCCGATAAAGACAAGTATATATCTATTATCATCAACTATTTCAAACACTAAACTCTTCATTATCTTTACTCTCAGGACCGTGCACATCATCATCCTGGGGGCACAAATGGACCGTGAAGTCCCCCTGAGACAGTGACGACTATCAAGAATACAGGCCATGGACAAAAATTGACCAAGCATGGAGAGACTAAGGACCACTGCTACGAAGCCAACAGAGGACCAGGGAGGTATGTACATCAATTAACATCAATTATTTAAAACATTAAACTTCTCATTATCTGTAATATTAGGGCCGTGGACATTAACATCCTTGGGCAGACGTGGACCCCAAATATGAATGATTTGACACATTAAATTATTCTTTATATAGGCAATTGGGACCGTGGACACACTCACCCTTCTGGCAGAATTGGATCCTGAAGTCTTTCCAAGGCAGGAACGACTACCAAGAAGACATTCCATGGACAGATATAGACGAAGGATCCTTGTGGATTCAAGGGCACTCCATGGACATAAATTGAGTAAGAACCCTCCTTGAGGCAGGACGACTGTCACCATGACCCGTAGTGTACTCTCCAGTAAGAGTTTCAGGTTTGAGTTTTTCTTTATCTGTGGGCATATGGTTTGCATTCATAAACTGTATAGTTAGCACCAGTGACGTAATGTTTTTTTCTGAGACTACTTCTGTTTCAGGCTACAGTGCTTCTTTCACAATCCGCAGTGTGCATTTACATTTGTCATTCATTATCTCTGCAATAAGTATCAATGATGTGACACATTGGAGTACTCTTCACCTTTACTTTTAGGACCGTGGACACCATCGTCCTGGGGACAGAATTGGACCCTGAAGTCCCCAGATGCAGGGACGACTCCTAAGAAAACATTACACGGACAGAAGTGGAGGTAGGACGACTGACACGAAGCAACAACAATCACCTTCTATTAAAGTATTGGAATATTTCAGTTTGATATTCGTGTTAAATCTTGTTTTTCACGAGCCACGTTTTCATATTACAATCAGTGTGGTGAAAATCAATCTGAAATATTCTTTACCTTCCCTTGTACCACCCTTACGTAAGTGAGAAGTTTAATTGATGATTCTCACCCTTGGCCTTTCAGACATATAAACGTCAGCTTGTGTGCGCCTTGCTCCCCTCCCTCCTCCTTGACCATCTCACCAAGCGGATACTGGGTTCTCCTTGCAAAGCAGGGCTAAGGCATGGAGCGTCCAGAGGGCAGGCCCCCTTTAAGGGGAACAAAACCACGATCCAGGATGAAGATGTATGCATTCCCAAACTCTTTTAGCTGGAGTTGTAGTTTTTCCATCTCCAGACATGTACATATATGCATATGCTCCGTTATGTTCGTTCCATGTTTCCATGGTGTACGGATATTTGGAAAGAGTGTCAGGATTTTGTACATTTGTGACAATGTGTTATGCATGTCTACTACTGTAGAATAGGTCTTGTTGCATACGTTGAGGGAACACGGTTCCTAGGGTGTTTTTCAAAAATGTTTTATTTGTTGGACTTCATGTACCTTTGACCGTTTTCAAATGTACATCTAAGATATACAATGTACATACATAATATGAAAGAACAACCAAATGTTGGTGGTTTTTGTGCGCATTGTTTCTGTGTGTTTGAGAATTTGGCATTGTACCATCTTCGGAATTGTTACGATAAAAAACCGTGAACCTCACACTGTTGTGCCTGTTATATTTTTGTTTTGTGTTGATTATGGAAAAGTTGTGCACTCAAGGAAAACTGTGTTCGTCAACGGACATCGGTCAACTTATCAAAACGTTCCACTTTTGTTGCAATATTGCAACATTTAATACGCAGCTTTTATACCGGGGAAAAGCGTACAGTGTAAATTTTAAAATGTTCTGCTGGACGGTTCCTTCCAGGGAACTTACTCACTGAAGAAGGAAGTAAGGCAAGACCAACATTCAAGCAAACCTACAACAGCAAGAGGAAGTAGCAACTAAAAACCAAAAGTTACAACACAAAATACTATCAGAATTACCAGGCACATCGCTTTGGCTATTATTGTAAAGCGATTTCTTACAGTTATGTGGCCACATTCACGGATTTGAACAGATAAGGCACACACTTTATAAGAGCAACTGAAATAATAAATACGAAACAGTTTTCGATATGGCCGTGATACATTCTTTGTATCTCATTCCCAGTAAATATCCAGTCACGGGGTATTTCGATTGTTCCACGCTTGACTGAGGTGGAAGGACGCATATCCTCGTCCTTTTCGGGAACCACCTTACCTGGGCATGATATACATTTTCCAACGTACACTCTTAATTGTTGTTTGTTCCTCGACTGTATTATCTTCTTTATACATTGTTCAAACCTCACATGTCATCAAATCTGTCCACACTATATGCTACGTTACAGTGTTATGCATCGTTCTGTTTTAAGTACACTCTCGTTTAGTGAAAGATACAAATATGGCATCCTTTACTTCCCTCCGTTTTGAAAACAGTATATACTATTTTACAGTGATCAATCAATCTTTGTTCATACTGATAGTCACAGATACAAAGTACGCTATATCACAGAAAGGAATAATATAGTCACAACACGTAATATCACATCAAATCTATCACATCATATCATAACACCCCATATCATCATACCATATCATATCTCACATACCACATCATGTCATAACACATCGCACAATATCATACCATATCACATCATATCGTTTCGTGTCACATCACACCCCATCATACCATATCATATCATTTATACCAATATAAGTACATACTTTCTATACATTAATATTTCTATTTCGTAGAGACAACGGCTGGTAGATAAATGTGGACAACTTACGGAGAAGGGCATTGTAATCAGTACTCATTAGCAAAGAAAATTCAGGATATCCATAATTATATTCTGGGATATTTTTTCTTAACTCCCAATAGGAGGAACAAATTAAAAGGAAGTGATATGGATCTTGCATACAATTAAAATCACAAAAATGGACAAAGTTTCTCTCTCTACTGTATGGTATCCCCCTGTTTTGATTACCAAGTCATGTGAGGAACGCCTAAACCGATCAAATGCCTGTCGAAGTTTCTTGAAAACAGGACTTTATGTACATAGGCTCTCCTTGATAATACCATCTGTCCGTCTTAGTTCATTTGCCCTCATTTTTGAATACAACTATTCTAGTTTTCTCAATATTGTCGTAACTGGGATTTGGGTGTTAGTAAACCCTCTTACCAGTTACCTGTTACGATGACCGTTCTGCTTTATTGGGGGTGCTGCCAGCTCTGGTGGCATACTCGCTTGGTCTGTCCGGGGTGCCACATCTAGGAATAGGTGGTCTGACGACCGGGATTCCTAACTAACACATATCATTCATGTAGTGGCACTCTGGCATACAATGAATAACACAACACAAGTTTCTATACTCACATCGGTTTACTCGATCCCTCTCTTCATAACAATTGGTCTTGGCCTGGACAGGGTAGGGCAAGCTCTCGGGATGTGAACGTTCTGCTGTCTCTTCAACCCGCACCGTACCTCGCACCTTTTTAGTGCTGACGGTATCTTTTTAAGGTGTTCGAGCCTGCTCCACCCTTAGCACATGACCCTCTACAATCTCTCTGATTCGTTAGAAGTTACATCATTCCCTGGTCTCATGTCGTATCTCGTGATTGGAAATCTCCCTTAATTCTAATCCGTGACTCAGCTTTAATTGCTACTTGACGAATCTATTCTGTTGTGTTGTTTGACATTTATTCCCTTTTTCCATCCCTTAATCTATTACCCAATAGTAACAGCATTTGTGCTA
The DNA here is from genome assembly GCF_037392515.1 of Haliotis asinina. Lineage (NCBI taxonomy): Eukaryota > Metazoa > Mollusca > Gastropoda > Lepetellida > Haliotidae > Haliotis > Haliotis asinina. Next base: position 55,281,895 of record NC_090282.1, on the reverse strand, counting down.
TGCCGAACTATCCGCAAATCTCAATAAAAAATGTATAAATCGTTTCTTGTATACGAATGCAATTTTCACCTTATAACAATATTAACAATTAATCCTTCCTCATTGCAATAAGGTTCAAACTCATGAATATAATCGAACAATAGTAGTCGCAAACAAAACAGTATCATCCGAAAAAAACAATAATAACAACTGAGTCAAACTGGGGTGTAACTGGATACCACGGGTACCATTCTGTTGTATTATCATAGAAAATTCATTAATGACCATTGAGAACAGGAATGGACTCAAAATACAGCCTTTCCTACTTTCAATATTGCAATTGAAGGTATCTGACATTTCATAAAGTGACGTAGGAGAATATTTCATCACGGTAGCGTACAGCAATTAAATTTCACGGTACGTGCACAAGATTTGTCGTACCATTCAAGGATATGCCTGCCCACATCATTGCTTGTCCATAACAGCGTAGCGTTCCTTTCTACGTCGGTAGACTCGCGACCTACCATCGTGGCGATACAGCAAGAACCGCGACTCAACCAGATGCTTCTCCAGGGCACCAGGGTCCATGGTCGAACGTTTCTGCACCATAGCAGACGTGCACGACAATGATGATGACTCAGAACAGGTGCTGTATATGGTCGCATTGGTCGTACCCCATTATGTCACAGGTGATTTCTGGTGATACTCTACGAAGTCCAGGAATATTGTTTGCTGTGAATCTTGCCGGTTGCGCAAGATGCAATACCCTGATGACGCTGTCCTGCACCGGAGTTGTGACTCTTGGCCCAAAAGTTCTCGGTCAATCTGTTGTAGAGTTGTTGCGTCTGTGTCGCTGCCACAGACGGGAGATGGTACCCTGCCTCACGTTGAAGTGCCTGGCTTCTGATGACTGACTTTCTCCAGCTTCCAGACGTCCAACGACTTTGCTTCTGCATTCTTCATTCAGTCTTGGCATCTTGAGGGACAAATACGGAACAGCTTAGAGTGATTCGGAACATGACTGTCACAGTTTTATACCCATCGGTATAAAGCTTTATTACCCGTATTGCACGTGCAACATGCTTACAGCTTTTTCTCCGTGCAACTTCTCCAAGTCTTAATATAACGTGTTGTATGTTGGCCATACTGCCCCAAATGTTGCGTTCGTGCGCAATAAATTGGCGTATGGGCTGTATATTGATTTCAAGCAATTTTATTAAGACATACTACATTTTAGCTTTCAACTGACATTTAGCGTTGTTATGGTCAGTGTCTGGTGTCCGCCAAATAATTATACAAATCACTTGAACTAAAAGATGGTATAAGTTCAACACTGCTATTTGGGCTATTTTACTGGTGTAGTGGGTCTTTTAAAAGTTCCACCAGTGGTGACAGAAACTTCTGAAATCGTCTTTGTCTCCTATTGACCACGTCGATTGTACTGGCATCTTCGATTGATCCTTTACAAAGATCACTTACACTTTTGGCACTCACAGTTAAGTCTGACTTATTCCCCGAAACATATACTCCGTGATTCCATAAGTAGGTCGTTAGTTCACGCACATTCAGTTTATCAAAATTTAGATGCACGTCTTGAACTTTCCCGCCCTATTTCTCTGCTATCGAAGCCATTTAGAACAGAAAACACGAGTGGTCACGAATGGGGTGATATTCCTGTTTGACGTAACTGATACCGGATGATCACCATATATTCCCAGTTATATTTCTGATGAAAGGTTTAATGATTACAAATGGGATCGGTTTCACTGACTGCAAAAAAAAAAAATATTAAACGATAAAAAACACAGCTACATCAAATCCCAAAGCAGAAACTAACACATTTCTCTAACTGTACATTTGAGTATCCTTGCTACCATACCCCAAGTGGAATTGTTTATGAAGTCGCTGAAAAATATATGAATGACCAAAACAGTCAGAGTAAAGTGATTGAGTGAGTGAGTTAATATTCAACGTCACATCGGCAATATTGCAGCCATATCGTGACGAGAACATACGTGACATAAAAAAGAAATGTGTAGACATATTATGAAAAACCTGTCGACGGAGGACACTAAAACCACTACATTTACAGTTAGTATTAAAACCAGCGTGAAAACTTAAAAAATAAATATTATCACTATTTGGACAGTACAATAGAAAAACAGGCCATAGATCGCCAATAACAGATGCTAGATCACCATACTAGGGACCAAGGGGGCTTACTGTACCTCTGCTACCTGCATGGTCCCTAGCTGGATTTACATCATCCCCCCTGCTGCTGGCGACTGTATGCAAGTTTATCCACAAATTAACATGACACATAATTCTACAGTTAAACAAGTGAAAGATTAAATTTGACTTGAACTGTTTGTGGACTTACGTACCCTCCCAGGAGGACAATAATTTTGCGGTACTTCAACCCCCTTTGAGGATACAGCAGCAATCAATGATTTAATTCGTGTTCAGGGCTCGGCATGACCAGCCGACTGGTTGAACCGGGCACATTCAACCTCGCGTCTAGGTGAAGTAAGGGTCGAAGGGGTGGATTGAGCAAAGGGAACGCAGTCACAGGCTCTATCTCCAGACTCCCGTCCTCCACCGACACAGGGCCGCAATCCACGGCAAAAGGGTTGGTGGACCAATATTCCCCCGGGTCCACAACAGGGGTGTTGTCGAACGAGGTGGCTCGCCACGGGTGCCGTCAGCCTAAAGTATTTCCAGAGATGTGAAATATTTACCTAATATTAAAGACTGGAGTTGATTACTTACATGCACATACAATATCAATGTTTTGAAACTCATAATTACATTTCCTAATTCTGTTACAATCACCCCAACAAGCCCGCAAGGTCGTCAAAAAAAAAACACTGACCGACGTTGTCAACAAACACACGTGCGTATATTTGAATGTCTTACCGTCAGTCGCATGATTTCTTATCAAAAACTTCACAGTAGACAATGCAGTCATGTTAGCTACGTTCTCGGAACCAGTTCTCTAAAGTGAATGAGTGAGTAAGGTTAGTTTTACGCCGCACTCAGCAGTATTCCAGCTGAATGGCGGTGGTCTGTAAACTATGGAGTCTGGACCAGACAATCCAGGGATCCAACAGCATGAACATCGATCTGCGTAACTGACATGTGTCAACCAAGTAATCGAGCCTGACCACCCAACCCCGCTAGCCCGGGTCTCTCCAGAAATCATCACTGCTCGCAATGGATGTGTCATTCGTGTAGACTGCTTAACTCATCAGCTTAATATCTGAAGGTAAAAGCTGTTTTTAATTAACAGCATATTGCATGGCCTACTACACTATCTAACGTAATGAATTTTGAGACAAATGCAGATTATTGCCTGTCGTAAAGTGTACAAATATTAAATGAAACACAAGAGAGATAATTGTTAATACAAATATATTTGTGTGTACTGGTTATGTTATTGTCAATATATACTTGTCTCGATTCCACTCGATTACTTATAGACCGCCACCACACAGCTGGAATATTGCTGAGTGTGACGTCAGTAAAAACAAACCCCAAAGTCCCTATAGTTATTGAAACAATAACCTTTTTCAAGATCATAGATCATTAGTTAAATCGAGGCTTATTTGTTTTATAATGGTTTCTGTATTTGAAAATAAGGTCGAAAATCAACATTTTTTTATTGATGGCGTCTGTGGTTTCTTCTAATGTCTATGCAAAGCTGACAGCAATGATGCTGAAGATGTTTTTGCCTAATATTTTTAACAATGGTAGACAGGGTTATGAGTGGGCAGGTCAACGTGTTAGAAAGCACGTCAAGGAGGTCTGAACATCGGACCGACAAGTTCAGCCTATGTGTACATAGCTGTGGATACATTTTCTAATGACGTCATCGGTTATGGTGTTCTTCAGAAAGCCGATGGGGGGTGGAAACTGGGTCCAACGTACGCTGATAATGATGAAGTGGGACACTAACTCTTCAGAACGCTCTATGATGAATTCTCGGAAGGAGACGTCATGGTTGTGAATTCATACGTTGAGAATCACGCGGCGATTACACTTTCCCCAGTGAGAAATGTTAGGTTGATAATTAATCGAATGTTGGTAATAATGCGAAGTTTGCACTTTGTTAGTTGTACGGCGATTCGTTTTCATATATGCTATCATTCCTAATTCAGACGTCCAGAGATTATTCTGCTCAAATTCAAATATTCAGGTGAGCATTGTATTATGACCATGTTACTGGTCTGTTGGTTCTCCTATTATTGACGAATGCATGAATCGACACTGACGACACCTCTCCCTACATTCAGCAGAATAACAGTTGTATCATAATGGATCTATGTGTTGTCAGTTACACAGAGATTTACATCTAGCTGTACCACAGCTGTATCATGACGGGTCCATGTGTTGTCCGTTACACTGAGATCTACATTTAGCAGTATCACAGCTGTATCATGACGGGTCCATGTGTTGTCCGTTACGCTGAGATCTACATTTAGCAGTATCACAGCTGTATCATGGTAGATCAATGTGTTGTCTGTATAGTGCGATCTGTAGAAGCAGTGTATATTGAATCTGTAAAGTGACGGGTCCATGTTTTGTGGGAAGGTCTATCTATTGTAACCCGAAATACCCACTGTGGTTTCCTTTATCTAAGTACAACAATCTATTGCATATTTTCCTTTCATAAACAAATGTCTAAACGTGTGCTGAAAAAATGGTTTCTGCTGAATGTTATTGACAGTGTGCAAAGATTCATGGCATACACTAGCGCTTTCCTTAAATCTCTGTCTGGTATGAGAAGTAATTCCATGACATGTTTTCGTTAGCAATCGGTATTAAGTGTACAATGTAAAGGTCTTCATGGGCAATAGATTCATGACACATGTTCCTGTAAATTTCTCATCTTTGTAAATCAGATAAAAATTGACATCACATCGGGAAGTTTTGAGCCATAGTCTTCTATTGACGGTGTATAATGCATCAGTGATTTATGTTCTCTCTAAACTGATTACAACAGATCCATGACGCTTACTTACTTCAGGTCTCTGTCTAAAGTGTCCAATACAACCATGAGATATATTTTCCTTAAATCTCTCTCTACAGTGCACGACAGATCCATGATACATGTTTTCATTAGATCTCTCTCTCTCTATGATGTACAATAAATTCATGAGACGTGGTTTCCTTAGATCTATGTTGACAGTGTATAATAGATCCATAAAACATGTTTCCTTAGATCTACGTCAATAGGGTACAGTAGATCCATGGCACAATTTCCTTTGATCTCTCTCTACAGTGTGCAGTAGATCCATGACGTATGTTTACTTTACATTTCTGTGTGTAATGCACAGTAGGAACGCGACACATGTTTACGTTTGTAATGTACAACAGATCCACGACACACGTATACTTCATATCTCTGCCTGTAATGTTTCTGGGTATCATAAGGAGTAGGTGTATGTTAGCATCTAATGGATATGTGTTTCTACCTGTGTGCTACATATTATCGTATACTGTTCATAAAAGCAGGGGTACCTGGACACTGAAGTCTGGTAGAAAGGAAACCCATTGAGGAACGTTTCAATGACGTTCACCTTGTGTATGCAACATCATCTCACGTTATCACCACATGCAAACACAATGCGTGGCAAGCACGTGCACAATGCGGCAGCCTTCGACATGTGCATGGGGGCGTCATTATGAATCTTGACGTTTTTTCAGGAAGATCGATAAATCACTGCAGATCATTTCTTCCGATAATTTTCTTGCATCTGTGATGGGTCAGGGTTTTCAGTGTTCAATCACACAGTACTGACTGAAAATTGTAAGCCTGAAATTTTCATGTCATACTCAAGTCACCTAACAAGGGGAATAACTGAATGAACAGCTTTCGTTTGAATGAAATCCATGTGGCGATGCATTCACAAAACATCCTTTATTAATCTATCAAAATTGATTCAGTCCCACAAATCTCCCACTTTTGACAATCGTACAAGGAAAGTACAGTTTCCCTACATTTTTGAAAAGTATATGTCTTCTTGTAATCATTGCAACACTGCAGGTGTTCATTTTATCGAATACGAAATATTAGTGGACACATCCTTTCCTATGAACATGTGAAATCCAGGCAAACATACCATTCACTTGAAGTAGTCGGGCCACCCTCTACCTGACTGTGCATACTCCGCCTACGCTACCGGAGGCTTCCACGACATCACCAAGATCATCCTCTCTGGCCGGGGACTGAAGGAGGCAACAGTGACATCAGGACATTATGATTTGCTTCTATGGTGTCAGCACATATCGTGTTTTACTATTTCGACATCATGACATGTTACGGTTTATTATTAAGACATCAGCATAGTGCCATGTCATAGTTGAATACCTTTATGCATGGTTTCCACAGCTGAACACTTTCTGTTCACGTATTCTACCAGCATTTCCATCCAACATATTGACTCTGTATAGTGGTTGCACAAAATTAAAGTGTCATATGAATGGAAACAATATCGAATCAATTTCGGCATTTTATCAATATTCCAGCAATATCAGGGAACACCAGAAATGGGCGTCACACATTGTATCCATGTGGGGATTCAAACCTGGGTCTCCACCGAAGATTTACCCGTAGGGCTACACCGCTCCTCTATTTTGAAGAAAGTTGTACGCTGTGATTTATTCAACTCACTATTTTCAACAAATATGTTTCCCCTTGTCTCTACTGATGTTCGTCCTTTCAGTTTTTATGGGCATGTTTCTTTAAAAAAGTCACTTTTTACAGATACAAAGGTAATGTGTCTGTTGCTGTATTTTATCTTACCAAAACTGAATTTACGAATGCTTTCCAAAACACCACAGACGTTGGCGATCTGCTGCTAATACAGGTAAATGTGAAACCATTGTCAGATGACCTCTCGACTGCGTATAAAGACATTAAACAAGTTATGTAGTAAGTGAACAAACTGCAACAAACAGGCACCACTGCTGATCGGCCAAGGTCAGGTCGAGCACGTGTGATGTCACAGGTGTAGGGTCGTCGAATTGTATTACGTCATTTTTGTAGTAGTTGTTTTTGACGGCTACGTGTTGGGGTAGGTGGTAATATACCAGTTAACGGGTATGTTGCAATTTCAACTTCACAATACGGTATATTGCGGTACACTTTTTCCTGAAACTGTTCACCCGATGCGTAATTTTCGCGATGTGGTAAAAATATTGAGGACGTTTTTAGAATTTTACTGGTCATATAATTGTACTTGCATGACTTTTAAACCATGTAAATGAAAAGATAGATTGTTACTGACAATCGTCTTAGGATAAAGAAACTAAATTGACGGACGCCGCTGCGGAAGTATATTCTCGCGGTCAAATATTCAGAGTGAATTTGGAAGCATTTTCAGTTGATCCCAAGTACAATCACATCTGGCTCCTTGCAGTGGCCAGGGCATGGCATTGTTTAAACCATCTGTTACACTTCCACATGCCAACACATATGACGATATATCTGAATGTGAAAATTGTGGCAATACCCAACCTTAGCTACAGAAGCAAGAAATGGGCTGCTTAGTGGCCGACTGTCGGCACAAAACATCTGAAACCACTGTGTTCGACGACTATACTGGAACCATTTTGACGCCATTACAGCGACGTCAGCTTTTGCAGTGGGTCCGACGATACCTCCGATGGTCTCAGACAGACAGGAATCGCGTTGTCATCAGTGGCGTATGAAGATATACTTTCAGATTCGCTGATGGTAGGTTGAGAGTGCTGTTTCGACGCCATGAACGTTATACAGGAAGGTGACAGATTTGGGACCGGAGTGCCATGGTTTGAGGGTGCTTTCTGTTGGATTGCCTATTCGCAACTTCTGGTTATATATGGGAATCTTAATGCTGCAGTTTACGGTGACCAGGTGCTAGCCCCCGAAGTTATTCCATTTATGGCAGCACATAGTCTAGGTGTGCACTTTCAAAGCAAAAATGCCGGACCCCGCACAGTCAACTTGAACAGGAATTACCAGGAGAACGCAGGCATCAACGTTCTTGACGGGACGTCAAGGTCACCTGATCTCAATCCAATGGAGCACAACTGGGATGCACATAGTACATGTCCGTGTACTCTCCCGAACCAACCCGGGATTTTGAACCCGAACCAACCCGGGATCTTGGTGCTGCTTTGCAGGAACAATTTCGCCGACTCCCAAGTAATGTTTTACACGCATCAGGAGGCGGTGCTTGGCAGTTGTGAACGCACGGGGTGGCCATTTACTGAACATCACATCAGATTTAATTTCCTGTGACTTGACATTTTATTTTCGCCTCTTCTTTGATGAAGTCTGTAATCACATGGAACCCATTGTTGGTATTGTGATTATTTTCAGTTTATGCCATCGACCTTAAGAAATAAATGATAACCTGTATACCATATTCCTGTGTCCTTTCTTTTGTATGTACAACCCGTCAAAGGTTCAGACCCACTAGTGTTAATGTAGCCACTTAACTCAGTCAACTGTTCTAAATTGCATTTTGTAAAATAGCCCACACTGTTTAACGTACTCTTTACACATGAGCTGATGTACTGTTAAACAAATTTGTATTGGTGACCAGTGGTGAAAGCCCATTACTATGACAACAGACATAATGCAACGATCACAATACTGTGTAATCAACGACCTACTGATGTGACCTATTTGATGGCAATGAATCAGTGTGTCATAGTTCTAATAATCTTGTGATTTTGATATATTACAATCATGTATTCAAGAACTGTTCACTGAGAATGAGTGAGAAAAGTATGTCGAGAAAATAGTAGTATAAGCTAAGTAGTAGTAAGGTATAGTAGCCCAAAGTATTTATGTGTAACAGACTTATTTCTGATACAGTTTTAAAGCTCATGATGACTAGTCTATGCATACATGTAAATTGGATCGTGTTGGATATACTCAAACACTCTGTCATTACAATGACAATTATGATATTAAATATATCGTATAGTTTAGAGGATGATTTGGTTGCTTCTCACTGTAATGAAATACATTCTCTTGTGATACACACCTTTCAAGACTGATATCCTATAACAGTGATAATTTGCTTTAATGCTGACTGTCCAGTAGCCAAACCTTTACATCAAAGGACAGCTGTTCACATCCAAGATATTTGCTCTTCAGCAAGTTGATGCATGATGCTAATGCATTTTACATCTATATGGTTTGCAGTTGGTACCGCAAAGTTTGTGGAGAAATTCGTCTTGGATGTAACCAAATGTATATACACGACATATAGTGAGTTCTGTAAGTGAGTCTGAAGTTTTGATGGATAGTATATTATTTAACATATGATTGTGAAGTTTCTAGTTTGACTCATTATATTATTGGCAGATCTTTTTATCTGTGTTTGGTTTGTTGACAAATGAACATTCATTACTTGCTTTCAATTGGCCACCCTGTAGACATTATGAAGCATGACAAGAATTCACAACATACGCTCTACAATTGTAAACCAAGTTTGGATTAAATACTCACCCTTGTCACGAGAAATGCCATGATGCTACAACTAACTGCACCTGTAATGAGTTAAGAAAAAAACAAACAAAAAAACAAACAAACGAAACTCATAACTCTACATTTGTTGCTAAAACGTTGTACTTTCACACATGTATAACTCGTCCACAAATAGACTTTAGAGCATCGAATATAACATCAGTTTAAAAGGAAGGTCATGTTTATACAACCAAGTGGATACAGTCAGACAAAAGGGACTTTGAGCGGTTTGGTCACAACGCAGCACGACCCTGACGTAGGGGCTCCTGGCTCTCAGACCAATCTCTTTCAACATGTTCCGTACAGTTTGACCTGATATCCTCTGAAGTCCACACACCCTGGCTGCTGTGCTGTCACCTGTGGCAGTACAAATACCCGAATGTACCGATCTTGGGCTTCATTGGTAACTCGAGGTCTGCCTGTATGGGGACGGTCATTTGTTATACCTGTTTGGTTGCAACGAGCTGCAAGCCGTGATATCTTGCTTAGACTAACATTAAGACGCCTGGCAACAAAAGACTGGTAATCTTAATCATGCATTTTCACAATGGCGTCAAGACGTGACGTAGTGATTTAATCTCTTGAAACTCAGTCAAAACGAATGCCAATTTCTGAAAATAATCAGGATTTTTATTGCCAGACAGTGAATATTTTTTTATGCACAATTTCAACTGGAAGGTGATGTCTGTTGCCTTGTAGCGATGCCTTTCCCATCCTTGAAAGAACTTACTTCAAAATCAACATTTTCATGTAAAATCGAATTTTTACTTGTGCAAATGTGTAAAATCATGTTATCACCACTTGTGTTACATATTTTGACAATTGTCTGAACACAATAGTTACTTCATAGATTTATAACAACACAAATCGCCTATGGGCTTTTTTATGTTTGTCGGCGGCGTGGCTATGAAAGTTAAAGCTCTTTACGCAAAACGACAAATTAAATTATATGTGTGCATTGTACTTGAATACGACCCATGAGCTTGCAGATACATTTCCTTAATTGTATATATGTGTGGGTGTAGGAAACATTTATCAAATCCTTTAGTCTCAGAGATGCATGGATTCTACTATGTTGTTATTGACAATGTTGGTGGCTGGAGGTCTTCCATATAACACAGTTTGGAGTATGTGACCATTTACATAGAACTAGGTATTATTTCTAACAGCAGTGTATAACTTCTTGAGCAGTTATAGTTCCGATATTTCATTTACGTGTTTAGGTAGGAATTAGGGTGAGAAGGCGAGATGTTGTTATTGAGATAGGTTGTTTTAGGTTGTGCTTTAACAATTTGAAAAAATGGTTTATATATTTCTAGTTTTAGGGAAGGTGGGGTAATTTACTGGTTATTACGCTCGCTCGTCACGCCGGAGAACTAGGCTGGATTCCCTACATGGGTACAATGTGTGAAACACGCTTCTGGTGTGCCCCACTGTGATACTGCTGGAATATTGCTAAACGTGGAGCAAAAGTAAACTCAATCACTCACTAACTCACCCTTGTTTTTGATCGTCTGATATAATGTCAGATTATGCACCAACCCTGCATAGTTATAAATGGATATATGCACTGAAAGTTTCTACACAAATGTAACAGGCAGGGAATACTGCAGACTGCATCATGTTCAGTTACAGCTAATAGAAACAGTATCCAGTATGCAGTTCCAAATGTGGATATTTGCTGTATGTTTATACTTGAATATTACTTTTACACGTCGATCATTACTACACGGTAAAACACTTAAAGTCAGTTTCTGTTGATTTCAGCAGTGTCCAGCTAGAAGCTTGTTATTTCAGAACACACGTAATTCATGAGTCCTCAGTGATCTTTTGGGTAGCCTAGTGGTTAAGGCGTTCGTTCGTCACGCCGAAGACCCTGATTCGATTCCCCACATGGATGCAACATGCGAGAGCCAATTCTTGTGTCCCCCGAGGTGCTGGTGCTGGAATTTAGCTAAAAGCGCCGTAAAACCACAGTCCCCCACTCACCATGGACCTTCACATCTGTTTAAGTATAAGAAATGATTTAACATGCGCTCTTTATAGATGACTCTCTGAGAGTGTGGGTTCGAATTCCGGAAACGAATAGGTATAGTACTGATAAAATGTACCCCGAAATAAAACATAATTTTCATTTCACCACTAGTTCAGAACTATCAAGTGTTCAGAAAAGTGTGCTTAAAAATAATGCTACAAGCTTATTTCCGCTTCTTTTCACAGATGGTAGCACAATCTAACTTATATAATCTGTAAACTAGTCATGTGTGGATTTAAAACACTTCTTACTAACAACAAAACCCAGCTAATTAGAGAAACAAAAGATTCTGTGAACTTGATTGTGTTTCTGAATATGCGTCTCACCACGTACACGAGGACATTCTATGTCCGCTTCAATCACTTTTACCACACCTCTTCACTGACATGAAATGTGACGTGTGTGGATTCAAAACTACAATAATTTCATCACAACTGTACATGTGGGGATTGAAAACATTTACATTACAGAAACCAAATATGGTAATGAATTCATTATTTGAAACAACTTTTGATGAATTTGTGGATTCAGTTATTTGTTGTGTCGTTTCCCAGATATGTATGAAATGTATGATAAACTGGTCAACTACTGCAGAATAATAATCATAACAATAGTCCTGCGTGGATGTAAAATGTTTGTAACATCCCACAGAATCCAGTCAAGCAGAAAAACAACACATTTAGCTGACCTCGTTACATTCTTGTACACATCAAACAGCACATAGACAGACAACTTATACGTCCGCCTCAATCACTACAATTACATTTGACAGTTTAAATGAATAAGTCACACTTACATGTTTACACGATGTCGTGTTTATTTTATTGTCTAATTCCAAGCGTCATAGATAAGTGACTTCTTGGTGTCAGTCATGGTGATATCAGCCCCACTTATCACCTTCATGTTGACTGTGTAGTCACCTGGCCGGCCAGCACAAAACATGGGAAGAAGAAACACATCCAGCACAAGGCCATAGTAGAGGGTGGCCTGTGTGCCGGGTGTGTCAGACATTGTGTTACTGTAACACTTCCCCACCTTCCCCTGCTGCCACACCCTGGTACAGAGACACCCTCGGTGTGTGCCACAGCTCCCTTACATTGACACACCAGGAGCGGCACTATCGATAAACATACATCTTACTGTCCACCTGACTCTACTCCACCACACCCACCTCCAGGACAAACCACTCCCACCTTTCACTCACCACACCCACCCTAGAGTGTGTCTCCCAGTATTGTGGGGCAGGGGTGACAGTAGATGGGGTGGAGGAAGGGGGAATGGAGGTGGAGGCATATGTACCCTCATATTTCCGTAACCTGCCGCTGTGTCTGTGTTGTGTGGCGGGCGGCGAGTTGACCAGCTGACCGTCTGTAGTTACGTGGCACCTCTTTGTGTTGGCTCGAGCAGCGTCCAGTTCTAGTTGAGGACCTGGAAATATACATTTTGTTGACAGTTTAATAAATTTGCCGACTTCAGATAACAAATTAGACATTTTATTGTGAACCTCGTTTCAATGTTTACAAAACAGTGCACTGAATATCGGCTGCCATTTTCACCTGCGTGTGAATTGTGTCATAACTGCGATATAAATAGACATTACAATGTTGTGAAAATATTTGTATGGGTATTCTAAATGTTTTTCATGCAATGTTACACTGACTGACAATGAAATAAACACTCCCTGAAACATTTTGTAGGGAATTGTTAGTTGAGCTGATTTCCTGTCTGTAGTCAGTAATAGACACTTGACGCCTGAAAACACATTTGTATAAACTTCATACCATGATAAAACTATCGTTTGTATTCTAAACTCTTCTTATACAATACTTCTTGGTAAACAATAAAACCAACAAAGTAGTTGTTTGACGATTCCTTTACATTTGAGTGTTCAACAGACACAGTATCAACAGGTAACTTCTACGTCCGCTTCAATCACTGACCACCGCCTGAACACACTCGCTTGGCGGGACACAGGTTCTTGCGTTATATGTATTGGCTAGAAAATATGGTTATTTATCATTCCAACACTATTTTTAATTCCAACACTAAATATTGTAACATTAGACAGTTTTCAAATTGATCATATTCGTATATATTTACAAAGTTTATTACAAAGTTTATCAAAAATATACAATTTTGCCGGGAGGACTCTCAATGTCGCCAGTCATTTTTGCACATTTGACATTTAAGTAATTGAAGATCATGTGTCACAAAACAGGCTTTTTACACATGTGAATGGCGAAAGTGTTGTCATCAAATTACAATCACAGCAAAAATAAGCTGGTTTCCGGAACACTGAAACCGAGAGGAAACGTCATGGAAACCAACATTTCCAGTTGGTTTCCAGGGAGTTCCCTATAGTTTCATTGTGGTTTCCATGCAACTGAAACTGCACCATTTCAGGATGGTTTCCAGTTCGTTTCATTACCCACTCCTCCAAGCGGGATCCAGTTGGTTTCCATGTATGAGTTTATTGTAGGTTTCAACCTGGTTTCCATGTATGAGTTTATTGTAGGTTTCAACCTGGTTTCCAGGTATGAGTTTAATGCAGGTTTCAACCTGGTTTCCATGTATGAGTTTATTGTAGGTTTCAACCTGGTTTCCAGGTATGAGTTTATTGCAGGTTTCAACCTGGTTTCCATGTATGAGTTTATTGTAGGTTTCAACCTGGTTTCCGTGTTGTAGTTTCCAACCTAGTTTAATACCTAGTTTCCATGTCCTGAAACTTGCTCGTGTCGGCCCTTTACCCGGTCCTCCGGAAAAGATGTTGTTTCATGTCTCACATGTAGCAAATCAGGTATTTTATACAATTGCATAATGGTAAAAGGCTTCAGGATGACAAACAACAGAATAAAACATAAATTCATTAAAAGTTTATTTATATTCAACAATATGTTTGTAAACAAATAATATGGGGACTATTCAAGTTAGCAAAGCAAGGGAACAATTAGCAGTGAGTACAGAATATGTTTCTTAAACACACTGTAGACCAGCCCATATCACTTGGCTTCCTAGTTTGAAAAATGTTAGCTCTTTCCCCAAGAGAGGAAGAACTGTGTGCTTCTTCTCCTCCGGCCAGTCAATCGTTTCACAGCCTTCCTCCTTTCCAGCTTCTGAAATTTAGAAAACAAACTATCAGTACAAACAAGCATTCGTCTACGATATCCATGGCTAGAGAAAAGAAAACGGTCAAACATTGCGTGAGGTGAAATACACTGAACCCCATGTCCGATAAGCGAAGAGATCAAAAAGTATAAACTGAGCATTTCACATCAAAAGTTTCAATCGCAGAACAGCTTATTGTTATATGATAGAGTGCAGAGACATGAAGATATTCGCCTTTGAAAGCCATAATTTATTTTCTGAATGTTACTTACAATGCACATTATGAGTATAGAACTACGATTTATCCGTTATTGTGAAAAGACATGTTTTCTTAACCAATAATGTGGAGTCATTCATCCAGACAAGCTATGAATATGGGGTCACAAGCAAACGCTGCAGCATAATGTGCTGCATAATATTTTTAAGCTGTATTTTTCAAAGGATAAATTGCACTTTTTAAACAGTGTTCATTTTGAAATTCCTTGAATGTACATAGAAAGAATCCAAATTAACTTGATATTTTAAAGGTTTCCTTAAAATGTTTAATCTCTGCAAGATGTAAAATGACTAGAATACGTTTACTTACTCTGAACTTTTTGCCTTTCCTTGCGTACAAGCCGTGGGCCTCCGCTTTCCCCACACCTTCTTAAGTGATCCATCTTGTTCATCCAAACCCATCAAAAAGCTTCTGAAAGGAGACATGTGCATGATGCATAACTATAAATGAAACATGTTTCCAGTTGGAGGTTACAAGAATAGTGACATGCGCCATGCATTCTTACTGATTCCTAAGATTTACATTATTTGGTTTTGTTGTATGTACATTATGTACTGGACGGTTCAGGTTATACATACCTTTTGTATGTCAAAATGAGTTGGTCCTGACTGCCTTCTTCAGTTTTTCCAACACTGCCCTCCATTATGCTGGAAACGTAGAAATGCATCGATTAAAAATAGTCAGGAACTTGTCACATTGCACTCTTGATAACAATAAAGTGTCGAATAAAAACAATAAATATGAATTTGCAAAGTGTAGAATATGCTAGATGAAAAGAATCCAGGTCAGCAAATTCATATACTATTTTGGGTTGGCAATCCATCATTGTATACCCATATATTCTTTATATCAAAAACTCTTCGTAACCTTTTCTGTGGGACTAACACAATCCACATTTCTTCATTCAGAGTTCGTTAAATCTTGATATGATAAGCATAACACTACTTACAACAGATGGCAAATCTAAATTATCTCATAAATCAATAATATAAAAATATTCAATATTAGTTTGAAAACATTGTGAAATTTCAATTTTGAAATTTCACTCAAACAATGCACCAAATCTGGTCAGAGAATCCCTAACCTATAAATGCAAAATGACACACTATCCCCGACTACATTGTTTTCAAACGTGCAAATATGAAAAGCAATATGAAAAGGATTTGTTAAATAAATATTCGCATTTATAAATACGTTTGAAGTTATTTTGAGTCGTAACAAGCACATAAGCAATAATATACTAGAGATATTTGTGATTTATTTTTTTCTTGCAAAGATGATTTTTCATTCATTAACACATTGAACCATATTAATCGTGTGTGAACTGATCCAAATCACAGTAATATTGAGTTTTTGAATTAACCGAGTGCTGAGTGAAGGAAGCCATACATCTCTCTTGCTAAGAATTCGACACGCCTTTGTTTACCGAGGTCCATCAAGTCTAAAATTTCATATGTATTGTAGTAGTTACTTATTTACGTTAAACATTACGAATAACATGTGCTATTGCTTATTTCAAGAAAATAACACTGTACCTGACCAGATCGTGGAATGTTCCTTTTCTCCCGCTGCGATCGACGACTGCTGCTGTTCTCAATTTTTCAAGTATCCGAATCTCCAAAGCTTCTATTGTAAATCTCATTGCCAAGTCTCTTGAATCAGATAACACGGGCAAACGTAGGAATACTGCACTGTGTTGACTTCCTTGTCGTCGTTACTGGACATACCGGGTGAGAACTGCTTTCAAAATGGTCGTCTCAAAACAACTTGGGATCAAGTGACAAAATGGCGGCAACCGTGCGTAGGGGCATTGTGGGTAAAAAGAAATACCTGATCCTTTTTCGATTGGCAGGCACGAAATCCTTCTCTGACCCAATTTGGATGTGATGTTAAGACAAAGACTGAAAACCACCACTTCAGTACATAAAACTGTTGCTTTTATAAAATGTCACGAGTTCGCGTGCCCATGGATTACCGGTTCATTACTTCCGGTTTTGTCTGTCAACGCCTGACTCAGGTATGTTCTATTGTTTTTACAGCTTAGCTAATTTTGATAATAGGAGCCTGTTAAGTGGGGACTGCCCCAATGAAGCCGACACACGAACCCCGACACACTAATGACCTGACACTGATTAGTTGTCAAGTATTTGAACTCAGTGTCAAAGTATGCCAACTATAAATGCTTTTAAATCAACACTTTACGCACTGCCTCAGTTTATTGTATAAATCACGTATATTCTGCATAAATAGCATCATGTAAGTACCGAACTGACAATTGTTTTAATGACTTATACTAATCTTCCTAAATGCTTATACTCTTTCACATTCCCAGGAGTTGGCAGTCTATAGCCTGTTTTTTATATATTGCATCATTTACCTTTTAATTATTAATATATATCTGAACTATTGCTATTGCTAAAGTGGCTTTAATTTTATTTATTTTTATACAATATATTTACCGAAAGGAATACAAGCCCGTACACAACTCAATGATCCAATAAGTTATAATTAATATATAATAAAAGTTTGAGCAATGTTTCTATGCAGAGTCAACTCACCTTTTATTCTTGTATATAGATATCACTGTTTTATTATTTCTTTTCAAATAAAGAAAGCGTATGATTCTCAATTTGACAAAGCAGACAACCGAAACCTGGACTTGCCCCATTCATCCCAATCTAGAGAAACAGAACTAAATGTGCCTCGCGCACATAGCTGGGCAAAGGCCATTTATAGCCATTCGTCCTTTCACCATTTGCATGTTTAGTACGGTTATTGTGAAGTTTGTGTACATGGTAGTTGGAATATGATGCTTCATTACATTACAAGAATGTGAAGGAAAAAAAGTGTATAGTTTGTTCTTGTATCATCAGTTTGAAGCCACATTTAATATTGTGATATCCAAAGAATGATGCGTCAACAATTTACTTTTGTTGTGTTGTTCATCTAAGCAATGATACGAATCTACTATTCCTTCCCCAGGCACAGATTGAATTATAACACCTCGTGAAAGCTAAGTCAGGAATGGAAACCAACACATGACCATAGCTTCGTGTCAGTTTCCATCACTGGAGCTTAGAGTATCCATTATGGATTCTATTTGGAAACTAGGTCACCCAGTTTTACTGAATGGATACCAACTGAATGTCAGGATGGTAAACAATTACACATTTTATGTTACTTAGTTCAAAACAGCAATGGAAACCAACATGAAACTACATTTTCTACTGTTATTTTGGTTTCCATTTAGTGAGATCTGAGAGTTGCAAATTCCAGGTATGGAAACCAACAAGAAACCCCCGAACTTAGTTTCATTTTGGTTTCCATTTACAGGAATACCAAAATCACATTTCCAAAATGGAATCTAGTTGGAAACTCAGTTAGTGAGTTTCAGGGAATGGAAACCAACTGGATTCCGCAATTACCCACATTACGGATGGTTTCCAGGTTTCTGAAAACCAAGTCATTTTTGTAGTGAATAATATTCATGTAAATAAATCTACTGAATGCTGAGCTTGCAGTTTCAACATTTATTCCGGCTTGAAAACACTAAATTTTATTATCTGCTTGATATATGGAAAAACTCATTATTTAGGCATATTTACTTTTTAAGCATTAATCCATTGTAGAGGCCATCGATCATGTTACTGTTATACGCTTAGGATCTCATCTTACTGATTATATTGACAAAGACTGTCACAGGTAATTGATCATCATACAATATAAATGCACATAACAAGATAACAATCCGTTAAACTGTTAACAGAAATAATAAAACAAAGTATTATTTATTAATATTATAACTCACGTATTCACGCAACTGGTACATTCTCAAGGCGCCGTTTTTTTCAGCTGCCCCCCCCCCCCCTAGATTCTTTTTTGCAATTTATTTCTATGCATCAAAGTACTGACATAAGAAGTTTGATAGTTCCTCCCTTATTAAGAAACGTTAACTACGACCCTGAATCGATTATCAGTCTCAACTCCCTGGGGACCATACAATTCTTGCAGCTATTAACCACACCAAGTTACTGCGGCTTTCCCATCCATATGAGGTACCCATTTACAGCTGGGTGGATTGGGACACATAGTAACAGTACTTTGTACAAATTTACTGCACGTTGCTGTACCCGCATCTAAGTGTTTGCACGTTTTCATGTGGCCACCATCTGGTCATATACCAACGTATTGTGGGTCCTTTTAAGTGCACATTGTTGTGTATTGTGACCATTCGTTAATATTTGTATTCATAAGGATGTTTGGGAATGTGTTTCTGATATATATCAGAATAGCTATGTATCTATTGTGATAACACAGCATGAGAAAAGAGAGATGTAAACATTCTTGTTCTTTTCAATTTCATAATTGTTTTCAAGGTAATGAAAAATAACTATACCAAACTGTGATAGTGCTGTTGAATCGTTGGCAGCCTCCGGGCACTTCACCTTGAAACGAGAGAATTCAATGTTGTAATCTTAGATTTACAGTTGGCATGTTTCAGCTCTAATATACAAGCACAGTTTACAGAGAATGCGAACATGCGAACATTATACGTACATCGTAAAGTGTTGATGTTACCTACCTAATCAACAACGCGACGTATATACGCATGCCTACAGACTAACAAGTACTTGCCTGTTTGTGTGCTTTCTTCGTGTCAATTATATGGACGTCGGGGGTCTGTGTACATTTGTCTGTAAGATAAACCACAGCTGTTCATTAATCAAACCTTCTATGTCATGACAACTAGCAAATGTTTCCTCAACTGAATCAGATGTTTCACTGAATTATTGTTGGAAATGTCCAAATACAGCGTCCATATGCCATCTTAAGGTGGCATTATGTAATAGGAAAATGTAACACAATGTTTCAAACTTTTTTTTTCATTTTTGATAAAGCTTTATCGGTATTACTGTAAATATTAATACCCATTGTTAAAGTAAGAAGTAAGCACCTGTAAGTGTGTGTTTATCAGATGCTGATCCATGTCCACTGACAGACCCGAAGGTGGAGATGTCGGATTTCAATTTATCCAGCCCCCTCGTGTTGAATTTGGCTGCAGGTGTCCTGTGCCTCTCTGGTGGAAGTGATCCGAGTTGCGTCTTCGTTGTGCCTTGTATTGAACTCTCCAGTGTGAGAAAGTCCAAGTTTGAAGCATATCTTAGAACGGTGTTGATATAGTCTGAGATCCCCTTGCATCGTTCACTCTCGCCTTCAGAGGTAACTTGCTCTGTGTGTAGATTTGACAGGCCCTGCTTCGTCTGATTCTCCAACTCTATGATCAGTTCCTTTTCTCTTTGATCGAGCTGTGTCCTCAGAGAATGGAAAGTGTGGTGGATGGCCTCTTTCAGATCACTGCTTGTCTTCTTTGTGTCATTTATGACTGCTGATATTCTTCACGTGTGCTTTGTGAGAAGCATGATGTGCAGACACACTCTTCTCATGTTGTTTCATCCGTCCTCTAGCAGCATCAGCAGCCACACCTACATCACCAACGTCGTGCTCAGCATGGTCACCAAGTCTGCATTTGTAACAGATTAAAATATTGCAGTTTTTGTCAAAATAATCGAGAGGATAAGGATTGTGAAGTTTGCAGATGGGTTTAGTATTACCACACCTCTTCACTGACATGAAATGTGACGTGTGTGGATTCAAAACTACAATAATTTCATCACAACTGTACATGTGGGGATTGAAAACATTTACATTACAGAAACCAAATATGGTAATGAATTCATTATTTGAAACAACTTTTGATGAATTTGTGGATTCAGTTATTTGTTGTGTCGTTTCCCAGATATGTATGAAATGTATGATAAACTGGTCAACTACTGCAGAATAATAATCATAACAATAGTCATGTGTGGATGTAAAATGTTTGTAACATCCCACAGAATCCAGTCAAGCAGAAAAACAACACATTTAGCTGACCTCGTTACATTCTTGTACACATCAAACAGCACATAGACAGACAACTTATACGTCCGCCTCAATCACTACAATTACATTTGACAGTTTAAATGAATAAGTCACACTTACATGTTTACACGATGTCGTGTTTATTTTATTGTCTAATTCCAAGCGTCATAGATAAGTGACTTCTTGGTGTCAGTCATGGTGATATCAGCCCCACTTATCACCTTCATGTTGACTGTGTAGTCACCTGGCCGGCCAGCACAAAACATGGGAAGAAGAAACACATCCAGCACAAGGCCATAGTAGAGGGTGGCCTGTGTGCCGGGTGTGTCAGACATTGTGTTACTGTAACACTTCCCCACCTTCCCCTGCTGCCACACCCTGGTACAGAGACACCCTCGGTGTGTGCCACAGCTCCCTTACATTGACACACCAGGAGCGGCACTATCGATAAACATACATCTTACTGTCCACCTGACTCTACTCCACCACACCCACCTCCAGGACAAACCACTCCCACCTTTCACTCACCACACCCACCCTAGAGTGTGTCTCCCAGTATTGTGGGGCAGGGGTGACAGTAGATGGGGTGGAGGAAGGGGGAATGGAGGTGGAGGCATATGTACCCTCATATTTCCGTAACCTGCCGCTGTGTCTGTGTTGTGTGGCGGGCGGCGAGTTGACCAGCTGACCGTCTGTAGTTACGTGGCACCTCTTTGTGTTGGCTCGAGCAGCGTCCAGTTCTAGTTGAGGACCTGGAAATATACATTTTGTTGACAGTTTAATAAATTTGCCGACTTCAGATAACAAATTAGACATTTTATTGTGAACCTCGTTTCAATGTTTACAAAACAGTGCACTGAATATCGGCTGCCATTTTCACCTGCGTGTGAATTGTGTCATAACTGCGATATAAATAGACATTACAATGTTGTGAAAATATTTGTATGGGTATTCTAAATGTTTTTCATGCAATTTTACACTGACTGACAATGAAATAAACACTCCCTGAAACATTTTGTAGGGAATTGTTAGTTGAGCTGATTTCCTGTCTGTAGTCAGTAATAGACACTTGACGCCTGAAAACACATTTGTATAAACTTCATACCATGATAAAACTATCGTTTGTATTCTAAACTCTTCTTATACAATACTTCTTGGTAAACAATAAAACCAACAAAGTAGTTGTTTGACGATTCCTTTACATTTGAGTGTTCAACAGACACAGTATCAACAGGTAACTTCTACGTCCGCTTCAATCACTGACCACCGCCTGAACACACTCGCTTGGCGGGACACAGGTTCTTGCGTTATATGTATTGGCTAGAAAATATGGTTATTTATCATTCCAACACTATTTTTAATTCCAACACTAAATATTGTAACATTAGACAGTTTTCAAATTGATCATATTCGTATATATTTACAAAGTTTATTACAAAGTTTATCAAAAATATACAATTTTGCCGGGAGGACTCTCAATGTCGCCAGTCATTTTTGCACATTTGACAGTTAAGTAATTGAAGATCATGTGTCACAAAACAGGCTTTTTACACATGTGAATGGCGAAAGTGTCGTCATCAAATTACAATCACAGCAAAAATAAGCTGGTTTCCGGAACACTGAAACCGAGAGGAAACGTCATGGAAACCAACATTTCCAGTTGGTTTCCAGGGAGTTCCCTATAGTTTCATTGTGGTTTCCATGCAACTGAAACTGCACCATTTCAGGATGGTTTCCAGTTCGTTTCATTACCCACTCCTCCAAGCGGGATCCAGTTGGTTTCCATGTATGAGTTTATTGTAGGTTTCAACCTGGTTTCCATGTATGAGTTTATTGTAGGTTTCAACCTGGTTTCCAGGTATGAGTTTAATGCAGGTTTCAACCTGGTTTCCATGTATGAGTTTATTGTAGGTTTCAACCTGGTTTCCAGGTATGAGTTTATTGCAGGTTTCAACCTGGTTTCCATGTATGAGTTTATTGTAGGTTTCAACCTGGTTTCCGTGTTGTAGTTTCCAACCTAGTTTAATACCTAGTTTCCATGTCCTGAAACTTGCTCGTGTCGGCCCTTTACCCGGTCCTCCGGAAAAGATGTTGTTTCATGTCTCACATGTAGCAAATCAGGTATTTTATACAATTGCATAATGGTAAAAGGCTTCAGGATGACAAACAACAGAATAAAACATAAATTCATTAAAAGTTTATTTATATTCAACAATATGTTTGTAAACAAATAATATGGGGACTATTCAAGTTAGCAAAGCAAGGGAACAATTAGCAGTGAGTACAGAATATGTTTCTTAAACACACTGTAGACCAGCCCATATCACTTGGCTTCCTAGTTTGAAAAATGTTAGCTCTTTCCCCAAGAGAGGAAGAACTGTGTGCTTCTTCTCCTCCGGCCAGTCAATCGTTTCACAGCCTTCCTCCTTTCCAGCTTCTGAAATTTAGAAAACAAACTATCAGTACAAACAAGCATTCGTCTACGATATCCATGGCTAGAGAAAAGAAAACGGTCAAACATTGCGTGAGGTGAAATACACTGAACCCCATGTCCGATAAGCGAAGAGATCAAAAAGTATAAACTGAGCATTTGACATCAAAAGTTTCAATCGCAACCTCAACTTTCGGCCTTCAAACTTTAAACTTGACTAAGGAATAGTGACTAAAGTATTGACTAGAAAAACATCACCAGTTATTTAAAACGTACAGTCTGACTGAACAGATGAAAGTAGGTGAGTATGGATTTACAGGGGTTTTAAGCAATTTCAGCAATATCACCAGAAATGGGCTTTACACACTATACCGACCACTAGGCTATCTGATTGTCTGATTGACAATAGCATGTCTCAGGAGTACACGGGTGGCTGACTGGTCACCATTGTTTCACTCCTCTCACGCTTTTGTCTTACTATCTGGGCATGGATACTGATTAGGAAGACATTAGAGATCACAGAGAAACACAAACAGCATAAAACTACCCATAGCTTTCCAAATCATGCACTTACCTCTCAGCCAGGTTTAAATGTCTACGTGACAAATTCCGAGGGCAACGGACGACCAAGACAACCATTTACAGGTTTATTTTTACAATCCAGCATATGCTTTTCGCATTCGTGTAGCAGTATGTTTGTAAGTAGTATGTTGTTAGATTTTAAATCATCATCATCATCATATTAAACTTATGTGAAGTAAATTAATAACCTAAACCTAAATATTTCATGACTTAAACCTAAGCATATACCATTTAATTTCCTCAAATACTTGTGTTAACTCCAGCACTTGGATAGTTTATCCTCTTTATTGTATATAGGTTCCTGGGTATTGTCACTTGGGAAGTCACGGGCTTGGCCTGTGACTGGGGTTTTATTATTCTCTGGGTCACGTCATCGTTTCAGTCATGTGAGGTCAAACTTCAAACGTTTGGCTCATCAGCAGACTATTTCTCCCTTCTGCTAGTGAGCACATAGGATAAGTTCATGTATTACTTTATCTAGAATCTAAGGTTGACCATTATGTATTTTGAAAAAGAGATCCGCCCGTACCCCCTCTGTTTTTAGTAATAAATGCGGCCCCGAGGATTTATTCCCCGATCTAATATTCTAAAATGGGACGATGGCATAAATGTTTGGGGGGTTAAAGCGTTTAATGGGGATTTAGAAGTTTGGGGGGTAATATTCAATATTTTAAGGTTAGTGTATGCAGTAGAGTATATGCGCCCGAATAATTTGCAAATGATCCGCCATTTCCAGTAATAATTGTTTGTATTTAGTACCAAATCCCACCACCGGTGCCTGTACAAACCTGATCGAACACCGGCGGTGGTGCATCAAAAGGCAACTACCGACAACACACTCGGCGACACTACTTTGCTCTATATCTAGCCGAATATATGTATCACTGTTGTGCCGAGAGAGACATTTTTATTCAAATCCTAGACGGCACTGGCTCCATTTACTCTGGAGGAGAGTAGAGGTGTATACTGTACGTGCAGAAGACTGAACACGCAAGTTAATTTTAAGTAAAGAAGTAAAGGTTCATTTTAATATTTAAAATTGTCATCACAACTGTGCAACTGCCTGTGGTGTAAAGGATTGTTCACTGAATTAATACATTAATCATTTAGAAACATGCAGGTTCGAATCCAGGTTGCTGACTAAACTTTTTCAAATTTATAACAATTTACATCCTGGCAATCTGATCACATGATCAGAAGCACATGGGCTCAGGCAGTCAGAAGGCCTCCATGTTGCAAGCGTAACACACCGAGTCATGGCAGAACACAGATGTGAGTAACGTCTTCAATTTTTCTCCCTTCCATGTCCAAACGAGATACCAGAAAACTTATAAGACGTAATTGCTTATTAGCTTATTTTGAAATTAACGATTTGAATACTTGTACACTTCATTAGGTTCAGTTGTATTGCTTACTCAAAAGGTATTTCGTTTCTCCTTTGTAGTTTTTCTGAACCTCTCGTCCACTGTTTTACAACGGTTGAACGTATGCTACAACGGCGATAAATGGCAATAAACTTTGGTGAGAGTGTTTCAGCCCAATGTGATTTTGCCACAACATATACATTACATGTTTTGGGAAGGGGGTTGGTGTGGGTGTGGGTGTGGGTGTGGGTGTGTGGGTACGGGCGGAACTCTTACCTGTATTTTAAGCCTTGCTATATATGTAATAATTTCAGTAAGTAATGTATTATGTTGTATAGTAGTGATTATTCAACTTACCTGTGTACTTCATAAAGGTATAGACAAAGTGTATTGCACGGGATATAAATGTACATTTTGTATGTGTAAACGGGGATTAGAAGTATCTTATATATCATGTATGTATATTATTTCTGGAAGTGTATAACATAATCTGTACATGCTAGTGTTCTATGAGCATGATCTTTGTATAAAGGGTAATATGATTTATGTAAAGGGATTTGTAAAGCGTATACAAATGAATTGTAAATCCTGAAAGTGTTGTAAATAACTTGGTTACATTGTGTCTGTGCAGCGCCATGATATTTATGATTGAATTATGTATGTCTTAGAACAAATCTGGACTACCATTTACACAAATATATCCCTCGAACCCCGCAAGTACTCGCTTGTGATTGAGAGAACATGAGTACTGCAGTTACATTCCTAAACTGTGTCAATGACGACCCGTTGGAAAATTGCTAAAACCGACAGAAACCACACTAACACACGTTATGAAACAAATCTACATACGTTAAAATGTGATTCCATGACCCGTTTCTTTCAGACGCAGGAACCCTGGCACATTTTGGATTTGGTTTTGATCCCTCCACACCCGCTTCTACTCGAATTTCAGTACACTGCTTCTCCGAGAGACCGATGGGATGAGTTCATGTCTGATGGTGGCTGTACAGTGTCCCCACTTTTCGCGTTGCTCTCAGCCGATGAAACTGTGCAGTAGGTTCGGTGCTAGGGCCTGACTGTCCAGTCAGGATGGTTGTTGTAGCAAGATAGGTTTGGTACACTCTGTGCCCCCAGATTTTCTCGGCATTCCCCAGTGGGTCCAATTTAGGCGGTTAGGTAGATAGGTCCTCCTCATGCATGCCCTGCATGATGTTGTCATAGAGATATCATAATTCAGTACTCACCCAACATTAATTTCTTCAGTAGGTCGTTCCCAAGTCCTATATGGTCTCTTTGAGGGCAATGTTCTGGCCACCTGTGACCACCATCTGGTAAAATATTGCAATATTTCAGTTTGATATTCAGGTTAAATCTTGTTTTACACGACCCGACATATTTCTTTTGCATTTAATTATTTGTTAATATTATTTTATACTTGTTGTTCCAAATTATGACATTATTGTAATCATATTACCGGTGCTCATATTACATTCATGCAGTAATAACATCTGTGGTAAGTATGAAAGAGACTAACTTTGTTTACCTTTATTAGTAGGATCGTCGTAGAGACATAAACACATACCTTTGGCAAACATTGTCTATGTAGTGAGCGACAATGATGCTAAACGTTAACGTTCAAGTTATGTTTTTTAGTAGGACCGTGGACATCACCGTCCTGAGGGCAGAAATGGACCTTGAAGACAACTAGAGGAAGTGACGAATTCCACAAAGACGGAGAATGGACAAAAGTGGACCAAGGACTGTGGGACGATGGACGACTGCCACGATGGAAAAGAGGCCAATAAAGGCAAGTATATATCTATTAACATCAATTGTTACAAAACACCAAACACTTCATTATCTTTACTCTCAGGACCCTGGACATCATCATCCTGGGGACAGAAATGGACCGTGGAGTCCCCCAGAGGCAGTGACGACTACCACGAAGACACTGCATTGACGGGAGGGACGATGGGCGACTGGAACCATACCAACAGAATTTCATAAAGGCAAGTATATATCTATTAAAAGAGGCCCATAAAGGCAAGCATATATCCATTAACTCCTACAATTTCAAATACTAAACTCTTCATTATCTTTACTCTCAGGACCCTGGACATCACCGTCCTGAGGGCAGAAATGGACCGTGAAGTCCCCCAGAGGCAGTGACGACTACCACGAAGACACTGCATTGACGGGAGGGACGATGGGCGACTGACACCAAACCGACAGAAGAACAAAAAGGCAAGTATATATATATATTAAGGTCAAATCTTTCAAACACTAAACTCTTCATTATCTTTACTTTCAGTACAATGGACATCATCATCCTGGGGCCAAAAATGGATCGTGAAGTCCCCCAGAGGCAGTGACGACTGCCACGAAGACACTGCATGGACGGAAGGGACGATGGCCGACTGGAACGATACTGACAGAAGTTCATAAAGGCAAGTATATATCTGTTATTATCAACTATTTCAAACACTAAACTCTTCATTATCTTTACTCTCAGCACTCTGGACATCATCATCCTGAGGGCAGAAATGGACCGTGAAGTCCCCCAGAGGCAGTGACGACTGCCACGAAGACACTGCATGGACGGGAGGGGCGATGGGCGACTGACACCATACCGACAGAAGTTCATAAAGGCAAGTATATATCCGTTTACATCAACTATTTCAAACACTAAACTCTTCATTATCTTTACTTACTGCACTCTGGATATCATCATCCTGGGGGCAGAAACATACCGTGATGTCCCCCAGAGGCAGTGACTATTGTCATGAAGACACTGCATGGACGGGAGGGACGATGGGCGACTGGAACCATACCGAGAGAATTTCATAAAGGCAAGTATATATCTATTAACAGAGGAACATAAAGGCAAATATGTATCCATTAACATCTACTATTTCAAACACTAAACTCTTCATTACCTTTACTTTCTATGCACTGGACATCATCATCCTGAGGGCAGAAATGGACCAGGAAGTCCCCCAGAGGCAATGACGACTGCCACGAAGACACTGCATGGACGGGAGGGGCGATGGGCGACTGACACCATACCGAGAGAGGCCCATAAAAGCAAGTATATATATATATTAAGATCAACTCTTTCAAACACTAAACTCTTCATTATCTTTACTCTCAGGACCCTGGACATCATCATCCTGGGGGCAGAAATGTATCGTGAAGTCCCCCAGAGGCAGTGACGACTGCCACGAAGACACTGCATGGACGGGAGGGACGATGGGCGACTGACACCATACCGAGAGAGGCCCATAAAAGCAAGTATATATATATATTAAGATCAACTCTTTCAAACACTAAACTCTTCATTATCTTTACTTTCAGTACTATGGACATCATCATCCTGGGGGCAGAAATGGACCAGGTAGTCCCCCAGAGACAGAAACGACTGCCACGAAGACACTGCATGGACGGGAGGGACGATGGGCGACTGGAACCATACCGACAGAATTTCATAAAGGCAAGTATATATATATTAAGATCAACTCTTTCAAACACTAAACTCTTCATTATCTTTACTTTCAGTACAATGGACATCATCATTCTGGGGGCAGAAATGGAGCGTGAAGTCCCCCAAAGACAGAAACGACTGCCACGAAGACACTGCATGGACGGGAGGGACGATGGGCGACTGGAACCATACCTACAGAATTTCATAAAGGCGAGTATGTATCTATTAACAGAGGCCCATAAAGGCAAGCATATATCCAATAACTCCTACAATTTCAAATACTAAACTCTTCATTATCTTTACTCTCAGGACCCTGGACATCACCGTCCTGAGGGCAGAAATGGACCGTGAAGTCCCCCAGAGGCAGTGACGACTACCACGAAGACACTGCATGGACGGGAGGGACGATGGGCGACTGACACCATACCGACAGAAGAACATTAAGGCAGGTATATATATATATTAAGATCAACTCTTTCAAACACTAAACGGCACCCGTGGCGAGCCACCTCCTCGTGGTGGGTGCTGGGTAACGCCAAGAGCTCGCCGACACCCCCGTAGTGGACCCGGGGGGATATTTGGTCCACCAACCCGTTTGCCGTGGGTTGCGGCCCTGTGTCGGTGGAGGACGGGAGTCTGGGGGTTGAGGGCACTGGGGACCTGTGACTGCGTTCCTTTTGCTCAACACACCCCTTCGACCCTTACTTCACCTAGACGGAAGGTTGAATGGGCCCGGTTCAACCAATCGGCTGCTCATGCCAAGCCCTGTGCATAGATTATAAATATATCATTGCACAAATATGATTTGAAATTGAAATTTTGGTCTTGGATTTATTGGCTTCTGAAACATCTTTGATTTTGAATTATGTTGTTTTGTAATTTGCCTAGAGTCGTATGCCCAGAAGGCGGTGGCTCATGGGCCAATCTGGTAGAATAATTACTTTATGATTATTCTACTCGAGTATATCATCCGAGTATCCTTGGTGTTGCAAGCTGGAGGCCCGCTTGCTTTAGCATTGTCCTTTGTGATACTCCATGGTGGGTGGGGAGCTCGGATGATGAACCAATTTACATTACCCATGGCTTATGAAATCCCCCCAAAGAAATCAAAACGTCAACTTGAAATTGATCCTGTTGATACTGACCGTAGACCGTCTTTATCGATTGAGTACTGGCCACGTTTCCTTGTAATTGAAACTCCTGACAAGACACCATTAAAACTGAACCCTTTTGCAGTATCTAAGGGTATTCAAGGTATCGCTGGAGATGTGAAGAATCTTAGACGCTTACGTTCGGGTGCCCTGCTCGTTGAGTGTGGGAAAAAGCAGCAAGCAACCAATCTGATGGGTATTGATTCTTTTGTGGGCATTCCGGTCACGGTCTCTGCTCACAAGACCCTGAACACAAGTAAAGGTATTGTCAGAGATCGTGATCGGTTGCTTGCTGATATGTCAGAACTTGACATAGCATCCGAAATGAAAGATCAGGGTGTGCTTTATGTAAAGCGTTTTTCAACACGGAAAAGTAATGAAACAATCCAAACAAATACCTATCTGTTTTCCTTTTCTTCTCCAAATGCTCCCAAGTCAGTGAAGGCAGGTTACTGTAACATCCAAGTTGAGACATACATCCCCAACCCTCTAAGGTGTTTTAAATGCCAGAAATATGGACACGGTGTATCTACCTGTACATTGTCTGTTGTGTGTGCTCACTGTGGTGAGAAGACACACACAACAGAAGATTGTGACAGTGATTTTAAAAAATGCACCAACTGCTCAGGCGACCATTCATCTTCATCGAAACAGTGTCCAATCTGGAGAGAGCAAATGGAAATAAACAGAATAAAGTATACACAAAATATCTCTTTTTCTGAAGCAAAAAAACTGGTGAAGAGATCTGACCTTACAGAAAGTTATGCTACAGTAGCAAACACATCTGTGCGTAGCCCTAAAATAACAAAATCATCTACAAGCTGCCAAACTACCTTGACTTGGGTCAACAGCGACTCTCCACAACTTCTATAAACAGCTATGTCATCCCAGACTGAGGAATCACTTCCTGGAACTTCAAAGTCTTCTTCTGATCATAAATCATCTTCGCAGTCACGCACAAAGTCTCAATCTTCAGCCGATAGACAACAAACTGCTAAAGGTAAATCTAAGCCTAAGCCTGATGCTTCAAAACAAAGTGGCAGAGCTCCTAAAGGGTCACACAATAAAATTCAATTGCTTAATAAATATGGGCCTCTTGAAGACATGGACGTTTCTGAAAACGTCCATTCTAGGGCACATAGCTTGTCGCCCTCCAAAAGAGTGCGGGGTAGATCCGCAATAAATCCCCCCAAAAGATAGTTTATTCCAGTAATATTGTACAGTGGAACTGCAGAGGATTGAGGACTAATTTACATGAATTACAGCTATTAGTCCAAGAGTTTACACCTTCAGCGATATGTCTCCAAGAGACATATTTAAAACAGATACATTTGACCTTCGTCATTTTAATGCATATCATTCTTTTTCACCTCCGGGTGATAGAGCCACTGGCGGGTCATCCGTTCTAGTCAGACAAAACGTTATTCATAGCCCTGTATCACTTAATACTAATATGCAGGCTGTTGCTGTGAGAATTACTTTACATGTAGCGTTTACGCTATGCTCGCTGTATATTTCGCCGTCTTCGACGTTTGCCAAAACTGATCTGCAAGCTCTCTATGACCAACTCCCGAAGCCCTGTATTATAATGGGAGATTTAAATGGGCACAACCCTCTCTGGGGTAGTGTAAATATAAACGCTAAAGGTAAGTTGTTGGAGGACTTTTGTTCTGACAACGATTTATGTATTTATAATGCTGGCTCCAATACGTATTTACACCCTGGGACAGGGACCTATTCTGCTCTTGACCTGTCACTCACAAATTCAGAACTACTTAATGAATTCGAATGGTCAGTCCATGATGACCTCTGTGGAAGTGACCATTTTCCTACTATATTAAAAGCTGTAACTCCATCCGATGTACCTCCATCATCAAGACGGAATTTTAAAAAGGCTAACTGGACTTTATATGAAACACTGTGTGCTGAAAAGCTTAAACCTGAACGTTTTACTGACGTTCCTGATGCTATTAAATGTTTTTCTGATGAATTGAACTCCATAGCTGATGAGTGTATACCAAAGTCCTCTGCAGTTCCACACATAAGAAAACCATGGTTCAACGATGAATGCAAACAAGCTAGGAAGGCAAGGAAAAAAGCAGAACATTATTTCCGTCGCCATCCTATGGTGCATAATTTGAATAAATTTAAAATTTTAAATGCTAAAGCACGGCGTACTTTTAAACAGAACAAACGCCAAAATTATGTATCTAAAATAAATTCTCGGACACCCATGTCCAAGGTATGGAATATGGTCCAGAAAATTAAAGGTAAGGTTCTACCCTGTCTGATCATTACAATCAGGATCAGGGTGTTCCACAAGGCAGTATTCTGTCTGTCACACTTTTTAGCATCAAGATAAATAGTTTATCAAAAGTTTTAAACGATTCAATTGATGGATCGTTATTTGTGGATGATTTTAATATTTCTTGTCGTGGTAAAAATATGCATACCATTGAACGGCAACTGCAGCTTTGTTTAAACAAAATAAATAAATGGTGTCTTGAAAACGGCTTCAAATTTTCTAAATCGAAAACTAACTGCATACATTTTTGTCGTAGATATAAACCCCATAAAGATCCTGAACTGTCTCTAGATGGGACGCCCATTAAAGTTGTGAAGGAAGCCAAGTTCTTGGGTCTAATCTTTGATTCACATTTACCTTTTTTACCACATATTAAATCACTTAAAACTAAATGCCTGAAAGCACTTGACTTGTTGAAAGTTGTTTCAAATTCAAAATGGGGAGGGGATCAAGCTACCCTTCTCCATCTCTATCGATCACTAGTTCGTTCTAAACTTGATTATGGCTCAATCGTTTACGGGGGAGCCTGCAAAAGCAATCTTAAACTTCTTGATCCTGTCCATCATCAAGGTCTGAGACTTTGTCTTGGATCTTTTAGAACTTCACCTATTGACAGTCTCTATGTTGAGGCTGATGAACCTTCTCTTGAGCAGCGCCGTATAAAGTTAGCTTTACAATACATTACTAAATTATACTCTAATCATTCTAACCCTGCATATAACTGTGTTTTCAATCCCCTTTATGAGGATTTATACAACAAAAAGTCTTCTCTTGTCCGCCTCTGGGACATAGAATTACACCTTTTCTTTCTGCTGCTGGGATTGAGCTGGAAAACATAGCTCCCTCCCGTCTTCTTTCTTCTCCTCCCTGGCAGTTGGTCAGGCCTCAAGTAGACCTAACATTGACCACATTTAAAAAATCAGAGACTAATGAATTACAATATAAGCAAAAATATAATCAATTAAAACATAAATATAGCAATTATAAATCCTTATTTACAGATGGGTCCAAGAATGGTGGCGCTGTGGCTTGTGCCACTGTCATTGGATCCAGAACAATATCTTCTAGATTACCAGTTAGTAGTTCTATTTTTACAGCTGAAGCTAACGCCATATTAACAGCTCTCAAATATATTCAAAGACACCCTAAACGTAAACAATATATAATCTATTCAGACTCTCTTTCTTGTCTCCAGGCGATTAAAAATTTATCATGTAAACATCCACTGTTAATTGACATTATTGAATTGTATAATAATCTTGCTACTGGCCAATACGACATCGTCTTCTGTTGGTTACCCAGCCATGTAGGCATTTCAGGGAACACAATGGCCGATCTTGCTGCCAAGGCAGCACTCAACAAATCTGTGACACCGCTTCTTATTCCCTACAGTGATTACAAAGCCACCATTAGATCTTATATCCGCGATCTGATGCAAAAGAAGTGGGACACCCAAGTGGGTATAAATAAATTACATGAGATAAAACCTTACATTGGTTATACCCAATTGGGTTGTCAATCCAGATTTGAAGAGGTCATACTACGACGATGTCGTATTGGCCACACTAGATATACTCATGCATACCTGTTGAAAGGTGAGGATCCTCGATTTTGCATCCCTTGTGATGAGAGAGTCACGGTCAAGCATATTCTGCTTGACTGTGTTGAATTCTCCATCACAAGGGATAAATATTTTACAGTTAAAACAATGAAGGATCTTTTTACCAACGATAATTCTCATTTTATTATAGGTTTTTTAAAAGAAATTGATTTTTTGGTTGAATTTTGAATAGTATGTTTCTGTAAATAGATGTATTTTAATGATTGGTAGTTTGAATTAGTAACTTGAATTGTTGGTGGCTGTACCCTCAAAGGGGGTTGAAGTATTGTAAAATTATTTTCCTCCTGAGAGGGTACGTAAGTCCACAAACATTCACAGTAAATTTAAGTCTGCCAGGTTTTTAATCGTAGTATTCATGTTCTTTTAATTTTGGCTAACCTTTCGTACAATCGCCAGCAGCTGAGGGGATGATGTAAATCCAACTAGGGTCCATGCAGGTAGCAAAGGTACTGTAAGTCCCCATGGTCCCTAGTGTGGTGATCTACCTTCACTTGTTGGCGATCTATAGTCTGTTTTTATTATGTATTGTCTAAATAGTGTTATTAGTTTTAACTTTCCATACTAGTTTTACTTAAAATTGTGATATGCTAGTTGTTTTACTGTCCTCCGTTGACAGATTTTTCCATATGCATATATCTAATTTAAATGCTCTCGTCACGAAATGGCTGAGACATTGCCGATGTAACGTTAAACATTAACTCACTCACTCACTCAAACACTAAACTCTTCATTATGTTTACTTTCAGTACAATGGACATCATCATCCTGTAGACAGAAATGGACCATGAAGTCCCCCAGAGACAGAAACGACTGCCACGAAGACACTGCATGGACGGGAGGGACGATGGGCGACTGGAACCACACCGACAGAAGTTCATAAAGGCAAGTATATATCTATTAACATCAATTCTTTCAAACCCTAAACTCTTCATTATCTTTACTCTCAGGACCCTGGACATCATCTTCCTGGGGGCAGAAATGGATCGTGAAGTCCCCCAGAGGCAGTGACGACTGCCACGAAGACACTGCATGGACGGGAGGAACGATGGGAGACTGGAACGATACCGACAGAAGTTCATAAAGGCAAGTATATATCTGTTATCAACTCTTTCAAACACTAAACTCTTCATTATCTTTACTCTCAGCACTCTGGACATCATCATCCTGGGGACAGAAATGGACTGTGATTTCCCCCAGAGGCAGTGACGACTGCCACAAAGACACTGCATGGACGGCAGGGGCGATGGGCGACTGACACCATACCGAGACAGGCCCATAAAAGCAAGTATATATATATTAAGATCAAATCTTTCAAACACTAAACTCTTCATTATCTTTACTTTCTGCACTCTGGACATCATCATCCTGGGGCAGAAATGGAGCGTGAAGTCCCCCAGAGGCAGTGACTATTGTCATGAAGACACTGCATGGACGGGAGGGGTGATGGGCGACTGACACCATACCGACAGAGATTCATAAACGCAAGTATTTACATATTAATATTAACTCTTTCAAACACTAAACTCTTCATTATCTTTACTCTCAGCACTCTGGACATCATCATCCTGGGGACAGAAATGGAGCGTGAATTCCCCCAGAGGCAGTGACGACTGCAGAGAAGACACTGCATTGACGGGAGGGACGATGGGCGACTGACACCATACCGAGAGAGGCCCATAAAGACAAGTATATATATATTAAGATCAACTCTTTCAAACACTAAACTCTTCATTATCTTTACTTTCTGTACAATGGGCATCATCATTCTGGGGGCAGAAATGGAGCGTGAAGTCCCCCAAAGACAGAAACGACTGCCACGAAGACACTGCATGGACGGGAGGGACGATGGGCGACTGGAACCATACCGGCAGAATTTCATAAAGGCAAGTATATATCTATTAACAGAGGCCCATAAAGGCAAGCATATATCCATTAACTCCTACAATTTCAAATACTAAACTCTTCATTATCGTTACTCTCAGGACCCTGGACATCACCGTCCTGAGGGCAGAAATGGACCGTGAAGTCCCCCAGAGACAGTGACGACTACCACGAAGACACTGCATGGACGGGAGGGACGATGGGCGACTGGAACCATACCGACAGAAGAACATAAAGGCAGGTATATATATATATTAAGATCAAATCTTTCAAACACTAAACTCTTCATTATCTTTACTTTCAGTACAATGGACATCATCATCCTGTAGACAGAAATGGACCATGAAGTCCCCCAGAGACAGAAACGACTGCCACGAAGACACTGCATGGACGGGAGGGACGATGGGCGACTGGAACCATACCGACAGAAGTTCATAAAGGCAAGTATATATTTATTAAAATCAATTCTTTCAAACCCTAAACTCTTCATTATCTTTACTCTCAGGACCATGGACATCATCTTCCTGAGGGCAGAAATGGATCGTGAAGCCCCCCAGAGGCAGTGACGACTGCCACGAAGACACTGCATGGACGGGAGAGACGATGGGCGACTGGAACGATACCGACAGAAGTTCATAAAGGCAAGTATATATCTGTTTACATCAACTATTTCAAACACTAAACTCTTCATTATCTTTACTTTCTGCACTCTGGATATCATCATCCTGAGGGCAGAAACATACCGTGATGTCCCCCAGAGGCAGTGACTATTGTCATGAAGACACTGCATGGACGGGAGAGACGATGGGCGTCTGGAACCATACCGACAGAATTTCATAAAGGCAAGCATATATCTATTAACAGAGGAACATAAAGCCAAATATGTATCCATTAACATCTACTATTTGAAACACTAAACTCTTCATTACCTTTACTTTCATGACACTGGACATCATCATCCTCGGGGGCACAAATGGACCAGAAAATCCCCCAGAGGCAATAACGACTGCCACAAAGACACTGCATGGACTGCAGGGGCAATGGGCGACTGACACCATACCGAGAGAGGCCCATAAAAGCAAGTATATATATATTAAGATCAAATCTTTCAAACACTAAACTCTTCATTATCTTTACTTTCAGTACAATGGACATCATCATCCTAAGGGCAGAAATGGAGCGTGAAGTCCCCCAGAGGCATTGACGACTGCCACGAAGACACTGCATTGACGGGAGGGGCGATGGGCGAATGACACCATACCGACAGAGATTCATAAAGGGAAGTATATGTATATTAAGATCAACTCTTTCAAACACTATACTCTTCATTATCTTTACTCTCAGCACTCTGGACATCATCATCCTGGGGGCAGAAATGGATCGTGAAGTCCCCCAGACACAGAAACGACTGCCACGAAGACACTGCATGGACGGGGGGTAGGATGGGCGACTGGAACTATACCGACAGAAGTTCATAAAGGCAAGTATATATCTATTAACATCTACTATTTCAAACACTAAACTCTTCATTATCTTTACTTTCTGCACTCTGAACATCATCATCCTAAGGGCAGAAATGGAGCGTGAAGTCCCCCAGAGGCAGTGACTATTGTCATGAAGACACTGCATGGACGGGAGGAGCGATGGGCGACTGACACCAGACCGACAGAGATTCATAAAGGCAAGTATTTACATATTAATATTAACTCTTTCAAACACTAAACTCTTCATTATCTTTACCCTCAGCACTCTGGACATCATCATCCTGGGGCAGAAATGGAGCGTGAAGTACTCCAGAGGCAGTGACGACTGCCACGAAGACACTGCATGGACGGGAGGGACGATGGGCGACTGACACCATACCGACAGAGATTCATAAAGGCAAGTATTTACATATTAATATTAACTCTTTCAAACACTAAACTCTTCATTATCTTTACTCTCAGGACCCTGGACATCATCATCCTGGGAGCAGAAATGGCAGTGACGACTGCCACGAAGAGACTGCATGGACGGGAGGTACGATGGGCGACTGGAACCGTCACTGCCTCTGGAGGACTTCACGATGCATTTCTGCCCCCAGGATGATGACTTTATAGGCATCTGTCTGTATGGTGTCAATCTGAAGTCAAAGTTGAGGATGAAACATTGAAAAGTGTAAGTTCTGGTGTTCACGTTCTTATGACACCCAGGTTCACTAGGGTGATAGAAATAAATATATATGTATACATGCGTACATGCATGCATGCATACATACACGCATGTTTAAACGATCACATTGATTCTGGTATTCTTTCCCCTATCACTAAAGATGAGGTACTTGATATCGTAAAAAGCCTTAAAGAAGAACAAATCTTCAGGTCCAGATGCTATTGCAAACGAGCATGTAAAATATGCTGGTGGGTCTGTTGTTGACCATATTGTATCATTATTTAATGCCATTGTATCATTTGAGTGTGTATCAAATACATTTAGTGGTAATGTAGTGGTAATGGTAATGCTCTACCAATTTACAAAGAAAATTGTAAAAGCAAACATGCCCCGTGCAGCTATAGGGGTGTCACTTTTGCCGATGTTCCCTCAAAACCTTTTGAAATCACATCTACCTGTATGCACCTCTCCTCCCATAACACACCTGTCACTTCTTAATGTATCCACCTCTCCTCCCGCTACACATCTGTCACCCCTAAATCTATCCACCTCTCCTCCCGCTACACATCTGTCACCCCTAAATCTATCCACCTCTCCTTCCGCTACACATCTGTCACTGCTACATGTATCTACCTCTCCTCATACCACCCGACTGTCACTCCTACCTCTAAATACCTCTCCCCCACTATACATCTGTCACTCCTACGTTTTTCCAGCTCTCCTCCCACTACACACCAGTGACTTCCACCTCTATCTACCTCTCCCCCCGCAACATATGTCACTCTTAACTGTACCTACCTCTCTTCCTTGTGCATACCGAACCTCCTACCTCTATCTACGTCTCGTCCTACTACGAACTGTCACTCCTACCTGTATCCACCTCTCCTCCTTCTACACACCTGTCATTCCTACCTCTATTCATCTCCTCTCCCATTACACACCTGTCTGTCTCCACCTCTCCTCCCACTACACGCCGGTGACTTCCACCTGTATCTGCCTCTCCTCCTACTACACACTCTGTCACTCGTACCGGCATCTAAATCTCCTCCCACCACACATTCACTCAAAACTGTATCTACCTCTCGTCCCACCACACGACTGTCACTCCTACTTGTATCAAACTCTAATCCCACTACACACCGGTGACTTCCACCTGTATCTACCTCTCCTCCCACCACAGTCACTCCTACCTGTATCTGCCTCTTCTCCCGCCACACGACTGTCACTTCTACATATATCCACCTCTCCTCCCTCTGCACAGTTGTCATTCCTACCTGTATACACCTCTCCCCCACTATACATCTGTCACTCCTAAATGTACCAACGCCCCTCCCACTGCACACGGTGGACAGAAGTAGACCAAGGAGGGAGGGACGATGGGTGATTGCCACCCAGCCGACAGACGCCCGTAAAGGCAAGTATATATTTATTAGCATCAACTATTTCAAACACTAAACTCTTCATCATATTTACTCTCAGGACTGTGGACATCATCATCATCCTGGGGGCAGAAATGGACCTTGAAGTCCCCCAGAGGCAGTGACGAATGACACGAAGACACTCTAGGGATGGACAGAAGTGGACCAAGGAGGGAGGGACGATGGGCGACTGCCACCCAGCGGACAGAGACCTCTCCTCCTTCTACATACCGCACCTCCTACCTCTAAGTCTCGTAATTCTACAAACTGTCACTAGTACTCCTACCTGTATCCACCTCTCTTCTCACTACACACCTGTCACTCCTAGCTCTACATATCTCTCCTCTGACTACGCACCTCTAACGTCTGTCTGTGTGCACCTTAACTCCAACTGGACACATATCATTCCTTTCTGTATCCACCGTACCTCCCACTACACATCTGTCACTCCTACCTGTATCTACCTCTCCTCCCTCTGCACAGCTGTCACTCTTACCTCTATCCACCTCTCCTAAAACATCACACCGGTGATTTCCACTTGTATCTACCTCTCCCCCCGCAACACATCTGTCACTCCTAACTGTATCTACCTCTCTTCATTTTGCATACCGAACCTCCTACCTCTATCTACGTCTCGTCCTTCTACAACCTGTCACTCCTACCTGTATCCACCTCTATTCCTCATACACACCTGTCACACCTACCTGTATCTACCTCTCCCCCCGCAAAACATCTGTCACTCTTACCTGTATCCACCTCTCCTCCCCCTACACACCGGTAACCGGTAATCTGTATCTGCCTCTCCAACCGCAACATATGTGTCACTCTTACCCGTATCTACCTCTCTTCCTTCTGCATACCGAACCCCTACCTCTATCTACGTCTCGTCCTTCTACGAACTGTCACTCCTACCTGTATCCACCTCTCCTCCCACTCCACACCTGTCACTCCTACCTGTATATACATCTCCTCCCACTACACACCTGTCACTCTTACCTCTACATACCTCTCCTCCAACTAAGCACCTGTAACGTCTACCTGTGTGAGCCTTACCTCCCACTGGACACATATCATTCCTTTCAGTATCCACCGTACCTCCCACTACACATCTGTTACTCCTACCTGTATATACCTCTCCTCCCACTGCACACCTCTCATTCCTACCTCTATCCACCCATCCTCCCACTCCAAATTCTACCTTTACCACGTTTTCTCCCACTACACACCTGTCACTTCTAAATCTACATACTTCTCCAACTAAGCACCTGTAACAAACTGTCTCACCTACCTGTATCCACTTCTCCTCCCGACATACCGACAGAGGCCCATAAAGGCAAGCATATATGTATTAAGATCAACTCTTTCAAACACTAAACTCTTCATTATCTTTACTCTCAGCACTCTGGACATCATCATCCTGGGGGCAGAAATGGACCATGAAGTCCCCCAGAGGCAGTGACGACTGCCACGAAGACACTGCATGGACGGGAGGGACGATGGGCGACTGGAATTATACCGACAGAAGCCCATAAAGGTACGTATTTATCTTTTAACAGAGGCCCATAAAGACAAGTATATATCTTTTATCAGAAGCCCATAAAGGCAAGTATATATCTATTAACATCTACTATTTGAAACACTAAACTCTTCATTATCATTACTCTCAGCACTCTGGACATTATCATTCTGTTGGCAGAAATGGACCGTGAAGTCCCCCAGAGGCGGTGACACTGCATGGACGGGAGGGACGATGGACGACTGCCACCAAGCCGACAGAGGCCCATACTTTACATGTAGTGCTTTCGCTATGCTCTCTTTATATTTCACCTTGATCGGCTTTTACCAAAACCGATCTTCAAGCTCTATGTGATCAGCTGCTGAAGCCCTGTATCTTAATGAGAGATTTAAATGGGCACAACCCACTCTGGGGTAGTGTAAATACAAACACTAGAGGTAAATTGTTGGAGGACTTTTGTTCTGACAATGATTTATGTATTTATAATGATGGTCCCAACACACATTTACACCCTGGGACAGGGACTTATTCTGCTCTCGACTTGTCACTTACAAACTCAGAACTATTAAATGAATTCGAATGGTCAGTCCACGATGGCCTGTGTGGAAGTGACCATTTTCCTAAAAGCTGTAACTCCATCTGATGTTCCTCCATCATCAAGACGGAATTTTGAAAAGGCTAACTGGGCTTTATATGAAACACTGTGCGCTGAAAAACTTATACCGGAACATTTTATTGACGTTCCTGATGCTATTAAATGTTTTTCTGATGAACTGAGTTCCATAGCTGATGAGTGTATACCAAATTCCTCTGTAGTTCCACACATAAGAAAACCATGGTTCAACGATGAGTGCAAACAAGCTAGGAAGGCAAAGGAAAAGGCAGCACATTATTTCCGTCGTCATCCTATGGTGCATAATTTAAATAAATTTAAAATTTTAAATGCTAAAGCACGGCGTACTTTTAAACAAAACAAACGCCAATCTTGGCAAAACTAAGTATCCAAAATAAATTCTCGGACACCCATGTCCAAGGTATGGAACATGGTCCAGAAAATCAAAGGTAAAGGTACTAAATCTACTGTCCATCATCTTAAACATGGATAT
Source organism: Haliotis asinina (assembly GCF_037392515.1). Classification (NCBI taxonomy): domain Eukaryota; kingdom Metazoa; phylum Mollusca; class Gastropoda; order Lepetellida; family Haliotidae; genus Haliotis; species Haliotis asinina. The sequence goes on along the minus strand of NC_090282.1, from coordinate 55,240,050 downwards.
CAATTGCTTACTGATAAATCAGATATTGCTAATAAACTAGGTGAAACCCTTGCTAAACACTCTTCCTCTTCAAATTATGTACCAAAATTCCAGCAATATCAAAAAACAAGAAGAAAAGAAAACTATTCATTTCAATTCTGATAATAGGGAAGATTGTAATGAAACGTTTTCTATTCATGAACTCCATACTGCTCTTGATCATAACACTGCTACTGGAGCTGATAACATACATTATCAACTCCTGAAGCACTTACCAGAATCCTGCCTAGAAACTCTTCTCAATATTTTTGATGATATTTGGACATCGGGTAAATTTCCTCCCTCATGGCGTGACGCCATAGTAGTACCCATACCTAAACCTGGACGTGATCATACGGATCCATCCAATTATAGTCCGATTTCATGAACTGGCTGTGTTTGCAAGACCATGGAACGAATGATAAATAATCGACTAGTTTGGTACTTGGAAACAAATTACCTTATAACTGATATACAGTGTGGTTTCAGAAGTACTGTCGATCACTTAGTGCGTTTAGAATCATTTGTTAAAATGCACTAATTAATAAACAACATGCTGTGTCTATCTTTTTTATCTAGAAAAAGCATATGACACAACCTGGAAATATGGTATTTTAAGAGACCTACATGACATCGGCTTGAGAGGTCGTTTACCTCAATTTATAGCCAACTTTTTAAATGACAGACAGTTTCAAGTTCGAGTGGGTTCTACCCTGTCTGATCATTACAATCAGGATCAGGGTGTTCCACAAGGCAGTATTTTGTCTGTCACACCTTTTAGCATAAAGATAAATAGTTTATCAAATGTTTTAAACAATTCACTTGATGGATCGTTATTTGTGGATGATTTTAATATTTCTTGCCGTGGGAAAAATATGCATACTATTGAACGGCAACTGCAGCTTTGTTTAAACAAAATAGATAAATGGTGTCTTGAAAACGGCTATAAATTTTCTAAATCCAAAATTAATTGTATACATTTTGCAGAAAATATACACCACATAAGGACCCTGAACTATCTCTAGACGGCACTCCCATCAAAGTTGTAAAGGAGGTCAAGCTCTTGGGCCTAATCTTTGACTCCCGTTTAACATTTCTGCCGCATATCAAGTCCCTTAAAACTAAATGCCTGAAGGCTCTTGACTTGTTGAAAGTTGTTTCCAACTCCAAGTGGGGAGGGAATCAAGCAACCCTCTTGCACCTATATCAATCACTCGTACGTTCGAAACTCGATTATAGCTCCATCGTATATGGTGGAGCCTGCAAAAGCAACCTTAAACTTCTTGATTTTGTTCACCATCAAGGCTTAAGACTTTGTCTTGGGTCTTTCAGAACTTCACCTATAGATAGTCTCTACATTGAGGCCGATGAACCATCTCTTACTCAGCGTCGTATAAAATTGTCTTTACAATACATTACTAAATTATATTCTAATGAATCTAAACCTGCCTTTAACTGTGTGTTCAATCCCTTTTATGAGGATTTGTATAACAAAAAGCCTTCTCTTGTTCCACCTCTTGGGCACAGAATTAAACCATATATTTCTTCTGCCGGTATTGAGCTGGAAAGTATATCGCCTTCCTGTCTTCTTTCTTCTCCTCCTTGGCAATTGGTTAGGCCACAAGTTGACCTAACATTAACATCATTTAAAAAATCAGAAACAAATGACTTAAAATATAAACAAGAATATCATCAATTAAAGCATAAATATAGCAATTACAAACCCTTATTTACAGATGGGTCTAAGGACGGTGGTGCTGTGGCTTGTGCCACTGTCATTGGATCCAGAACAATATCTTCTAGATTACCAGATAATAGTTCTATTTTTACAGCTGAAGCTAATGCCATATTAACGGCTCTCAAATATATTCAAAGACACCCTAAACATAAACAGTATATAATCTATTCCGACTCTCTTTCTTGCCTTCAGGCTATTAAAAATATTTCTTGCAAACATCCACTTTCAATCGAAATTATTGAATTGTATAATGATCTTGCTACTGGCCAATACGACATCATCTTCTGTTGGTTACCCAGCCATGTAGGAATCTCTGGTAACACATTGGCTGACCTTGCTGCCAAGGCAGCACTCAACAAATCTGTGACACCCACAAGGAAAAAAATGGTGATTTACAAAAATTTACAAAATTTAAATGTCATATTTACAAACATTTACAACGATTGTAAAGTGATGTTTACAAGGCTTGTAAACTTTTGTAAATTTAGGAAGGATTTTACCACTACTTCTTTCAATTTTGCCATTTCTCAAGAATCCCCATGACTCTGTATACTTACTAATTTATTTTTTTTTTTTTGTTCTGTTAGAGTTCTTACTGTTGATATGCATAATAGATCTTGCATGTGACATATTTATTCATGAAAACTGAATGGAACAATGGAAAGGAATAAGCCATAATTTGTATAGTCCATTTGTGCTTTATATCAATGCAACTGCGTCTGGTGCATGAAAACATGAAAGTTGATGTGTACGGCCAGCATTGATCTATATGCCAAGTACTTGTGACTGTTGAAACAGATGTCTTGCCGAGATCATGATCCCAAGCTCATTCCGGTGATTTTACCACTCTACTCCGTGGGAACTATATGCATTCTCTAAATAACACCTGTCACTAGACCTTTTATGTTGGTACTCATTAACGGTGTTATGCAATTGGCGTATTCAAGAAATCTCATAGACATGTCAATAGATAATTGGTTGTGATGTCAGTACGTGTGGATTGGAGCAAAAACTCAAATGAATTAATACAAATCATTGTGTAACAAGATTTATATAATCATTTACAAGAAGTATGTTACAGGATATTTAAATGGTGCGTGCCGGTCTATCATTTGTTTGTTTATGTTCGGCGTACATATTTTTTTAATTTATCATTCATACATAAAACATAACTTACATAACTGTACACTCTGTTTTGCATTTGGTAACTTTCCCAAATATAAGAAATTCTTAAAGTGCTACACAATCATACATCATAAGTGTCAACAGTGATAGTTCACTTTATACACAACTGACTCAACAAGATGGGAAAAAAAATTTCCATACTCTGTCATGGTCTTCCTTTCTGCTTGAAGATGTTTTTTGTCTTTAGTCTATGGTTACTTCGGTGAGCATCCATAATTTTACCCTCAAGACACCAAAAATAATTATCTTACCAATAACATTCTCATAAATGCTCTTTATTAATGCAATTAGTTTGTATGTGTGGAATGCACTTTACAAAGGTAAATAAACCAAAGTTCTAATACAAGAGTATCATATGACAAACCACGAGGTTAATTCTTCAATGATATTTAGTATCAAATCTAAAAGAAGTGACGAAGAGGTAGGCAGATCTTAAGATGGACAGATTATTAAGATCAGATAATTCACTCTTTCCATATAAGATTGTCTTCAAGCTTTACCCATGTTTGTAATTCAAATATATATACATATGTGACAACACATGCTGCATTTAAATTTTGTATTGTATGTTGTATGGTACCGGTGTCGATATAAACTGTAAAGCTGTTCACAATCCCATTTCATTTTTTCAATAAAAAACAAACACAATATTTAGCACAAAAAATGAGATGTGTAAATCATTCCCTCTGCTGCTGATGGCTGTGTGGGATTAGTTAAACGACCAAACCCAGTTGAGCATGCCTTATAATCCTCTTACGCTTAAAATAAACAACTTCAGTCCAAAGAGGATATCACTAGTGTGATTATTTGGCTGATTTGAGGTAGTGTTTTGAAAACACTTAGTCTTGATGAACAATAGTCTATTTCAACAACATGGTCAATTGATAATATTCATATTAAAGTGACATACCTTTATTTACATGTTTCACAAGCCGTTGTGTACACGTGCACTGTCCATGGTATTTCTTGGTTGGAGAAGTTACAGAGAGGAAGAGTAACTCAAAGTAACTTTATGACCTTTTGAGATCTAAATACATATATGAACACCCGTTTGGAAAATGCAGTTGATCATCGCACACCAACATACGGACATTTTTGCTGTCGTGAATTTGAGACTTTACATCTACAAAACCGTTCAGAATGTCTGTCACCGATATTTCTTCAGAGGGCACATTCAGTTCAGGTGAGTATATTGCAGATGACGCAAGTATATTATATGTAAAATCAGTAAGGCAATCCTGATGACGCCATGTGTTCCTTCAGCAGAATGGTTGTTGAGAAATCGTACACTCAAGAGTACCATGTCATTTAGCAGGGAGCTCAATACACAGAGTCGTAGAGTATCCCTGCCATTCAGTAAGGGTTTAGTATTTTGAATCACGATATGAGAACAACAGCCAGACTAATTGGCTGATCAAAGGTTTACTACATGTCATAAATATCCTTCCTGGGACTTAATCAGGCTGTGGGGTGGAATATATTCCCCAGGTAACACCTGCTGTTTTTTTGTGTGGTTGAGCTGAAGGATTACCTGTTGCATGTAATTTCAAATATAATGTATAATTAGTATAAGACTGATTTTGGACGTATTCTTACAGACGTAGAACGTTCTGTTTTATGTTTTAAGACATAGGTTTTATCAAAAACAACAATGACGGAGCAATACAGACTATTCCCAGTATTCATGCATATACGTATTTTGGGTTCCAGTATCACACGTCATTATATGGATGGAATACTGACCTTAATAGATATATCCTTTTCAAAATCGCTGAGGCATTTCAAAATCAAATTTAACACAAATATACTTTAAAAACTAAATTGATTGTTTATCTCTTAGTCAATGTTGGTAACGTTTTCAGACAGGAAATTCTTATACGATGTTGTATTAGCAGTAATTCAACTTCAAAACTTTAGTTGTAATACCTGCTAGTCATTTTGTTAGGTTTTTCAAAATGCTAATTGCATTTTTCCCATGAATTTACTTTCACAGACAACTGTGAGGCAGGCTCTACGGAATGCTGAGTCTGTAAGAGGAATGACCCTAAATCCACAACAGATGTAAGAATATAATTTAATATGATTTACATACAGTAACTGCAAGAGTTTCAATGCATTAAACCATTCAACAAGTAAAACCTCTGGTGTTTCTACAATAACCTTGACATGAATTTATCTTCATTGTGCTGGCAATAAATTTTGAATTGTACTCGTATTTTTTCAGGTTGGAAACAGAACAGAATACGGACGCTTAGGCAGCTCTCCCTGTTATTCCGCACGCTGAGTTTCAAGGTATTGCAGTTCTGCTTAATGCTCTGTCCTATATGCATCAGTGCACAACAAAAAATGAGCACATCCTACTGTCATATAAATAAGAATGCTCATTTCTTGAGCTCCAAACGTGACTTTTGTTGCACAATAAAATTATGCAACAAAATGTGATGTTCATGAGCAATTTTGTTCAACCGTTTGAATCGGTTGCATGTGTTTGGTGACGACTTCTTGTTATAGTTCTGTAATCACTCTATAATATACGTCAGTTTTATTGAAACATAAAGTTTCTGTCAGGGTATTGTATTTTGTTTGTTGCAGTGGCTATGACAAGATGTTTGCAGACAAGAAAGGAAACCGTCTCAAGAAAGAAAAACAACCAAAACAAACACAGTGATGTCATGAGAAAATGTTCCAGAAAAACTACAGTAAGTAAACATGAAAACCAATTTAACTAGCTTTCGGGAATCAAGAATTAGATGAAACTGTTTTAAGAGGATGCACTACGTAACTTAGCTTACCATCAATTAACAAGGAAGAAGGCATGCTAATTGATTAATCTCAACTGAGATGATATCAAGGCATTAGGCCTTGTTAATTAATGAACCCTTACTGGCATGACTTGCTCATCAGTGAACAAGGGATTAGGCCTTGTTATGTGTTGAGGCCTTGTTCAAGGCTGGGAGATACAGTAACAATCACCCCACAGTATTAATCCTAGTCTGTCGTACAGACCCTGAAGAATATATATCCAAGAAAGCCCACGCAAGTCTAGAAAATGTGGCAAGTCTAGATTTCCTTAGCTTCAGAAAATGAAGAAAGTCTCAGGGCTCCATTTCATTATTTTTTTCACTATGAACGTTTTTCAGTAAAATATGTTCATTTCAGAGACTAGCTGTTAGTCTATATTAATCCGTGTGATATTTCAAAGGAGAAAAAAGGTTGTACCATACAACACCGTGTTCTAATGCACTAAATACACAAGTATCAATAATACTTGCTATGAGATTATGAGAATAACAATTGATTCTATTTTCACATTGGTTTACCATTCACTTAATGCAAGTATAATCATATCGACTGTTTTCTTCAGAAATCGAGTCGAAGGGATGCAACAGACAGACCTCCCCAGCCATAAGAAAGCAAAATATGAACCAGTATTAAAGAATGCACAACTACCATGCTACCCCATTTTATTGTATATTTGATAATAATGTGTAACATTTTCCGTAAATTTGTAAATGGAATGTTTTTGTATGAAATTTAATCTTCCTCTTTCTTGTTATAATCTGTAAATTAACATCTAGTGTAAGCTTGACACTGTCTGTTTGTTTTGGAGTAATTTAATTCTCATGAAAGACATGAGTATTATAAAAGTGAAACAAATTCCGCATTATAGAATACCATTTCCATCAACACTGCAGTATTGACCATGGAGCACTATCAAGCGCACATCAAATTTATTTCAATGTTATGATATGCTAAATTCCTTGTTCACGCGTCATGAAACAAATTCAGCACATTACAACTTTCACCACCTATACAACCCACTCCTCGGCGCATTATCGCTTTGATGACACTGCAAGATGTCAAACCAGCCTACAACTCAGCAGAAACAATTTCAAAATGTTTTTTTATCCAAATTTGTATCCAAGAAAGATGCAGTAGAGTTGCGGGGGAAATGGAAGCACACCTCAAATATGGTTCCTATGCCATATGAATAAAATGACAATGCAAAAAGCCGAACGAAGGCCATTCTGTGTATTTTACAGGCACAAGGTGGATAAGAACTTACTAGTATTGATCACGAGATAACAAAACCCCAAAACATATGAAATATCAACATGTCAAATATTCCACCACTATAAGTACTAGTAATATATATTCCATTATATCAGTTCTGCTGTTTGTAAGAAAATAAATAAAATTACAAGCGTACAATCGCGATTCAGAAGTGCAATATGTTGTACCAGGGAGCCTATGTAGAGTATTGTAGAGTATGCCTGGTTGTACTTGGACTTTCGTCCCTCGTAAGGAAGCCCACGGGAGACCAAACCCAGTCATATCTGGTGGATGTGCACTCAAGTGTAACGACGGCAACCGATTGTCTGCTTCATTTGCTGATACACCGAGCGCTCATAAGGTGGGGCCCATAGTGTGTTCAGAAAGATGTATTTGATGTGCATTTTAGAAGTATGGCGAGTCACAAGAAAGTAAGATTCTTTGTGGATGTCAACTTTTTGTATTGTATATGATGCATCGTTTCGGTATGGATTGATATACCGTTGTCAAACAAAATCATATACACTATGTTGTTATCCATAAAGAATGTATGTAGAGATGTTGGGTTTTGTAAATCTCTGAATTTGCGTTCTGTCCAATCAAAAATCATCTCAGAGATGGTGAACTACTGGAAACTGTCATTCGTCCAAGTACAAAGCAGGACTTGAAACTGACAAGCGTTTGCACCAGTTTCCGTGAGATCCAGACATCCATGAAAAACGGATGTAGTTTGTTTGCAACCCAGAAACATAAAAAAAACATGTAATATGTACAAGTATCACACCTGCTTTATTGCATAATGTGGCTGAGACAGGACTCGGGTGCATGAGTCATCAATCAATTTATTTTGTTTATGGCGTATAGTCTGATAGGTGTTAAGTTTAAATGGCATGTGGTCAATGATTGAAGCTGTGTATTGCATATTGTTTTTAGCAGACAGGCAGCCATACATATAGGTGTCTATAAATCAGACATTAAGCTTTGTGTGACAGAGGCTGCTTCTTACAATCAACATGGTTTTTTTATGTAACGAGTAGAATATTTACTGGTTTGTGTACACAACAAAGATTAGACTACTGCTCACGACCTCATACTCCGGGCGTGCATACTGTTTTAAGCTCCGCGAACCTATTCACTGCGCATGGGCGCAGCGCAGCACAACTGTTGAAACAACTTCTTCCCCCAGCGCTGGGTGAAATTTAGTGAATCGCTTGAACTCCGAATTCGCGGATTTTTTTTCCAATCGCGGTTTTTTTTTCTTTATAGGTTGAATTGGCATTTTCTATGATTTGTTTCGGTAACTGCATACCGAAAGGTATCAGAATCTGCAAAGTTATGCTTTCCTTTTTTATGTGACCTTTTAGAAAGTTTCGTTCCATGAGATAACCTGTCAAAATAATACAACATATCAATAATGCCCTATGTCTTTGGGACAGTGTCTGGCCAGCACTATGTTACACCATGTTCAGTTTATTAATTTGCGTCCCCAGTCCAACATGAAATTTATCACCTCGAAAACGTTGGTTTTTTGAACAAGTTAATTTAACCTCCCATGTCAATCTCTTACCTGTTATTTGTCCAGGCGACATTTCTGTCATGGAGTTCCATTTCTGAAGGTTGTTGTTTAGTTACGTTAAATATAGCAGTATGTGTTAACTGCAACTAGCCTGTGTACAACAGGTGCAGTCCTAAGCCTAAAATTATTCAGTTAGGTACAGTTCATTCGGCTTATTGGACTTCATGCCTCAATGATTTTATGGGATTATGGTGGATTGTTGCTTGGCTGACCACAGAAAGGAAGGAACAACAGAAATCAAATATGATTGTAAAGTATTTCAAAAGGTGACCTATCCCATCTGTATCACTGTTACTATTGGTAAAGGTTGGATCGACCGCATGATTCATAGCAACATATACTGTCATGTGTTATGTCATCACAACACAATCTCTATCATTTAGCATATTATCACAGGTGACAAGGTTATATTGTTTATGGTATTGTTATTCACTGTTCCCAAACACAAAATAAGTGGGATACTGAGTCAGAATTCTTTTCTAAACAGCTTGCGCATAGTGAAAGAAACAACCATGCATCTTCACTCCACCGAACAATGTGGTAAGAGCATCAGTATCCTACCCCTAACAGAGTGACCACTCTCCACTGAACAGTGGTCTGTCCCACTCTCATTTCACGCCCCAATTACCTCATTAATTATGTCCAGGGGTCAAACTGTAATTAGCTTTTGGAATTTATTAGGTGTGAATTTGAGGCCTTGCGGACCGTTTTACATCACCCACCAGGTATCTCCCCTTGTGGATCTTTACAAGTTGTAAATGTCTTGTAAACATCATCTTTCCAAGCTTGTAAATGTCTCGTAAACATCATCTGTACAAGAGATTTACAAGCTTGTAAAGGTGAACTTTTTTCCAGTGACCACTTGTTATTCCTTATAGTGATTACAAAGCCACCATTAGATCTTATATCCGTGATCTGATGTAAAAGAAGTGGGACGCCCAAGTGGGTATCAATAAATTACATGAGATGAAACCTTACATTGGTTATACCCACTTGGGTTGTCAGTCCAGATTTGAAGAGGTTATCTTAAGGCGATGTCGTATTGGCCATACTAGATATACTCATGCGTTCCTGTTAAAAGGTGAGGATCCTCCATTTTGTATCCCTTGTGATGAGAGTTACAGTCAAGCATATTCTGCTTGACTGTGTTGAATCCTCTATCACAAGGGATAAGTATTTTACAGTTAAAACAATTTTATTATCTTTTTACCAGCGCTAGTTTTCATTTAAGTATAGTTTTTTTAAAAGAAATTGATTTTTGGGTTGAATTTTGAATAGTATGTTTCTGTAAATAGATGTATTTTAATGATTGGTACTTTGAATTAGTAACTTGAATTGTTGGTGGCTGTACCCTCAAAGGGGGTTGAAGTATTGTAAAATTATTGTCCTCCTAAGAGGGTACGTAAGTCCACAAACATTCATAGTAAATTTAAGTCTACCAGGTTTTGAATCGTAGTATTCATGTTCTTTTAATTTTGGCTCACTTTTCGTACAATCGCCAGCAGCGGAAGGGATGGTGTAAATCCACCTAGGGTCCATGTAGGTAGCAAAGGTACTGTAAGTCCCCATGGTTCCTAGTGTGGTGATCTAACTTCTGTTGTTGGCGATCTATAGTCTGTTTTTATATTGTATTGTCTAAATAGTGATATTAGTTTTAACTTTCCATGCTAGTTTTAATTGAAATTGTGATATTCTAGTTGTTTTACTGTCCTTCATTGACAGATTTTACCACATGCATATATTTCATTTAAATGTTCTCGTGACAATATGGCTAAGATATTGCTGATGTGACGTGAAATATTAACTCACTCACTCATCATCCTGGCTGCAGAAATGGACCGTAAAGTCCCCCAGAGGCGGTGACGACTGCCACGAAGACACTGCCTGGACAGAAGTGGACCAAGAACGGAGGGACGATGGACGACTGCCACGATGCGAAACAGGCCAATAAAGACAAGTATATATCTATTATCATCAACTATTTCAAACACTAAACTCTTCATTATCTTTACTCTCAGGACCGTGCACATCATCATCCTGGGGGCACAAATGGACCGTGAAGTCCCCCAGAGGCAGTGACGACTATCAAGAATACAGGCCATGGACAAAAGTTGACCAAGCATGGAGAGACTAAGGACCACTGCTACGAACCCAACAGAGGACCAGGGAGGTATGTACATCAATTAACATCAATTATTTAAAACATTAAACTTCTCATTATCTGTAATATTAGGGCCGTGGACATTAACATCCTGGGGCAGATGTGGACCCCAAATATGAATGATTTGACACACTAAATTATTCTTTACATAGACAATTGGGACCGTGGACACACTCACCCTTCTGGCAGAATTGGATCCTGAAGTCTTTCCAAGGCAGGAACGACTGCCAAGAAGACATTCCATGGACAGATATAGACGAAGGATCCTTCTGGAGTCAAGGACACTCCATGGACAGAAATTGAGTAAGGACCCTCCTGGAGGCAGCACGACTGTCACCATGACCCGTAGTGTACTCTCCAGTAAGAGTTTCAGGTTTGAGTTATCTGTGGGCATATGGTTTGCATTTATAAACTGTATAGTTAGCACCAGTGACGTAATGTTTTTTTCTGAGACTACTTCTGTTTCAGGCTACAGTACTTCTTTCACAATCCGCAGTGTGCATTTACATTTGTCATTCATTATCTCTGCAATAAGTATCAATGATGTGACACATTGGAGTACTCTTCACCTTTACTTTTAGGACCGTGGACACCATCGTCCTGGGGACGGAATTGGACCCTGAAGTCCCCAGGGGGAAGAACAACTCCTAAGAAAACATTCCATGGACAGAAGTGGAGGTAGGACGACTGACACGAAACAACAACAATCACCTTCTATATAAGTATTGGATTATTTCAGTTTCATATTCGTGTTAAATCTTGTTTTTCACGAGCCACGTTTTCATATTACAATCAGTTTGGTGAGAATCAATGTGAAATATTCTTTACCTTCACTTGTACCACCCTTACATAAGTGAGAAGTTTAATTGATGATTTTTACCCTTGTCCTTTCAGACATATAAACGTCAGCTTGTGTGCGCCTTGCTCCCCTCCCTCCTCCTTGACCATCTCACCAAGCGGATACTGGGTTCTCCTTGCAAAGCACAGTTTCATACCCATCGGCATAAGGCTTTATTACAGCTTTTTCTCCGTGCAACGTCTCCAAGTCTTAATATAACGTGTTGTATGTTGGCCATACTGCCCCAAATGTTGCGTTCGTGCGCAATAAATTGGCGTATGGGCTGTATATTGATTTCAAGCAATTTTATTAAGACATACTACATTGAAAAACAGGTTTTAGCTATTTGTTTCATTTTCGCCCAGTTTGAACTAAATGAACTAAATTTACTTACCCGGCAGAAAATTTACGACAGCAGCATATGCACGGCCTGTAAACTGCAACAAGGACACTCACATATCATAATCTGGTTTCTGTTTCATACTCTCAGTTGTATGGAAGGGATCACTTTGGCACTGACATAACAATGAAAACAGTCCGCGGATATATGGTGATATCGAACTGAATGGACCTGTCTATCTTGATAGAACACTTTAGCTTTCAACTGACATTTAGTGTTGTTATGGTCAGTGTCTGGTGTCCGCCAAATAATTATACAAATCACTTGAACTAAAAGATGGTATAAGTTCAACACTGCTATTTGGGCTATTTTACTAGTGTAGTGGGTCTGTTAAAAGTTCCGCCAGTGGTGACAGAAACTTCTGAAATCGTCTTTGTCTCATATTGACCACGTCGATTGTACTGGCATCTTCGATTGGTCCTTTACAAAGATCACTTACAGCACTCACAGTTAAGTCTGACTTATTCCCCGAAACATATACTCCGTGATTCCATAAGTAGGTCGTTAGTTCACGCACATTCAGTTTATCAAAATTTAGATTCACGTCTTGAACTTTCCCGCCCTCTTTCTCTGCTATCGAAGCCATTTAGAACAGAAAACACGAGTGGTCACGAATGGGGTGATATTCCTGTTTGACGTAACTGATACCGGATGATCACCATATATTCCCAGTTATATTTCTGATGAAAGGTTTAATGATTACAAATGGGATCGGTTTCACTGACTGCAAAAAAAAAAAATATCAAACGATAAAAAAACACAGCTACATCAAATCCCAAAGCAGAGACTAACACATTTCTCTAACTGTACATTTGAGTATCCTTGCTACCATACCCCAAGTGGAATTGTTTATGAACTCGCTGAAAAATATATGAATGACCAAAACAGTCAGAGTAAAGTGATTGAGTGAGTGAGTTAATATTCAACGTCACATCGGCAATATTGCAGCCATATCGTGACGAGAACATACGTGACATAAAAAAGAAATGTGTAGACATATTATGAAAAACCTGTCGACGGAGGACACTAAAACCACTACATTTACAGTTAGTATTAAAACCAGCGTGAAAACTTAAAAAATAAATATTATCACTATTTGGACAGTACAATAGAAAAACAGGCCATAGATCGCCAATAACAGATGCTAGATCACCATACTAGGGACCAAGGGGGCTTACTGTACCTCTGCTACCTGCATGGTCCCTAGCTGGATTTACATCATCCCCCCTGCTGCTGGCGACTGTATGCAAGTTTATCCACAAATTAACATGACACATAATTCTACAGTTAAACAAGTGAAAGATTAAATTTGACTTGAACTGTTTGTGGACTTACGTACCCTCCCAGGAGGACAATAATTTTGCGGTACTTCAACCCCCTTTGAGGACACAGTAGCAATCAATGATTTAATTCGTGTTCAGGGCTCAGCATGACCAGTCGACTGGTTGAACCGGGCACATTCAACCTCGCGTCTAGGTGAAGTAAGGGTCGAAGGGGTGGATTGAGCAAAGGGAACGCAGTCACAGGCTCGACCTCCAGACTCCCGTCCTCCACCGACACAGGGCCGCAATCCACGGCAAAAGGGTTGGTGGACCAATATCCCCCCGGGTCCACAGCAGGGGTGTTGTCGAACTCTTGGCGTTACCCAGCACCCACCAGGACGAGGTGTCTCGCCACGGGTGCCGTCAGCCTAAAGTATTTCCAGTGATGTGACATATTTACCTAATATTAAAGACTGGAGTTGATTACTTATATACACATACAATATCAATGTTTTGAAACTCATAATTACATTTCCTAATTCTGTTACAATCACCCCAACAAGCCCACAAGGTCGTCAAAAAAACACTGACCGACGTTGTCAACAAACACACGTGCGTATATTTGAATGTCTTACCGTCAGTCGCATGATTTCTTATCAAAAACTTCACAGTAGACAATGCAGTCATGTTAGCTACGTTCTCGGAACCAGTTCTCTAAAGTGAATGAGTGAGTAAGGTTAGTTTTACGCCGCACTCAGCAGTATTCCAGCTGAATGGCGGTGGTCTGTAAACTATGGAGTCTGGACCAGACAATCCAGGGATCCAACAGCATGAACATCGATCTGCGCAACTGACATGTGTCAACCAAGTAATCGAGCCTGACCACCCAACCCCGCTAGCCCGGGTCTCTCCAGAAATCATCACTGCTCGCAATGGATGTGTCATTCGTGTAGACTGCTTAACTCATCAGCTTAATATCTGAAGGTAAAAGCTGTTTTTAATTAACAGCATATTGCATGGCCTACTACACTATCTAACGTTATGAATTTTGAGACAAATGCAGATTATTGCCTGTCGTAAAGTGTACAAATATTAAATGAAACACAGAGATAATTGTTAATACAAATATATTTGTGTGTACTGGTTGTTATTGTCAGTATATACTTGTTTGGATTCCACTCGATTATTTATAGACCGCCACCATACAGCTGGAATTATGCTGAGTGTGACGTTAGGAAAAACAAACCCCAAAGTCCCTATAGAAACAATAACTTTTTTCAAGATCATAGATCATTAGTTAAATCGAGGCTTATTTTTTCTATAATGGTTTCTGTATTTGAAAATAAGGTCGAAAATCAACATTTTTTTATTGATGGCGTCTGTGGTTTCTTCTAATGTCTATGCAAAGCTGACAGCAATGATGCTGAAGATGTTTTTGCCTAATATTTTTAACAATGGTAGACAGGGTTATGAGTGGGCAGGTCAACTTGTTAGAAAGCACGTCAAGGAGGTCTAAACATCGGACCGACAAGTTCAGCCTATGTGTACATAGCTGTGGATACATTTTCTAATGACGTCATCGGTTATGGTGTTCTTCAGAAAGCCGATGGGGGGTGGAAACTGGGTCCAACGTACGCTGATAATGATGAAGTGGGACACAAACTCTTCAGAACGCTCTATGATGAAGTCTCGGAAGGAGACGTCATGGTTGTGAATTCATACGTTGAGAATCACGCGGCGATTGCCTTATTTAGAGAAACTGGATTTTGCTGTCAGCGCACCTTTACCATGATGTACTCAAAGAATCCTCTGAATATTCCACTCAAAAAGGTGTATTCTGCAGTTGGTGCTTCCTTCACAACGATGTGAGTGACTTTTGTATTACCCTGCTGCTAGCAATATAACAGCTACATCACGGCGGGGAACGCCTGAAATGAGCTTGAAACATTTTACCTATATGAAAAATCGCACCATAATGTTGGTGTGACGAGCGAACGCTTAAACCACTAGGCTACCCCTACGTCGATGTCGTGTCATAAGGAATACTAGGCAGTCCTGGGGTTTCAAGTGTTCCTGTACCCAGTATAAATGTAATTACACTTTCCCCAGTGAGAAATGTTAGGTTGATAATTAATCGAATGTTGGTAATAATGCGAAGTTTGCACTTTGTTAGTTGTACGGCGATTCGTTTTCATATATGCTATCATTCCTAATTCAGACGTCCAGAGATTATTCTGCTCAAATTCAAATATTCAGGTGAGCATTGTATTATGACCATGTTACTGGTCTGTTGGTTCTCCTATTATTGACGAATGCATGAATCGACACTGACGACACCTCTCCCTACATTCAGCAGAATAACAGTTGTATCATAATGGATCTATGTGTTGTCAGTTACACAGAGATCTACATCTAGCTGTATCACAGCTGTATCATGACGGGTCCATGTGTTGTCCGTTACACTGAGATCTACATTTAGCAGTATCACAGCTGTATCATGACGGGTCCATGTGTTGTCCGTTACGATGAGATCTACATTTAGCAGTATCACAGCTGTATCATGGTAGATCAATGTGTTGTCTGTATAGTGCGATCTGTAGAAGCAGTGTATATTGAATCTGTAAAGTGACGGGTCCATGTTTTGTGGGAAGGTCTATCCATTGTAACCCGAAATACCCACTGTGGTTTCCTTTATCTAAGTACAACAATCTATTGCATAATTTCCTTTCATAAACAAATGTCTAAACGTGTGCTGAAAAAATGGTTTCTGCTGAATGTTATTGACAGTGTGCAAAGATTCATGGCATACACTAGCGCTTTCCTTAAATCTCTGTCTGGTATGAGAAGTAATTCCATGACATGTTTTCGTTAGCAATTGGTATTAAGTGTACAATGTAAAGGTCTTCGTGGGCAATAGATTCATGACACATGTTCCTGTAAATTTCTCATCTTTGTAAATCAGATAAAAATTGACATCACATCGGGAAGTTTTGAGCCATAGTCTTCAATTGATGGTGTATACTGCATCAGTGATTTATGTTCTCTCTAAACTGATTACAACAGATCCACGACGCTTAGTTACTTCAGGTCTCTGTCTAAAGTGTCCAATACAACCATGAGATATGTTTTCCTTAAATCTCTCTCTACAGTGCACGACAGATCCATGATACATGTTTCCATTAGATCTCTCTCTCTCTCTAAGATGTACAATAAATTCATGAGATGTGGTTTCCTTAGATCTACGTCAATAGGGTACAGTAGATCCATGGCACAATTTCCTTTGATCTCTCTCTACAGTGTGCAGTAGATCCATGACGTATATTTACTTTACATTTCTGTATGTAATGCACAGTAGGAACGCGACACATGTTTACGTTTGTAATGTACAACAGATCCACGACACACGTATACTTCATATCTCTGCCTGTAATGTTTCTGGGTATCATAAGGAGTAGGTGTATGTTAGCATCTAATGGATATGTGTTTCTACCTGTGTGCTACATATTATCGTATACTGTTCATAAAAGCAGGGGTACCTGGACACTGAAGTCTGGTTGAAAGGAAACCCATTGAGGAACGTTACAATGACGTTCACCTTGTGTATGCAACATCATCTCACGTTATCACCACATGCAAACACAATGCGTGGCAAGCACGTGCACAATGCGGCAGCCTTCGACATGTGCATGGGGGCGTCATTATGAATCTTGACGTTTTTCAGGAAGATCGATAAATCACTGTAGATCATTTCTTCCGTTAATTTTCTTGCATCTGTGATGGGTCAGGGTTTTCAGGGTTCAATCACACACTACTGACTGAAAATTGTAAGCCTGAAATTTTCATGTCATACTCAAGTCACCTAACAAGGGGAATAACTGAATGAACAGCTTTCATTTGAATGAAATCCATGTGGCGATGCATTCACAAAACATCCTTTATTAATCTATCAAAATTGATTCAGTCCCACAAATCTCCCACTTTTGACAATCGTACAAGGAAAGTACAGTTTCCCTACATTTTTGAAAAGTATATGTCTTCTTGTAATCATTGCAACACTGCAGGTGTTCATTTTATCGAATACGAAATATTAGTGGACGCAAAAAAATCCTTTCCTATGAACATGTGAAATCCAGGCAAACATACCATTCACTTGAAGTGGTCGGGCCACCCTCTACCTGACTGTACACACTCCGCCTACGCTACCGGAGGCTTCCACGACATCACCAAGATCATCCTCTCTGGCCGGGGACTGAAGGAGGCAACAGTGACATCAGGACATTATGATTTGCTTCTATGGTGTCAGCACATATCGTGTTTTACTATTTGGACATCATGACATGTTACGGTTTATTATTATGACATCAGCATAGTTCCATGTCCTAGTTGAATAACTTTATGCATGGTTTCCACAGCTGAACACTTTCTGTTCACGTATTCTACCAGCATTTCCATCCAACACATTGACTCTGTGTAGTGGTTGCACAAAATTAAAGTGTCATATGAATGGAAACAATATCGAATCAATTTCGGCATTTTATCAATATTCTAGCAATATCAGGGAACACCAGAAATGGGCGTCACACATTGTATCCATGTGGGGATTCAAACCTGGGTCTCCACCGAAGATTTACCCGTAGGGCTACACCGCTCCTCTATTTTGAAGAAAGTTGTACGCTGTGATTTATTCAACTCACTATTTTCAACAAATATGTTTCCCCTTGTCTCTACTGATGTTCGTCCTTTCAGTTTTTTTATGGGCATGTTTCTTAAAAAAGTCACTTTTTACAGATACAAAGGTAATTTGTCTGTTGCTGTATTTTATCTTACCAAAACTGAATTTACGAATGCTTTCCAAAACACCACAGACGTTGGCGATCTGCTGCTAATACAGGTAAATGTGAAACCATTGTCGGATGATCAGCGTATAAAGACATTAAACAAGTTGTGTAGTAAGTGAACAAACTGCAACAAACAGGCACCACTGCTGATCGGCCAAGGTCAGGTCGAGCACGTGTGATGTCACAGGTGTAGGGTCGTCGAATTGTATTACGTCATTTTTGTAGTAGTTGTTTTTGACGGCTACGTGTTGGGGTAGGTGGTAATATACCAGTTAACGGGTATGTTGCAATTTCAACTTCACAATACGGTATATTGCGGTACACTTTTTCCTGAAACTGTTCACCCGATGCGTAATTTTCGCGATGTGGTAAAAATATTGAGGACGTTTTTAGAATTTTACTGGTCATATAATTGTACTTGCATGACTTTTAAACCATGTAAATGAAAAGATAGATTGTTACTGACAATCGTCTTAGGATAAAGAAACTAAATTGACGGACGCCGCTGCGGAAGTATATTCTCGCGGTCAAATATTCAGAGTGAATTTGGAAGCATTTTCAGTTGATCTCATGTACAATCACATCTGGCTCCTTGCAGTGGCCAGGGCATGGCATTGTTTCGAAAGAAAGGAAACAGTAATTTAATTACCTTAAACCATCTGTTACACTTCCACATGCCAACACATATGACAATATATCGGAATGTGAAAATTGTGGCAATACCCAACCTTAGCTACAGAAGCAACAAATGGGCTGCTTAGTGGCCGATTGTCGGCACAAAACATCTGAAACCACTGTGTTCGACGACTATACAGGAACCATTTTGACGCCATTACAGCGACGTCAGCTTTTGCAGTGGGTCCGACGATACCTCTGATGATCTCAGACAGACAGGAATCGAGTTGTCATCAGTGGCGTGTGAAGATATACTTTCAGATTCGCTGATGGAAGATTGAGAGTGCTGTTTCGACGCCATGAACGTTATACAGGAAGGTGACAGATTTGGGACCGGAGTGCCATGGTTCGGGGGTGCTTTCTGTTGGATTGCCTATTCCCAACTTCTGGTTATATATGGGAATCTTAATGCTGCAGTTTACGGTGACCAGGTGCTAGCCCCCGAAGTTATTCCATTTATGGCAGCACATAGTCTAGGTGTGCACTTTCAAAGCAAAAATGCCGGACCCCGCACAGTCAACTTGAACAGGAATTACCAGGAGAACGCAGGAATCAACGTTCTTGACGGGACGTCAAGGTCACCTGATCTCAATCCAATGGAGCACAACTGGGATGCACATAGTACATGTCCGTGTACTCTCCCGAACCAACCCGGGAATTTGATGGATCTTGGTGCTGCTTTGCAGGAACAATTTCGCCGACTCCCAAGTAATGTTTTACACGCATCAGGAGGCGGTGCTTGGCAGTTGTGAACGCACGGGGTGGCCATTTACTGAACATCACATCAGATTTAATTTCCTGTGACTTGACATTTTATTTTCGCCTCTTCTTTGATGAAGTCTGTAATCACATGGAACCCATTGTTGGTATTGTGATTATTCTCAGTTCATGCCATCGACCTTAAGAAATAAATGATAACCTGTATACCATATTCCTGTGTCCTTTCTTTTGTATGTACAACCCGTCAAAGGTTCAGACCCACTAGTGTTAATGTAGCCACTTAACTCAGTCAACTGTTCTAAATTGCATTTTGTAAAATAGCCCACACTGTTTAAAGTACTGTTTACACATGAGCTGATGTACTGTTAAACAAATTTGTATTGGTGACCAGGGGTGAAAGTCCATTACTATGAGAACAGACATAATGCAACGATCACAATACTGTGTAATCAACGACCTACTGATGTGACCTATTTGATGGCAATGAATCAGTGTGTCATAGTTCTAATAATCTTGTGATTTTGATATATTACAATCATGTATTCAAGAACTGTTCACTGAGAATGAGTGAGAAAAGTATGTCGAGAAAATAGTAGTATAAGCTAAGTAGTAGTAAGATATAGTAGCCCAAAGTATTTATGTGTAACAGTTTTAAAGCTCATGATGACTAGTCTATGCATACATGTAAATTGGATCGTGTTGTATATACTCAAACACTCTGTCATTACAATGACAATTATGATATTAAATATATAGTATAATTTAGAGGATAATTTGGTTGCTTCTCACTGTAATGAAATACATTCTCTCGTGATACACACCTTTCAAGACTGATATCCTATAACAGTGATAATTTGCTTTAATGCTGACTGTCCAGTAGCCAAACCTTTACATCAAAGGACAGCTGTTCACATCCAAGATATTTGCTCTTCAGCAATTTGATGCATGATGCTAATGCATGTTACATATATATGGTTTGCAGTTGGTTCCCCAAAGTTTGTGGAGAAATTCGTCTTGGATGTAACCAAATGTATATACACGACATATAGTGAGTTCTGTAAGTGAGTCTGAAGTTTTGATGGATAGTTTATTATTTAACATATGATTGTGAAGTTTTTAGTTTGACTCATTATATTATTGGCAGATCTTTTTATCTGTGTTTGGTTTGTTGACAAATGAACATTCATTACTTGCTTTCAATTGGCCACCTTGTAGACATTATGAAGCATGACAAGAATTCACAACATACGCTCTACAATTGTAAACCAATCTTGGATTAAATACTCACCCTTGTCACGAGAAATGCCATGATGCTACAACTAACTGCACCTGTAATGAGTTAGGAAAATAACAAAAAAACAAACGAAACTCATAACTCTACATCTGTTGCTAAAACGTTGTACTTTCAAACAGGTATAACTCGTCCACAAATAGACTTTAGAGCATCGAATATAACATCAGTTTAAAAGGAAGGTCATGTTTATACAACCAAGTGGATACAGTCAGACAAAAGGGACTTTGAGCGCTTTGGTCACAACGTAGCACGACCCTGACGTCGGGGCTCCTGGCTCTCAGACCAATCTCTTTCAATATGTTCCGTACAGTTTGACCTGATATCCTCTGAAGTCCACACACCCTGGCTGCTGTGCTGTCACCCGTGGCAGTACGAATACCCGAATGTACCGATCTTGGGCTTCATTGGTAACTGACTCGAGGTCTGCCTGTATGGGGACGGTCATTTGTTTTACCTGTTTGGTTGCAACGAGCTGCAAGCCGTGATATCTTGCTTAGACTAACATTCAGACGCCTGGCAACAAAAGACTGGTAATCTTAATCATGCATTTTCACAATGGCGTCAAGACGTGACGTAGTGATTTAATCTCTTGAAACTCAGTCAAAACGAATGCCAATTTCTGAAAATAATCAGGATTTTTATTGCCAGACAGTGAATATTCTTTGATGCACAATTTCAACTGGAAGGTGATATCTGTTGCCTTGTAGCGATGCCTTTTTCCCAAAATCAACATTTTCATGTAAAATCGAATTTTTACTTGTGCAATTGTGTAAAATAATGTTATCACCACTTGTGTTACATATTTTGACAATTGTCTGAACACAGTAGTTACTTCATAGATTTATAACAATACAAATCGCCTATGGGCTTTTTTTATGTTTGTCGGCGGCGTGGCTATGAAAGTTAAAGCTTTCAGAGATGCATGGATTCTACTATGTTGTTATTGACAATGTTGGTGGCTGGAGGTCTTCCATATAACACAGTTTGGAGTATGTGACCATTTACATAGAACTAGGTATTATTTCTAACAGCAGTGTATAACTTCTTGAGCAGTTATAGTTTCGATATTTCATTTACGTGTTTAGGTAGGAATTAGGGTGAGAAGGCGAGATGTTGTTATTGAGATAGGTTGTTTTAGGTTGTGCTTTAACAATTTGAAAAAATGGTTTATATATTTCTAGCTTTAGGGAAGGTGGGGTAATTTACTGGTTATTACGTTCGCTCGTCACGCCGGAGAACTAGGCTGGATTCCCTACATGGGTACAATGTGTGAAACACGCTTCTGGTGTGCCCCACTGTGATATTGCTGGAATATTGCTAAACGTGGAGCAAAAGTAAACTCAATCACTCACTAACTCACTCTTGTTTTTGATCGTCTGATATAATGTCAGATTATGCACCAACCCTGCATAGTTATAAATGGATATATGCACTGAAAGTTTCTACACAAATGTGACAGGGCAGGGAATACTGCAGACTGCATCATGTTCAGTTACAGCTAATAGAAACAGTATCCAATAGCCCTATGCAGTTCCAAATGTGGATATTTGCTGTATGTTTATACTTGAATATTACTTTTACACGTCGATCATTACTACACGGTAAAAACACTTAAAGTCAGTTTCTGTTGATTTCAGCAGTGTCCAGCTACAAACTTGTTATTTCAGAACACACGTAATTCATGAGTCCTCAGTGATCTTTTGGGTAGCCTAGTGGTTAAGGCGTTCGTTCGTCACGCCGAAGACCCTGATTCGATTCCCCACATGGATGCAGCATGCGAGAGCCAATTCTTGTGTCCCCCGAGGTGCTGGTGCTGGAATTTAGCTAAAAGCGCCGTAAAACCACAGTCACTCACTCGCCATGGACCTTCACATCTGTTTAAGTATAAGAAATGATTTAACATGCGCTCTTTATAGATGACTCTCTAAGAGTGTGGGTTTGAATTCCGGAAACGAATAGGTATAGTACTGATAAAATGTACCCCGAAATAAAACATAATTTTCATTTCACCACTAGTTCAGAACTACCAAGTGTTCAGAAATGCTTAAAAATAATGCTACAAGCTTATTTCCGCTTGTTTTCACAGATGGTAGCACAATCTAACTTATATAATCTGTAAACTAGTCATGTGTGGATTTAAAACACTTCTTACTAACAACAAAACCCAGCTAATTAGAGAAACAAAAGATTCTGTGAACTTGATTGTGTTTCTGAATATGCGTCTCACCACGTACACAAGGACATTCTATGTCCGCTTCAATCACTTTTAACACACCTCTTCACTGACATGAAATGTGACGTGTGTGGATTCAAAACTACAATAATTTCATCACAACTGTACATGTGGGGATTGAAAACATTTACATTACAGAAACCAAATATGGTAATGAATTCATTATTTGAAACAACTTTTGATGAATTTGTGGATTCAGTTATTTGTTGTGTCGTTTCCCAGATATGTATGAAATGTATGATAAACTGGTCAACTACTGCAGAATAATAATCATAACAATAGTCATGTGTGGATGTAAAATGTTTGTAACATCCCACAGAATCCAGTCAAGCAGAAAAACAACACATTTAGCTGACCTCGTTACATTCTTGTACACATCAAACAGCACATAGACAGACAACTTATACGTCCGCCTCAATCACTACAATTACATTTGACAGTTTAAATGAATAAGTCACACTTACATGTTTACACAATGTCGTGTTTATTTTATTGTCTAATTCCAAGCGTCATAGATAAGTGACTTCTTGGTGTCAGTCATGGTGATATCTGCCCCACTTATCACCTTCATGTTGACTGTGTAGTCACCTGGCCGGCCAGCACAAAACATGGGAAGAAGAAACTCCCTCCACTCAATATTCACCTTGGCTAAAACAACCTCTCTGTCCAGGTCGATGAAGGCGAGTCTCCCCGTCCCCACATCCAGCACAAGGCCATAGTGGAGGGTGGCCTGTGTGCCGGGTGTGTCAGACATTGTGTTACTGTAACACTTACCCACATTCCCCTGCTGTCACACCCTGGTACAGAGACACCCCCGGTGTGTGCCACAGCTCCCTTACATTGACACACCAGGAGCGGCACTATCGATAAACATACATCTTACTGTCCACCTGACTCTACTCCACCACACCCACCTCCAGGACAAACCACTCCCACCTTTCACTCACCACACCCACCCTAGAGTGTGTCTCCCAGTATTGTGGGGCAGGGGTGACAGTAGATGGGGTGGAGGAAGGGGAAATGGAGGTGGAGGCATATGTACCCTCATATTTCCGTAACCTGCCGCTGTGTCTGTGTTGTGTGGCGGGCGGCGAGTTGACCAGCTGACCGTCTGTAGTTACGTGGCACCTCTTTGTGTTGGCTCGAGCAGCGTCCAGTTCTAGTTGAGGACCTGGAAATATACATTTTGTTTACAGTTTAACAAATTTTCCGACTTCAGATAACAAATTAGACATTTTATTGTGAACCTCGTTTCAATGTTTACAAAACAGTGCACTGAATATCGGCTGCCATTTTCACCTGTGTGTGAATTGTGTCATAACTGCGATATAAATAGACATTACAATGTTATGAAAATATTTGTATGGGTATTCTAAATGTTTTTCATGCAATTTTACACTGACTGACAATGAAATAAACACTCCCTGAAACATTTTGTAAGGAATTGTTAGTTGAGCTGGTTTGCTGTCTGTAGTCAGTAATAGACACTTGACGCCTGAAAACACATTTGTATAAACTTCATACCATGATAAAACTATCGTTGTTTGTATTCTAAACTCTTCTTATACAATACTTCTTAGTAAACAATAAAACCAACAAAGTAGTTGTTTGACGATTCTTTTACATTTGAGTGTTCAACAGACACAGTATCAACAGGTAACTTCTACGTCCGCTTCAATCACTGACCACCGCCTGAACACACTCGCTTGGCGGGACACAGGTTCTTGCGTTATATGTATTGGCTAGAAAATATGGTTATTTATCATTCCAACACTATTTTTAATTCCAACACTAAATATTGTAACATTAGACAGTTTTCAAATTGATCATATTCGTATATATTTACAAAGTTTATTACAAAGTTTATCAAAAATATACAATTTTGCCGGGAGGACTCTCAATGTCGCCAGTCATTTTTGCACATTTGACATTTAAGTAATTGAAGATCATGTGTCACAAAACAGGCTTTTTACACATGTGAATGGCGAAAGTGTCGTCATCAAATTACAATAATATTCATGTAAATAAATCTACTGAATGCTGAGCTTGCAGTTTCAACATTTATTCCGGCTTGAAAACACTAAATTGTATTATCTGCTTGATATATGGAAAAACTCATTATTTAGGCATATTTACTATTTACTATTTACATTAATCCATTGTAGAGGCCATCGATCATGTTACTGTTATAAGCTTAGGATCTCATCTTACTGATTATATTGACAAAGACTGTCACAGGTAATTGATCATCACACAATATAAATGCACATAACAAGATAACAATCCGTTAAACTGTTAACAGAAATAATGAAACAAAGTATTATTTATTAGTATTATAATCACATATTCACGCAACTGGTACATTCTCAAGGCGCCGTTTTTTTCAGCTGCCCCCCTAGATTCTTTTTTGCAATTTTTTTCTGTGCATGAAAGTACTGACATAAGAAGTTTGATAGTTCCTCCCTTATTAAGAAACGTTAACTACGACCCTGAATCGATTATCAGTCTCAACTCCCTGGGAACATACAATTCTTGCAGTTATTAACCACACCAAGTTACTGCGGCTTTCCCATCCATATGAGGTACCCATTTACAGCTGGGTGGATTGGGACACATAGTAACAGTACTTTGTACAAATTTACTGCACGTTGCTGTACCCGCATCTAAGTGTTTGCACGTTTTCATGTGGCCACCATCTGGTCATATACCAACGTATTGTGGGTCCTTTTAAGTGCACATTGTTGTGTATTGTGACCATTCGTTAATATTTGTATTCATAAGGATGTTTGGGAATGTGTTTCTGATATATATCAGAATAGCTATGTATCTATTGTGATAACACAGCATGAGAAAAGAGAGATGTAAACATTCTTGTTCTTTTCAATTTCATAATTGTTTTCAAGGTAATGAAAAATAACCATACCAAACTGTGATAGTGCTGTTGAATCGTTGGCAGCCTCCGGGCACTTCACCTTGAAACGAGAGAATTCAATGTTGCAATCTTAGATTTACAGTTGGCATGTTTCAGCTCTAATATACAAGCACAGTTTACAGAGAATGCGAACATGCGAACATTATACGTACATCGTAAAGTGTTGATGTTACCTACCTAATCAACAACGCGACGTATATGCGCATGCCTACAGACTAACAAGTACTTGCCTGTTTGTGTGCTTTCTTCGTGTCAATTATATGGACGTCGGGGGTCTGTGTACATTTGTCTGTAAGATAAACCACAGCTGTTCATTAATCAAACCTTCTATGTCATGACAACTAGCAAATGTTTCCTCAACTGAATCAGATGTTTCACTGAATTATTGTTGGAAATGTCCAAATACAGCGTCCATATGCCATCTTAAGGTGGCATTATGTAATAGGAAAATGTAACACAATGTTTCAAACTTTTTTTTCATTTTTGATAAAGCTTTATCGGTATTACTGTAAATATTAATACCCATTGTTAAAGTAAGAAGTAAGCACCTGTAAGTGTGTGTTTATCAGATGCTGATCCATGTCCACTGACAGACCCGAAGGTGTCGGTGTCGGATTTCAATTTATCCAGCCCCCTCGTGTTGAATTTGGCTGCAGGTGTCCTGTGCCTCTCTGGTGGAAGTGATCCGAGTTGCGTCTTCGTTGTGCCTTGTATTGAACTCTCCAGTGTGAGAAAGTCCAAGTTTGAAGCATATCTGAGAACGGTGTTGATATAGTCTGAGATCCCCTTGCATCGTTCACTCTCGCCTTCAGAGGTAACTTGCTCTGTGTGTAGATTTGACAGGTCCTGCTTCGTCTGATTCTCCAACTCTATGACCAGTTCCTTTTCTCTTTGATCGAGCTGTGTCCTCAGAAAATGGAAAGTGTGGTGGATGGCCTCTTTCAGATCACTGCTTGTCTTCTTTGTGTCATTTATGACTGCTGATATTCTTCACGTGTGCTTTGTGAGAAGCATGATGTGCAGACACACTCTTCTCATGTTGTTTTATCCGTCCTCTAGCAGCATCAGCAGCCACACCTACATCACCAACGTCGTGCTCAGCATGGTCACCAAGTCTGCATTTGTAACAGATTAAAATATTGCAGTTTTTGTCAAAATAATCGAGAGGATAAGGATTGTGAAGTTTGCAGATGGGTTTAGTATGTATGCTTCCAGATGCTGCGTCCACGTTGGTTTCCACAACATGTCGTCTGGTAGCTTTAAAACTATTATGCATGTTCTGGCAGTATTCACAGAGTAACTCCTCACACTCCTGACACCAACACACAGCCTGGTTGCCGTCATCTTCATGTGTACAGAGAAGCTCTGTAGGGCAATGTTTGTCTGTGAGGTGAAGTATTTCCTTCTGTCTGACTACATCCTTCTGGAGGTTTGTGTCTATAAGGTTGACCTGTCTCTGACATGTAGAGCATGATATGACACCAGCAGCTGCAGATGTCACTCATGTTTCACACACAGCATGAAGAGGGGACAGTAGGTAGGGGGCAGGGCCTTTCAGAGTAAAATGTTGCTGGCAGACAGATCACTTGGGGAAGGCGTCCATTCTGAAACAGATAATGTCACTGTCTCTATTCCAGCGAGGATATTGCACTCCTCAATATATCTTCAATTCAATCATAGGAATAGTTTATCAAGAATGGTAGACTGACTCCACGAATAAGCTGCTCTCTAATTCCGCACCCAAACTTGAACAGGGAAGAATTGCAGTAAAACACGGCAGTCACGTTGTATCACATGATAACGACTGACGACTCGTTGTGACTACTTGAAAACAACATTGAATTATCACAAAATATCTCACACAATATGTTACAATTTGAATACAGATATTAAAAGGACAAACATCAGGATGATACGCTGGATCATAAGGGGTAAAGAGGATGGAGAGGGATAGGGAGGGAAACTGTCATGGGTCGGGTCTAGATAAGAGGGAGGGGTGGGTAGTAACAGGGAGTGCAGGTAAAGGGAAAGGTGGCAGGAAGACGGGTGTAACAGGAGAGGGAATTACCGATAGAGGTGGGAGTTACCGATGTGTAGTGGGAGAAGACAAGAGTGCTAAAGGTAAGACTGACAGGTGTGTAGTGGGAGGAGAGGTGAACACAGGTAGGAGGGGCCAGTGTGCAGTGGGAGGAGAGTTCGTAATCTGGGAGTGACAGATGTGTAGTGGCAGGAGAGGTGTATACAGGTAGAAGTGACAGTCGTGTGGCGGGACTAGAGATAGATACAGGTAAGAGTGACATATCTGTAATGCAAGAAAACGTGGTAAAGGTAGAAGTGACAAATTTGGATTGGGAGTCCAGTGGGAGGCGCACACAGGTAGACGTTACATTTGCGTAGTTGGAGGAGAGATATGTAGAGGTAGGAATGACAGGTGTGTAGTGGGAGGAAAGGTGGAAACAGGTAGGAGTGACATATGTATAGCGTGCGAGAGGTAGGCAGAGGTAGTAGTGACAGGTGTGTAGTGGGATGAGAGGTGGACACAGGTAGGACTGACAGTTTGTAGAAGGACGAAACGTAGATAGAAGTGTTAGGTTCGGTATGCAGAAGGAAGAGAGGTAGATACAGTTAGGAGTGACAGATGTGTTGCCGGGGGAGAGGTAGATACAGGTGGAAGAAACTGGTGTGTAGTGGAAGGAAAGGTGGATACAGGTAGAAGTGACAATGATGTGGCGGGAGGAGAGGTAGATACGGGTAGGAGTGACAACTGTGTATTTGAAGGAGAAGTGGATACAGGTAGGAGAGACCAGTGTGCATAGGAACTAGACTTGGTATATTTAGGAGTGACAGGTGTGTAGTGGGAGGAGATGCGGATACAGGTAGGAGTGACAGATGTATAGTGGGGGAGAGGTGGATACAGGTAGGAGTGACAACTGTGAAGAGGGAGGAGACTTGGATACAGGCAGAAGTGACAGTCGTGTGGCGGGAGGAGAGGTAGATACAGGTAGGAGTGACAAGTGTGTATTTGAAGGAGAAGTGGATACAGGTAGGAGAGACCAGTGTGCAGTGGAACTAGACTTGGTATATTTAGGAGTGACAGGTGTGTAGTGGGAGGAGATGCGGATACAGGTAGGAGTGACAGATGTATAGTGGGGGAGAGGTGGATACAGGTAGGAGTGACAACTGTGAAGAGGGAGGAGACTTGGATACAGGTAGAAGTGACTGTCGTGTGGCGGGAGAAGAGGTAGATACAGGTAGGAGTGACTGGAAATATCTTCTACTTCTACTGTCACTCCTACCTGTTTCTATCTACGTCTCGTCCTTCTACAAACTGTCACTCCTACCTGTATCCACCTCTCCTCCCAATACACACCTGTCACTCCTACCTCTACCTACCTCTCAACCACTACACATCTGTCACTCCTACATGCATCTACCTCTCCTCCCGCCACACGACTGTCACTTCTACCTGTATTCACCTCTCCTCCCTCTGCACAGTTGTCACTCCTACCGGTATCCACCTCACCTCTCATTACACACCTGTCACTCCTACCTCTACCTACCCCTCCATAGTGGGGGAGAGGTGGATACAGGTAGGAGTGACAACTGCGCAGAGGGAGAAGCCTTGGATACAGGTAGAACTGACAGTCGTGTGACGGGAGGAGAGGTAGATACAGGTAGGAATGACAGGTGTGTACTGGGAGGAGAGGTGGATAGAGGTAGGAGTTACCTGTGTGCAGTGGGAGGAGAGTTGGTACATTTAGGAGTGAGAGGTTGTAGAAGGACGAGACGTAGATAGAGGTAGGAGGTTCGGTATGCAGCATGAAGAGAGGTACATACAGTTAGGAGTGACAGATGTGTTGCTCGGGGGAGAGGTAGATACAGATGAAAGTCACCGGTGTTTAGTGGGAGGAGAGTTGAATACAGGTAGGAGTGAGAACTGTGCAGAGGGAGGAGAGGTGAATACAGGTAGAAGTGACAGTCGTGTGGCGGGAGGAGAATTAGATGCAGGTAGGAGTGACAGATGTGTAGTGGGGGAGAGGTTGGTAGAGGTAGGAGTGACAGGTGCGTAGTGGGAGGAGAGGTGGATACAGGTAGGAGTGACAACTGTGCAGATTGAGGAGGGGTGGATACAGGTAAAAGTGACAGTCGTGTGGCGGGGAGGAGAGGTAGGTACAGGTAGGAGTGACAGGTGTGTCTTAGGAATAGAGGTGGATACAGGTAGGATTTACCAGTGTGCAGTTTTAGGAGAATTGGTACATTTAGGAGTGACAGGTGTGTAGTGGGAGGAGAGGTGGATACTGGTAGGAGTGACAGATGTATAGTGGGGGAGAGGTAGGTAGAGGTAGGAGTGACAGGTGTGTAATGGGAAGAGAGTTGGATACAGGTAGGAGTGACAGTTTGTAGAAGGACGAGACGTAGATAAAGGTATTAGGTTCTTTATGCAGAAGGAAGAGAGGTTGATACAGTTAGGAGTGACAGATGTGTTGCCGGGTGGAGAGGTACAAATAGGTGGAAGTCACCGGTGTGTAGTGGGAGGAGAGGTGGATACAAGTAGGAGTGACAGATGTGGAGTGGGAGACAGGTAGGTAGAGGTAGGAGTGACAGGTGTGTAGTGTTAGGAGATGTGTATACAGGTAGGAGTGGCAGTTTGTAGAAGGACGAGACGTAGATAGAGGTAGGAGGTTTGGTATGCAGAAGGAAGAGAGGTTGATACAGTTAGGAGTGACAGATGTGTTGCCGGGTGGAGAGGTACAAATAGGTGGAAGTCACCGGTGTGTAGTGGAAGGAGAGGTGGATACAAGTAGGAGTGACAGATATATAGTGGGGGACAGGTAGGTAGAGGTAGGAGTGACAGGTGTGTAGTGGTAGGAGAGGTGGATACAGGTAGAAGTGACAGTTTTTAGAAGGACAAGACGTAGATAGAGGTAGGAGGTTCTTTATGCAGAAGGAAGAGAGGTAGATACAGTTAGGAGTGATAGAATGTGTTGCCAGGGGGAGAGGTAGATACAGGTGGAAGTCACCGGTGTGTAGTGGGAGGAGAGGTGGATACACGTAGGAGTGACAGATATATAGTGGGGGACAGGTAGGTAGAGGTAGGAGTGACAGGTGTGTAGTGGTAGGAGAGGTGGATACAGGTAAAAGTGACAGTTTTTAGAAGGACAAGACATAGATAGAGGTAGGAGGTACTTTATGCAGAAGGAAGAGAGGTAGATACAGTGAGGAGTGATAGAATGTGTTGCCAGGGGGAGAGGTAGATACAGGTGGAAGTCACCGGTGTGTAGTGGGAGGAGAGGTGGATACACGTAGGAGTGACAGATGTATAGTGGGAGAGAGGTAGGTAGAGGTAGGAGTGACAGGTGTGTAGTGTTAGGAGAGGTGGATACAGGTAGGAGTGGCAATTTGTAGAAGGACGAGACGTAGATAGAGGTAGGAGGTTCGGTATACAGAATGAAGAGAGGTAGATGCAGTTAGGAATGACAGATTAGTTGCGGGGGGAGAGGTAGATACAAGTGGAAGTCACTTGTGCGTAGTGGGGGGAGAGGTGGATGCAGGTAGGAGTGACAACTGTGCAGAGGGAGGAGGTGTGGATAGAAGTAGAAGTGACAGTCTTGTGGCGGCAGGAGAGGTGGATACAGGTAAGAGTGACAGGTGTGTATTGGGAGGAGAGATGGATAAAGGTAGGAGGGACCACTGTGCAGTTGAAGGAGATACGGTACATTTAGGAATGACAGGTGTGTAGTGGGAGGAGAGGTGAAAGCAGGTTGGAGTGGCAGATGCATAGTGGGAAAGAGGTGAATAAAGGTAGGAGTGACAGGCGTGTGGCGGGAGCAGAGGTAGATACAGGTAGGAGTGACAACTGTGTAGAAGGAGAAAACGAGGTAAAGGTAGAAGTGACAAATTTGGAGTGGGAGGAGAGGTGGATAGATGTAGGAATGAGAAGTGTGCAGTGGGAGGAGTGGTATATACAGGTAGGAGTGACGGATGTGTAGTGGGAGAAGAGGTGGATACAGGTACGAGTGTCAGTTTGTAGAAGGACGAGACGTAGATAGAGGTAGGAGGTTCGGTATGCAGAATGAAGAGAGGTAGATGCAGTTAGGAGTGACAGATTTGCTGCGGGGGAAGAGGTGGATTCAAGTGGAAGTCACCGGTGTGTAGTGGGATTAGATTTGGATACAGGTAGGAGTGACAACTGTGCAGAGGGAGGAGGGGTGAATACAGGTAGAAGTGACAGTCGTGTGGCGGGAGGAGAGGTATACAGGTACGAATTACAGGTGTCTATTGGGAGGAGAGGTGGATACAGGTAGGAGTGACATTTGTGTATTAGGAATAGAGGTGGATACATTTAGGAGTTACCAGTGTCCAGTGGGAGGAACGTTGGTACATTTAGGAGTGACAGGTGTGGAGTGGGAGGAGAGGTGGATGCAGTTAGGAGTGACAGATGCATAGTGGAGGAGAGGTAGGTAGAGGTAGGAGTGAAAGTTGTGTAGTGGGAGGAGAGTTGGATACAGGTATGTGTGACAGTTTGTAGAAGGACGAGACGTAGATAGAGGCAGGAGGTTCGGTGTGCAGAAGGAAGAGAGGTTGATACAGTTAGGAGTGACAGATGTGTTGCCGGGGAGAGAGGTCGATATAGGTGGAAGTTACAGGTGTGTAGTGGGATGAGAGGAAGATACAGGTAGGAGGGACAACTGTGCAGAGGGAGGAGAGGTGGATAGAGGTAGGAGTGACAGATGTGTAGTGGGGGAAAACATGGTAAAGGTAGAAGTAACAATTTTGGAGTGAGAGGATGGGTGGATAGAGGTGGAAATGAGAGGTTTGCAGTGGGAGGAGAGGTATATACAGGTAGGAGTGACAGATGTGTAGTGACAGGTATCGTGAATACAGAAAGGAATGATATGTGTGCAGTGGGAGGTAAGGCTCACACAGGTAGATGTTATAGGTGCTTAGTTGGAGGAGAGGTATGTAGAGGTAGGAGTGACAGGTGTGTAGTGGGAGAAAACATGTTAAAGGTAGAAGTGACAAATTTGGAGTGGGAGGATGGGTGGAGAGAGATAGAAATGAGAGGTGTGCAGTGGGAGGAGAGGTAGATACATCTAGGTGTGACAGGTGTGTAGTGGGAGGTACGGTATATACAGAAAGGAATGATATGTGTCCAATGGGAGGTAAGGTGCACACAGGTAGATGTAACAGGTGCGTAGTTGGAGGAGAGGTATGTAGAGGTAGGAGTGACAGGTGTGTAGTGGGTGTAGAGGTGGATACATGTAGGAGTGACAGATGTGTAGCGGGAGGAGAGATGGATACAGGTAGGAGTGACAGATGTATTGTGGGGGAGAGGTATTTAGAGGTAGGAGTGACAGGTGTGTAGTGGGAGGAGAGGCGGATACAGGTAGGAGTGACAGTTTGTAGAAGGACGAGACGTAGATAGAGCTAGGAAGTTCGGTATACACAAGGAAGAGAGGTAGGTACAGTTAAGAGTGACAGATATGTTGCGGGGGGAGAGGTAGATACAGGTGGAAGTCACTGGTGTGTGGTGGGAGAAGAGATGGATACAGGTAGGAGTGACAGATGTATAGTGGGGGAGAGGTATTTAGAGGTAGGAGTGACAGTCGTGTGGCGGGAGGAGAGGTAGATACCTGTAGGAGTGACAGATGTGTAGTGGAAGGAGAGGTGGATACAGACATGTGTGTAGTGGGAGGAGAGGTGAACAAAGGTTGGAGGGGCCAGTGTGCAGCGGGGGGAGAGTTATTACATTTAGGAGTGACCGTTATGTAGTGGGAAGGGAGATGGTACAGGCAGGCTTGACATGTGTGTAATAGTAGAAGAGGAGGATACAGGTAGGAGTCATCGATGTGTAGTGGGAGAAAACGTGGTAAGGTAGAAGTCACAAATTTGGAGTGGGAGGAAGGGTGGATAGAGGTAGGAATGAGAGGTGTGCAGTGGGAGGAGATGTATATACAGGTAGGAGTGACAGGTGTGTAGTGGGAGTAGAGGTGGATACATGTAGGAGGAACAGATGTATAGTGGGGGAGAGGTAGGTACAGGTATAAATGACAGGTGTGTAGTGGGAAGAGAGGTGGATAGAGGTAGGAATGATAGATGTGTAGTGGGAGGAGAGGTAGATACAGTTAGGAGTGATAGATGTGTTGCTGGGTGAGAGGTAGATAGAGGTGGAAGTCACCGGTGTGTAGTGGGAGGAGAGATAGATACTGATAGGAGTGTCAGGTGTGTAGCGGGAGAAGTTGTTGATAGAGGTAGGAGTGACAGGTGTGTAGTGGGGGCAGAGGTGGGTACATTTAGAAGTGACAGGTGTGTAGTGGGAGGAGAGGTGGATACGAGTAGAAGTGATAGGTGTGTTGCTTTAGGAGAGGTGGATACAGGTAGGAGTGACAACTTTGTAGATCGACAACAGGTGGATACAGGTAGAAGTGACAGTCGTGTGGCGGGAGGAGAGGTAGATACAGTTTGGAGTGACTGTGTGGTGGGAGGAGAGGTAGATGCAGTTAGGAGTGACAAAGTGTGTAGTAGAAGGAGAGGTAGATACAGGTGGAAGTCACCGGTGTGTAATGGGAGGAGAGGTTGATACAGGCAGGAGTCATCGGTGTGTAATGGGAGAAGAGATGAATACAGGTAGAAATGACAGTCGTGTGGCGGGAGGAGAGGTAGATACAGGTAGGAGTGACAGGTGTGTAGTGGGAGGAGAGGTGGATAGAGGTAGGAGTGGCAGGTGTTTAGTGGGGGGAGAGGTGGATACATTAAGGAGTAACAGGTGTGTAATGGGAGGAGAGGTGGATACAGGTAGATGTGATAGGTGCGTGGCGGCAGGAGAGGTAGATACAGTTTGGAGTGAATGTGTTGTGGGGGGAGAGGTAGATGCAGGTATTAGTGACAGAGTGTGCAGTAAGAGGAGAGGTAGATACAGGTGAAGGTCACCGGTGTGTAGTGGGAGGAGAGGTTGATACAGGTAGGAGTCACTGGTGTGTAGTGGGAGGAGAGGTGGATACAGGTAGAAATGACAATGTGTGTAGTAGGAGTAGAGGTGGATATAGGTACTAGTGACAGGTGTGTAGTGGACGGAGAGGTGGATACAGACAGGTGTGTAATGGGAGAAGAAGTGGATACAGGTAGGAGTGATAAGTGTGTAGTGGGATTAGAGGTGGATACAGGTATGAGTGACAATGTGCGTAGTAGGAATAGAGGTAGATATAGGTAGGAGTGACAGGTGTGTAGTAGGAGGAGACGTAGATACAGGTAGGACTGGCAGGTGTGTGGTGGCAGAGGTAGATGTATGTAGTAGTGACAGGTGTGTTTATGCGATAAGGGGTGGATAGAGGTAGGCATGATGGGTGTGTGGTTTGAGGTACAGTGTATTCAGGGTGAAGTGACAGGTGTGTAATTGGAGAAGAGATAGATACAGGTAGTAGTTATAAGTGTGTAGTAGGTTTAGATTTGGATACAGTTAGAAGTGACAAGTTTGTAGTGGAAATAGAGGTAGGAATGGATACAGGTAGGAGTTTTCCTCAAATTCCGAAATTGTAAAGCTTATAGAGAAGTCCATGTACCCAGACTTTGTCAAACGCTGTCTCATTATCAAGGAAGGCACAATAAAGTGGTGACATAGTTGGCAATACTTTCAGTTAGCGTAAGCGCTGCCGTTTCTGCCCCCGCATCCTTCCCAAAGCCAAACTGAAGAGGGTTAGGTAAATCGTTTTCAGCTTTCGTCCATGTTTCAATTCTTTTGAGCAGTAGTCTTTCAAAAGGTTTTGAGAGAACAGGGGCAAAAGTGACACCCCTATAGCTGCGCGGGGCATGTTTGCTTTTACAATTTTCTTTGTAAATTGGTAGAACATTACCATTACCACTACATTTCCACTAAATGTATTTGATACACACTCAAATGATACAATGGCATGAAATAATGATACAATATGGTCAACAACAGACCCACCAGCATATTTTACATGCTCGTTTGAAATAGCATCTGGACCTGGAGATTTGTTCTTCTTTAAGGCTTTTTACAATATTAAGTACCTCATCTTTAGTGATAGGGGAAAGAATACCAGAATCAATGTGATCGTTTAAACATGTATGTATGTATGTATGTATGTATGTATGTATGTATGTATGTATGTATGTATGTATGTATGTATGTATGTATGTATGTATGTATGTATGTATGTATGTATGTATGTATGTATGTATGTATGTATGTATGTATTTTTGACTTTGACTTCAGATTTGAATTCCGAATCTAAAAAAAGAACATTCAGATTCGGGATTCAAATGCCGAAACCCGAATATGAAGAAAAGTCTAACTTGAGGCTGAAACATGGAAATATGTAGGTTTGTGTGTTCATGTTTTTACGATACCCAGGTTTAGTAGCGGCCCCTAGTACCTTAGAAGGGGTGAGATAATGTATATTGACAACTCAACTTTCGGCCTTCAAACTTTAAACTTGACTAAGGAATACTGACTCAGGTATTGACTAGAAAACATCACCAGTTATTCAAAACGTACAGTCTGATTGAACAGATGAAAGTAGGTGAGTATGGATTTACAGGGGTTTTAAACAATTTCAAGCAATATCACCAGAAATAGGCTTTACACACTATACCAACCACTAGGCTATCTCCCAAAATATGGAAACAGAGTTTGGAGGGTTAGTCAGTAGTCACGTGACATAAACTGCGTTACTCTCCCATATGTAAACATGGTATAAATCATTTAGGGCGATTTCTTTTTATATTGATCCCATATCTGTGGCTGATTCCTTATTCTTTTTTACTGAACGGTAAAGAATCACTTCACCATAACAAGAGCAGTTCTGATATCTAGGTATGTATTATAAGGTGATTATTTGTAGGATAGGCCACACAGCCCACAAGATAAATGATTAGTAAAGTTTATAGAGTTACCTGTCCGGTTATCACATACATAAACAAGTAAAACATCTACAGTTCTTGTGTGGAATGCCAAAACACAAAGGTTATTTTT
Organism: Haliotis asinina; assembly: GCF_037392515.1. Taxonomy (NCBI): domain Eukaryota; kingdom Metazoa; phylum Mollusca; class Gastropoda; order Lepetellida; family Haliotidae; genus Haliotis; species Haliotis asinina. The sequence goes on along the minus strand of NC_090282.1, from coordinate 55,203,134 downwards.
AGATGAAGGTGTCGGCCTGTATATAGACAACCTTAAGTGTTATATCAAAGGATGAAACGTTGCTTCCAAGTTTTCAAATGAGGAAAAGGATGCCTTTGGTTCGATCCGCTCAACAAGACAGTCCTTGTGACTCAATCTCCTCTTCCTTCTCCAGGGACATGCACATGAGAGAATCCTGGTGGTGTCATTTCAGTGATATGTTGCTTCATCCCCTGCCTCTTGAATCTAAGTTTCAGTTAAGAACAAAACATCAATGCCATATTCCATAAGCAAGTCAGCTATATCTGTGGAATTTTTGTGTGTGGAAAACTGAACATTACAGAAGACAGCATTGAGTAAACAGTTGGAACTATTACTGGTTTTGTTTTGTAAGCGTTCGTGGTTAGTCGCATGGACGGTACATAAACTGTTCACTTTCCGTTCTATAACGTGCTTTTCTTATTTTCCCGTTCACATATAGTGTGTTTATACTGACTGGTGGACAATGAAGTCAGGGCACTGATTGTCTGATTGACAATAGCATGTCTCAGGAGTACACGGGTGGCTGATTGGTCACCATTGTTCCATTTCTCTCACGCTCTTGTCTTACTATCAGAGCATGGATACTGATTAGCAGGACATTAGAGATCACAGAGAAACACAAACAGCATAAAACTACCCATAGCTTTCCAAATCATGTACTTACTTTCTCAACCAGGTTTAAAAGGCTACGTGACAAATTCCGAGGGCAACGGACTACCAAGACAACCTGTTACAGGTTTATTTTTAAAATCCAGCATATGCTTTTCGCATTCGTGTAGCAGTATTGTAAGTACTATGTTGTTAGATTTTAAATCATCATCATATTAAACTTATATGAAGTAAATTAATATCCTAAACCTAAATATTTCATGACTTAAACCTAAGCATGTAACATTTAATTTCCTTAAATACCTGTGTTAACTCCAACACTTGGATAGTTTAGCCTCTTTATTGTATATAGGTTCCTGGGTATTGTCACTTGGGAAGTCACGGGCTTGGCCTGTGATTGGGGTTTTATTGTTCTCTGGGGTCACGTGATCGTTTCAGTCATTTGAGGTCAAACTTCAAACGTTTGGCTCATCAGCAGACTATTTCTCCCTTCTGCCAGTGAGCACATGTTCTGCGCCAGGGAACATAGGGTAAGTTCATGTATTACTTTATCTTTATCTAGAATCTAAGGTTGACCATTATGTATTTTGAAAGAATTCCGCCCGTACCCCCCTCTGTTTTTAGTAAGGAATGCGGTCCCGGGGATTTATTCCCCGATCTAATATTCTGAAAAGGACGATGGTATAAATGGTTGGGGGGTTAAAGCGTTTAAAGGGGATTTAGAAGTTTGGGGGTAATATTCATTATTTTAAGGTTAGTGTATGCAGTAGAGTATATGCGCGAGTATATGTGCGCGAATAATTTGCAAATGATCCGCCATTTTCAGTAATAATTGTTTGTATTTAGTACCAAATCCCACCACCGGTGCCTGTACAAACCTGATCGAAAACCGGCCGTGGTGCATCAAAAGGCAACTACCGACAACACACACTCGGCGACCCTCCTTTGCTCTACATCTAGCCGAATATATGTATCACTGTAGTGCCGAGAGAGACATTTTTATTCAAATCCTAGACGGCATTGGCTCCATTTACTCTGGAGGACAGTAGAGGTGTATACTTTACATGTTTTGGGAGGGGGGGCGGGAGTGCAGGGGTGGGATACGGGCGGAACTCTTACCTGTATTTTAAACCTTGCTATATATGTAGTATTTTAGTAAGTAATGTATTATATGTATGGTAGTGTTTATTCAACTTACCTGTGTACTTCACAGAGGTATAGACAAAGTGCATTGCACAGGATATAAATGTACATTTTGTATGTGTAAACAGGGGTTAGAAGTATCTTATATATCATGTATGTATATTATTTCTGGACGTGTATAACATAATCTGTACATGCTAGTGTTCCATAAGCTTTATCATAAATTTATATAGTATGTTAATCCAGGTTGCGTCCCTTTGAGGAGGTAATATATCTATGTGCATGATCTCTGTATAAAGGGTAATATGATTTATGTAAAGGGATTTGTAAAGCATATACAAATGAATTGTAAATCCTGAAAGTGTTATGAAGAACATGGTTACATTGTGTCTGTGCAGCGCCATGATATTTATGATTGAATTATGTATGTCTTAGAACAAATCTGGACTACCATTTACACAAATATATCCCTCGAACCCCGCAAGTACTCGCTTGTGATTGAGAGAACATGAGTACTGCAGTTACATTCCTAAACTGTGTCAATGACGACCCGTTGGAAAATTGCTAAAAACGGCAGAAACCACACTTACACACTGTTATTAAACAAATCTACATACGTTAAAAATGTGATTCCATGACCCGTTTCTTTCAGACGCAGGAACCCTGGCACATGTTCGATTTGGTTTTGATCCCTCCCCACCCGTTTCTACTCGAACTTCAGTACACTGCTTCTCCGAGAGACCGATGGGATGAGTTCATGTCTGATGATGGCTCTACAGTGCCTGCACTTTTCGCGTTGCTCTCAGCCGATAAAACTGTTGAGTAGGTTCGGTGCTAGGGTCTGACTGTCCAGTCAGGATGGTTGTTGTAGCAAGTTAGGGTTGGTACACTCTGTGCCCCCAGTTTTTCTCGGCATTCCCCAGTTCGCCCAACTTAGGCGGTTAGGTAGATATGGCCTCCTCATGCATGCCCTGCATGATGTTGTCATAGAGATATAATTCAGTGCTTACCCACCATTAATTTCTTCAGTAGGTCGTTCCCAGACAGAGCAAGTCCTATATGATCTCTTTTAGGGCAGTGTTCTGGCCACCTGTGACCACTATCTGGTAAACTATTGCAATATTTCAGCTTGATATTCAGGTTAAATCTTGTTTTACACAACCCGACATATTTCTTTTGCATTTAATTCTTTGTTAATATCATTTTATATTTGCTCCAAATTGTGACACTGTTGAAATATTGCTAAAAGCGGCACTCATACTACATTCATCCAGTAATAACATCTGTGGTAAGTATGAAAGAGATATACTATGTGTACCTTTATTAGAAGGATAGTCCTAGAGACATAAACGCATACCTTAGGTACAAATTCTCTATGTAGTGAGCGACAATGCCACATTCAAGTTCCAGTTATCTTTTCTATTAGGACCGTGGACATCATCGTCCTGGGTGCAGAAATGGAACGTGAAGTCCCCCAGAGGCAGTGACGACTGTCACAAAGACACTGCATGGACGGGAGGGACGATAGGCGACTGACACCATACCTACAGAGGCCCACAAAGGCAAGTATTTATCTATTAACATCAACTCTTTAAAACACTAAACTCTTCCTTATCTTTACTCTCAGGACCCTGGACATCATCATCCTGGGGGCAAAAATGGACCATGAAGTCCCCCAGAGGCAGTGACGACTGCCACGATGAGACTGCATGGACGGGAAGGACGATGGTCGACTGACACCATACCGACAGAGGCCCACAAAGGCAAGTATTTATCTATTAATATCAACTATCTTAAACACTAAACCCTTAATTATCTTTACTCTCAGCACTCTGGACATCATCATCCTGGGGTCAGAAATGGACCATGAAGTCCCCCAGAGGCAGTGACGACTGCCACGATGAGACTGCATGGACGGGAGGGACGATGGTCGACTGACACCATACCGACAGAGGCCCACAAAGGCAAGTATTCATCTACTAACATCAACTCTTTCAAACACTAAACTCTTCATTATCTTTATTCTCAGGACCCTGGACATCATCATCCTGGGGGCAGAAATGGAACGTGAAGTCCCCCAGAGGCAGTGACGACTGTCACAAAGACACTGCATGGACGGGAGGGACGATGGGCGACTGACACCATACCGACAGAGGAACAGAAAGGCAAGTATTTATCTATTAACATCAACTCTTTAAAACACTAAACTCTTCATTATCTTTACTCTCAGGACCCTGGACATCATCATCCTGGGGGCAAAAATGGACCATGAAGTCCCCCAGAGGTAGTGACGACTGCCACGAAAACACTGCATGGACGGGAAGGACGATGGGCGACTGACACCATACCGACAGAAGTTCATAAAGGCAAGTATGTATCTGTTTACATCAACTACTTCAAACACTAAACTCTTCATTATCTTTACTCTCAGCACTCTGGACATCATCATCCTGGGGGCAGAAATGGACCATGAATTCCCCCAGAGGCAGTGACGACTGCCCCAAAGACACTGCATGGACGGGAGGGACGATGGGCGACTGACACCATACCGACAGAGGAACAGAAAGGCAAGTATTTATCTATTAACATCAACTCTTTCAAACACTAAACTCTTCATTATATTTAATCTCAGGACACTGGATGTCATCATCCTGGGGGCAGAAATGGACCATGAAGTCCCCCAGAGGTACTGACGACTGCCCCAAATACACTGCATGGACGGGAGGGACGATGGGCGATTGACACCATACCGACAGAGGAACAGAAAGGCAAGTATTTATCTATTAACATCAACTCTTTCAAACACTAAACTCTTCATTATCTTTACTCTCAGGACCCTGGACATCATCATCCTGGGGGCAGAAATGGACCATGAAGTCCCCCAGAGGTAGTGACGACTGCCACGAAAACACTGCATGGACGGGAGGGACGATGGGCGACTGGAACCATACCGACAGAAGTTCATAAAGGGAAGTATATATCTATTAACATCAGCTATTTCAAACACTAAACTCTTCATTATCTTTACTCTCAGGACCCTGCACATCATCATCCTGGGGGCAGAAATGGACCATGAAGTTCGCAGAGATAGTGACGACTACCACGAAGACACTGCATGGACGGGAGGGACGATGGGCGACTGACACCATACCGACAGAGGCCCACAAAGGCAAGTATATATCTGTTTACATCAACTCTTTCAAACACTAAACTCTTCATTATCTTTACTCTCAGGACCCTGGACATCATCATCCTGGGGTCAGAAATGGACCATGAAGTCCCCCAGATGCAGTGACGACTGCCACGAAGACACTGCATGCACGGGAGGGATTATGTGCGACGGACACCATACCGACAGAGGAACAGAAAGGCAAGTATTTATGTATTAACATCAACTCTTTCAAACACTAAACTCTTCATTATCTTTACTCTCAGCACCCTGGACATCATCATCCTGGGGGCAGAAATGGACCATGAAGTCCCCCAGAGGCAGTGACGACTGCCACGATGAGACTGCATGGACGGGAGGGACGATGGGCGACTGACACCATACCGACAGAAGTTCACAAAGGCAAGTGTATATCTGTTTACATCAACTCTTTCAAACACTAAACTCTTCATTATCTTTACTCTCAGCACTCTTGACATCATCATCCTGGGGTCAGAAATGGACCATGAAGTCCCCCAGATGCAGTGACGACTGCCACGAAGACACTGCATGCACGGGAGGGATTATGTGCGACGGACACCATACCGACAGAGGAACAGAAAGGCAAGTATTTATGTATTAACATCAACTCTTTCAAACACTAAACTCTTCATTATCTTTACTCTCAGGACCCTGGACATCATCATCCTGGGGGCAGAAATGGACCATGAAGTCCCCCAGAGGCAGTGACGACTGCCACGATGAGACTGCATGGACGGGAGGGACGATGGTCGACTGACACCATACCGACAGAGGCCCACAAAGGCAAGTATTTATCTATTAATATCAACTATCTCAAACACTAAACCCTTAATTATCTTTACTCTCAGCACTCTGGACATCATCATCCTGGGGTCAGAAATGGACCATGAAGTCCCCCAGAGGCAGTGACGACTGCCACGATGAGACTGCATGGACGGGAGGGACGATGGTCGACTGACACCATACCGACAGAGGCCCATAAAGGCAAGTAGTCATCTACTAACATCAACTCTTTCAAACACTAAACTCTTCATTATCTTTACTCTCAGGACCCTGGACATCATCATCCTGGGGGCAGAAATGGACCATGAAGTCCCCCAGAGGCAGTGACGACTGCCCCAAAGACACTGCATGGACGGGAGGGACGATGGGCGACTGACACCATACCGACAGAGGAACAGAAAGGCAAGTATTTATCTATTAACATCAACTCTTTCAAACACTAAACTCTTCATTATCTTTACTCTCAGGACCCTGGACATCATCATCCTGGGGGCAGAAATGGACCATGAAGTCCCCCAGAGGTAGTGACGACTGCCACGAAAACACTGCATGGACGGGAAGGACGATGGGCGACTGACACCATACCGACAGAAGTTCATAAAGGCAAGTATATATCTGTTTACATCAACTACTTCAAACACTAAACTCTTCATTATCTTTACTCTCAGCACTCTGGACATCATCATCCTGGGGGCAGAAATGGACCATGAAGTCCCCCAGAGGCAGTGACGACTGCCCCAAAGACACTGCATGGACGGGAGGGACGATGGGCGACTGACACCATACCGACAGAGGAACAGAAAGGCAAGTATTTATCTATTAACATCAACTCTTTCAAACACTAAACTCTTCATTATCTTTAATCTCAGGACACTGGATATCATCATCCTGGGGGCAGAAATGGACCATGAAGTCCCCCAGAGGTACTCACGACTGCCCCAAATACACTGCATGGACGGGAGGGACGATGGGCGATTGACACCATACCGACAGAGGAACAGAAAGGCAAGTATTTATCTATTAACATCAACTCTTTCAAACACTAAACTCTTCATTATCTTTACTCTCAGGACCCTGGACATCATCATCCTGGGGGCAGAAATGGACCATGAAGTCCCCCAGAGGTAGTGACGACTGCCACGAAAATACTGCATGGACGGGAGGGACGATGGGCGACTGGAACCATACCGACAGAAGTTCATAAAGGGAAGTATATATCTATTAACATCATCTATTTCAAACACTAAACTCTTCATTATCTTTACTCTCAGGACCCTGCACATCATCATCCTGGGGGCAGAAATGGACCATGAAGTTCGCAGAGATAGTGACGACTACCACGAAGACACTGCATGGACGGGAAGGACGATGGGCGACTGACACCATACCGACAGAAGTTCATAAAGGCAAGTATATATCTGTTTACATCAACTATTTCAAACACTAAACTCTTCATTATCTTTACTCTCAGCACTCTGGACATCATCATCCTGGGGGCAGAAATGGACCATAAAGTCCCCCAGAGGCAGTGACGACTGCCACGATGAGACTGCATGGACGGGAGGGACGATGGGCGACTGACACCATACCGACAGAGGAACAGAAAGGCAAGTATTTATCTATTAACATCAACTCTTTCAAACACTAAACTCTTCATTATCTTTACTCTCAGGACCCTGGATATCATCATCCTGGGGGCAGAAATGGACCATGAAGTCCCAGATAGGTAGTGACGACTGCCACGAAAACACTGCATGGACGGGAGGGACGATGGGCGACTGACACCATACCGACAGAGGCCCACAAAGGCAAGTATTTATCTATTAATATCAACTATCTCAAACACTAAACCCTTAATTATCTTTACTCTCAGCACTCTGGACATCATCATCCTGGGGTCAGAAATGGACCATGAAGTCCCCCAGAGGCAGTGACGACTGCCACGATGAGACTGCATGGACGGGAGGGACGATGGTCGACTGACACCATACCGACAGAGGCCCATAAAGGCAAGTAGTCATCTACTAACATCAACTCTTTCAAACACTAAACTCTTCATTATCTTTACTCTCAGGACCCTGGACATCATCATCCTGGGGGCAGAAATGGACCATGAAGTCCCCCAGAGGCAGTGACGACTGCCCCAAATACACTGCATGGACGGGAGCGACGATGGGCGACTGACACCATACCGACAGAGGAACAGAAAGGCAAGTATTTATCTATTAACATCAACTCTTTAAAACACTAAACTCTTCATTATCTTTACTCTCAGGACCCTGGACATCATCATCCTGGGGGCAGAAATGGACCATGAAGTCCCCCAGAGGTAGTGACGACTGCCACGAAAACACTGCATGGACGGGAAGGACGATGGGCGACTGACACCATACCGACAGAAGTTCATAAAGACAAGTATATATCTGTTTAGATCAACTACTTCAAACACTAAACTCTTCATTATCTTTACTCTCAGCACTCTGGACATCATCATCCTGGGGGCAGAAATGGACCATGAAGTCCCCCCAGAGGCAGTGACGACTGCCCCAAAGACACTGCATGGACGGGAGGGACGATGGGCGACTGACACCATACCGACAGAGGAACAGAAAGGCAAGTATTTATCTATTAACATCAACTCTTTCAAACACTAAACTCTTCATTATCTTTAATCTCAGGACACTGGATATCATCATCCTGGGGGCAGAAATGGACCATGAAGTCCCCCAGAGGTACTCACGACTGCCCCAAATACACTGCATGGACGGGAGGGACGATGGGCGATTGACACCATACCGACAGAGGAACAGAAAGGCAAGTATTTATCTATTAACATCAACTCTTTCAAACACTAAACTCTTCATTATCTTTACTCTCAGGACCCTGGACATCATCATCCTGGGGGCAGAAATGGACCATGAAGTCCCCCAGAGGTAGTGACGACTGCCACGAAAATACTGCATGGACGGGAGGGACGATGGGCGACTGGAACCATACCGACAGAAGTTCATAAAGGGAAGTATATATCTATTAACATCAGCTATTTCAAACACTAAACTCTTCATTATCTTTACTCTCAGGACCCTGCACATCATCATCCTGGGGGCAGAAATGGACCATGAAGTTCGCAGAGATAGTGACGACTACCACGAAGACACTGCATGGACGGGAGGGACGATGGGCGACTGACACCATACCTACAGAAGTTCATAAAGGCAAGTATATATCTGTTTACATCAACTATTTCAAACACTAAACTCTTCATTATCTTTACTCTCAGGACCCTGGACATCATCATCCTGGGGGCAGAAATGGACCATGAAGTCCCCCAGAGGCAGTGACGACTGCCACGATGAGACTCCATGGACGGGAGGGACGATGGGCGACTGACACCATACCGACAGAGGAACAGAAAGGCAAGTATTTATCTATTAACATCAACTCTTTCAAACACTAAACTCTTCATTATCTTTACTCTCAGGACCCTGGATATCATCATCCTGGGGGCAGAAATGGACCATGAAGTCCCCCAGAGGTAGTGACGACTGCCACGAAAACACTGCATGGACGGGAGGGACGATGGGCGACTGACACCATACCGACAGAGGCCCACAAAGGCAAGTATTTATGTATGAACAGCAACTCTTTCAAACACTAAACTCTTCATTATCTTTACTCTCAGCACCCTGGACATCATCATCCTGGGGGCAGAAATGGACCATGAAGTCCCCCAGAGGCAGTGACGACTGCCACGATGACACTGCATGGACGGGAGGGACGATGGTCGACTGACACCATACCGACAGAGGCCCACAAAGGCTAGTATTAATCTATTAATATCAACTATCTTAAACACTAAACCCTTAATTATCTTTACTCTCAGCACTCTGGACATCATCATCCTGGGGGCAGAAATGGACTATGAAGTCCCCCAGAGGCAGTGACGACTGCCACGATGAGACTGCATGGACGGGAGGGACGATGGTCGACTGACACCATACCGACAGAGGCCCATAAAGGCAAGTATTCATCTACTAACATCAACTCTTTCAAACACTAAACTCTTCATTATCTTTACTCTCAGGACCCTGGACATCATCATCCTGGGGGCAGAAGTGGACCATGAAGTCCCCCAGAGGCAGTGACGACTGCCCCAAAGACACTGCATGGACGGGAGGGACGATGGGCGACGGACACCATACCGACAGAGGAACAGAAAGGCAAGTATTTATCTATTAACATCAACTCTTTAAAACACTAAACTCTTCATTATCTTTACTCTCAGGACCCTGGACATCATCATCCTGGGGGCAGAAATGGACCATGAAGTCCCCCAGAGGTAGTGACGACTGCCACGAAAACACTGCATGGACGGGAGGGACGATGGGTGACTGACACCATACCGACAGAGGCCCACAAAGGCAAGTATTTATGTATGAACATCAACTCTTTCAAACACTAAACTCTTCATTATCTTTACTCTCAGCACCCCTGACATCATCATCCTGGGGCCAGAAATGGACCATGAAGTCCCCCAGAGGCAGTGACGACTACCACGAAAACACTGCATGGACGGGAGGGACGATGGGCGACTGACACCATACCAACAGAAGTTCATAGAGGCAAGAATATGTCTGTTTACATCAACTTTTTCAAACACTAAACTCTTCATTATCTTTACTCTCAGCACTCTGGACCTGATCATCCTGGGAGCAGAGACGGACCATGAAGTCCCCCAGAGGCAGTCACATCTCCCACGAAAACACTGCATGGACGGGAGGGACGATGGGCGACTGACACCATACCGACAGAAGTTCATAAAGGCAAGTATATATCTGTTTACATCAACTCTTTCAAACACTAAACTCTTCATTATCTTTACTCTCAGCACTCTGGACATCATCATCCTGGGGTCAGAAATGGACCATGAAGTCCCCCAGAGGTAGTGACGACTGCCACGAAAACACTGCATGGACGGGAGGGACGATGGGCGACTGACACCATACCGACAGAGGCCCATAAAGGCAAGTATTTATCTACTAACAACAACTCTTTCAAACACTGAACTCTTCATTATCTTTACTCTCAGGACCCCTGACATCATCATCATCCTGGGGGCAGAAATGGACCATGAAGTCCCCCAGAGGCAGTGACGACTACCACGAAAACACTGCATGGACGGGAGGGACGTTGGGCGACTGACACCATACCGACAGAAGTTCATAAAGGCAAGTATATATCTGTTTACATCAACTCTTTCAAACACTAAACTCTTCATTATCTTTACTCTCAGCACTCTGGACATCATCATCCTGGGGTCAGAAATGGACCATGAAATCCCCCAGAGGCAGTGACGACTGCCACGATGAGACTGCATGGACGGGAGGGACGATTGTCGACTGACACCATACCGACAGAGGCCCACAAAGGCAAGTATTTATCTATTAATATCAACTATCTTAAACACTCAACCCTTAATTATCTTTACTCTCAGCACTCTGGACATGATCATCCTGGGAGCAGAGACGGACCATAAAGTCCCCCAGAGGCAGTGACGACTGCCACGATGAGACTGCATGGACGGGAGGGACGATGGGCGACTGACACCATACCGACAGAGGCACATAAAGGCAAGTATTTATCTACTAACATCAACTCTTTCAAACACTAAACTCTTCATTATCTTTACTCTCAGGACCCTGGACATCATCATCCTGGGGGCAGAAATGGACCATGAAGTCCCCCAGAGGCAGTGACGACTGCCCCAAAGACACTGCATGGACGGGAGGGACGATGGGCGACTGACACCATACCGACAGAGGAACAGAAAGGCAAGTATTTATCTATTAACATCAACTCTTTCAAACACTAAACTCTTCATTATCTTTACTGTCAGGACCCTGGATATCATCATCCTGGGGGCAGAAATTGACCATGAAGTCCCCCAGAGGCAGTGACGACTGCCACGATGAGACTGCATGGACGGGAGGGACGATGGTCGACTGACACCATACCGACAGAGGCCCACAAAGGCAAGTATTTATGTATGAACATCAACTCTTTCAAACACTAAACTCTTCATTATCTTTACTCTCAGCACCCTGGACATCATCATCCTGGGGGCAGAAATGGACCATGAAGTCCCACAGAGGCAGTGACGCCTGCCACGATGAGACTGCATGGACGGGAGGGACGATGGTCGACTGAAACCATACCGACAGAGGCCCACAAAGGCAAGTATTTATCTATTAATATCAACTATTTCAAACACTAAACTCTTCATTATCTTTACTCTCAGCACTCTGGACATCATCATCCTGGGGTCAGAAATGGACCATGAAATCCCCCAGAGGCAGTGACGACTGCCACGATGAGACTGCATGGACGGGAGGGACGATGGTCGACTGACACCATACCGACAGAGGCCCATAAAGGCAAGTATTTATCTATTAACATCAACTCTTTCAAACACTAAACTCTTCATTATCTTTACTCTCAGCACTCTTAGCACCCCTGACATCATCATCCTGGGGCCAGAAATGGACCATGAAGTCCCCCAGAGGCAGTGACGACTACCACGAAAACACTGCATGGACGGGAGGGACGATGGGCGACTGACACCATACCAACAGAAGTTCATAAAGGTAAGTATATATCTGTTTACATCAACTATTTCAAACACTAAACTCTTCACTATCTTTACTCTCAGCACTCTGGACATGATCATCCTGGGAGCAGAGACGGACCATGAAGTCCCCCAGAGGCAGTCACGTCTCCCACGAAAACACTGCATGGACGGGAGGGACGATGGGCGACTGACACCATACCGACAGAAGTTCATAAAGGCAAGTATATATCTGTTTACATCAACTATTTCAAACACTAAACTCTTCATTATCTTTACTCTCAGCACTCTGGACATCATCATCCTGGGGGCAGAAATGGACCATGAAGTCCCCAAGAGGCAGTGACGACTGCCACGATGAGACTGCATGGACGGGAGGGACGATGGGCGACTGACACCATACCGAGAGAGGCCCATAAAGGCAAGTATTTATCTACTAACATCAACTCTTTCAAACACTAAACTCTTCATTATCTTTACTCTCAGGACCCCTGACATCATCATCATTATGGGGGCAGAAATGGACCATGAAGTCCCCCAGAGGCAGTGACGACTACCACGAAAACACTGCATGGACGGGAGGGACGATGGGCGACTGACACCATACCAACAGAAGTTCATAAAGGCAAGTATATATCTGTTTACATCAACTATTTCAAACACTAAACTCTTCACTATCTTTACTCTCAGCACTCTGGACATGATCATCCTGGGAGCAGAGACGGACCATGAAGTCCCCCAGAGGCAGTCACGTCTCACACGAAAACACTGCATGGACGGGAGGGACGATGGGCGACTGACACCATACCGACAGAAGTTCATAAAGGCAAGTATATATCTGTTTACATCAACTATTTCAAACACTAAACTCTTCATTATCTTTACTCTCAGCACTCTGGACATCATCATCCTGGGGGCAGAAATGGACCATAAAGTCCCCAAGAGGCAGTGACGACTGCCACGATGAGACTGCATGGACGGGAGGGACGATGGGCGACTGACACCATACCGACAGAGGCCCATAAAGGCAAGTATTTATCTACTAACATCAACTCTTTCAAACACTAAACTCTTCATTATCTTTACTCTCAGGACCCTGGAAATAATCATCCTGGGGGCAGAAATGGACCATGAAGTCCCCCAGAGGCAGTGACGACTGCCCCAAAGACACTGCATGGACGGGAGGGACGATGGGCGACTGACACCATACCGACAGAGGAACAGAAAGGCAAGTATTTATCTATTAACATCAACTCTTTCAAACACTACACTTTTCATTATCTTTACTCTCAGGACCCTGGATATCATCATCCTGGGGGCAGAAATGGACCATGAAGTCCCCCAGAGGCAGTGACGACTGCCACGATGAGACTGCATGGACGGGAGGGACGATGGGCGACTGACACCATATCGACAGAGGCCCATAAAGGCAAGTATTCATCTACTAACATCAACTCTTTCAAACACTAAACTCTTCATTATCTTTACTCTCAGGACCCTGGACATCATCATCCTGGGGGCAGAAATGGACCATGAAGTCCCCCAGAGGCAGTGATGACTGCCCCAAATACACTGCATGGACGGGACGGACGATGGGCGACGGACACCATACCGACAAAGGAACAGAAAGGCAAGTATTTATGTATGAACATCAACTCTTTCAAACACTAAACACTTCATTATCTTTACTCTCAGGACCCTGGACATCATCATCCTGGGGGCAGAAATGGACCATGAAGTCCCCCAGAGGTAGTGACGACTGCCACGAAAACACTGCATGGACGGGAGGGACGATGGGCGACTGACACCATACCGACAGAAGTTCATAAAGGCAAGTATATATCTGTTTACATCAACTATTTCAAACACTAAACTCTTCATTATCTTTACTCTCAGCACTCTGGACATCATCATCCTGGGGGCAGAAATGGACCATGAAGTCCCCCAGAGGCAGTGACGACTGCCACGATGAGACTGCATGGACGGGAGGGACGATGGGCGACTGACACCATACCGACAGAGGCCCATAAAGGCAAGTATTTATCTACTAACATCAACTCTTTCAAACACTAAACTCTTCATTATCTTTACTCTCAGGACCCCTGACATCATCATCATCCTGGGGGCAGAAATGGACCATGAAGTCCCCCAGAGGCAGTGACGACTGCCCCAAAGACACTGCATGGACGGGAGGGACGATGGTCGACTGACACCATACCGACAGAGGAACAGAAAGGCAAGTATTTATCTATTAACATCAACTCTTTCAAACACTAAACTCTTCATTATCTTTACTCTCAGGACACTGGACATCATCATCCTGGGGGCAGAAATGGACCATGAAGTCCCCCAGAGGTACTGACGACTGCCCCAAATACACTGCATGGACGGGAGGGACGATGGGCGACTGACACCATACCGACAGAGGAACAGAAAGGCAAGTATTTATCTATTAACATCAACTCTTTAAAACAGTAAACTCTTCATTATCTTTACTCTCAGGACCCTGGACATCATCATCCTAGGGGCAGAAATGGACCATGAAGTCCCCCAGAGGTAGTGACGACTGCCACGAAAACACTGCATGGACGGGAGGGACGATGGGCGACTGGAACCTTACCGACAGAAGTTCATAAAGGGAAGTATATATCTATTAACATCAGCTATTTCAAACACTAAACTCTTCATTATCTTTACTCTCAGGACCCTGCACATCATCATCCTGGGGGCAGAAATGGACCATGAAGTCCCGCAGAGATGGTGACGACTGCCACGAACACACTGCATGGACGGGAGGGACGATGGGCGACTGACACCATACCGACAGAAGTTCATAAAGGCAAGTATATATCTGTTTACATCAACTATTTCAAACACTAAACTCTTCATTATCTTTACTCTCAGCACTCTGGACATCATCATCCTGGGGGCAGAAATGGACCATGAAGTCCCCCAGAGGCAGTGACGACTGCCCCAAATACACTGCATGGACGGGAGGGACGATGGGCGACTGACACCATACCGACAGAGGAACAGAAAGGCAAGTATTTATCTATTAACATCAACTCTTTAAAACACTAAACTCTTCATTATCTTTACTCTCATTACACTGGACATCATCATCCTGGGGGCAGAAATGGACCATGAAGTCCCCCAGAGGTACTGACGACTGCCCCAAATACACTGCATGGACGGGAGGGACGATGGGCGACTGACACCATACCGACAGAGGAACAGAAATGCAAGTATTTATCTATTAACATCAACTCTTTAAAACACTAAACTCTTCATTATCTTTACTCTCAGGACCCTGGACATCATCATCCTAGGGGCAGAAATGGACCATGAAGTCCCCCAGAGGTAGTGACGACTGCCACGAAAACACTGCATGGACGGGAGGGACGATGGGCGACTGGAACCTTACCGACAGAAGTTCATAAAGGGAAGTATATATCTATTAACATCAGCTATTTCAAACACTAAACTCTTCATTATCTTTACTCTCAGGACCCTGCACATCATCATCCTGGGGGCAGAAATGGACCATGAAGTCCCGCAGAGATGGTGACGACTGCCACGAAGACACTGCATGGACGGGAGGGACGATGGGCGACTGACACCATACCGACAGAAGTTCATAAAGGCAAGTATATATCTGTTTACATCAACTATTTCAAACACTAAACTCTTGATTATCTTTACTCTCAGCACTCTGGACATCATCATCCTGGGGGCAGAAATGGACCATGAAGTCCCCCAGAGGCAGTGACGACTGCCACGATGAGACTGCATGGACGGGAGGGACGATGGGCGACTGACACCATACCGACAGAGGCCCACAAAGGCAAGTATTTATCTATTAACATCACCTCTTTCATACACTAAACTCTTCATTATCTTTACTCTCAGGACCCTGGACATCATCATCCTGGGGTCAGAAATGGACCATGAAGTCCCCCAGAGGCAGTGACGACTGCCCCAAAGACACTGCATGGACGGGAGGGACGATGGGCGACTGACACCATACCGACAGAGGAACAGAAAGGCAAGTATTTATCTATTAACATCAACTCTTTCAAACACTAAACTCTTCATTATCTTTACTCTCAGGACCCTCGATATCATCATCCTGGGGGCAGAAATGGACCATGAAGTCCCCCAGAGGTAGTGACGACTGCCACGAAAACACTGGATGGACGGGAGGGACGATGGGCGACTGACACCATACCGACAGAGACCCACAAAGGAAAGTATTTATCTATTAATATCAACTCTCTTAAACACTAAACCCTTCATTATCTTTACTCTCAGCACTCTGGACATCATCATCCTGGGGTCAGAAATGGACCATGAAGTCCCCCAGAGGCAGTGACGACTGCCACGATGAGACTGCATGGACGGGAGGGACGATGGTCGACTGACACCATACCGACAGAGGCCCATAAAGGCAAGTATTCATCTACTAACATCAACTCTTTCAAACACTAAACTCTTCATTATCTTTACTCTCAGCACCCTGGACATCATCATCCTGGGGGCAGAAATGGACCATGAAGTCCCCCAGAGGCAGTGACGACTGCCCCGAAGACACTGCATGGACGGGAGGGACGATGGGCGACTGACACCATACCGACAGAGGAACAGAAAGGCAAGTATTTATCTATTAACATCAACTCTTTAAAACACTAAACTCTTCATTATCTTTACTCTCAGGACCCTGGACATCATCATCCTGGGGGCAGAAATGGACCATGAAGTCCCCCAGAGGTAGTGACGACTGCCACGAAAACACTGCATGGACGGGAGGGACGATGGGTGACTGACACCATACCGACAGAGGCCCACAAAGGCAAGTATTTATGTATGAACATCAACTCTTTCAAACACTAAACTCTTCATTATCTTTACTCTCAGCACCCCTGACATCATCATCCTGGGGCCAGAAATGGACCATGAAGTCCCCCAGAGGCAGTGACGACTACCACGAAAACACTGCATGGACGGGAGGGACGATGGGCGACTGACACCATACCAACAGAAGTTCATAAAGGCAAGTATATATCTGTTTACATCAACTATTTCAAACACTAAACTCTTCATTATCTTTACTCTCAGCACTCTGGACATGATCATCCTGGGAGCAGAGACGGACCATGAAGTCCCCCAGAGGCAGTCACGTCTCCCACGAAAACACTGCATGGACGGGAGGGACGATGGGCGACTGACACCATACCGACAGAAGTTCATAAAGGCAAGTATATATCTGTTACATCAACTATTTCAAACACTAAACTCTTCATTATCTTTACTCTCAGCACTCTGGACATCATCATCCTGGGGTCAGAAATGGACCATGAAGTCCCCCAGAGGCAGTGACGACTGCCACGATGAGACTGCATGGACGGGAGGGACGATGGGCGACTGACACCATACCGACAGAGGCCCATAAAGGCAAGTATTTATCTACTAACATCAACTCTTTCAAACACTAAACTCTTCATTATCTTTACTCTCAGGACCCTGGACATCATCATCCTGGGGGCAGAAATGGACCATGAAGTCCCCCAGAGGCAGTGACGACTGCCCCAAACACACTGCATGGACGGGAGGGACGATGGGCGACTGCCACCATACCGACAGAGGAACAGAAAGGCAAGTATTTATCTATTAACATCAACTCTTTAAAACACTAAACTCTTCATTATCTTTACTCTCAGGACCCTGGACATCATCATCCTGGGGGCAGAAATGGACAATGAAGTCCCCCAGAGGTAGTGACGACTGCCACGAAAACAGTCCATGGACGGGAGGGACGATGGGCGACTGGAACCATACCGACAGAAGTTCATAAAGGGAAGTATATATCTATTAACATCAGGTATTTCAAACACTAAACTCTTCATTATCTTTACTCTCAGCACCCTGGACATGATCATCCTGGGGGCAGAAATGGACCATGAAGTCCCCCAGAGGCAGTGACGCCTGCCACGATGAGACTGCATGGACGGGAGGGACGATGGTCGACTGACACCATACCGACAGAGGCCCACAAAGGCAAGTATTTATCTGTAAATATCAACTATCTTAAACACTGAACCCTTTTATTATCTTTACTCTCAGCACTCTGGACATCATCATCCTGGGGGCAGAAATGGACTATGAAGTCCCCCAGAGGCAGTGACGACTGCCACGATGAGACTGCATGGACGGGAGGGACGATGGGCGACTGACACCATACCGACAGAGGCCCATAAAGGCAAGTATTCATCTACTAACATCAACTCTTTCAAACACTAAACTCTTCATTATCTTTACTCTCAGGACCCTGGACATCATCATCCTGGGGGCAGAAATGGACCATGAAGTCCCCCAGAGGCAGTGACGACTGCCCCAAAGACACTGCATGGACGGGAGGGACGATGGGCGACTGACACCATACCGACAGAGGAACAGAAAGGCAAGTATTTATCTATTAACATCAACTCTTTAAAACACTAAACTCTTCATTATCTTTACTCTCAGGACCCTGGACATCATCATCCTGGGGTCAGAAATGGACCATGAAGTCCCCCAGAGGCAGTGACGACTGCCACGAAAACACTGCATGGACGGGAGGGACGATGGGTGACTGACACCATACCGACAGATGCCCACAAAGGCAAGTATTTATGTATGAACATCAACTCTTTCAAACACTAAACTCTTCATTATCTTTACTCTCAGCACCCCTGACATCATCATCCTAGGGCCAGAAATGGACCATGAAGTCCCCCAGAGGCAGTGACGACTGCCACGAAAACACTGCATGGACGGGAGGGACGATGGGCGACTGACACCATACCAACAGAAGTTCATAAAGGCAAGTATATATCTGTTTACATCAACTATTTCAAACACTAAACTCTTCATTATCTTTACTCTCAGCACTCTGGACATCATCATCCTGGGGGCAGAAATGGACCATGAAGTCCCCCAGAGGCAGTGACGACTGCCACGATGAGACTGCATGGACGGGAGGGACGATGGGCGACTGACACCATACCGACAGAGGCCCATAAAGGCAAGTATTTATCTACTAACATCAACTCTTTCAAACACTAAACTCTTCATTATCTTTACTCTCAGGACCCCTGACATCATCATCATCCTGGGGGCAGAAATGGACCATGAAGTCCCCCAGAGGCAGTGACGACTACCACGAAAACACTGCATGGACGGGAGGGACGTTGGGCGACTGACACCACACCGACAGAAGTTCATAAAGGCAAGTATATATCTGTTTACATCAACTATTTCAAACACTAAACTCTTCATTATCTTTACTCTCAGCACTCTGGACATCATCATCCTGGGGGCAGAAATGGACCATGAAGTCCCCCAGAGGCAGTGACGACTGCCACGATGAGACTGCATGGACGGGAGGGACGATGGGCGACTGACACCATACCTACAGAGGCCCATAAAGGCAAGTATTTATCTACTAACATCAACTCTTTCAAACACTAAACTCTTCATTATCTTTACTCTCAGGACCCTGGACATCATCATCCTGGGGGCAGAAATGGACCATGAAGTCCCCCAGAGGCAGTGACGACTGCCCCAAAGACACTGCATGGACGGGAGGGACGATGGGCGACTGACACCATACCGACAGAGGAACAGAAAGGCAAGTATTTATCTATTAACATCAACTCTTTCAAACACTAAACTCTTCATTATCTTTACTCTCAGGACCCTGGATATCATCATCCTGGGGGCAGAAATGGACCATGAAGTCCCCCAGAGGTAGTGACGACTGCCACGAAAACACTGCATGGACGGGAGGGACGATGGGCGACTGACACCATACCGACAGAGGCCCACAAAGGCAAGTATTTATGTATGAACATCAACTCTTTCAAACACTATGTTCTTCATTATCTTTACTCTCAGGACCCTGGACATCATCATCCTGGGGGCAGAAATGGACCATGAAGTCCCCCAGAGGTAGTGACGACTGCCACGAAAACACTGCATGGACGGGAGGGACGATGGGCGACTGACACCATACCGACAGAGGCCCACAAAGGCAAGTATTTATGTATGAACATCAACTCTTTCAAACACTAAACTCTTCATTATCTTTACTCTCAGGACCCTGGATATCATCATCCTGGGGGCAGAAATGGACCATGAAGTCCCCCAGAGGTAGTGACGACTGCCACGATGAGACTGCATGGACGGGAGGGACGATGGTCGACTGACACCATACCGACAGAGGCCCATAAAGGCAAGTATTCATCTACTAACATCAACTCTTTCAAACACTAAACTCTTCATTATCTTTACTCTCAGGACCCTGGACATCATCATCCTGGGGGCAGAAATGGACCATGAAGTCCCCCAGAGGCAGTGACGACTGCCCCAAAGACACAGCATGGACGGGAGGGACGATGGGCGACTGACACCATACCGACAGAGGAACAGAAAGGCAAGTATTTATCTATTAACATCAACTCTTTCAAACACTAAACTCTTCATTATCTTTACTCTCAGGACCCTGGACATCATCATCCTGGGGGCAGAAATGGACCATGAAGTCCCCCAGAGGTAGTGACGACAGCCACGAAAACACTGCATGGACGGGAGGGACGATGGGCGACTGACACCATACCGACAGAAGTTCATAAAGGCAAGTATATATCTGTTTACATCAACTATTTCAAACACTAAACTCTTCATTATCTTTACTCTCAGCACTCTGGACATCATCATCCTGGGGTCAGAAATGGACCATGAAGTCCCCCAGAGGCAGTGACGACTGCCACGATGAGACTGCATGGACGGGAGGGACGATGGGCGACTGACACCATACCGACAGAGGCCCATAAAGGCAAGTATTTATCTACTAACATCAACTCTTTCAAACACTAAACTCTTCATTATCTTTACTCTCAGGACCCCTGACATCATCATCATCCTGGGGGCAGAAATGGACCATGAAGTCCCCCAGAGGCAGTGACGACTACCACGAAAACACTGCATGGACGGGAGGGACGTTGGGCGACTGACACCATACCGACAGAAGTTCATAAAGGCAAGTATATATCTGTTTACATCAACTATTTCAAACACTAAACTCTTCATTATCTTTACTCTCAGCACTCTGGACATCATCATCCTGGGGTCAGAAATGGACCATGAAGTCCCCCAGAGGCAGTGACGACTGCCACGATGAGACTGCATGGACGGGAGGGACGATGGGCGACTGACACCATACCTACAGAGGCCCATAAAGGCAAGTATTTATCTACTAACATCAACTCTTTCAAACACTAAACTCTTCATTATCTTTACTCTCAGGACCCTGGACATCATCATCCTGGGGGCAGAAATGGACCATGAAGTCCCCCAGAGGCAGTGACGACTGCCCCAAAGACACTGCATGGACGGGAGGGACGATGGGCGACTGACACCATACCGACAGAGGAACAGAAAGGCAAGTATTTATCTATTAACATCAACTCTTTCAAACACTAAACTCTTCATTATCTTTACTCTCAGGACCCTGGATATCATCATCCTGGGGGCAGAAATGGACCATGAAGTCCCCCAGAGGTAGTGACGACTGCCACGAAAACACTGCATGGACGGGAGGGACGATGGGCGACTGACACCATACCGACAGAGGCCCACAAAGGCAAGTATTTATGTATGAACATCAACTCTTTCAAACACTATGTTCTTCATTATCTTTACTCTCAGGACCCTGGACATCATCATCCTGGGGGCAGAAATGGACCATGAAGTCCCCCAGAGGTAGTGACGACTGCCACGAAAACACTGCATGGACGGGAGGGACGATGGGCGACTGACACCATACCGACAGAGGCCCACAAAGGCAAGTATTTATGTATGAACATCAACTCTTTCAAACACTAAACTCTTCATTATCTTTACTCTCAGGACCCTGGATATCATCATCCTGGGGGCAGAAATGGACCATGAAGTCCCCCAGAGGTAGTGACGACTGCCACGATGAGACTGCATGGACGGGAGGGACGATGGGCGACTGACACCATACCGACAGAGGCCCATAAAGGCAAGTATTCATCTACTAACATCAACTCTTTCAAACACTAAACTCTTCATTATCTTTACTCTCAGGACCCTGGACATCATCATCCTGGGGTCAGAAATGGACCATGAAGTCCCCCAGAGGCAGTGACGACTGCCCCAAAGACACAGCATGGACGGGAGGGACGATGGGCGACTGACACCATACCGACAGAGGAACAGAAAGGCAAGTATTTATCTATTAACATCAACTCTTTCAAACACTAAACTCTTCATTATCTTTACTCTCAGGACCCTGGACATCATCATCCTGGGGGCAGAAATGGACCATGAAGTCCCCCAGAGGTAGTGACGACAGCCACGAAAACACTGCATGGACGGGAGGGACGATGGGCGACTGACACCATACCGACAGAAGTTCATAAAGGCAAGTATATATCTGTTTACATCAACTATTTCAAACACTAAACTCTTCATTATCTTTACTCTCAGCACTCTGGACATCATCATCCTGGGGTCAGAAATGGACCATGAAGTCCCCCAGAGGCAGTGACGACTGCCACGATGAGACTGCATGGACGGGAGGGACGATGGGCGACTGACACCATACCGACAGAGGCCCATAAAGGCAAGTATTTATCTACTAACATCAACTCTTTCAAACACTAAACTCTTCATTATCTTTACTCTCAGGACCCCTGACATCATCATCATCCTGGGGGCAGAAATGGACCATGAAGTCCCCCAGAGGCAGTGACGACTACCACGAAAACACTGCATGGACGGGAGGGACGTTGGGCGACTGACACCATACCGACAGAAGTTCATAAAGGCAAGTATATATCTGTTTACATCAACTATTTCAAACACTAAACTCTTCATTATCTTTACTCTCAGCACTCTGGACATCATCATCCTGGGGTCAGAAATGGACCATGAAGTCCCCCAGAGGCAGTGACGACTGCCACGATGAGACTGCATGGACGGGAGGGACGATGGGCGACTGACACCATACCTACAGAGGCCCATAAAGGCAAGTATTTATCTACTAACATCAACTCTTTCAAACACTAAACTCTTCATTATCTTTACTCTCAGGACCCTGGACATCATCATCCTGGGGGCAGAAATGGACCATGAAGTCCCCCAGAGGCAGTGACGACTGCCCCAAAGACACTGCATGGACGGGAGGGACGATGGGCGACTGACACCATACCGACAGAGGAACAGAAAGGCAAGTATTTATCTATTAACATCAACTCTTTCAAACACTAAACTCTTCATTATCTTTACTTTCAGGACCCTGGACATCATCATCCTGGGGGCAGAAATGGACCATGAAGTCCCCCAGAGGCAGTGACGACTGCCACGAAAACACTGCATGGACGGGAGGGACGATGGGCGACTGACACCATACCGACAGAGGCCCACAAAGGCAAGTATTTATGTATGAACATCAACTCTTTCAAACACTATGTTCTTCATTATCTTTACTCTCAGCACTCTGGACATCATCATCCTGGGGTCAGAAATGGACCATGAAGTCCCCCAGAGGCAGTGACGACTGCCACGATGAGACTGCATGGACGGGAGGGACGATGGTCGACTGACACCATACCGACAGAGGCCCATAAAGGCAAGTATTCATCTACTAACATCAACTCTTTCAAACACTAAACTCTTCATTATCTTTACTCTCAGCACCCTGGACATCATCATCCTGGGGGCAGAAATGGACCATGAAGTCCCCCAGAGGTAGTGACGACTGCCACGAAAACACTGCATGGACGGGAGGGACGATGGGTGACTGACACCATACCGACAGAGGCCCACAAAGGCAAGTATTTATGTATGAACATCAAATCTTTCAAACACTAAACTCTTCATTATCTTTACTCTCAGCACCCCTGACATCATCATCCTGGGGCCAGAAATGGACCATGAAGTCCCCCAGAGGCAGTGACGACTACCACGAAAACACTGCATGGACGGGAGGGACGATGGGCGACTGACACCATACCAACAGAAGTTCATAAAGGCAAGTATATATCTGTTTACATCAACTATTTCAAACACTAAACTCTTCATTATCTTTACTCTCAGCACTCTGGACATGATCATCCTGGGAGCAGAGACGGACCATGAAGTCCCCCAGAGGCAGTCACGTCTCCAACGAAAACACTGCATGGACGGGAGGGACGATGGGCGACTGACACCATACCGACAGAAGTTCATAAAGGCAAGTATATATCTGTTACATCAACTATTTCAAACACTAAACTCTTCATTATCTTTACTCTCAGCACTCTGGACATCATCATCCTGGGGTCAGAAATGGACCATGAAGTCCCCCAGAGGCAGTGACGACTGCCACGATGAGACTGCATGGACGGGAGGGACGATGGGCGACTGACACCATACCGACAGAGGCCCATAAAGGCAAGTATTTATCTACTAACATCAACTCTTTCAAACACTAAACTCTTCATTATCTTTACTCTCAGGACCCTGGACATCATCATCCTGGGGGCAGAAATGGACCATGAAGTCCCCCAGAGGCAGTGACGACTGCCCCAAACACACTGCATGGACGGGAGGGACGATGGGCGACTGACACCATACCGACAGAGGAACAGAAAGGCAAGTATTCATCTATTAACATCAACTCTTTAAAACACTAAACTCTTCATTATCTTTACTCTCAGGACCCTGGACATCATCATCCTGGGGGCAGAAATGGACAATGAAGTCCCCCAGAGGTAGTGACGACTGCCACGAAAACAGTCCATGGACGGGAGGGACGATGGGCGACTGGAACCATACCGACAGAAGTTCATAAAGGGAAGTATATATCTATTAACATCAGGTATTTCAAACACTAAACTCTTCATTATCTTTACTCTCAGCACCCTGGACATGATCATCCTGGGGGCAGAAATGGACCATGAAGTCCCCCAGAGGCAGTGACGCCTGCCACGATGAGACTGCATGGACGGGAGGGACGATGGTCGACTGACACCATACCGACAGAGGCCCACAAAGGCAAGTATTTATCTGTTAATATCAACTATCTTAAACACTGAACCCTTTTATTATCTTTACTCTCAGCACTCTGCACATCATCATCCTGGGGGCAGAAATGGACTATGAAGTCCCCCAGAGGCAGTGACGACTGCCACGATGAGACTGCATGGACGGGAGGGACGATGGGCGACTGACACCATACCGACAGAGGCCCATAAAGGCAAGTATTCATCTACTAACATCAACTCTTTCAAACACTAAACTCTTCATTATCTTTACTCTCAGGACCCTGGACATCATCATCCTGGGGGCAGAAATGGACCATGAAGTCCCCCAGAGGCAGTGACGACTGCCCCAAAGACACTGCATGGACGGGAGGGACGATGGGCGACTGACACCATACCGACAGAGGAACAGAAAGGCAAGTATTTATCTATTAACATCAACTCTTTAAAACACTAAACTCTTCATTATCTTTACTCTCAGGACCCTGGACATCATCATCCTGGGGGCAGAAATGGACCATGAAGTCCCCCAGAGGCAGTGACGACTGCCACGAAAACACTGCATGGACGGGAGGGACGATGGGTGACTGACACCATACCGACAGATGCCCACAAAGGCAAGTATTTATGTATGAACATCAACTCTTTCAAACACTAAACTCTTCATTATCTTTACTCTCAGCACCCCTGACATCATCATCCTAGGGCCAGAAATGGACCATGAAGTCCCCCAGAGGCAGTGACGACTACCACGAAAACACTGCATGGACGGGAGGGACGATGGGCGACTGACACCATACCAACAGAAGTTCATAAAGGCAAGTATATATCTGTTTACATCAACTATTTCAAACACTAAACTCTTCATTATCTTTACTCTCAGCACTCTGGACATCATCATCCTGGGGGCAGAAATGGACCATGAAGTCCCCCAGAGGCAGTGACGACTGCCACGATGAGACTGCATGGACGGGAGGGACGATGGGCGACTGACACCATACCGACAGAGGCCCATAAAGGCAAGTATTTATCTACTAACATCAACTCTTTCAAACACTAAACTCTTCATTATCTTTACTCTCAGCACCCCTGACATCATCATCATCCTGGGGGCAGAAATGGACCATGAAGTCCCCCAGAGGCAGTGACGACTACCACAAAAACACTGCATGGACGGGAGGGACGTTGGGCGACTGACACCATACCGACAGAAGTTCATAAAGGCAAGTATATATCTGTTTACATCAACTATTTCAAACACTAAACTCTTCATTATCTTTACTCTCAGCACTCTGGACATCATCATCCTGGGGTCAGAAATGGACCATGAAGTCCCCCAGAGGCAGTCACGACTGCCACGATGAGACTGCATGGACGGGAGGGACGATGGGCGACTGACACCATACCTACAGAGGCCCATAAAGGCAAGTATTTATCTACTAACATCAACTCTTTCAAACACTAAACTCTTCATTATCTTTACTCTCAGGACCCTGGACATCATCATCCTGGGGGCAGAAATGGACCATGAAGTCCCCCAGAGGCAGTGACGACTGCCCCAAAGACACTGCATGGACGGGAGGGACGATGGGCGACTGACACCATACCGACAGAGGAACAGAAAGGCAAGTATTTATCTATTAACATCAACTCTTTCAAACACTAAACTCTTCATTATCTTTACTCTCAGGACCCTGGATATCATCATCCTGGGGGCAGAAATGGACCATGAAGTCCCCCAGAGGTAGTGACGACTGCCACGAAAACACTGCATGGACGGGAGGGACGATGGGCGACTGACACCATACCGACAGAGGCCCACAAAGGCAAGTATTTATGTATGAACATCAACTCTTTCAAACACTATGTTCTTCATTATCTTTACTCTCAGGACCCTGGACATCATCATCCTGGGGGCAGAAATGGACCATGAAGTCCCCCAGAGGTAGTGACGACTGCCACGAAAACACTGCATGGACGGGAGGGACGATGGGCGACTGACACAATACCGACAGAGGCCCACAAAGGCAAGTATTTATGTATGAACATCAACTCTTTCAAACACTAAACTCTTCATTATCTTTACTCTCAGGACCCTGGATATCATCATCCTGGGGCCAGAAATGGACCATGAAGTCCCCCAGAGGTAGTGACGACTGCCACGATGAGACTGCATGGACGGGAGGGACGATGGTCGACTGACACCATACCGACAGAGGCCCATAAAGGCAAGTAGTCATCTACTAACATCAACTCTTTCAAACACTAAACTCTTCATTATCTTTACTCTCAGGACCCTGGACATCATCATCCTGGGGGCAGAAATGGACCATGAAGTCCCCCAGAGGTAGTGACGACTGCCACGAAAACACTGCATGGACGGGAGGGACGATGGGCGACTGACACCATACCGACAGAAGTTCATAAAGGCAAGTATATATCTGTTTACATCAACTATTTCAAACACTAAACTCTTCATTATCTTTACTCTCAGCACTCTGGACATCATCATCCTGGGGTCAGAAATGGACCATGAAGTCCCCCAGAGGCTGTGACGCCTGCCACGATGAGACTGCATGGACGGGAGGGACGATGGTCGACTGACACCATACCGACAGAGGCCCACAAAGGCAAGTATTTATGTATGAAAATCAACTCTTTCAAACACTAAACTCTTCATTATCTTTACTCTCAGCACCCTGGACATCATCATCCTGGGGGCAGAAATGGACCATGAAGTCCCCCAGAGGCAGTGACGCCTGCCACGATGAGACTGCATGGACGGGAGGGACGATGGTCGACTGACACCATACCGACAGAGGCCCATAAAGGCAAGTATTTATCTATTAAAATCAACTATCTTAAACACTGAACCCTTTTATTATCTTTACTCTCAGCACTCTGGACATCATCATCCTGGGGGCAGAAATGGACTATGAAGTCCCCCAGAGGCAGTGACGACTGCCACGATGAGACTGCATGGACGGGAGGGACGATGGGCGACTGACACCATACCGACAGAGGCCCATAAAGGCAAGTACTCATCTACTAACATCAACTCTTTCAAACACTAAACTCTTCATTATCTTTACTCTCAGGACCCTGGACATCATCATCCTGGGGGCAGAAATGGACCATGAAGTCCCCCAGAGGCAGTGACGACTGCCCCAAAGACACTGCATGGACGGGAGGGACGATGGGCGACTGACACCATACCGACAGAGGAACAGAAAGGCAAGTATTTATCTATTAACATCAACTCTTTCAAACACTAAACTCTTCATTATCTTTACTCTCAGGACCCTGGACATCATCATCCTGGGGGCAGAAATGGACCATGAAGTCCCCCAGAGGTAGTGACGACTGCCACGAAAACACTGCATGGACGGGAGGGACGATGGGCGACTGACACCATACCGACAGAGGCCCACAAAGGCAAGTATTTATGTATGAACATCAACTCTTTCAAACACTATGTTCTTCATTATCTTTACTCTCAGGACCCTGGACATCATCATCCTGGGGGCAGAAATGGACCATGAAGTCCCCCAGAGGCAGTGACGACAGCCACGAAAACACTGCATGGACGGGAGGGACGATGGGCGACTGACACCATACCGACAGAGGAACAGAAAGGCAAGTATTTATCTATTAACATCAACTCTTTCAAACACTAAACTCTTCATTATCTTTACTCTCAGGACCCTGGACATCATCATCCTGGGGGCAGAAATGGACCATGAAGTCCCCCAGAGGCAGTGACGACTACCACGAAAACACTGCATGGACGGGAGGGACGATGGGCGACTGACACCATACCAACAGAAGTTCATAAAGGCAAGTATATATCTGTTTACATCAACTATTTCAAACACTAAACTCTTCATTATCTTTACTCTCAGCACTCTGGACATCATCATCCTGGGGTCAGAAATGGACCATGAAGTCCCCCAGAGGCAGTGACGACTGCCACGATGAGACTGCATGGACGGGAGGGACGATGGGCGACTGACACCATACCGACAGAGGCCCATAAAGGCAAGTATTTATCTACTAACATCAACTCTTTCAAACACTAAACTCTTCATTATCTTTACTCTCAGGACCCCTGACATCATCATCATCCTGGGGGCAGAAATGGACCATGAAGTCCCCCAGAGGCAGTGGCGACTACCACGAAAACACTGCATGGACGGGAGGGACGTTGGGCGACTGACACCATACCGACAGAAGTTCATAAAGGCAAGTATATATCTGTTTACATCAACTATTTCAAACACTAAACTCTTCATTATCTTTACTCTCAGCACTCTGGACATCATCATCCTGGGGTCAGAAATGGACCATGAAGTCCCCCAGAGGCAGTGACGACTGCCACGATGAGACTGCATGGACGGGAGGGACGATGGGCGACTGACACCATACCTACAGAGGCCCATAAAGGCAAGTATTTATCTACTAACATCAACTCTTTCAAACACTAAACTCTTCATTATCTTTACTCTCAGGACCCTGGACATCATCATCCTGGGGGCAGAAATGGACCATGAAGTCCCCCAGAGGCAGTGACGACTGCCCCAAAGACACTGCATGGACGGGAGGGACGATGGGCGACTGACACCATACCGACAGAGGAACAGAAAGGCAAGTATTTATCTATTAACATCAACTCTTTCAAACACTAAACTCTTCATTATCTTTACTTTCAGGACCCTGGATATCATCATCCTGGGGGCAGAAATGGACCATGAAGTCCCCCAGAGGTAGTGACGACTGCCACGAAAACACTGCATGGACGGGAGGGACGATGGGCGACTGACACCATACCGACAGAGGCCCACAAAGGCAAGTATTTATGTATGAACATCAACTCTTTCAAACACTAAACTCTTCATTATCTTTACTCTCAGGACCCTGGACATCATCATCCTGGGGGCAGAAATGGACCATGAAGTCCCCCAGAGGTAGTGACGACTGCCACGAAAACACTGCATGGACGGGAGGGACGATGGTCGACTGACACCATACCGACAGAGGCCCATAAAGGCAAGTAGTCATCTACTAACATCAACTCTTTCAAACACTAAACTCTTCATTATCTTTACTCTCAGGACCCTGGACATCATCATCCTGGGGTCAGAAATGGACCATGAAGTCCCCCAGAGGCAGTGACGACTGCCCCAAAGACACAGCATGGACGGGAGGGACGATGGGCGACTGACACCATACCGACAGAGGAACAGAAAGGCAAGTATTTATCTATTAACATCAACTCTTTCAAACACTAAACTCTTCATTATCTTTACTCTCAGGACCCTGGACATCATCATCCTGGGGGCAGAAATGGACCATGAAGTCCCCCAGAGGTAGTGACGACTGCCACGAAAACACTGCATGGACGGGAGGGACGATGGGCGACTGACACCATACCGACAGAAGTTCATAAAGGCAAGTATATATCTGTTTACATCAACTATTTCAAACACTAAACTCTTCATTATCTTTACTCTCAGCACTCTGGACATCATCATCCTGGGGTCAGAAATGGACCATGAAGTCCCCCAGAGGCAGTGACGACTGCCACGATGAGACTGCATGGACGGGAGGGACGATGGTCGACTGACACCATACCGACAGAGGCCCACAAAGGCAAGTATTTATGTATGAACATCAACTCTTTCAAACACTAAACTCTTCATTATCTTTACTCTCAGCACCCTGGACATCATCATCCTGGGGGCAAAAATGGACCATGAAGTCCCCCAGAGGCAGTGACGCCTGCCACGATGAGACTGCATGGACGGGAGGGACGATGGTCGACTGACACCATACCGACAGAGGCCCACAAAGGCAAGTATTTATCTATTAAAATCAACTATCTTAAACACTGAACCCTTTTATTATCTTTACTCTCAGCACTCTGGACATCATCATCCTGGGGGCAGAAATGGACCATGAAGTCCCCCAGAGGCAGTGACGACTGCCACGATGAGACTGCATGGACGGGAGGGACGATGGGCGGCTGACACCACACCGACAGAGGCCCATAAAGGCAAGTACTCATCTACTAACATCAACTCTTTCAAACACTAAACTCTTCATTATCTTTACTCTCAGGACCCTGGACATCATCATCCTGGGGGCAGAAATGGACCATGAAGTCCCCCAGAGGCAGTGACGACTGCCACGAAAACACTGCATGGACGGGAGGGACGATGGGTGACTGACACCATACCGACAGATGCCCACAAAGGCAAGTATTTATGTATGAACATCAACTCTTTCAAACACTAAACTCTTCATTATCTTTACTCTCAGCACCCCTGACATCATCATCCTAGGGCCAGAAATGGACCATGAAGTCCCCCAGAGGCAGTGACGACTACCACGAAAACACTGCATGGACGGGAGGGACGATGGGCGACTGACACCATACCAACAGAAGTTCATAAAGGCAAGTATATATCTGTTTACATCAACTATTTCAAACACTAAACTCTTCATTATCTTTACTCTCAGCACTCTGGACATCATCATCCTGGGGGCAGAAATGGACCATGAAGTCCCCCAGAGGCAGTGACGACTGCCACGATGAGACTGCATGGACGGGAGGGACGATGGGCGACTGACACCATACCGACAGAGGCCCATAAAGGCAAGTATTTATCTACTAACATCAACTCTTTCAAACACTAAACTCTTCATTATCTTTACTCTCAGGACCCCTGACATCATCATCATCCTGGGGGCAGAAATGGACCATGAAGTCCCCCAGAGGCAGTGACGACTACCACGAAAACACTGCATGGACGGGAGGGACGTTGGGCGACTGACACCATACCGACAGAAGTTCATAAAGGCAAGTATATATCTGTTTACATCAACTATTTCAAACACTAAACTCTTCATTATCTTTACTCTCAGCACTCTGGACATCATCATCCTGGGGTCAGAAATGGACCATGAAGTCCCCCAGAGGCAGTGACGACTGCCACGATGAGACTGCATGGACGGGAGGGACGATGGGCGACTGACACCATACCTACAGAGGCCCATAAAGGCAAGTATTTATCTACTAACATCAACTCTTTCAAACACTAAACTCTTCATTATCTTTACTCTCAGGACCCTGGACATCATCATCCTGGGGGCAGAAATGGACCATGAAGTCCCCCAGAGGCAGTGACGACTGCCCCAAAGACACTGCATGGACGGGAGGGACGATGGGCGACTGACACCATACCGACAGAGGAACAGAAAGGCAAGTATTTATCTATTAACATCAACTCTTTCAAACACTAAACTCTTCATTATCTTTACTTTCAGGACCCTGGATATCATCATCCTGGGGTCAGAAATGGACCATGAAGTCCCCCAGAGGTAGTGACGACTGCCACGAAAACACTGCATGGACGGGAGGGACGATGGGCGACTGACACCATACCGACAGAGGCCCACAAAGGCAAGTATTTATGTATGAACATCAACTCTTTCAAACACTATGTTCTTCATTATCTTTACTCTCAGGACCCTGGACATCATCATCCTGGGGGCAGAAATGGACCATGAAGTCCCCCAGAGGTAGTGACGACTGCCACGAAAACACTGCATGGACGGGAGGGACGATGGGCGACTGACACCATACCGACAGAGGCCCACAAAGGCAAGTATTTATGTATGAACATCAACTCTTTCAAACACTAAACTCTTCATTATCTTTACTCTCAGGACCCTGGATATCATCATCCTGGGGTCAGAAATGGACCATGAAGTCCCCCAGAGGCAGTGACGCCTGCCACGATGGGACTGCATGGACGGGAGGGACGATGGTCGACTGACACCATACCTACAGAGGCCCATAAAGGCAAGTAGTCATCTACTAACATCAACTCTTTCAAACACTAAACTCTTCATTATCTTTACTCTCAGGACCCTGGACATCATCATCCTGGGGTCAGAAATGGACCATGAAGTCCCCCAGAGGCAGTGACGACTGCCCCAAAGACACAGCATGGACGGGAGGGACGATGGGCGACTGACACCATACCGACAGAGGAACAGAAAGGCAAGTATTTATCTATTAACATCAACTCTTTCAAACACTAAACTCTTCATTATCTTTACTCTCAGGACCCTGGACATCATCATCCTGGGGGCAGAAATGGACCATGAAGTCCCCCAGAGGTAGTGACGACTGCCACGAAAACACTGCATGGACGGGAGGGACGATGGGCGACTGACACCATACCGACAGAAGTTCATAAAGGCAAGTATATATCTGTTTACATCAACTATTTCAAACACTAAACTCTTCATTATCTTTACTCTCAGCACCCTGGACATCATCATCCTGGGGGCAGAAATGGACCATGAAGTTCCCCAGAGGCAGTGACGCCTGCCACGATGAGACTGCATGGACGGGAGGGACGATGGTCGACTGACACCATACCGACAGAGGCCCACAAAGGCAAGTATTTATCTATTAAAATCAACTATCTTAAACACTGAACCCTTTTATTATCTTTACTCTCAGCACTCTGGACATCATCATCCTGGGGTCAGAAATGGACTATGAAGTCCCCCAGAGGCAGTGACGACTGCCACGATGAGACTGCATGGACGGGAGGGACGATGGGTGACTGACACCATACCGACAGAGGCCCATAAAGGCAAGTACTCATCTACTAACATCAACTCTTTCAAACACTAAACTCTTCATTATCTTTACTCTCAGGACCCTGGACATCATCATCCTGGGGGCAGAAATGGACCATGAAGTCCCCCAGAGGCAGTGACGACTGCCCCAAAGACACTGCATGGACGGGAGGGACGATGGGCGACTGACACCATACCGACAGAGGAACAGAAAGGCAAGTATTTATCTATTAACATCAACTCTTTAAAACACTAAACTCTTCATTATCTTTACTCTCAGGACCCTGGACATCATCATCCTGGGGGCAGAAATGGACCATGAAGTCCCCCAGAGGCAGTG
Organism: Haliotis asinina; assembly: GCF_037392515.1. NCBI lineage: Eukaryota > Metazoa > Mollusca > Gastropoda > Lepetellida > Haliotidae > Haliotis > Haliotis asinina. The sequence goes on along the minus strand of NC_090282.1, from coordinate 55,168,683 downwards.
ACGACTGCCACGAAAACACTGCATGGACGGGAGGGACGATGGGTGACTGACACCATACCGACAGATGCCCACAAAGGCAAGTATTTATGTATGAACATCAACTCTTTCAAACACTAAACTCTTCATTATCTTTACTCTCAGCACCCCTGACATCATCATCCTAGGGCCAGAAATGGACCATGAAGTCCCCCAGAGGCAGTGACGACTACCACGAAAACACTGCATGGACGGGAGGGACGATGGGCGACTGACACCATACCAACAGAAGTTCATAAAGGCAAGTATATATCTGTTTACATCAACTATTTCAAACACTAAACTCTTCATTATCTTTACTCTCAGCACTCTGGACATCATCATCCTGGGGGCAGAAATGGACCATGAAGTCCCCCAGAGGCAGTGACGACTGCCACGATGAGACTGCATGGACGGGAGGGACGATGGGCGACTGACACCATACCGACAGAGGCCCATAAAGGCAAGTATATATCTACTAACATCAACTCTTTCAAACACTAAACTCTTCATTATCTTTACTCTCAGGACCCCTGACATCATCATCATCCTGGGGTCAGAAATGGACCATGAAGTCCCCCAGAGGCAGTGACGACTACCACGAAAACACTGCATGGACGGGAGGGACGTTGGGCGACTGACACCATACCGACAGAAGTTCATAAAGGCAAGTATATATCTGTTTACATCAACTATTTCAAACACTAAACTCTTCATTATCTTTACTCTCAGCACTCTGGACATCATCATCCTGGGGTCAGAAATGGACCATGAAGTCCCCCAGAGGCAGTGACGACTGCCACGATGAGACTGCATGGACGGGAGGGACGATGGGCGACTGACACCATACCTACAGAGGCCCATAAAGGCAAGTATTTATCTACTAACATCAACTCTTTCAAACACTAAACTCTTCATTATCTTTACTCTCAGGACCCTGGACATCATCATCCTGGGGGCAGAAATGGACCATGAAGTCCCCCAGAGGCAGTGACGACTGCCCCAAAGACACTGCATGGACGGGAGGGACGATGGGCGACTGACACCATACCGACAGAGGAACAGAAAGGCAAGTATTTATCTATTAACATCAACTCTTTCAAACACTAAACTCTTCATTATCTTTACTCTCAGGACCCTGGATATCATCATCCTGGGGGCAGAAATGGACCATGAAGTCCCCCAGAGGTAGTGACGACTGCCACGAAAACACTGCATGGACGGGAGGGACGATGGGCGACTGACACCATACCGACAGAGGCCCACAAAGGCAAGTATTTATGTATGAACATCAACTCTTTCAAACACTAAACTCTTCATTATCTTTACTCTCAGGACCCCTGACATCATCATCATCCTGGGGTCAGAAATGGACCATGAAGTCCCCCAGAGGCAGTGACGACTACCACGAAAACACTGCATGGACGGGAGGGACGTTGGGCGACTGACACCATACCGACAGAAGTTCATAAAGGCAAGTATATATCTGTTTACATCAACTATTTCAAACACTAAACTCTTCATTATCTTTACTCTCAGCACTCTGGACATCATCATCCTGGGGTCAGAAATGGACCATGAAGTCCCCCAGAGGCAGTGACGACTGCCACGATGAGACTGCATGGACGGGAGGGACGATGGGCGACTGACACCATACCTACAGAGGCCCATAAAGGCAAGTATTTATCTACTAACATCAACTCTTTCAAACACTAAACTCTTCATTATCTTTACTCTCAGGACCCTGGACATCATCATCCTGGGGGCAGAAATGGACCATGAAGTCCCCCAGAGGCAGTGACGACTGCCCCAAAGACACTGCATGGACGGGAGGGACGATGGGCGACTGACACCATACCGACAGAGGAACAGAAAGGCAAGTATTTATCTATTAACATCAACTATTTCAAACACTAAACTCTTCATTATCTTTACTCTCAGGACCCTGGATATCATCATCCTGGGGGCAGAAATGGACCATGAAGTCCCCCAGAGGTAGTGACGACTGCCACGAAAACACTGCATGGACGGGAGGGACGATGGGCGACTGACACCATACCGACAGAGGCCCACAAAGGCAAGTATTTATGTATGAACATCAACTCTTTCAAACACTATGTTCTTCATTATCTTTACTCTCAGGACCCTGGACATCATCATCCTGGTTACAGAAATGGACCATGAAGTCCCCCAGAGGTAGTGACGACTGCCACGAAAACACTGCATGGACGGGAGGGACGATGGGCGACTGACACCATACCGACAGAGGCCCACAAAGGCAAGTATTTATGTATGAACATCAACTCTTTCAAACACTAAACTCTTCATTATCTTTACTCTCAGCACCCTGGATATCATCATCCTGGGGGCAGAAATGGACCATGAAGTCCCCCAGAGGTAGTGACGACTGCCACGATGAGACTGCATCGACTTGAGGGACGATGGTCGACTGACACCATACCGACAGAGGCCCATAAAGGCAAGTATTCATCTACTAACATCAACTCTTTCAAACACTAAACTCTTCATTATCTTTACTCTCAGGACCCTGGACATCATCATCCTGGGGTCAGAAATGGACCATGAAGTCCCCCAGAGGCAGTGACGACTGCCCCAAAGACACTGCATGGACGGGAGGGACGATGGGCGACTGACACCATACCGACAGAGGAACAGAAAGGCAAGTATTTATCTATTAACATCAACTCTTTCAAACACTAAACTCTTCATTATCTTTACTCTCAGGACCCTGGACATCATCATCCTGGGGGCAGAAATGGACCATGAAGTCCCCCAGAGGTAGTGACGACAGCCACGAAAACACTGCATGGACGGGAGGGACGATGGGCGACTGACACCATACCGACAGAAGTTCATAAAGGCAAGTATATATCTGTTTACATCAACTATTTCAAACACTAAACTCTTCATTATCTTTACTCTCAGCACTCTGGACATCATCATCCTGGGGTCAGAAGTGGACCATGAAGTCCCCAGAGGCAGTGACGACTGCCACGATGAGACTGCATGGACGGGAGGGACGATGGGCGACTGACACCATACCGACAGAGGCCCATAAAGGCAAGTATTTATCTACTAACATCAACTCTTTCAAACACTAAACTCTTCATTATCTTTACTCTCAGGACCCTGGACATCATCATCCTGGGGGCAGAAATGGACCATGAAGTCCCCCAGAGGTAGTGACGACTGCCACGAAAACACTGCATGGACGGGAGGGACAATGGGCGACTGACACCATACCGACAGAGGCCCACAAACGCAAGTATTTATGTATGAAAATCAACTCTTTCAAACACTAAACTCTTCATTATCTTTACTCTCAGCACCCTGGACATCATCATCCTGGGGGCAGAAATGGACCATGAAGTCCCACAGAGGCAGTGACGCCTGCCACGATGAGACTGCATGGACGGGAGGGACGATGGTCGACTGACACCATACCGACAGAGGCCCACAAAGGCAAGTATTTATCTATTAATATCAACTATCTTAAACACTAAACCCTTAATTTTCTTTACTCTCAGCACTCTGGACATCATTATCCTGGGGTCAGAAATGGACCATGAAGTCCCCCAGAGGCAGTGACGACTGCCACGATGAGACTGCATGGACGGGAGGGACGATTGTCGACTGACATCATACCGACAGAGGCCCATAAAGGCAAGTATTCATCTACTAACATCAACTCTTTCAAACACTAAACTCTTCATTATCTTTACTCTCAGGACCCTGGACATCATCATCCTGGGGGCAGAAATGGACCATGAAGTCCCCCAGAGGCAGTGACGACTGCCACGATGAGACTGCATGGACGGGAGGGACGATGGGCGACTGACACCATACCGACAGAGGCCCACAAAGGCAAGTATTTATCTACTAACATCAACTCTTTCAAACACTAAACTCTTCATTATCTTTACTCTCAGCACTCTGGACATCATCATCCTGGGAGCAGAGACGGACCATGAAGTCCCCCAGAGGCATTCACGTCTCCCACGAAAACACTGCATGGACGGGAGGGACGATGGGCGACTGACACCATACCGACAGAAGTTCATAAAGGCAAGTATATATCTGTTTACATCAACTATTTCAAACACTAAACTCTTCATTATCTTTACTCTCAGCACTCTGGACATCATCATCCTGGGAGCAGAGACGGACCATGAAGTCCCCCAGAGGCATTCACGTCTCCCACGAAAACACTGCATGGACGGGAGGGACGATGGGCGACTGACACCATACCGACAGAAGTTCATAAAGGCAAGTATATATCTGTTTACATCAACTATTTCAAACACTAAACTCTTCATTATCTTTACTCTCAGCACTCTGGACATCATCATCCTGGGGTCAGAAATGGACAATGAAGTCCCCCAGAGGCAGTGACGACTGCCACGATGAGACTGCATGGACGGGAGGGACGATGGGCGACTGACACCATACCGACAGAGGCCCATAAAGGCAAGTATTTATCTACTAACATCAACTCTTTCAAACACTAAACTCTTCATTATCTTTACTCTCAGGACCCTGGACATCATCATCCTGGGGTCAGAAATGGACCATGAAGTCCCCCAGAGGTAGTGACGACTGCCCCAAAGACACTGCATGGACGGGAGGGACGATGGGCGACTGACACCATACCGACAGAGGAACAGAAAGGCAAGTATTTATCAATTAACATCAACTCTTTCAAACACTAAACTCTTCATTATCTTTACTCTCAGGACCCTGGATATCATCATCCTGGGGGCAGAAATGGACAATGAAGTACCACAGAGGTTGTGACGACTGCCACGAAAACACTGCATGGACGGGAGGGACGATGGGCGACTGACACCATACCGACAGAGGCCCACAAAGGCAAGTATTTATGTATGAACATCAACTCTTTCAAACACTAAACTCTTCATTATCTTTACTCTCAGCACCCTGGACATCATCATCCTGGGGGCAGAAATGGACCATGAAGTCCCACAGAGGCAGTGACGCCTGCCACGATGAGACTGCATGGACGGGAGGGACGATGGTCGACTGACACCATACCGACAGAGGCCCACAAAGGCAAGTATTTATCTATTACTATCAACTATCTTAAACACTAAACCCTTAATTATCTTTACTCTCAGCACTCTGGACATCATCATCCTGGGGTCAGAAATGGACCATGAAGTCCCCCAGAGGCAGTGACGACTGCCACGATGAGACTGCATGGACGGGAGGGACGATGGTCGACTGACACCATACCGACAGAGGCCCATAAAGGCAAGTATATATCTGTTTACATCAACTATTTCAAACACTAAACTCTTCATTATCTTTACTCTCAGCACTCTGGACATCATCATCCTGGGGGCAGAAATGGACCATGAAGTCCCACAGAGGCAGTGACGACTGCCACGATGAGACTGCATGGACGGGAGGGACGATGGGCGACTGACACCATACCGACAGAGGCCCACAAAGGCAAGTATTTATGTGTGAACATCAACTCTTTCAAACACTAAACTCTTCATTATCTTTACTCTCAGCACCCCTGACATCATCATCCTGGGGCCAGAAATGGACCATGAAGTCCCCCAGAGGCAGTGACGACTACCACGAAAACACTGCATGGACGGGAGGGACGATGGGCGACTGACACCATACCAACAGAAGTTCATAAAGGCAAGTATATATCTGTTTACATCCACTATTTCAAACACTAAACTCTTCATTATCTTTACTCTCAGCACTCTGGACATGATCATCCTGGGAGCAGAGACGGACCATGAAGTCCCCCAGAGGCAGTCACGTCTCCCACGAAAACACTGCATGGACGGGAGGGACGATGGGCGACTGACACCATACCGACAGAAGTTCATAAAGGCAAGTATATATCTGTTTACATCAACTATTTCAAACACTAAACTCTTCATTATCTTTACTCTCAGCACTCTGGACATCATCATCCTGGGGGCAGAAATGGACCATGAAGTCCCCCAGAGGCAGTGACGACTGCCACGATGAGACTGCATGGACGGGAGGGACGATGGGCGACTGACACCATACCGACAGAGGCCCATAAAGGCAAGTATTTATCTACTAACATCAACTCTTTCAAACACTAAACTCTTCATTATCTTTACTCTCAGGACCCCTGACATCATCATCATCCTGGCTGCAGAAATGGACCATGAAGTCCCCCAGAGGCAGTGACGACTACCACGAAAACACTGCATGGACGGGAGGGACGATGGGCGACTGACACCATACCGTCAGAAGTTCATAAAGGCAAGTATATATCTGTTTACATCAACTATTTCAAACACTATACTCTTCATTATCTTTACTCTCAGCACTCTGGACATCATCATCCTGGGGTCAGAAATGGACCATGAAGTCCCCCAGAGGCAGTGACGACTGCCACGATGAGACTGCATGGACGGGAGGGACGATGGGCGACTGACACCATACGAAAGAGGCCCATAAAGGCAAGTATTTATCTACTAACATCAACTCTTTCAAACACTAAACTCTTCATTATCTTTACTCTCAGGACCCTGGACATCATCATCCTGGGGGCAGAAATGGACCATGAAGTCCCCCAGAGGCAGTGACGACTGCCCTAAAGACACTGCATGGACGGGAGGGACGATGGGCGACTGACACCATACCGACAGAGGAACAGAAAGGCAAGTATTTATCAATTAACATCAACTCTTTCAAACACTAAACTCTTCATTATCTTTACTCTCAGGACCCTGGATATCATCATCCTGGGGGCAGAAATGGACCATGAAGTCCCCCAGAGGTAGTGACGACTGCCACGAAAACACTGCATGGACGGGAGGGACGATGGGCGACTGACACCATACCGACAGAGGCCCACAAATGCAACTATATATGTATGAACATCAACTCTTTCAAACACTAAACTCTTCATTATCTTTACTCTCAGCACCCTGGACATCATCATCCTGGGGGCAGAAATGGACCATGAAGTCCCACAGAGGCAGTGACGCATGCCACGATGAGACTGGATGGACGGGAGGGACGATGGTCGACTGACACCATACCGACAGAGGCCCACAAAGGCAAGTATTTATCTATTAATATCAACTATCTTAAACACTAAACCCTTAATTATCTTTACTCTCAGCACTCTGGACATCATCATCCTGGGGTCAGAAATGGACCATGAAGTCCCCCAGAGGCAGTGGCGACTGCCACGATGAGACTGCATGGACGGGAGGGACGATGGGCGACTGACACCATACCGACAGAGGCCCATAAAGGCAAGTATTCATCTACTAACATCAACTCTTTCAAACACTAAACTCTTCATTATCTTTACTCTGAGGACCCTGGACATCATCATCCTGGGGGCAGAAATGGACCATGAAGTCCCCCAGAGGCAGTGACAACTGCCACGATGAGACTGCATGGACAGGAGGGACGATGGGCGACTGACACCATACCAACAGAAGTTCATAAAGGCAAGTATATATCTGTTTACATCAACTCTTTCAAACACTAAACTCTTCATTATCTTTACTCTCAGGACCCTGGACATCATCATCCTGGGGGCAGAAATGGACCATGAAGTCCCCCAGAGGCAGTGACGACTGCCACGATGAGACTGCATGGACGGGAGGGACGATGGGCGACTGACACCATACCGACAGAGGCCCATAAAGGCAAGTATTTATGTATGAACATCAACTCTTTCAAACACTAAACTCTTCATTATCTTTACTCTCAGGACCATGGACATCATCATCCTGGGGCCAGAAATGGACCATGAAGTCCCCCAGAGGCAGTGACGACTACCACGAAAACACTGCATGGACGGGAGGGACGATGGGCGACTGACACCATACCAACAGAAGTTCATAAAGGCAAGTATATATCTGTTTACATCAACTATTTCAAACACTAAACTCTTCATTATCTTTACTCTCAGCACTCTGGACATGATCATCCTGGGAGCAGAGACGGACCATGAAGTCCCCCAGAGGCAGTCACGTCTCCCACGAAAACACTGCATGGACGGGAGGGACGATGGGCGACTGACACCATACCGACAGAAGTTCATAAAGGCAAGTATATATCTGTTTACATCAACTATTTCAAACACTAAACTCTTCATTATCTTTACTCTCAGCACTCTGGACATCATCATCCTGGGGTCAGAAATGGACCATGAAGTCCCCCAGAGGCAGTGACGACTGCCACGATGAGACTGCATGGACGGGAGGGACGATGGGCGACTGACACCATACCGACAGAGGCCCATAAAGGCAAGTATTTATCTACTAACATCAACTCTTTCAAACACTAAACTCTTCATTATCTTTACTCTCAGGACCCCTGACATCATCATCATCCTGGGGTCAGAAATGGACCATGAAGTCCCCCAGAGGCAGTGACGACTACCACGAAAACACTGCATGGACGGGAGGGACGATGGGCGACTGACACCATACCAACAGAAGTTCATAAAGGCAAGTATATATCTGTTTACATCAACTATTTCAAACACTAAACTCTTCATTATCTTTACTCTCAGCACTCTGGACATGATCATCCTGGGAGCAGAGACGGACCATGAAGTCCCCCAGAGGCAGTCACGTCTCCCACGAAAACACTGCATGGACGGGAGGGACGATGGGCGACTGACACCATACCGACAGAAGTTCATAAAGGCAAGTATATATCTGTTTACATCAACTATTTCAAACACTAAACTCTTCATTATCTTTACTCTCAGCACTCTGGACATCATCATCCTGGGGTCAGAAATGGACCATGAAGTCCCCCAGAGGCAGTGACGACTGCCACGATGAGACTGCATGGACGGGAGGGACGATGGGCGACTGACACCATACCGACAGAGGCCCATAAAGGCAAGTATTTATCTACTAACATCAACTCTTTCAAACACTAAACTCTTCATTATCTTTACTCTCAGGACCCCTGACATCATCATCATCCTGGGGTCAGAAATGGACCATGAAGTCCCCCAGAGGCAGTGACGACTACCACGAAAACACTGCATGGACGGGAGGGACGATGGGCGACTGACACCATACCGACAGAAGTTCATAAAGGCAAGTATATATCTGTTTACATCAACTATTTCAAACACTAAACTCTTCATTATCTTTACTCTCAGCACTCTGGACATCATCATCCTGGGGTCAGAAATGGACCATGAAGTCCCCCAGAGGCAGTGACGACTGCCACGATGAGACTGCATGGACGGGAGGGACGATGGGCGACTGACACCATACGAAAGAGGCCCATAAAGGCAAGTATTTATCTACTAACATCAACTCTTTCAAACACTAAACTCTTCATTATCTTTACTCTCAGGACCCTGGACATCATCATCCTGGGGGCAGAAATGGACCATGAAGTCCCCCAGAGGCAGTGACGACTGCCCCAAAGACACTGCATGGACGGGAGGGACGATGGGCGACTGACACCATACCGACAGAGGAACAGAAAGGCAAGTATTTATCAATTAACATCAACTCTTTCAAACACTAAACTCTTCATTATCTTTACTCTCAGGACCCTGGATATCATCATCCTGGGGGCAGAAATGGACCATGAAGTCCCCCAGAGGCAGTGACGACTGCCACGAAAACACTGCATGGACGGGAGGGACGATGGTCGACTGACACCATACCGACAGAGGCCCACAAAGGCAACTATTTATGTATGAACATCAACTCTTTCAAACACTAAACTCTTCATTATCTTTACTCTCAGCACCCTGGACATCATCATCCTGGGGGCAGAAATGGACCATGAAGTCCCACAGAGGCAGTGACGCCTGCCACGATGAGACTGCATGGACGGGAGGGACGATGGTCGACTGACACCATACCGACAGAGGCCCACAAAGGCAAGTATTTATCTATTAATATCAACTATCTTAAACACTAAACCCTTAATTATCTTTACTCTCAGCACTCTGGACATCATTATCCTGGGGTCAGAAATGGACCATGAAGACCCCAGAGGCAGTGGCGACTGCCACGATGAGACTGCATGGACGGGAGGGACGATGGTCGACTGACACCATACCGACAGAGGCCCATAAAGGCAAGTATTCATCTACTAACATCAACTCTTTCAAACACTAAACTCTTCATTATCTTTACTCTGAGGACCATGGACATCATCATCCTGGGGCAGAAATGGACCATGAAGTCCCCCAGAGGCAGTGACGACTGCCACGATGAGACTGCATGGACGGGAGGGACGATGGGCGACTGACACCATACCGACAGAGGCCCACAAAGGCAAGTATTTATGTATGAACATCAACTATTTCAAACACTAAACTCTTCATTATCTTTACTCTCAGCACTCTGGACATGATCATCCTGGGAGCAGAGACGGACCATGAAGTCCCCCAGAGGCAGTCACGTCTCCCACGAAAACACTGCATGGACGGGAGGGACGATGGGCGACTGACACCATACCGACAGAAGTTCATAAAGGCAAGTATATATCTGTTTACATCAACTATTTCAAACACTAAACTCTTCATTATCTTTACTCTCAGCACTCTGGACATCATCATCCTGGGGTCAGAAATGGACCATGAAGTCCCCCAGAGGCAGTGACGACTGCCACGATGAGACTGCATGGACGGGAGGGACGATGGGCGACTGACACCATACCGACAGAGGCCCATAAAGGCAAGTATTTATCTACTACCATCAACTCTTTCAAACACTAAACTCTTCATTATCTTTACTCTCAGGACCCCTGACATCATCATCATCCTGGGGGCAGAAATGGACCATGAAGTCCCCCAGAGGCAGTGACGACTACCACGAAAACACTGCATGGACAGGAGGGACGATGGGCGACTGACACCATACCGACAGAAGTTCATAAAGGCAAGTATATATCTGTTTACATCAACTATTTCAAACACTAAACTCTTCATTATCTTTACTCTCAGCACTCTGGACATCATCATCCTGGGGTCAGAAATGGACCATGAAGTCCCCCAGAGGCAGTGACGACTGCCACGATGAGACTGCATGGACGGGAGGGACGATGGGCGACTGACACCATACGAAAGAGGCCCATAAAGGCAAGTATTTATCTACTAACATCAACTCTTTCAAACACTAAACTCTTCATTATCTTTACTCTCAGGACCCTGGACATCATCATCCTGGGGGCAGAAATGGACCATGAAGTCCCCCAGAGGCAGTGACGACTGCCCCAAAGACACTGCATGGACAGGGGGGACGATGGGCGACTGACACCATACCGACAGAGGAACAGAAAGGCAAGTATTTATCTACTAACATCAACTCTTTCAAACACTAAACTCTTCATTATCTTTACTCTCAGGACCCCTGACATCGTCATCATCCTGGGGGCAGAAATGGACCATGAAGTCCCCCAGAGGCAGTGACGACTACCACGAAAACACTGCATGGACGGGAGGGACGATGGGCGACTGACACCATACCGACAGAAGTTCATAAAGGCAAGTATATATCTGTTTACATCAACTATTTCAAACACTAAACTCTTCATTATCTTTACTCTCAGCACTCTGGACATCATCATCCTGGGGTCAGAAATGGACCATGAAGTCCCCCAGAGGCAGTGACGACTGCCACGATGAGACTGCATGGACGGGAGGGACGATGGGCGACTGACACCATACCGACAGAGGAACAGAAAGGCAAGTATTTATCTATTAACATCAACTCTTTCAAACACTAAACTCTTCATTATCTTTACTCTCAGGACCCTGGACATCATCATCCTGGGGGCAGAAATGGACCATGAAGTCCCACAGAGGCAGTGACGCCTGCCACGATGAGACTGCATGGACGGGAGGGACGATGGTCGACTGACACCATACCGACAGAGGCCCACAAAGGCAACTATTTATCTATTAATGTCAACTATCTTAAACACTAAACCCTTAATTATCTTTACTCTCAGCACTCTGGACATCATCATCCTGGGGTCAGAAATGGACCATGAAGTCCCCCAGAGGCAGTGGCGACTGCCACGATGAGACTGCATGGACGGGAGGGACGATGGTCGACTGACACCATACCGACAGAGGCCCATAAAGGCAAGTATTCATCTACTAACATCAACTCTTTCAAACACTAAACTCTTCATTATCTTTACTCTGAGGACCATGGACATCATCATCCTGGGGGCAGAAATGGACCATGAAGTCCCCCAGAGGCAGTGACGACTGCCACGATGAGACTGCATGGACGGGAGGGACGATGGGCGACTGACACCATACCGACAGAGGCCCACAAAGGCAAGTATTTATGTATGAACATCAACTCTTTCAAACACTAAACTCTTCATTATCTTTACTCTCAGCACCCCTGACATCATCATCCTGGGGCCAGAAATGGACCATGAAGTCCCCCAGAGGCAGTGACGACTACCACGAAAACACTGCATGGACGGGAGGGACGATGGGCGACTGACACCATACCAACAGAAGTTCATAAAGGCAAGTATATATCTGTTTACATCAACTATTTCAAACACTAAACTCTTCATTATCTTTACTCTCAGCACTCTGGACATGATCATCCTGGGAGCAGAGACGGACCATGAAGTCCCCCAGAGGCAGTCACGTCTCCCACGAAAACACTGCATGGACGGGAGGGACGATGGGCGACTGACACCATACCGACAGAAGTTCATAAAGGCAAGTATATATCTGTTTACATCAACTATTTCAAACACTAAACTCTTCATTATCTTTACTCTCAGCACTCTGGACATCATCATCCTGGGGTCAGAAATGGACCATGAAGTCCAACAGAGGCAGTGACGACTGCCACGATGAGACTGCATGGACGGGAGGGACGATGGGCGACTGACACCATACCGACAGAGGCCCATAAAGGCAAGTATTTATCTACTAACATCAACTCTTTCAAACACTAAACTCTTCATTATCTTTACTCTCAGGACCCTGGACATCATCATCCTGGGGGCAGAAATGGACCATGAAGTCCCCCAGAGGCAGTGACGACTGCCCCAAAGACACTGCATGGACGGGAGGGACGATGGGCGACTGACACCATACCGACAGAGGAACAGAAAGGCAAGTATTTATCAATTAACATCAACTCTTTCAAACACTAAACTCTTCATTATCTTTACTCTCAGGACCCTGGATATCATCATCCTGGGGGCAGAAATGGACCATGAAGTCCCCCAGAGGTAGTGACGACTGCCACGAAAACACTGCATGGACGGGAGGGACGATGGGCGACTGACACCATACCGACAGAGGCCCACAAAGGCAACTATTTATGTATGAACATCAACTCTTTCAAACACTAAACTCTTCATTATCTTTACTCTCAGCACCCTGGACATCATCATCCTGGGGGTAGAAATGGACCATGAAGTCCCACAGAGGCAGTGACGCCTGCCACGATGAGACTGCATGGACGGGAGGGACGATGGTCGACTGGCACCATACCGACAGAGGCCCACAAAGGCAAGTATTTATCTATTAATATCAACTGTCTTAAACACTAAACCCTTAATTATCTTTACTCTCAGCACTCTGGACATCATCATCCTGGGGTCAGAAATGGACCATGAAGTCCCCCAGAGGCAGTGGCGACTGCCACGATGAGACTGCATGGACGGGAGGGACGATGGTCGACTGACACCATACCGACAGAGGCCCATAAAGGCAAGTATTCATCTACTAACATCAACTCTTTCAAACACTAAACTCTTCATTATCTTTACTCTCAGGACCATGGACATCATCATCCTGGGGGCAGAAATGGACCATGAAGTCCCCCAGAGGCAGTGACGACTGCCCCAAAGACACTGCATGGACAGGAGGGACGATGGGCGACTGACACCATACCGACAGAGGAACAGAAAGGCAAGTATTTATCTACTAACATCAACTCTTTCAAACACTAAACTCTTCATTATCTTTACTCTCAGGACCCCTGACATTGTCATCATCCTGGGGGCAGAAATGGACCATGAAGTCCCCCAGAGGCAGTGACGACTACCACGAAAACACTGCATGGACGGGAGGGACGATGGGCGACTGACACCATACCGACAGAAGTTCATAAAGGCAAGTATATATCTGTTTACATCAACTATTTCAAACACTAAACTCTTCATTATCTTTACTCTCAGCACTCTGGACATCATCATCCTGGGGTCAGAAATGGACCATGAAGTCCCCCAGAGGCAGTGACGACTGCCACGATGAGACTGCATGGACGGGAGGGACGATGGGCGACTGACACCATACCGACAGAGGAACAGAAAGGCAAGTATTTATCTACTAACATCAACTCTTTCAAACACTAAACTCTTCATTATCTTTACTCTCAGGACCCTGGACATCATCATCCTGGGGGCAGAAATGGACCATGAAGTCCCCCAGAGGCAGTGACGACTGCCCCAAAGACACTGCATGGACGGGAGGGACGATGGGCGACTGACACCATACCGACAGAGGAACAGAAAGGCAAGTATTTATCTATTAACATCAACTCTTTCAAACACTAAACTCTTCATTATCTTTACTCTCAGGACCCTGGACATCATCATCCTGGGGGCAGAAATGGACCATGAAGTCCCACAGAGGCAGTGACGCCTGCCACGATGAGACTGCATGGACGGGAGGGACGATGGTCGACTGACACCATACCGACAGAGGCCCATAAAGGCAACTATTTATCTATTAATGTCAACTATCTTAAACACTAAACACTTAATTATCTTCACTCTCAGCACTCTGGACATCATCATCCTGGGGTCAGAAGTGGACCATGAAGTCCCCCAGAGGCAGTGGCGACTGCCACGATGAGACTGCATGGACGGGAGGGACGATGGTCGACTGACACCATACCGACAGAGGCCCATAAAGGCAAGTATTCATCTACTAACATCAACTCTTTCAAACACTAAACTCTTCATTATCTTTACTCTGAGGACCATGGACATCATCATCCTGGGGGCAGAAATGGACCATGAAGTCCCCCAGAGGCAGTGACGACTGCCACGATGAGACTGCATGGACGGGAGGGACGATGGGCGACTGACACCATACCGACAGAGGCCCACAAAGGCAAGTATTTATGTATGAACATCAACTCTTTCAAACACTAAACTCTTCATTATCTTTACTCTCAGCACCCCTGACATCATCATCCTGGGGCCAGAAATGGACCATGAAGTCCCCCAGAGGCAGTGACGACTACCACGAAAACACTGCATGGACGGGAGGGACGATGGGCGACTGACACCATACCAACAGAAGTTCATAAAGGCAAGTATATATCTGTTTACATCAACTATTTCAAACACTAAACTCTTCATTATCTTTACTCTCAGCACTCTGGACATGATCATCCTGGGAGCAGAGACGGACCATGAAGTCCCCCAGAGGCAGTCACGTCTCCCACGAAAACACTGCATGGACGGGAGGGACGATGGGCGACTGACACCATACCGACAGAAGTTCATAAAGGCAAGTATATATCTGTTTACATCAACTATTTCAAACACTAAACTCTTCATTATCTTTACTCTCAGCACTCTGGACATCATCATCCTGGGGTCAGAAATGGACCATGAAGTCCAACAGAGGCAGTGACGACTGCCACGATGAGACTGCATGGACGGGAGGGACGATGGGCGACTGACACCATACCGACAGAGGCCCATAAAGGCAAGTATTTATCTACTAACATCAACTCTTTCAAACACTAAACTCTTCATTATCTTTACTCTCAGGACCCTGGACATCATCATCCTGGGGGCAGAAATGGACCATGAAGTCCCCCAGAGGCAGTGACGACTGCCCCAAAGACACTGCATGGACGGGAGGGACGATGGGCGACTGACACCATACCGACAGAGGAACAGAAAGGCAAGTATTTATCAATTAACATCAACTCTTTCAAACACTAAACTCTTCATTATCTTTACTCTCAGGACCCTGGATATCATCATCCTGGGGTCAGAAATGGACCATGAAGTCCCCCAGAGGTAGTGACGACTGCCACGAAAACACTGCATGGACGGGAGGGACGATGGGCGACTGACACCATACCGACAGAGGCCCACAAAGGCAACTATTTATGTATGAACATCAACTCTTTCAAACACTAAACTCTTCATTATCTTTACTCTCAGCACCCTGGACATCATCATCCTGGGGGCAGAAATGGACCATGAAGTCCCACAGAGGCAGTGACGCCTGCCACGATGAGACTGCATGGACGGGAGGGACGATGGTCGACTGGCACCATACCGACAGAGGCCCACAAAGGCAAGTATTTATCTGTTAATATCGACTGTCTTAAACACTAAACCCTTAATTATCTTTACTCTCAGCACTCTGGACATCATCATCCTGGGGTCAGAAATGGACCATGAAGTCCCCCAGAGGCAGTGGCGACTGCCACGATGAGACTGCATGGACGGGAGGGACGATGGTCGACTGACACCATACCGACAGAGGCCCATAAAGGCAAGTATTCATCTACTAACATCAACTCTTTCAAACACTAAACTCTTCATTATCTTTACTCTCAGGACCATGGACATCATCATCCTGGGGGCAGAAATGGACCATGAAGTCCCCCAGAGGCAGTGACGACTGCCACGATGAGACTGCATGGACGGGAGGGACGATGGGCGACTGACACCATACCGACAGAGGCCCACAAAGGCAAGTATTTATGTATGAACATCAACTCTTTCAAACACTAAACTCTTCATTATCTTTACTCTCAGCACCCCTGACATCATCATCCTGGGGCCAGAAATGGACCATGAAGTCCCCCAGAGGCAGTGACGACTACCACGAAAACACTGCATGGACGGGAGGGACGATGGGCGACTGACACCATACCAACAGAAGTTCATAAAGGCAAGTATATATCTGTTTACATCAACTATTTCAAACACTAAACTCTTCATTATCTTTACTCTCAGCACTCTGGACATGATCATCCTGGGAGCAGAGACGGACCATGAAGTCCCCCAGAGGCAGTCACGTCTCCCACGAAAACACTGCATGGACGGGAGGGACGATGGGCGACTGACACCATACCGACAGAAGTTCATAAAGGCAAGTATATATCTGTTTACATCAACTATTTCAAACACTAAACTCTTCATTATCTTTACTCTCAGCACTCTGGACATCATCATCCTGGGGTCAGAAATGGACCATGAAGTCCCCCAGAGGCAGTGACGACTGCCACGATGAGACTGCATGGACGGGAGGGACGATGGGCGACTGACACCATACCGACAGAGGCCCATAAAGGCAAGTATTTATCTACTAACATCAACTCTTTCAAACACTAAACTCTTCATTATCTTTACTCTCAGCACCCCTGACATCATCATCATCCTGGGGGCAGAAATGGACCATGAAGTCCCCCAGAGGCAGTGACGACTACCACGAAAACACTGCATGGACGGGAGGGACGATGGGCGACTGACACCATACCGACAGAAGTTCATAAAGGCAAGTATATATCTGTTTACATCAACTATTTCAAACACTAAACTGTTCATTATCTTTACTCTCAGCACTCTGGACATCATCATCCTGGGGTCAGAAATGGACCATGAAGTCCCCCAGAGGCAGTGACGACTGCCACGATGAGACTGCATGGACGGGAGGGACGATGGCCAACTGACACCATACCGACAGAGGCCCATAAAGGCAAGTACTTATCTACTAACATCAACTCTTTCAAACACTAAACTCTTCATTATCTTTACTCTCAGGACGCTGGACATCATCATCCTGGGGTCAGAAATGGACCATGAAGTCCCCCAGAGGCAGTGACGACTGCCCCAAAGACACTGCATGGACAGGAGGGACGATGGGCGACTGACACCATACCGACAGAGGAACAGAAAGGCAAGTATTTATCTACTAACATCAACTCTTTCAAACACTAAACTCTTCATTATCTTTACTCTCAGGACCCCTGACATCGTCATCATCCTGGGGTCAGAAATGGACCATGAGGTCCCCCAGAGGCAGTGACGACTACCACGAAAACACTGCATGGACGGGAGGGACGATGGGCGACTGACACCATACCGACAGAAGTTCATAAAGGCAAGTATATATCTGTTTACATCAACTATTTCAAACACTAAACTCTTCATTATCTTTACTCTCAGCACTCTGGACATCATCATCCTGGGGTCAGAAATGGACCATGAAGTCCCCCAGAGGCAGTGGCGACTGCCACGATGAGACTGCATGGACGGGAGGGACGATGGGCGACTGACACCATACCGACAGAGGTCCATAAAGGCAAGTATTTATCTACTAACATCAACTCTTTCAAACACTAAACTCTTCATTATCTTTACTCTCAGCACCCTGGACATCATCATCCTGGGGTCAGAAATGGACCATGAAGTCCCACAGAGGCAGTGACGCCTGCCACGATGAGACTGCATGGACGGGAGGGACGATGGTCGACTGACACCATACCGACAGAGGCCCACAAAGGCAACTATTTATCTATTAATATCAACTATCTTAAACACTAAACCCTTAATTATCTTTACTCTCAGCACTCTGGACATCATCATCCTGGGGTCAGAAATGGACCATGAAGTCCCCCAGAGGCAGTGGCGACTGCCACGATGAGACTGCATGGACGGGAGGGACGATGGTCGACTGACACCATACCGACAGAGGCCCATAAAGGCAAGTATTCATCTACTAACATCAACTCTTTCAAACACTAAACTCTTCATTATCTTTACTCTGAGGACCATGGACATCATCATCCTGGGGGCAGAAATGGACCATGAAGTCCCCCAGAGGCAGTGACGACTGCCACGATGAGACTGCATGGACGGGAGGGACGATGGGCGACTGACACCATACCGACAGAGGCCCACAAAGGCAAGTATTTATCTACTAACATCAACTCTTTCAAACACTAAACTCTTCATTATCTTTACTCTCAGGACCCCTGACATCATCATCATCCTGGGGGCAGAAATGGACCATGAAGTCCCCCAGAGGCAGTGACGACTACCACGAAAACACTGCATGGACGGGAGGGACGATGGGCGACTGACACCATACCGACAGAAGTTCATAAAGGCAAGTATATATCTGTTTACATCAACTATTTCAAACACTAAACTCTTCATTATCTTTACTCTCAGCACTCTGGACATCATCATCCTGGGGTCAGAAATGGACCATGAAGTCCAACAGAGGCAGTGACGACTGCCACGATGAGACTGCATGGACGGGAGGGACGATGGGCGACTGACACCATACCGACAGAGGCCCATAAAGGCAAGTATTTATCTACTAACATCAACTCTTTCAAACACTAAACTCTTCATTATCTTTACTCTCAGGACCCTGGACATCATCATCCTGGGGGCAGAAATGGACCATGAAGTCCCCCAGAGGCAGTGACGACTGCCCAAAAGACACTGCATGGACGGGAGGGACGATGGGCGACTGACACCACACCGACAGAGGAACAGAAAGGCAAGTATTTATCAATTAACATCAACTCTTTCAAACACTAAACTCTTCATTATCTTTACTCTCAGGACCCTGGATATCATCATCCTGGGGGCAGAAATGGACCATGAAGTCCCCCAGAGGTAGTGACGACTGCCACGAAAACACTGCATGGACGGGAGGGACGATGGTCGACTGACACCATACCGACAGAGGCCCACAAAGGCAACTATTTATCTATTAATGTCAACTATCTTAAACACTAAACCCTTAATTATCTTTACTCTCAGCACTCTGGACATCATCATCCTGGGGTCAGAAATGGACCATGAAGTCCCCCAGAGGCAGTGGCGACTGCCACGATGAGACTGCATGGACGGGAGGGACGATGGTCGACTGACACCATACCGACAGAGGCCCATAAAGGCAAGTATTCATCTACTAACATCAACTCTTTCAAACACTAAACTCTTCATTATCTTTACTCTGAGGACCATGGACATCATCATCCTGGGGGCAGAAATGGACCATGAAGTCCCCCAGAGGCAGTGACGACTGCCACGATGAGACTGCATGGACGGGAGGGACGATGGGCGACTGACACCATACCGACAGAGGCCCACAAAGGCAAGTATTTATGTATGAACATCAACTCTTTCAAACACTAAACTCTTCATTATCTTTACTCTCAGCACCCCTGACATCATCATCCTGGGGCCAGAAATGGACCATGAAGTCCCCCAGAGGCAGTGACGACTACCACGAAAACACTGCATGGACGGGAGGGACGATGGGCGACTGACACCATACCAACAGAAGTTCATAAAGGCAAGTATATATCTGTTTACATCAACTATTTCAAACACTAAACTCTTCATTATCTTTACTCTCAGCACTCTGGACATGATCATCCTGGGAGCAGAGACGGACCATGAAGTCCCCCAGAGGCAGTCACGTCTCCCACGAAAACACTGCATGGACGGGAGGGACGATGGGCGACTGACACCATACCGACAGAAGTTCATAAAGGCAAGTATATATCTGTTTACATCAACTATTTCAAACACTAAACTCTTCATTATCTTTACTCTCAGCACTCTGGACATCATCATCCTGGGGTCAGAAATGGACCATGAAGTCCCCCAGAGGCAGTGACGACTGCCACGATGAGACTGCATGGACGGGAGGGACGATGGGCGACTGACACCATACCGACAGAGGCCCATAAAGGCAAGTATTTATCTACTAACATCAACTCTTTCAAACACTAAACTCTTCATTATCTTTACTCTCAGGACCCTGGACATCATCATCCTGGGGGCAGAAATGGACCATGAAGTCCCCCAGAGGCAGTGACGACTGCCCCAAAGACACTGCATGGACGGGAGGGACGATGGGCGACTGACACCATACCGACAGAGGAACAGAAAGGCAAGTATTTATCAATTAACATCAGCTCTTTCAAACACTAAACTCTTCATTATCTTTACTCTCAGGACCCTGGATATCATCATCCTGGGGGCAGAAATGGACCATGAAGTCCCCCAGAGGTAGTGACGACTGCCACGAAAACACTGCATGGACGGGAGGGACGATGGGCGACTGACACCATACCGACAGAGGCCCACAAAGGCAACTATTTATGTATGAACATCAACTCTTTCAAACACTAAACTCTTCATTATCTTTACTCTCAGCACCCTGGACATCATCATCCTGGGGGCAGAAATGGACCATGAAGTCCCACAGAGGCAGTGACGCCTGCCACGATGAGACTGCATGGACGGGAGGGACGATGGTCGACTGGCACCATACCGACAGAGGCCCACAAAGGCAAGTATTTATCTATTAATACCAACTGTCTTAAACACTAAACCCTTAATTATCTTTACTCTCAGCACTCTGGACATCATCATCCTGGGGTCAGAAATGGACCATGAAGTCCCCCAGAGGCAGTGGCGACTGCCACGATGAGACTGCATGGACGGGAGGGACGATGGTCGACTGACACCATACCGACAGAGGCCCATAAAGGCAAGTATTCATCTACTAACATCAACTCTTTCAAACACTAAACTCTTCATTATCTTTACTCTCAGGACCATGGACATCATCATCCTGGGGGCAGAAATGGACCATGAAGTCCCCCAGAGGCAGTGGCGACTGCCACGATGAGACTGCATGGACGGGAGGGACGATGGGCGACTGACACCATACCGACAGAGGCCCACAAAGGCAAGTATTTATGTATGAACATCAACTCTTTCAAACACTAAACTCTTCATTATCTTTACTCTCAGCACCCCTGACATCATCATCCTGGGGCCAGAAATGGACCATGAAGTCCCCCAGAGGCAGTGACGACTACCACGAAAACACTGCATGGACGGGAGGGACGATGGGCGACTGACACCATACCAACAGAAGTTCATAAAGGCAAGTATATATCTGTTTACATCAACTATTTCAAACACTAAACTCTTCATTATCTTTACTCTCAGCACTCTGGACATGATCATCCTGGGAGCAGAGACGGACCATGAAGTCCCCCAGAGGCAGTCACGTCTCCCACGAAAACACTGCATGGACGGGAGGGACGATGGGCGACTGACACCATACCGACAGAAGTTCATAAAGGCAAGTATATATCTGTTTACATCAACTATTTCAAACACTAAACTCTTCATTATCTTTACTCTCAGCACTCTGGACATCATCATCCTGGGGTCAGAAATGGACCATGAAGTCCCCCAGAGGCAGTGACCACTGCCACGATGAGACTGCATGGACGGGAGGGACGATGGCCAACTGACACCATACCGACAGAGGCCCATAAAGGCAAGTACTTATCTACTAACATCAACTCTTTCAAACACTAAACTCTTCATTATCTTTACTCTCAGGACGCTGGACATCATCATCCTGGGGGCAGAAATGGACCATGAAGTCCCCCAGAGGCAGTGACGACTGCCCCAAAGACACTGCATGGACGGGAGGGACGATGGGCGACTGACACCACACCGACAGAGGAACAGAAAGGCAAGTATTTATCAATTAACATCAACTCTTTCAAACACTAAACTCTTCATTATCTTTACTCTCAGGACCCTGGATATCATCATCCTGGGGGCAGAAATGGACCATGAAGTCCCCCAGAGGTAGTGACGACTGCCACGAAAACACTGCATGGACGGGAGGGACGATGGTCGACTGACACCATACCGACAGAGGCCCACAAAGGCAACTATTTATCTATTAATGTCAACTATCTTAAACACTAAACCCTTAATTATCTTTACTCTCAGCACTCTGGACATCATCATCCTGGGGTCAGAAATGGACCATGAAGTCCCCCAGAGGCAGTGGCGACTGCCACGATGAGACTGCATGGACGGGAGGGACGATGGTCGACTGACACCATACCGACAGAGGCCCATAAAGGCAAGTATTCATCTACTAACATCAACTCTTTCAAACACTAAACTCTTCATTATCTTTACTCTGAGGACCATGGACATCATCATCCTGGGGGCAGAAATGGACCATGAAGTCCCCCAGAGGCAGTGACGACTGCCACGATGAGACTGCATGGACGGGAGGGACGATGGGCGACTGACACCATACCGACAGAGGCCCACAAAGGCAAGTATTTATGTATGAACATCAACTCTTTCAAACACTAAACTCTTCATTATCTTTACTCTCAGCACCCCTGACATCATCATCCTGGGGCCAGAAATGGACCATGAAGTCCCCCAGAGGCAGTGACGACTACCACGAAAACACTGCATGGACGGGAGGGACGATGGGCGACTGACACCATACCAACAGAAGTTCATAAAGGCAAGTATATATCTGTTTACATCAACTATTTCAAACACTAAACTCTTCATTATCTTTACTCTCAGCACTCTGGACATGATCATCCTGGGAGCAGAGACGGACCATGAAGTCCCCCAGAGGCAGTCACGTCTCCCACGAAAACACTGCATGGACGGGAGGGACGATGGGCGACTGACACCATACCGACAGAAGTTCATAAAGGCAAGTATATATCTGTTTACATCAACTATTTCAAACACTAAACTCTTCATTATCTTTACTCTCAGCACTCTGGACATCATCATCCTGGGGTCAGAAATGGACCATGAAGTCCCCCAGAGGCAGTGACCACTGCCACGATGAGACTGCATGGACGGGAGGGACGATGGCCAACTGACACCATACCGACAGAGGCCCATAAAGGCAAGTACTTATCTACTAACATCAACTCTTTCAAACACTAAACTCTTCATTATCTTTACTCTCAGGACGCTGGACATCATCATCCTGGGGTCAGAAATGGACCATGAAGTCCCCCAGAGGCAGTGACGACTGCCCCAAAGACACTGCATGGACAGGAGGGACGATGGGCGACTGACACCATACCGACAGAGGAACAGAAAGGCAAGTATTTATCTACTAACATCAACTCTTTCAAACACTAAACTCTTCATTATCTTTACTCTCAGGACCCCTGACATCGTCATCATCCTGGGGTCAGAAATGGACCATGAGGTCCCCCAGAGGCAGTGACGACTACCACGAAAACACTGCATGGACGGGAGGGACGATGGGCGACTGACACCATACCGACAGAAGTTCATAAAGGCAAGTATATATCTGTTTACATCAACTATTTCAAACACTAAACTCTTCATTATCTTTACTCTCAGCACTCTGGACATCATCATCCTGGGGTCAGAAATGGACCATGAAGTCCCCCAGAGGCAGTGACGACTGCCACGATGAGACTGCATGGACGGGAGGGACGATGGGCGACTGACACCATACCGACAGAGGTCCATAAAGGCAAGTATTTATCTACTAACATCAACTCTTTCAAACACTAAACTCTTCATTATCTTTACTCTCAGCACCCTGGACATCATCATCCTGGGGTCAGAAATGGACCATGAAGTCCCACAGAGGCAGTGACGCCTGCCACGATGAGACTGCATGGACGGGAGGGACGATGGTCGACTGACACCATACCGACAGAGGCCCACAAAGGCAACTATTTATCTATTAATATCAACTATCTTAAACACTAAACCCTTAATTATCTTTACTCTCAGCACTCTGGACATCATCATCCTGGGGTCAGAAATGGACCATGAAGTCCCCCAGAGGCAGTGGCGACTGCCACGATGAGACTGCATGGACGGGAGGGACGATGGTCGACTGACACCATACCGACAGAGGCCCATAAAGGCAAGTATTCATCTACTAACATCAACTCTTTCAAACACTAAACTCTTCATTATCTTTACTCTGAGGACCATGGACATCATCATCCTGGGGGCAGAAATGGACCATGAAGTCCCCCAGAGGCAGTGACGACTGCCACGATGAGACTGCATGGACGGGAGGGACGATGGGCGACTGACACCATACCGACAGAGGCCCACAAAGGCAAGTATTTATCTACTAACATCAACTCTTTCAAACACTAAACTCTTCATTATCTTTACTCTCAGGACCCCTGACATCATCATCATCCTGGGGGCAGAAATGGACCATGAAGTCCCCCAGAGGCAGTGACGACTACCACGAAAACACTGCATGGACGGGAGGGACGATGGGCGACTGACACCATACCGACAGAAGTTCATAAAGGCAAGTATATATCTGTTTACATCAACTATTTCAAACACTAAACTCTTCATTATCTTTACTCTCAGCACTCTGGACATCATCATCCTGGGGTCAGAAATGGACCATGAAGTCCAACAGAGGCAGTGACGACTGCCACGATGAGACTGCATGGACGGGAGGGACGATGGGCGACTGACACCATACCGACAGAGGCCCATAAAGGCAAGTATTTATCTACTAACATCAACTCTTTCAAACACTAAACTCTTCATTATCTTTACTCTCAGGACCCTGGACATCATCATCCTGGGGGCAGAAATGGACCATGAAGTCCCCCAGAGGCAGTGACGACTGCCCCAAAGACACTGCATGGACGGGAGGGACGATGGGCGACTGACACCACACCGACAGAGGAACAGAAAGGCAAGTATTTATCAATTAACATCAACTCTTTCAAACACTAAACTCTTCATTATCTTTACTCTCAGGACCCTGGATATCATCATCCTGGGGGCAGAAATGGACCATGAAGTCCCCCAGAGGTAGTGACGACTGCCACGAAAACACTGCATGGACGGGAGGGACGATGGTCGACTGACACCATACCGACAGAGGCCCACAAAGGCAACTATTTATCTATTAATGTCAACTATCTTAAACACTAAACCCTTAATTATCTTTACTCTCAGCACTCTGGACATCATCATCCTGGGGTCAGAAATGGACCATGAAGTCCCCCAGAGGCAGTGGCGACTGCCACGATGAGACTGCATGGACGGGAGGGACGATGGTCGACTGACACCATACCGACAGAGGCCCATAAAGGCAAGTATTCATCTACTAACATCAACTCTTTCAAACACTAAACTCTTCATTATCTTTACTCTGAGGACCATGGACATCATCATCCTGGGGGCAGAAATGGACCATGAAGTCCCCCAGAGGCAGTGACGACTGCCACGATGAGACTGCATGGACGGGAGGGACGATGGGCGACTGACACCATACCGACAGAGGCCCACAAAGGCAAGTATTTATGTATGAACATCAACTCTTTCAAACACTAAACTCTTCATTATCTTTACTCTCAGCACCCCTGACATCATCATCCTGGGGCCAGAAATGGACCATGAAGTCCCCCAGAGGCAGTGACGACTACCACGAAAACACTGCATGGACGGGAGGGACGATGGGCGACTGACACCATACCAACAGAAGTTCATAAAGGCAAGTATATATCTGTTTACATCAACTATTTCAAACACTAAACTCTTCATTATCTTTACTCTCAGCACTCTGGACATGATCATCCTGGGAGCAGAGACGGACCATGAAGTCCCCCAGAGGCAGTCACGTCTCCCACGAAAACACTGCATGGACGGGAGGGACGATGGGCGACTGACACCATACCGACAGAAGTTCATAAAGGCAAGTATATATCTGTTTACATCAACTATTTCAAACACTAAACTCTTCATTATCTTTACTCTCAGCACTCTGGACATCATCATCCTGGGGTCAGAAATGGACCATGAAGTCCCCCAGAGGCAGTGACGACTGCCACGATGAGACTGCATGGACGGGAGGGACGATGGGCGACTGACACCATACCGACAGAGGCCCATAAAGGCAAGTATTTATCTACTAACATCAACTCTTTCAAACACTAAACTCTTCATTATCTTTACTCTCAGGACCCTGGACATCATCATCCTGGGGGCAGAAATGGACCATGAAGTCCCCCAGAGGCAGTGACGACTGCCCCAAAGACACTGCATGGACGGGAGGGACGATGGGCGACTGACACCATACCGACAGAGGAACAGAAAGGCAAGTATTTATCAATTAACATCAGCTCTTTCAAACACTAAACTCTTCATTATCTTTACTCTCAGGACCCTGGATATCATCATCCTGGGGGCAGAAATGGACCATGAAGTCCCCCAGAGGTAGTGACGACTGCCACGAAAACACTGCATGGACGGGAGGGACGATGGGCGACTGACACCATACCGACAGAGGCCCACAAAGGCAACTATTTATGTATGAACATCAACTCTTTCAAACACTAAACTCTTCATTATCTTTACTCTCAGCACCCTGGACATCATCATCCTGGGGGCAGAAATGGACCATGAAGTCCCACAGAGGCAGTGACGCCTGCCACGATGAGACTGCATGGACGGGAGGGACGATGGTCGACTGGCACCATACCGACAGAGGCCCACAAAGGCAAGTATTTATCTATTAATACCAACTGTCTTAAACACTAAACCCTTAATTATCTTTACTCTCAGCACTCTGGACATCATCATCCTGGGGTCAGAAATGGACCATGAAGTCCCCCAGAGGCAGTGGCGACTGCCACGATGAGACTGCATGGACGGGAGGGACGATGGTCGACTGACACCATACCGACAGAGGCCCATAAAGGCAAGTATTCATCTACTAACATCAACTCTTTCAAACACTAAACTCTTCATTATCTTTACTCTCAGGACCATGGACATCATCATCCTGGGGGCAGAAATGGACCATGAAGTCCCCCAGAGGCAGTGGCGACTGCCACGATGAGACTGCATGGACGGGAGGGACGATGGGCGACTGACACCATACCGACAGAGGCCCACAAAGGCAAGTATTTATGTATGAACATCAACTCTTTCAAACACTAAACTCTTCATTATCTTTACTCTCAGCACCCCTGACATCATCATCCTGGGGCCAGAAATGGACCATGAAGTCCCCCAGAGGCAGTGACGACTACCACGAAAACACTGCATGGACGGGAGGGACGATGGGCGACTGACACCATACCAACAGAAGTTCATAAAGGCAAGTATATATCTGTTTACATCAACTATTTCAAACACTAAACTCTTCATTATCTTTACTCTCAGCACTCTGGACATGATCATCCTGGGAGCAGAGACGGACCATGAAGTCCCCCAGAGGCAGTCACGTCTCCCACGAAAACACTGCATGGACGGGAGGGACGATGGGCGACTGACACCATACCGACAGAAGTTCATAAAGGCAAGTATATATCTGTTTACATCAACTATTTCAAACACTAAACTCTTCATTATCTTTACTCTCAGCACTCTGGACATCATCATCCTGGGGTCAGAAATGGACCATGAAGTCCCCCAGAGGCAGTGACGACTGCCACGATGAGACTGCATGGACGGGAGGGACGATGGGCGACTGACACCATACCGACAGAGGCCCATAAAGGCAAGTATTTATCTACTAACATCAACTCTTTCAAACACTAAACTCTTCATTATCTTTACTCTCAGCACCCCTGACATCATCATCATCCTGGGGGCAGAAATGGACCATGAAGTCCCCCAGAGGCAGTGACGACTACCACGAAAACACTGCATGGACGGGAGGGACGATGGGCGACTGACACCATACCGACAGAAGTTCATAAAGGCAAGTATATATCTGTTTACATCAACTATTTCAAACACTAAACTCTTCATTATCTTTACTCTCAGCACTCTGGACATCATCATCCTGGGGTCAGAAATGGACCATGAAGTCCCCCAGAGGCAGTGACGACTGCCACGATGAGACTGCATGGACGGGAGGGACGATGGCCAACTGACACCATACCGACAGAGGCCCATAAAGGCAAGTATTTATCTACTAACATCAACTCTTTCAAACACTAAACTCTTCATTATCTTTACTCTCAGGACGCTGGACATCATCATCCTGGGGGCAGAAATGGACCATGAAGTCCCCCAGAGGCAGTGACGACTGCCCCAAAGACACTGCATGGACAGGAGGGACGATGGGCGACTGACACCATACCGACAGAGGAACAGAAAGGCAAGTATTTATCTACTAACATCAACTCTTTCAAACACTAAACTCTTCATTATCTTTACTCTCAGGACCCCTGACATCGTCATCATCCTGGGGTCAGAAATGGACCATGAGGTCCCCCAGAGGCAGTGACGACTACCACGAAAACACTGCATGGACGGGAGGGACGATGGGCGACTGACACCATACCGACAGAAGTTCATAAAGGCAAGTATATATCTGTTTACATCAACTATTTCAAACACTAAACTCTTCATTATCTTTACTCTCAGCACTCTGGACATCATCATCCTGGGGTCAGAAATGGACCATGAAGTCCCCCAGAGGCAGTGACGACTGCCACGATGAGACTGCATGGACGGGAGGGACGATGGGCGACTGACACCATACCGACAGAGGCCCATAAAGGCAAGTATTTATCTACTAACATCAACTCTTTCAAACACTAAACTCTTCATTATCTTTACTCTCAGCACCCTGGACATCATCATCCTGGGGCCAGAAATGGACCATGAAGTCCCACAGAGGCAGTGACGCCTGCCACGATGAGACTGCATGGACGGGAGGGACGATGGTCGACTGACACCATACCGACAGAGGCCCACAAAGGCAACTATTTATCTATTAATATCAACTATCTTAAACACTAAACCCTTAATTATCTTTACTCTCAGCACTCTGGACATCATCATCCTGGGGTCAGAAATGGACCATGAAGTCCCCCAGAGGCAGTGGCGACTGCCACGATGAGACTGCATGGACGGGAGGGACGATGGGCGACTGACACCATACCGACAGAGGCCCATAAAGGCAAGTATTCATCTACTAACATCAACTCTTTCAAACACTAAACTCTTCATTATCTTTACTCTGAGGACCATGGACATCATCATCCTGGGGGCAGAAATGGACCATGAAGTCCCCCAGAGGCAGTGACGACTGCCACGATGAGACTGCATGGACGGGAGGGACGATGGGCGACTGACACCATACCGACAGAGGCCCACAAAGGCAAGTATTTATGTATGAACATCAACTCTTTCAAACACTAAACTCTTCATTATCTTTACTCTCAGCACCCCTGACATCATCATCCTGGGGCCAGAAATGGACCATGAAGTCCCCCAGAGGCAGTGACGACTACCACGAAAACACTGCATGGACGGGAGGGACGATGGGCGACTGACACCATACCAACAGAAGTTCATAAAGGCAAGTATATATCTGTTTACATCAACTATTTCAAACACTAAACTCTTCATTATCTTTACTCTCAGCACTCTGGACATGATCATCCTGGGAGCAGAGACGGACCATGAAGTCCCCCAGAGGCAGTCACGTCTCCCACGAAAACACTGCATGGACGGGAGGGACGATGGGCGACTGACACCATACCGACAGAAGTTCATAAAGGCAAGTATATATCTGTTTACATCAACTATTTCAAACACTAAACTCTTCATTATCTTTACTCTCAGCACTCTGGACATCATCATCCTGGGGTCAGAAATGGACCATGAAGTCCCCCAGAGGCAGTGACGACTGCCACGATGAGACTGCATGGACAGGAGGGACGATGGGCGACTGACACCATACCGACAGAGGCCCATAAAGGCAAGTATTTATCTACTAACATCAACTCTTTCAAACACTAAACTCTTCATTATCTTTACTCTCAGGACCCCTGACATCATCATCATCCTGGGGGCAGAAATGGACCATGAAGTCCCCCAGAGGCAGTGACGACTACCACGAAAACACTGCATGGACGGGAGGGACGATGGGCGACTGACACCATACCGACAGAAGTTCATAAAGGCAAGTATATATCTGTTTACATCAACTATTTCAAACACTAAACTCTTCATTATCTTTACTCTCAGCACTCTGGACATCATCATCCTGGGGGCAGAAATGGACCATCAAGTCCCCCAGAGGCAGTGACGACTGCCACGATGAGACTGCATGGACGGGAGGGACGATGGTCGACTGACACCATACCGACAGAGGCCCATAAAGGCAAGTATTTATCTACTAACATCAACTCTTTCAAACACTAAACTCTTCATTATCTTTACTCTCAGCACCCTGGACATCATCATCCTGGGGTCAGAAATGGACCATGAAGTCCCACAGAGGCAGTGACGCCTGCCACGATGAGACTGCATGGACGGGAGGGACGATGGTCGACTGACACCATACCGACAGAGGCCCACAAAGGCAACTATTTATCTATTAATATCAACTATCTTAAACACTAAACCCTTAATTATCTTTACTCTCAGCACTCTGGACATCATCATCCTGGGGTCAGAAATGGACCATGAAGTCCCCCAGAGGCAGTGGCGACTGCCACGATGAGACTGCATGGACGGGAGGGACGATGGTCGACTGACACCATACCGACAGAGGCCCATAAAGGCAAGTATTCATCTACTAACATCAACTCTTTCAAACACTAAACTCTTCATTATCTTTACTCTGAGGACCATGGACATCATCATCCTGGGGGCAGAAATGGACCATGAAGTCCCCCAGAGGCAGTGACGACTGCCACGATGAGACTGCATGGACGGGAGGGACGATGGGCGACTGACACCATACCGACAGAGGCCCACAAAGGCAAGTATTTATGTATGAACATCAACTCTTTCAAACACTAAACTCTTCATTATCTTTACTCTCAGCACCCCTGACATCATCATCCTGGGGCCAGAAATGGACCATGAAGTCCCCCAGAGGCAGTGACGACTACCACGAAAACACTGCATGGACAGGAGGGACGATGGGCGACTGACACCATACCAACAGAAGTTCATAAAGGCAAGTATATATCTGTTTACATCAACTATTTCAAACACTAAACTCTTCATTATCTTTACTCTCAGCACTCTGGACATGATCATCCTGGGAGCAGAGACGGACCATGAAGTCCCCCAGAGGCAGTCACGTCTCCCACGAAAACACTGCATGGACGGGAGGGACGATGGGCGACTGACACCATACCGACAGAAGTTCATAAAGGCAAGTATATATCTGTTTACATCAACTATTTCAAACACTAAACTCTTCATTATCTTTACTCTCAGCACTCTGGACATCATCATCCTGGGGTCAGAAATGGACCATGAAGTCCCCCAGAGGCAGTGACGACTGCCACGATGAGACTGCATGGACGGGAGGGACGATGGGCGACTGACACCATACCGACAGAGGCCCATAAAGGCAAGTATTTATCTACTAACATCAACTCTTTCAAACACTAAACTCTTCATTATCTTTACTCTCAGGACCCCTGACATCATCATCATCCTGGGGGCAGAAATGGACCATGAAGTCCCCCAGAGGCAGTGACGACTACCACGAAAACACTGCATGGACGGGAGGGACGATGGGCGACTGACACCATACCGACAGAAGTTCATAAAGGCAAGTATATATCTGTTTACATCAACTCTTTCAAACACTAAACTCTTCATTATCTTTACTCTCAGCACTCTGGACATCATCATCCTGGGGTCAGAAATGGACCATGAAGTCCCCCAGAGGCAGTGACGACTGCCACGATGAGACTGCATGGACGGGAGGGACGATGGGCGACTGACACCATACCGACAGAGGCCCATAAAGGCAAGTATTTATCTACTAACATCAACTCTTTCAAACACTAAACTCTTCATTATCTTTACTCTCAGCACCCTGGACATCATCATCCTGGGGTCAGAAATGGACCATGAAGTCCCACAGAGGCAGTGACGCCTGCCACGATGAGACTGCATGGACGGGAGGGACGATGGTCGACTGACACCATACCGACAGAGGCCCACAAAGGCAACTATTTATCTATTAATATCAACTATCTTAAACACTAAACCCTTAATTATCTTTACTCTCAGCACTCTGGACATCATCATCCTGGGGTCAGAAATGGACCATGAAGTCCCCCAGAGGCAGTGGCGACTGCCACGATGAGACTGCATGGACGGGAGGGACGATGGTCGACTGACACCATACCGACAGAGGCCCATAAAGGCAAGTATTCATCTACTAACATCAACTCTTTCAAACACTAAACTCTTCATTATCTTTACTCTCAGGACCATGGACATCATCATCCTGGGGGCAGAAATGGACCATGAAGTCCCCCAGAGGCAGTGACGACTGCCACGATGAGACTGCATGGACGGGAGGGACGATGGGCGACTGACACCATACCGACAGAGGCCCACAAAGGCAAGTATTTATGTATGAACATCAACTCTTTCAAACACTAAACTCTTCATTATCTTTACTCTCAGCACCCCTGACATCATCATCCTGGGGCCAGAAATGGACCATGAAGTCCCCCAGAGGCAGTGACGACTACCACGAAAACACTGCATGGACGGGAGGGACGATGGGCGACTGACACCATACCAACAGAAGTTCATAAAGGCAAGTATATATCTGTTTACATCAACTATTTCAAACACTAAACTCTTCATTATCTTTACTCTCAGCACTCTGGACATGATCATCCTGGGGTCAGAAATGGACCATGAAGTCCCCCAGAGGCAGTGACGCCTGCCACGATGAGACTGCATGGACGGGAGGGACGATGGTCGACTGACACCATACCGACAGAGGCCCACAAAGGCAACTATTTATCTATTAATATCAACTATCTTAAACACTAAACCCTTAATTATCTTTACTCTCAGCACTCTGGACATCATCATCCTGGGGTCAGAAATGGACCATGAAGTCCCCCAGAGGCAGTGGCGACTGCCACGATGAGACTGCATGGACGGGAGGGACGATGGTCGACTGACACCATACCGACAGAGGCCCATAAAGGCAAGTATTCATCTACTAACATCAACTCTTTCAAACACTAAACTCTTCATTATCTTTACTCTCAGGACCATGGACATCATCATCCTGGGGGCAGAAATGGACCATGAAGTCCCCCAGAGGCAGTGACGACTGCCACGATGAGACTGCATGGACGGGAGGGACGATGGGCGACTGACACCATACCGACAGAGGCCCACAAAGGCAAGTATTTATGTATGAACATCAACTCTTTCAAACACTAAACTCTTCATTATCTTTACTCTCAGCACCCCTGACATCATCATCCTGGGGCCAGAAATGGACCATGAAGTCCCCCAGAGGCAGTGACGACTACCACGAAAACACTGCATGGACGGGAGGGACGATGGGCGACTGACACCATACCAACAGAAGTTCATAAAGGCAAGTATATATCTGTTTACATCAACTATTTCAAACACTAAACACTTCATTATCTTTACTCTCAGCACTCTGGACATGATCATCCTGGGAGCAGAGACGGACCATGAAGTCCCCCAGAGGCAGTCACGTCTCCCACGAAAACACTGCATGGACGGGAGGGACGATGGGCGACTGACACCATACCGACAGAAGTTCATAAAGGCAAGTATATATCTGTTTACATCAACTATTTCAAACACTAAACTCTTCATTATCTTTACTCTCAGCACTCTGGACATCATCATCCTGGGGTCAGAAATGGACCATGAAGTCCCCCAGAGGCAGTGACGACTGCCACGATGAGACTGCATGGACGGGAGGGACGATGGGCGACTGACACCATACCGACAGAGGCCCATAAAGGCAAGTATTTATCTACTAACATCAACTCTTTCAAACACTAAACTCTTCATTATCTTTACTCTCAGGACCCTGGACATCATCATCCTGGGGTCAGAAATGGACCATGAAGTCCCCCAGAGGCAGTGACGACTGCCCCAAAGACACTGCATGGACGGGAGGGACGATGGGCGACTGACACCACACCGACAGAGGAACAGAAAGGCAAGTATTTATCAATTAACATCAACTCTTTCAAACACTAAACTCTTCATTATCTTTACTCTCAGGACCCTGGATATCATCATCCTGGGGGCAGAAATGGACCATGAAGTCCCCCAGAGGTAGTGACGACTGCCACGAAAACACTGCATGGACGGGAGGGACGATGGGCGACTG
Organism: Haliotis asinina; assembly: GCF_037392515.1. Classification (NCBI taxonomy): domain Eukaryota; kingdom Metazoa; phylum Mollusca; class Gastropoda; order Lepetellida; family Haliotidae; genus Haliotis; species Haliotis asinina. The sequence goes on along the minus strand of NC_090282.1, from coordinate 55,133,615 downwards.
ACACCATACCGACAGAGGCCCACAAAGGCAACTATTTATGTATGAACATCAACTCTTTCAAACACTAAACTCTTCATTATCTTTACTCTCAGCACCCTGGACATCATCATCCTGGGGGCAGAAATGGACCATGAAGTCCCCCAGAGGCAGTGACGACTGCCACGATGAGACTGCATGGACGGGAGGGACGATGGTCGACTGGCACCATACCGACAGAGGCCCACAAAGGCAAGTATTTATCTATTAACATCAACTATCTTAAACACTAAACCCTTAATTATCTTTACTCTCAGCACTCTGGACATCATCATCCTGGGGTCAGAAATGGACCATGAAGTCCCCCAGAGGCAGTCGCGACTGCCACGATGAGACTGCATGGACGGGAGGGACGATGGTCGACTGGCACCATACCGACAGAGGCCCACAAAGGCAAGTATTTATCTATTAACATCAACTCTTTCAAACACTAAACTCTTCATTATCTTTACTCTCAGGACCATGGACATCATCATCCTGGGGGCAGAAATGGACCATGAAGTCCCCCAGAGGCAGTGACGACTGCCACGATGAGACTGCATGGACGGGAGGGACGATGGGCGACTGACACCATACCGACAGAGGCCCACAAAGGCAAGTATTTATGTATGAACATCAACTCTTTCAAACACTAAACTCTTCATTATCTTTATTCTCAGGACCCCTGACATCATCATCATCCTGGGGGCAGAAATGGACCATGAAGTCCCCCAGAGGCAGTGACGACTACCACGAAAACACTGCATGGACGGGAGGGACGATGGGCGACTGACACCATACCGACAGAAGTTCATAAAGGCAAGTATATATCTGTTTACATCAACTATTTCAAACACTAAACTCTTCATTATCTTTACTCTCAGCACTCTGGACATCATCATCCTGGGGTCAGAAATGGACCATGAAGTCCAACAGAGGCAGTGACGACTGCCACGATGAGACTGCATGGACGGGAGGGACGATGGGCGACTGACACCATACCGACAGAGGCCCATAAAGGCAAGTATTTATCTACTAACATCAACTCTTTCAAACACTAAAGTCTTCATTATCTTTACTCTCAGGACCCTGGACATCATCATCCTGGGGGCAGAAATGGACCATGAAGTCCACCAGAGGCAGTGACGACTGCCCCAAAGACACTGCATGGACGGGAGGGACGATGGGCGACTGACACCACACCGACAGAGGAACAGAAAGGCAAGTATTTATCAATTAATATCAACTATCTTAAACACTAAACCCTTAATTATCTTTACTCTCAGCACTCTGGACATCATCATCCCGGGGGCAGAAATGGACCATGAAGTCCCCCAGAGGCAGTGACGATTACCACGAAAACACTGCATGGACGGGAGGGACGATGGGCGACTGACACCATACCGACAGAAGTTCATAAAGGCAAGTATTTATCTAGTAATATCAACTATCTTAAACACTAAACCCTTAATTATCTTTACTCTCAGCACTCTGGACATCATCATCCTGGGGTCAGAAATGGACCATGAAGTCCCCCAGAGGCAGTGACGACTGCCACGATGAGACTGCATGGACGGGAGGGACGATGGTCGACTGACACCATACCGACAGAGGCCCATAAAGGCAAGTATTCATCTACTAACATCAACTCTTTCAAACACTAAACTCTTCATTATCTTTACTCTCAGGACCATGGACATCATCATCCTGGGGGCAGAAATGGACCATGAAGTCCCCCAGAGGCAGTGACGACTGCCACGATGAGACTGCATGGACGGGAGGGACGATGGGCGACTGACACCATACCGACAGAGGCCCACAAAGGCAAGTATTTATGTATGAACATCAACTCTTTCAAACACTAAACTCTTCATTATCTTTACTCTCAGCACCCCTGACATCATCATCCTGGGGCCAGAAATGGACCATGAAGTCCCCCAGAGGCAGTGACGACTACCACGAAAACACTGCATGGACGGGAGGGACGATGGGCGACTGACACCATACCAACAGAAGTTCATAAAGGCAAGTATATATCTGTTTACATCAACTATTTCAAACACTAAACTCTTCATTATCTTTACTCTCAGCACTCTGGACATGATCATCCTGGGAGCAGAGACGGACCATGAAGTCCCCCAGAGGCAGTCACGTCTCCCACGAAAACACTGCATGGACGGGAGGGACGATGGGCGACTGACACCATACCGACAGAAGTTCATAAAGGCAAGTATATATCTGTTTACATCAACTATTTCAAACACTAAACTCTTCATTATCTTTACTCTCAGCACTCTGGACATCATCATCCTGGGGTCAGAAATGGACCATGAAGTCCCCCAGAGGCAGTGACGACTGCCACGATGAGACTGCATGGACGGGAGGGACGATGGGCGACTGACACCATACCGACAGAGGCCCATAAAGGCAAGTATTTATCTACTAACATCAACTCTTTCAAACACTAAACTCTTCATTATCTTTACTCTCAGGACCCCTGACATCATCATCATCCTGGGGGCAGAAATGGACCATGAAGTCCCCCAGAGGCAGTGACGACTGCCCCAAAGACACTGCATGGACGGGAGGGACGATGGGCGACTGACACCACACCGACAGAGGAACAGAAAGGCAAGTATTTATCAATTAACATCAACTCTTTCAAACACTAAACTCTTCATTATCTTTACTCTCAGGACCCTGGATATCATCATCCTGGGGGCAGAAATGGACCATGAAGTCCCCCAGAGGTAGTGACGACTGCCACGAAAACACTGCATGGACGGGAGGGACGATGGGCGACTGACACCATACCGACAGAGGCCCACAAAGGCAACTATTTATGTATGAACATCAACTCTTTCAAACACTAAACTCTTCATTATCTTTACTCTCAGCACCCTGGACATCATCATCCTGGGGGCAGAAATGGACCATGAAGTCCCCCAGAGGCAGTGACGACTGCCACGATGAGACTGCATGGACGGGAGGGACGATGGTCGACTGGCACCATACCGACAGAGGCCCACAAAGGCAAGTATTTATCTATTAACATCAACTATCTTAAACACTAAACCCTTAATTATCTTTACTCTCAGCACTCTGGACATCATCATCCTGGGGTCAGAAATGGACCATGAAGTCCCCCAGAGGCAGTCGCGACTGCCACGATGAGACTGCATGGACGGGAGGGACGATGGTCGACTGGCACCATACCGACAGAGGCCCACAAAGGCAAGTATTTATCTATTAACATCAACTCTTTCAAACACTAAACTCTTCATTATCTTTACTCTCAGGACCATGGACATCATCATCCTGGGGGCAGAAATGGACCATGAAGTCCCCCAGAGGCAGTGACGACTGCCACGATGAGACTGCATGGACGGGAGGGACGATGGGCGACTGACACCATACCGACAGAGGCCCACAAAGGCAAGTATTTATGTATGAACATCAACTCTTTCAAACACTAAACTCTTCATTATCTTTACTCTCAGGACCCCTGACATCATCATCATCCTGGGGGCAGAAATGGACCATGAAGTCCCCCAGAGGCAGTGACGACTACCACGAAAACACTGCATGGACGGGAGGGACGATGGGCGACTGACACCATACCGACAGAAGTTCATAAAGGCAAGTATATATCTGTTTACATCAACTATTTCAAACACTAAACTCTTCATTATCTTTACTCTCAGCACTCTGGACATCATCATCCTGGGGTCAGAAATGGACCATGAAGTCCAACAGAGGCAGTGACGACTGCCACGATGAGACTGCATGGACGGGAGGGACGATGGGCGACTGACACCATACCGACAGAGGCCCATAAAGGCAAGTATTTATCTACTAACATCAACTCTTTCAAACACTAAAGTCTTCATTATCTTTACTCTCAGGACCCTGGACATCATCATCCTGGGGGCAGAAATGGACCATGAAGTCCACCAGAGGCAGTGACGACTGCCCCAAAGACACTGCATGGACGGGAGGGACGATGGGCGACTGACACCACACCGACAGAGGAACAGAAAGGCAAGTATTTATCAATTAATATCAACTATCTTAAACACTAAACCCTTAATTATCTTTACTCTCAGCACTCTGGACATCATCATCCTGGGGTCAGAAATGGACCATGAAGTCCCCCAGAGGCAGTGACGCCTGCCACGATGAGACTGCATGGACGGGAGGGACGATGGTCGACTGGCACCATACCGACAGAGGCCCACAAAGGCAAGTATTTATCTATTAATATCAACTATCTTAAACACTAAACCCTTAATTATCTTTACTCTCAGCACTCTGGACATCATCATCCTGGGGTCAGAAATGGACCATGAAGTCCCCCAGAGGCAGTGGCGACTGCCACGATGAGACTGCATGGACGGGAGGGACGATGGTCGACTGACACCATACCGACAGAGGCCCATAAAGGCAAGTATTCATCTACTAACATCAACTCTTTCAAACACTAAACTCTTCATTATCTTTACTCTCAGGACCATGGACATCATCATCCTGGGGGCAGAAATGGACCATGAAGTCCCCCAGAGGCAGTGACGACTGCCACGATGAGACTGCATGGACGGGAGGGACGATGGGCGACTGACACCATACCGACAGAGGCCCACAAAGGCAAGTATTTATGTATGAACATCAACTCTTTCAAACACTAAACTCTTCATTATCTTTACTCTCAGCACCCCTGACATCATCATCCTGGGGCCAGAAATGGACCATGAAGTCCCCCAGAGGCAGTGACGACTACCACGAAAACACTGCATGGACGGGAGGGACGATGGGCGACTGACACCATACCAACAGAAGTTCATAAAGGCAAGTATATATCTGTTTACATCAACTATTTCAAACACTAAACTCTTCATTATCTTTACTCTCAGCACTCTGGACATGATCATCCTGGGAGCAGAGACGGACCATGAAGTCCCCCAGAGGCAGTCACGTCTCCCACGAAAACACTGCATGGACGGGAGGGACGATGGGCGACTGACACCATACCGACAGAAGTTCATAAAGGCAAGTATATATCTGTTTACATCAACTATTTCAAACACTAAACTCTTCATTATCTTTACTCTCAGCACTCTGGACATCATCATCCTGGGGTCAGAAATGGACCATGAAGTCCCCCAGAGGCAGTGACGACTGCCACGATGAGACTGCATGGACGGGAGGGACGATGGGCGACTGACACCATACCGACAGAGGCCCATAAAGGCAAGTATTTATCTACTAACATCAACTCTTTCAAACACTAAACTCTTCATTATCTTTACTCTCAGGACCCCTGACATCATGATCATCCTGGGGGCAGAAATGGACCATGAAGTCCCCCAGAGGCAGTGACGACTGCCCCAAAGACACTGCATGGACGGGAGGGACGATGGGCGACTGACACCATACCGACAGAGGAACAGAAAGGCAAGTATTTATCTACTAACATCAACTCTTTCAAACACTAAACTCTTCATTATCTTTACTCTCAGGACCCCTGACATCATCATCATCCCGGGGGCAGAAATGGACCATGAAGTCCCCCAGAGGCAGTGACGATTACCACGAAAACACTGCATGGACGGGAGGGACGATGGGCGACTGACACCATACCGACAGAAGTTCATAAAGGCAAGTATATATCTGTTTACATCAACTATTTCAAACACTAAACTCTTCATTATCTTTACTCTCAGCACTCTGGACATCATCATCCTGGGGTCAGAAATGGACCATGAAGTCCCCCAGAGGCAGTGACGACTGCCACGATGAGACTGCATGGACGGGAGGGACGATGGTCGACTGACACCATACCGACAGAGGCCCATAAAGGCAAGTATTCATCTACTAACATCAACTCTTTCAAACACTAAACTCTTCATTATCTTTACTCTCAGGACCATGGACATCATCATCCTGGGGGCAGAAATGGACCATGAAGTCCCCCAGAGGCAGTGACGACTGCCACGATGAGACTGCATGGACGGGAGGGACGATGGGCGACTGACACCATACCGACAGAGGCCCACAAAGGCAAGTATTTATGTATGAACATCAACTCTTTCAAACACTAAACTCTTCATTATCTTTACTCTCAGCACCCCTGACATCATCATCCTGGGGCCAGAAATGGACCATGAAGTCCCCCAGAGGCAGTGACGACTACCACGAAAACACTGCATGGACGGGAGGGACGATGGGCGACTGACACCATACCAACAGAAGTTCATAAAGGCAAGTATATATCTGTTTACATCAACTATTTCAAACACTAAACTCTTCATTATCTTTACTCTCAGCACTCTGGACATGATCATCCTGGGAGCAGAGACGGACCATGAAGTCCCCCAGAGCCAGTGACGACTACCACGAAAACACTGCATTAACGGGATTGACGTTGGGCGACTGACACCATACCGACAGAAGTTCATATAGGCAAGTATATATCTGTTTACATCAACTATTTCAAACACTAAACTCTTCATTATCTTTGCTCTCAGCACTCTGGACATCATCATCCTGGGGGCAGAAATGGACCATGAAGTCCCCCAGAGGCAGTGACGACTGCCACGATGAGACTGCATGGACGGGAGGGACGATGGGCGACTGACACCATACCTACAGAGGCCCATAAAGGCAAGTATTTATCTACTAACATCAACTCTTTCAAACACTAAACTCTTCATTATCTTTACTCTCAGGACCCTGGACATCATCATCCTGGGGGCAGAAATGGACCATGAAGTCCCACAGAGGCAGTGACGACTGCCCCAAAGACACTGCATGGACGGGAGGGACGATGGGCGACTGACACCATACCGACAGAGGAACAGAAAGGCAAGTATTTATCTACTAACATCAACTCTTTCAAACACTAAACTCTTCATTATCTTTACTCTCAGGACCCCTGACATCATCATCATCCCGGGGGCAGAAATGGACCATGAAGTCCCCCAGAGGCAGTGACGACTCCCCCAAAGACACTGCATGGACGGGAGGGACGATGGGCGACTGACACCATACCGACAGAGGAACAGAAAGGCAAGTATTTATCTATTAACATCAACTCTTTCAAACACTAAACTCTTCATTATCTTTACTCTCAGCACCCTGGACATCATCATCCTGGGGGCAGAAATGGACCATGAAGTCCCCCAGAGGCAGTGACGCCTGCCACGATGAGACTGCATGGACGGGAGGGACGATGGTCGACTGACACCATACCGACAGAGGCCCATAAAGGCAAGTATTTATCTACTAACATCAACTCTTTCAAACACTAAACTCTTCATTATCTTTACTCTCAGGACCCTGGACATCATCATCCTGGGGGCAGAAATGGACCATGAAGTCCCCCAGAGGCAGTGACGACTGCCCCAAAGACACTGCATGGACGGGAGGGACGATGGGCGACTGACACCATACCGACAGAGGAACAGAAAGGCAAGTATTTATCTACTAACATCAACTCTTTCAAACACTAAACTCTTCATTATCTTTACTCTCAGGACCCCTGACATCATCATCATCCTGGGGGCAGAAATGGACCATGAAGTCCCCCAGAGGCAGTGACGACTACCACGAAAACACTGCATGGACGGGAGGGACGATGGGCGACTGACACCATACCGACAGAAGTTCATAAAGGCAAGTATATATCTGTTTACATCAACTATTTCAAACACTAAACTCTTCATTATCTTTACTCTCAGCACTCTGGACATCATCATCCTGGGGTCAGAAATGGACCATGAAGTCCCCCAGAGGCAGTGACGACTGCCACGATGAGACTGCATGGACGGGAGGGACGATGGGCGACTGACACCATACCGACAGAGGAACAGAAAGGCAAGTATTTATCTACTAACATCAACTCTTTCAAACACTAAACTCTTCATTATCTTTACTCTCAGGACCCTGGACATCATCATCCTGGGGGCAGAAATGGACCATGAAGTCCCCCAGAGGCAGTGACGACTGCCACGATGAGACTGCATGGACGGGAGGGACGATGGGCGACTGACACCATACCTACAGAGGCCCATAAAGGCAAGTATTTATCTACTAACATCAACTCTTTCAAACACTAAACTCTTCATTATCTTTACTCTCAGGACCCTGGACATCATCATCCTGGGGGCAGAAATGGACCATGAAGTCCCACAGAGGCAGTGACGACTGCCCCAAAGACACTGCATGGACGGGAGGGACGATGGGCGACTGACACCATACCGACAGAGGAACAGAAAGGCAAGTATTTATCTACTAACATCAACTCTTTCAAACACTAAACTCTTCATTATCTTTACTCTCAGGACCCCTGACATCATCATCCTCCCGGGGGCAGAAATGGACCATGAAGTCCCCCAGAGGCAGTGACGACTCCCCCAAAGACACTGCATGGACGGGAGGGACGATGGGCGACTGACACCATACCGACAGAGGAACAGAAAGGCAAGTATTTATCTATTAACATCAACTCTTTCAAACACTAAACTCTTCATTATCTTTACTCTCAGCACCCTGGACATCATCATCCTGGGGGCAGAAATGGACCATGAAGTCCCCCAGAGGCAGTGACGCCTGCCACGATGAGACTGCATGGACGGGAGGGACGATGGTCGACTGACACCATACCGACAGAGGCCCATAAAGGCAAGTATTTATCTACTAACATCAACTCTTTCAAACACTAAACTCTTCATTATCTTTACTCTCAGGACCCTGGACATCATCATCCTGGGGGCAGAAATGGACCATGAAGTCCCCCAGAGGCAGTGACGACTGCCCCAAAGACACTGCATGGACGGGAGGGACGATGGGCGACTGACACCATACCGACAGAGGAACAGAAAGGCAAGTATTTATCTACTAACATCAACTCTTTCAAACACTAAACTCTTCATTATCTTTACTCTCAGGACCCCTGACATCATCATCATCCTGGGGGCAGAAATGGACCATGAAGTCCCCCAGAGGCAGTGACGACTACCACGAAAACACTGCATGGACGGGAGGGACGATGGGCGACTGACACCATACCGACAGAAGTTCATAAAGGCAAGTATATATCTGTTTACATCAACTATTTCAAACACTAAACTCTTCATTATCTTTACTCTCAGCACTCTGGACATCATCATCCTGGGGTCAGAAATGGACCATGAAGTCCCCCAGAGGCAGTGACGACTGCCACGATGAGACTGCATGGACGGGAGGGACGATGGGCGACTGACACCATACCGACAGAGGAACAGAAAGGCAAGTATTTATCTACTAACATCAACTCTTTCAAACACTAAACTCTTCATTATCTTTACTCTCAGGACCCTGGACATCATCATCCTGGGGGCAGAAATGGACCATGAAGTCCCCCAGAGGCAGTGACGACTGCCCCAAAGACATTGCATGGACGGGAGGGACGATGGGCGACTGACACCATACCGACAGAGGAACAGAAAGGCAAGTATTTATCTATTAACATCAACTCTTTCAAACACTAAACTCTTCATTATCTTTACTCTCAGGACCCTGGACATCATCATCCTGGGGGCAGAAATGGACCATGAAGTCCCACAGAGGCAGTGACGCCTGCCACGATGAGACTGCATGGACGGGAGGGACGATGGTCGACTGACACCATACCGACAGAGGCCCACAAAGGCAAGTATTTATATATTAATATCAACTATCTTAAACACTAAACCCTTAATTATCTTTACTCTCAGCACTCTGGACATCATCATCCTGGGGTCAGAAATGGACCATGAAGTCCCCCAGAGGCAGTAGCGACTGTCACGATGAGACTGCATGGACGGGAGGGACGATGGGCGACTGACACCATACCGACAGAGGAACAGAAAGGCAAGTATTTATCTATTAACATCAACTCTTTCAAAAACTAAACTCTTCATTATCTTTACTCTCAGGACCCTGGATATCATCATCCTGGGGGCAGAAAAGGACCATGAAGTCCCCCAGAGGTAGTGACGACTGCCACGAAAACACTGCATGGACGGGAGGGACGATGGGCGACTGACACCATACCGACAGAGGCCCACAAAGGCAAGTATTCATCTATGAACATCAACTCTTTCAAACACTAAACTCTTCATTATCTTTACTCTCAGCACCCTGCACATCATCATCCTGGGGTCAGAAATGGACCATGAAGTCCCCCAGAGGCAGTGACGACTGCCACGATGAGACTGCATGGACGGGAGGGACGATGGTCGACTGACACCATACCGACAGAGGCCCACAAAGGCAAGTATTTATCTATTAATATAAACTATCTTAAACACTAAACCCTTAATTATCTTCACTCTCAGCACTCTGGACATCATCATCCTGGGGTCAGAAATGGACCATGAAGTCCCCCAGAGGCAGTGACGACTGCCACGATGAGACTGCATGGACGGGAGGGACGATGGTCGACTGACACCATACCGACAGAGGAACAGAAAGGCAAGTATTTATCTATTAACATCAACTCTTTCAAACACTAAACTCTTCATTATCTTTACTCTCAGGACCCTGGACATCATCATCCTGGGGGCAGAAATGGACCATGAAGTCCCCCAGAGGTAGTGACGACTGCCCCAAAGACACTGCATGGACCGGAGGGACGATGGGCGACTGACACCATACCGACAGAGGAACAGAAAGGCAAGTATTTATCTATTAACATCAACTCTTTCAAACACTAAACTCTTCATTATCTTTACTCTCAGCACTCTGGACATCATCATCCTGGGGGCAGAAATGGACCATGAAGTCCCCCAGAGGTAGTGACGACTGCCACGAAAACACTGCATGGACGGGAGGGACGATGGGCGACTGACACCATACCGACAGAGGCCCATAAAGGCAAGTATTTATCTACTAACATCAACTCTTTCAAACACTAAACTCTTCATTATCTTTACTCTCAGCACTCTGGACATCATCATCCTGGGGGCAGACATGGACCATGAAGTCCCCCAGAGGCAGTGACGACTGCCACGATGACACTGCATGGACGGGAGGGACGATGGTCGACTGACACCACACCGACAGAGGCCCACAAAGGCAAGTATTTATCTAGTAACATCAACTCTTTCAACCACTAAACTCTTCATTATCTTTACTCTCAGGACCCTGGATATCATCATCCTGGGGGCAGAAATGGACCATGAAGTCCCCCAGAGGTAGTGACGACTGACACGAAAACACTGCATGGACGGGAGGGACGATGGGCGACTGACACCATACCGACAGAGGCCCACAAAGGCAAGTATTTATGTATGAACATCAACTCTTTCAAACACTAAACTCTTCATTATCTTTACTCTCAGCACCCTGGACATCATCATCCTGGGGGCAGAAATGGACCATGAAGTCCCACAGAGGCAGTGACGCCTGCCACGATGAGACTGCATGGACGGGAGGGACGATGGTCGACTGACACCATACCGACAGAGGCCCATAAAGGCAAGTATTCATCTACTAACATCAACTCTTTCAAACACTAAACTCTTCATTATCTTTACTCTCAGGACCCTGGACATCATCATCCTGGGGGCAGAAATGGACCATGAAGTCCCCCAGAGGCAGTGACGACTGCCCCAAAGACACTGCATGGACGGGAGGGACGATGGGCGACTGACACCACACCGACAGAGGAACAGAAAGGCAAGTATTTATCTATTAACATCAACTCTTTAAAACACTAAACTCTTCATTATCTTTACTCTCAGGACCCTGGATATCATCATCCTGGGGGCAGAAATGGACCATGAAGTCCCCCAGAGGTAGTGACGACTGACACGAAAACACTGCATGGACGGGAGGGACGATGGGCGACTGACACCATACCGACAGAGGCCCACAAAGGCAAGTATTTATGTATGAACATCAACTCTTTCAAACACTAAACTCTTCATTATCTTTACTCTCAGCACCCTGGACATCATCATCCTGGGGGCAGAAATGGACCATGAAGTCCCACAGAGGCAGTGACGCCTGCCACGATGAGACTGCATGGACGGGAGGGACGATGGTCGACTGACACCATACCGACAGAGGCCCATAAAGGCAAGTATTCATCTACTAACATCAACTCTTTCAAACACTAAACTCTTCATTATCTTTACTCTCAGGACCCTGGACATCATCATCCTGGGGGCAGAAATGGACCATGAAGTCCCCCAGAGGCAGTGACGACTGCCCCAAAGACACTGCATGGACGGGAGGGACGATGGGCGACTGACACCACACCGACAGAGGAACAGAAAGGCAAGTATTTATCTATTAACATCAACTCTTTAAAACACTAAACTCTTCATTATCTTTACTCTCAGGACCCTGGATATCATCATCCTGGGGGCAGAAATGGACCATGAAGTCCCCCAGAGGTAGTGACGACTGACACGAAAACACTGCATGGACGGGAGGGACGATGGGCGACTGACACCACACCGACAGAGGCCCACAAAGGCAAGTATTTATCTATTAATATCAACTATCTTAAACACTAAACCCTTAATTATCTTTACTCTCAGCACTCTGGACATCATCATCCTGGGGTCAGAAATGGACCATGAAGTCCCACAGAGGCAGTAGCGACTGCAACGATGAGACTGCATGGACGGGAGGGACGATGGTCGACTGACACCATACCGACAGAGGCCCATAAAGGCAAGTATTCATCTACTAACATCAACTCTTTCAAACACTAAACTCTTCATTATCTTTACTCTCAGGACCCTGGACATCATCATCCTGGGGGCAGAAATGGACCATGAAGTCCCCCAGAGGCAGTGACGACTGCCACGATGAGACTGCATGGACGGGAGGGACGATGGGCGACTGACACCATACCGACAGAGGAACAGAAAGGCAAGTATTTATCTACTAACATCAACTCTTTCAAACACTAAACTCTTCATTATCTTTACTCTCAGGACCCTGGACATCATCATCCTGGGGGCAGAAATGGACCATGAAGTCCCCCAGAGGCAGTGACGACTGCCCCAAAGACACTGCATGGACGGGAGGGACGATGGGCGACTGACACCATACCGACAGAGGAACAGAAAGGCAAGTATTTATCTATTAACATCAACTCTTTCAAACACTAAACTCTTCATTATCTTTACTCTCAGGACCCTGGACATCATCATCCTGGGGGCAGAAATGGACCATGAAGTCCCACAGAGGCAGTGACGCCTGCCACGATGAGACTGCATGGACGGGAGGGACGATGGTCGACTGACACCATACCGACAGAGGCCCACAAAGGCAAGTATTTATATATTAATATCAACTATCTTAAACACTAAACCCTTAATTATCTTTACTCTCAGCACTCTGGACATCATCATCCTGGGGTCAGAAATGGACCATGAAGTCCCCCAGAGGCAGCAGCGACTGTCACGATGAGACTGCATGGACGGGAGGGACGATGGGCGACTGACACCATACCGACAGAGGAACAGAAAGGCAAGTATTTATCTATTAACATCAACTCTTTCAAAAACTAAACTCTTCATTATCTTTACTCTCAGGACCCTGGATATCATCATCCTGGGGGCAGAAAAGGACCATGAAGTCCCCCAGAGGTAGTGACGACTGCCACGAAAACACTGCATGGACGGGAGGGACGATGGGCGACTGACACCATACCGACAGAGGCCCACAAAGGCAAGTATTCATCTATGAACATCAACTCTTTCAAACACTAAACTCTTCATTATCTTTACTCTCAGCACCCTGCACATCATCATCCTGGGGTCAGAAATGGACCATGAAGTCCCCCAGAGGCAGTGACGACTGCCACGATGAGACTGCATGGACGGGAGGGACGATGGTCGACTGACACCATACCGACAGAGGCCCACAAAGGCAAGTATTTATCTATTAATATAAACTATCTTAAACACTAAACCCTTAATTATCTTCACTCTCAGCACTCTGGACATCATCATCCTGGGGTCAGAAATGGACCATGAAGTCCCCCAGAGGCAGTGACGACTGCCACGATGAGACTGCATGGACGGGAGGGACGATGGTCGACTGACACCATACCGACAGAGGAACAGAAAGGCAAGTATTTATCTATTAACATCAACTCTTTCAAACACTAAACTCTTCATTATCTTTACTCTCAGGACCCTGGACATCATCATCCTGGGGGCAGAAATGGACCATGAAGTCCCCCAGAGGTAGTGACGACTGCCCCAAAGACACTGCATGGACCGGAGGGACGATGGGCGACTGACACCATACCGACAGAGGAACAGAAAGGCAAGTATTTATCTATTAACATCAACTCTTTCAAACACTAAACTCTTCATTATCTTTACTCTCAGCACTCTGGACATCATCATCCTGGGGGCAGAAATGGACCATGAAGTCCCCCAGAGGTAGTGACGACTGCCACGAAAACACTGCATGGACGGGAGGGACGATGGGCGACTGACACCATACCGACAGAGGCCCATAAAGGCAAGTATTTATCTACTAACATCAACTCTTTCAAACACTAAACTCTTCATTATCTTTACTCTCAGCACTCTGGACATCATCATCCTGGGGGCAGACATGGACCATGAAGTCCCCCAGAGGCAGTGACGACTGCCACGATGACACTGCATGGACGGGAGGGACGATGGTCGACTGACACCATACCGACAGAGGCCCACAAAGGCAAGTATTTATCTAGTAACATCAACTCTTTCAACCACTAAACTCTTCATTATCTTTACTCTCAGGACCCTGGATATCATCATCCTGGGGGCAGAAATGGACCATGAAGTCCCCCAGAGGTAGTGACGACTGACACGAAAACACTGCATGGACGGGAGGGACGATGGGCGACTGACACCATACCGACAGAGGCCCACAAAGGCAAGTATTTATGTATGAACATCAACTCTTTCAAACACTAAACTCTTCATTATCTTTACTCTCAGCACCCTGGACATCATCATCCTGGGGGCAGAAATGGACCATGAAGTCCCACAGAGGCAGTGACGCCTGCCACGATGAGACTGCATGGACGGGAGGGACGATGGTCGACTGACACCATACCGACAGAGGCCCATAAAGGCAAGTATTCATCTACTAACATCAACTCTTTCAAACACTAAACTCTTCATTATCTTTACTCTCAGGACCCTGGACATCATCATCCTGGGGGCAGAAATGGACCATGAAGTCCCCCAGAGGCAGTGACGACTGCCCCAAAGACACTGCATGGACGGGAGGGACGATGGGCGACTGACACCACACCGACAGAGGAACAGAAAGGCAAGTATTTATCTATTAACATCAACTCTTTAAAACACTAAACTCTTCATTATCTTTACTCTCAGGACCCTGGATATCATCATCCTGGGGGCAGAAATGGACCATGAAGTCCCCCAGAGGTAGTGACGACTGACACGAAAACACTGCATGGACGGGAGGGACGATGGGCGACTGACACCACACCGACAGAGGCCCACAAAGGCAAGTATTTATCTATTAATATCAACTATCTTAAACACTAAACCCTTAATTATCTTTACTCTCAGCACTCTGGACATCATCATCCTGGGGTCAGAAATGGACCATGAAGTCCCACAGAGGCAGTAGCGACTGCAACGATGAGACTGCATGGACGGGAGGGACGATGGTCGACTGACACCATACCGACAGAGGCCCATAAAGGCAAGTATTCATCTACTAACATCAACTCTTTCAAACACTAAACTCTTCATTATCTTTACTCTCAGGACCCTGGACATCATCATCCTGGGGGCAGAAATGGACCATGAAGTCCCCCAGAGGCAGTGACGACTGCCCCAAAGACACTGCATGGACGGGAGGGACGATGGGCGACTGACACCACACCGACAGAGGAACAGAAAGGCAAGTATTTATCTATTAACATCAACTCTTTAAAACACTAAACTCTTCATTATCTTTACTCTCAGGACCCTGGATATCATCATCCTGGGGGCAGAAATGGACCATGAAGTCCCCCAGAGGTAGTGACGACTGCCACGAAAACACTGCATGGACGGGAGGGACGATGGGCGACTGACACCACACCGACAGAGGCCCACAAAGGCAAGTATTTATGTATGAACATCAACTCTTTCAAACACTAAACTCTTCATTATCTTTACTCTCAGCACCCCTGACATCATCATCCTGGGGCCAGAAATGGACCATGAAGTCCCCCAGAGGCAGTGACGACTACCACGAAAACACTACATGGACGGGAGGGACGATGGGCGACTGACACCATACCAACAGAAGTTCATAAAGGCAAGTATATATCTGTTTACATCAACTATTTCAAACACTAAACTCTTCATTATCTTTACTCTCAGCACTCTGGACATGATCATCCTGGGGGCAGAAATGGACCATGAAGTCCCCCAGAGGCAGTGACGACTGCCACGAAAACACTGCATGGACGGGAGGGACGATGGGCGACTGACACCATACCGACAGAGGAACAGAAAGGCAAATATTTATCTATGAACATCAACTCTTTCAAACACTAAACTCTTTATTATCTTTACTCTCAGGACCCTGGACATCATCATCCTAGGGGCAGAAGTGGAGCATGAAGTACCCCAGAGGCAGTCACGTCTGCCACGAAAACACTGCATGGACGGGAGGGACGATGGGCGACTGACACCATACCGACTGAAGTTCATAAAGGCAAGTATATATCTGTTTACATCAACTCTTTCAAACACTAAACTCTTCATTATCTTTACTGTCAGGACCCTGGACATCATCATCCTGGGGGCAGAAATGGACCATGAAGTCCCCAAGAGGTAGTGACGACTACCACGAAAACACTGCATGGACGGGAGGGACGATGGGCGACTGACACCATACCGACAGAGGCCCACAAAGGCAAGTATTTATGTATGAACATCAACTCTTTCAAACACTAAACTCTTCATTATCTTTATTCTCAGCACCCCTCACATCATCATCCTGGGGGCAGAAATGGACCATGAAGTTCCCCAGAGGCAGTGACGACTACCACGAAAACACTGCATGGACGGGAGGGACGATGGGCGACTGACACCACACCGACAGAAGTTCATAAAGGCAAGTATATATCTGTTTACATCAACTATTTCAAACACTAAACTCTTCATTATCTTTACTCTCAGCACTCTGGACATCATCATCCTGGGAGCAGAGACGGACCATGAAGTCCCCCAGAGGCAGTCACGTCTCCCACGAAAACACTGCATGGACGGGAGGGACGATGGGCGACTGACACCATACAACAGAGGCCCACAAAGGCAAGTATTTATGTATGAACATCAACTCTTTCAAACACTATGTTCTTCATTATCATTACTCTCAGGACCCTGGACATCATCATCCTGGGGGCAGAAATGGACCATGAAGTCCCCCAGAGGTAGTGACGACTGCCACGAAAACACTGCATGGACAGGAGGGACGATGGGCGACTGACACCATACCGACAGAGGCCCACAAAGGCAAGTATTTATCTATGAACATCAACTCTTTCAAACACTAAACTCTTCATTATCTTTACTTTCAGCACCCTGCACATCATCATCCTGGGGGCAGAAATGGACCATGAAGTCCCCCAGAGGCAGTGACGACTGCCACGATGAGACTGCATGGACGGGAGGGACGATGGTCGACTGACACCATACCGACAGAGGCCCACAAAGGCAAGTATTTATCTATTAATATAAACTATCTTAAACACTAAACCCTTAATTATCTTCACTCTCAGCACTCTGGACATCATCATCCTGGGGTCAGAAATGGACCATGAAGTCCCCCAGAGGCAGTGACGACTGCCACGATGAGACTGCATGGACGGGAGGGACGATGGTCGACTGACACCATACCGACAGAGAAACAGAAAGGCAAGTATTTATCTATTAACATCAACTCTTTCAAACACTAAACTCTTCATTATCTTTACTCTCAGGACCCTGGACATCATCATCCTGGGGGCAGAAATGGACCATGAAGTCCCCCAGAGGCAGTGACGACTGCCCCAAAGACACTGCATGGACCGGAGGGACGATGGGCGACTGACACCATACCGACAGAGGAACAGAAAGGCAAGTATTTATCTATTAACATCAACTCTTTCAAACACTAAACTCTTCATTATCTTTACTCTCAGCACTCCGGACATCATCATCCTGGGGGCAGAAATGGACCATGAAGTCCCCCAGAGGTAGTGACGACTGCCACGAAAACACTGCATGGACGGGAGGGACGATGGGCGACTGACACCATACCGACAGAGGCCCATAAAGGCAAGTATTTATCTACTAACATCAACTCTTTCAAACACTAAACTCTTCATTATCTTTACTCTCAGCACTCTGGACATCATCATCCTGGGGGCAGACATGGACCATGAAGTCCCCCAGAGGCAGTGACGACTGCCACGATGACACTGCATGGACGGGAGGGACGATGGTCGACTGACACCATACCGACAGAGGCCCACAAAGGCAAGTATTTATCTAGTAACATCAACTCTTTCAACCACTAAACTCTTCATTATCTTTACTCTCAGGACCCTGGATATCATCATCCTGGGGGCAGAAATGGACCATGAAGTCCCCCAGAGGTAGTGACGACTGACACGAAAACACTGCATGGACGGGAGGGACGATGGGCGACTGACACCATACCGACAGAGGCCCACAAAGGCAAGTATTTATGTATGAACATCAACTCTTTCAAACACTAAACTCTTCATTATCTTTACTCTCAGCACCCTGGACATCATCATCCTGGGGGCAGAAATGGACCATGAAGTCCCACAGAGGCAGTGACGCCTGCCACGATGAGACTGCATGGACGGGAGGGACGATGGTCGACTGACACCATACCGACAGAGGCCCACAAAGGCAAGTATTTATCTATTAATATCAACTATCTTAAACACTAAACCCTTAATTATCTTTACTCTCAGCACTCTGGACATCATCATCCTGGGGTCAGAAATGGACCATGAAGTCCCACAGAGGCAGTAGCGACTGCCACGAAAACACTGCATGGACGGGAGGGACGATGGTCGACTGACACCATACCGACAGAGGCCCATAAAGGCAAGTATTCATCTACTAACATCAACTCTTTCAAACACTAAACTCTTCATTATCTTTACTCTCAGGACCCTGGACATCATCATCCTGGGGGCAGAAATGGACCATGAAGTCCCCCAGAGGCAGTGACGACTGCCCCAAAGACACTGCATGGACGGGAGGGACGATGGGCGACTGACACCACACCGACAGAGGAACAGAAAGGCAAGTATTTATCTATTAACATCAACTCTTTAAAACACTAAACTCTTCATTATCTTTACTCTCAGGACCCTGGATATCATCATCCTGGGGGCAGAAATGGACCATGAAGTCCCCCAGAGGTAGTGACGACTGCCACGAAAACACTGCATGGACGGGAGGGACGATGGGCGACTGACACCACACCGACAGAGGCCCACAAAGGCAAGTATTTATGTATGAACATCAACTCTTTCAAACACTAAACTCTTCATTATCTTTACTCTCAGCACCCCTGACATCATCATCCTGGGGCCAGAAATGGACCATGAAGTCCCCCAGAGGCAGTGACGACTACCACGAAAACACTGCATGGACGGGAGGGACGATGGGCGACTGACACCATACCAACAGAAGTTCATAAAGGCAAGTATATATCTGTTTACATCAACTATTTCAAACACTAAACTCTTCATTATCTTTACTCTCAGCACTCTGGACATGATCATCCTGGGAGCAGAGACGGACCATGAAGTCCCCCAGAGGCAGTCACGTCTCCCACGAAAACACTGCATGGACGGGAGGGACGATGGGCGACTGACACCATACCGACAGAGGCCCATAAAGGCAAGTATTCATCTACTAACATCAACTCTTTCAAACACTAAACTCTTCATTATCTTTACTCTCAGCACTCTGGACATCATCATCCTAGGGGCAGAAGTGGAGCATGAAGTACCCCAGAGGCAGTCACGTCTGCCACGAAAACACTGCATGGACGGGAGGGACGATGGTCGACTGACACCATACCGACTGAAGTTCATAAAGGCAAGTATATATCTGTTTACATCAACTCTTTCAAACACTAAACTCTTCATTATCTTTACTGTCAGGACCCTGGACATCATCATCCTGGGGGCAGAAATGGACCATGAAGTCCCCAAGAGGTAGTGACGACTACCACGAAAACACTGCATGGACGGGAGGGACGATGGGCGACTGACACCATACCGACAGAGGCCCACAAAGGCAAGTATTTATGTATGAACATCAACTCTTTCAAACACTAAACTCTTCATTATCTTTATTCTCAGCACCCCTCACATCATCATCCTGGGGGCAGAAATGGACCATGAAGTTCCCCAGAGGCAGTGACGACTACCACGAAAACACTGCATGGACGGGAGGGACGATGGGCGACTGACACCACACCGACAGAAGTTCATAAAGGCAAGTATATATCTGTTTACATCAACTATTTCAAACACTAAACTCTTCATTATCTTTACTCTCAGCACTCTGGACATCATCATCCTGGGAGCAGAGACGGACCATGAAGTCCCCCAGAGGCAGTCACGTCTCCCACGAAAACACTGCATGGACGGGAGGGACGATGGTCGACTGACACCATACAACAGAGGCCCACAAAGGCAAGTATTTATGTATGAACATCAACTCTTTCAAACACTATGTTCTTCATTATCTTTACTCTCAGGACCCTGGACATCATCATCCTGGGGGCAGAAATGGACCATGAAGTCCCCCAGAGGTTGTGACGACTGCCACGAAAACACTGCATGAACGGGAGGGACGATGGGCGACTGAAACCATACCGACAGAGGCCCATAAAGGCAAGTATTTATGTATGAACATCAACTCTTTCAAACACTATGTTCTTCATTATCTTTACTCTCAGGACCCTGGACATCATCATCCTGGGGGCAGAAATGGACCATGAAGTCCCCCAGAGGCAGTGACGACTGCCACGAAGACACTGCCTGGACGGGAGGGACGATGGGCGACTGACACCATACCGACAGAAGTTCATAAAGGCAAGTATATATCTGTTTACATCAACTATTTCAAACTCTAATCTCTTCATTATCTTTACTCTCAGGACCCTGGACATCATCATCCTGGGGGCAGAAACGGACCATGAAGTCCCCCAGAGGCAGTGACGTCAGCCCGAAAGACACTGCATGGATGTGAGGGACGATGGGCGACTGACACCATACCGACAGAGGAACTGAGAGGCAAGTATTTATCTATTAACATCAACTCTTTCAAACACTAAACTCTTCATTATCTTTACTCTCAGCACCCTGGACATCATCATCCTGCGGGCAGAAATGGACCATAAAGTCCCCCAGAGGCAGTGACGACTACCACGAAAACAGTGCATGGACGGGAGGGACGATGGGCGACTGACACCACACCGACAGAAGTTCATAAAGGCAAGTATATATCTGTTTACATCAACTATTTCAAACAGTAAACTCTTCATTATCTTTACTCTCAGCACTCTGGACATCATCATCCTGGTAGCAGAGATGGACCATGAAGTCCCCCAGAGGCAGTCACGTCTCCCACGAAAACACTGCATGGACGGGAGGGACGATGGGCGACTGACACCATACCGACAGAAGTTCATAAAAGCAAGTATATATCTGTTTACATCAACTATTTCAAACACTAAACTCTTCATTATATTTACTCTCAGCACCCTGGACATCATCATCCTGGGGGCAGAAACGGACCATGAAGTCCCCCAGAGGCAGTGACGACAGCCCCAAAGACACTGCATGGATGGGAGGGACGATGGGCGACTGACACCATACCGACAGAGGAACAGAAAGGCAAGTATTTATCTATTAACATCAACTCTTTCAAACACAAAACTCTTCATTATCTTTACTCTCAGCACCCTGGACATCATCATCCTGGGGGCAGAAATGGACCATGAAGTCCCCCAGAGGCAGTGACGACTGCCCCAAAGACACTGCATGGACGGGAGGGACGATGGGCGACTGACACCATGCCGATAGAGGAACAGAAAGGCAAGTATTTATCTATTAACATCAACTCTTTCAAACACTAAACTCTTCATTATCTTTACTCTCAGCACCCTGGACATCATCATCCTGGGGGCAGTAATGGACCATGAAGTCCCCCTGAGCTAGTGACGACTGCCACGAAAACACTGCATGGACGGGAGGGACGATGGGCGACTGACACCATACCGACAGAGGAACAGAAAGGCAAATATTTTTCTATGAACATCAACTCTTTCAAACACTAAACTCTTTATTATCTTTACTCTCAGGACCCTGGACATCATCATCCTAGGGGCAGAAATGGAGCATGAAGTACCCCAGAGGCAGTCACGTCTGCCACGAAAACACTGCATGGACGGGAGGGACGATGGGCGACTGACACCATACCGACTGAAGTTCATAAAGGCAAGTATATATCTGTTTACATCAACTCTTTCAAACACTAAACTCTTCATTATCTTTACTGTCAGGACCCTGGACATCATCATCCTGGGGGCAGAAATGGACCATGAAGTCCCCAAGAGGTAGTGACGACTGCCACGAAAACACTGCATGGACGGGAGGGACGATGGGCGACTGACACCATACCGACAGAGGCCCACAAAGGCAAGTATTTATGTATGAACATCAACTCTTTCAAACACTAAACTCTTCATTATCTTTACTCTCAGCACCCCTGACATCATCATCCTGGGGGCAGAAATGGACCATGAAGTCCCCCAGAGGCAGTGACGACTACCACGAAAACACTGCATGGACGGGAGGGACGATGGGCGACTGACACCACACCGACAGAAGTTCATAAAGGCAAGTATATATCTGTTTACATCAACTATTTCAAACAGTAAACTCTTCATTATCTTTACTCTCAGCACTCTGGACATCATCATCCTGGGAGCAGAGATGGACCATGAAGTCCCCCAGAGGCAGTCACGTCTCCCACGAAAACACTGCATAGACGGGAGAGACGATGGGCGACTGACACCATACAACAGAGGCCCACAAAGGCAAGTATTTATGTGTGAACATCAACTCTTTCAAACGCTATGTTCTTCATTATCTTTACTCTCAGGACCCTGGACATCATCATCCTGGGGGCAGAAATGGACCATGAAGTCCCCCAGAGGCAGTGACGACTGCCACGAAGACACTGCATGAACGGGAGGGACGATGGGCGACTGACACCATACCGACAGAGGCCCACAAAGGCAAGTATTTGTCTGTTAACATCAACTCTTTCAAACACCAAACTCTTCATTATCTTTACTCTCAGCATCCTCGACATCATCATCATGGAGCCAGTAATGGACCATGAAGTCCCCCAGAGATAGTGACGACTGCCACGAAAACACTGCATGAACGGGAGGGACGATGGGCGACTGAAACCATACCGACAGAGGCCCATAAAGGCAAGTATTTATGTATGAACATCAACTCTTTCAAACACTAAACTCTTCATTATCTTTACTCTCAGCACCCCTGACATCATCATCCTGGGGGCAGAAATGGACCATAAAGTCCCCCAGAGGCAGTGACGACTACCACGACGACACTGCATGGACGGGAGGGACGATGGGCGACTGACACCATACCGACAGAAGTTCATAAAGGCAAGTATACATTTGTTTGCATCAACTATTTCAAACACTAAACTCTTCATTATCTTTACTCTCAGCACTCTGGACATCATCATCCTGGGAGCAGAGACGGACCATGAAGTCCCCCAGAGGCAGTCACGTCTCCCACGAAAACACTGCATGGACGGGATTGACGATGGGCGACTGACACCATACCGACAGAAGTTCATAAAGGCAAGTATATATCTGTTTACATCAACTATTTCAAACTCTAATCTCTTCATTATCTTTACTCTCAGCACCCTGGACATCATCATCCTGGGGGCAGAAACGGACCATGAAGTCCCCCAGAGGCAGTGACGACAGCCCCAAAGACACTGCATGGATGGGAGGGACGATGGGCGACTGACACCATACCGACAGAGGAACAGAAAGGCAAGTATTTATCTATAAACATCAACTCTTTCAAACACTAAACTCTTCATTATCTTTACTCTCAGCACCCTGGACATCATCATCCTGGGGGCAGAAATGGACCATAAAGTCCCCCAGAGGCAGTGACGACTACCACGAAAACACTGCATGGACGGGAGGGACGATGGGCGACTGACACCACACCGACAGAAGTTCATAAAGGCAAGTATATACCTGTTTACATCAACTATTTCAAACACTAAACTCTTCATTATCTTTACTCTCAGCACCCTGGACATCATCATCCTGGGGGCAGAAACGGACCATGAAGTCCCCCAGAGGTAGTGACGACTGCCACGAAAACACTGCATGGACGGGAGGGACGATGGGAGACTGACACCAAACCGACAGAGGCCCACAAAGGCAAGTATTTATATATGAACATCAACTATTTCAAACACTAAACTCTTCATTATCTTTACTCTCAGGACCCTGCACATCATCATCCTGGGGGCAGAAATGGACCATGAAGTCCCCCAGAGGCAGTGACGACTGCCACGATGAGACTGCATGGACGGGAGGGACGATGGGCGACTGACACCATACCGACAGAGGCCCATAAAGGCAAGTATTAATCTACTATCTTCAACTCTTTCAAACACTAAAGTCTTCATTATCTTTACTCTCAGGACCCTGGACATCATCATCCTGGGGGCAGAAATGGACCATGAAGTCCCCCAGAGGCAGTGACGACTGCCCCAAAGACACTGCATGGACGGGAGGGACGATGGGCGACTGACACCATACCGACAGAGGAACAGAAAGGCAAGTATTTATCTATTAACATCAACTATTTCAAACACTAAACTCTTCATTATCTTTACTCTCAGGACCCTGGACATCATCATCCTGCGGGCAGAAATGGACCATGAAGTCCCCCAGAGGCAGTGACGACTGCCACGAAGACACTGCCTGGACGGAAGGGACGATGGGCGACTGACACCATACCGACAGAAGTTCATAAAGGCAAGTATATATCTGTTTACACCAACTATTTCAAACACTAAACTCTTCATTATCTTTACTCTCAGGACCCTGGACATCATCATCCTGGGAGCAGAGATGGGCCATGAAGTCCCCCAGAGGCAGTGACGACTGCCACGACGACACTGCATGGACGGGAGGGACGATGGGCGACTGACACTATACCGACAGAGGCCTATAAAGGCAAATATTTATCTACTAACATCAACTCTTTCAAACACTATACTCTTCATTATCTTTACTTTCAGGACCCTGAACATCATCATCCTGGGGGCAAAAATGGACCATGAAGTCCCCCAGAGGCAGTGACAACTGCCACGAAGACACTGCCTGGACGGGAGGGACGATGGGCGACTGACACCATACCGACAGAAGTTCATAAAGGCATGTATATATCTGTTTACATCAACTATTTCAAACACTAAACTCTTCATTATCTTTACTCTCAGGACCCTGGACATCATCATCCTATCGGCAGAAATGGACCATGAAGTCCCCCAGAGGCAGTGACGACTCCCACGATGACACTGCATGGACGGGAGGGTCGATGGGCGACTGACACCATGTATACAGAGGCCCACAAAGGCAAGTATATATCTATTAACATCAACTCTTTCAAACACTAAACTCTTCATTATCTTAACTCTCAGCACCCTGGACATCATCATCCTGGGGGCAGAAACGGACCATGAAGTCCCCCAGAGGCAGTGACGACTGCCACGAAAACACTGCATGGACGGGATGGACGATGGGCGACTGACACCATACCGACAGAGGCCCACAAAGGCAAGTACTTATCTATTAACATCAACTATTTTAAACACTGAACTCTTCATTTTCTTTACTCTCAGCACTCTGGACATCATCATCCTGGGGGCAGAAATGGACCATGAAGTCCCCCAGAGGCAGTGACGACTGCCACGATGAGACTGCATGGACGGGAGGGACGATGGGCGACTGACACCATACCGACAGAGGCCCACAAAGGCAAGTATTTATCTACTAACATCAACTCTTTCAAACATTAAACTCTTCATTATCTTTACTCTCAGCACCCTGGACATCATCATCCTGGGGGCAGAAATGGACCATGAAGTCCCCCAGAGGCAGTGACGACTGCCCCAAAGACACTGCATGGACGGGAGGGACGATGGGCGACTGACACCATACCGACAGAGGAACAGAAAGGCAAGTATTTATATATGAACATCAACACCTTCAACCACTAAACTCTTCATTATCTTTACTCTCAGCACCCTGAACATCATCATCCTGTGGGCAGAAATGGACCATGAAGTCCCCCAGAGGTAATGACGACTGCCACGAAAACACTGCATGGACGGGAGGGACGATGGGCGACTGACACCATACCGACAGAGGCCCACAAAGGCAACTATTTATATATGAACATCAACTCTTTCAAACACCATGTTCTTCATTATCTTTACTCTCAGCACCCCTGACATCATCATCCTGCGGGCAGAAATGGACCATGAAGTCCCCCAGAGGTAGTGACGACTTGCACGAAAACACTGCATGGACGGGAGGGACGATGGGCGACTGACACCATACCGACAGAGGCCCACAAAGGCAAGTATTTATGTATGAACATCAACTCTTTCAAACACTATGTTCTTCATTATCTTTACTCTCAGGACCCTGGACATCATCATCCTGGGGGCAGAAATGGACCATGAAGTCCCCCAGAGGCAGTGACGACTGCCACGAAGACACTGCATGAACGGGAGGGACGATGGGCGACTGACACCATACCGACAGAGGCCCACAAAGGCAAGTATTTATCTATTAACATCAACTCTTTCAAACACCAAACTCTTCATTATCTTTACTCTCAGCATCCTGGACATCATCATCATGGAGCCAGTAATGGACCATGAAGTCCCCCAGAGATAGTGACGACTGCCACGAAAACACTGCATGAACGGGAGGGACGATGGGCGACTGAAACCATACCGACAGAGGCCCATAAAGGCAAGTATTTATGTATGAACATCAACTCTTTCAAACACTAAACTCTTCATTATCTTTACTCTCAGCAGCCCTGACATCATCATCCTGGGGGCAGAAATGGACCATAAAGTCCCCCAGAGGCAGTGACGACGACCACGAAAACACTGCATGGACGGGAGGGACGATGGGCGACTGACACCATACCGACAGAAGTTCATAAAGGCAAGTATACATCTGTTTACATCAACTATTTCAAACACTAAACTCTTCATTATCTTTACTCTCAGCACTCTGGACATCATCATCCTGGGAGCAGAGACGGACCATGAAGTCCCCCAGAGGCAGTCACATCTCCCACGAAAACACTGCATGGACGGGATTGACGATGGGCGACTGACACCATACCGACAGAAGTTCATAAAGGCAAGTATATATCTGTTTACATCAACTATTTCAAACACTAAACTCTTCATTATCTTTACTCTCAGCACTCTGGACATCATCATCCTGGGGGCAGAAACGGACCATGAAGTCCCCCAGAGGCAGTGACGACTGCCCCAAAGACCCTGCATGGATGGGAGGGACGATGGGCGACTGACACCACACCGACAGAGGAACAGAAAGGCAAGTATTTATCTATAAACATCAACTCTTTCAAACACTAAACTCTTCATTATCTTTACTCTCAGCACCCTGGACATCATCATCCTGGGGCAGAAATGGACCATAAAGTCCCCCAGAGGCAGTGACGACTACCACGAAAACACTGCATGGACGGGAGGGACGATGGGCGACTGACACCACACCGACAGAAGTTCATAAAGGCAAGTATATATCTGTTTACATCAACTATTTCAAACAGTAAACTCTTCATTATCTTTACTCTCAGCACTCTGGACATCATCATCCTGGGAGCAGAGACGGACCATGAAGTCCCCCAGAGGCAGTCACGTCTCCCACGAAAACACTGCATGGACGGGAGGGACGATGGGCGACTGACACCATACCGACAGAAGTTCATAAAGGCAAGTATATATCTGTTTACATCAACTATTTCAAACTCTAATCTCTTCATTATCTTTACTCTCAGCACCCTGGACATCATCATCCTGGGGGCAGAAACGGACCATGAAGTCCCCCAGAGGCAGTGACGACAGCCCCAAAGACACTGCATGGATGGGAGGGACGATGGGCGACTGACACCATACCGACAGAGGAACAGAAAGGCAAGTATTTATCTATAAACATCAACTCTTTCAAACACTAAACTCTTCATTATCTTTACTCTCAGCACCCTGGACATCATCATCCTGGGGGCAGAAATGGACAATAAAGTCCCCCAGAGGCAGTGACGACTACCACGAAAACACTGCATGGACGGGAGGGACGATGGGCGACTGACACCACACCGACAGAAGTTCATAAAGGCAAGTATATACCTGTTTACATCAACTATTTCAAACACTAAACTCTTCATTATCTTTACTCTCAGCACCCTGGACATCATCATCCTGGGGGCAGAAACGGACCATGAAGTCCCCCAGAGGTAGTGACGACTGCCACGAAAACACTGCATGGACGGGAGGGACGATGGGCGACTGACACCAAACCGACAGAGGCCCACAAAGGCAAGTATTTATATATGAACATCAACTCTTTCAAACACCATGTTCTTCATTATCTTTACTCTCAGGACCCTGCACATCATCATCCTGGGGGCAGAAATGGACCATGAAGTCCCCCAGAGGCAGTGACGACGGCCACGATGAGACTGCATGGACGGGAGGGACGATGGGCGACTGACACCATACCGACAGAGGCCCATAAAGGCAAGTATTAATCTACTATCTTCAACTCTTTCAAACACTAAAGTCTTCATTATCTTTACTCTCAGGACCCTGGACATCATCATCCTGGGGGCAGAAATGGACCATGAAGTCCCCCAGAGGCAGTGACGACTGCCCCAAAGACACTGCATGGACGGGAGGGACGATGGGCGACTGACACCATACCGACAGAGGAACAGAAAGGCAAGTATTTATCTATTAACATCAACTCTTTCAAACACTAAACTCTTCATTATCTTTACTCTCAGGACCCTGGACATCATCATCCTGCAGGCAGAAATGGACCATGAAGTCCCCCAGAGGCAGTGACGACTACCACGAAAACACTGCCTGGACGGAAGGGACGATGGGCGACTGACACCATACCGACAGAAGTTCATAAAGGCAAGTATATATCTGTTTACACCAACTATTTCAAACACTAAACTCTTCATTATCTTTACTCTCAGGACTCTGGACATCATCATCCTGGGAGCAGAGATGGGCCATGAAGTCCCCCAGAGGCAGTGACGACTTCCACGACGACACTGCATGGACGGGAGGGACGATGGGCGACTGACACTATACCGACAGAGGCCCACAAAGGCAAATATTTATCTACTAACATCAACTCTTTCAAACACTAAACTCTTCATTATCTTTACTTTCAGGACCCTGGACATCATCATCCTGGGGGCAGAAATGGACCATGAAGTCCCCCAGAGGCAGTGACAACTGCCACGAAGACACTGCATGGACGGGAGGGACGATGGGCGACTGACACCATACCGACAGAAGTTCATAAAGGCATGTATATATCTGTTTACATCAACTATTTCAAACACTAAACTCTTCATTATCTTTACTCTCAGGACCCTGCACATCATCATCCTATCGGCAGAAATGGACCATGAAGTCCCCCAGAGGCAGTGACGACTCCCACGATGACACTGCATGGACGGGAGGGTCGATGTGCGACTGACACCATGTATACAGAGGCCCACAAAGGCAAGTATATATCTATTAACATCAACTCTTTCAAACACTAAACTCTTCATTATCTTAACTCTCAGCACCCTGGACATCATCATCCTGGGGGCAGAAACGGACCATGAAGTCCCCCAGAGGCAGTGACGACTGCCACGAAAACACTGCATGGACGGGAGGGACGATGGGCGACTGACACCATACCGACAGAGGCCCACAAAGGCAAGTACTTATCTATTAACATCAACTATTTTAAACACTGAACTCTTCATTATCTTTACTCTCAGCACTCTGGACATCATCATCCTGGGGGCAGAAATGGACCATGAAGTCCCCCAGAGGCAGTGACGACTGCCACGATGAGACTGCATGGACGGGAGGGACGATGGTCGACTGACACCATACCGACAGAGGCCCACAAAGGCAAGTATTTATCTACTAACATCAACTCTTTCAAACACTAAACTCTTCATTATCTTTACTCTCAGCACCCTGGACATCATCATCCTGGGGGCAGAAATGGACCATGAAGTCCCCCAGAGGCAGTGACGACTGCCCCAAAGACACTGCATGGACGGGAGGGACGATGGGCGACTGACACCATACCGACAGAGGAACAGAAAGGCAAGTATTTATATATGAACATCAACTCCTTCAAGCACTAAACTCTTCATTATCTTTACTCTCAGGACCCTGAACATCATCATCCTGTGGGCAGAAATGGACCATGAAGTCCCCCAGAGGTAGTGACGACTGCCACGAAAACACTGCATGGACGGGAGGGACGATGGGCGACTGACACCATACCGACAGAGGCCCACAAAGGCAACTATTTATATATGAACATCAACTCTTTCAAACACCATGTTCTTCATTATCTTTACTCTCAGCACCCCTGACATCATCATCCTGCGGGCAGAAATGGACCATGAAGTCCCCCAGAGGTAGTGACGACTTGCACGAAAACACTGCATGGACGGGAGGGACGATGGGCGACTGACACCATACCGACAGAGGCCCACAAAGGCAAGTATTTATGTATGAACATCAACTCTTTCAAACAGTAAACTCTTCATTATCTTTACTCTCAGCACTCTCGACATCATCATCCTGGGAGCAGAGACGGACCATGAAGTCCCCCAGAGGCAGTCACGTCTCCCAAGAAAACACTGCATGGACGGGAGGGACGATGGGCGACTGACACCACACCGACAGAAGTTCATAAAGGCAAGTATATATCTGTTTACATCAACTCTTTCAAACACTAAACTCTTCATTATCTTTACTCTCAGGACCCTGCACATCATCATCCTGCGGGCAGAAATGGACCATGAAGTCCCCCAGAGGTAGTGACGACTGCCACGAAGACACTGCATGGACGGGAGGGACGATGGGCGACTGACACCATACCGACAGAGGCCCACAAAGGCAAGTAATTATGTATGAACATCAACTCTTTCAAACACTAAACTCTTCATTATCTTTACTCTCAGCACCCCTGACATCATCATCCTGGGGGCAGAAATGGACCATGAAGTCCCCCAGAGCTAGTGACGACTGCCCCAAAGACACTGCATGGATGGGAGGGACGATGGGCGACTGACACCATACCGACAGAGGAACAGAAAGGCAAGTATTTATCTATAAACATCAACTCTTTCAAACACTAAACTCTTCATTATCTTTACTCTCAGGACCCTGGACAT
Organism: Haliotis asinina; assembly: GCF_037392515.1. Lineage (NCBI taxonomy): Eukaryota > Metazoa > Mollusca > Gastropoda > Lepetellida > Haliotidae > Haliotis > Haliotis asinina. The sequence continues at coordinate 55,101,931 of NC_090282.1, read as the reverse complement.
CATCATCCTGGGGCAGAAATGGACCATAAAGTCCCCCAGAGGCAGTGACGACCACCACGAAAACACTGCATGGACGGGAGGGACGATGGGCGACTGACACCACACCGACAGAAGTTCATAAAGGCAAGTATATATCTGTTTACATCAACTATTTCAAACAATAAACTCTTCATTATCTTTACTCTCAGCACCCTGGACATCATCATCCTGGGAGCAGAGACGGACCATGAAGTCCCCCAGAGGCAGTCACGTCTCCCACGAAAACACTGCATGGACGGGAGGGACGATGGGCGACTGACACCATAACGACAGAAGTTCATAAAGGCAAGTATATATCTCTTTACATCAACTATTTCAAACACTAAACTCTTCATTATCTTTACTCTCAGCACCCTGGACATCATCATCCTGGGGGCAGAAACGGACCATGAAGTCCCCCAGAGGCAGTGACGACTGCCCCAAAGACACTGCATGGATGGGAGGGACGATGGGCGACTGACACCATACCAACAGAGGAACAGAAAGGCAAGTTTTTATCTATTAACATCAACTCTTTCAAACACCAAACTCTTCATTATCTTTACTCTCAGCACCCTGGACATCATCATCCTGGGGGCAGTAATGGACCATGAAGTCCCCCAGAGCTAGTGACGACTGCCACGAAAACACTGCATGGACGGGAGGGACGATGGGCGACTGACACCATACCGACAGAGGAACAGAAAGGCAAATATTTATCTATGAACATCAACTCTTTCAAACACTAAACTCTTCATTATCTTTACTCTCAGGACCCTGGACATCATCATCCTAGGGGCAGAAATGGAGCATAAAGTCCCCCAGAGGCAGTCAGGTCTGCCACGAAAACACTGCATGGACGGGAGGGACGATAGGCGACTGACACCATACCGACGGAAGTTCTTAAAGGCAAGTATATATCTGTTTACATCAACTCTTTCAAACACTAAACTCTTCATTATCTTTACTCTCAGGACCCTGCACATCATCATCCTGCGGGCAGAAATGGACCATGAAGTCCCCCAGAGGTAGTGACGACTGCCACGAAGACACTGCATGGACGGGAGGGACGATGGGCGACTGACACCATACCGACAGAGGCCCACAAAGGCAAGTATTTATGTATGAACATCAACTCTTTCAAACACTAAACTCTTCATTATCTTTACTCTCAGCACCCCTGACATCATCATCCTGGGGGCAGAAATGGACCATGAAGTCCCCCAGAGGCAGTGACGACTACCACGAAAACACTGCATGGACGGGAGGGACGATAGGCGACTGACACCACACCGACAGAAGTTCATAAAGGCAAGTATATATCTGTTTACATCAACTCTTTCAAACACTAAACTCTTCATTATCTTTACTCTCAGGACCCTGCACATCATCATCCTGCGGGCAGAAATGGACCATGAAGTCCCCCAGAGGTAGTGACGACTGCCACGAAGACACTGCATGGACGGGAGGGACGATGGGCGACTGACACCATACCGACAGAGGCCCACAAAGGCAAGTATTTATGTATGAACATCAACTCTTTCAAACACTAAACTCTTCATTATCTTTACTCTCAGCACCCCTGACATCATCATCCTGGGGGCAGAAATGGACCATGAAGTCCCCCAGAGGCAGTGACGACTGCCCCAAAGACACTGCATAGATGGGAGGGACGATGGGCGACTGACACCATACCGACAGAAGTTCATAAAGGCAAGTATATATCTCTTTACATCAACTATTTCAAACACTAAACTCTTCATTATCTTTACTCTCAGGACCCTGGAAATCATCATCCTGCGGGCAGAAATGGACCATGAAGTCCCCCAGAGGTAGTGACGACTACCACGAAAACACTGCATGGACGGGAGGGACGATGGGCGACTGACACCATACCGACAGAAGTTCATAAAGGCAAGTATATATCTCTTTACATCAACTATTTCAAACACTAAACTCTTCATTATCTTTACTCTCAGCACCCTGGACATCATCATCCTGGGGGCAGAAACGGACCATGAAGTCCCCCAGAGGCAGTGACGACTGCCCCAAAGACACTGCATGGATGGGAGGGACGATGGGCGACTGACACCATACCGACAGAGGAACAGAAAGGCAAGTATTTATCTATTAACATCAACTCTTTCAAACACCAAACTCTTCATTATCTTTACTCTCAGCACCCTGGACATCATCATCCTGGGGGCAGTAATGGACCATGAAGTCCCCCAGAGCTAGTGACGACTGCCACGAAAACACTGCATGGACGGGAGGGACGATGGGCGACTGACACCATACCGACAGAGGAACAGAAAGGCAAATATTTATCTATCAACATCAACTCTTTCAAACACTAAACTCTTCATTATCTTTACTCTCAGGACCCTGGACATCATCATCCTAGGGGCAGAAATGGAGCATAAAGTCCCCCAGAGGCAGTCAGGTCTGCCACGAAAACACTGCATGGACGGGAGGGACGATGGGCGACTGACACCATACCGACGGAAGTTCTTAAAGGCAAGTATATATCTGTTTACATCAACTCTTTCAAACACTAAACTCTTCATTATCTTTACTCTCAGGACCCTGCACATCATCATCCTGCGGGCAGAAATGGACCATGAAGTCCCCCAGAGGTAGTGACGACTGCCACGAAGACACTGCATGGACGGGAGGGACGATGGGCGACTGACACCATACCGACAGAGGCCCACAAAGGCAAGTATTTATGTATGAACATCAACTCTTTCAAACACTAAACTCTTCATTATCTTTACTCTCAGCACCCCTGACATCATCATCCTGGGGGCAGAAATGGACCATGAAGTACCCCAGAGGCAGTGACGACGACCACGAAAACACTGCATGGACGGGAGGGACGATAGGCGACTGACACCACACCGACAGAAGTTCATAAAGGCAAGTATATATCTCTTTACATCAACTCTTTCAAACACTAAACTCTTCATTATCTTTACTCTCAGCACCCTGGACATCATCATCCTGGGAGCAGAGACGGACCATGAAGTCCCCCAGAGGCAGTCACGTCTCCCACGAAAACACTGCATGGACGGGAGGGACGATGGGCGACTGACACCATACCGACAGAAGTTCATAAAGGCAATTATATATCTCTTTACATCAACTATTTCAAACACTAAACTCTTCATTATCTTTACTCTCAGCACCCTGGACATCATCATCCTGGGGGCAGAAACGGACCATGAAGTCCCCCAGAGGCAGTGACGACTGCCCCAAAGACACTGCATGGATGGGAGGGACGATGGGCGACTGACACCATACCAACAGAGGAACAGAAAGGCAAGTATTTATCTATTAACATCAACTCTTTCAAACACCAAACTCTTCATTATCTTTACTCTCAGCACCCTGGACATCATCATCCTGGGGGCAGTAATGGACCATGAAGTCCCCCAGAGCTAGTGACGACTGCCACGAAAACACTGCATGGACGGGAGGGACGATGGGCGACTGACACCATACCGACAGAGGAACAGAAAGGCAAATATTTATCTATGAACATCAACTCTTTCAAACACTAAACTCTTCATTATCTTTACTCTCAGGACCCTGGACATCATCATCCTAGGGGCAGAAATGGAGCATAAAGTCCCCCAGAGGCAGTCAGGTCTGCCACGAAAACACTGCATGGACGGGAGGGACGATGGGCGACTGACACCATACCGACGGAAGTTCTTAAAGGCAAGTATATATCTGTTTACATCAACTCTTTCAAACACTAAACTCTTCATTATCTTTACTCTCAGGACCCTGCACATCATCATCCTGCGGGCAGAAATGGACCATGAAGTCCCCCAGAGGTAGTGACGACTGCCACGAAGACACTGCATGGACGGGAGGGACGATGGGCGACTGACACCATACCGACAGAGGCCCACAAAGGCAAGTATTTATGTATGAACATCAACTCTTTCAAACACTAAACTCTTCATTATCTTTACTCTCAGCACCCCTGACATCATCATCCTGGGGGCAGAAATGGACCATGAAGTCCCCCAGAGGCAGTGACGACTACCACGAAAACACTGCATGGACGGGAGGGACGATAGGCGACTGACACCACACCGACAGAAGTTCATAAAGGCAAGTATATATCTGTTTACATCAACTCTTTCAAACACTAAACTCTTCATTATCTTTACTCTCAGGACCCTGCACATCATCATCCTGCGGGCAGAAATGGACCATGAAGTCCCCCAGAGGTAGTGACGACTGCCACGAAGACACTGCATGGACGGGAGGGACGATGGGCGACTGACACCATACCGACAGAGGCCCACAAAGGCAAGTATTTATGTATGAACATCAACTCTTTCAAACACTAAACTCTTCATTATCTTTACTCTCAGCACCCCTGACATCATCATCCTGGGGGCAGAAATGGACCATGAAGTCCCCCAGAGGCAGTGACGACTGCCCCAAAGACACTGCATGGATGGGAGGGACGATGGGCGACTGACACCATACCGACAGAAGTTCATAAAGGCAAGTATATATCTCTTTACATCAACTATTTCAAACACTAAACTCTTCATTATCTTTACTCTCAGGACCCTGGACATCATCATCCTAGGGGCAGAAATGGACCATGAAGTCCCCCAGAGGCAGTGACGACTACCACGAAAACACTGCATGGACGGGAGGGACGATGGGCGACTGACACCATACCGACAGAAGTTCATTAAGGCAAGTATATATCTCTTTACATCAACTATTTCAAACACTAAACTCTTCATTATCTTTACTCTCAGCACCCTGGACATCATCATCCTGGGGGCAGAAACGGACCATGAAGTCCCCCAGAGGCAGTGACGACTGCCCCAAAGACACTGCATGGATGGGAGGGACGATGGGCGACTGACACCATACCGACAGAGGAACAGAAAGGCAAGTATTTATCTATTAACATCAACTCTTTCAAACACCAAACTCTTCATTATCTTTACTCTCAGCACCCTGGACATCATCATCCTGGGGGCAGAAATGGACCATGAAGTCCCCCAGAGGCAGTCACGACTGCCACGATGAGACTGCATGGACGGGAGGGACGATGGTCGACTGACACCATACCGACAGAGGCCCACAAAGGCAAGTATTTATCTACTAACATCAACTCTTTCAAACACTAAACTCTTCATTATCTTTACTCTCAGCACCCTGGACATCATCATCCTGGGGGCAGAAATGGACCATGAAGTCCCCCAGAGGCAGTGACGACTGCCCCAAAGACACTGCATGGACGGGAGGGACGATGGGCGACTGACACCATACCGACAGAGGAACAGAAAGGCAAGTATTTATATATGAACATCAACTCCTTCAACCACTAAACTCTTCATTATCTTTACTCTCAGGACCCTGCACATCATCATCCTGTGGGCAGAAATGGACCATGAAGTCCCCCAGAGGTAGTGACGACTGCCACGAAAACACTGCATGGACGGGAGGGACGATGGGCGACTGACACCATACCGACAGAGGCCCACAAAGGCAACTATTTATATATGAACATCAACTCTTTCAAACACCATGTTCTTCATTATCTTTACTCTCAGCACCCCTGACATCATCATCCTGCGGGCAGAAATGGACCATGAAGTCCCCCAGAGGTAGTGACGACTTGCACGAAAACACTGCATGGACGGGAGGGACGATGGGCGACTGACACCATACCGACAGAGGCCCACAAAGGCAAGTATTTATGTATGAACATCAACTCTTTCAAACAGTAAACTCTTCATTATCTTTACTCTCAGCACCCCTGACATCATCATCCTGGGGGCAGAAATGGACCATAAAGTCCCCCAGAGGCAGTGACGACTACCACGAAAACACTGCATGGACGGGAGGGACGATGGGCGACTGACACCACACCGACAGAAGTTCATAAAGGCAAGTATATATCTGTTTACATCAACTATTTCAAACAGTAAACTCTTCATTATCTTTACTCTCAGCACTCTCGACATCATCATCCTGGGAGCAGAGACGGACCATGAAGTCCCCCAGAGGCAGTCACGTCTCCCAAGAAAACACTGCATGGACGGGAGGGACGATGGGCGACTGACACCACACCGACAGAAGTTCATAAAGGCAAGTATATATCTGTTTACATCAACTCTTTCAAACACTAAACTCTTCATTATCTTTACTCTCAGGACCCTGCACATCATCATCCTGCGGGCAGAAATGGACCATGAAGTCCCCCAGAGGTAGTGACGACTGCCACGAAGACACTGCATGGACGGGAGGGACGATGGGCGACTGACACCATACCGACAGAGGCCCACAAAGGCAAGTAATTATGTATGAACATCAACTCTTTCAAACACTAAACTCTTCATTATCTTTACTCTCAGCACCCCTGACATCATCATCCTGGGGGCAGAAATGGACCATGAAGTCCCCCAGAGCTAGTGACGACTGCCCCAAAGACACTGCATGGATGGGAGGGACGATGGGCGACTGACACCATACCGACAGAGGAACAGAAAGGCAAGTATTTATCTATAAACATCAACTCTTTCAAAAACTAAACTCTTCATTATCTTTACTCTCAGGACCCTGGACATCATCATCCTGGGGCAGAAATGGACCATAAAGTCCCCCAGAGGCAGTGACGACTACCACGAAAACACTGCATGGACGGGAGGGACGATGGGCGACTGACACCACACCGACAGAAGTTCATAAAGGCAAGTATATATCTGTTTACATCAACTATTTCAAACAATAAACTCTTCATTATCTTTACTCTCAGCACCCTGGACATCATCATCCTGGGAGCAGAGACGGACCATGAAGTCCCCCAGAGGCAGTCACGTCTCCCACGAAAACACTGCATGGACGGGAGGGACGATGGGCGACTGACACCATACCGACAGAAGTTCATAAAGGCAAGTATATATCTCTTTACATCAACTATTTCAAACACTAAACTCTTCATTATCTTTACTCTCAGCACCCTGGACATCATCATCCTGGGGGCAGAAACGGACCATGAAGTCCCCCAGAGGCAGTGACGACTGCCCCAAAGACACTGCATGGATGGGAGGGACGATGGGCGACTGACACCATACCAACAGAGGAACAGAAAGGCAAGTATTTATCTATTAACATCAACTCTTTCAAACACCAAACTCTTCATTATCTTTACTCTCAGGACCCTGGACATCATCATCCTGGGGGCAGTAATGGACCATGAAGTCCCCCAGAGCTAGTGACGACTGCCACGAAAACACTGCATGGACGGGAGGGACGATGGGCGACTGACACCATACCGACAGAGGAACAGAAAGGCAAATATTTATCTATGAACATCAACTCTTTCAAACACTAAACTCTTCATTATCTTTACTCTCAGGACCCTGGACATCATCATCCTAGGGGCAGAAATGGAGCATAAAGTCCCCCAGAGGCAGTCAGGTCTGCCACGAAAACACTGCATGGACGGGAGGGACGATGGGCGACTGACACCATACCGACGGAAGTTCTTAAAGGCAAGTATATATCTGTTTACATCAACTCTTTCAAACACTAAACTCTTCATTATCTTTAATCTCAGGACCCTGCACATCATCATCCTGCGGGCAGAAATGGACCATGAAGTCCCCCAGAGGTAGTGACGACTGCCACGAAGACACTGCATGGACGGGAGGGACGATGGGCGACTGACACCATACCGACAGAGGCCCACAAAGGCAAGTATTTATGTATGAACATCAACTCTTTCAAACACTAAACTCTTCATTATCTTTACTCTCAGCACCCCTGACATCATCATCCTGGGGGCAGAAATGGACCATGAAGTCCCCCAGAGGCAGTGACGACTACCACGAAAACACTGCATGGACGGGAGGGACGATAGGCGACTGACACCACACCGACAGAAGTTCATAAAGGCAAGTATATATCTGTTTACATCAACTCTTTCAAACACTAAACTCTTCATTATCTTTACTCTCAGGACCCTGCACATCATCATCCTGCGGGCAGAAATGGACCATGAAGTCCCCCAGAGGTAGTGACGACTGCCACGAAGACACTGCATGGACGGGAGGGACGATGGGCGACTGACACCATACCGACAAAGGCCCACAAAGGCAAGTATTTATGTATGACCATCAACTCTTTCAAACACTAAACTCTTCATTATCTTTACTCTCAGCACCCCTGACATCATCATCCTGGGGGCAGAAATGGACCATGAAGTCACCCAGAGGCAGTGACGACTGCCCCAAAGACACTGCATGGATGGGAGGGACGATGGGCGACTGACACCATACCGACAGAAGTTCATAAAGGCAAGTATATATCTCTTTACATCAACTATTTCAAACACTAAACTCTTCATTATCTTTACTCTCAGGACCCTGGACATCATCATCCTGCGGGCAGAAATGGACCATGAAGTCCCCCAGAGGCAGTGACGACTACCACGAAAACACTGCATGGACGGGAGGGACGATGGGCGACTGACACCATACCGACAGAAGTTCATAAAGGCAAGTATATATCTCTTTACATCAACTATTTCAAACACTAAACTCTTCATTATCTTTACTCTCAGCACCCTGGACATCATCATCCTGGGGGCAGAAACGGACCATGAAGTCCCCCAGAGGCAGTGACGACTGCCCCAAAGACACTGCATGGATGGGAGGGACGATGGGCGACTGACACCATACCGACAGAGGAACAGAAAGGCAAGTATTTATCTATTAACATCAACTCTTTCAAACACCAAACTCTTCATTATCTTTACTCTCAGCACCCTGGACATCATCATCCTGGGGGCAGTAATGGACCATGAAGTCCCCCAGAGCTAGTGACGACTGCCACGAAAACACTGCATGGACGGGAGGGACGATGGGCGACTGACACCATACCGACAGAGGAACAGAAAGGCAAATATTTATCTATCAACATCAACTCTTTCAAACACTAAACTCTTCATTATCTTTACTCTCAGGACCCTGGACATCATCATCCTAGGGGCAGAAATGGAGCATAAAGTCCCCCAGAGGCAGTCAGGTCTGCCACGAAAACACTGCATGGACGGGAGGGACGATGGGCGACTGACACCATACCGACGGAAGTTCTTAAAGGCAAGTATATATCTGTTTACATCAACTCTTTCAAACACTAAACTCTTCATTATCTTTACTCTCAGGACCCTGCACATCATCATCCTGCGGGCAGAAATGGACCATGAAGTCCCCCAGAGGTAGTGACGACTGCCACGAAGACACTGCATGGACGGGAGGGACGATGGGCGACTGACACCATACCGACAGAGGCCCACAAAGGCAAGTATTTATGTATGAACATCAACTCTTTCAAACACTAAACTCTTCATTATCTTTACTCTCAGCACCCCTGACATCATCATCCTGGGGGCAGAAATGGACCAAGAAGTACCCCAGAGGCAGTGAAGACGACCACGAAAACACTGCATGGACGGGAGGGACGATAGGCGACTGACACCACACCGACAGAAGTTCATAAAGGCAAGTATATATCTGTTTACATCAACTCTTTCAAACACTAAACTCTTCATTATCTTTACTCTCAGCACCCTGGACATCATCATCCTGGGAGCAGAGACGGACCATGAAGTCCCCCAGAGGCAGTCACGTCTCCCACGAAAACACTGCATGGACGGGAGGGACGATGGGCGACTGACACCATACCGACAGAAGTTCATAAAGGCAAGTATATATCTCTTTACATCAACTATTTCAAACACTAAACTCTTCATTATCTTTACTCTCAGCACCCTGGACATCATCATCCTGCGGGCAGAAACGGACCATGAAGTCCCCCAGAGGCAGTGACGACTGCCCCAAAGACACTGCATGGATGGGAGGGACGATGGGCGACTGACACCATACCAACAGAGGAACAGAAAGGCAAGTATTTATCTATTAACATCAACTCTTTCAAACACGAAACTCTTCATTATCTTTACTCTCAGCACCCTGGACATCATCATCCTGGGGGCAGTAATGGACCATGAAGTCCCCCAGAGCTAGTGACGACTGCCACGAAAACACTGCATGGACGGGAGGGACGATGGGCGACTGACACCATACCGACAGAGGAACAGAAAGGCAAATATTTATCTATGAACATCAACTCTTTCAAACACTAAACTCTTCATTATCTTTACTCTCAGGACCCTGGACATCATCATCCTAGGGGCAGAAATGGAGCATAAAGTCCCCCAGAGGCAGTCAGGTCTGCCACGAAAACACTGCATGGACGGGAGGGACGATGGGCGACTGACACCATACCGACGGAAGTTCTTAAAGGCAAGTATATATCTGTTTACATCAACTCTTTCAAACACTAAACTCTTCATTATCTTTACTCTCAGGACCCTGCATATCATCATCCTGCGGGCAGAAATGGACCATGAAGTCCCCCAGAGGTAGTGACGACTGCCACGAAGACACTGCATGGACGGGAGGGACGATGGGCGACTGACACCATACCGACAGAGGCCCACAAAGGCAAGTATTTATGTATGAACATCAACTCTTTCAAACACTAAACTCTTCATTATCTTTACTCTCAGCACCCCTGACATCATCATCCTGGGGGCAGAAATGGACCATGAAGTCCCCCAGAGGCAGTGACGACTACCACGAAAACACTGCATGGACGGGAGGGACGATAGGCGACTGACACCACACCGACAGAAGTTCATAAAGGCAAGTATATATCTGTTTACATCAACTCTTTCAAACACTAAACTCTTCATTATCTTTACTCTCAGCACCCTGGACATCATCATCCTGGTGGCAGTAATGGACCATGAAGTCCCCCAGAGCTAGTGACGACTGCCACGAAAACACTGCATGGACGGGAGGGACGATGGGCGACTGACACCATACCGACAGAGGAACAGAAAGGCAAATATTTATCTATGAACATCAACTCTTTCAAACACTAAACTCTTCATTATCTTTACTCTCAGGACCCTGGACATCATCATCCTAGGGGCAGAAATGGAGCATAAAGTCCCCCAGAGGCAGTCAGGTCTGCCACGAAAACACTGCATGGACGGGAGGGACGATGGGCGACTGACACCATACCGACGGAAGTTCTTAAAGGCAAGTATATATCTGTTTACATCAACTCTTTCAAACACTAAACTCTTCATTATCTTTACTCTCAGGACCCTGCATATCATCATCCTGCGGGCAGAAATGGACCATGAAGTCCCCCAGAGGTAGTGACGACTGCCACGAAGACACTGCATGGACGGGAGGGACGATAGGCGACTGACACCACACCGACAGAAGTTCATAAAGGCAAGTATATATCTGTTTACATCAACTCTTTCAAACACTAAACTCTTCATTATCTTTACTCTCAGGACCCTGCACATCATCATCCTGCGGGCAGAAATGGACCATGAAGTCCCCCAGAGGTAGTGACGACTGCCACGAAGACACTGCATGGACGGGAGGGACGATGGGCGACTGACACCATACCGACAGAGGCCCACAAAGGCAAGTATTTATGTATGAACATCAACTCTTTCAAACACTAAACTCTTCATTATCTTTACTCTCAGCACCCCTGACATCATCATCCTGGGGGCAGAAATGGACCATGAAGTCCCCCAGAGGCAGTGACGACTGCCCCAAAGACACTGCATGGATGGGAGGGACGATGGGCGACTGACACCATACCGACAGAAGTTCATAAAGGCAAGTATATATCTCTTTACATCAACTATTTCAAACACTAAACTCTTCATTATCTTTACTCTCAGAACCCTGGACATCATCATCCTGCGGGCAGAAATGGACCATGAAGTCCCCCAGAGGCAGTGACGACTACCACGAAAACACTGCATGGACGGGAGGGACGATGGGCGACTGACACCACACCGACAGAAGTTCATAAAGGCAAGTATATATCTGTTTACATCAACTATTTCAAACAATAAACTCTTCATTATCTTTACTCTCAGCACCCTGGACATCATCATCCTGGGAGCAGAGACGGACCATGAAGTCCCCCAGAGGCAGTCACGTCTCCCACGAAAACACTGCATGGACGGGAGGGACGATGGGCGACTGACACCATACCGACAGAAGTTCATAAAGGCAAGTATATATCTCTTTACATCAACTATTTCAAACACTAAACTCTTCATTATCTTTACTCTCAGCACCCTGGACATCATCATCCTGGGGGCAGAAACGGACCATGAAGTCCCCCAGAGGCAGTGACGACTGCCCCAAAGACACTGCATGGATGGGAGGGACGATGGGCGACTGACACCATACCGACAGAGGAACAGAAAGGCAAGTATTTATCTATTAACATCAACTCTTTCAAACACCAAACTCTTCATTATCTTTACTCTCAGCACCCTGGACATCATCATCCTGGGGGCAGTAATGGACCATGAAGTCCCCCAGAGCTAGTGACGACTGCCACGAAAACACTGCATGGACGGGAGGGACGATGGGCGACTGACACCATACCGACAGAGGAACAGAAAGGCAAATATTTATCTATGAACATCAACTCTTTCAAACACTAAACTCTTCATTATCTTTACTCTCAGGACCCTGGACATCATCATCCTAGGGGCAGAAATGGAGCATAAAGTCCCCCAGAGGCAGTCAGGTCTGCCACGAAAACACTGCATGGACGGGAGGGACGATGGGCGACTGACACCATACCGACGGAAGTTCTTAAAGGCAAGTATATATCTGTTTACGTCAACTCTTTCAAACACTAAACTCTTCATTATCTTTACTCTCAGGACCCTGCACATCATCATCCTGCGGGCAGAAATGGACCATGAAGTCCCCCAGAGGTAGTGACGACTGCCACGAAGACACTGCATGGACGGGAGGGACGATGGGCGACTGACACCATACCGACAGAGGCCCACAAAGGCAAGTATTTATGTATGAACATCAACTCTTTCAAACACTAAACTCTTCATTATCTTTACTCTCAGCACCCCTGACATCATCATGCTGGGGGCAGAAATGGACCATGAAGTCCCCCAGAGGCAGTGACGACGACCACGAAAACACTGCATGGACGGGAGGGACGATAGGCGACTGACACCACACCGACAGAAGTTCATAAAGGCAAGTATATATCTGTTTACATCAACTCTTTCAAACACTAAACTCTTCATTATCTTTACTCTCAGGACCCTGCACATCATCATCCTGGGGGCAGAAATGGACCATGAAGTCCCCCAGAGGTAGTGACGACTGCCACGAAGACACTGCATGGACGGGAGGGACGATGGGCGACTGACACCATACCGACAGAGGCCCACAAAGGCAAGTATTTATGTATGAACATCAACTCTTTCAAACACTAAACTCTTCATTATCTTTACTCTCAGCACCCCTGACATCATCATCCTGGGGGCAGAAATGGACCATGAAGTCCCCCAGAGGCAGTGACGACTACCACGAAAACACTGCATGGACGGGAGGGACGATGGGCGACTGACACCATACCGACGGAAGTTCATAAAGGCAAGTATATATCTATTTACATCAACTCTTTCAAACACTAAACTCTTCATTATCTTTATTCTCAGGACCCTGCACATCATCATCCTGCGGGCAGAAATGGACCATGAAGTCCCCCAGAGGTAGTGACGACTGCCACGAAGACACTGCATGGACGGGAGGGACGATGGGCGACTGACACCATACCGACAGAGGCCCACAAAGGCAAGTATTTATCTATGAACATCAACTCTTTCAAACACTAAACTCTTCATTATCTTTACTCTCAGGACCCTGGACATCATCATCCTAGGGGCAGAAATGGAGCATAAAGTCCCCCAGAGGCAGTCAGGTCTGCCACGAAAACACTGCATGGACGGGAGGGACGATGGGCGACTGACACCATACCGACGGAAGTTCTTAAAGGCAAGTATATATCTGTTTACGTCAACTCTTTCAAACACTAAACTCTTCATTATCTTTACTCTCAGGACCCTGCACATCATCATCCTGCGGGCAGAAATGGACCATGAAGTCCCCCAGAGGTAGTGACGACTGCAACGAAGACACTGCATGGACGGGAGGGACGATGGGCGACTGACACCATACCGACAGAGGCCCACAAAGGCAAGTATTTATGTATGAACATCAACTCTTTCAAACACTAAACTCTTCATTATCTTTACTCTCAGCACCCCTGACATCATCATGCTGCTGGCAGAAATGGACCATGAAGTCCCCCAGAGGCAGTGACGACGACCACGAAAACACTGCATGGACGGGAGGGACGATAGGCGACTGACACCACACCGACAGAAGTTCATAAAGGCAAGTATATATCTGTTTACATCAACTCTTTCAAACACTAAACTCTTCATTATCTTTACTCTCAGGACCCTGCACATCATCATCCTGGGGGCAGAAATGGACCATGAAGTCCCCCAGAGGTAGTGACGACTGCCACGAAGACACTGCATGGACGGGAGGGACGATGGGCGACTGACACCACACCGACAGAAGTTCATAAAGGCAAGTATATATCTGTTTACATCAACTATTTCAAACAATAAACTCTTCATTATCTTTACTCTCAGCACTCTGGACATCATCATCCTGGGAGCAGAGACGGACCAGGAAGTCCCCCAGAGGCAGTCACGTCTCCCACGAAAACACTGCATGGACGGGAGGGACGATGGGCGACTGACACCATACCGACAGAAGTTCATAAAGGCAAGTATATATCTCTTTACATCAACTATTTCAAACACTAAACACTTCATTATCTTTACTCTCAGCACCCTGGACATCATCATCCTGGGGGCAGAAACGGACCATGAAGTCCCCCAGAGGCAGTGACGACTGCCCCAAAGACACTGCATGGATGGGAGGGACGACGGGCGACTGACACCATACCGACAGAGGAACAGAAAGGCAAGTATTTATCTATTAACATCAACTCTTTCAAACACCAAACTCTTCATTATCTTTACTCTCAGCACCCTGGACATCATCATCCTGGGGGCAGTAATGGACCATGAAGTCCCCCAGAGCTAGTGACGACTGCCACGAAAACACTGCATGGACGGGAGGGACGATGGGCGACTGACACCATACCGACAGAGGAACAGAAAGGCAAATATTTATCTATGAACATCAACTATTTCAAACACTAAACTCTTCATTATCTTTACTCTCAGGACCCTGGACATCATCATCCTAGGGGCAGAAATGGAGCATAAAGTCCCCCAGAGGCAGTCACGTCTGCCACGAAAACACTGCATGGACGGGAGGGACGATGGGCGACTGACACCATACCGACGGAAGTTCATAAAGGCAAGTATATATCTGTTTACATCAACTCTTTCAAACACTAAACTCTTCATTATCTTTACTCTCAGGACCCTGCACATCATCATCCTGCGGGCAGAAATGGACCATGAAGTCCCCCAGAGGTAGTGACGACTGCCACGAAGACACTGCATGGACGGGAGGGACGATGGGCGACTGACACCATACCGAGAGAGGCCCACAAAGGCAAGTATTTATGTATGAACATCAACTCTTTCAAACACTAAACTCTTCATTATCTTTACTCTCAGCACCCCTGACATCATCATCCTGGGGGCAGAAATGGACCATGAAGTCCCCCAGAGGCAGTGACGACTACCACGAAAACACTGCATGGACGGGAGGGACGATGGGCGACTGACACCATACCGACGGAAGTTCATAAAGGCAAGTATATATCTGTTTACATCAACTCTTTCAAACACTAAACTCTTCATTATCTTTATTCTCAGGACCCTGCACATCATCATCCTGCGGGCAGAAATGGACCATGAAGTCCCCCAGAGGTAGTGACGACTGCCACGAAGACACTGCATGGACGGGAGGGACGATGGGCGACTGACACCATACCGACAGAGGCCCACAAAGGCAAGTATTTATCTATGAACATCAACTCTTTCAAACACTAAACTCTTCATTATCTTTACTCTCAGGACCCTGGACATCATCATCCTAGGGGCAGAAATGGAGCATAAAGTCCCCCAGAGGCAGTCAGGTCTGCCACGAAAACACTGCATGGACGGGAGGGACGATGGGCGACTGACACCATACCGACGGAAGTTCTTAAAGGCAAGTATATATCTGTTTACGTCAACTCTTTCAAACACTAAACTCTTCATTATCTTTACTCTCAGGACCCTGCACATCATCATCCTGCGGGCAGAAATGGACCATGAAGTCCCCCAGAGGTAGTGACGACTGCAACGAAGACACTGCATGGACGGGAGGGACGATGGGCGACTGACACCATACCGACAGAGGCCCACAAAGGCAAGTATTTATGTATGAACATCAACTCTTTCAAACACTAAACTCTTCATTATCTTTACTCTCAGCACCCCTGACATCATCATGCTGCTGGCAGAAATGGACCATGAAGTCCCCCAGAGGCAGTGACGACGACCACGAAAACACTGCATGGACGGGAGGGACGAGAGGCGACTGACACCACACCGACAGAAGTTCATAAAGGCAAGTATATATCTGTTTACATCAACTCTTTCAAACACTAAACTCTTCATTATCTTTACTCTCAGGACCCTGCACATCATCATCCTGGGGGCAGAAATGGACCATGAAGTCCCCCAGAGGTAGTGACGACTGCCACGAAGACACTGCATGGACGGGAGGGACGATGGGCGACTGACACCACACCGACAGAAGTTCATAAAGGCAAGTATATATCTGTTTACATCAACTATTTCAAACAATAAACTCTTCATTATCTTTACTCTCAGCACTCTGGACATCATCATCCTGGGAGCAGAGACGGACCAGGAAGTCCCCCAGAGGCAGTCACGTCTCCCACGAAAACACTGCATGGACGGGAGGGACGATGGGCGACTGACACCATACCGACAGAAGTTCATAAAGGCAAGTATATATCTCTTTACATCAACTATTTCAAACACTAAACACTTCATTATCTTTACTCTCAGCACCCTGGACATCATCATCCTGGGGGCAGAAACGGACCATGAAGTCCCCCAGAGGCAGTGACGACTGCCCCAAAGACACTGCATGGATGGGAGGGACGACGGGCGACTGACACCATACCGACAGAGGAACAGAAAGGCAAGTATTTATTTATTAACATCAACTCTTTCAAACACCAAACTCTTCATTATCTTTACTCTCAGCACCCTGGACATCATCATCCTGGGGGCAGTAATGGACCATGAAGTCCCCCAGAGCCAGTGACGACTGCCACGAAAACACTGCATGGACGGGAGGGACGATGGGCGACTGACACCATACCGACAGAGGAACAGAAAGGCAAATATTTATCTATGAACATCAACTATTTCAAACACTAAACTCTTCATTATCTTTACTCTCAGGACCCTGGACATCATCATCCTAGGGGCAGAAATGGAGCATAAAGTCCCCCAGAGGCAGTCACGTCTCCCACGAAAACACTGCATGGACGGGAGGGACGATGGGCGACTGACACCATACCGACGGAAGTTCATAAAGGCAAGTATATATCTGTTTACATCAACTCTTTCAAACACTAAACTCTTCATTATCTTTACTCTCAGGACCCTGCACATCATCATCCTGCGGGCAGAAATGGACCATGAAGTCCCCCAGAGGTAGTGACGACTGCCACGAAGACACTGCATGGACGGGAGGGACGATGGGCGACTGACACCATACCGAGAGAGGCCCACAAAGGCAAGTATTTATGTATGAACATCAACTCTTTCAAACACTAAACTCTTCATTATCTTTACTCTCAGCACCCCTGACATCATCATCCTGGGGGCAGAAATGGACCATGAAGTCCCCCAGAGGCAGTGACGACTACCACGAAAACACTGCATGGACGGGAGGGACGATGGGCGACTGACACCATACCGACGGAAGTTCATAAAGGCAAGTATATATCTGTTTACATCAACTCTTTCAAACACTAAACTCTTCATTATCTTTATTCTCAGGACCCTGCACATCATCATCCTGCGGGCAGAAATGGACCATGAAGTCCCCCAGAGGTAGTGACGACTGCCACGAAGACACTGCATGGACGGGAGGGACGATGGGCGACTGACACCATACCGACAGAGGCCCACAAAGGCAAGTATTTATCTATGAACATCAACTCTTTCAAACACTAAACTCTTCATTATCTTTACTCTCAGGACCCTGGACATCATCATCCTAGGGGCAGAAATGGAGCATAAAGTCCCCCAGAGGCAGTCAGGTCTGCCACGAAAACACTGCATGGACGGGAGGGACGATGGGCGACTGACACCATACCGACGGAAGTTCTTAAAGGCAAGTATATATCTGTTTACGTCAACTCTTTCAAACACTAAACTCTTCATTATCTTTACTCTCAGGACCCTGCACATCATCATCCTGCGGGCAGAAATGGACCATGAAGTCCCCCAGAGGTAGTGACGACTGCAACGAAGACACTGCATGGACGGGAGGGACGATGGGCGACTGACACCATACCGACAGAGGCCCACAAAGGCAAGTATTTATGTATGAACATCAACTCTTTCAAACACTAAACTCTTCATTATCTTTACTCTCAGCACCCCTGACATCATCATGCTGCTGGCAGAAATGGACCATGAAGTCCCCCAGAGGCAGTGACGACGACCACGAAAACACTGCATGGACGGGAGGGACGATAGGCGACTGACACCACACCGACAGAAGTTCATAAAGGCAAGTATATATCTGTTTACATCAACTCTTTCAAACACTAAACTCTTCATTATCTTTACTCTCAGGACCCTGCACATCATCATCCTGGGGGCAGAAATGGACCATGAAGTCCCCCAGAGGTAGTGACGACTGCCACGAAGACACTGCATGGACGGGAGGGACGATGGGCGACTGACACCATACCGACAGAGGCCCACAAAGGCAAGTATTTATGTATGAACATCAACTCTTTCAAACACTAAACTCTTCATTATCTTTACTCTCAGCACCCCTGACATCATCATCCTGGGGGCAGAAATGGACCATGAAGTCCCCCAGAGGCAGTGACGACTGCCCCAAAGACACTGCATGGATGGGAGGGACGATGGGCGACTGGCACCATACCGACAGAGGAACAGAAAGGCAAGTATTTATCTATAAACATCAACTCTTTCAAACACTAAACTCTTCATTATCTTTACTCTCAGCACCCTGGACATCATCATCCTGGGGCAGAAATGGACCATAAAGTCCCCCAGAGGCAGTGACGACTACCACGAAAACACTGCATGGACGGGAGGGACGATGGGCGACTGACACCACACCGACAGAAGTTCATAAAGGCAAGTATATATCTGTTTACATCAACTATTTCAAACAATAAACTCTTCATTATCTTTACTCTCAGCACTCTGGACATCATCATCCTGGGAGCAGAGACGGACCAGGAAGTCCCCCAGAGGCAGTCACGTCTCCCACGAAAACACTGCATGGACGGGAGGGACGATGGGCGACTGACACCATACCGACAGAAGTTCATAAAGGCAAGTATATATCTCTTTACATCAACTATTTCAAACACTAAACACTTCATTATCTTTACTCTCAGCACCCTGGACATCATCATCCTGGGGGCAGAAACGGACCATGAAGTCCCCCAGAGGCAGTGACGACTGCCCCAAAGACACTGCATGGATGGGAGGGACGATGGGCGACTGACACCATACCGACAGAGGAACAGAAAGGCAAGTATTTATCTATTAACATCAACTCTTTCAAACACCAAACTCTTCATTATCTTTACTCTCAGCACCCTGGACATCATCATCCTGGGGGCAGTAATGGACCATGAAGTCCCCCAGAGCTAGTGACGACTGCCACGAAAACACTGCATGGACGGGAGGGACGATGGGCGACTGACACCATACCGATAGAGGAACAGAAAGGCAAGTATTTATCTATTAACATCAACTCTTTCAAACACTAAACTCTTCATTATCTTTACTCTCAGCACCCTGGACATCATCATCCTAGGGACAGAAATGGAGCATAAAGTCCCCCAGAGGCAGTCACGTCTGCCACGAAAACACTGCATGGACGGGAGGGACGATGGGCGACTGACACCATACCGACGGAAGTTCATAAAGGCAAGTATATATCTGTTTACATCAACTCTTTCAAACACTAAACTCTTCATTATCTTTATTCTCAGGACCCTGCACATCATCATCCTGCGGGCAGAAATGGACCATGAAGTCCCCCAGAGGTAGTGACGACTGCCACGAAGACACTGCATGGACGGGAGGGACGATGGGCGACTGACACCATACCGACAGAGGCCCACAAAGGCAAGTATTTATGTATGAACATCAACTCTTTCAAACACTAAACTCTTCATTATCTTTACTCTCAGGACCCCTGACATCATCATCCTGGGGGCAGAAATGGACCATGAAGTCCCCCAGAGGCAGTGACGACTACCACGAAAACACTGCATGGACGGGAGGGACGATGGGCGACTGACACCACACCGACAGAAGTTCATAAAGGCAAGTATATATCTCTTTACATCAACTATTTCAAACACTAAACTCTTCATTATCTTTACTCTCAGCACCCTGGACATCATCATCCTGGGGGCAGAAACGGACCATGAAGTCCCCCAGAGGCAGTGACGACAGCCCCAAAGACACTGCATGGATGGGAGGGACGATGATCGACTGACACCATACCGACAGAGGAACAGAAAGGCAAGTATTTATCTATTAACATCAACTCTTTCAAACACTAAACTCTTCATTATCTTTACTCTCAGCACCCTGGACATCATCATCCTGGGGGCAGTATTGGACCATGAAGTCCCCCAGAGCTAGTGACGACTGCCACGAAAACACTGCATGGACGGGAGGGACGATGGGCGACTGACACCATACCGACAGACTAACAGAAAGGCAAATATTTATCTATGAACATCAACTCTTTCAAACACTAAACTCTTCATTATCTTTACTCTCAGGACCCTGGACATCATCATCATAGGGGCAGAAATGGAGCATGAAGTACCCCAGAGGCAGTCACGTCTGCCACGAAAACACTGTATGGACGGGAGGGACGATGGGCGACTGACACCATACCGACGGAAGTTCATAAAGGCAAGTATATATCTGTTTACATCAACTCTTTCAAACACTAAACTCTTCATTATCTTTACTCTCAGGACCCTGGACATCATCATCCTGCGGGCAGAAATGGACCATGAAGTCCCCCAGAGGCAGTGACGACTACCACGAAAACACTGCATGGACGGGAGGGACGATGGGCGACTGACACCACACCGACAGAAGTTCATAAAGGCAAGTATATATCTCTTTACATCAACTATTTCAAACACTAAACTCTTCATTATCTTTACTCTCAGCACCCTGGACATCATCATCCTGGGCGCAGAAACGGACCATGAAGTCCCCCAGAGGCAGTGACGACAGCCCCAAAGACACTGCATGGATGGGAGGGACGATGGGCGACTGACACCATACCGACAGAGGAACAGAAAGGCAAGTATTTATCTATTAACATCAACTCTTTCAAACACTAAACTCTTCATTATCTTTACTCTCAGCACCCTGGACATCATCATCCTGGGGGCAGAAATGGACCATGAAGTCCCCCAGAGGCAGTGACGACTGCCCCAAAAACACTGCATGGACGGGAGGGACGATGGGCGACTGACACTATACCGATAGAGGAACAGAAAGGCAAGTATTTATCTATGAACATCAACTCTTTCAAACACTAAACTCTTCATTATCTTTACTCTCAGCACCCTGGACATCATCATCCTGGGGGCAGTAATGGACCATGAAGTCCCCCAGAGGTAGTGACGACTGCCACGAAAAAACTGCATGGACGGGAGGGACGATGGGCGACTGACACCATACCGACAGAGGAACAGAAAGGCAAATATTTATCTATGAACATCAACTCTTTCAAACACTATACTCTTCATTATCTTTACTCTCAGCACCCTGGACATCATCATCCTGGCGGCAGTAATGGACCATGAAGTCCCCCAGAGCTAGTGACGACTGCCACGAAAACACTGCATGGACGGGAGGGACGATGGGCGACTGACACCATACCGACAGAGGAACAGAAAGGCAAATATTTATCTATGAACATCAACTCTTTCAAACACTAAACTCTTCATTATCTTTACTCTCAGGACCCTGGACATCATCATCCTAGGGACAGAAATGGAGCATAAAGTCCCCCAGAGGCAGTCACGTCTGCCACGAAAACACTGCATGGACGGGAGGGACGATGGGCGACTGACACCATACCGACGGAAGTTCATAAAGGCAAGTATATATCTGTTTACATCAACTCTTTCAAACACTAAACTCTTCATTATCTTTATTCTCAGGACCCTGCACATCATCATCCTGCGGGCAGAAATGGACCATGAAGTCCCCCAGAGGTAGTGACGACTGCCACGAAGACACTGCATGGACGGGAGGGACGATGGGCGACTGACACCATACCGACAGAGGCCCACAAAGGCAAGTATTTATGTATGAACATCAACTCTTTCAAACACTAAACTCTTCATTATCTTTACTCTCAGCACCCCTGACATCATCATCCTGGGGGCAGAAATGGACCATGAAGTCCCCCAGAGGCAGTGACGACTACCACGAAAACACTGCATGGACGGGAGGGACGATGGGCGACTGACACCACACCGACAGAAGTTCATAAAGGCAAGTATATATCTGTTTACATCAACTCTTTCAAACACTAAACTCTTCATTATCTTTACTCTCAGCACCCTGGACATCATCATCCTGGGGGCAGAAACGGACCATGAAGTCCCCCAGAGGCAGTGACGACAGCCCCAAAGACACTGCATGGATGGGAGGGACGATGATCGACTGACACCATACCGACAGAGGAACAGAAAGGCAAGTATTTATCTATTAACATCAACTCTTTCAAACACTAAACTCTTCATTATCTTTACTCTCAGCACCCTGGACATCATCATCCTGGGGGCAGTAATGGACCATGAAGTCCCCCAGAGCTAGTGACGACTGCCACGAAAACACTGCATGGACGGGAGGGACGATGGGCGACTGACACCATACCGACAGACTAACAGAAAGGCAAATATTTATCTATGAACATCAACTCTTTCAAACACTAAACTCTTCATTATCTTTACTCTCAGGACCCTGGACATCATCATCATAGGGGCAGAAATGGAGCATGAAGTACCCCAGAGGCAGTCACGTCTGCCACGAAAACACTGCATGGACGGGAGGGACGATGGGCGACTGACACCATACCGACGGAAGTTCATAAAGGCAAGTATATATCTGTTTACATCAACTCTTTCAAACACTAAACTCTTCATTATCTTTACTCTCAGGACCCTGGACATCATCATCCTGCGGGCAGAAATGGACCATGAAGTCCCCCAGAGGCAGTGACGACTACCACGAAAACACTGCATGGACGGGAGGGACGATGGGCGACTGACACCACACCGACAGAAGTTCATAAAGGCAAGTATATATCTGTTTACATCAACTATTTCAAACAGTAAACTCTTCATTATCTTCACTCTCAGCACCCTGGACATCATCATCCTGGGGGCAGTAATGGACCATGAAGTCCCCCAGAGCTAGTGACGACTGCCACGAAAACACTGCATGGACGGGAGGGACGATGGGCGACTGACACCATACCGACAGAGGAACAGAAAGGCAAATATTTATCTATGAACATCAACTCTTTCAAACACTAAACTCTTCATGATCTTTACTCTCAGGACCCTGGACATCATCATCCTGGGGACAGAAATGGAGCATAAAGTCCCCCAGAGGCAGTCACGTCTGCCACGAAAACACTGCATGGACGGGAGGGACGATGGGCGACTGACACCATACCAACGGAAGTTCATAAAGGCAAGTATATATCTGTTTACATCAACTCTTTCAAACACTAAACTCTTCATTATCTTTATTCTCAGGACCCTGCACATCATCATCCTGCGGGCAGAAATGGACCATGAAGTCCCCCAGAGGTAGTGACGACTGCCACGAAGACACTGCATGGACGGGAGGGACGATGGGCGACTGACACCATACCGACAGAGGCCCACAAAGGCAAGTATTTATGTATGAACATCAACTCTTTCAAACACTAAACTCTTCATTATCTTTACTCTCAGCACCCCTGACATCATCATCCTGGGGGCAGAAATGGACCATGAAGTCCCCCAGAGGCAGTGACGACTACCACGAAAACACTGCATGGACGGGAGGGACGATGGGCGACTGACACCACACCGACAGAAGTTCATAAAGGCAAGTATATATCTGTTTACATCAACTATTTCAAACACTAAACTCTTCATTATCTTTACTCTCAGCACCCTGGACATCATCATCCTGGGGGCAGAAACGGACCATGAAGTCCCCCAGAGGCAGTGACGACAGCCCCAAAGACACTGCATGGATGGGAGGGACGATGATCGACTGACACCATACCGACAGAGGAACAGAAAGGCAAGTATTTATCTATTAACATCAACTCTTTCAAACACTAAACTCTTCATTATCTTTACTCTCAGCACCCTGGACATCATCATCCTGGGGGCAGTAATGGACCATGAAGTCCCCCAGAGCTAGTGACGACTGCCACGAAAACACTGCATGGACGGGAGGGACGATGGGCGACTGACACCATACCGACAGACTAACAGAAAGGCAAATATTTATCTATGAACATCAACTCTTTCAAACACTAAACTCTTCATTATCTTTACTCTCAGGACCCTGGACATCATCATCATAGGGGCAGAAATGGAGCATGAAGTACCCCAGAGGCAGTCACGTCTGCCACGAAAACACTGCATGGACGGGAGGGACGATGGGCGACTGACACCATACCGACGGAAGTTCATAAAGGCAAGTATATATCTGTTTACATCAACTCTTTCAAACACTAAACTCTTCATTATCTTTACTCTCAGGAACCTGGACATCATCATCCTGCGGGCAGAAATGGACCATGAAGTCCCCCAGAGGCAGTGACGACTACCACGAAAACACTGCATGGACGGGAGGGACGATGGGCGACTGACACCACACCGACAGAAGTTCATAAAGGCAAGTATATATCTGTTTACATCAACTATTTCAAACACTAAACTCTTCATTATCTTCACTCTCAGCACCCTGCACATCATCATCCTGGGGGCAGTAATGGACCATGAAGTCCCCCAGAGCTAGTGACGACTGCCACGAAAACACTGCATGGACGGGAGGGACGATGGGCGACTGACACCATACCGACAGAGGAACAGAAAGGCAAATATTTATCTATGAACATCAACTCTTTCAAACACTAAACTCTTCATTATCTTTACTCTCAGGACCCTGGACATCATCATCCTGGGGACAGAAATGGAGCATAAAGTCCCCCAGAGGCAGTCACGTCTGCCACGAAAACACTGCATGGACGGGAGGGACGATGGGCGACTGACACCATACCAACGGAAGTTCATAAAGGCAAGTATATATCTGTTTACATCAACTCTTTCAAACACTAAACTCTTCATTATCTTTATTCTCAGGACCCTGCACATCATCATCCTGCGGGCAGAAATGGACCATGAAGTCCCCCAGAGGTAGTGACGACTGCCACGAAGACACTGCATGGACGGGAGGGACGATGGGCGACTGACACCATACCGACAGAGGCCCACAAAGGCAAGTATTTATGTATGAACATCAACTCTTTCAAACACTAAACTCTTCATTATCTTTACTCTCAGCACCCCTGACATCATCATCCTGGGGGCAGAAATGGACCATGAAGTCCCCCAGAGGCAGTGACGACTACCACGAAAACACTGCATGGACGGGAGGGACGATGGGCGACTGACACCACACCGACAGAAGTTCATAAAGGCAAGTATATATCTGTTTACATCAACTATTTCAAACACTAAACTCTTCATTATCTTTACTCTCAGCACCCTGGACATCATCATCCTGGGGGCAGAAACGGACCATGAAGTCCCCCAGAGGCAGTGACGACAGCCCCAAAGACACTGCATGGATGGGAGGGACGATGATCGACTGACACCATACCGACAGAGGAACAGAAAGGCAAGTATTTATCTATTAACATCAACTCTTTCAAACACTAAACTCTTCATTATCTTTACTCTCAGCACCCTGGACATCATCATCCTGGGGGCAGTATTGGACCATGAAGTCCCCCAGAGCTAGTGACGACTGCCACGAAAACACTGCATGGACGGGAGGGACGATGGGCGACTGACACCATACCGACAGACTAACAGAAAGGCAAATATTTATCTATGAACATCAACTCTTTCAAACACTAAACTCTTCATTATCTTTACTCTCAGGACCCTGGACATCATCATCATAGGGGCAGAAATGGAGCATGAAGTACCCCAGAGGCAGTCACGTCTGCCACGAAAACACTGCATGGACGGGAGGGACGATGGGCGACTGACACCATACCGACGGAAGTTCATAAAGGCAAGTATATATCTGTTTACATCAACTCTTTCAAACACTAAACTCTTCATTATCTTTACTCTCAGGACCCTGGACATCATCATCCTGCAGGCAGAAATGGACCATGAAGTCCCCCAGAGGCAGTGACGACTACCACGAAAACACTGCATGGACGGGAGGGACGATGGGCGACTGACACCACACCGACAGAAGTTCATAAACAAGTATATATCTGTTTACATCAACTATTTCAAACAGTAAACTCTTCATTATCTTCACTCTCAGCACCCTGGACATCATCATCCTGGGGGCAGAAACGGACCATGAAGTCCCCCAGAGGCAGTGACGACAGCCCCAAAGACACTGCATGGATGGGAGGGACGATGGGCGACTGACACCATACCGACAGACTAACAGAAAGGCAAATATTCATCTATGAACATCAACTCTTTCAAACACTAAACTCTTCATTATCTTTACTCTCAGGACCCTGGACATCATCATCATAGGGGCAGAAATGGAGCATGAAGTACCCCAGAGGCAGTCACGTCTGCCACGAAAACACTGCATGGACGGGAGGGACGATGGGCGACTGACACCATAACGACGGAAGTTCATAAAGGCAAGTATATATCTGTTTACATCAACTCTTTCAAACACTAAACTCTTCATTATCTTTACTCTCAGGACCCTGGACATCATCATCCTGCGGGCAGAAATGGACCATGAAGTCCCCCAGAGGCAGTGACGACTAACACGAAAACACTGCATGGACGGGAGGGACGATGGGCGACTGACACCACACCGACAGAAGTTCATAAAGGCAAGTATATATCTGTTTACATCAACTATTTCAAACAGTAAACTCTTCATTATCTTCACTCTCAGCACCCTGGACATCATCATCCTGGGGGCAGAAACGGACCATGAAGTCCCCCAGAGGCAGTGACGACAGCCCCAAAGACACTGCATGGATGGGAGGGACGATGGGCGACTGACACCATACCGATAGAGGAACAGAAAGGCAAGTATTTATCTATTAACATCAACTCTTTCAAACACTAAACTCTTCATTATCTTTACTCTCAGCACCCTGGACATCATCATCCTGGGGGCAGAAATGGACCATGAAGTCCCCCAGAGGCAGTGACGACTGCACCAAAAATACTGCATGGACGGGAGGGACGATGGGCGACTGACACCATACCGATAGAGGAACAGAAAGGCAAGTATTTATCTATTAACATCAACTCTTTCAAACACTAAACTCTTCATTATCTTTACTCTCAGCACCCTGGACATCATCATCCTGGGGGCAGTAATGGACCATGAAGTCCCCCAGAGCTAGTGACGACTGCCACGAAAACACTGCATGGACGGGAGGGACGATGGGCGACTGACACCATACCGACAGAGGAACAGAAAGGCAAATATTTATCTATGAACATCAACTCTTTCAAACACTAAACTCTTCATTATCTTTACTCTCAGGACCCTGGACATCATCATCATAGGGGCAGAAATGGAGCATGAAGTACCCCAGAGGCAGTCACGTCTGCCACGAAAACACTGCATGGACGGGAGGGACGATGGGCGACTGACACCATACCGACGGAAGTTCATAAAGGCAAGTATATATCTGTTTACATCAACTCTTTCAAACACTAAACTCTTCATTATCTTTACTCTCAGGACCCTGGACATCATCATCCTGCGGGCAGAAATGGACCATGAAGTCCCCCAGAGGTAGTGACGACTGCCACGAAGACACTGCATGGACGGGAGGGACGATGGGCGACTGACACCATACCGACAGAGGCCCACAAAGGCAAGTATTTATGTATGAACATCAACTCTTTCAAACACTAAACTCTTCATTATCTTTACTCTCAGCACCCCTGACATCTTCATCCTGGGGGCAGAAATGGACCATGAAGTCCCCCAGAGGCAGTGACGACTACCACGAAAACACTGCATGGACGGGAGGGACGATGGGC
The DNA here is from genome assembly GCF_037392515.1 of Haliotis asinina. NCBI lineage: Eukaryota > Metazoa > Mollusca > Gastropoda > Lepetellida > Haliotidae > Haliotis > Haliotis asinina. The sequence continues at coordinate 55,073,302 of NC_090282.1, read as the reverse complement.
GACTGACACCACACCGACAGAAGTTCATAAAGGCAAGTATATATCTCTTTACATCAACTATTTCAAACACTAAACTCTTCATTATCTTTACTCTCAGCACCCTGGACATCATCATCCTGGGGGCAGAAACGGACCATGAAGTCCCCCAGAGGCAGTGACGACAGCCCCAAAGACACTGCATGGATGGGAGGGACGATGATCGACTGACACCATACCGACAGAGGAACAGAAAGGCAAGTATTTATCTATTAACATCAACTCTTTCAAACACTAAACTCTTCATTATCTTTACTCTCAGCACCCTGGACATCATCATCCTGGGGGCAGTATTGGACCATGAAGTCCCCCAGAGCTAGTGACGACTGCCACGAAAACACTGCATGGACGGGAGGGACGATGGGCGACTGACACCATACCGACAGACTAACAGAAAGGCAAATATTTATCTATGAACATCAACTCTTTCAAACACTAAACTCTTCATTATCTTTACTCTCAGGACCCTGGACATCATCATCATAGGGGAAGAAATGGAGCATGAAGTACCCCAGAGGCAGTCACGTCTGCCACGAAAACACTGCATGGACGGGAGGGACGATGGGCGACTGACACCATACCGACGGAAGTTCATAAAGGCAAGTATATATCTGTTTACATCAACTCTTTCAAACACTAAACTCTTCATTATCTTTACTCTCAGGAACCTGGACATCATCATCCTGCGGGCAGAAATGGACCATGAAGTCCCCCAGAGGCAGTGACGACTACCACGAAAACACTGCATGGACGGGAGGGACGATGGGCGACTGACACCACACCGACAGAAGTTCATAAAGGCAAGTATATATCTGTTTACATCAACTATTTCAAACACTAAACTCTTCATTATCTTCACTCTCAGCACCCTGGACATCATCATCCTGGGGGCAGTAATGGACCATGAAGTCCCCCAGAGCTAGTGACGACTGCCACGAAAACACTGCATGGACGGGAGGGACGATGGGCGACTGACACCATACCGACAGAGGAACAGAAAGGCAAATATTTATCTATGAACATCAACTCTTTCAAACACTAAACTCTTCATTATCTTTACTCTCAGGACCCTGGACATCATCATCCTGGGGACAGAAATGGAGCATAAAGTCCCCCAGAGGCAGTCACGTCTGCCACGAAAACACTGCATGGACGGGAGGGACGATGGGCGACTGACACCATACCAACGGAAGTTCATAAAGGCAAGTATATATCTGTTTACATCAACTCTTTCAAACACTAAACTCTTCATTATCTTTACTCTCAGGACCCTGCACATCATCATCCTGCGGGCAGAAATGGACCATGAAGTCCCCCAGAGGTAGTGACGACTGCCACGAAGACACTGCATGGACGGGAGGGACGATGGGCGACTGACACCATACCGACAGAGGCCCACAAAGGCAAGTATTTATGTATGAACATCAACTCTTTCAAACACTAAACTCTTCATTATCTTTACTCTCAGCACCCCTGACATCATCATCCTGGGGGCAGAAATGGACCATGAAGTCCCCCAGAGGCAGTGACGACTACCACGAAAACACTGCATGGACGGGAGGGACGATGGGCGACTGACACCACACCGACAGAAGTTCATAAAGGCAAGTATATATCTGTTTACATCAACTATTTCAAACACTAAACTCTTCATTATCTTTACTCTCAGCACCCTGGACATCATCATCCTGGGGGCAGAAACGGACCATGAAGTCCCCCAGAGGCAGTGACGACAGCCCCAAAGACACTGCATGGATGGGAGGGACGATGATCGACTGACACCATACCGACAGAGGAACAGAAAGGCAAGTATTTATCTATTAACATCAACTCTTTCAAACACTAAACTCTTCATTATCTTTACTCTCAGCACCCTGGACATCATCATCCTGGGGGCAGTATTGGACCATGAAGTCCCCCAGAGCTAGTGACGACTGCCACGAAAACACTGCATGGACGGGAGGGACGATGGGCGACTGACACCATACCGACAGACTAACAGAAAGGCAAATATTTATCTATGAACATCAACTCTTTCAAACACTAAACTCTTCATTATCTTTACTCTCAGGACCCTGGACATCATCATCATAGGGGCAGAAATGGAGCATGAAGTACCCCAGAGGCAGTCACGTCTGCCACGAAAACACTGCATGGACGGGAGGGACGATGGGCGACTGACACCATACCGACGGAAGTTCATAAAGGCAAGTATATATCTGTTTACATCAACTCTTTCAAACACTAAACTCTTCATTATCTTTACTCTCAGGACCCTGGACATCATCATCCTGCAGGCAGAAATGGACCATGAAGTCCCCCAGAGGCAGTGACGACTACCACGAAAACACTGCATGGACGGGAGGGACGATGGGCGACTGACACCACACCGACAGAAGTTCATAAACAAGTATATATCTGTTTACATCAACTATTTCAAACAGTAAACTCTTCATTATCTTCACTCTCAGCACCCTGGACATCATCATCCTGGGGGCAGAAACGGACCATGAAGTCCCCCAGAGGCAGTGACGACAGCCCCAAAGACACTGCATGGATGGGAGGGACGATGATCGACTGACACCATACCGACAGACTAACAGAAAGGCAAATATTCATCTATGAACATCAACTCTTTCAAACACTAAACTCTTCATTATCTTTACTCTCAGGACCCTGGACATCATCATCATAGGGGCAGAAATGGAGCATGAAGTACCCCAGAGGCAGTCACGTCTGCCACGAAAACACTGCATGGACGGGAGGGACGATGGGCGACTGACACCATAACGACGGAAGTTCATAAAGGCAAGTATATATCTGTTTACATCAACTCTTTCAAACACTAAACTCTTCATTATCTTTACTCTCAGGACCCTGGACATCATCATCCTGCGGGCAGAAATGGACCATGAAGTCCCCCAGAGGCAGTGACGACTAACACGAAAACACTGCATGGACGGGAGGGACGATGGGCGACTGACACCACACCGACAGAAGTTCATAAAGGCAAGTATATATCTGTTTACATCAACTATTTCAAACAGTAAACTCTTCATTATCTTCACTCTCAGCACCCTGGACATCATCATCCTGGGGGCAGAAACGGACCATGAAGTCCCCCAGAGGCAGTGACGACAGCCCCAAAGACACTGCATGGATGGGAGGGACGATGGGCGACTGACACCATACCGATAGAGGAACAGAAAGGCAAGTATTTATCTATTAACATCAACTCTTTCAAACACTAAACTCTTCATTATCTTTACTCTCAGCACCCTGGACATCATCATCCTGGGGGCAGAAATGGACCATGAAGTCCCCCAGAGGCAGTGACGACTGCACCAAAAATACTGCATGGACGGGAGGGACGATGGGCGACTGACACCATACCGATAGAGGAACAGAAAGGCAAGTATTTATCTATTAACATCAACTCTTTCAAACACTAAACTCTTCATTATCTTTACTCTCAGCACCCTGGACATCATCATCCTGGGGGCAGTAATGGACCATGAAGTCCCCCAGAGCTAGTGACGACTGCCACGAAAACACTGCATGGACGGGAGGGACGATGGGCGACTGACACCATACCGACAGAGGAACAGAAAGGCAAATATTTATCTATGAACATCAACTCTTTCAAACACTAAACTCTTCATTATCTTTACTCTCAGGACCCTGGACATCATCATCATAGGGGCAGAAATGGAGCATGAAGTACCCCAGAGGCAGTCACGTCTGCCACGAAAACACTGCATGGACGGGAGGGACGATGGGCGACTGACACCATACCGACGGAAGTTCATAAAGGCAAGTATATATCTGTTTACATCAACTCTTTCAAACACTAAACTCTTCATTATCTTTACTCTCAGGACCCTGGACATCATCATCCTGCGGGCAGAAATGGACCATGAAGTCCCCCAGAGGTAGTGACGACTGCCACGAAGACACTGCATGGACGGGAGGGACGATGGGCGACTGACACCATACCGACAGAGGCCCACAAAGGCAAGTATTTATGTATGAACATCAACTCTTTCAAACACTAAACTCTTCATTATCTTTACTCTCAGCACCCCTGACATCTTCATCCTGGGGGCAGAAATGGACCATGAAGTCCCCCAGAGGCAGTGACGACTACCACGAAAACACTGCATGGACGGGAGGGACGATGGGCGACTGACACCACACCGACAGAAGTTCATAAAGGCAAGTATATATCTCTTTACATCAACTATTTCAAACACTAAACTCTTCATTATCTTTACTCTCAGCACCCTGGACATCATCATCCTGGGGGCAGAAACGGACCATGAAGTCCCCCAGAGGCAGTGACGACAGCCCCAAAGACACTGCATGGATGGGAGGGACGATGATCGACTGACACCATACCGACAGAGGAACAGAAAGGCAAGTATTTATCTATTAACATCAACTCTTTCAAACACTAAACTCTTCATTATCTTTACTCTCAGCACCCTGGACATCATCATCCTGGGGGCAGTATTGGACCATGAAGTCCCCCAGAGCTAGTGACGACTGCCACGAAAACACTGCATGGACGGGAGGGACGATGGGCGACTGACACCATACCGACAGACTAACAGAAAGGCAAATATTTATCTATGAACATCAACTCTTTCAAACACTAAACTCTTCATTATCTTTACTCTCAGGACCCTGGACATCATCATCATAGGGGAAGAAATGGAGCATGAAGTACCCCAGAGGCAGTCACGTCTGCCACGAAAACACTGCATGGACGGGAGGGACGATGGGCGACTGACACCATACCGACGGAAGTTCATAAAGGCAAGTATATATCTGTTTACATCAACTCTTTCAAACACTAAACTCTTCATTATCTTTACTCTCAGGACCCTGGACATCATCATCCTGCGGGCAGAAATGGACCATGAAGTCCCCCAGAGGCAGTGACGACTACCACGAAAACACTGCATGGACGGGAGGGACGATGGGCGACTGACACCACACCGACAGAAGTTCATAAAGGCAAGTATATATCTGTTTACATCAACTATTTCAAACAGTAAACTCTTCATGATCTTTACTCTCAGCACCCTGGACATCATCATCCTGGGGGCAGAAACGGACCATGAAGTCCCCCAGAGGCAGTGACAACAGCCCCAAAGACACTGCATGGATGGGAGGGACGATGGGCGACTGACACCATACCGACAGAGGAACAGAAAGGCAAGTATTTATCTATTAACATCAACTCTTTCAAACACTAAACTCTTCATTATCTTTACTCTCAGCACCCTGGACATCATCATCCTGGGGGCAGAAATGGACCATGAAGTCCCCCAGAGGCAGTGACGACTGCCCCAAAAACACTGCATGGACGGGAGGGACGATGGGCGACTGACACCATACCGATAGAGGAACAGAAAGGCAAGTATTTATCTATGAACATCACCTCTTTCAAACACTAAACTCTTCATTATCTTTACTCTCAGCACCCTGGACATCATCATCCTGGGGGCAGTAATGGACCATGAAGTCCCCCAGAGCTAGTGACGACTGCCACGAAAACACTGCATGGACGGGAGGGACGATGGGCGACTGACACCATACCGACAGAGGAACAGAAAGGCAAATATTTATCTATGAACATCAACTCTTTCAAACACTAAACTCTTCATTATCTTTACTCTCAGGACCCTGGACATCATCATCATAGGGGCAGAAATGGAGCATGAAGTACCCCAGAGGCAGTCACGTCTGCCACGAAAACACTGCATGGACGGGAGGGACGATGGGCGACTGACACCATACCGACGGAAGTTCATAAAGGCAAGTATATATCTGTTTACATCAACTCTTTCAAACACTAAACTCTTCATTATCTTTACTCTCAGGACCCTGGACATCATCATCCTGCGGGCAGAAATGGACCATGAAGTCCCCCAGAGGTAGTGACGACTGCCACGAAGACACTGCATGGACGGGAGGGACGATGGGCGACTGACACCATACCGACAGAGGCCCACAAAGGCAAGTATTTATGTATGAACATCAACTCTTTCAAACACTAAACTCTTCATTATCTTTACTCTCAGCACCCCTGACATCTTCATCCTGGGGGCAGAAATGGACCATGAAGTCCCCCAGAGGCAGTGACGACTACCACGAAAACACTGCATGGACGGGAGGGACGATGGGCGACTGACACCACACCGACAGAAGTTCATAAAGGCAAGTATATATCTCTTTACATCAACTATTTCAAACACTAAACTCTTCATTATCTTTACTCTCAGCACCCTGGACATCATCATCCTGGGGGCAGAAACGGACCATGAAGTCCCCCAGAGGCAGTGACGACAGCCCCAAAGACACTGCATGGATGGGAGGGACGATGGGCGACTGACACCATACCGACAGAGGAACAGAAAGGCAAGTATTTATCTATTAACATCAACTCTTTCAAACACTAAACTCTTCATTATCTTTACTCTCAGCACCCTGGACATCATCATCCTGGGGGCAGTATTGGACCATGAAGTCCCCCAGAGCTAGTGACGACTGCCACGAAAACACTGCATGGACGGGAGGGACGATGGGCGACTGACACCATACCGACAGACTAACAGAAAGGCAAATATTTATCTATGAACATCAACTCTTTCAAACACTAAACTCTTCATTATCTTTACTCTCAGGACCCTGGACATCATCATCATAGGGGAAGAAATGGAGCATGAAGTACCCCAGAGGCAGTCACGTCTGCCACGAAAACACTGCATGGACGGGAGGGACGATGGGCGACTGACACCATACCGACGGAAGTTCATAAAGGCAAGTATATATCTGTTTACATCAACTCTTTCAAACACTAAACTCTTCATTATCTTTACTCTCAGGACCCTGGACATCATCATCCTGCGGGCAGAAATGGACCATGAAGTCCCCCAGAGGCAGTGACGACTACCACGAAAACACTGCATGGACGGGAGGGACGATGGGCGACTGACACCACACCGACAGAAGTTCATAAAGGCAAGTATATATCTGTTTACATCAACTATTTCAAACAGTAAACTCTTCATGATCTTTACTCTCAGCACCCTGGACATCATCATCCTGGGGGCAGAAACGGACCATGAAGTCCCCCAGAGGCAGTGACAACAGCCCCAAAGACACTGCATGGATGGGAGGGACGATGGGCGACTGACACCATACCGACAGAGGAACAGAAAGGCAAGTATTTATCTATTAACATCAACTCTTTCAAACACTAAACTCTTCATTATCTTTACTCTCAGCACCCTGGACATCATCATCCTGGGGGCAGAAATGGACCATGAAGTCCCCCAGAGGCAGTGACGACTGCCCCAAAAACACTGCATGGACGGGAGGGACGATGGGCGACTGACACCATACCGATAGAGGAACAGAAAGGCAAGTATTTATCTATGAACATCACCTCTTTCAAACACTAAACTCTTCATTATCTTTACTCTCAGCACCCTGGACATCATCATCCTGGGGGCAGTAATGGACCATGAAGTCCCCCAGAGCTAGTGACGACTGCCACGAAAACACTGCATGGACGGGAGGGACGATGGGCGACTGACACCATACCGACAGAGGAACAGAAAGGCAAATATTTATCTATGAACATCAACTCTTTCAAACACTAAACTCTTCATTATCTTTACTCTCAGGACCCTGGACATCATCATCATAGGGGCAGAAATGGAGCATGAAGTACCCCAGAGGCAGTCACGTCTGCCACGAAAACACTGCATGGACGGGAGGGACGATGGGCGACTGACACCATACCGACGGAATTTCATAAAGGCAAGTATATATCTGTTTACATCAACTCTTTCAAACACTAAACTCTTCATTATCTTTACTCTCAGGACCCTGGACATCATCATCCTGCGGGCAGAAATGGACCATGAAGTCCCCCAGAGGCAGTGACGACTACCACGAAAACACTGCATGGACGGGAGGGATGATGGGCGACTGACACCACACTGACAGAAGTTCATAAAGGCAAGTATATATCTGTTTACATCAACTATTTCAAACACTAAACTCTTCATTATCTGTACTCTCAGCATCCTGGACATCATGATCATGGAGCCAGTAATGGACCATGAAGTCCCCCAGAGATAGTGACAACTGCCACGAAAACACTGCATGAACGGGAGGGACGATGGGCGACTGACACCATACCGACAGAGGCCCACAAAGGCAAGTATTTATGTATGAACATCAACTCTTTCAAACACTAAACTCTTCAGTATCTTTACTCTCAGCACTCTGGACATCATCATCCTGGGAGCAGAGACGGACCATGAAGTCCCCCAGAGGCAGTCACGTCTCCCACGAAAACACTGCATGGACGGGAGGGACGATGGGCGACTGACACCATACAACAGAGGCCCACAAAGGCAAGTATTTATGTATGAACATCAACTCTTTCAAACACTATGTTCTTCATTATCTTTACTCTCAGCACCCTGGACATCATCATCCTGGGGGCAGAAATGGACCATGAAGTCCCCCAGAGGCAGTGACGACTGCCACGAAGACACTGCATGGACGGGAGGGACGATGGGCGACTGACACCATACCGACAGAGGCCCACAAAGGCAAGTATTTATCTATTAACATCAACTCTTTCAAACACTAAACTCTTCATTATCTTTACTCTCAGCATCCTGGACATCATGATCATGGAGCCAGTAATGGACCATGAAGTTCCCCAGAGATAGTGACGACTGCCACGAAAACACTGCATGAACGGGAAGGACGATGGGCGACTGACACCATACCGACAGAGGCCCATAAAGGCAAGTATTTATCTATTAACATCAACTCTTTCAAACACTAAACTCTTCATTATCTTTACTCTCAGCACCCTGGACATCATCATCCTAGGGGCAGAAATGGACCATGAAGTCCCCCAGAGGCAGTGACGACTGCCCCAAAGACACTGCATGGACGGGAGGGACGATGGACGACTGACACCATACCGATAGAGGAACAGAAAGGCAAGTATTTATCTATTAACATCAACTCTTTCAAACACCAAACTCTTCATTATCTTTACTCTCAGCACCCTGGACATCATCATCCTGGGGGCAGTAATGGACCATGAAGTCCCCCAGAGCTAGTGACGACTGCCACGAAAACACTGCATGGACGGGAGGGACGATGGGCGACTGACACCATACCGACAGAGGAACAGAAAGGCAAATATTTATCTATTAACATCAACTCTTTCAAACACTAAACTCTCCATTATCTTTACTCTCAGCACGATGGACATCATCATCCTAGGGGCAGAAATGGAGCATAAAGTCCCCCAGAGGCAGTGACGACTGCCACGAAAACACTGCATGGACGGGAGGGACGATGGGCGACTGACACCATACCGACGGAAGTTCATAAAGGCAAGTATATATCTGTTTACATCAACTCTTTCAAACACTAAACTCTTCATTATCTTTACTCTCAGGACCCTGCACATCATCATCCTGCGGGCAGAAATGGACCATGAAGTCCCCCAGAGGTAGTGACGACTGCCACGAAGACACTGCATGGACGGGAGGGACGATGGGCGACTGACACCATACCGACAGAGGCCCACAAAGGCAAGTATTTATGTATGAACATCAACTCTTTCAAACACCAAACTCTTCATTATCTTTACTCTCAGCACCCCTGACATCATCATCCTGGGGGCAGAAATGGACCATGAAGTCCCCCAGAGGCAGTGACGACTACCACAAAAACACTGCATGGACGGGAGGGACGATGGGCGACTGACACCACACCGACAGAAGTTCATAAAGGCAAGTATATATCTGTTTACATCAACTATTTCAAACACTAAACTCTTCATTATCTTTACTCTCAGCACCCTGGACATCATCATCCTGGGGGCAGAGACGGACCATGAAGTCCCCCAGAGGCAGTGACGACAGCCCCAAAGACACTGCATGGATGGGAGGGACGATGGGCGACTGACACCATACCGACAGAGGAACAGAAAGGCAAGTATTTATCTATAAACATCAACTCTTTCAAACACTAAACTCTTCATTATCTTTACTCTCAGCACCCTGGACATCATCATCCTAGGGGCAGAAATGGACCATGAAGTCCCCCAGAGGCAGTGACGACTGCCCCAAAAACACTACATGGACGGGAGGGACGATGGGCGACTGACACCATACCGATAGAGGAACAGAAAGGCAAGTAATTTTCTATTAACATCAACTCTTTCAAACACTAAACTCTTCATTATCTTTACTCTCAGCACCCTGGACATCATCATCCTGGGGGCAGTAATGGACCATGAAGTCCCCCAGTGCTAGTGACGACTGCCACGAAAACACTGCATGGACGGGAGGGACGATGGGCGACTGACACCATACCGACAGAGGAACAGAAAGGCAAATATTTATCTATGAACATCAACTCTTTCAAACACTAAACTCTTCATTATCTTTACTCTCAGGACCCTGGACATCATCATCCTAGGGGCAGAAATGGAGCATGAAGTACCCCAGAGGTAGTCACGTCTGCCACGAAAACACTGCATGGACGGGAGGGACGATGGGCGACTGACACCATACCGACGGAAGTTCATAAAGGCAAGTATATATCTGTTTACATCAACTCTTTCAAACACTAAACTCTTCATTATCTTTACTCTCAGGACCCTGGACATCATCATCCTGCGGGCAGAAATGGACCATGAAGTCCCCCAGAGGTAGTGACGACTGCCACGAAAACACTGCATGGACGGGAGGGACGATGGGCGACTGACACCATACCGACAGAGGCCCACAAAGGCAAGTATTTATGTATGAACATCAACTTTTTCAAACAGTAAACTCTTCATTATCTTTACTCTCAGCATCCTGGACATCATGATCATGGAGCCAGTAATGGACCATGAAGTCCCCCAGAGATAGTAACGACTGCCACGAAAACACTGCATGAACGGGAGGGACGATGGGCGACTGACACCACACCTACAGAGGCCCACAAAGGCAAGTATTTATGTATGAACATCAACTCTTTCAAACACCAAACTCTTCATTATCTTTACTCTCAGCACCCCTGACATCATCATCCTAGGGGCAGAAATGGACCATGAAGTCCCCCAGAGGCAGTGACGACTACCACGAAAACACTGCATGGACGGGAGGGACGATAGGCGACTGACACCACACCGATAGAAGTTCATAAAGGCAAGTATATATCTGTTTACATCAACTATTTCAAACACTAAACTCTTCATTATCTTTACTCTCAGCACCCTGGACATCATCATCCTGGGGGCAGAAACGGACCATGAAGTCCCCCAGAGGCAGTGACGACTGCCACGAAAACACTGCATGGACGGGAGGGACGATGGGCGACTGACACCATACCGATAGAGGAACAGAAAGGCAAGTATTTATCTATTAACATCAACTCTTTCAAACACTAAACTCTTCATTATCTTTACTCTCAGCACCCTGGACATCATCATCCTGGGGGCAGTAATGGACCATGAAGTCCCCCAGTGCTAGTGACGACTGCCACGAAAACACTGCATGGACGGGAGGGACGATGGGCGACTGACACCATACCGACAGAGGAACAGAAAGGCAAATATTTATCTATGAACATCAACTCTTTCAAACACTAAACTCTTCATTATCTTTACTCTCAGGACCCCTGACATCATCATCCTGGGGGCAGAAATGGACCATGAAGTCCCCCAGAGGCAGTGACGACTACCTCGAAAACACTGCCTGGACGGGAGGGACGATGGGTGACTGACACAACACCGACAGAAGTTCATAAAGGCAAGTATATATCTGTTTACATCAACTATTTCAAACAGTAAACTCTTCATTATCTTTACTCTCAGCATCCTGGACATCATGATCATGGAGCCAGTAATGGACCATGAAGTCCCCCACAGATAGTGACGACTGCCACGAAAACACTGCATGAACGGGAGGGACGATGGGGGACTGACACCACACCGACAGAGGCCCACAAAGGCAAGTATTTATGTATGAACATCAACTCTTTCAAACACCAAACTCTTCATTATCTTTACTCTCAGCACCCCTGACATCATCATCCTGGGGGCAGAAATGGACCATGAAGTCCCCCAGAGGCAGTGACGACTACCACGAAAACACTGCATGGACGGGAGGGACGATGGGCGACTGACACCACACCGACAGAAGTTCATAAAGGCAAGTATATATCTGTTTACATCAACTATTTCAAACACTAAACTCTTCATTATCTTTACTCTCAGCACCCTGGACATCATCATCCTGGGGGCAGAAACGGACCATGAAGTCCCCCAGAGGCAGTGACGACTGCCCCAAAAACACTGCATGGACGGGAGGGACGATGGGCGACTGACACCATACCGATGGAGGAACAGAAAGGCACGTATTTATCTATTAACATCAACTCTTTCAAACACTAAACTCTTCATTATCTTTACTCTCAGGACCCTGGACATCATCATCCTGGGTCAGAAATGGACCATGAAGTCCCCCAGAGGCAGTGACGACTGCCACGATGAGACTGCATGGATGGGAGGGACGATGGGCGACTGACGCCATACCGACAGAGGAACAGAAAGGCAAATATTTATCTATTAACATCAACTCTTTCAAACACTGAACTATTCATTATCTTTACTCTCAGCACCCTGGACATCATCATCCTGGGGGCAGTAACGGACCATGAAGTCCCCCAGAGCTAGTGACGACTGCAACGAAAACACTGCATGAACGGGAGGGACGATGGGCGACTGACACCATACCGACAGAGGAACAGAAAGGCAAATATTTATCTATTAACATCAACTCTTTCAAACACCAAACTCTTCATTATCTTTACTCTCAGGACCCTGGACATCATCATCCTAGGGGCAGAAATGGGCGACTGACACCATATCGACGGAAGTTCATAAAGGCAAGTATATATCTGCTTACATCAACTCTTTCAACCACTAAACTCTTCATTATCTTTACTCTCAGGACCCTGAACATCATCATCCTGGGGGCAGAAATGGACCATGAAGTCCCCCAGAGGCAGTGACGACTGCCACGAAAACACTGCATGGACGGGAGGGACGATGGGCGACTGACACCATACCGACAGAAGCCCACAAAGGCAAGTATTTATGTATGAACATCAACTCTTTCAAACACTATGTTCTTCATCATCTTTACTCTCAGGACCCTGGACATCATCATCCTGGGGGCACAAATGGACCATGAAGTCCCCCAGAGGCAGTGACGACCGCCACGGAGACACTGCCTGGACGGGAGGGACGATGGGCGACTGACACCATACCGACAGAGGCCCACAAAGGCAGGTATTTATCTATTAACATCAACTCTTTCAAACACCAAACTCTTCATTATCTTTACTCTCAGCATCCTGGACATCATGATCATGGAGCCAGTAATGGACCATGAAGTTCCCCAGAGATAGTGACGACTGCCACGAAAACACTGCATGAACGGGAGGGACGATGGGCGACTGACACCATACCGACAGAGGCCCATAAAGGCAAGTATTTATCTATTAACATCAACTCTTTCAAACACTAAACTCTTCATTATCTTTACTCTCAGCACCCTGGACATCATCATCCTAGGGGCAGAAATGGACCATGAAGTCCCCCAGAGGCAGTGACGACTGCCCCAAAGACACTGCATGGACGGGAGCGACAATGGGCGACTGACACCATACCGATAGAGGAACAGAAAGGCAAGTATTTATCTATTAACATCAACTCTTTCAAACACCAAACTCTTCATTATCTTTACTCTCAGCACCCTGGACATCATCATCCTGGGGGCAGTAATGGACCATGAAGTCCCCCAGAGCTAGTGACGACTGCCACGAAAACACTGCATGGACGGGAGGGACGATGGGCGACTGACACCATACCGACAGAGGAACAGAAAGGCAAGTATTTATCTATTAACATCAACTCTTTCAAACACCAAACTCTTCATTATCTTTACTCTCAGCACCCTGGACATCATCATCCTGGGGGCAGTAATGGACCATGAAGTCCCCCAGAGGCAGTGACGACTACCACGAAAACACTGCATGGACGGGAGGGACGATGGGCGACTGACACCATACCGACGGAAGTTCATAAAGGCAAGTATATATCTGTTTACATCAACTCTTTCAAACACTAAACTCTTCATTATCTTTACTCTCAGGACCCTGGACATCATCATCCTGCGGGCAGAAATGGACCATGAAGTCCCCCAGAGGCAGTGACGACTGCCACGAAGACACTGCATGGACGGGAGGGACGATGGGCGACTGACACCATACCGACAGAGGCCCACAAAGGCAAGTATTTATGTATGAACATCAACTCTTTCAAACAGCAAACTCTTCATTATCTTTACTCTCAGCACCCCTGACATCATCATCCTGGGGGCAGAAATGGACCATGAAGTCCCCCAGAGGCAGTGACGACTACCACGAAAACACTGCATGGACGGGAGGGACGATGGGCGACTGACACCACACCGACAGAAGTTCATAAAGGCAAGTATATATCTGTTTACATCAACTATTTCAAACACTAAACTCTTCATTATCTTTACTCTCAGCACCCTGGACATCATCATCCTGGGGGCAGAGACGGACCATGAAGTCCCCCAGAGGCAGTGACGACAGCCCCAAAGACACTGCATGGATGGGAGGGACGATGGGCGACTGACACCATACCGACAGAGGAACAGAAAGGCAAGTATTTATCTATTAACATCAACTCTTTCAAACACTAAACTCTTCATTATCTTTACTCTCAGCACCCTGGACATCATCATCCTGGGGGCAGAAATGGACCATGAAGTCCCCCAGAGGCAGTGACGACTGCCCCAAAAACACTGCATGGACGGGAGGGACGATGGGCGACTGACACCATACCGATAGAGGAAAAGAAAGGCAAGTAATTTTCTATTAACATCAACTCTTTCAAACACTAAACTCTTCATTATCTTTACTCTCAGCACCCTGGACATCATCATCCTGGGGGCAGTAATGGACCATGAAGTCCCCCAGTGCTAGTGACGACTGCCACGAAAACACTGCATGGACGGGAGGGACGATGGGCGACTGACACCATACCGACAGAGGAACAGAAAGGCAAATATTTATCTATGAACATCAACTCTTTCAAACACTAAACTCTTCATTATCTTTACTCTCAGGACCCTGGACATCATCATCCTAGGGGCAGAAATGGAGCATGAAGTACCCCAGAGGTAGTCACGTCTGCCACGAAAACACTGCATGGACGGGAGGGACGATGGGCGACTGACACCATACCGACGGAAGTTCATAAAGGCAAGTATATATCTGTTTACATCAACTCTTTCAAACACTAAACTCTTCATTATCTTTACTCTCAGGACCCTGGACATCATCATCCTGCGGGCAGAAATGGACCATGAAGTCCCCCAGAGCTAGTGACGACTGCCACGAAAACACTGCATGGACGGGAGGGACGATGGGCGACTGACACCATACCGACAGAGGCCCACAAAGGCAAGTATTTATCTATTAACATCAACTCTTTCAAACACCAAACTCTTCATTATCTTTACTCTCAGCACCCTGGACATCATCATCCTGGGGGCAGTAATGGACCATGAAGTCCCCCAGAGGCAGTGACGACTACCACGAAAACACTGCATGGACGGGAGGGACGATGGGCGACTGACACCATACCGACGGAAGTTCATAAAGGCAAGTATATATCTGTTTACATCAACTCTTTCAAACACTAAACTCTTCATTATCTTTACTCTCAGGACCCTGGACATCATCATCCTGCGGGCAGAAATGGACCATGAAGTCCCCCAGAGGCAGTGACGACTGCCACGAAGACACTGCATGGACGGGAGGGACGATGGGCGACTGACACCATACCGACAGAGGAACAGAAAGGCAAGTATTTATGTATGAACATCAACTCTTTCAAACACCAAACTCTTCATTATCTTTACTCTCAGCACCCCTGACATCATCATCCTGGGGGCAGAAATGGACCATGAAGTCCCCCAGAGGCAGTGACGACTGCCCCAAAAACACTGCATGGACGGGAGGGACGATGGGCGACTGACACCATACCGATAGAGGAAAAGAAAGGCAAGTAATTTTCTATTAACATCAACTCTTTCAAACACTAAACTCTTCATTATCTTTACTCTCAGCACCCTGGACATCATCATCCTGGGGGCAGTAATGGACCATGAAGTCCCCCAGTGCTAGTGACGACTGCCACGAAAACACTGCATGGACGGGAGGGACGATGGGCGACTGACACCATACCGACAGAGGAACAGAAAGGCAAATATTTATCTATGAACATCAACTCTTTCAAACACTAAACTCTTCATTATCTTTACTCTCAGGACCCTGGACATCATCATCCTAGTGGCAGAAATGGAGCATGAAGTACCCCAGAGGTAGTCACGTCTGCCACGAAAACACTGCATGGACGGGAGGGACGATGGGCGACTGACACCATACCGACGGAAGTTCATAAAGGCAAGTATACATCTGTTTACATCAACTCTTTCAAACACTAAACTCTTCATTATCTTTACTCTCAGGACCCTGGACATCATCATCCTGCGGGCAGAAATGGACCATGAAGTCCCCCAGAGGTAGTGACGACTGCCACGAAAACACTGCATGGACGGGATTGACGATGGGCGACTGACACCATACCGACAGAGGAACAGAAAGGCAAGTATTTATCTATTAACATCAACTCTTTCAAACACCAAACTCTTCATTATCTTTACTCTCAGCACCCTGGACATCATCATCCTGGGGGCAGTAATGGACCATGAAGTCCCCCAGAGGCAGTGACGACTACCACGAAAACACTGCATGGACGGGAGGGACGATGGGCGACTGACACCATACCGACGGAAGTTCATAAAGGCAAGTATATATCTGTTTACATCAACTCTTTCAAACACTAAACTCTTCATTATCTTTACTCTCAGGACCCTGGACATCATCATCCTGCGGGCAGAAATGGACCATGAAGTCCCCCAGAGGCAGTGACGACTGCCACGAAGACACTGCATGGACGGGAGGGACGATGGGCGACTGACACCATACCGACAGAGGCCCACAAAGGCAAGTATTTATGTGTGAACATCAACTCTTTCAAACACCAAACTCTTCATTATCTTTACTCTCAGCACCCCTGACATCATCATCCTGGGGGCAGAAATGGACCATGAAGTCCCCCAGAGGCAGTGACGACTACCACGAAAACACTGCATGGACGGGAGGGACGATGGGCGACTGACACCACACCGACAGAAGTTCATAAAGGCAAGTATATATCTGTTTACATCAACTATTTCAAACACTAAACTCTTCATTATCTTTACTCTCAGCACCCTGGACATCATCATCCTGGGGGCAGAGACGGACCATGAAGTCCCCCAGAGGCAGTGACGACAGCCCCAAAGACACTGCATGGATGGGAGGGACGATGGGCGACTGACACCATACCGACAGAGGAACAGAAAGGCAAGTATTTATCTATTAACATCAACTCTTTCAAACACTAAACTCTTCATTATCTTTACTCTCAGCACCCTGGACATCATCATCCTGGGGGCAGAAATGGACCATGAAGTCCCCCAGAGGCAGTGACGACTGCCCCAAAAACACTGCATGGACGGGAGGGACGATGGGCGACTGACACCATACCGATAGAGGAAAAGAAAGGCAAGTAATTTTCTATTAACATCAACTCTTTCAAACACTAAACTCTTCATTATCTTTACTCTCAGCACCCTGGACATCATCATCCTGGGGGCAGTAATGGACCATGAAGTCCCCCAGTGCTAGTGACGACTGCCACGAAAACACTGCATGGACGGGAGGGACGATGGGCGACTGACACCATACCGACAGAGGAACAGAAAGGCAAATATTTATCTATGAACATCAACTCTTTCAAACACCAAACTCTTCATTATCTTTACTCTCAGGACCCTGGACATCATCATCCTAGGGGCAGAAATGGAGCATGAAGTACCCCAGAGGTAGTCACGTCTGCCACGAAAACACTGCATGGACGGGAGGGACGATGGGCGACTGACACCATACCGACGGAAGTTCATAAAGGCAAGTATATATCTGTTTACATCAACTCTTTCAAACACTAAACTCTTCATTATCTTTACTCTCAGGACCCTGGACATCATCATCCTGCGGGCAGAAATGGACCATGAAGTCCCCCAGAGGTAGTGACGACTGCCACGAAAACACTGCATGGACGGGAGGGACGATGGGCGACTGACACCATACCGACAGAGGCCCACAAAGGCAAGTATTTATGTATGAACATCAACTTTTTCAAACACTAAACTCTTCATTATCTTTACTCTCAGCACCCCTGACATCATCATCCTGGGGGCAGAAATGGACCATGAAGTCCCCCAGAGGCAGTTACGACTACCTCGAAAACACTGCATGGACGGGAGGGACGATGGGCGACTGACACAACACCGACAGAAGTTCATAAAGGCAAGTATATATCTGTTTACATCAACTATTTCAAACAGTAAACTCTTCATTATCTTTACTCTCAGCACCCCTGACATCATCATCCTGGGGGCAGAAATGGACCATGAAGTCCCCCAGAGGCAGTGACGACTACCACGAAAACACTGCATGGACGGGAGGGACGATGGGCGACTGACACCACACCGACAGAAGTTCATAAAGGCAAGTATATATCTGTTTACATCAACTATTTCAAACACTAAACTCTTCATTATCTTTACTCTCAGCACCCTGGACATCATCATCCTGGGGGCAGAAACGGACCATGAAGTCCCCCAGAGGCAGTGACGACTGCCACGATGAGACTGCATGGATGGGAGGGACGATGGGCGACTGACGCCATACCGATAGAGGAACAGAAAGGCAAGTATTTATCTATTAACATCAACTCTTTCAAACACTAAACTCTTCATTATCTTTACTCTCAGCATCCTGGACATCATGATCATGGAGCCAGTAATGGACCATGAAGTCCCCCAGAGGCAGTGACGACTGCCACGATGAGACTGCATGGATGGGAGGGACGATGGGCGACTGACGCCATACCGACAGAGGAACAGAAAGGCAAATATTTATCTATTAACATCAACTCTTTCAAACACTGAACTATTCATTATCTTTACTCTCAGCACCCTGGACATCATCATCCTGGGGGCAGTAACGGACCATGAAGTCCCCCAGAGCTAGTGACGACTGCAACGAAAACACTGCATGGACGGGAGGGACGATGGGCGACTGACACCATACCGACAGAGGAACAGAAAGGCAAATATTTATCTATTAACATCAACTCTTTCAAACACCAAACTCTTCATTATCTTTACTCTCAGGACCCTGGACATCATCATCCTAGGGGCAGAAATGGGCGACTGACACCATATCGACGGAAGTTCATAAAGGCAAGTATATATCTGCTTACATCAACTCTTTCAACCACTAAACTCTTCATTATCTTTACTCTCAGGACCCTGAACATCATCATCCTGGGGGCAGAAATGGACCATGAAGTCCCCCAGAGGCAGTGACGACTGCCACGAAAACACTGCATGGACGGGAGGGACGATGGGCGACTGACACCATACCGACAGAAGCCCACAAAGGCAAGTATTTATGTATGAACATCAACTCTTTCAAACACTATGTTCTTCATCATCTTTACTCTCAGAACCCTGGACATCATCATCCTGGGGGCACAAATGGACCATGAAGTCCCCCAGAGGCAGTGACGACCGCCACGGAGACACTGCCTGGACGGGAGGGACGATGGGCGACTGACACCATACCGACAGAGGCCCACAAAGGCAGGTATTTATCTATTAACATCAACTCTTTCAAACACCAAACTCTTCATTATCTTTACTCTCAGCATCCTGGACATCATGATCATGGAGCCAGTAATGGACCATGAAGTCCCCCACAGATAGTGACGACTGCCACGAAAACACTGCATGGACAGGAGGGACGATGGGCGACTGACACCATACCGACAGAGGCCCATAAAGGCAAATATTTATCTATGAACATCAACTCTTTCAAACACTAAACTCTTCATTATCTTTACTCTCAGGACCCTGGACATCATCATCCTGGGGGCAGAAATGGACCATGAAGTCCCCCAGAGGTAGTGACGACTGCCACGAAAACACTGCATGGACGGGAGGGACGATGGGCGACTGACACCATACCGACAGAGGAACAGAAAGGCAAATATTTATCTATTAACATCAACTCTTTCAAACACTAAACTCTTCATTATCTTTACTCTCAGGACCCTGGACATCATCATCCTGTGTCAGAAATGGACCATGAAGTCCCCCAGAGGCAGTGACGACTGCCACGATGAGACTGCATGGATGGGAGGGACGATGGGCGACTGACACCATACCGACAGAGGAACAGAAAGGCAAATATTTATCTATTAACATCAACTCTTTCAAACACTGAACTATTCATTATCTTTACTCTCAGCACCCTGGACATCATCATCCTGGGGGCAATAACGGACCATGAAGTCCCCCAGAGGTAGTGACGACTGCCACGAAGACACTGCATGGACGGGAGGGACGATGGGCGACTGACACCATACCGACAGAGGCCCACAAAGGCAAGTATTTATGTATGAACATCAACTTTTTCAAACACTAAACTCTTCATTATCTTTACTCTCAGCACCCCTGACATCATCATCCTGGGGGCAGAAATGGACCATGAAGTCCCCCAGAGGCAGTGACGACTACCACGAAAACACTGCATGGACGGGAGGGACGATGGGCGACTGACACCACACCGACAGAAGTTCATAAAGGCAAGTGTATATCTGTTTACATCAACTATTTCAAACAGTAAACTCTTCATTATCTTTACTCTCAGCACTCTGGACATCATCATCCTGGGAGCAGAGACGGACCATGAAGTCCCCCAGAGGCAGTCACGTCTCCCACGAAAACACTGCATGGACGGGAGGGACGATGGGCGACTGACACCATACAACAGAGGCCCACAAAGGCAAGTATTTATGTATGAACATCAACTCTTTCAAACATTATGTTCTTCATTATCTTTACTCTCTGGACCCTGGACATCATCATCCTGGGGGCAGAAATGGACCATGAAGTCCCCCAGAGGCAGTGACGACTGCCACGAAGACACTGCCTGGACGGGAGGGACGATGGGCGACTGACACCATACCGACAGAGGCCCACAAAAGCAAGTATTTATCTATTAACATCAACTCTTTCAAACACCAAACTCTTCATTATCTTTACTCTCAGCATCCTGGACATCATGATCATGGAGCCAGTAATGGACCATGAAGTCCCCCAGAGGCAGTGACGACTGCCACGAAGACACTGCCTGGACGGGAGGGACGATGGGCGACTGACACCATACCGACAGAGGCCCATAAAGGCAAGTATTTATCTATTAACATCAACTCTTTCAAACACTAAACTCTTCATAATCTTTACTCTCAGGACCCTGGACATCATCATCCTGGGTCAGAAATGGACCATGAAGTCCCCCAGAGGCAATGACGACTGCCACGATGAGACTGCATGGATGGGAGGGACGATGGGCGACTGACACCATACCGACAGAGGAACAGAAAGGCAAATATTTATCTATTAACATCAACTCTTTCAAACACCAAACTCTTCATTATCTTTACTCTCAGGACCCTGGACATCATCATCCTAGGGGCAGAAATGGAGCATGAAGTCCCCCAGAGGCAGTCACGTCTGCCACGAAAACAGTGCATGGACGGGAGGGACGATGGGCGACTGACACCATATCGACGGAAGTTCATAAAGGCAAGTATATACCTGCTTACATCAACTATTTCAACCACTAAACTCTTCATTATCTTTACTCTCAGGACCCTGGACATCATCATCCTAGGTTCAGAAATGGACCATGAAGTCCCCCAGAGGCAGTGACGACTGCCCCAAAAACACTGCATGGACGGGAGGGACGATGGGCGACTGACACCATACCGATAGAGGAACAGAAAGGCAAGTATTTATCTATTAACATCAACTCTTTCAAACACTAAACTCTTCATTATCTTTACTCTCAGCACCCTGGACATCATCATCCTGGGGGCAGTAATGGACCATGAAGTCCCCCAGTGCTAGTGACGACTGCCACGAAAACACTGCATGGACGGGAGGGACGATGGGCGACTGACACCATACCGACAGAGGAACAGAAAGGCAAATATTTATCTATTAACATCAACTCTTTCAAACACTGAACTATTCATTATCTTTACTCTCAGCACCCTGGACATCATCATCCTGGGGGCAGTAACGGACCATGAAGTCCCCCAGAGCTAGTGACGACTGCAACGAAAACACTGCATGGACGGGAGGGACGATGGGCGACTGACACCATACCGACAGAGGAACAGAAAGGCAAATATTTATCTATTAACATCAACTCTTTCAAACACCAAACTCTTCATTATCTTTACTCTCAGGACCCTGGACATCATCATCCTAGGGGCAGAAATGGGCGACTGACACCATATCGACGGAAGTTCATAAAGGCAAGTATATATCTGCTTACATCAACTCTTTCAAACATTAAACTCTTCATTATCTTTACTCTCAGGACCCTGAACATCATCATCCTGGGGGCAGAAATGGACCATGAAGTCCCCCAGAGGCAGTGACGACTGCCACGAAAACACTGCATGGACGGGAGGGACGATGGGCGACTGACACCATACCGACAGAAGCCCACAAAGGCAAGTATTTATGTATGAACATCAACTCTTTCAAACACTATGTTCTTCATCATCTTTACTCTCAGAACCCTGGACATCATCATCCTGGGGGCACAAATGGACCATGAAGTCCCCCAGAGGCAGTGACGACCGCCACGGAGACACTGCATGGACGGGAGGGACGATGGGCGACTGACACCATACCGACAGAGGCCCACAAAGGCAGGTATTTATCTATTAACATCAACTCTTTCAAACACCAAACTCTTCATTATCTTTACTCTCAGCATCCTGGACATCATGATCATGGAGCCAGTAATGGACCATGAAGTCCCCCACAGATAGTGAAGACTGCCACGAAAACACTGCATGGACGGGAGGGACGATGGGCGACTGACACCATACCGACAGAGGCCCATAAAGGCAAATATTTATCTATGAACATCAACTCTTTCAAACACTAAACTCTTCATTATCTTTACTCTCAGGACCCTGGACATCATCATCCTGGGGGCAGAAATGGACCATGAAGTCCCCCAGAGGTAGTGACGACTGCCACGAAGACACTGCATGGACGGGAGGGACGATGGGCGACTGACACCATACCGACAGAGGCCCACAAAGGCAAGTATTTATGTATGAACATCAACTTTTTCAAACACTAAACTCTTCATTATCTTTACTCTCAGCACCCCTGACATCATCATCCTGGGGGCAGAAATGGACCATGAAGTCCCCCAGAGGCAGTGACGACTACCACGAAAACACTGCATGGACGGGAGGGACGATGGGCGACTGACACCACACCGACAGAAGTTCATAAAGGCAAGTGTATATCTGTTTACATCAACTATTTCAAACAGTAAACTCTTCATTATCTTTACTCTCAGCACTCTGGACATCATCATCCTGGGAGCAGAGACGGACCATGAAGTCCCCCAGAGGCAGTCACGTCTCCCACGAAAACACTGCATGGACGGGAGGGACGATGGGCGACTGACACCATACAACAGAGGCCCACAAAGGCAAGTATTTATGTATGAACATCAACTCTTTCAAACATTATGTTCTTCATTATCTTTACTCTCTGGACCCTGGACATCATCATCCTGGGGGCAGAAATGGACCATGAAGTCCCCCAGAGGCAGTGACGACTGCCACGAAGACACTGCCTGGACGGGAGGGACGATGGGCGACTGACACCATACCGACAGAGGCCCACAAAAGCAAGTATTTATCTATTAACATCAACTCTTTCAAACACCAAACTCTTCATTATCTTTACTCTCAGCATCCTGGACATCATGATCATGGAGCCAGTAATGGACCATGAAGTCCCCCAGAGGCAGTGACGACTGCCACGAAGACACTGCCTGGACGGGAGGGACGATGGGCGACTGACACCATACCGACAGAGGCCCATAAAGGCAAGTATTTATCTATTAACATCAACTCTTTCAAACACTAAACTCTTCATAATCTTTACTCTCAGGACCCTGGACATCATCATCCTGGGTCAGAAATGGACCATGAAGTCCCCCAGAGGCAATGACGACTGCCACGATGAGACTGCATGGATGGGAGGGACGATGGGCGACTGACACCATACCGACAGAGGAACAGAAAGGCAAATATTTATCTATTAACATCAACTCTTTCAAACACCAAACTCTTCATTATCTTTACTCTCAGGACCCTGGACATCATCATCCTAGGGGCAGAAATGGAGCATGAAGTCCCCCAGAGGCAGTCACGTCTGCCACGAAAACAGTGCATGGACGGGAGGGACGATGGGCGACTGACACCATATCGACGGAAGTTCATAAAGGCAAGTATATACCTGCTTACATCAACTCTTTCAACCACTAAACTCTTCATTATCTTTACTCTCAGGACCCTGGACATCATCATCCTAGGGGCAGAAATGGACCATGAAGTCCCCCAGAGGCAGTGACGACTGCCCCAAAAACACTGCATGGACGGGAGGGACGATGGGCGACTGACACCATACCGATAGAGGAACAGAAAGGCAAGTATTTATCTATTAACATCAACTCTTTCAAACACTAAACTCTTCATTATCTTTACTCTCAGCACCCTGGACATCATCATCCTGGGGGCAGTAATGGACCATGAAGTCCCCCAGTGCTAGTGACGACTGCCACGAAAACACTGCATGGACGGGAGGGACGATGGGCGACTGACACCATACCGACAGAGGAACAGAAAGGCAAATATTTATCTATTAACATCAACTCTTTCAAACACTGAACTCTTCACTATCTTTACTCTCAGCACCCTGGACATCATCATCCTGGGGGCAGTAACGGACCATGAAGTCCCCCAGAGCTAGTGACGACTGCAACGAAAACACTGCATGGACGGGAGGGACGATGGGCGACTGACACCATACCGACAGAGGAACAGAAAGGCAAATATTTATCTATTAACATCAACTCTTTCAAACACCAAACTCTTCATTATCTTTACTCTCAGGACCCTGGACATCATCATCCTAGGGGTAGAAATGGGCGACTGACACCATATCGACGGAAGTTCATAAAGGCAAGTATATATCTGCTTACATCAACTCTTTCAACCACTAAACTCTTCATTATCTTTACTCTCAGGACCCTGAACATCATCATCCTGGGGGCAGAAATGGACCATGAAGTCCCCCAGAGGCAGTGACGACTGCCACGAAAACACTGCATGGACGGGAGGGACGATGGGCGACTGACACCATACCGACAGAAGCCCACAAAGGCAAGTATTTATGTATGAACATCAACTCTTTCAAACACTATGTTCTTCATCATCTTTACTCTCAGAACCCTGGACATCATCATCCTGGGGGCACAAATGGACCATGAAGTCCCCCAGAGGCAGTGACGACCGCCACGGAGACACTGCCTGGACGGGAGGGACGATGGGCGACTGACACCATACCGACAGAGGCCCACAAAGGCAGGTATTTATCTATTAACATCAACTCTTTCAAACACCAAACTCTTCATTATCTTTACTCTCAGCATCCTGGACATCATGATCATGGAGCCAGTAATGGACCATGAAGTCCCCCACAGATAGTGACGACTGCCACGAAAACACTGCATGGACGGGAGGGACGATGGGCGACTGACACCATACCGACAGAGGCCCATAAAGGCAAATATTTATCTATGAACATCAACTCTTTCAAACACTAAACTCTTCATTATCTTTACTCTCAGGACCCTGGACATCATCATCCTGTGTCAGAAATGGACCATGAAGTCCCCCAGAGGCAGTGACGACTGCCACGATGAGACTGCATGGATGGGAGGTACGATGGGCGACTGACGCCATACCGACAGAGGAACAGAAAGGCAAATATTTATCTATTAACATCAACTCTTTCAAACACTGAACTATTCATTATCTTTACTCTCAGCACCCTGGACATCATCATCCTGGGGGCAATAACGGACCATGAAGTCCCCCAGAGCTAGTGACGACTGCAACGAAAACACTCCATGGACGGGAGGGACGATGGGCGACTGACACCATACCGACAGAGGAACAGAAAGGCAAATATTTATCTATTAACATCAACTCTTTCAAACACCAAACTCTTCATTATCTTTACTCTCAGGACCCTGGACATCATCATCCTAGGGGCAGAAATGGGCGACTGACACCATATCGACGGAAGTTCATAAAGGCAAGTATATATCTGCTTACATCAACTCTTTCAACCACTAAACTCTTCATTATCTTTACTCTCAGGACCCTGAACATCATCATCCTGGGGGCAGAAATGGACCATGAAGTCCCCCAGAGGCAGTGACGACTGCCACGAAAACACTGCATGGACGGGAGGGACGATGGGCGACTGACACCATACCGACAGAGGCCCACAAAGGCAGGTATTTATCTATTAACATCAACTCTTTCAAACACCAACCTCTTCATTATCTTTACTTTCAGCATCCTGGACATCATGATCATGGAGCCAGTAATGGACCATGAAGTCCCCCACAGATAGTGAAGACTGCCACGAAAACACTGCATGGACGGGAGGGACGATGGGCGACTGACACCATACCGACAGAGGCCCATAAAGGCAAATATTTATCTATGAACATCAACTCTTTCAAACACTGAACTCTTCACTATCTTTACTCTCAGGACCCTGGACATCATCATCCTGGGGGCAGAAATGGACCATGAAGTCCCCCAGAGGTAGTGACGACTGCCACGAAGACACTGCATGGACGGGAGGGACGATGGGCGACTGACACCATACCGACAGAGGAACAGAAAGGCAAATATTTATCTATTAACATCAACTCTTTCAAACACCAAACTCTTCATTATCTTTACTCTCAGGACCCTGGACATCATCATCCTAGGGGTAGAAATGGGCGACTGACACCATATCGACGGAAGTTCATAAAGGCAAGTATATATCTGCTTACATCAACTCTTTCAACCACTAAACTCTTCATTATCTTTACTCTCAGGACCCTGAACATCATCATCCTGGGGGCAGAAATGGACCATGAAGTCCCCCAGAGGCAGTGACGACTGCCACGAAAACACTGCATGGACGGGAGGGACGATGGGCGACTGACACCATACCGACAGAAGCCCACAAAGGCAAGTATTTATGTATGAACATCAACTCTTTCAAACACTATGTTCTTCATCATCTTTACTCTCAGAACCCTGGACATCATCATCCTGGGGGCACAAATGGACCATGAAGTCCCCCAGAGGCAGTGACGACCGCCACGGAGACACTGCCTGGACGGGAGGGACGATGGGCGACTGACACCATACCGACAGAGGCCCACAAAGGCAGGTATTTATCTATTAACATCAACTCTTTCAAACACCAAACTCTTCATTATCTTTACTCTCAGCATCCTGGACATCATGATCATGGAGCCAGTAATGGACCATGAAGTCCCCCACAGATAGTGACGACTGCCACGAAAACACTGCATGGACGGGAGGGACGATGGGCGACTGACACCATACCGACAGAGGCCCATAAAGGCAAATATTTATCTATGAACATCAACTCTTTCAAACACTAAACTCTTCATTATCTTTACTCTCAGGACCCTGGACATCATCATCCTGTGTCAGAAATGGACCATGAAGTCCCCCAGAGGCAGTGACGACTGCCACGATGAGACTGCATGGATGGGAGGTACGATGGGCGACTGACGCCATACCGACAGAGGAACAGAAAGGCAAATATTTATCTATTAACATCAACTCTTTCAAACACTGAACTATTCATTATCTTTACTCTCAGCACCCTGGACATCATCATCCTGGGGGCAATAACGGACCATGAAGTCCCCCAGAGCTAGTGACGACTGCAACGAAAACACTCCATGGACGGGAGGGACGATGGGCGACTGACACCATACCGACAGAGGAACAGAAAGGCAAATATTTATCTATTAACATCAACTCTTTCAAACACCAAACTCTTCATTATCTTTACTCTCAGGACCCTGGACATCATCATCCTAGGGGCAGAAATGGGCGACTGACACCATATCGACGGAAGTTCATAAAGGCAAGTATATATCTGCTTACATCAACTCTTTCAACCACTAAACTCTTCATTATCTTTACTCTCAGGACCCTGAACATCATCATCCTGGGGGCAGAAATGGACCATGAAGTCCCCCAGAGGCAGTGACGACTGCCACGAAAACACTGCATGGACGGGAGGGACGATGGGCGACTGACACCATACCGACAGAGGCCCACAAAGGCAGGTATTTATCTATTAACATCAACTCTTTCAAACACCAACCTCTTCATTATCTTTACTTTCAGCATCCTGGACATCATGATCATGGAGCCAGTAATGGACCATGAAGTCCCCCACAGATAGTGAAGACTGCCACGAAAACACTGCATGGACGGGAGGGACGATGGGCGACTGACACCATACCGACAGAGGCCCATAAAGGCAAATATTTATCTATGAACATCAACTCTTTCAAACACTAAACTCTTCATTATCTTTACTCTCAGGACCCTGGACATCATCATCCTGGGGGCAGAAATGGACCATGAAGTCCCCCAGAGGTAGTGACGACTGCCACGAAGACACTGCATGGACGGGAGGGACGATGGGCGACTGACACCATACCGACAGAGGCCCACAAAGGCAAGTATTTATGTATGAACATCAACTTTTTCAAACACTAAACTCTTCATTATCTTTACTCTCAGCACCCCTGACATCATCATCCTGGGGGCAGAAATGGACCATGAAGTCCCCCAGAGGCAGTGACGACTACCACGAAAACACTGCATGGACGGGAGGGACGATGGGCGACTGACACCACACCGACAGAAGTTCATAAAGGCAAGTGTATATCTGTTTACATCAACTATTTCAAACAGTAAACTCTTCATTATCTTTACTCTCAGCACTCTGGACATCATCATCCTGGGAGCAGAGACGGACCATGAAGTCCCCCAGAGGCAGTCACGTCTCCCACGAAAACACTGCATGGACGGGAGGGACGATGGGCGACTGACACCATACAACAGAGGCCCACAAAGGCAAGTATTTATGTATGAACATCAACTCTTTCAAACATTATGTTCTTCATTATCTTTACTCTCAGGACCCTGGACATCATCATCCTGGGGGCAGAAATGGACCATGAAGTCCCCCAGAGGCAGTGACGACTGCCACGAAGACACTGCCTGGACGGGAGGGACGATGGGCGACTGACACCATACCGACAGAGGCCCACAAAGGCAAGTATTTATCTATTAACATCAACTCTTTCAAACACCAAACTCTTCATTATCTTTACTCTCAGCATCCTGGACATCATGATCATGGAGCCAGTAATGGACCATGAAGTTGCCCAGAGGCAGTGACGACTGCCACGAAGACACTGCCTGGACGGGAGGGACGATGGGCGACTGACACCATACCGACAGAGGCCCATAAAGGCAAGTATTTATCTATTAACATCAACTCTTTCAAACACTAAACTCTTCATAATCTTTACTCTCAGGACCCTGGACATCATCATCCTGGGTCAGAAATGGACCATGAAGTCCCCCAGAGGCAATGACGACTGCCACGATGAGACTGCATGGATGGGAGGGACGATGGGCGACTGACACCATACCGACAGAGGAACAGAAAGGCAAATATTTATCTACTAACATCAACTCTTTCAAACACCAAACTCATCATTATCTTTACTCTCAGGACCCTGGACATCATCATCCTAGGGGCAGAAATGGAGCATAAAGTCCCCCAGAGGCAGTCACGTCTGCCACGAAAACAGTGCATGGACGGGAGGGACGATGGGCGACTGACACCATATCGACGGAAGTTCATAAAGGCAAGTATATACCTGCTTACATCAAATCTTTCAACCACTAAACTCTTCATTATCTTCACTCTCAGCACCCTGGACATCATCATCCTGGGGGTAGAAACGGACCATGAAGTCCCCCAGAGGTTGTGACGACAGCCCCAAAGACACTGCATGGATGGGAGGGACGATGGGCGACTGACACCATACCGACAGAGGAACAGAAAGGCAAGTATTTATCTATTAACATCAACTCTTTCAAACACTAAACTCTTCATTATCTTTACTCTCAGCACCCTGGACATCATCATCCTGGGGGCAGAAATGGACCATGAAGTCCCCCAGAGGCAGTGACGACTGCCCCAAAAACACTGCATGGACGGGAGGGACGATGGGCGACTGACACCATACCGATAGAGGAACAGAAAGGCAAGTATTTATCTATTAACATCAACTCTTTCAAACACTAAACTCTTCATTATCTTTACTCTCAGCACCCTGGACATCATCATCCTGGGGGCAGTAATGGACCATGAAGTCCCCCAGTGCTAGTGACGACTGCCACGAAAACACTGCATGGACGGGAGGGACGATGGGCGACTGACACCATACCGACAGAGGAACAGAAAGGCAAATATTTATCTATGAACATCAACTCTTTCAAACACTAAACTCTTCATTATCTTTACTCTCAGGACCCTGGACATCATCATCCTGGGGGCAGAAATGGAGCATGAAGTACCCCAGAGGCAGTCACGTCTGCCACGAAAACACTGCATGGACGGGAGGGACGATGGGCGACTGACACCATACCGACGGAAGTTCATAAAGGCAAGTATATATCTCTTTACATCAACTCTTTCAAACACTAAACTCTTCATTATCTTTACTCTCAGCACCCTGGACATCATCATCCTGCGGGCAGAAATGGACCATGAAGTCCCCCAGAGGTAGTGACGACTGCCACGAAAACACTGCATGGACGGGAGGGACGATGGGCGACTGACACCATACCGACAGAGGCCCACAAAGGCAAGTATTTATGTATGAACATCAACTTTTTCAAACACTAAACTCTTCATTATCTTTACTCTCAGACACCCTGACATCATCATCCTGGGGGCAGAAATGGACCATGAAGTCCCCCAGAGGCAGTGACGACTACCACGAAAACACTGCATGGACGGGAGGGACGATGGGCGACTGACACCACACCGACAGAAGTTCATAAAGGCAAGTATATATCTGTTTACATCAACTATTTCAAACACTAAACTCTTCATTATCTTTACTCTCAGCATCCTGGACATCATGACCATGGAGCCAGTAATGGACCATGAAGTCCCCCAGAGATAGTGACGACTGCCACGAAAACACTGCATGAACGGGAGGGACGATGGGCGACTGACACCACACCGACAGAGGCCCACAAAGGCAAGTATTTATGTATAAACATCAACTCTTTCAAACACTAAACTCTTCATTATCTTTACTCTCAGCACTCTGGACATCATCATCCTGGGAGCAGAGACGGACCATGAAGTTCCCCAGAGGCAGTCACGTCTCCCACGACAACACTGCATGGACGGGAGGGACGATGGGCGACTGACACCATACAACAGAGGCCACAAAGGCAAGTATTTATGTATGAACATCAACTCTTTCAAACACCAAACTCTTCATTATCTTTACTCTCAGCATCCTGGACATCATGATCATGGAGCCAGTAATGGACCATGAAGTTCCCCAGAGATAGTGACGACTGCCACGAAAACACTGCATGGACGGGAGGGACGATGGGCGACTGACACCATACCGACAGAGGCCCATAAAGGCAAGTATTCATCTACTAACATCAACTCTTTCAAACACTAAACTCTTCATTATCTTTACTCTCAGGACCCTGGACATCATCATCCTGGGTCAGAAATGGACCATGAAGTCCCCCAGAGGCAGTGACGACTGCCACGATGAGACTGCATGGATGGGAGGGACAATGGGCGACTGACGCCATACCGACAGAGGAACAGAAAGGCAAATATTTATCTATTAACATCAACTCTTTCAAACACTGAACTATTCATTATCTTTACTCTCAGCACCCTGGACATCATCATCCTGGGGGCAGTGACGGACCATGAAGTCCCCCAGAGCTAGTGACGACTGAAACGAAAACACTGCATGGACGGGAGGGACGATGGGCGACTGACACCATACCGACAGAGGAACAGAAAGGCAAATATTTATCTATTAACATCAACTCTTTCAAACACCAAACTCTTCATTATCTTTACTCTCAGGACCCTGGACATCATCATCCTAGGGGCAGAAATGGGCGACTGACACCATATCGACGGAAGTTCATAAAGGCAAGTATACATCTGCTTACATCAACTCTTTCAACCACTAAACTCTTCATTATCTTTACTCTCAGGACCCTGAACATCATCATCCTGGGGGCAGAAATGGACCATGAAGTCCCCCAGAGGCAGTGACGACTGCCACGAAAACACTGCATGGACGGGAGGGACGATGGGCGACTGACACCATACCGACAGAAGCCCACAAAGGCAAGTATTTATGTATGAACATCAACTCTTTCAAACACTATGTTCTTCATCATCTTTACTCTCAGAACCCTGGACATCATCATCCTGGGGGCACAAATGGACCATGAAGTCCCCCAGAGGCAGTGACGACAGCCACGGAGACACTGCCTGGACGGGAGGGACGATGGGCGACTGACACCATACCGACAGAGGCCCACAAAGGCAAGTATTTATCTATTAACATCAACTCTTTCAAACACCAAACTCTTCATTATCTTTACTCTCAGCATCCTGGACATCATGATCATGGAGCCAGTAATGGACCATGAAGTCCCCCACAGATAGTGACGACTGCCACGAAAACACTGCATGGACGGGAGGGACGATGGGCGACTGACACCATACCGACAGAGGCCCATAAAGGCAAATATTTATCTATGAACATCAACTCTTTCAAACACTAAACTCTTCATTATCTTTACTCTCAGGACCCTGGACATCATCATCCTGGGGGCAGAAATGGACCATGAAGTCCCCCAGAGGTAGTGACGACTGCCACGAAAACACTGCATGGACGGGAGGGACGATGGGCGACTGACACCATACCGACAGAGGCCCACAAAAGCAAGTATTTATGTATGAACATCAACTTTTTCAAACACTAAACTCTTCATTATCTTTACTCTCAGCACCCCTGACATCATCATCCTGGGGGCAGAAATGGACCATGAAGTCCCCCAGAGGCAGTGACGACTACTACGAAAACACTGCATGGACGGGAGGGACGATGGGCGACTGACACCACACCGACAGAAGTTCATAAAGGCAAGTGTATACCTGTTTACATCAACTATTTCAAACAGTAAACTCTTCATTATCTTTACTCTCAGCACTCTGGACATCATCATCCTGGCAGCAGAGACGGACCATGAAGTCCCCCAGAGGCAGTCACGTCTCCCACGAAAACACTGCATGGACGGGAGGGACGATGGGCGACTGACACCATACAACAGAGGCCCACAAACGCAAGTATTTATGTATGAACATCAACTCTTTCAAACATTATGTTCTTCATTATCTTTACTCTCAGGACCCTGGACATCATCATCCTGGGGGCAGAAATGGACCATGAAGTCCCCCAGAGGCAGTGACGACTGCCACGAAGACACTGCCTGGACGGGAGGGACGATGGGCGACTGACACCATACCGACAGAGGAACAGAAAGGCAAATATTTATCTATTAACATCAACTCTTTCAAACACCAAACTCTTCATTATCTTTACTCTCAGCATCCTGGACATCATGATCATGAAGCCAGTAATGGACCATGAAGTTCCCCAGAGATAGTGACGACTGCCACGAAAACACTGCATGGACGGGAGGGACGATGGGCGACTGACACCATACCGACAGAGGCCCATAAAGGCAAGTATTTATCTACTAACATCAACTCTTTCAAACACTAAACTCTTCATTATCTTTACTCTCAGGACCCTGGACATCATCATCCTGGGTCAGAAATGGACCATGAAGCTCCCCAGAGGCAGTGACGACTGCCACGATGAGACTGCATGGATGGGAGGGACGATGGGCGACTGACACCATACCGACAGAGGAACAGAAAGGCAAATATTTATCTATTAACATCAACTCTTTCAAACACCAAACTCTTCATTATCTTTACTCTCAGGACCCTGGACATCATCATCCTAGGGGCAGAAATGGACCATGAAGTCCCCCAGAGGCAGTCACGTCTGCCACGAAAACAGTGCATGGACGGGAGGGACGATGGGCGACTGACACCACATCGACGGAAGTTCATAAAGGCAAGTATATATCTGCTTACATCAACTCTTTCAACCACTAAACTCTTCATTATCTTTACTCTCAGGACCCTGGACATCATCATCTTAGGGGCAGAAATGGGCGACTGACACCATATCGACGGAAGTTCATAAAGGCAAGTATATATCTGCTTACATCAACTCTTACAACCACTAAACTCTTCATTATCTTTACTCTCAGGACCCTGAACATCATCATCCTGGGGGCAGAAATGGACCATGAAGTCCCCCAGAGGCAGTGACGACAGCCACGAAAACACTGCATGGACGGGAGGGACGATGGGCGACTGACACCATACCGACAGAGGCCCACAAAGGCAAGTATTCATCTATGAACATCAACTCTTTCAAACACTATGTTCTTCATCATCTTTACTCTCAGGACCCTGGACATCATCATCCTGGGGGCACAAATGGACCATGAAGTCCCCCAGAGGCAGTGACGACTGCCACGGAGACACTGCCTGGACGGGAGGGACGATGGGCGACTGACACCATACCGACAGAGGCCCACAAAGGCAAGTATTTATCTATTAACATCAACTCTTTCAAACACCAAACTCTTCATTATCTTTACTCTCAGCATCCTGGACATCATGATCATGGAGCCAGTAATGGACCATGAAGTCCCCCACAGATAGTGACGACTGCCACGAAAACACTGCATGGACGGGAGGGACGATGGGCGACTGACACCATACCGACAGAGGCCCATAAAGGCAAATATTTATCTATGAACATCAACTCTTTCAAACACTAAACTCTTCATTATCTTTACTCTCAGCACCCTGGACATCATCATCCTCGGGGCAGAAATGGAGCATGAAGTACCCCAGAGGCAGTCACGTCTGCCACGAAAACACTGCATGGACGGGAGGGACGATGGGCGACTGACACCATACCGACGGAAGTTCATAAAGGCAAGTATATATCTGTTTACATCAACTCTTTCAAACACTAAACTCTTCATTATCTTTACTCTCAGGACCCTGGACATCATCATCCTGCGGGCAGAAATGGACCATGAAGTCCCCCAGAGGTAGTGACGACTGCCACGAAAACACTGCATGGACGGGAGGGACGATGGGCGACTGACACCATACCGACAGAGGCCCACAAAGGCAAGTATTTATCTATTAACATCAACTCTTTCAAACACCAAACTCTTCATTATCTTTACTCTCAGCATCCTGGACATCATGATCATGGAGCCAGTAATGGACCATGAAGTCCCCCACAGATAGTGACGACTGCCACGAAAACACTGCATGGACGGGAGGGACGATGGGCGACTGACACCATACCGACAGAGGCCCATAAAGGCAAATATTTATCTATGAACATCAACTCTTTCAAACACTAAACTCTTCATTATCTTTACTCTCAGGACCCTGGACATCATCATCCTGGGGGCAGAGATGGACCATGAAGTCCCCCAGAGGTAGTGACGACTGCCACGAAAACACTGCATGGACGGGAGGGACGATGGGCGACTGACACCAAACCGACAGAGGCCCACAAAAGCAAGTATTTATGTATGAACATCAACTTTTTCAAACACTAAACTCTTCATTATCTTTACTCTCAGCACCCCTGACATCATCATCCTGGGGGCAGAAATGGACCATGAAGTCCCCCAGAGGCAGTGACGACTACCACGAAAACACTGCATGGACGGGAGGGACGATGGGCGACTGACACCACACCGACAGAAGTTCATAAAGGCAAGTGTATATCTGTTTACATCAACTATTTCAAACAGTAAACTCTTCATTATCTTTACTCTCAGCACTCTGGACATCATCATCCTGGGAGCAGAGACGGACCATGAAGTCCCCCAGAGGCAGTCACGTCTCCCACGAAAACACTGCATGGACGGGAGGGACGATGGGCGACTGACACCATACAACAGAGGCCCACAAAGGCAAGTATTTATGTATGAACATCAACTCTTTCAAACATTATGTTCTTCATTATCTTTACTCTCAGGACCCTGGACATCATCATCCTGGGGGCAGAAATGGACCATGAAGTCCCCCAGAGGCAGTGACGACTGCCACGAAGACACTGCCTGGACGGGAGGGACGATGGGCGACTGACACCATACCGACAGAGGCCCACAAAGGCAAGTATTTATCTATTAACATCAACTCTTTCAAACACCAAACTCTTCATTATCTTTACTCTCAGCATCCTGGACATCATGATCATGAAGACAGTAATGGACCATGAAGTTCCCCAGAGATAGTGACGACTGCCACGAAAACACTGCATGGACGGGAGGGACGATGGGCGACTGACACCATACCGACAGAGGCCCATAAAGGCAAGTATTTATCTACTAACATCAACTCTTTCAAACACTAAACTCTTCATTATCTTTACTCTCAGGACCCTGGACATCATCATCCTGGGTCAGAAATGGACCATGAAGTCCCCCAGAGGCAGTGACGACTGCCACGATGAGACTGCATGGATGGGAGGGACGATGGGCGACTGACACCATACCGACAGAGGAACAGAAAGGCAAATATTTATCTATTAACATCAACTCTTTCAAACACCAAACTCTTCATTATCTTTACTCTCAGGACCCTGGACATCATCATCCTAGGGGCAGAAATGGACCATGAAGTCCCCCAGAGGCAGTCACGTCTGCCACGAAAACAGTGCATGGACGGGAGGGACGATGGGCGACTGACACCATATCGACGGAAGTTCATAAAGGCAAGTATATATCTGCTTACATCAACTCTTTCAACCACTAAACTCTTCATTATCTTTACTCTCAGGACCCTGAACATCATCATCCTGGGGGCAGAAATGGACCATGAAGTCCCCCAGAGGCAGTGACGACTGCCACGAAAACACTGCCTGGACGGGAGGGACGATGGGCGACTGACACCATACCGACAGCGGCCCACAAAGGCAAGTATTTATGTATGAACATCAACTCTTTCAAACACTATGTTCTTCATTACCTTTACTCTCAGGACCCTGGACATCATCATCCTGTTGGCACAAATGGACCATGAAGTCCCCCAGAGGCAGTGACGACTGCCACGGAGACACTGCCTGGACGGGAGGGACGATGGGCGACTGACACCATACCGACAGAGGCCCATAAAGGCAAGTATTTATCTACTAACATCAACTCTTTCAAACACTAAACTCTTCATTATCTTTACTCTCAGCACCCTGGACATCATCATCCTGGGTCAGAAATGGACCATGAAGTCCCCCAGAGGCAGTGACGACTGCCACGATGAGACTGCATGGATGGGAGGGACGATGGGCGACTGACGCCATACCGACAGAGGAACAGAAAGGCAAATATTTATCTATTAACATCAATTCTTTCAAACACTGAACGCTTCATTATCTTTACTCTCAGCACCCTGGACATCATCATCCTGGGGGCAGTAATGGACCATGAAGTCCCCCAGAGGTAGTGACGACTGCCACGAAAACACTGCATGGACGGGAGGGACGATGGGCGACTGACACCATACCGACAGAGGAACAGAAAGGCAAATATTTATCTATTAACATCAATTCTTTCAAACACTGAACGCTTCATTATCTTTACTCTCAGCACCCTGGACATCATCATCCTGGGGGCAGTAATGGACCATGAAGTCCCCCAGAGGTAGTGACGACTGCCACGAAAACACTGCATGGACGGGAGGGACGATGGGCGACTGACACCATACCGACAGAGGAACAGAAAGGCAAATATTTATCTATGAACATCAACTCTTTCAAACACCAAACTCTTCATTATCTTTACTCTCAGCATCCTGGACATCATGATCATGGAGCCAGTAATGGACCATGAAGTACCCCAGAGATAGTGACGACTGCCACGAAAACACTGCATGAACGGGAGGGACGATGGGCGACTGACACCATACCGACAGAGGAACAGAAAGGCAAATATTTATCTATTAACATCAACTCTTTCAAACACCAAACTCTTCAATATCTTTACTCTCAGGACCCTGGACATCATCATCTTAGGGGCAGAAATGGGCGACTGACACCATATCGACGGAAGTTCATAAAGGCAAGTATATATCTGCTTACATCAACTATTTCAAACACTAAACTCTTCATTATCTTTACTCTCAGCATCCTGGACATCATGATCATGGAGCCAGTAATGGACCATGAAGTCCCCCAGAGATAGTGACGACTGCCACGAAAACACTGCATGAACGGGAGGGACGATGGGCGACTGACACCACACCGACAGAGGCCCACAAAGGCAAGTATTTATGTATGAACATCAACTCTTTCAAACACTAAACTCTTCATTATCTTTACTCTCAGCACTCTGGACATCATCATCCTGGGAGCAGAGACGGACCATGAAGTTCCCCAGA
This sequence comes from Haliotis asinina, assembly GCF_037392515.1. Lineage (NCBI taxonomy): Eukaryota > Metazoa > Mollusca > Gastropoda > Lepetellida > Haliotidae > Haliotis > Haliotis asinina. The sequence continues at coordinate 55,034,246 of NC_090282.1, read as the reverse complement.
GGCAGTCACGTCTCCCACGACAACACTGCATGGACGGGAGGGACGATGGGCGACTGACACCATACAACAGAGGCCCACAAAGGCAAGTATTTATGTATGAACATCAACTCTTTCAAACACTATGTTCTTCATTATCTTTACTCTCAGCACCCTGGACATCATCATCCTGGGGGCAGAAATGGACCATGAAGTCCCCCAGAGGCAGTGACGACTGCCACGAAGACACTGCCTGGACGGGAGGGACGATGGGCGACTGACACCATACCGACAGAGGCCCACAAAGGCAAGTATTTATCTATTAACATCAACTCTTTCAAACACCAAACTCTTCATTATCTTTACTCTCAGCATCCTGGACATCATGATCATGGAGCCAGTAATGGACCATGAAGTTCCCCAGAGATAGTGACGACTGCCACGAAAACACTGCATGGACGGGAGGGACGATGGGCGACTGACACCATACCGACAGAGGCCCATAAAGGCAAGTATTCATCTACTAACATCAACTCTTTCAAACACTAAACTCTTCATTATCTTTACTCTCAGGACCCTGGACATCATCATCCTGGGTCAGAAATGGACCATGAAGTCCCCCAGAGGCAGTGACGACTGCCACGATGAGACTGCATGGATGGGAGGGACGATGGGCGACTGACGCCATACCGACAGAGGAACAGAAAGGCAAATATTTATCTATTAACATCAACTCTTTCAAACACCAAACTCTTCATTATCTTTACTCTCAGGACCCTGGACATCATCATCCTAGGGGCAGAAATGGAGCATGAAGTCCCCCAGAGGCAGTCACGTCTGCCACGAAAACAGTGCATGGACGGGAGGGACGATGGGCGACTGACACCATATCGACGGAAGTTCATAAAGGCAAGTATATATCTGCTTACATCAACTCTTTCAACCACTAAACTCTTCATTATCTTTACTCTCAGGACCCTGAACATCATCATCCTGGGGGCAGAAATGGACCATGAAGTCCCCCAGAGGCAGTGACGACTGCCACGAAAACACTGCCTGGACGGGAGGGACGATGGGCGACTGACACCATACCGACAGCGGCCCACAAAGGCAAGTATTTATGTATGAACATCAACTCTTTCAAACACTATGTTCTTCATTACCTTTACTCTCAGGACCCTGGACATCATCATCCTGTTGGCACAAATGGACCATGAAGTCCCCCAGAGGCAGTGACGACTGCCACGGAGACACTGCCTGGACGGGAGGGACGATGGGCGACTGACACCATACCGACAGAGGCCCATAAAGGCAAGTATTTATCTACTAACATCAACTCTTTCAAACACTGAACTCTTCATTATCTTTACTCTCAGCACCCTGGACATCATCATCCTGGGTCAGAAATGGACCATGAAGTCCCCCAGAGGCAGTGACGACTGCCACGATGAGACTGCATGGATGGGAGGGACGATGGGCGACTAACGCCATACCGACAGAGGAACAGAAAGGCAAATATTTATCTATTAACATCAATTCTTTCAAACACTGAACGCTTCATTATCTTTACTCTCAGCACCCTGGACATCATCATCCTGGGGGCAGTAATGGACCATGAAGTCCCCCAGAGGTAGTGACGACTGCCACGAAAACACTGCATGGACGGGAGGGACGATGGGCGACTGACACCATACCGACAGAGGAACAGAAAGGCAAATATTTATCTATGAACATCAACTCTTTCAAACACCAAACTCTTCATTATCTTTACTCTCAGCATCCTGGACATCATGATCATGGAGCCAGTAATGGACCATGAAGTACCCCAGAGATAGTGACGACTGCCACGAAAACACTGCATGAACGGGAGGGACGATGGGCGACTGACACCATACCGACAGAGGAACAGAAAGGCAAATATTTATCTATTAACATCAACTCTTTCAAACACCAAACTCTTCAATATCTTTACTCTCAGGACCCTGGACATCATCATCTTAGGGGCAGAAATGGGCGACTGACACCATATCGACGGAAGTTCATAAAGGCAAGTATATATCTGCTTACATCAACTATTTCAAACACTAAACTCTTCATTATCTTTACTCTCAGCATCCTGGACATCATGATCATGGAGCCAGTAATGGACCATGAAGTCCCCCAGAGATAGTGACGACTGCCACGAAAACACTGCATGGACGGGAGGGACGATGGGCGACTGACACCACACCGACAGAGGCCCACAAAGGCAAGTATTTATGTATGAACATCAACTCTTTCAAACACTAAACTCTTCATTATCTTTACTCTCAGCACTCTGGACATCATCATCCTGGGAGCAGAGACGGACCATGAAGTTCCCCAGAGGCAGTCACGTCTCCCACGACAACACTGCATGGACGGGAGGGACGATGGGCGACTGACACCATACAACAGAGGCCCACAAAGGCAAGTATTTATGTATGAACATCAACTCTTTCAAACACTATGTTCTTCATTATCTTTACTCTCAGCACCCTGGACATCATCATCCTGGGGGCAGAAATGGACCATGAAGTCCCCCAGAGGCAGTGACGACTGCCACGAAGACACTGCCTGGACGGGAGGGACGATGGGCGACTGACACCATACCGACAGAGGCCCACAAAGGCAAGTATTTATCTATTAACATCAACTCTTTCAAACACCAAACTCTTCATTATCTTTACTCTCAGCATCCTGGACATCATGATCATGGAGCCAGTAATGGACCATGAAGTTCCCCAGAGATAGTGACGACTGCCACGAAAACACTGCATGGACGGGAGGGACGATGGGCGACTGACACCATACCGACAGAGGCCCATAAAGGCAAGTATTCATCTACTAACATCAACTCTTTCAAACACTAAACTCTTCATTATCTTTACTCTCAGGACCCTGGACATCATCATCCTGGGTCAGAAATGGACCATGAAGTCCCCCAGAGGCAGTGACGACTGCCACGATGAGACTGCATGGATGGGAGGGACGATGGGCGACTGACGCCATACCGACAGAGGAACAGAAAGGCAAATATTTATCTATTAACATCAACTCTTTCAAACACTGAACTATTCATTATCTTTACTCTCAGCACCCTGGACATCATCATCCTGGGGGCAGTGACGGACCATGAAGTCCCCCAGAGCTAGTGACGACTGCAACGAAAACACTGCATGGACGGGAGGGACGATGGGCGACTGACACCATACCGACAGAGGAACAGAAAGGCAAATATTTATCTATTAACATCAACTCTTTCAAACACCAAACTCTTCATTATCTTTACTCTCAGGACCCTGGACATCATCATCCTAGGGGCAGAAATGGGCGACTGACACCATATCGACGGAAGTTCATAAAGGCAAGTATACATCTGCTTACATCAACTCTTTCAACCACTAAACTCTTCATTATCTTTACTCCGTTGACCCTGAACATCATCATCCTGGTTGGAGAAATGGACCATGAAGTCCCCCAGAGGCAGTGACGACTGCCACGAAAACACTGCATGGACGGGAGGGACGATGGGCGACTGACACCATACCGACAGAAGCCCACAAAGGCAAGTATTTATGTATGAACATCAACTCTTTCAAACACTATGTTCTTCATCATCTTTACTCTCAGAACCCTGGACATCATCATCCTGGGGGCACAAATGGACCATGAAGTCCCCCAGAGGCAGTGACGACCGCCACGGAAACACTGCCTGGACGGGAGGGACGATGGGCGACTGACACCATACCGACAGAGGCCCACAAAGGCAAGTATTTATCTATTAACATCAACTCTTTCAAACACCAAACTCTTCATTATCTTTACTCTCAGCATCCTGGACATCATGATCATGGAGCCAGTAATGGACCATGAAGTCCCCCACAGATAGTGACGACTGCCACGAAAACACTGCATGGACGGGAGGGACGATGGGCGACTGACACCATACCGACAGAGGCCCATAAAGGCAAATATTTATCTATAAACATCAACTCTTTCAAACACTAAACTCTTCATTATCTTTACTCTCAGGACCCTGGACATCATCATCCTGGGGGCAGAAATGGACCATGAAGTCCCCCAGAGGTAGTGACGACTGCCACGAAAACACTGCATGGACGGGAGGGACGATGGGCGACTGACACCATACCGACAGAGGCCCACAAAAGCAAGTATTTATGTATGAACATCAACTTTTTCAAACACTAAACTCTTCATTATCTTTACTCTCAGCACCCCTGACATCATCATCCTGGGGGCAGAAATGGACCATGAAGTCCCCCAGAGGCAGTGACGACTACCACGAAAACACTGCATGGACGGGAGGGACGATGGGCGACTGACACCACACCGACAGAAGTTCATAAAGGCAAGTGTATACCTGTTTACATCAACTATTTCAAACAGTAAACTCTTCATTATCTTTACTCTCAGCACTCTGGACATCATCATCCTGGCAGCAGAGACGGACCATGAAGTCCCCCAGAGGCAGTCACGTGTCCCACGAAAACACTGCATGGACGGGAGGGACGATGGGCGACTGACACCATACAACAGAGGCCCACAAAGGCAAGTATTTATGTATGAACATCAACTCTTTCAAACATTATGTTCTTCATTATCTTTACTCTCAGGACCCTGGACATCATCATCCTGGGGGCAGAAATGGACCATGAAGTCCCCCAGAGGCAGTGACGACTGCCACGAAGACACTGCCTGGACGGGAGGGACGATGGGCGACTGACACCATACCGACAGAGGCCCACAAAGGCAAGTATTTATCTATTAACATCAACTCTTTCAAACACCAAACTCTTCATTATCTTTACTCTCAGCATCCTGGACATCATGATCATGAAGCCAGTAATGGACCATGAAGTTCCCCAGAGATAGTGACGACTGCCACGAAAACACTGCATGGACGGGAGGGACGATGGGCGACTGACACCATACCGACAGAGGCCCATAAAGGCAAGTATTTATCTACTAACATCAACTCTTTCAAACACTAAACTCTTCATTATCTTTACTCTCAGGACCCTGGACATCATCATCCTGGGTCAGAAATGGACCATGAAGCTCCCCAGAGGCAGTGACGACTGCCACGATGAGACTGCATGGATGGGAGAGACGATGGGCGACTGACACCATACCGACAGAGGAACAGAAAGGCAAATATTTATCTATTAACATCAACTCTTTCAAACACCAAACTCTTCATTATCTTTACTCTCAGGACCCTGGACATCATCATCCTAGGGGCAGAAATGGAGCATGAAGTCCCCCAGAGGCAGTCACGTCTGCCACGAAAACAGTGCATGGACGGGAGGGACGATGGGCGACTGACACCACATCGACGGAAGTTCATAAAGGCAAGTATATATCTGCTTACATCAACTCTTTCAACCACTAAACTCTTCATTATCTTTACTCTCAGGACCCTGAACATCATCATCCTGGGGGCAGAAATGGACCATGAAGTCCCCCAGAGGCAGTGACGACAGCCACGAAAACACTGCATGGACGGGAGGGACGATGGGCGACTGACACCATACCGACAGAGGCCCACAAAGGCAAGTATTCATCTATGAACATCAACTCTTTCAAACACTATGTTCTTCATCATCTTTACTCTCAGGACCCTGGACATCATCATCCTGGGGGCACAAATGGACCATGAAGTCCCCCAGAGGCAGTGACGACTGCCACGGAGACACTGCCTGGACGGGAGGGACGATGGGCGACTGACACCATACCGACAGAGGCCCACAAAGGCAAGTATTTATCTATTAACATCAACTCTTTCAAACACCAAACTCTTCATTATCTTTACTCTCAGCATCCTGGACATCATGATCATGGAGCCAGTAATGGACCATGAAGTCCCCCACAGATAGTGACGACTGCCACGAAAACACTGCATGGACGGGAGGGACGATGGGCGACTGACACCATACCGACAGAGGCCCATAAAGGCAAATATTTATCTATGAACATCAACTCTTTCAAACACTAAACTCTTCATTATCTTTACTCTCAGCACCCTGGACATCATCATCCTCGGGGCAGAAATGGAGCATGAAGTACCCCAGAGGCAGTCACGTCTGCCACGAAAACACTGCATGGACGGGAGGGACGATGGGCGACTGACACCATACCGACGGAAGTTCATAAAGGCAAGTATATATCTGTTTACATCAACTCTTTCAAACACTAAACTCTTCATTATCTTTACTCTCAGGACCCTGGACATCATCATCCTGCCTGCAGAAATGGACCATGAAGTCCCCCAGAGGTAGTGACGACTGCCACGAAAACACTGCATGGACGGGAGGGACGATGGGCGACTGACACCATACCGACAGAGGCCCACAAAGGCAAGTATTCATCTATGAACATCAACTCTTTCAAACATTATGTTCTTCATTATCTTTACTCTCAGGACCCTGGACATCATCATCCTGGGGGCAGAAATGGACCATGAAGTCCCCCAGAGGCAGTGACGACTGCCACGAAAACACTGCATGGACGGGAGGGACGATGGGCGACTGACACCATACCGACAGAGGCCCACAAAGGCAAGTATTTATCTATTAACATCAACTCTTTCAAACACCAAACTCTTCATTATCTTTACTCTCAGCATCCTGGACATCATGATCATGAAGCCAGTAATGGACCATGAAGTTCCCCAGAGATAGTGACGACTGCCACGAAAACACTGCATGGACGGGAGGGACGATGGGCGACTGACACCATACCGACAGAGGCCCATAAAGGCAAGTATTTATCTACTAACATCAACTCTTTCAAACACTAAACTCTTCATTATCTTTACTCTCAGGACCCTGGACATCATCATCCTGGGTCAGAAATGGACCATGAAGTCCCCCAGAGGCAGTGACGACTGCCACGATGAGACTGCATGGATGGGAGGGACGATGGGCGACTGACACCATACCGACAGAGGAACAGAAAGGCAAATATTTATCTATTAACATCAACTCTTTCAAACACCAAACTCTTCATTATCTTTACTCTCAGGACCCTGGACATCATCATCCTAGGGGCAGAAATGGAGCATGAAGTCCCCCAGAGGCAGTCACGTCTCCCACGAAAACAGTGCATGGACGGGAGGGACGATGGGCGACTGACACCATATCGACGGAAGTTCATAAAGGCAAGTATATATCTGCTTACATCAACTCTTTCAACCACTAAACTCTTCATTATCTTTACTCTCAGGACCCTGAACATCATCATCCTGGGGGCAGAAATGGACCATGAAGTCCCCCAGAGGCAGTGACGACTGCCACGAAAACACTGCCTGGACGGGAGGGACGATGGGCGACTGACACCATACCGACAGAGGCCCATAAAGGCAAGTATTTATCTACTAACATCAACTCTTTCAAACACTAAACTCTTCATTATCTTTACTCTCAGCACCCTGGACATCATCATCCTGGGTCAGAAATGGACCATGAAGTCCCCCAGAGGCAGTGACGACTGCCACGATGAGACTGCATGGATGGGAGGGACGATGGGCGACTGACGCCATACCGACAGAGGAACAGAAAGGCAAATATTTATCTATTAACATCAATTCTTTCAAACACTGAACGCTTCATTATCTTTACTCTCAGCACCCTGGACATCATCATCCTGGGGGCAGAAATGGACCATGAAGTCCCCCAGAGGTAGTGACGACTGCCACGAAAACACTGCATGGACGGGAGGGACGATGGGCGACTGACACCATACCGACAGAGGAACAGAAAGGCAAATATTTATCTATGAACATCAACTCTTTCAAACACCAAACTCTTCATTATCTTTACTCTCAGCATCCTGGACATCATGATCATGGAGCCAGTAATGGACCATGAAGTACCCCAGAGATAGTGACGACTGCCACGAAAACACTGCATGAACGGGAGGGACGATGGGCGACTGACACCATACCGACAGAGGAACAGAAAGGCAAATATTTATCTATTAACATCAACTCTTTCAAACACCAAACTCTTCAATATCTTTACTCTCAGGACCCTGGACATCATCATCTTGGGGGCAGAAATGGGCGACTGACACCATATCGACGGAAGTTCATAAAGGCAAGTATATATCTGCTTACATCAACTCTTTCAACCACTAAACTCTTCATTATCTTTACTCTCAGGACCCTGAACATCATCATCCTGGGGGCAGAAATGGACCATGAAGTCCCCCAGAGGCAGTGACGACAGCCACGAAAACACTGCATGGACGGGAGGGACGATGGGCGACTGACACCATACCGACAGAGGCCCACAAAGGCAAGTATTCATCTATGAACATCAACTCTTTCAAACATATGTTCTTCATCATCTCTACTCTCAGGACCCTGGACATCATCATCCTGGGGGCACAAATGGACCATGAAGTCCCCCAGAGGCAGTGACGACTGCCACGGAGACACTGCCTGGACGGGAGGGACGATGGGCGACTGACACCATACCGACAGAGGCCCACAAAGGCAAGTATTTATCTATTAACATCAACTCTTTCAAACACCAAACTCTTCATTATCTTTACTCTTAGCATCCTGGACATCATGATCATGGAGCCAGTAATGGACCATGAAGTCCCCCAGAGGTTGTGACGACAGCCCCAAAGACACTGCATGGATGGGAGGGACGATGGGCGACTGACACCATACCGACAGAGGAACAGAAAGGCAAGTATTTATCTATTAACATCAACTCTTTCAAACACTAAACTCTTCATTATCTTTACTCTCAGCACCCTGGACATCATCATCCTCGGGGCAGAAATGGAGCATGAAGTCCCCCAGAGGTAGTGACGACTGCCACGAAAACACTGCATGGACGGGAGGGACGATGGGCGACTGACACCATACCGACAGAGGCCCACAAAGGCAAGTATTTATGTATGAACATCAACTTTTTCAAACACTAAACTCTTCATTATCTTTACTCTCAGCACCCCTGACATCATCATCCTGGGGGCAGAAATGGACCATGAAGTCCCCCAGAGGCAGTGACGACTGCCACGAAAACACTGCATGGACGGGAGGGACGATGGGCGACTGACACCACACCGACAGAAGTTCATAAAGGCAAGTACATATCTGTTTACATCAACTATTTCAAACAGTAAACTCTTCATTATCTTTACTCTCAGAACTCTGGACATCATCATCCTGGGAGCAGAGACGGACCATGAAGTCCCCCAGAGGCAGTCACGTCTCCCACGAAAACACTGCATGGACGGGAGGGACGATGGGCGACTGACACCATACAACAGAGGCCCACAAAGGCAAGTATTTATGTATCAACATCAACTCTTTCAAACACTATGTTCTTCATTATCTTTACTCTCAGGACCCTGGACATCATCATCCTGGACGGGAGGGACGATGGGCGACTGACACCATACAACAGAGGCCCACAAAGGCAAGTATTTATGTATGAACATCAACTCTTTCAAACACTATGTTCTTCATTATCTTTACTCTCAGGACCCTGGACATCATCATCCTGGGGGCAGATATGGACCATGAAGTCCCTCACAGGCAGTGACGACTGCCACGAAGACACTGCCTGGACGGGAGGGACGATGGGCGACTGACACCATACCGACAGAGGCCCACAAAGGCAAGTATTTATCTATTAACATCAACTCTTTCAAACACCAAACTCTTCATTATCTTTACTCTCAGCATCCTGGACATCATGATCATGGAGCCAGTAATGGACCATGAAGTCCCCCACAGATAGTGACGACTGCCACGAAAACACTGCATGGACGGGAGGGACGATGGGCGACTGACACCATACCGACAGAGGCCCATAAAGGCAAATATTTATCTATGAACATCAACTCTTTCAAACACTAAACTCTTCATTATCTTTACTCTCAGCACCCTGGACATCATCATCCTCGGGGCAGAAATGGAGCATGAAGTACCCCAGAGGCAGTCACGTCTGCCACGAAAACACTGCATGGACGGGAGGGACGATGGGCGACTGACACCATACCGACGGAAGTTCATAAAGGCAAGTATATATCTGTTTACATCAACTCTTTCAAACACTAAACTCTTCATTATCTTTACTCTCAGGACCCTGGACATCATCATCCTGGGGGCAGAAATGGACCATGAAGTCCCCCAGAGGTAGTGACGACTGCCACGAAAACACTGCATGGACGGGAGGGACGATGGGCGACTGACACCATACCGACAGAGGCCCACAAAGGCAAGTATTTATCTATTAACATCAACTCTTTCAAACACCAAACTCTTCATTATCTTTACTCTCAGCATCCTGGACATCATGATCATGGAGCCAGTAATGGACCATGAAGTCCCCCACAGATAGTGACGACTGCCACGAAAACACTGCATGGACGGGAGGGACGATGGGCGACTGACACCATACCGACAGAGGCCCATAAAGGCAAATATTTATCTATGAACATCAACTCTTTCAAACACTAAACTCTTCATTATCTTTACTCTCAGGACCCTGGACATCATCATCCTGGGGGCAGAAATGGACCATGAAGTCCCCCAGAGGTAGTGACGACTGCCACGAAAACACTGCATGGACGGGAGGGACGATGGGCGACTGACACCATACCGACAGAGGCCCACAAAAGCAAGTATTTATGTATGAACATCAACTTTTTCAAACACTAAACTCTTCATTATCTTTACTCTCAGCACCCCTGACATCATCATCCTGGGGGCAGAAATGGACCATGAAGTCCCCCAGAGGCAGTGACGACTACCACGAAAACACTGCCTGGACGGGAGGGACAATGGGCGACTGACACCACACCGACAGAAGTTCATAAAGGCAAGTGTATATCTGTTTACATCAACTATTTCAAACAGTAAACTCTTCATTATCTTTACTCTCAGCACTCTGGACATCATCATCCTGGGAGCAGAGACGGACCATGAAGTCCCCCAGAGGCAGTCACGTCTCCCACGAAAACACTGCATGGACGGGAGGGACGATGGGCGACTGACACCATACAACAGAGGCCCACAAAGGCAAGTATTTATGTATGACCATCAACTCTTTCAAACATTATGTTCTTCATTATCTTTACTCTCAGGACCCTGGACATCATCATCCTGGGGGCAGAAGTGGACCATGAAGTCCCCCAGAGGCAGTGACGACTGCCACGAAGACACTGCCTGGACGGGAGGGACGATGGGCGACTGACACCATACCGACAGAGGCCCACAAAGGCAAGTATTTATCTATTAACATCAACTCTTTCAAACACCAAACTCTTCATTATCTTTACTCTCAGCATCCTGGACATCATGATCATGAAGCCAGTAATGGACCATGAAGTTCCCCAGAGATAGTGACGACTGCCACGAAAACACTGCATGGACGGGAGGGACGATGGGCGACTGACACCATACCGACAGAGGCCCATAAAGGCAAGTATTTATCTACTAACATCAACTCTTTCAAACACTAAACTCTTCATTATCTTTACTCTCAGGACCCTGGACATCATCATCCTGGGTCAGAAATGGACCATGAAGTCCCCCAGAGGCAGTGACGACTGCCACGATGAGACTGCATGGATGGGAGGGACGATGGGCGACTGACACCATACCGACAGAGGAACAGAAAGGCAAATATTTATCTATTAACATCAACTCTTTCAAACACCAAACTCTTCATTATCTTTACTCTCAGGACCCTGGACATCTTCATCCTAGGGGCAGAAATGGAGCATGAAGTCCCCCAGAGGCAGTCACGTCTGCCACGAAAACAGTGCATGGACGGGAGGGACGATGGGCGACTGACACCATATCGACGGAAGTTCATAAAGGCAAGTATATATCTGCTTACATCAACTCTTTCAACCACTAAACTCTTCATTATCTTTACTCTCAGGACCCTGAACATCATCATCCTGGGGGCAGAAATGGACCATGAAGTCCCCCAGAGGCAGTGACGACTGCCACGAAAACACTGCCTGGACGGGAGGGACGATGGGCGACTGACACCATGTATACAGAGGCCCACAAAGGCAAGTATTTATGTATGAACATCAACTCTTTCAAACACTATGTTCTTCATTACCTTTACTCTCAGGACCCTGGACATCATCATCCTGGGGGCACAAATGGACCATGAAGTCCCCCAGAGGCAGTGACGACTGCCACGGAGACACTGCCTGGACGGGAGGGACGATGGGCGACTGACACCATACCGACAGAGGCCCATAAAGGCAAGTATTTATCTACTAACATCAACTCTTTCAAACACTAAACTCTTCATTATCTTTACTCTCAGCACCCTGGACATCATCATCCTGGGTCAGAAATGGACCATGAAGTCCCCCAGAGGCAGTGACGACTGCCACGATGAGACTGCATGGATGGGAGGGACGATGGGCGACTGACGCCATACCGACAGAGGCCCACAAATGCAAGTATTTATCTATTAACATCAACTCTTTCAAACACCAAACTCTTCATTATCTTTACTCTCAGCATCCTGGACATCATGATCATGAAGCCAGTAATGGACCATGAAGTTCCCCAGAGATAGTGACGACTGCCACGAAAACACTGCATGGACGGGAGGGACGATGGGCGACTGACACCATACCGACAGAGGCCCATAAAGGCAAGTATTTATCTACTAACATCAACTCTTTCAAACACTAAACTCTTCATTATCTTTACTCTCAGGACCCTGGACATCATCATCCTGGGTCAGAAATGGACCATGAAGTCCCCCAGAGGCAGTGACGACTGCCACGATGAGACTGCATGGATGGGAGGGACGATGGGCGACTGACACCATACCGACAGAGGAACAGAAAGGCAAATATTTATCTATTAACATCAACTCTTTCAAACACCAAACTCTTCATTATCTTTACTCTCAGGACCCTGGACATCATCATCCTAGGGGCAGAAATGGAGCATGAAGTCCCCCAGAGGCAGTCACGTCTGCCACGAAAACAGTGCATGGACGGGAGGGACGATGGGCGACTGACACCATATCGACGGAAGTTCATAAAGGCAAGTATATATCTGCTTACATCAACTCTTTCAACCACTAAACTCTTCATTATCTTTACTCTCAGGACCCTGAACATCATCATCCTGGGGGCAGAAATGGACCATGGAGTCCCCCAGAGGCAGTGACGACTGCCACGAAAACACTGCCTGGACGGGAGGGACGATGGGCGACTGACACCATACCGACAGAGGCCCACAAAGGCAAGTATTTATGTATGAACATCAACTCTTTCAAACACTATGTTCTTCATTACCTTTACTCTCAGGACCCTGGACATCATCATCCTGGGGGCACAAATGGACCATGAAGTCCCCCAGAGGCAGTGACGACTGCCACGGAGACACTGCCTGGACGGGAGGGACGATGGGCGACTGACACCATACCGACAGAGGCCCATAAAGGCAAGTATTTATCTACTAACATCAACTCTTTCAAACACTAAACTCTTCATTATCTTTACTCTCAGCACCCTGGACATCATCATCCTGGGTCAGAAATGGACCATGAAGTCCCCCAGAGGCAGTGACGACTGCCACGATGAGACTGCATGGATGGGAGGGACGATGGGCGACTGACGCCATACCGACAGAGGAACAGAAAGGCAAATATTTATCTATTAACATCAATTCTTTCAAACACTGAACGCTTCATTATCTTTACTCTCAGCACCCTGGACATCATCATCCTGGGGGCAGAAATGGACCATGAAGTCCCCCAGAGGTAGTGACGACTGCCACGAAAACACTGCATGGACGGGAGGGACGATGGGCGACTGACACCATACCGACAGAGGAACAGAAAGGCAAATATTTATCTATGAACATCAACTCTTTCAAACACTAAACTCTTCATTATCTTTACTCTCAGCATCCTGGACATCATGATCATGGAGCCAGTAATGGACCATGAAGTACCCCAGAGATAGTGACGACTGCCACGAAAACACTGCATGAACGGGAGGGACGATGGGCGACTGACACCATACCGACAGAGGAACAGAAAGGCAAATATTTATCTATTAACATCAACTCTTTCAAACACCAAACTCTTCAAAATCTTTACTCTCAGGACCCTGGACATCATCATCTTAGGGGCAGAAATGGGCGACTGACACCATATCGACGGAAGTTCATAAAGGCAAGTATATATCTGCTTACATCAACTCTTTCAACCACTAAACTCTTCATTATCTTTACTCTCAGGACCCTGAACATCATCATCCTGGGGGCAGAAATGGACCATGAAGTCCCCCAGAGGCAGTGACGACAGCCACGAAAACACTGCATGGACGGGAGGGACGATGGGCGACTGACACCATACCGACAGAGGCCCACAAAGGCAAGTATTCATCTATGAACATCAACTCTTTCAAACACTATGTTCTTCATCATCTCTACTCTCAGGACCCTGGACATCATCATCCTGGGGGCACAAGTGGACCATGAAGTCCCCCAGAGGCAGTGACGACTGCCACGGAGACACTGCCTGGACGGGAGGGACGATGGGCGACTGACACCATACCGACAGAGGCCCACAAAGGCAAGTATTTATCTATTAACATCAACTCTTTCAAACACCAAACTCTTCATTATCTTTACTCTCAGCATCCTGGACATCATGATCATGGAGCCAGTAATGGACCATGAAGTCCCCCAGAGATAGTGACGACTGCCACGAAAACACTGCATGGACGGGAGGGACGATGGGCGACTGACACCATACCGACAGAGGCCCATAAAGGCAAATATTTATCTATGAACATCAACTCTTTCAAACACTAAACTCTTCATTATCTTTACTCTCAGCACCCTGGACATCATCATCCTCGGGGCAGAAATGGAGCATGAAGTCCCCCAGAGGTAGTGACGACTGCCACGAAAACACTGCATGGACGGGAGGGACGATGGGCGACTGACACCATACCGACAGAGGCCCACAAAGGCAAGTATTTATGTATGAACATCAACTTTTTCAAACACTAAACTCTTCATTATCTTTACTCTCAGCACCCCTGACATCATCATCCTGGGGGCAGAAATGGACCATGAAGTCCCCCAGAGGCAGTGACGACTGCCACGAAAACACTACATGGACGGGAGGGACGATGGGCGACTGACACCACACCGACAGAAGTTCATAAAGGCAAGTATATATCTGTTTACATCAACTATTTCAAACAGTAAACTCTTCATTATCTTTACTCTCAGAACTCTGGACATCATCATCCTGGGAGCAGAGACGGACCATGAAGTCCCCCAGAGGCAGTCACGTCTCCCACGAAAACACTGCATGGACGGGAGGGACGATGGGCGACTGACACCATACAACAGAGGCCCACAAAGGCAAGTATTTATGTATCAACATCAACTCTTTCAAACACTATGTTCTTCATTATCTTTACTCTCAGGACCCTGGACATCATCATCCTGGACGGGAGGGACGATGGGCGACTGACACCATACAACAGAGGCCCACAAAGGCAAGTATTTATGTATGAACATCAACTCTTTCAAACACTATGTTCTTCATTATCTTTACTCTCAGGACCCTGGACATCATCATCCTGGGGGCAGATATGGACCATGAAGTCCCTCACAGGCAGTGACGACTGCCACGAAGACACTGCCTGGACGGGAGGGACGATGGGCGACTGACACCATACCGACAGAGGCCCACAAAGGCAAGTATTTATCTATTAACATCAACTCTTTCAAACACCAAACTCTTCATTATCTTTACTCTCAGCATCCTGGACATCATGATCATGGAGCCAGTAATGGACCATGAAGTCCCCCACAGATAGTGACGACTGCCACGAAAACACTGCATGGACGGGAGGGACGATGGGCGACTGACACCATACCGACAGAGGCCCATAAAGGCAAATATTTATCTATGAACATCAACTCTTTCAAACACTAAACTCTTCATTATCTTTACTCTCAGCACCCTGGACATCATCATCCTCGGGGCAGAAATGGAGCATGAAGTACCCCAGAGGCAGTCACGTCTGCCACGAAAACACTGCATGGACGGGAGGGACGATGGGCGACTGACACCATACCGACGGAAGTTCATAAAGGCAAGTATATATCTGTTTACATCAACTCTTTCAAACACTAAACTCTTCATTATCTTTACTCTCAGGACCCTGGACATCATCATCCTGCGGGCAGAAATGGACCATGAAGTCCCCCAGAGGTAGTGACGACTGCCACGAAAACACTGCATGGACGGGAGGGACGATGGGCGACTGACACCATACCGACAGAGGCCCACAAAGGCAAGTATTTATCTATTAACATCAACTCTTTCAAACACCAAACTCTTCATTATCTTTACTCTCAGCATCCTGGACATCATGATCATGGAGCCAGTAATGGACCATGAAGTCCCCCACAGATAGTGACGACTGCCACGAAAACACTGCATGGACGGGAGGGACGATGGGCGACTGACACCATACCGACAGAGGCCCATAAAGGCAAATATTTATCTATGAACATCAACTCTTTCAAACACTAAACTCTTCATTATCTTTACTCTCAGGACCCTGGACATCATCATCCTGGGGGCAGAAATGGACCATGAAGTCCCCCAGAGGTAGTGACGACTGCCACGAAAACACTGCATGGACGGGAGGGACGATGGGCGACTGACACCATACCGACAGAGGCCCACAAAAGCAAGTATTTATGTATGAACATCAACTTTTTCAAACACTAAACTCTTCATTATCTTTACTCTCAGCACCCCTGACATCATCATCCTGGGGGCAGAAATGGACCATGAAGTCCCCCAGAGGCAGTGACGACTACCACGAAAACACTGCATGGACGGGAGGGACGATGGGCGACTGACACCACACCGACAGAAGTTCATAAAGGCAAGTGTATATCTGTTTACATCAACTATTTCAAACAGTAAACTCTTCATTATCTTTACTCTCAGCACTCTGGACATCATCATCCTGGGAGCAGAGACGGACCATGAAGTCCCCCAGAGGCAGTCACGTCTCCCACGAAAACACTGCATGGACGGGAGGGACGATGGGCGACTGACACCATACAACAGAGGCCCACAAAGGCAAGTATTTATGTATGACCATCAACTCTTTCAAACATTATGTTCTTCATTATCTTTACTCTCAGGACCCTGGACATCATCATCCTGGGGGCAGAAATGGACCATGAAGTCCCCCAGAGGCAGTGACGGCTGCCACGAAGACACTGCCTCGACGGGAGGGACGATGGGCGACTGACACCATACCGACAGAGGCCCACAAAGGCAAGTATTTATCTATTAACATCAACTCTTTCAAACACCAAACTCTTCATTATCTTTACTCTCAGCATCCTGGACATCATGATCATGAAGCCAGTAATGGACCATGAAGTTCCCCAGAGATAGTGACGACTGCCACGAAAACACTGCATGGACGGGAGGGACGATGGGCGACTGACACCATACCGACAGAGGCCCATAAAGGCAAGTATTTATCTACTAACATCAACTCTTTCAAACACTAAACTCTTCATTATCTTTACTCTCAGGACCCTGGACATCATCATCCTGGGTCAGAAATGGACCATGAAGTCCCCCAGAGGCAGTGACGACTGCCACGATGAGACTGCATGGATGGGAGGGACGATGGGCGACTGACACCATACCGACAGAGGAACAGAAAGGCAAATATTTATCTATTAACATCAACTCTTTCAAACACCAAACTCTTCATTATCTTTACTCTCAGGACCCTGGACATCATCATCCTAGGGGCAGAAATGGAGCATGAAGTCCCCCAGAGGCAGTCACGTCTGCCACGAAAACAGTGCATGGACGGGAGGGACGATGGGCGACTGACACCATATCGACGGAAGTTCATAAAGGCAAGTATATATCTGCTTACATCAACTCTTTCAACCACTAAACTCTTCATTATCTTTACTCTCAGGACCCTGAACATCATCATCCTGGGGGCAGAAATGGACCATGAAGTCCCCCAGAGGCAGTGACGACTGCCACGAAAACACTGCCTGGACGGGAGGGACGATGGGCGACTGACACCATACCGACAGAGGCCCACAAAGGCAAGTATTTATGTATGAACATCAAGTCTTTCAAACACTATGTTTTTCATTACCTTTACTCTCAGGACCCTGGACATCATCATCCTGGGGGCACAAATGGACCATGAAGTCCCCCAGAGGCAGTGACGACTGCCACGGAGACACTGCCTTGACGGGAGGGACGATGGGCGACTGACACCATACCGACAGAGGCCCATAAAGGCAAGTATTTATCTACTAACATCAACTCTTTCAAACACTAAACTCTTCATTATCTTTACTCTCAGCACCCTGGACATCATCATCCTGGGTCAGAAATGGACCATGAAGTCCCCCAGAGGCAGTGACGACTGCCACGATGAGACTGCATGGATGGGAGGGACGATGGGCGACTGACGCCATACCGACAGAGGAACAGAAAGGCAAATATTTATCTATTAACATCAATTCTTTCAAACACTGAACGCTTCATTATCTTTACTCTCAGCACCCTGGACATCATCATCCTGGGGGCAGTAATGGACCATGAAGTCCCCCAGAGGCAGTCACGTCTCCCACGAAAACACTGCATGGACGGGAGGGACGATGGGCGACTGACACCATACAACAGAGGCCCACAAAGGCAAGTATTTATGTATGACCATCAACTCTTTCAAACATTATGTTCTTCATTATCTTTACTCTCAGGACCCTGGACATCATCATCCTGGGGGCAGAAATGGACCATGAAGTCCCCCAGAGGCAGTGACGGCTGCCACGAAGACACTGCCTCGACGGGAGGGACGATGGGCGACTGACACCATACCGACAGAGGCCCACAAAGGCAAGTATTTATCTATTAACATCAACTCTTTCAAACACCAAACTCTTCATTATCTTTACTCTCAGCATCCTGGACATCATGATCATGAAGCCAGTAATGGACCATGAAGTTCCCCAGAGATAGTGACGACTGCCACGAAAACACTGCATGGACGGGAGGGACGATGGGCGACTGACACCATACCGACAGAGGCCCATAAAGGCAAGTATTTATCTACTAACATCAACTCTTTCAAACACTAAACTCTTCATTATCTTTACTCTCAGGACCCTGGACATCATCATCCTGGGTCAGAAATGGACCAAGAAGTCCCCCAGAGGCAGTGACGACTGCCACGATGAGACTGCATGGATGGGAGGGACGATGGGCGACTGACACCATACCGACAGAGGAACAGAAAGGCAAATATTTATCTATTAACATCAACTCTTTCAAACACCAAACTCTTCATTATCTTTACTCTCAGGACCCTGGACATCATCATCCTAGGGGCAGAAATGGAGCATGAAGTCCCCCAGAGGCAGTCACGTCTGCCACGAAAACAGTGCATGGACGGGAGGGACGATGGGCGACTGACACCATATCGACGGAAGTTCATAAAGGCAAGTATATATCTGCTTACATCAACTCTTTCAACCACTAAACTCTTCATTATCTTTACTCTCAGGACCCTGAACATCATCATCCTGGGGGCAGAAATGGACCATGAAGTCCCCCAGAGGCAGTGACGACTGCCACGAAAACACTGCCTGGACGGGAGGGACGATGGGCGACTGACACCATACCGACAGAGGCCCACAAAGGCAAGTATTTATGTATGAACATCAAGTCTTTCAAACACTATGTTTTTCATTACCTTTACTCTCAGGACCCTGGACATCATCATCCTGGGGGCACAAATGGACCATGAAGTCCCCCAGAGGCAGTGACGACTGCCACGGAGACACTGCCTTGACGGGAGGGACGATGGGCGACTGACACCATACCGACAGAGGCCCATAAAGGCAAGTATTTATCTACTAACATCAACTCTTTCAAACACTAAACTCTTCATTATCTTTACTCTCAGCACCCTGGACATCATCATCCTGGGTCAGAAATGGACCATGAAGTCCCCCAGAGGCAGTGACGACTGCCACGATGAGACTGCATGGATGGGAGGGACGATGGGCGACTGACGCCATACCGACAGAGGAACAGAAAGGCAAATATTTATCTATTAACATCAATTCTTTCAAACACTGAACGCTTCATTATCTTTACTCTCAGCACCCTGGACATCATCATCCTGGGGGCAGTAATGGACCATGAAGTCCCCCAGAGGTAGTGACGACTGCCACGAAAACACTGCATGGACGGGAGGGACGATGGGCGACTGACACCATACCGACAGAGGAACAGAAAGGCAAATATTTATCTATGAACATCAACTCTTTCAAACACCAAACTCTTCATTATCTTTACTCTCAGCATCCTGGACATCATGATCATGGAGCCAGTAATGGACCATGAAGTACCCCAGAGATAGTGACGACTGCCACGAAAACACTGCATGAACGGGAGGGACGATGGGCGACTGACACCATACCGACAGAGGAACAGAAAGGCAAATATTTATCTATTAACATCAACTCTTTCAAACACCAAACTCTTCAATATCTTTACTCTCAGGACCCTGGACATCATCATCTTAGGGGCAGAAATGGGCGACTGACACCATATCGACGGAAGTTCATAAAGGCAAGTATATATCTGCTTACATCAACTCTTTCAACCACTAAACTCTTCATTATCTTTACTCTCAGGACCCTGAACATCATCATCCTGGAGGCAGAAATGGACCATGAAGTCCCCCAGAGGCAGTGACGACAGCCACGAAAACACTGCATGGACGGGAGGGACGATGGGCGACTGACACCATACCGACAGAGGCCCACAAAGGCAAGTATTCATCTATGAACATCAACTCTTTCAAACACTATGTTCTTCATCATCTTTACTCTCAGGACCCTGGACATCATCATCCTGGGGGCACAAATGGACCATGAAGTCCCCCAGAGGCAGTGACGACTGCCACGGAGACACTGCCTGGACGGGAGGGACGATGGGCGACTGACACCATACCGACAGAGGCCCACAAAGGCAAGTATTTATCTATTAACATCAACTCTTTCAAACACCAAACTCTTCATTATCTTTACTCTCAGCATCCTGGACATCATGATCATGGAGCCAGTAATGGACCATGAAGTCCCCCACAGATAGTGACGACTGCCACGAAAACACTGCATGGACGGGAGGGACGATGGGCGACTGACACCATACCGACAGAGGCCCATAAAGGCAAATATTTATCTATGAACATCAACTCTTTCAAACACTAAACTCTTCATTATCTTTACTCTCAGGACCCTGGACATCATCATCCTGGGGGCAGAAATGGACCATGAAGTCCCCCAGAGGTAGTGACGACTGCCACGAAAACACTGCATGGACGGGAGGGACGATGGGCGACTGACACCATACCGACAGAGGCCCACAAAGGCAAGTATTTATGTATGAACATCAACTTTTTCAAACACTAAACTCTTCATTATCTTTACTCTCAGCACCCCTGACATCATCATCCTGGGGGCAGAAATGGACCATGAAGTCCCCCAGAGGCAGTGACGACTGCCACGAAAACACTGCATGGACGGGAGGGACGATGGGCGACTGACACCACACCGACAGAAGTTCATAAAGGCAAGTATATATCTGTTTACATCAACTATTTCAAACAGTAAACTCTTCATTATCTTTACTCTCAGAACTCTGGACATCATCATCCTGGGAGCAGAGACGGACCATGAAGTCCCCCAGAGGCAGTCACGTCTCCCACGAAAACACTGCATGCACGGGAGGGACGATGGGCGACTGACACCATACAACTGAGGCCCACAAAGGCAAGTATTTATGTATGAACATCAACTCTTTCAAACACTATGTTCTTCATTATCTTTACTCTCAGGACCCTGGACATCATCATCCTGGGGGCAGATATGGACCATGAAGTCCCTCACAGGCAGTGACGACTGCCACGAAGACACTGCCTGGACGGGAGGGACGATGGGCGACTGACACCATACCGACAGAGGCCCACAAAGCCAAGTATTTATCTATTAACATCAACTCTTTCAAACACCAAACTCTTCATTATCTTTACTCTCAGCATCCTGGACATCATGATCATGGAGCCAGTAATGGACCATGAAGTCCCCCACAGATAGTGACGACTGCCACGAAAACACTGCATGAACGGGAGGGACGATGGGCGACTGACACCATACCGACAGAGGCCCATAAAGGCAAGTATTTATCTACTAACATCAACTCTTTCAAACACTAAACTCTTCATTATCTTTACTCTCAGCATCCTGGACATCATCATCCTGGGTCAGAAATGGACCATGAAGTCCCCCAGAGGCAGTGACGACTGCCACGATGAGACTGCATGGATGTGAGGGACGATGGGCGACTGACGCCATACCGACAGAGGAACAGAAAGGCAAATATTTATCTATTAACATCAACTCTTTCAAACACTGAACTCTTCATTATCTTTACTCTCAGCACCCTGGACTTCATCATCCTAGGGGCAGTAATGGACCATGAAGTCCCCCAGAGCTAGTGACGACTGCCACGAAAACACTGCATGGACGGGAGGGACGATGGGCGACTGACACCATACCGACAGAGGAACAGAAAGGCAAATATTTATCTATTAACATCAACTCTTTCAAACACCAAACTCTTCATTATCTTTACTCTCAGGACCCTGGACATCATCATCCTAGGGGCAGAAATGGAGCATGAAGTCCCCCAGAGGCAGTCACGTCTGCCACGAAAACAGTGCATGGACGGGAGGGACGATGGGCGACTGACACCATATCGACGGAAGTTCATAAAGGCAAGTATATATCTGCTTACATCAACTCTTTCAACCACTAAACTCGTCATTATCTTTACTCTCAGGTCCCTGAACATCATCATCCTGGGGGCAGAAATGGACCATGAAGTCCCCCAGAGGCAGTGACGACTGCCACGGAGACACTGCCTGGACGGGAGGGACGATGGGCGACTGACACCATACCGACAGAGGCCCACAAAGGCAAGTATTTATCTATGAACATCAACTCTTTCAAACACCAAACTCTTCATTATCTTTACTCTCAGCATCCTGGACATCATGATCATGGAGCCAGTAATGGACCATGAAGTCCCCCAGAGATAGTGACGACTGCCATGAAAACACTGCATGGACGGGAGGGACCATGGGCGACTGACACCACACCGACAGAGGCCCATAAAGACAAGTATTTATCTACTAACATCAACTCTTTCAAACACTAAACTCTTCATTATCTTTACTCTCAGGACCCTGGACATCATCATCCTCGGGACACAAATGGACCATGAAGTCCCTCAGAGGCAGTCACGTCTGCGACGAAAACACTGCATGGACGGGAGGGACGATGGGCAACTGACACCATACCGTCGGAAGTTCATAAAGGCAAGTATATATCTGTTTACATCAACTCTTTCAACCACTAAACTCTTCATTATCTTTACTCTCAGGACCCTGAACATCATCATCCTGGGGGCAGAAATGGACCATGAAGTCCCCCAGAGGTAGTGACGACTGCCACGAAGACACTGCATGGACGGGAGGGACGATGGTCGACTGACACCATACCGACAGAGGCCCACAAAGGCAAGTATTTATGTATGAACATCAACTCTTTCAAACACTATGTTCTTCATTATCTTTACTCTCAGGACCCTGGACATCATCATCCTGGGGGCACAAATGGACCATGAAGTCCCCCAGAGGCAGTGACGACTGCCACGAAGACACTGCATGGACGGGAGGGACGATGGGCGACTGACACCATACCGACAGAGGCCCACAAAGGCAAGAATTTATCTATTAACATCAACTCTTTCAAACACCAAACTCTTCATTATCTTTACTCTCAGCATCCTGGACATCATGATCATGGAGCCAGTAATGGACCATGAAGTCCCCCAGAGATAGTGACGACTGCCACGAAAACACTGCATGGACGGGAGGGACGATGGGCGACTGACACCATACCGACAGAGGAACAGATAGGCAAATATTTATCTATTAACATCAACTCTTTCAAACACCAAACTCTTCATTATCTTTACTCTCAGGACCCTGGACATCATCATCCTAGGGGCAGAAATAGAGCATGAAGTCCCCCAGAGGCAGTCACGTCTGCCACGAAAACACTGCATGGACGGGAGGGACGATGGGCAACTGACACCATACCGTCGGAAGTTCATAAAGGCAAGTATATATCTGTTTACATCAACTCTTTCAACCACTAAACTCTTCATTATCTTTACTCTCAGGACCCTGAACATCATCATCCTGGGGGCAGAAATGGACCATGAAGTCCCCCAGAGGCAGTGACGACAGCCACGAAAACACTGCATGGACGGGAGGGACGATGGGCGACTGACACCATACCGACAGAGGCCCACAAAGGCAAGTATTCATCTATGAACATCAACTCTTTCAAACACTATGTTCTTCATCATCTTTACTCTCAGGACCCTGGACATCATCATCCTGGGGGCACAAATGGACCATGAAGTCCCCCAGAGGCAGTGACGACTGCCACGGAGACACTGCCTGGACGGGAGGGACGATGGGCGACTGACACCATACCGACAGAGGCCCACAAAGGCAAGTATTTATCTATTAACATCAACTCTTTCAAACACCAAACTCTTCATTATCTTTACTCTCAGCATCCTGGACATCATGATCATGGAGCCAGTAATGGACCATGAAGTCCCCCACAGATAGTGACGACTGCCACGAAAACACTGCATGGACGGGAGGGACGATGGGCGACTGACACCATACCGACAGAGGCCCATAAAGGCAAATATTTATCTATGAACATCAACTCTTTCAAACACTAAACTCTTCATTATCTTTACTCTCAGGACCCTGGACATCATCATCCTGGGGGCAGAAATGGACCATGAAGTCCCCCAGAGGTAGTGACGACTGCCACGAAAACACTGCATGGACGGGAGGGACGATGGGCGACTGAAACCATACCGACAGAGGCCCACAAAGGCAAGTATTTATGTATGAACATCAACTTTTTCAAACACTAAACTCTTCATTATCTTTACTCTCAGCACCCCTGACATCATCATCCTGGGGGCAGAAATGGACCATGAAGTCCCCCAGAGGCAGTGACGACTGCCACGAAAACACTGCATGGACGGGAGGGACGATGGGCGACTGACACCACACCGACAGAAGTTCATAAAGGCAAGTATATATCTGTTTACATCAACTATTTCAAACAGTAAACTCTTCATTATCTTTACTCTCAGAACTCTGGACATCATCATCCTGGGAGCAGAGACGGACCATGAAGTCCCCCAGAGGCAGTCACGTCTCCCACGAAAACACTGCATGCACGGGAGGGACGATGGGCGACTGACACCATACAACTGAGGCCCACAAAGGCAAGTATTTATGTATGAACATCAACTCTTTCAAACACTATGTTCTTCATTATCTTTACTCTCAGGACCCTGGACATCATCATCCTGGGGGCAGATATGGACCATGAAGTCCCTCACAGGCAGTGACGACTGCCACGAAGACACTGCCTGGACGGGAGGGACGATGGGCGACTGACACCATACCGACAGAGGCCCACAAAGGCAAGTATTTATCTATTAACATCAACTCTTTCAAACACCAAACTCTTCATTATCTTTACTCTCAGCATCCTGGACATCATGATCATGGAGCCAGTAATGGACCATGAAGTCCCCCACAGATAGTGACGACTGCCACGAAAACACTGCATGAACGGGAGGGACGATGGGCGACTGACACCATACCGACAGAGGCCCATAAAGGCAAGTATTTATCTACTAACATCAACTCTTTCAAACACTAAACTCTTCATTATCTTTACTCTCAGCATCCTGGACATCATCATCCTGGGTCAGAAATGGACCATGAAGTCCCCCAGAGGCAGTGACGACTGCCACGATGAGACTGCATGGATGGGAGGGACGATGGGCGACTGACGCCATACCGACAGAGGAACAGAAAGGCAAATATTTATCTATTAACATCAACTCTTTCAAACACTGAACTCTTCATTATCTTTACTCTCAGCACCCTGGACTTCATCATCCTAGGGGCAGTAATGGACCATGAAGTCCCCCAGAGCTAGTGACGACTGCCACGAAAACACTGCATGGACGGGAGGGACGATGGGCGACTGACACCATACCGACAGAGGAACAGAAAGGCAAATATTTATCTATTAACATCAACTCTTTCAAACACCAAACTCTTCATTATCTTTACTCTCAGGACCCTGGACATCATCATCCTAGGGGCAGAAATGGAGCATGAAGTCCCCCAGAGGCAGTCACGTCTGCCACGAAAACAGTGCATGGACGGGAGGGACGATGGGCGACTGACACCATATCGACGGAAGTTCATAAAGGCAAGTATATATCTGCTTACATCAACTCTTTCAACCACTAAACTCGTCATTATCTTTACTCTCAGGTCCCTGAACATCATCATCCTGGGGGCAGAAATGGACCATGAAGTCCCCCAGAGGCAGTGACGACTGCCACGGAGACACTGCCTGGACGGGAGGGACGATGGGCGACTGACACCATACCGACAGAGGCCCACAAAGGCAAGTATTTATCTATGAACATCAACTCTTTCAAACACCAAACTCTTCATTATCTTTACTCTCAGCATCCTGGACATCATGATCATGGAGCCAGTAATGGACCATGAAGTCCCCCAGAGATAGTGACGACTGCCATGAAAACACTGCATGGACGGGAGGGACCATGGGCGACTGACACCACACCGACAGAGGCCCATAAACACAAGTATTTATCTACTAACATCAACTCTTTCAAACACTAAACTCTTCATTATCTTTACTCTCAGGACCCTGGACATCATCATCCTCGGGACACAAATGGACCATGAAGTCCCTCAGAGGCAGTCACGTCTGCGACGAAAACACTGCATGGACGGGAGGGACGATGGGCAACTGACACCATACCGTCGGAAGTTCATAAAGGCAAGTATATATCTGTTTACATCAACTCTTTCAACCACTAAACTCTTCATTATCTTTACTCTCAGGACCCTGAACATCATCATCCTGGGGGCAGAAATGGACCATGAAGTCCCCCAGAGGTAGTGACGACTGCCACGAAGACACTGCATGGACGGGAGGGACGATGGGCGACGGACACCATACCGACAGAGGCCCACAAAGGCAAGTATTTATGTATGAACATCAACTCTTTCAAACACTATGTTCTTCATTATCTTTACTCTCACGACCCTGGACATCATCATCCTGGGGGCACAAATGGACCATGAAGTCCCCCAGAGGCAGTGACGACTGCCACGAAGACACTGCATGGACGGGAGGGACGATGGGCGACTGACACCATACCGACAGAGGCCCACAAAGGCAAGAATTTATCTATTAACATCAACTCTTTCAAACACCAAACTCTTCATTATCTTTACTCTCAGCATCCTGGACATCATGATCATGGAGCCAGTAATGGACCATGAAGTCCCCCAGAGATAGTGACGACTGCCACGAAAACACTGCATGGACGGGAGGGACGATGGGCGACTGACACCATACCGACAGAGGAACAGAAAGGCAAATATTTATCTATTAACATCAACTCTTTCAAACACCAAACTCTTCATTATCTTTACTCTCAGGACCCTGGACATCATCATCCTAGGGGCAGAAATGGAGCATGAAGTCCCCCAGAGGCAGTCACGTCTGCCACGAAAACAGTGCATGGACGGGAGGGACGATGGGCGACTGACACCATATCGACGGAAGTTCATAAAGGCAAGTATATATCTGCTTACATCAACTCTTTCAACCACTAAACTCGTCATTATCTTTACTCTCAGGTCCCTGAACATCATCATCCTGGGGGCAGAAATGGACCATGAAGTCCCCCAGAGGCAGTGACGACTGCCACGGAGACACTGCCTGGACGGGAGGGACGATGGGCGACTGACACCATACCGACAGAGGCCCACAAAGGCAAGTATTTATCTATGAACATCAACTCTTTCAAACACCAAACTCTTCATTATCTTTACTCTCAGCATCCTGGACATCATGATCATGGAGCCAGTAATGGACCATGAAGTCCCCCAGAGATAGTGACGACTGCCACGAAAACACTGCATGGACGGGAGGGACGATGGGCGACTGACACCATACCGACAGAGGCCCATAAAGGCAAGTATACATCTGTTTACATCAACTATTTCAAACACTAAACTCTTCATTATCTTTACTCTCAGCACCCTGCACATCATCACCCTGGGGGCAGAAATGGACCATGAAGTCCCCCAGAGGCAGTGACGACTGCCACGATGACACTGCATGGACGGGAGGGACGATGGGCGACTGACACCATACCGACAGAGGCCCACAAAGGCAAGTATATATCTGTTTACATCAACTATTTCAAACAGTAAACTATTCATTATCTTTACTCTCAGCACTCTGGACATCATCATCCTGGGAGCAGAGACGGACCATGAAGTCCCTCAGAGGCAGTCACGTCTCCCACGAAAACACTGCATGGACGGGAGGGACGATGGGCGACTGACACCATACAACAGAGGCCCACAAAGGCAAGTATTTATGTATGAACATCAACTCTTTCAAACACTATGTTCTTCATTATCTTTACTCTCAGGACCCTGGACATCATCATCCTGGGGGCAGATATGGACCATGAAGTCCCTCAGAGGCAGTGACGACTGCCACGAAGACACTGCCTGGACGGGAGGGACGATGGGCGACTGACACCATACCGACAGAGGCCCACAAAGGCAAGTATTTATCTATTAACATCAACTCTTTCAAACACCAAACTCTTCATTATCTTTACTCTCAGCATCCTGGACATCATGATCATGGAGCCAGTAATGGACCATGAAGTCCCCCACAGATAGTGACGACTGCCACGAAAACACTGCATGAACGGGAGGGACGATGGGCGACTGACACCATACCGACAGAGGCCCATAAAGGCAAGTATTTATCTACTAACATCAACTCTTTCAAACACTAAACTCTTCATTATCTTTACTCTCAGGACCCTGGACATCATCATCCTGGGTCAGAAATGGACCATGAAGTCCCCCAGAGGCAGTGACGACTGCCAAGATGAGACTGCATGGATGGGAGGGACGATGGGCGACTGACGCCATACCGACAGAGGAACAGAAAGGCAAATATTTATCTATGAACATCAACTCTTTCAAACACTGAACTCTTCATTATCTTTACTCTCAGCACCCTGGACATCATCATCCTGGGGGCAGTAATGGACCATGAAGTCCCCCAGAGCTAGTGACGACTGCCACGAAAACACTGCATGGACGGGAGGGACGATGGGCGACTGACACCATACCGACAGAGGAACAGAAAGGCAAATATTTATCTATTAACATCAACTCTTTCAAACTCCAAACTCTTCATTATCTTTACTCTCAGGACCCTGGACATCATCATCCTGTGGGCAGAAACGGAGCATGAAGTCCCCCAGAGGCAGTCACGTCTGCCACGAAAACAGTGCATGGACGGGAGGGACGATGGGCGACTGACACCATATCGACGGAAGTTCATAAAGGCAAGTATATATCTGCTTACATCAACTCTTTCAAACACAAAACTCTTCATTATCTTTACTCTCAGCACCCTGGACATCATCATCCTGGGGGCAGAAATGGACCATGAAGTCCCCCAGAGGCAGTGACGACTGCCACGAAAACACTGCATGGACGGGAGGGACGATGGGCGACTGACACCATACCGACAGAGGCCCACAAAGGCAAGTATTTATGTATGAACATCAACTCTTTCAAACACTATGTTCTTCATTATCTTTACTCTCAGGACCCTGGACATCATCATCCTGCGGGCAGAAATGGACCATGAAGTCCCCCAGAGGCAGTGACGACTGCCACGGAGACACTGCCTGGACGGGAGGGACGATGGGCGACTGACACCATACCGACAGAGGCCCACAAAGGCAAGTATTTATCTATGAACATCAACTCTTTCAAACACCAAACTCTTCATTATCTTTACTCTCAGCATCCTGGACATCATGATCATGGAGCCAGTAATGGACCATGAAGTCCCCCAGAGATAGTGACGACTGCCATGAAAACACTGCATGGACGGGAGGGACCATGGGCAACTGACACCATACCGACAGAGGCCCATAAAGGCAAGTATTTATCTACTAACATCAACTCTTTCAAACACTAAACTCTTCATTATCTTTACTCTCAGCACCCTGGACATCATCATCCTCGGGGCACAAATGGACCATGAAGTCCCCCAGAGGCAGTCACGTCTGCGACGAAAACACTGCATGGACGGGAGGGACGATGGGCAACTGACACCATACCGTCGGAAGTTCATAAAGGCAAGTATATATCTGTTTACATCAACTCTTTCAACCACTAAACTCTTCATTATCTTTACTCTCAGCACCCTGGACATCATCATCCTGGGGGCAGAAATGGACCATGAAGTCCCCCAGAGGTAGTGACGACTGCCACGAAAACACTGCATGGACGGGAGGGACGATGGGCGACTGACACCATACCGACAGAGGCCCACAAAGGCAAGTATTTATGTATGAACATCAACTCTTTCAAACACTATGTTCTTCATTATCTTTACTCTCACGACCCTGGACATCATCATCATCCTGGGGGCAGAAATGGACCATGAAGTCCCCCAGAGGCAGTGACGACTGCCACGAAGACACTGCCTGGACGGGAGGGACGATGGGCGACTGACACCATACCGACAGAGGCCCACAAAGGCAAGTATTTATCTATTAACATCAACTCTTTCAAACACCAAAATCTTCATTATCTTTACTCTCAGCATCCTGGACATCATGATCATGGAGCCAGTAGTGGACCATGAAGTCCCCCAGAGATAGTGACGACTGCCACGAAAACACTGTATGGACGGGAGGGACGATAGGCGACTGACACCATACCGACAGAGGCCCATAAAGGCAAGTACACATCTGTTTACATCAACTATTTCAAACACTAAACTCTTCATTATCTTTACCCTCAGCACCCTGGACATCATCATCCTGGGGGCAGAAACGGACCATGAAGTCCCCCAGAGGCAGTGAAGACTGCCACGAAAACACTGCATGGACGGGATGGACGATGGGCGACTGACACCATACCGACAGAGGCCCACAAAGGCAAGTATTTACATATGAACATCAACTCTTTCAAACACTATGTTCTTCATTATCTTTACTCTCAGGACCCTGAACATCATCATCCTGCGGGCAGAAATGGACCATGAAGTCCCCCAGAGGCAGTGACGACTGCCACGAAGACACTGCCTGGACGGGAGGGACGATGGGCGACTGACACCATGCCGACAGAAGTTCATAAAGGCAAGTATATATCTCTTTACATCAACTATTTCAAACACTAAACTCTTCATTACCTTTACTCTCAGGACCCTGGACATCATCATCCTGGGAGCAGAGATGGGACATGAGGTCCCCCAGAGGCAGTGACGACTGCCCCAAAGACACTGCATGGACGGGAGCAACGATGGGCGACTGACACTATACCGACAGAGGCCTATAAAGGCACATATTTATCTACTAACATCAACTCTTTCAAACACTAAACTCTTCATTATCTTTACTCTCAGGACCCTGGATATCATCATCCTAGGGGCACAAATGGACCATGAAGTCCCCCAGAGGCAGTCACGTCTGCCACGAAAACACTGCATGGACGGGAGGGACGATGGGCGACTGACACCATACCGACAGAGGCCCACAAAGGCAAGTATTTATGTATGAACATCAACTCTTTCAAACACTATGTTCTTCATTATCTTTACTCTCAGGACCCTGGACATCATCATCCTGGGGGCACAAATGGACCATGAAGTCCCCCAGAGGCAGTGACGACTGCCACGAAGACACTGCATGGACGGGAGGGACGATGGGCGACTGACACCATACCGACAGAGGCCCACAAAGGCAAGTATTTATCAATTAACATAAACTCTTTCAAACACCAAACTCTTCATTATCTTTACTCTCAGCATCCTGGACATCATGATCATGGAGCCAGTAATGGACCATGAAGTCCCCCAGAGATAGTGACGACTGCCACGAAAACACTGCATGGATGGGAGGGACGATGGGCGACTGACACCATACCGACAGAGCAACAGATAGGCAAATATTTATCTATTAACATCAACTCTTTCAAACACCAAACTCTTCATTATCTTTACTCTCAGGACCCTGGACATCATCATCCTAGGGGCAGAAATAGAGCATGAAGTCCCCCAGAGGCAGTCACGTCTGCCACGAAAACAGTGCATGGACGGGAGGGACGATGGGCGACTGACACCATATCGAAGGAAGTTCATAAAGGCAAGTATATATCTGCTTACATCAACTCTTTCAACCACTAAACTCGTCATTATCTTTACTCTCAGGTCCCTGAACATCATCATCCTGGGGGCAGAAATGGACCATGAAGTCCCCCAGAGGCAGTGACGACTGCCACGGAGACACTGCCTGGACGGGAGGGACGATGGGCGACTGACACCATACCGACAGAGGCCCACAAAGGCAAGTATTTATCTATGAACATCAACTCTTTCAAACACCAAACTCTTCATTATCTTTACTCTCAGCATCCTGGACATCATGATCATGGAGCCAGTAATGGACCATGAAGTCCCCCAGAGATAGTGACGACTGCCATGAAAACACTGCATGGACGGGAGGGACCATGGGCGACTGACACCACACCGACAGAGGCCCATAAAGACAAGTATTTATCTACTAACATCAACTCTTTCAAACATTAAACTCTTCATTATCTTTACTCTCAGCACCCTGGACATCATCCTCCTCGGGGCACAAATGGACCATGAAGTCCCCCAGAGGCAGTCACGTCTGCGACGAAAACACTGCATGGACGGGAGGGACGATGGGCAACTGACACCATACCGTCGGAAGTTCATAAAGGCAAGTATATATCTGTTTACATCAACTCTTTCAACCACTAAACTCTTCATTATCTTTACTCTCAGCACCCTGGACATCATCATCCTGGGGGCAGAAATGGACCATGAAGTCCCCCAGAGGTAGTGACGACTGCCACGAAAACACTGCATGGACGGGAGGGACGATGGGCGACTGACACCATACCGACAGAGGCCCACAAAGGCAAGTATTTATGTATGAACATCAACTCTTTCAAACACTATGTTCTTCATTATCTTTACTCTCACGACCCTGGACATCATCATCATCCTGGGGGCAGAAATGGACCATGAAGTCCCCCAGAGGCAGTGACGACTGCCACGAAGACACTGCCTGGACGGGAGGGACGATGGGCGACTGACACCATACCGACAGAGGCCCACAAAGGCAAGTATTTATCTATTAACATCAACTCTTTCAAACACCAAAATCTTCATTATCTTTACTCTCAGCATCCTGGACATCATGATCATGGAGCCAGTAATGGACCATGAAGTCCCCCAGAGATAGTGACGACTGCCACGAAAACACTGTATGGACGGGAGGGACGATAGGCGACTGACACCATACCGACAGAGGCCCATAAAGGCAAGTACACATCTGTTTACATCAACTATTTCAAACACTAAACTCTTCATTATCTTTACTCTCAGCACCCTGGACATCATCATCCTGGGGGCAGAAACGGACCATGAAGTCCCCCAGAGGCAGTGAAGACTGCCACGAAAACACTGCATGGACGGGATGGACGATGGGCGACTGACACCATACCGACAGAGGCCCACAAAGGCAAGTATTTACATATGAACATCAACTCTTTCAAACACTATGTTCTTCATTATCTTTACTCTCAGCACCCTGAACATCATCATCCTGCGGGCAGAAATGGACCATGAAGTCCCCCAGAGGCAGTGACGACTGCCACGAAGACACTGCCTGGACGGGAGGGACGATGGGCGACTGACACCATGCCGACAGAAGTTCATAAAGGCAAGTATATATCTCTTTACATCAACTATTTCAAACACTAAACTCTTCATTACCTTTACTCTCAGGACCCTGGACATCATCATCCTGGGAGCAGAGATGGGACATGAGGTCCCCCAGAGGCAGTGACGACTGCCCCAAAGACACTGCATGGACGGGAGCAACGATGGGCGACTGACACTATACCGACAGAGGCCTATAAAGGCACATATTTATCTACTAACATCAACTCTTTCAAACACTAAACTCTTCATTATCTTTACTCTCAGGACCCTGGATATCATCATCCTAGGGGCACAAATGGACCATGAAGTCCCCCAGAGGCAGTCACGTCTGCCACGAAAACACTGCATGGACGGGAGGGACGATGGGCGACTGACACCATACCGACAGAGGCCCACAAAGGCAAGTATTTATGTATGAACATCAACTCTTTCAAACACTATGTTCTTCATTATCTTTACTCTCAGGACCCTGGACATCATCATCCTGGGGGCACAAATGGACCATGAAGTCCCCCAGAGGCAGTGACGACTGCCACGAAGACACTGCATGGACGGGAGGGACAATGGGCGACTGACACCATACCGACAGAGGCCCACAAAGGCAAGTATTTATCAATTAACATAAACTCTTTCAAACACCAAACTCTTCATTATCTTTACTCTCAGCATCCTGGACATCATGATCATGGAGCCAGTAATGGACCATGAAGTCCCCCAGAGATAGTGACGACTGCCACGAAAACACTGCATGGATGGGAGGGACGATGGGCGACTGACACCATACCGACAGAGGAACAGATAGGCAAATATTTATCTATTAACATCAACTCTTTCAAACACCAAACTCTTCATTATCTTTACTCTCAGGACCCTGGACATCATCATCCTAGGGGCAGAAATAGAGCATGAAGTCCCCCAGAGGCAGTCACGTCTGCCACGAAAACAGTGCATGGACGGGAGGGACGATGGGCGACTGACACCATATCGAAGGAAGTTCATAAAGGCAAGTATATATCTGCTTACATCAACTCTTTCAACCACTAAACTCGTCATTATCTTTACTCTCAGGTCCCTGAACATCATCATCCTGGGGGCAGAAATGGACCATGAAGTCCCCCAGAGGCAGTGACGACTGCCACGGAGACACTGCCTGGACGGGAGGGACGATGGGCGACTGACACCATACCGACAGAGGCCCACAAAGGCAAATATTTATCTATGAACATCAACTCTTTCAAACACCAAACTCTTCATTATCTTTACTCTCAGCATCCTGGACATCATGATCATGGAGCCAGTAATGGACCATGAAGTCCCCCAGAGATAGTGACGACTGCCATGAAAACACTGCATGGACGGGAGGGACCATGGGCGACTGACACCACACCGACAGAGGCCCATAAAGACAAGTATTTATCTACTAACATCAACTCTTTCAAACATTAAACTCTTCATTATCTTTACTCTCAGGACCCTGGACATCATCATCCTCGGGACACAAATGGACCATGAAGTCCCTCAGAGGCAGTCACGTCTGCGACGAAAACACTGCATGGACGGGAGGGACGATGGGCAACTGACACCATACCGTCGGAAGTTCATAAAGGCAAGTATATATCTGTTTACATCAACTCTTTCAACCACTAAACTCTTCATTATCTTTACTCTCAGGAACCTGAACATCATCATCCTGGGGGCAGAAATGGACCATGAAGTCCCCCAGAGGTAGTGACGACTGCCACGAAGACACTGCATGGACGGGAGGGACGATGGGCGACTGACACCATACCGACAGAGGCCCACAAAGGCAAGTATTTATGTATGAACATCAACTCTTTCAAACACTATGTTCTTCATTATCTTTACTCTCAGGACCCTGGACATCATCATCCTGGGGGCACAAATGTACCATGAAGTCCCCCAGAGGCAGTGACGACTGCCACGAAGACACTGCATGGACGGGAGGGACGATGGGCGACTGACACCATACCGACAGAGGCCCACAAAGGCAAGAATTTATCTATTAACATCAACTCTTTCAAACACCAAACTCTTCATTATCTTTACTCTCAGCATCCTGGACATCATGATCATGGAGCCAGTAATGGACCATGAAGTCCCCCAGAGATAGTGACGACTGCCACGAAAACACTGCATGGACGGGAGGGACGATGGGCGACTGACACCATACCGACAGAGGAACAGAAAGGCAAATATTTATCTATTAACATCAACTCTTTCAAACACCAAACTCTTCATTATCTTTACTCTCAGGACCCTGGACATCATCATCCTAGGGGCAGAAATGGAGCATGAAGTCCCCCAGAGGCAGTCACGTCTGCCACGAAAACAGTGCATGGACGGGAGGGACGATGGGCGACTGACACCATATCGACGGAAGTTCATAAAGGCAAGTATATATCTGCTTACATCAACTCTTTCAACCACTAAACTCGTCATTATCTTTACTCTCAGGTCCCTGAACATCATCATCCTGGGGGCAGAAATGGACCATGAAGTCCCCCAGAGGCAGTGACGACTGCCACGGAGACACTGCCTGGACGGGAGGGACGATGGGCGACTGACACCATACCGACAGAGGCCCACAAAGGCAAGTATTTATCTATGAACATCAACTCTTTCAAACACCAAACTCTTCATTATCTTTACTCTCAGCATCCTGGACATCATGATCATGGAGCCAGTAATGGACCATGAAGTCCCCCAGAGATAGTGACGACTGCCACGAAAACACTGCATGGACGGGAGGGACGATGGGCGACTGACACCATACCGACAGAGGCCCATAAAGGCAAGTATACATCTGTTTACATCAACTATTTCAAACACTAAACTCTTCATTATCTTTACTCTCAGCACCCTGCACATCATCACCCTGGGGGCAGAAATGGACCATGAAGTCCCCCAGAGGCAGTGACGACTGCCACGATGACACTGCATGGACGGGAGGGACGATGGGCGACTGACACCATACCGACAGAGGCCCACAAAGGCAAGTATATATCTGTTTACATCAACTATTTCAAACAGTAAACTATTCATTATCTTTACTCTCAGCACTCTGGGCATCATCATCCTGGGAGCAGAGACGGACCATGAAGTCCCTCAGAGGCAGTCACGTCTCCCACGAAAACACTGCATGGACGGGAGGGACGATGGGCGACTGACACCATACAACAGAGGCCCACAAAGGCAAGTATTTATGTATGAACATCAACTCTTTCAAACACTATGTTCTTCATTATCTTTACTCTCAGGACCCTGGACATCATCATCCTGGGGGCAGATATGGACCATGAAGTCCCTCAGAGGCAGTGACGACTGCCACGAAGACACTGCCTGGACGGGAGGGACGATGGGCGACTGACACCATACCGACAGAGGCCCACAAAGGCAAGTATTTATCTATTAACATCAACTCTTTCAAACACCAAACTCTTCATTATCTTTACTCTCAGCATCCTGGACATCATGATCATGGAGCCAGTAATGGACCATGAAGTCCCCCACAGATAGTGACGACTGCCACGAAAACACTGCATGAACGGGAGGGACGATGGGCGACTGACACCATACCGACAGAGGCCCATAAAGGCAAGTATTTATCTACTAACATCAACTCTTTCAAACACTAAACTCTTCATTATCTTTACTCTCAGGACCCTGGACATCATCATCCTGGGTCAGAAATGGACCATGAAGTCCCCCAGAGGCAGTGACGACTGCCACGATGAGACTGCATGGATGGGAGGGACGATGGGCGACTGACACCATACCGACAGAGGCCCACAAAGGCAAGTATTTATGTATGAACATCAACTCTTTCAAACACTATGTTCTTCATTATCTTTACTCTCACGACCCTGGACATCATCATCATCCTGGGGGCAGAAATGGACCATGAAGTCCCCCAGAGGCAGTGACGACTGCCACGAAGACACTGCCTGGACGGGAGGGACGATGGGCGACTGACACCATACCGACAGAGGCCCACAAAGGCAAGTATTTATCTATTAACATCAACTCTTTCAAACACCAAAATCTTCATTATCTTTACTCTCAGCATCCTGGACATCATGATCATGGAGCCAGTAATGGACCATGAAGTCCCCCAGAGATAGTGACGACTGCCACGAAAACACTGTATGGACGGGAGGGACGATAGGCGACTGACACCATACCGACAGAGGCCCATAAAGGCAAGTACACATCTGTTTACATCAACTATTTCAAACACTAAACTCTTCATTATCTTTACTCTCAGCACCCTGGACATCATCATCCTGGGGGCAGAAACGGACCATGAAGTCCCCCAGAGGCAGTGAAGACTGCCACGAAAACACTGCATGGACGGGATGGACGATGGGCGACTGACACCATACCGACAGAGGCCCACAAAGGCAAGTATTTACATATGAACATCAACTCTTTCAAACACTATGTTCTTCATTATCTTTACTCTCAGCACCCTGAACATCATCATCCTGCGGGCAGAAATGGACCATGAAGTCCCCCAGAGGCAGTGACGACTGCCACGAAGACACTGCCTGGACGGGAGGGACGATGGGCGACTGACACCATGCCGACAGAAGTTCATAAAGGCAAGTATATATCTCTTTACATCAACTATTTCAAACACTAAACTCTTCATTACCTTTACTCTCAGGACCCTGGACATCATCATCCTGGGAGCAGAGATGGGACATGAGGTCCCCCAGAGGCAGTGACGACTGCCCCAAAGACACTGCATGGACGGGAGCAACGATGGGCGACTGACACTATACCGACAGAGGCCTATAAAGGCACATATTTATCTACTAACATCAACTCTTTCAAACACTAAACTCTTCATTATCTTTACTCTCAGGACCCTGGATATCATCATCCTAGGGGCACAAATGGACCATGAAGTCCCCCAGAGGCAGTCACGTCTGCCACGAAAACACTGCATGGACGGGAGGGACGATGGGCGACTGACACCATACCGACAGAGGCCCACAAAGGCAAGTATTTATGTATGAACATCAACTCTTTCAAACACTATGTTCTTCATTATCTTTACTCTCAGGACCCTGGACATCATCATCCTGGGGGCACAAATGGACCATGAAGTCCCCCAGAGGCAGTGACGACTGCCACGAAGACACTGCATGGACGGGAGGGACAATGGGCGACTGACACCATACCGACAGAGGCCCACAAAGGCAAGTATTTATCAATTAACATAAACTCTTTCAAACACCAAACTCTTCATTATCTTTACTCTCAGCATCCTGGACATCATGATCATGGAGCCAGTAATGGACCATGAAGTCCCCCAGAGATAGTGACGACTGCCACGAAAACACTGCATGGATGGGAGGGACGATGGGCGACTGACACCATACCGACAGAGGAACAGATAGGCAAATATTTATCTATTAACATCAACTCTTTCAAACACCAAACTCTTCATTATCTTTACTCTCAGGACCCTGGACATCATCATCCTAGGGGCAGAAATAGAGCATGAAGTCCCCCAGAGGCAGTCACGTCTGCCACGAAAACAGTGCATGGACGGGAGGGACGATGGGCGACTGACACCATATCGAAGGAAGTTCATAAAGGCAAGTATATATCTGCTTACATCAACTCTTTCAACCACTAAACTCGTCATTATCTTTACTCTCAGGTCCCTGAACATCATCATCCTGGGGGCAGAAATGGACCATGAAGTCCCCCAGAGGCAGTGACGACTGCCACGGAGACACTGCCTGGACGGGAGGGACGATGGGCGACTGACACCATACCGACAGAGGCCCACAAAGGCAAGTATTTATCTATGAACATCAACTCTTTCAAACACCAAACTCTTCATTATCTTTACTCTCAGCATCCTGGACATCATGATCATGGAGCCAGTAATGGACCATGAAGTCCCCCAGAGATAGTGACGACTGCCATGAAAACACTGCATGGACGGGAGGGACCATGGGCGACTGACACCACACCGACAGAGGCCCATAAAGACAAGTATTTATCTACTAACATCAACTCTTTCAAACATTAAACTCTTCATTATCTTTACTCTCAGGACCCTGGACATCATCATCCTCGGGACACAAATGGACCATGAAGTCCCTCAGAGGCAGTCACGTCTGCGACGAAAACACTGCCTGGACGGGAGGGACGATGGGCAACTGACACCATACCGTCGGAAGTTCATAAAGGCAAGTATATATCTGTTTACATCAACTCTTTCAACCACTAAACTCTTCATTATCTTTACTCTCAGGACCCTGAACATCATCATCCTGGGGGCAGAAATGGACCATGAAGTCCCCCAGAGGTAGTGACGACTGCCACGAAGACACTGCATGGACGGGAGGGACGATGGGCGACTGACACCATACCGACAGAGGCCCACAAAGGCAAGTATTTATGTATGAACATCAACTCTTTCAAACACTATGTTCTTCATTATCTTTACTCTCAGGACCCTGGACATCATCATCCTGGGGGCACAAATGTACCATGAAGTCCCCCAGAGGCAGTGACGACTGCCACGAAGACACTGCATGGACGGGAGGGACGATGGGCGACTGACACCATACCGACAGAGGCCCACAAAGGCAAGAATTTATCTATTAACATCAACTCTTTCAAACACCAAACTCTTCATTATCTTTACTCTCAGCATCCTGGACATCATGATCATGGAGCCAGTAATGGACCATGAAGTCCCCCAGAGATAGTGACGACTGCCACGAAAACACTGCATGGACGGGAGGGACGATGGGCGACTGACACCATACCGACAGAGGAACAGAAAGGCAAATATTTATCTATTAACATCAACTCTTTCAAACACCAAACTCTTCATTATCTTTACTCTCAGGACCCTGGACATCATCATCCTAGGGGCAGAAATGGAGCATGAAGTCCCCCAGAGGCAGTCACGTCTGCCACGAAAACAGTGCATGGACGGGAGGGACGATGGGCGACTGACACCATATCGACGGAAGTTCATAAAGGCAAGTATATATCTGCTTACATCAACTCTTTCAACCACTAAACTCGTCATTATCTTTACTCTCAGGTCCCTGAACATCATCATCCTGGGGGCAGAAATGGACCATGAAGTCCCCCAGAGGCAGTGACGACTGCCACGGAGACACTGCCTGGACGGGAGGGACGATGGGCGACTGACACCATACCGACAGAGGCCCACAAAGGCAAGTATTTATCTATGAACATCAACTCTTTCAAACACCAAACCCTTCATTATCTTTACTCTCAGCATCCTGGACATCATGATCATGGAGCCAGTAATGGACCATGAAGTCCCCCAGAGATAGTGACGACTGCCACGAAAACACTGCATGGACGGGAGGGACGATGGGCGACTGACACCATACCGACAGAGGCCCATAAAGGCAAGTATACATCTGTTTACATCAACTATTTCAAACACTAAACTCTTCATTATCTTTACTCTCAGCACCCTGCACATCATCACCCTGGGGGCAGAAATGGACCATGAAGTCCCCCAGAGGCAGTGACGACTGCCACGATGACACTGCATGGACGGGAGGGACGATGGGCGACTGACACCATACCGACAGAGGCCCACAAAGGCAAGTATATATCTGTTTACATCAACTATTTCAAACAGTAAACTATTCATTATCTTTACTCTCAGCACTCTGGGCATCATCATCCTGGGAGCAGAGACGGACCATGAAGTCCCTCAGAGGCAGTCACGTCTCCCACGAAAACACTGCATGGACGGGAGGGACGATGGGCGACTGACACCATACAACAGAGGCCCACAAAGGCAAGTATTTATGTATGAACATCAACTCTTTCAAACACTATGTTCTTCATTATCTTTACTCTCAGGACCCTGGACATCATCATCCTGGGGGCAGATATGGACCATGAAGTCCCTCAGAGGCAGTGACGACTGCCACGAAGACACTGCCTGGACGGGAGGGACGATGGGCGACTGACACCATACCGACAGAGGCCCACAAAGGCAAGTATTTATCTATTAACATCAACTCTTTCAAACACCAAACTCTTCATTATCTTTACTCTCAGCATCCTGGACATCATGATCATGGAGCCAGTAATGGACCATGAAGTCCCCCACAGATAGTGACGACTGCCACGAAAACACTGCATGAACGGGAGGGACGATGGGCGACTGACACCATACCGACAGAGGCCCATAAAGGCAAGTATTTATCTACTAACATCAACTCTTTCAAACACTAAACTCTTCATTATCTTTACTCTCAGGACCCTGGACATCATCATCCTGGGTCAGAAATGGACCATGAAGTCCCCCAGAGGCAGTGACGACTGCCACGATGAGACTGCATGGATGGGAGGGACGATGGGCGACTGACGCCATACCGACAGAGGAACAGAAAGGCAAATATTTATCTATGAACATCAACTCTTTCAAACACTGAACTCTTCATTATCTTTACTCTCAGCACCCTGGACATCATCATCCTGGGGGCAGTAATGGACCATGAAGTCCCCCAGAGCTAGTGACGACTGCCACGAAAACACTGCATGGACGGGAGGGACGATGGGCGACTGACACCATACCGACAGAGGAACAGAAAGGCAAATATTTATCTATTAACATCAACTCTTTCAAACTCCAAACTCTTCATTATCTTTACTCTCAGGACCCTGGACATCATCATCCTGTGGGCAGAAATGGAGCATGAAGTCCCCCAGAGGCAGTCACGTCTGCCACGAAAACAGTGCATGGACGGGAGGGACGATGGGCGACTGACACCATATCGACGGAAGTTCATAAAGGCAAGTATATATCTGCTTACATCAACTCTTTCAAACACTAAACTCTTCATTATCTTTACTCTCAGCACCCTGGACATCATCATCCTGGGGGCAGAAATTGACCATGAAGTCCCCCAGAGGCAGTGACGACTGCCACGAAAACACTGCATGGACGGGAGGGACGATGGGCGACTGACACCATACCGACAGAGGCCCACAAAGGCAAGTATTTATGTATGAACATCAACTCTTTCAAACACTATGTTCTTCATTATCTTTACTCTCAGGACCCTGGACATCATCATCCTGCGGGCACAAATGGACCATGAAGTCCCCCAGAGGCAGTGACGACTGCCACGGAGACACTGCCTGGACGGGAGGGACGATGGGCGACTGACACCATACCGACAGAGGCCCACAAAGGCAAGTATTTATCTATGAACATCAACTCTTTCAAACACCAAACTCTTCATTATCTTTACTCTCAGCATCCTGGACATCATGATCATGGAGCCAGTAATGGACCATGAAGTCCCCCAGAAATAGTAAAGACTGCCATGAAAACACTGCATGGACGGGAGGGACCATGGGCGACTGACACCATACCGACAGAGGCCCATAAAGGCAAGTATTTATCTACTAACATCAACTCTTTCAAACACTAAACTCTTCATTATCTTTACTCTCAGCACCCTGGACATCATCATCCTCGGGGCACAAATGGACCATGAAGTCCCCCAGAGGCAGTCACGTCTGCGACGAAAACACTGCATAGACGGGAGGGACGATGGGCAACTGACACCATACCGTCGGAAGTTCATAAAGGCAAGTATATATCTGTTTACATCAACTCTTTCAACCACTAAACTCTTCATTATCTTTACTCTCAGCACCCTGGACATCATCATCCTGGGGGCAGAAATGGACCATGAAGTCCCCCAGAGGTAGTGACGACTGCCACGAAAACACTGCATGGACGGGAGGGACGATGGGCGACTGACACCATACCGACAGAGGCCCACAAAGGCAAGTATTTATGTATGAACATCAACTCTTTCAAACACTATGTTCTTCATTATCTTTACTCTCACGACCCTGGACATCATCATCATCCTGGGGGCAGAAATGGACCATGAAGTCCCCCAGAGGCAGTGACGACTGCCACGAAGACACTGCCTGGACGGGAGGGACGATGGGCGACTGACACCATACCGACAGAGGCCCACAAAGGCAAGTATTTATCTATTAACATCAACTCTTTCAAACACCAAAATCTTC
This sequence comes from Haliotis asinina, assembly GCF_037392515.1. Taxonomy (NCBI): domain Eukaryota; kingdom Metazoa; phylum Mollusca; class Gastropoda; order Lepetellida; family Haliotidae; genus Haliotis; species Haliotis asinina. The sequence goes on along the minus strand of NC_090282.1, from coordinate 54,989,977 downwards.
ATTATCTTTACTCTCAGCATCCTGGACATCATGATCATGGAGCCAGTAATGGACCATGAAGTCCCCCAGAGATAGTGACGACTGCCACGAAAACACTGTATGGACGGGAGGGACGATAGGCGACTGACACCATACCGACAGAGGCCCATAAAGGCAAGTACACATCTGTTTACATCAACTATTTCAAACACTAAACTCTTCATTATCTTTACTCTCAGCACCCTGGACATCATCATCCTGGGGGCAGAAACGGACCATGAAGTCCCCCAGAGGCAGTGAAGACTGCCACGAAAACACTGCATGGACGGGATGGACGATGGGCGACTGACACCATACCGACAGAGGCCCACAAAGGCAAGTATTTACATATGAACATCAACTCTTTCAAACACTATGTTCTTCATTATCTTTACTCTCAGGACCCTGGACATCATCATCCTGCGGGCAGAAATGGACCATGAAGTCCCCCAGAGGCAGTGACGACTGCCACGAACACACTGCCTGGACGGGAGGGACGATGGGCGACTGACACCATGCCGACAGAAGTTCATAAAGGCAAGTATATATCTCTTTACATCAACTATTTCAAACACTAAACTCTTCATTACCTTTACTCTCAGGACCCTGGACATCATCATCCTGGGAGCAGAGATGGGACATGAGGTCCCCCAGAGGCAGTGACGACTGCCCCAAAGACACTGCATGGACGGGAGCAACGATGGGCGACTGACACTATACCGACAGAGGCCTATAAAGGCACATATTTATCTACTAACATCAACTCTTTCAAACACTAAACTCTTCATTATCTTTACTCTCAGGACCCTGGATATCATCATCCTAGGGGCACAAATGGACCATGAAGTCCCCCAGAGGCAGTCACGTCTGCCACGAAAACACTGCATGGACGGGAGGGACGATGGGCGACTGACACCATACCGACAGAGGCCCACAAAGGCAAGTATTTATGTATGAACATCAACTCTTTCAAACACTATGTTCTTCATTATCTTTACTCTCAGGACCCTGGACATCATGATCATGGAGCCAGTAATGGACCATGAAGTCCCCCAGAGATAGTGACGACTGCCACGAAAACACTGCATGGATGGGAGGGACGATGGGCGACTGACACCATACCGACAGAGGAACAGATAGGCAAATATTTATCTATTAACATCAACTCTTTCAAACACCAAACTCTTCATTATCTTTACTCTCAGGACCCTGGACATCATCATCCTAGGGGCAGAAATAGAGCATGAAGTCCCCCAGAGGCAGTCACGTCTGCCACGAAAACAGTGCATGGACGGGAGGGACGATGGGCGACTGACACCATATCGAAGGAAGTTCATAAAGGCAAGTATATATCTGCTTACATCAACTCTTTCAACCACTAAACTCGTCATTATCTTTACTCTCAGGTCCCTGAACATCATCATCCTGGGGGCAGAAATGGACCATGAAGTCCCCCAGAGGCAGTGACGACTGCCACGGAGACACTGCCTGGACGGGAGGGACGATGGGCGACTGACACCATACCGACAGAGGCCCACAAAGGCAAGTATTTATCTATGAACATCAACTCTTTCAAACACCAAACTCTTCATTATCTTTACTCTCAGCATCCTGGACATCATGATCATGGAGCCAGTAATGGACCATGAAGTCCCCCAGAGATAGTGACGACTGCCATGAAAACACTGCATGGACGGGAGGGACCATGGGCGACTGACACCACACCGACAGAGGCCCATAAAGACAAGTATTTATCTACTAACATCAACTATTTCAAACATTAAACTCTTCATTATCTTTACTCTCAGGACCCTGGACATCATCATCCTCGGGACACAAATGGACCATGAAGTCCCTCAGAGGCAGTCACGTCTGCGACGAAAACACTGCATGGACGGGAGGGACGATGGGCAACTGACACCATACCGTCGGAAGTTCATAAAGGCAAGTATATATCTGTTTACATCAACTCTTTCAACCACTAAACTCTTCATTATCTTTACTCTCAGGACCCTGAACATCATCATCCTGGGGGCAGAAATGGACCATGAAGTCCCCCAGAGGTAGTGACGACTGCCACGAAGACACTGCATGGACGGGAGGGACGATGGGCGACTGACACCATACCGACAGAGGCCCACAAAGGCAAGTATTTATGTATGAACATCAACTCTTTCAAACACTATGTTCTTCATTATCTTTACTCTCAGGACCCTGGACATCATCATCCTGGGGGCACAAATGTACCATGAAGTCCCCCAGAGGCAGTGACGACTGCCACGAAGACACTGCATGGACGGGAGGGACGATGGGCGACTGACACCATACCGACAGAGGCCCACAAAGGCAAGAATTTATCTATTAACATCAACTCTTTCAAACACCAAACTCTTCATTATCTTTACTCTCAGCATCCTGGACATCATGATCATGGAGCCAGTAATGGACCATGAAGTCCCCCAGAGATAGTGACGACTGCCACGAAAACACTGCATGGACGGGAGGGACGATGGGCGACTGACACCATACCGACAGAGGAACAGAAAGGCAAATATTTATCTATTAACATCAACTCTTTCAAACACCAAACTCTTCATTATCTTTACTCTCAGGACCCTGGACATCATCATCCTAGGGGCAGAAATGGAGCATGAAGTCCCCCAGAGGCAGTCACGTCTGCCACGAAAACAGTGCATGGACGGGAGGGACGATGGGCGACTGACACCATATCGACGGAAGTTCATAAAGGCAAGTATATATCTGCTTACATCAACTCTTTCAACCACTAAACTCGTCATTATCTTTACTCTCAGGTCCCTGAACATCATCATCCTGGGGGCAGAAATGGACCATGAAGTCCCCCAGAGGCAGTGACGACTACCACGGAGACACTGCCTGGACGGGAGGGACGATGGGCGACTGACACCATACCGACAGAGGCCCACAAAGGCAAGTATTTATCTATGAACATCAACTCTTTCAAACACCAAACTCTTCATTATCTTTACTCTCAGCATCCTGGACATCATGATCATGGAGCCAGTAATGGACCATGAAGTCCCCCAGAGATAGTGACGACTGCCACGAAAACACTGCATGGACGGGAGGGACGATGGGCGACTGACACCATACCGACAGAGGCCCATAAAGGCAAGTATACATCTGTTTACATCAACTATTTCAAACACTAAACTCTTCATTATCTTTACTCTCAGCACCCTGCACATCATCACCCTGGGGGCAGAAATGGACCATGAAGTCCCCCAGAGGCAGTGACGACTGCCACGATGACACTGCATGGACGGGAGGGACGATGGGCGACTGACACCATACCGACAGAGGCCCACAAAGGCAAGTATATATCTGTTTACATCAACTATTTCAAACAGTAAACTATTCATTATCTTTACTCTCAGCACTCTGGGCATCATCATCCTGGGAGCAGAGACGGACCATGAAGTCCCTCAGAGGCAGTCACGTCTCCCACGAAAACACTGCATGGACGGGAGGGACGATGGGCGACTGACACCATACAACAGAGGCCCACAAAGGCAAGTATTTATGTATGAACATCAACTCTTTCAAACACTATGTTCTTCATTATCTTTACTCTCAGGACCCTGGACATCATCATCCTGGGGGCAGATATGGACCATGAAGTCCCTCAGAGGCAGTGACGACTGCCACGAAGACACTGCCTGGACGGGAGGGACGATGGGCGACTGACACCATACCGACAGAGGCCCACAAAGGCAAGTATTTATCTATTAACATCAACTCTTTCAAACACCAAACTCTTCATTATCTTTACTCTCAGCATCCTGGACATCATGATCATGGAGCCAGTAATGGACCATGAAGTCCCCCACAGATAGTGACGACTGCCACGAAAACACTGCATGAACGGGAGGGACGATGGGCGACTGACACCATACCGACAGAGGCCCATAAAGGCAAGTATTTATCTACTAACATCAACTCTTTCAAACACTAAACTCTTAATTATCTTTACTCTCAGGACCCTGGACATCATCATCCTGGGTCAGAAATGGACCATGAAGTCCCCCAGAGGCAGTGACGACTGCCACGATGAGACTGCATGGATGGGAGGGACGATGGGCGACTGACGCCATACCGACAGAGGAACAGAAAGGCAAATATTTATCTATGAACATCAACTCTTTCAAACACTGAACTCTTCATTATCTTTACTCTCAGCACCCTGGACATCATCATCCTGGGGGCAGTAATGGACCATGAAGTCCCCCAGAGCTAGTGACGACTGCCACGAAAACACTGCATGGACGGGAGGGACGATGGGCGACTGACACCATACCGACAGAGGAACAGAAAGGCAAATATTTATCTATTAACATCAACTCTTTCAAACTCCAAACTCTTCATTATCTTTACTCTCAGGACCCTGGACATCATCATCCTGTGGGCAGAAATGGAGCATGAAGTCCCCCAGAGGCAGTCACGTCTGCCACGAAAACAGTGCATGGACGGGAGGGACGATGGGCGACTGACACCATATCGACGGAAGTTCATAAAGGCAAGTATATATCTGCTTACATCAACTCTTTCAAACACTAAACTCTTCATTATCTTTACTCTCAGCACCCTGGACATCATCATCCTGGGGGCAGAAATGGACCATGAAGTCCCCCAGAGGCAGTGACGACTGCCACGAAAACACTGCATGGACGGGAGGGACGATGGGCGACTGACACCATACCGACAGAGGCCCACAAAGGCAAGTATTTATGTATGAACATCAACTCTTTCAAACACTATGTTCTTCATTATCTTTACTCTCAGGACCCTGGACATCATCATCCTGCGGGCACAAATGGACCATGAAGTCCCCCAGAGGCAGTGACGACTGCCACGGAGACACTGCCTGGACGGGAGGGACGATGGGCGACTGACACCATACCGACAGAGGCCCACAAAGGCAAGTATTTATCTATGAACATCAACTCTTTCAAACACCAAACTCTTCATTATCTTTACTCTCAGCATCCTGGACATCATGATCATGGAGCCAGTAATGGACCATGAAGTCCCCCAGAGATAGTGACGACTGCCATGAAAACACTGCATGGACGGGAGGGACCATGGGCGACTGACACCATACCGACAGAGGCCCATAAAGGCAAGTATTTATCTACTAACATCAACTCTTTCAAACACTAAACTCTTCATTATCTTTACTCTCAGCACCCTGGACATCATCATCCTCGGGGCACAAATGGACCATGAAGTCCCCCAGAGGCAGTCACGTCTGCGACGAAAACACTGCATAGACGGGAGGGACGATGGGCAACTGACACCATACCGTCGGAAGTTCATAAAGGCAAGTATATATCTGTTTACATCAACTCTTTCAACCACTAAACTCTTCATTATCTTTACTCTCAGCACCCTGGACATCATCATCCTGGGGGCAGAAATGGACCATGAAGTCCCCCAGAGGTAGTGACGACTGCCACGAAAACACTGCATGGACGGGAGGGACGATGGGCGACTGACACCATACCGACAGAGGCCCACAAAGGCAAGTATTTATGTATGAACATCAACTCTTTCAAACACTATGTTCTTCATTATCTTTACTCTCACGACCCTGGACATCATCATCATCCTGGGGGCAGAAATGGACCATGAAGTCCCCCAGAGGCAGTGACGACTGCCACGAAGACACTGCCTGGACGGGAGGGACGATGGGCGACTGACACCATACCGACAGAGGCCCACAAAGGCAAGTATTTATCTATTAACATCAACTCTTTCAAACACCAAAATCTTCATTATCTTTACTCTCAGCATCCTGGACATCATGATCATGGAGCCAGTAATGGACCATGAAGTCCCCCAGAGATAGTGACGACTGCCACGAAAACACTGTATGGACGGGAGGGACGATAGGCGACTGACACCATACCGACAGAGGCCCATAAAGGCAAGTACACATCTGTTTACATCAACTATTTCAAACACTAAACTCTTCATTATCTTTACTCTCAGCACCCTGGACATCATCATCCTGGGGGCAGAAACGGACCATGAAGTCCCCCAGAGGCAGTGAAGACTGCCACGAAAACACTGCATGGACGGGATGGACGATGGGCGACTGACACCATACCGACAGAGGCCCACAAAGGCAAGTATTTACATATGAACATCAACTCTTTCAAACACTATGTTCTTCATTATCTTTACTCTCAGGACCCTGGACATCATCATCCTGCGGGCAGAAATGGACCATGAAGTCCCCCAGAGGCAGTGACGACTGCCACGAAGACACTGCCTGGACGGGAGGGACGATGGGCGACTGACACCATGCCGACAGAAGTTCATAAAGGCAAGTATATATCTCTTTACATCAACTATTTCAAACACTAAACTCTTCATTACCTTTACTCTCAGGACCCTGGACATCATCATCCTGGGAGCAGAGATGGGACATGAGGTCCCCCAGAGGCAGTGACGACTGCCCCAAAGACACTGCATGGACGGGAGCAACGATGGGCGACTGACACTATACCGACAGAGGCCTATAAAGGCACATATTTATCTACTAACATCAACTCTTTCAAACACTAAACTCTTCATTATCTTTACTCTCAGGACCCTGGATATCATCATCCTAGGGGCACAAATGGACCATGAAGTCCCCCAGAGGCAGTCACGTCTGCCACGAAAACACTGCATGGACGGGAGGGACGATGGGCGACTGACACCATACCGACAGAGGCCCACAAAGGCAAGTATTTATGTATGAACATCAACTCTTTCAAACACTATGTTCTTCATCATCTTTACTCTCAGGACCCTGGACATCATCATCCTGGGGGCACAAATGGACCATGAAGTCCCCCAGAGGCAGTGACGACTGCCACGAAGACACTGCATGGACGGGAGGGACGATGGGCGACTGACACCATACCGACAGAGGCCCACAAAGGCAAGTATTTATCAATTAACATAAACTCTTTCAAACACTAAACTCTTCATCATCTTTACTCTCAGCATCCTGGACATCATGATCATATAGCCAGTAATGGACCATGAAGTCCCCCAGACATAGTGACGACTGCCATGAAAACACTGCATGGACGGGAGTGACCATGGGCGACTGACACCATACCGACAGAGGCCCATAAAGGCAAGTATTTGTCTACTAACATCAACTCTTTCAAACACTAAACTCTTCATTATCTTTACTCTCAGCACCCTGGACATCATCATCCTCGGGGCACAAATGGACCATGAAGTCCCCCAGAGGCAGTCACGTCTGCGACGAAAACACTGCATGGACGGGAGGGACGATGGGCAACTGACACCATACCGTCGGAAGTTCATAAAGGCAAGTATATATCTATTAACATCAACTCTTTCAAACACCAAACTCTTCATTATCTTCACTCTCAGCACCCTGGACATCATCATCCTGGGGGCAGAAACGGACCATGAAGTCCCCCAGAGGCAGTGACGACTGCCACGAAAACACTGCATGGACGGGAGGGACGATGGGCGACTGACACCATACCGACAGAGGAACAGAAAGGCAAGTATTTATCTATTAACATCAACTCTTTCAAACACTAAACTCTTCATTATCTTTACTCTCAGGACCCTGGACATCATCATCCTGTGGGCAGACATGGACCATGAAGTCCCCCAGAGGCAGTGACGACTGCCACGAAGACACAGCCAGGACGGGAGGGACGATGGGCGACTGACACCATACCGACAGAACTTCATAAAGGCAAGTATATATCTGTTTACATCAACTATTTCAAACACGAAACTCTTCATTATCTTTACTCTCAGCACCCTGGACATCATCATCCTGGGAGCAGAGATGGACCATGAAGTCCCCCAGAGCTAGTGACGACTGCCACGAAAACACTGCATGGACGGGAGGGACGATGGGCGACTGACACCATACCGACAGAGGAACAGAAAGGCAAATATTAATCTATGAACATCAACTCTTTCAAACACTAAACTCTTCATTATCTTTACTCTCAGGACCCTGGATATCATCATCCTGTGGGCAGAAATGGAGCATGAAGTCCCCCAGAAGCAGTCACGTCTGCCACGAAAACACTGCATGGACGGGAGGGACGATGGGCGACTGACACCATACCGACGGAAGTTCATAAAGGCAAGTATATATCTGTTTACATCAACTCTTTCAACCACTAAACTCTTCATTATCTTTACTCTCAGGACCCTGAACATCATCATCCTGGGAGCAGAGATGGGCCATGAAGTCCCCCAGAGGCAGTGACGACTGCCACGAAAACACTGCATCGACGGGAGGGACGATGGTCGACTGACACCATACCGACAGAGGCCCATAAAGGCAAGTATTCATCTACTAACTTCAACTCTTTCAAACACTAAACTCTTCATTATCTTTACTCTCAGGACCCTGGACATCATCATCCTGTGGGCAGAAATGGACCATGAAGTCCCCCAGAGGCAGTGACGACTGCCCCAAAGACACTGCATGGACGGGAGGGACGATGGGCAACTGACACCATACCGACAGAGGAACAGAAAGGCAAGTATTTATCTATTAACATAAACTCTTTCAAACACTAAACTCTTCATTATCTTTACTCTCAGCACCCTGGACATCATCATCCTGTGGGCAGAAATGGACCATGAAGTCCCCCAGAGGCAGTGACGACTGCCACGAAGACACTGCCTGGACGGGAGGGACGATGGGCGACTGACACCACACCGACGGAAGTTCATAAAGGCAAGTATATATCTGTTTACATCAACTATTTCAAACACTAAACTCTTCATTATCTTTACTCTCAGGACCCTGGACATCATCATCCTGGGAGCAGAGATGGGCCATGAAGTCCCCCAGAGGCAGTGACGACTGCCACGAGGACACTGCATGGACGGGAGCAACGATGGGCGACTGACACTATACCGACAGAGGCCTATAAAGGCAAATATTTATCTACTAACATCAACTATTTTAAACACTGAACTATTCATTATCTTTACTCTCAGCAGCCTGCACATCATCATCCTGGGGGCAGAAACGGACCATGAAGTCCCCCAGAGGCAGTGACGACTGCCACGAAAACACTGCATGGACGGGAGGGACGATGGGCGACTGACACCATACCGACAGAGGCCCACAAAGGCAAGTACTTATCTATTAACATCAACTATTTTAAACACTGAACTCTTCATTATCTTTACTCTCAGCACTCTGGACATCATCATCCTGGGGTCAGAAACGGACCATGAAGTCCCCCAGAGGCAGTGACGACTGCCACGAAAACACTGCATGGACGGGAGGGACAATGGGCGACTGACACCATACCGACGGAAGTTCATAAAGGCAAGTATATATCTGTTTACATCAACTCTTTCAACCACTAAACTCTTCATTGTCTTTACTCTCAGGACCCTGAACATCATCATCCTGGGGGCAGAAATGGCCCATGAAGTCCCCCATAGGTAGTGACGACTGCCACGAAAACACTGCATCTACGGGAGGGACGATGGGCGACTGACACCATACCGACAGAGGCCCACAAAGGCAAGTATTTATATATGAACATCAACTCTTTCAAACACCATGGTCTTCATTATCTTTACTCTCAGGACCCTGAACATCATCATCCTGGGGGCAGAAATGGACCATGAAGTCCCCCAGAGCTAGTGACGACTGCCACGAAAACACTGCATGGACGGGAGGGACGATGGGCGACTGACACCATACCGACAGAGGAACAGAAAGGCAAATATTTATCTATGAACATCAACTCTTTCAAACACTAAACTCTTCATTATCTTTACTCTCAGGACCCTGGACATCATCATCCTAGGGGCAGAAATGGACCATGAAGTCCCCCAGAGGCAGTGACGACTGCCACGAAGACACTGCCTGGACGGGAGGGACGATGGGCGACTGACACCACACCGACGGAAGTTCATAAAGGCAAGTATATATCTGTTTACATCAACTATTTCAAACACTAAACTCTTCATTATCTTTACTCTCAGGACCCTGGACATCATCATCCTGGGAGCAGAGATGGACCATGAAGTCCCCCAGAGGCAGTGACGACTGCCACGAGGACACTGCATGGACGGGAGCAACGATGGGCGACTGACACTATACCGACAGAGGCCTATAAAGGCAAATATTTATCTACTAACATCAACTATTTTAAACACTGAACTCTTCATTATCTTTACTCTCAGCACCCTGCACATCATCATCCTGGGGGCAGAAACGGACCATGAAGTCCCCCAGAGGCAGTGACGACTGCCACGAAAACACTGCATGGACGGGAGGGACGATGGGCGACTGACACCATACCGACAGAGGCCCACAAAGGCAAGTACTTATCTATTAACATCAACTATTTTAAACACTGAACTCTTCATTATCTTTACTCTCAGCACTCTGGACATCATCATCCTGGGTTCAGAAACGGACCATGAAGTCCCCCAGAGGCAGTGACGACTGCCACGAAAACACTGCATGGACGGGAGGGACAATGGGCGACTGACACCATACCGACGGAAGTTCATAAAGGCAAGTATATATCTGTTTACATGAACTCTTTCAACCACTAAACTCTTCATTGTCTTTACTCTCAGGACCCTGAACATCATCATCCTGGGGGCAGAAATGGCCCATGAAGTCCCCCATAGGTAGTGACGACTGCCACGAAAACACTGCATCTACGGGAGGGACGATGGGCGACTGACACCATACCGACAGAGGCCCACAAAGGCAAGTATTTATATATGAACATCAACTCTTTCAAACACCATGTTCTTCATTATCTTTACTCTCAGGACCCTGAACATCATCATCCTGGGGGCAGAAATGGACCATGAAGTCCCCCAGAGCTAGTGACGACTGCCACGAAAACACTGCATGGACGGGAGGGACGATGGGCGACTGACACCATACCGACAGAGGAACAGAAAGGCAAATATTTATCTATGAACATCAACTCTTTCAAACACTAAACTCTTCATTATCTTTACTCTCAGGACCCTGGACATCATCATCCTAGGGGCAGAAATGGAGCATAAAGTCCCCCAGAGGCAGTCACATCTGCTACGAAAACACTGCATGGACGGGAGGGACGATGGGCGACTGACACCATACCGACGGAAGTTCAAAAAGGCAAGTATATATCTGTTTACATCAACTCTTTCAACCACTAAACTCTTCATTATCTTTACTCTCAGGACCCTGAACATCATCATCCTGGGGGCAGAAACGGACCATGAAGTCCCCCAGAGGTAGTGACGACTGCCACGAAAACACTGCATGGACGGGAGGGACGATGGGCGACTGACACCATACCGAAAGAGACCCACAAAGGCAAGTATTTATATATGAACATCAACTCTTTCAAACACCATGTTCTTCATTATCTTTACTCTCAGGACCCTGAACATCATCATCCTGTGGGCAGAAATGGACCATGAAGTCAACCAGAGGCAGTGACGACTGCCACGATGAGACTGCATGGACGGGAGGGACGATGGTCGACTGACACCATACCGACAGAGGCCCATAAAGGCAAGTATTTATCTACTAACTTCAACTCTTTCAAACACTAAACTCTTCATTATCTTTACTCTCAGGACCCTGGACATCATCATCCTGGGGGCAGAAATGGACCATGAAGTCCCCCAGAGGCAGTGACGACTGCCCCAAAGACACTGCATGGACGGGAGGGACGATGGGCGACTGACACCATACCGACAGAGGAACAGAAAGGCAATTATCTATCTATTAACATCAACTCTTTCAAACAATAAACTCTTCATTATCTTTACTCTCAGCACCAAGGACATCATCATCCTGGGGGCACAAATGGACCATGAAGTCCCCCAGAGGTAGTGACGACTGCCACGAAAACACTGCATGGACGGGAGGGACGATGGGCGACTGACACCATACCGACAGAGGAACAGAAAGGCAAATATTTATCTATGAACATCAACTCTTTCAAACACTAAACTCTTCATTATCTTTACTCTCAGGACCCTGGACATCATCATCCTAGGGGCAGAAATGGACCATGAAGTCCCCCAGAGGCAGTGACGACTGCCACGAAGACACTGCCTGGACGGGAGGGACGATGGGCGACTGACACCACACCGACGGAAGTTCATAAAGGCAAGTATATATCTGTTTACATCAACTATTTCAAACACTAAACTCTTCATTATCTTTACTCTCAGGACCCTGGACATCATCATCCTGGGAGCAGAGATGGGCCATGAAGTCCCCCAGAGGCAGTGACGACTGCCACGAGGACACTGCATGGACGGGAGCAACGATGGGCGACTGACACTATACCGACAGAGGCCTATAAAGGCAAATATTTATCTACTAACATCAACTATTTTAAACACTGAACTCTTCATTATCTTTACTCTCAGCACCCTGCACATCATCATCCTGGGGGCAGAAACGGACCATGAAGTCCCCCAGAGGCAGTGACGACTGCCACGAAAACACTGCATGGACGGGAGGGACGATGGGCGACTGACACCATACCGACAGAGGCCCACAAAGGCAAGTGCTTATCTATTAACATCAACTATTTTAAACACTGAACTCTTCATTATCTTTACTCTCAGCACTCTGGACATCATCATCCTGGGGTCAGAAACGGACCATGAAGTCCCCCAGAGGCAGTGACGACTGCCACGAAAACACTGCATGGACGGGAGGGACAATGGGCGACTGACACCATACCGACGGAAGTTCATAAAGGCAAGTATATATCTGTTTACATGAACTCTTTCAACCACTAAACTCTTCATTGTCTTTACTCTCAGGACCCTGAACATCATCATCCTGGGGGCAGAAATGGCCCATGAAGTCCCCCATAGGTAGTGACGACTGCCACGAAAACACTGCATCTACGGGAGGGACGATGGGCGACTGACACCATACCGACAGAGGCCCACAAAGGCAAGTATTTATATATGAACATCAACTCTTTCAAACACCATGTTCTTCATTATCTTTACTCTCAGGACCCTGAACATCATCATCCTGGGGGCAGAAATGGACCATGAAGTCCCCCAGAGCTAGTGACGACTGCCACGAAAACACTGCATGGACGGGAGGGACGATGGGCGACTGACACCATACCGACAGAGGAACAGAAAGGCAAATATTTATCTATGAACATCAACTCTTTCAAACACTAAACTCTTCATTATCTTTACTCTCAGGACCCTGGACATCATCATCCTAGGGGCAGAAATGGAGCATAAAGTCCCCCAGAGGCAGTCACATCTGCTACGAAAACACTGCATGGACGGGAGGGACGATGGGCGACTGACACCATACCGACGGAAGTTCAAAAAGGCAAGTATATATCTGTTTACATCAACTCTTTCAACCACTAAACTCTTCATTATCTTTACTCTCAGGACCCTGAACATCATCATCCTGGGGGCAGAAACGGACCATGAAGTCCCCCAGAGGTAGTGACGACTGCCACGAAAACACTGCATGGACGGGAGGGACGATGGGCGACTGACACCATACCGAAAGAGACCCACAAAGGCAAGTATTTATATATGAACATCAACTCTTTCAAACACCATGTTCTTCATTATCTTTACTCTCAGGACCCTGAACATCATCATCCTGTGGGCAGAAATGGACCATGAAGTCAACCAGAGGCAGTGACGACTGCCACGATGAGACTGCATGGACGGGAGGGACGATGGTCGACTGACACCATACCGACAGAGGCCCATAAAGGCAAGTATTTATCTACTAACTTCAACTCTTTCAAACACTAAACTCTTCATTATCTTTACTCTCAGCACCAAGGACATCATCATCCTGGGGGCACAAATGGACCATGAAGTCCCCCAGAGGTAGTGACGACTGCCACGAAAACACTGCATGGACGGGAGGGACGATGGGCGACTGACACCATACCGACAGAGGAACAGAAAGGCAAATATTTATCTATGAACATCAACTCTTTCAAACACTAAACTCTTCATTATCTTTACTCTCAGGACCCTGGACATCATCATCCTAGGGGCAGAAATGGAGCATAAAGTCCCCCAGAGGCAGTCACGTCTGCCACGAAAACACTGCATGGACGGGAGGGACGATGGGCGACTGACACCATCCCGACGGAAGTTCATAAAGGCAAGTATATATCTGTTTACATCAACTCTTTCAACCACTAAACTCTTCATTATCTTTACTCTCAGGACAATGAACATCATCATCCTGGGGGCAGAAATGGACCATGAAGTCCCCCAGAGCTAGTGACGACTGCCACGAAAACACTGCATGGACGGGAGGGACGATGGGCGACAGACACCATACCGACAGAGGCCCACAAAGGCAAGTATTTATATATGAACATCAACTCTTTCAAACACCATGTTCTTCATTTTCTTTACTCTCAGGACCCTGAACATCATCATCCTGGGGGCACAAATGGACCATGAAGTCCCCCAGAGGCAGTGACGACTGCCACGATGAGACTGCATGGACGGGAGGGACGATGGTCGACTGACACCATACCGACAGAGGCCCACAAAGGCAAGTATTTATCTACTAACTTCAACTCTTTCAAACACTAAACTCTTCATTATCTTTACTCTCAGGACCCTGGACATCATCATCCTGTGGGTAGAAATGGACCATGAAGTCCCCCAGAGGCAGTGACGACTGCCCCAAAGACACTGCATGGACGGGAGGGACGATGGACGACTGCCACTATACCGACAGAGGAACAGAAAGGCAAATATTTATCTATGAACATCAACTCTTTCAAACACTAAACTCTTCATTATCTTTACTCTCAGGACCCTGGACATCATCATCCTGGGGGTAGAAATGGACCATGAAGTCCCCCAGAGGCAGTGACGACTGCCACGAAGACACTGCATGGACGGGAGGGACAATTGGCGACTGACACCATACCGACAGAAGTTCATAAAGGCAAGTATATATCTGTTTACATCAACTATTTCAAACACTAAACTCTTCATTATCTTTACTCTCAGCACCCTGGACATCATCATCCTGGGGGCACAAATGGACCATGAAGTCCCCCAGAGGCAGTGACGACTGCCACGAAAACACTGCATGGACGGGAGGGTCGATGGGCGACTGACACCATGTATACAGAGGCCCACAAAGGCAAGTATATATCTATTAACATCAACTCTTTCAAACACTAAACTCTTCATTATCTTTACTCTCAGCACCCTGGACATCATCATCCTGGGGGCAGAAACGGACCATGAAGTCCCCCAGAGGCAGTGACGACTGCCACGAAAACACTGCATGGACGGGAGGGACGATGGGCGACTGACACCATGTAGACAGAGGCCCACAAAGGCAAGTACTTGTCTATTAACATCAACTATTTTAAACACCGAACTCTTCATTATCTTTACTCTCAGCACTCTGGACATCATCATCCTGGGGTCAGAAATGGACCATGAAGTCCCCCAGAGGCAGTGAAGACTGCCACGATGAGACTGCATGGACGGGAGGGACGATGGTCGACTGACACCATACTGACAGAGGCCCATAAAGGCAAGTATATATCTGCTAACATCAACTCTTTCAAACACTAAACTCTTCATTATCTTTACTCTCAGGACCCTGGACATCATCATCCTGGGGGCAGAAATGGACCATGAAGTCCCCCAGAGGCAGTGACGACTGCCCCAAAGACACTGCATGGACGGGAGGGACGATGGGCGACTGGCACCATACCGACAGAGGAACAGAAAGGCAAGTATTTATCTACTAACATCAACTCTTTCAAACACTAAACTCTTCATTATCTTTACTCTCAGCACCCTGGACATCATCATCCTGGGGGCAGAAATGGACCATGAAGTCCCCCAGAGCTAGTGACGACTGCCACGAAAACACTGCATGGACGGGAGGGACGATGGGCGACTGACACCATACCGACGGAAGTTCATAAAGGCAAGTATATATCTGTTTACATCAACTCTTTCAACCACTAAACTCTTCATTATCTTTACTCTCAGGACCCTGGACATCATCATCCTAGGGGCAGAAATGGAGCATAAAGTCCCCCAGAGGCAGTCACGTCTGCCACGAAAACACTGCATGGACGGGAGGGACGATGGGCGACTGACACCATACCGACGGAAGTTCATAAAGGCAAGTATATATCTGTTTACATCAACTCTTTCAACCACTAAACTCTTCATTATCTTTACTCTCAGGACCCTGAACATCATCATCCTGTGGGCAGAAATGGACCATGAAGTCCCCCATAGGTAGTGACGACTGCCACGAAAACACTGCATGGACGGGAGGGACGATGTGCGACTGACACCATACCGACAGAGGAACAGAAAGGCAAGTATTCATCTATCAACATCAACTCTTTCAAACACTAAACTCTTCATTATCTTTACTCTCAGCACCAAGGACATCATCATCCTGGGGGCAGAAATGGACCATGAAGTCCCCCAGAGGTAGTGACGACTGCCACGAAAACACTGCATGGACGGGAGGGACGATGGACGACTGCCACTATACCGACAGAGGCCTATAAAGGCAAATATTTATCTACTAACATCAACTCTTTCAAACACTAAACTCTTCATTATCTTTACTCTCAGGACCCTAGACATCATCATCCTAGGGGTAGAAATTGACCATGAAGTCCCCCAGAGGCAGTGACGACTGCCACGAAGACACTGCATGGACGGGAGGGACAATGGGCGACTGACACCATACCGACAGAAGTTCATAAAGGCAAGTATATATCTGTTTACATCAACTATTTCAAACACTAAACTCTTCATTATCTTTACTCTCAGGACCCTGGACATCATCATCCTGGGGGCAGAAATGGACCATGAAGTCCCCCAGAGGCAGTGACGACTGCCACGATGACACTGCATGGACGGGAGGGTCGATGGGCGACTGACACCATGTATACAGAGGCCCACAAAGGCAAGTATATATCTATTAACATCAACTCTTTCAAACACTAAACTCTTCATTATCTTTACTCTCAGCACCCTGGACATCATCATCCTGGGGGCAGAAACGGACCATGAAGTCCCCCAGAGGCAGTGACGACTGCCACGAAAACACTGCATGGACGGGAGGGACGATGGGCGACTGACACCATACCAACAGTGGCCCACAAAGGCAAGTACTTATAGATTAACATCAACTATTTTAAACACCGAACTCTTCATTATCTTTACTCTCAGCACGCTGGACATCATCATCCTGGGGTCAGAAATGGAGCATGAAGTCCCCCAGAGGCAGTGACGACTGCCACGATGAGACTGCATGGACGGGAGGGACGATGGTCGACTGACACCACACCGACAGAGGCCCATAAAGGCAAGTATATATCTACTAACATCAACTCTTTCAAACACTAAACTCTTCATTATCTTTACTCTCAGGACCCTGGACATCATCATCCTGGGGGCAGAAATGGACCATGAAGTCCCCCAGAGGCAGTGACGACTGCCCCAAAGACACTGCATGGACGGGAGGGACGATGGGCGACTGACACCATCCCGACAGAGGAACAGAAAGGCAAGTATTTATCTATTAACATCAACTCTTTCAAACACTAAACTCTTCATTATCTTTACTCTCAGCACCCTGGACATCATCATCCTGGGGGCAGAAATGGACCATGAAGTCCCCCAGAGGCAGTGACGACTGCCACGACGACACTGCATGGACGGGAGGGACGATGGGCGACTGACACCACACCGACAGAAGTTCATAAAGGCAAGTATATATCTGTTTACATCAACTCTTTCAACCACTAAACTCTTCATTATCTTTACTCTCAGGACCCTGAACATCATCATCCTGTGGGCAGAAATGGACCATGAAGTCCACCAGAGGTAGTGACGACTGCCACGAAAACACTGCATGGACGGGAGGGACGATGGGCGACTGACACCATACCGACAGAGGCCCACAAAGGCAAGTATTTATATATGAACATCAACTCTTTCAAACACCATGTTCTTCATTATCTTTACTCTCAGGACCCTGAACATCATCATCCTGTGGGCAGAAATGGACCATGAAGTCCCCCAGAGGCAGTGACGACTGCCACGATGAGACTGCATGGACGGGAGGGACGATGGTCGACTGACACCATACCGACAGAGGCCCACAAAGGCAAGTATTTATCTACTAACTTCAACTCTTTCAAACACTAAACTCTTCATTGTCTTTACTCTCAGGACCCTGGACATCATCATCCTGGGGGTAAAAATGGACCATGAAGTCCCCCAGAGGCAGTGACGACTGCCCCAAAGACACTGCATGGACGGGAGGTACGATGGGCGACTGACACCATACCGACAGAGGAACAGAAAGGCAAGTATTTATCTATTAACATCAACTCTTTCAAACACTAAACTCTTCATTATCTTTACTCTCAGCACCAAGGACATCATCATCCTGTGGGCAGAAATGGACCATGAAGTCCCCCAGAGGTAGTGACGACTGCCACGAAAACACTGCATGGACGGGAGGGACGATGGACGACTGCCACTATACCGACAGAGGAACAGAAAGGCAAATATTTATCTATGAACATCAACTCTTTCAAACACTAAACTCTTCATTATCTTTACTCTCAGGACCCTGGACATCATCATCCTGGGGGTAGAAATGGACCATGAAGTCCCCCAGAGGCAGTGACGACTGCCACGAAGACACTGCATGGACGGGAGGGACAATTGGCGACCGACACCATACCGACAGAAGTTCATAAAGGCAAGTATATATCTGTGTACATCAACTATTTCAAACACTAAACTCTTCATTATCTTTACTCTCAGCACCCTGGACATCATCATCCTGGGGGCAGAAATGGACCATGAAGTCCCCCAGACGCAGTGACGACTGCCACGAAAACACTGCATGGACGGGAGGGTCGATGGGCGACTGACACCATGTATACAGAGGCCCACAAAGGCAAGTATATATCTATTAACATCAACTCTTTCAAACACTAAACTCTTCATTATCTTTACTCTCAGCACCCTGGACATCATCATCCTGGGGGCAGAAACGGACCATGAAGTCCCCCAGAGGCAGTGACGACTGCCACGAAAACACTGCATAGACGGGAGGGACGATGGGCGACTGACACCATGTAGACAGAGGCCCACAAAGGCAAGTACTTGTCTATTAACATCAACTATTTTAAACACCGAACTCTTCATTATCTTTACTCTCAGCACTCTGGACATCATCATCCTGGGGTCAGAAATGGACCATGAAGTCCCCCAGAGGCAGTGAAGACTGCCACGATGAGACTGCATGGACGGGAGGGACGATGGTCGACTGACACCATACTGACAGAGGCCCATAAAGGCAAGTATATATCTACTAACATCAACTCTTTCAAACACTAAACTCTTCATTATCTTTACTCTCAGGACCCTGGACATCATAATCCTGGGGGCAGAAATGGACTATGAAGTCCCCCAGAGGCAGTGACGACTGCCCCAAAGACACTGCATGGACGGGAGGGACGATGGGCGACTGGCACCATACCGACAGAGGAACAGAAAGGCAAGTATTTATCTACTAACATCAACTCTTTCAAACACTAAACTCTTCATTATCTTTACTCTCAGCACCCTGGACATCATCATCCTGGGGGCAGAAATGGACCATGAAGTCCCCCAGAGCTAGTGACGACTGCCACGAAAACACTGCATGGACGGGATGGACGATGGGCGACTGACACCATACCGACAGAGGCCCACAAAGGCAAATATTTATCTATGAACATCAACTCTTTCAAACACTAAACTCTTCATTATCTTTACTCTCAGGACCCTGGACATCATCATCCTAGGGGCAGAAATGGAGCATAAAGTCCCCCAGAGGCAGTCACGTCTGCCACGAAAACACTGCATGGACGGGAGGGACGATGGGCGACTGACACCATACCGACGGAAGTTCATAAAGGCAAGTATATATCTGTTTACATCAACTCTTTCAACCACTAAACTCTTCATTATCTTTACTCTCAGGACCCTGAACATCATCATCCTGTGGGCAGAAATGGACCATGAAGTCCCCCATAGGTAGTGACGACTGCCACGAAAACACTGCATGGACGGGAGGGACGATGGGCGACTGACACCATACCGACAGAGGAACAGAAAGGCAAGTATTCATCTATAAACATCAACTCTTTCAAACACTAAACTCTTCATTATCTTTACTCTCAGGACCCTGAACATCATCATCCTGGGGGCACAAATGGACCATGAAGTCCCCCAGAGGCAGTGACGACTGCCACGATGAGACTGCATGGACGGGAGGGACGATGGTCGACTGACACCATACCGACAGAGGCCCACAAAGGCAAGTATTTATCTACTAACTTCAACTCTTTCAAACACTAAACTCTTCATTATCTTTACTCTCAGGACCCTGGACATCATCATCCTGGGGGTAGAAATGGACCATGAAGTCCCCCAGAGGCAGTGACGACTGCCCCAAAGACACTGCATGGACGGGAGGGACGATGGACGACTGCCACTATACCGACAGAGGAACAGAAAGGCAAATATTTATATGAACATCAACTCTTTCAAACACTAAACTCTTCATTATCTTTACTCTCAGGACCCTGGACATCATCATCCTGGGGGTAGAAATGGACCATGAAGTCCCCCAGAGGCAGTGACGACTGCCACGAAGACACTGCATGGACGGGAGGGACAATCGGCGACTGACACCATACCGACAGACGTTCATAAAGGCAAGTATATATCTGTTTACATCAACTATTTCAAACACTAAACTCTTCATTATCTTTACTCTCAGCACCCTGGACATCATCATCCTGGGGGCACAAATGGACCATGAAGTCCCCCAGAGGCAGTGACGACTGCCACGAAAACACTGCATGGACGGGAGGGTCGATGGGCGACTGACACCATGTATACAGAGGCCCACAAAGGCAAGTATATATCTATTAACATCAACTCTTTCAAACACTAAACTCTTCATTATCTTTACTCTCAGCACCCTGGACATCATCATCCTGGGGGCAGAAACGGACCATGAAGTCCCCCAGAGGTAGTGACGACTGCCACGAAAACACTGCATGGACGGGAGGGACGATGGGCGACTGACACCATGTAGACAGAGGCCCACAAAGGCAAGTACTTGTCTATTAACATCAACTATTTTAAACACCGAACTCTTCATTATCTTTACTCTCAGCACTCTGGACATCATCATCCTGGGGTCAGAAATGGACCATGAAGTCCCCCAGAGGCAGTGAAGACTGCCACGATGAGACTGCATGGACGGGAGGGACGATGGTCGACTGACACCATACTGACAGAGGCCCATAAAGGCAAGTATATATCTACTAACATCAACTCTTTCAAACACTAAACTCTTCATTATCTTTACTCTCAGGACCCTGGACATCATCATCCTGGGGGCAGAAATGGACCATGAAGTCCCCCAGAGGCAGTGACGACTGCCCCAAAGACACTGCATGGACGGGAGGGACGATGGGCGACTGGCACCATACCGACAGAGGAACAGAAAGGCAAGTATTTATCTACTAACATCAACTCTTTCAAACACTAAACTCTTCATTATCTTTACTCTCAGCACCCTGGACATCATCATCCTGGGGGCAGAAATGGACCATGAAGTCCCCCAGAGCTAGTGACGACTGCCACGAAAACACTGCATGGACGGGAGGGACGATGGGCGACTGACACCATACCGACAGAAGTTCATAAAGGCAAGTATATATCTGTTTACATCAACTCTTTCAAACACTAAACTCTTCATTATCTTTACTCTCAGGACCCTGGACATCATCATCCTAGGGGCAGAAATGGAGCATAAAGTCCCCCAGAGGCAGTCACGTCTGCCACGAAAACACTGCATGGACGGGAGGGACGATGGGCGACTGACACCATACCGACGGAAGTTCATAAAGGCAAGTATATATCTGTTTACATCAACTCTTTCAACCACTAAACTCTTCATTATCTTTACTCTCAGGACCCTGAACATCATCATCCTGTGGGCAGAAATGGACCATGAAGTCCCCCATAGGTAGTGACGACTGCCACGAAAACACTGCATGGACGGGAGGGACGATGTGCGACTGACACCATACCGACAGAGGAACAGAAAGGCAAGTATTCATCTATTAACATCAACTCTTTCAAACACTAAACTCTTCATTATCTTTACTCTCAGCACCAAGGACATCATCATCCTGTGGGCAGAAATGGACCATGAAGTCCCCCAGAGGTAGTGACGACTGCCACGAAAACACTGCATGGACGGGAGGGACGATGGACGACTGCCACTATACCGACAGAGGCCTATAAAGGCAAATATTTATCTACTAACATCAACTCTTTCAAACACTAAACTCTTCATTATCTTTACTCTCAGGACCCTGGACATCATCATCCTAGGGGTAGAAATTGACCATGAAGTCCCCCAGAGGCAGTGACGACTGCCACGAAGACACTGCATGGACGGGAGGGACAATGGGCGACTGACACCATACCGACAGAAGTTCATAAAGGCAAGTATATATCTGTTTACATCAACTATTTCAAACACTAAACTCTTCATTATCTTTACTCTCAGGACCCTGGACATCATCATCCTGGGGGCAGAAATGGACCATGAAGTCCCCCAGAGGCAGTGACGACTGCCACGATGACACTGCATGGACGGGAGGGTCGATGGGCGACTGACACCATGTATACAGAGGCCCACAAAGGCAAGTATATATCTATTAACATCAACTCTTTCAAACACTAAACTCTTCATTATCTTTACTCTCAGCACCCTGGACATCATCATCCTGGGGGCAGAAACGGACCATGAAGTCCCCCAGAGGCAGTGACGACTGCCACGAAAACACTGCATGGACGGGAGGGACGATGGGCGACTGACACCATACCAACAGTGGCCCACAAAGGCAAGTACTTATAGATTAACATCAACTATTTTAAACACCGAACTCTTCATTATCTTTACTCTCAGCACTCTGGACATCATCATCCTGGGGTCAGAAATGGAGCATGAAGTCCCCCAGAGGCAGTGACGACTGCCACGATGAGACTGCATGGACGGGAGGGACGATGGTCGACTGACACCATACCGACAGAGGCCCATAAAGGCAAGTATATATCTACTAACATCAACTCTTTCAAACACTAAACTCTTCATTATCTTTACTCTCAGGACCCTGAACATCATCATCCTGGGGGCAGAAATGGACCATGAAGTCCCCCAGAGCTAGTGACGACTGCCACGAAAACACTGCATGGACGGGATGGACGATGGGCGACTGACACCATACCGACAGAGGCCCACAAAGGCAAATATTTATCTATGAACATCAACTCTTTCAAACACTAAACTCTTCATTATCTTTACTCTCAGGACCCTGGACATCATCATCCTAGGGGCAGAAATGGAGCATAAAGTCCCCCAGAGGCAGTCACGTCTGCCACGAAAACACTGCATGGACGGGAGGGACGATGGGCGACTGACACCATACCGACGGAAGTTCATAAAGGCAAGTATATATCTGTTTACATCAACTCTTTCAACCACTAAACTCTTCATTATCTTTACTCTCAGGACCCTGAACATCATCATCCTGTGGGCAGAAATGGACCATGAAGTCCCCCATAGGTAGTGACGACTGCCACGAAAACACTGCATGGACGGGAGGGACGATGGGCGACTGACACCATACCGACAGAGGAACAGAAAGGCAAGTATTCATCTATAAACATCAACTCTTTCAAACACTAAACTCTTCATTATCTTTACTCTCAGGACCCTGAACATCATCATCCTGGGGGCACAAATGGACCATGAAGTCCCCCAGAGGCAGTGACGACTGCCACGATGAGACTGCATGGACGGGAGGGACGATGGTCGACTGACACCATACCGACAGAGGCCCACAAAGGCAAGTATTTATCTACTAACTTCAACTCTTTCAAACACTAAACTCTTCATTATCTTTACTCTCAGGACCCTGGACATCATCATCCTGGGGGTAGAAATGGACCATGAAGTCCCCCAGAGGCAGTGACGACTGCCCCAAAGACACTGCATGGACGGGAGGGACGATGGACGACTGCCACTATACCGACAGAGGAACAGAAAGGCAAATATTTATATGAACATCAACTCTTTCAAACACTAAACTCTTCATTATCTTTACTCTCAGGACCCTGGACATCATCATCCTGGGGGTAGAAATGGACCATGAAGTCCCCCAGAGGCAGTGACGACTGCCACGAAGACACTGCATGGACGGGAGGGACAATCGGCGACTGACACCATACCGACAGACGTTCATAAAGGCAAGTATATATCTGTTTACATCAACTATTTCAAACACTAAACTCTTCATTATCTTTACTCTCAGCACCCTGGACATCATCATCCTGGGGGCACAAATGGACCATGAAGTCCCCCAGAGGCAGTGACGACTGCCACGAAAACACTGCATGGACGGGAGGGTCGATGGGCGACTGACACCATGTATACAGAGGCCCACAAAGGCAAGTATATATCTATTAACATCAACTCTTTCAAACACTAAACTCTTCATTATCTTTACTCTCAGCACCCTGGACATCATCATCCTGGGGGCAGAAACGGACCATGAAGTCCCCCAGAGGTAGTGACGACTGCCACGAAAACACTGCATGGACGGGAGGGACGATGGGCGACTGACACCATGTAGACAGAGGCCCACAAAGGCAAGTACTTGTCTATTAACATCAACTATTTTAAACACCGAACTCTTCATTATCTTTACTCTCAGCACTCTGGACATCATCATCCTGGGGTCAGAAATGGACCATGAAGTCCCCCAGAGGCAGTGAAGACTGCCACGATGAGACTGCATGGACGGGAGGGACGATGGTCGACTGACACCATACTGACAGAGGCCCATAAAGGCAAGTATATATCTACTAACATCAACTCTTTCAAACACTAAACTCTTCATTATCTTTACTCTCAGGACCCTGGACATCATCATCCTGGGGGCAGAAATGGACCATGAAGTCCCCCAGAGGCAGTGACGACTGCCCCAAAGACACTGCATGGACGGGAGGGACGATGGGCGACTGGCACCATACCGACAGAGGAACAGAAAGGCAAGTATTTATCTACTAACATCAACTCTTTCAAACACTAAACTCTTCATTATCTTTACTCTCAGCACCCTGGACATCATCATCCTGGGGGCAGAAATGGACCATGAAGTCCCCCAGAGCTAGTGACGACTGCCACGAAAACACTGCATGGACGGGAGGGACGATGGGCGACTGACACCATACCGACAGAAGTTCATAAAGGCAAGTATATATCTGTTTACATCAACTCTTTCAAACACTAAACTCTTCATTATCTTTACTCTCAGGACCCTGGACATCATCATCCTAGGGGCAGAAATGGAGCATAAAGTCCCCCAGAGGCAGTCACGTCTGCCACGAAAACACTGCATGGACGGGAGGGACGATGGGCGACTGACACCATACCGACGGAAGTTCATAAAGGCAAGTATATATCTGTTTACATCAACTCTTTCAACCACTAAACTCTTCATTATCTTTACTCTCAGGACCCTGAACATCATCATCCTGTGGGCAGAAATGGACCATGAAGTCCCCCATAGGTAGTGACGACTGCCACGAAAACACTGCATGGACGGGAGGGACGATGTGCGACTGACACCATACCGACAGAGGAACAGAAAGGCAAGTATTCATCTATTAACATCAACTCTTTCAAACACTAAACTCTTCATTATCTTTACTCTCAGCACCAAGGACATCATCATCCTGTGGGCAGAAATGGACCATGAAGTCCCCCAGAGGTAGTGACGACTGCCACGAAAACACTGCATGGACGGGAGGGACGATGGACGACTGCCACTATACCGACAGAGGCCTATAAAGGCAAATATTTATCTACTAACATCAACTCTTTCAAACACTAAACTCTTCATTATCTTTACTCTCAGGACCCTGGACATCATCATCCTAGGGGTAGAAATTGACCATGAAGTCCCCCAGAGGCAGTGACGACTGCCACGAAGACACTGCATGGACGGGAGGGACAATGGGCGACTGACACCATACCGACAGAAGTTCATAAAGGCAAGTATATATCTGTTTACATCAACTATTTCAAACACTAAACTCTTCATTATCTTTACTCTCAGGACCCTGGACATCATCATCCTGGGGGCAGAAATGGACCATGAAGTCCCCCAGAGGCAGTGACGACTGCCACGATGACACTGCATGGACGGGAGGGTCGATGGGCGACTGACACCATGTATACAGAGGCCCACAAAGGCAAGTATATATCTATTAACATCAACTCTTTCAAACACTAAACTCTTCATTATCTTTACTCTCAGCACCCTGGACATCATCATCCTGGGGGCAGAAACGGACCATGAAGTCCCCCAGAGGCAGTGACGACTGCCACGAAAACACTGCATGGACGGGAGGGACGATGGGCGACTGACACCATACCAACAGTGGCCCACAAAGGCAAGTACTTATAGATTAACATCAACTATTTTAAACACCGAACTCTTCATTATCTTTACTCTCAGCACTCTGGACATCATCATCCTGGGGTCAGAAATGGAGCATGAAGTCCCCCAGAGGCAGTGACGACTGCCACGATGAGACTGCATGGACGGGAGGGACGATGGTCGACTGACACCATACCGACAGAGGCCCATAAAGGCAAGTATATATCTACTAACATCAACTCTTTCAAACACTAAACTCTTCATTATCTTTACTCTCAGGACCCTGGACATCATCATCCTGGGGGCAGAAATGGACCATGAAGTCCCCCAGAGGCAGTGACGACTGCCCCAAAGACACTGCATGGACGGGAGGGACGATGGGCGACTGACACCATACCGACAGAGGAACAGAAAGGCAAGTATTTATCTATTAACATCAACTCTTTCAAACACTAAACTCTTCATTATCTTTACTCTCAGCACCCTGGACATCATCATCCTGGGGGCAGAAATGGACCATGAAGTCCCCCAGAGGCAGTGACGACTGCCACGACGACACTGCATGGACGGGAGGGACGATGGGCGACTGACACCACACCGACAGAAGTTCATAAAGGCAAGTATATATCTGTTTACATCAACTCTTTCAACCACTAAACTCTTCATTATCTTTACTCTCAGGACCCTGAACATCATCATCCTGTGGGCAGAAATGGACCATGAAGTCCCCCAGAGGTAGTGACGACTGCCACGAAAACACTGCATGGACGGGAGGGACGATGGGCGACTGACACCATACCGACAGAGGCCCACAAAGGCAAGTATTTATATATGAACATCAACTCTTTCAAACACCATGTTCTTCATTATCTTTACTCTCAGGACCCTGAACATCATCATCCTGTGGGCAGAAATGGACCATGAAGTCCCCCAGAGGCAGTGACGACTGCCACGATGAGACTGCATGGACGGGAGGGACGATGGTCGACTGACACCATACCGACAGAGGCCCACAAAGGCAAGTATTTATCTACTAACTTCAACTCTTTCAAACACTAAACTCTTCATTGTCTTTACTCTCAGGACCCTGGACATCATCATCCTGGGGGTAGAAATGGACCATGAAGTCCCCCAGAGGCAGTGACGACTGCCCCAAAGACACTGCATGGACGGGAGGTACGATGGGCGACTGACACCATACCGACAGAGGAACAGAAAGGCAAGTATTTATCTATTAACATCAACTCTTTCAAACACTAAACTCTTCATTATCTTTACTCTCAGCACCAAGGACATCATCATCCTGTGGGCAGAAATGGACCATGAAGTCCCCCAGAGGTAGTGACGACTGCCACGAAAACACTGCATGGACGGGAGGGACGATGGACGACTGCCACTATACCGACAGAGGAACAGAAAGGCAAATATTTATCTATGAACATCAACTCTTTCAAACACTAAACTCTTCATTATCTTTACTCTCAGGACCCTGGACATCATCATCCTGGGGGTAGAAATGGACCATGAAGTCCCCCAGAGGCAGTGACGACTGCCACGAAGACACTGCATGGACGGGAGGGACAATTGGCGACCGACACCATACCGACAGAAGTTCATAAAGGCAAGTATATATCTGTGTACATCAACTATTTCAAACACTAAACTCTTCATTATCTTTACTCTCAGCACCCTGGACATCATCATCCTGGGGGCAGAAATGGACCATGAAGTCCCCCAGAGGCAGTGACGACTGCCACGAAAACACTGAATGGACGGGAGGGTCGATGGGCGACTGACACCATGTATACAGAGGCCCACAAAGGCAAGTATATATCTATTAACATCAACTCTTTCAAACACTAAACTCTTCATTATCTTTACTCTCAGCACCCTGGACATCATCATCCTGGGGGCAGAAACGGACCATGAAGTCCCCCAGAGGCAGTGACGACTGCCACGAAAACACTGCATGGACGGGAGGGACGATGGGCGACTGACACCATGTAGACAGAGGCCCACAAAGGCAAGTACTTGTCTATTAACATCAACTATTTTAAACACCGAACTCTTCATTATCTTTACTCTCAGCACTCTGGACATCATCATCCTGGGGTCAGAAATGGACCATGAAGTCCCCCAGAGGCAGTGAAGACTCCCACGATGAGACTGCATGGACGGTAGGGACGATGGTCGACTGACACCATACCGACAGAGGCCCATAAAGGCAAGTATATATCTACTAACATCAACTCTTTCAAACACTAAACTCTTCATTATCTTTACTCTCAGGACCCTGGACATCATCATCTTGGGGGCAGAAATGGACCATGAAGTCCCCCAGAGGCAGTGACGACTGCCCCAAAGACACTGCATGGACGGGAGGGACGATGGGCGACTGACACCATCCCGACAGAGGAACAGAAAGGCAAGTATTTATCTATTAACATCAACTCTTTCAAACACTAAACTCTTCATTATCTTTACTCTCAGCACCCTGGACATCATCATCCTGGGAGCAGAGATGGGCCATGATGTCCTCCAGAGGCAGTGACGACTGCCACGACGACACTGCATGGACGGGAGCAACGATGGGCGACTGCAACTATACCGACAGAGGCCTATAAAGGCAAATATTTATCTACTAACATCAACTCTTTCAAACACTAAACTCTTCATTATCTTTACTTTCAGGACCCTGGACATCATCATCCTGGGGGCAAAAATGGACCATGAAGTCCCCCAGAGGTAGTGACGACTGCCACGAAAACACTGCATGGACGGGAGGGACAATGGGCGACTGACACCATACCGACAGAAGTTCATAAAGGCAAGTATATATCTGTTTACATCAACTATTTCAAACACTAAACTCTTCATTATCTTTACTCTCAGCACCCTGGACATCATCATCCTGGGGGCAGAAATGGACCATGAAGTCCCCCAGAGGCAGTGACGACTGCCACGATGAGACTGCATGGACGGGAGGGACGATGGTCGACTGACACCATACCGACAGAGGCCCATAAAGGCAAGTATATATCTACTAACATCAACTCTTTCAAACACTAAACTCTTCATTATCTTTACTCTCAGGACCCTGGACATCATCATCCTGGGGGTAGAAATTGACCATGAAGTCCCCCAGAGGCAGTGACGACTGCCACGAAGACACTGCATGGACGGGAGGGACAATGGGCGACTGACACCATACCGACAGAAGTTCATAAAGGCAAGTATATATCTGTTTACATCAACTATTTCAAACACTAAACTCTTCATTATCTTTACTCTCAGGACCCTGGACATCATCATCCTGGGGGCAGAAATGGACCATGAAGTCCCCCAGAGGCAGTGACGACTGCCACGATGACACTGCATGGACGGGAGGGTCGATGGGCGACTGACACCATGTATACAGAGGCCCACAAAGGCAAGTATATATCTATTAACATCAACTCTTTCAAACACTAAACTCTTCATTATCTTTACTCTCAGCACCCTGGACATCATCATCCTGGGGGCAGAAACGGACCATGAAGTCCCCCAGAGGCAGTGACGACTGCCACGAAAACACTGCCTGGACGGGAGGGACGATGGTCGACTGACACCATACCAACAGTGGCCCACAAAGGCAAGTACTTATAGATTAACATCAACTATTTTAAACACCGAACTCTTCATTATCTTTACTCTCAGCACTCTGGACATCATCATCCTGGGGTCAGAAATGGAGCATGAAGTCCCCCAGAGGCAGTGACGACTGCCACGATGAGACTGCATGGACGGGAGGGACGATGGTCGACTGACACCATACCGACAGAGGCCCATAAAGGCAAGTATATATCTACTAACATCAACTCTTTCAAACACTAAACTCTTCATTATCTTTACTCTCAGGACCCTGGACATCATCATCCTGGGGGCAGAAATGGACCATGAAGTCCCCCAGAGGCAGTGACGACTGCCCCAAAGACACTGCATGGACGGGAGGGACGATGGGCGACTGACACCATCCCGACAGAGGAACAGAAAGGCAAGTATTTATCTATTAACATCAACTCTTTCAAACACTAAACTCTTCATTATCTTTACTCTCAGCACCCTGGACATCATCATCCTGGGGGCAGAAATGGACCATGAAGTCCCCCAGAGGCAGTGACGACTGCCACGACGACACTGCATGGACGGGAGGGACGATGGGCGACTGACACCACACCGACAGAAGTTCATAAAGGCAAGTATATATCTGTTTACATCAACTCTTTCAACCACTAAACTCTTCATTATCTTTACTCTCAGGACCCTGAACATCATCATCCTGGGGGCAGAAATGGACGATGAAGTCCCCCAGAGGTAGTGACGACTGCCACGAAAACACTGCATGGACGGGAGGGACGATGGGCGACTGACACCATACCGACAGAGGCCCACAAAGGCAAGTATTTATATATGAACATCAACTATTTCAAACACCATGTTCTTCATTATCTTTACTCTCAGGACCCTGAACATCATCATCCTGTGGGCAGAAATGGACCATGAAGTCCCCCAGAGGCAGTGACGACTGCCACGATGAGACTGCATGGACGGGAGGGACGATGGTCGACTGACACCATACCGACAGAGGCCCACAAAGGCAAGTATTTATCTACTAACATCAACTCTTTCAAACACTAAACTCTTCATTATCTTTACTCTCAGGACCCTGGACATCATCATCTTGGGGGTAGAAATGGACCATGAAGTCCCCCAGAGGCAGTGACGACTGCCCCAAAGACACTGCATGGACGGGAGGTACGATGGGCGACTGACACCATACCGACAGAGGAACAGAAAGGCAAGTATTTATCTATTAACATCAACTCTTTCAAACACTAAACTCTTCATTATCTTTACTCTCAGCACCAAGGACATCATCATCCTGTGGGCAGAAATGGACCATGAAGTCCCCCAGAGGTAGTGACGACTGCCACGAAAACACTGCATGGACGGGAGGGACGATGGACGACTGCCACTATACCGACAGAGGAACAGAAAGGCAAATATTTATCTATGAACATCAACTCTTTCAAACACTAAACTCTTCATTATCTTTACTCTCAGGACCCTGGACATCATCATCCTGGGGGTAGAAATGGACCATGAAGTCCCCCAGAGGCAGTGACGACTGCCACGAAGACACTGCATGGACGGGAGGGACAATTGGCGACCGACACCATACAGACAGAAGTTCATAAAGGCAAGAACATATCTGTGTACATCAACTATTTCAAACACTAAACTCTTCATTATCTTTACTCTCAGCACCCTGGACATCATCATCCTGGGGGCAGAAATGGACCATGAAGTCCCCCAGAGGCAGTGACGACTGCCACGAAAACACTGCATGGACGGGAGGGTCGATGGGCGACTGACACCATGTATACAGAGGCCCACAAAGGCAAGTATATATCTATTAACATCAACTCTTTCAAACACTAAACTCTTCATTATCTTTACTCTCAGCACCCTGGACATCATCATCCTGGGGGCAGAAACGGACCATGAAGTCCCCCAGAGGCAGTGACGACTGCCACGAAAACACTGCATGGACGGGAGGGACGATGGGCGACTGACACCATGTAGACAGAGGCCCACAAAGGCAAGTACTTGTCTATTAACATCAACTATTTCAAACACCGAACTCTTCATTATCTTTACTCTCAGCACTCTGGACATCATCATCCTGGGGTCAGAAATGGACCATGAAGTCCCCCAGAGGCAGTGAAGACTGCCACGATGAGACTGCATGGACGGGAGGGACGATGGTCGACTGACACCATACTGACAGAGGCCCATAAAGGCAAGTATATATCTGTTTACATCAACTCTTTCAAACACTAAACTCTTCATTATCTTTACTCTCAGGACCCTTGACATCATAATCCTGGGGGCAGAAATGGACTATGAAGTCCCCCAGAGGCAGTGACGACTGCCCCAAAGACGCTGCATGGACGGGAGGGACGATGGGCGACTGGCACCATACCGACAGAGGAACAGAAAGGCAAGTATTTATCTACTAACATCAACTCTTTCAAACACTAAACTCTTCATTATCTTTACTCTCAGCACCCTGGACATCATCATCCTGGGGGCAGAAATGGACCATGAAGTCCCCCAGAGCTAGTGACGACTGCCACGAAAACACTGCATGGACGGGATGGACGATGGGCGACTTACACCATACCGACAGAGGCCCACAAAGGCAAATATTTATCTATGAACATCAACTCTTTCAAACACTAAACTCTTCATTATCTTTACTCTCAGGACCCTGGACATCATCATCCTAGGGGCAGAAATGGAGCATAAAGTCCCCCAGAGGCAGTCACGTCTGCCACAAAAACACTGCATGGACGGGAGGGACGATGGGCGACTGACACCATACCGACGGAAGTTCATAAAGGCAAGTATATATCTGTTTACATCATCTCTTTCAACCACTAAACTCTTCATTATCTTTACTCTCAGGACCCTGAACATCATCATCCTGTGGGCAGAAATGGACCATGAAGTCCCCCATAGGTAGTGACGACTGCCACGAAAACACTGCATGGACGGGAGGGACGATGGGCGACTGACACCATACCGACAGAGGCCCATAAAGGCAAGTATTCATCTATTAACATCAACTCTTTCAAACACTAAACTCTTCATTATCTTTACTCTCAGCACCAAGGACATCATCATCCTGTGGGCAGAAATGGACCATGAAGTCCCCCAGAGGTAGTGACGACTGCCACGAAAACACTGCATGGACGGGAGGGACGATGGACGACTGCCACTATACCGACAGAGGCCTATAAAGGCAAATATTTATCTACTAACATCAACTCTTTCAAACACTAAACTCTTCATTATCTTTACTCTCAGGACCCTGGACATCATCATCCTGGGGGTAGAAATTGACCATGAAGTCCCCCAGAGGCAGTGACGACTGCCACGAAGACACTGCATGGACGGGAGGGACAATGGGCGACTGACACCATACCGACAGAAGTTCATAAAGGCAAGTATACATCTGTTTACATCAACTATTTCAAACACTAAACTCTTCATTATCTTTACTCTCAGGACCCTGGACATCATCATCCTGGGGGCAGAAATGGACCATGAAGTCCCCCAGAGGCAGTGACGACTGCCACGATGACACTGCATGGACGGGAGGGTCGATGGGCGACTGACACCATGTATACAGAGGCCCACAAAGGCAAGTATATATCTATTAACATCAACTCTTTCAAACACTAAACTCTTCATTATCTTTACTCTCAGCACCCTGGACATCATCATCCTGGGGGCAGAAACGGACCATGAAGTCCCCCAGAGGCAGTGACGACTGCCACGAAAACACTGCATGGACGGGAGGGACGATGGGCGACTGACACCATACCAACAGAGGCCCACAAAGGCAAGTACTTATAGATTAACATCAACTATTTTAAACACCGAACTCTTCATTATCTTTACTCTCAGCACTCTGGACATCATCATCCTGGGGTCAGAAATGGAGCATGAAGTCCCACAGAGGCAGTGACGACTGCCACGATGAGACTGCATGGACGGTAGGGACGATGGTCGACTGACACCATACCGACAGAGGCCCATAAAGGCAAGTATATATCTACTAACATCAACTCTTTCAAACACTAAACTCTTCATTATCTTTACTCTCAGGACCCTGGACATCATCATCTTGGGGGCAGAAATGGACCATGAAGTCCCCCAGAGGCAGTGACGACTGCCCCAAAGACATTGCATGGACGGGAGGGACGATGGGCGACTGACACCATCCCGACAGAGGAACAGAAAGGCAAGTATTTATCTATTAACATCAACTCTTTCAAACACTAAACTCTTCATTATCTTTACTCTCAGCACCCTGGACATCATCATCCTGGGAGCAGAGATGGGCCATGATGTCCTCCAGAGGCAGTGACGACTGCCACGACGACACTGCATGGACGGGAGCAACGATGGGCGACTGCAACTATACCGACAGAGGCCTATAAAGGCAAATATTTATCTACTAACATCAACTCTTTCAAACACTAAACTCTTCATTATCTTTACTTTCAGGACCCTGGACATCATCATCCTGGGGGCAAAAATGGACCATGAAGTCCCCCAGAGGTAGTGACGACTGCCACGAAAACATTGCATGGACGGGAGGGACAATGGGCGACTGACACCATACCGACAGAAGTTCATAAAGGCAAGTATATATCTGTTTACATCAACTATTTCAAACACTAAACTCTTCATTATCTTTACTCTCAGCACCCTGGACATCATCATCCTGGGGGCAGAAATGGACCATGAAGTCCCCCAGAGGCAGTGACGACTGCCACGATGAGACTGCATGGACGGGAGGGACGATGGTCGACTGACACCATACCGACAGAGGCCCATAAAGGCAAGTACATATCTACTAACATCAACTCTTTCAAACACTAAACTCTTCATTATCTTTACTCTCAGCACCCTGGACATCATCATCCTGGGGGCAGAAATGGACCATGAAGTCCCCCAGAGGCAGTGACGACTGCCCCAAAGACACTGCCTGGACGGGAGGGACGATGGGCGACTGACACCATACCGACAGAGGAACAGAAAGGCAAGTATTTATCTATTAACATCAACTCTTTCAAACACTAAACTCTTCATTATCTTTACTCTCAGCACCCTGGACATCATCATCCTGGGGGCAGAAATGGACCATGAAGTCCCCCAGAGGTAGTGACGACTGCCACGAAAACACTGCATGGACG
The DNA here is from genome assembly GCF_037392515.1 of Haliotis asinina. Taxonomy (NCBI): domain Eukaryota; kingdom Metazoa; phylum Mollusca; class Gastropoda; order Lepetellida; family Haliotidae; genus Haliotis; species Haliotis asinina. Next base: position 54,954,498 of record NC_090282.1, on the reverse strand, counting down.
GGAGGGACGATGGGCGACTGACACCATACCGACGGAAGTTCATAAAGGCAAGTATATATCTGTTTACATCAGTTATTTCAAACACTAAACTCTTCATTATCTTTACTCTCAGCACCCTGAACATCATCATCCTGGGGGCAGAAATGGACCATGAAGTCCCCCAGAGGCAGTGACGACTGCCACGACGACACTGCCTGGACGGGATGGACGATGGGCGACTGACACCACACCGACAGAAGTTCATAAAGGCAAGTATATATCTGTTTACATCAACTATTTCAAACACTAAACTCTTCTTTATCTTTACTCTCAGGACCCTGGACATCATCATCCTGGGAGCAGAGATGGACCATGAAGTCGCCCAGAGGCAGTGACGACTGCCACGACGACACTGCATGGACGGGAGCAACGATGGGCGACTGACACCATACCGACAGAGGCCCACAAAGGCTAGAATTTATATGTGAACATCAACTCTTTCAAACACCATGTTCTTCATTATCTTTACTCTCAGGACCCTGAACATCATCATCCTGTGGGCAAAAACGGACCATGAAGTCCCCCAGAGGCAGTGACGACTGCCACGAAAACACTGCATGGACGGGATGGACGATGGGCGACTGACACCATGCCGACAGAGGCCCACAAAGGCAAGTATTTATCTATTAACATCAACTATTTTAAACACTGAACTCTTCATTATCTTTACTCTCAGCACTCTTGACATCATCATCCTGGGGTCAGAAATGGACCATGAAGTCGCCCAGAGGTAGTGACGACTGCCACGAAAACACTGGATGGACGGGAGGGACGATGGGCGACTGACACCATACCGACAGAGGCCCACAAAGGCAAGTATTTATATATGAACATCATCTCTTTCAAACACTATGTTCTTCAATATCTTTACTCTCAGGACCCTGAACATCATCATCCTGTGGGCAGAAATGGACCATGAAGTCCCCCAGAGGCAATGACGACTGCCACGATGAGACTCCATGGACGGGAGGGACGATGGTCGACTGACACCATACCGACAGAGGCCCATAAAGGCAAGTATTTATCTACTAACTTCAACTCTTTCAAACACTAAACTCTTCATTATCTTTACTCTCAGAACCCTGGACATCATCATCCTGGGGGTAGAAATGGACCATGAAGTCCCCCAGAGGCAGTGACGACTGCCCCAAAGACACTGCATGGACGGTAGGGACGATGGGCGACTGACACCATACCGACAGATGAACAGAAAGGCAAGTATTTATCTATTAACATCAACTCTTTCAAACACTAAACTCTTCATTATCTTTACTCTCAGCACCCTGGACATCATCATCCTGGGAGCAGAGATGGGCCATGAAGTCCCCCAGAGACAGTGACGACTGCCACGACGACACTGCATGGACGGTAGCAACGATGGGCGACTGCAACTATACCGACAGAGGCCTATAAAGGCAAATATTTATCTACTAACATCAACTCTTTCAAACACTAAACTCTTCATTATCTTTACTTTCAGCACCCTGGACATCATCATCCTGGGGGCAGAAATGGACCATGAAGTCCCCCAGAGGCAGTGACGATTGCCCCAAAGACACTGCATGGACGGGAGGGACGATGGGCGACTGACACCATACCGACAGAGGAACAGAAAGGCAAGTATTCATCTATTAACATCAACTCTTTCAAACACTAAACTCTTCATTATCTTTACTCTCAGCACCCTGGACATCATCATCCTGGGGGCAGAAATGGACCATGAAGTCCCCCAGAGCTAGTGACGACTGCCACGAAAACACTGCATGGACGGGAGGGACGATGGGCGACTGACACCATACCGACAGAGGAACAGAAAGGCAAATATTTATCTTTGAACATCAACTCTTTCAAACACTAAACTCTTCATTATCTTTACTCTCAGGACCCTGGACATCATCATCCTAGGGGCAGAAATGGAGCATAAAGTCCCCCAGAGGCAGTCACGTCTGCCACGAAAACACTGCATGGACGGGAGGGACGATGGGCGACTGACACCATACCGACGGAAGTTCATAAAGGCAAGTATATATCTGTTTACATCAACTCTTTCAACCACTAAACTTTTCATTATCTTTACTCTCAGGACCCTGAACATCATCATCCTGGGGGCAGAAATGGACCATGAAGTCCCCCAGAGGCAGTGACGACTGCCACGACGACACTGCATGGACGGGAGGGACGATGGGCGACTGACACCACACCGACAGAAGTTCATAAAGGCAAGTATATATCTGTTTACATCAACTATTTCAAACACTAAACTCTTCTTTATCTTTACTCTCAGGACCCTGGACATCATCATCCTGGGAGCAGAGATGGACCATGAAGTCGCCCAGAGGCAGTGACGACTGCCACGACGACACTGCATGGACGGGAGCAACGATGGGCGACTGACACCATACCGACAGAGGCCCACAAAGGCTAGAATTTATATGTGAACATCAACTCTTTCAAACACCATGTTCTTCATTATCTTTACTCTCAGGACCCTGAACATCATCATCCTGTGGGCAAAAACGGACCATGAAGTCCCCCAGAGGCAGTGACGACTGCCACGAAAACACTGCATGGACGGGATGGACGATGGGCGACTGACACCATGCCGACAGAGGCCCACAAAGGCAAGTATTTATCTATTAACATCAACTATTTTAAACACTGAACTCTTCATTATCTTTACTCTCAGCACTCTTGACATCATCATCCTGGGGTCAGAAATGGACCATGAAGTCCCCCAGAGGTAGTGACGACTGCCACGAAAACACTGCATGGACGGGAGGGACGATGGGCGACTGACACCATACCGACAGAGGCCCACAAAGGCAAGTATTTATATATGAACATCATCTCTTTCAAACACTATGTTCTTCATTATCTTTACTCTCAGGACCCTGAACATCATCATCCTGTGGGCAGAAATGGACCATGAAGTCCCCCAGAGGCAGTGACGACTGCCACGATGAGACTGCATGGACGGGAGGGACGATGGTCGACTGACACCATACCGACAGAGGCCCATAAAGGCAAGTATTTATCTACTAACTTCAACTCTTTCAAACACTAAACTCTTCATTATCTTTACTCTCAGGACCCTGGACATCATCATCCTGGGGGTAGAAATGGACCATGAAGTCCCCCAGAGGCAGTGACGACTGCCCCAAAGACACTGCATGGACGGGAGGGACGATGGGCGACTGACACCATACCGACAGATGAACAGAAAGGCAAGTATTTATCTATTAACATCAACTCTTTCAAACACTAAACTCTTCATTATCTTTACTCTCAGCACCCTGGACATCATCATCCTGGGAGCAGAGATGGGCCATGAAGTCCCCCAGAGCCAGTGACGACTGCCACGACGACACTGCATGGACGGGAGCAACGATGGGCGACTGCAACTATACCGACAGAGGCCTATAAAGGCAAATATTTATCTACTAACATCAACTCTTTCAAACACTAAACTCTTCATCATCTTTACTTTCAGGACCCTGGACATCATCATCCTGGGGGCAAAAATGGACCATGAAGTCCCCCAGAGGTAGTGACGACTGCCACGAAAACACTGCATGGACGGGAGGGACAATGGGCGACTGACACCATACCGACAGAAGTTCATAAAGGCAAGTATATATCTGTTTACATGAACTATTTCAAACACTAAACTCTTCATTTTCTTTACTCTCAGCACCCTGGACATCATCATCCTGGGGACAGAAATGGACCATGAAGTCCCCCAGAGGCAGTGACGACTGCCACGATGACACTGCCTGGACGGGAGGGTCGATGTGCGACTGACACCATGTATACAGAGGCCCACAAAGGCAAGTATACATCTAATAACATTAAAACTTTCAAACACTAAACTCTTCATTATCTTTACTCTCAGCACCCTGGACATCATCATCCTGGGGGCAGAAACGGACCATGAAGTCCCCCAGAGGCAGTGACGACTGCCACGAAAACACTGCATGGACGGGAGGGACGATGGGCGACTGACACCATACCGACGGAAGTTCATAAAGGCAAGTATATATCTGTTTACATCAACTCTTTCAAACACTAAACTCTTCATTATCTTTACTCTCAGGACCATGAACATCATCATCCTGTGGGCAGAAATGGACCATGAAGTCCCCCATAGGTAGTGACGACTGCCACGAAAACACTGCATGGACGGGAGGGACGATGGGCGACTGACACCATACCGACAGAGGCCCACAAAGGCTAGAATTTATATGTGAACATCAACTCTTTCAACCACTAAACTCTTCATTATCTTTACTCTCAGGACCCTGAACATCATCATCCTGTGGGCAAAAACGGACTATGAAGTCCCCCAGAGGCAGTGACGACTGCCACGAAAACACTGCATGGACGGGATGGACGATGGGCGACTGACACCATACTGACAGAGGCCCACAAAGGCAAGTATTTATCTATTAACATCAACTATTTTAAACACTGAACTCTTCATTATCTTTACTCTCAGTACTCTGGACATCATCATCCTGGGGTCAGAAATGGACCATCAAGTTCCCCAGAGGCAGTGACGACTGCCCCAAAGACACTGCATGGACGGGAGGGACGATGGGCGACTGACACCATACCGACAGAGGAACAGAAAGGCAAGTATTTATCTATTAACATCAACTCTTTCAAACACTAAACTCTTCACTATCTTTACTCTCAGCACCCTGGACATCATCATCCTGGGGGCAGAAATGGACCATGAAGTCCCCCAGAGCTAGTGACGACTGCCACGAAAACACTGCATGGACGGGAGGGACGATGGGCGACTGACACTATACCGACAGAGGCATATAAAGGCAAACATTTATCTATGAACATCAACTCTTTCAAACACTAAACTCTTCATTATCTTTACTCTCAGGACCCTGGACATCATCATCCTAGGGGCAGAAATGGACCATGAAGTCCCCCAGAGGCAGTGACGACTGCCACGAAAACACTGCATGGACGGGAGGGTCGATGGGCGACTGACACCATACCGACAGAGGCATATAAAGGTAAACATTTATCTATGAACATCAACTCTTTCAAACACTAAACTCTTCATTATCTTTACTCTCAGAACCCTGGACATCATCATCCTAGGGGCAGAAATGGAGCATGAAGTCCAACAGAGGCAGTGACGACTGCCCCAAAGACACTGCATGGACGGGAGGGACGATGGGCGACTGACACCATACCGACAGAGGAACAGGAAGGCAAGTATTTATCTATTAACATCAACTCTTTCAAACACTAAACTCTTCATTATCTTTACTCTCAGCACCCTGGACATCATCATCCTGGGAGCAGAGATGGGCCATGAAGTCCCCCAGAGGCAGTGACGACTGCCACGACGACACTGCATGGACGGGAGCAACGATGGGCGACTGCAACTATACCGACAGAGGCCTATAAAGGCAAATGTTTATCTACTAACATCAACTCTTTCAAACACTAAACTCTTCATTATCTTTACTTTCAGGACCCTGGACATCATCATCCTGGGGGCAAAAATGGACCATGAAGTCCCCCAGAGGTAGTGACGACTGCCACGAAAACACTGCATGGACGGGAGGGACAATGGGCGACTGACACCATACCGACAGAAGTTCATAAAGGCAAGTATATATCTGTTTACATCAACTATTTCAAACACTAAACTCTTCATTATCTTTACTCTCAGCACCCTGAACATCATCATCCTGGGGTCAGAAATGGACCATGAAGTCCCCCAGAGGCAGTGACGACTGCCACGATGAGACTGCATGGACGGGAGGGACGATGGTCGACTGACACCATACCGACAGAGGCCCATAAAGCCAAGTATATATCTACTAACATCAACTCTTTCAAACACTAAACTCTTCATTATCTTTACTCTCAGCACCCTGGACATCATCATCCTGGGGGCAGAAATGGACCATGAAGTCCCCCAGAGGCAGTGACGACTGCCCCAAAGACACTGCATGGACGGGAGGGACGATGGGCGACTGACACCATACCGACAGAGGAACAGAAAGGTAAGTATTTATCTATTAACATCAACTCTTTCAAACACTAAACTCTTCATTATCTTTACTCTCAGCACCCTGGACATCATCATCCTGGGGACAGAAATGGACGATGAAGTCCCCCAGAGCTAGTGACGACTGCCACGAAAACACTGCATGGACGGGAGGGACGATGGGCGACTGACACCATGCCGACAGAGGAACAGAAAGGCAAATATTTATCTATGAACATCAACTCTTTCAAACACTAAACTCTTCATTATCTTTACTCTCAGGACCCTGGACATCATCATCCTAGGGGCAGAAATGGAGCATAAAGTCCCCCAGAGGCAGTCACGTCTGCCACGAAAACACTGCATGGACGGGAGGGACGATGGGCGACTGACACCACACCGACGGAAGTTCATAAAGGCAAGTATATATCTGTTTACGTCAACTCTTTCAACCACTAAACTCTTCATTATCTTTACTCTCAGGACCCTGAACATCATCATCCTGGGGGCAGAAATGGACCATGAAGTCCCCCAGAGGCAGTGACGACTGCCACGACGACACTGCCTGGACGGGAGCAACGATGGGCGACTGCAACTATACCGACAGAGGCCTATAAAGCCAAATGTTTATCTACTAACATCAACTCTTTCAAACACTAAACTCTTCATTATCTTTACTTTCAGGACCCTGGACATCATCATCCTGGGGGCAAAAATGGACCATGAAGTCCCCCAGAGGTAGTGACGACTGCCACGAAAACACTGCATGGACGGGAGGGACAATGGGCGACTGACACCATACCGACAGAAGTTCATAAAGGCAAGTATATATCTGTTTACATCAACTATTTCAAACACTAAACTCTTCATTATCTTTACTCTCAGCACCCTGAACATCATCATCCTGGGGTCAGAAATGGACCATGAAGTCCCCCAGAGGCAGTGACGACTGCCACGATGAGACTGCATGGACGGGAGGGACGATGGTCGACTGACACCATACCGACAGAGGCCCATAAAGCCAAGTATATATCTACTAACATCAACTCTTTCAAACACTAACCTCTTCATTATCTTTACTCTCAGCACCCTGGACATCATCATCCTGGGGGCAGAAATGGACCATGAAGTCCCCCAGAGGCAGTGACGACTGCCCCAAAGACACTGCATGGACGGGAGGGACGATGGGCGACTGACACCATACCGACAGAGGAACAGAAAGGTAAGTATTTATCTATTAACATCAACTCTTTCAAACACTAAACTCTTCATTATCTTTACTCTCAGCACCCTGGACATCATCATCCTGGGGACAGAAATGGACCATGAAGTCCCCCAGAGCTAGTGACGACTGCCACGAAAACACTGCATGGACGGGAGGGACGATGGGCGACTGACACCATGCCGACAGAGGAACAGAAAGGCAAATATTTATCTATGAACATCAACTCTTTCAAACACTAAACTCTTCATTATCTTTACTCTCAGGACCCTGGACATCATCATCCTAGGGGCAGAAATGGAGCATAAAGTCCCCCAGAGGCAGTCACGTCTGCCACGAAAACACTGCATGGACGGGAGGGACGATGGGCGACTGACACCATATCGACGGAAGTTCATAAAGGCAAGTATATATCTGTTTACGTCAACTCTTTCAACCACTAAACTCTTCATTATCTTTACTCTCAGGACCCTGAACATCATCATCCTGGGGGCAGAAATGGACCATGAAGTCCCCCAGAGGCAGTGACGACTGCCACGACGACACTGCCTGGACGGGTGGGACGATGGGCGACTGACACCACACCGACAGAAGTTCATAAAGGCAAGTATATATCTGTTTACATCAACTATTTCAAACACTAAACTCTTCTTTATCTTTACTCTCAGGACCCTGGACATCATCATCCTGTGGGCAAAAACGGACCATGAAGTCCCCCAGAGGCAGTGACGACTGCCACGAAAACACTGCATGGACGGGATGGACGATGGGCGACTGACACCATGCCGACAGAGGCCCACAAAGCCAAGTATTTATCTATTAACATCAACTATTTTAAACACTGAACTCTTCATTATCTTTACTCTCAGCACTCTGGAAATCATCATCCTGGGGTCAGAAATGGACCATGAAGTCCCCCAGAGGTAGTGACGACTGCCACGAAAACACTGCATGGACGGGAGGGACGATGGGCGACTGACACCATACCGACAGAGGCCCACAAAGGCAAGTATTTATATATGAACATCAACTCTTTCAAACACTATGTTCTTCATTATCTTTACTCTCAGGACCCTGAACATCATCATCCTGGGGGCAGAAATGGACCATGAAGTCCCCCAGAGGCAGTGACGACTGCCACGATGAGACTGCATGGACGGGAGGGACGATGGTCGACTGACACCATACCGACAGAGGCCCATAAAGGCAAGTATTTATCTACTAACTTCAACTCTTTCAAACACTAAACTCTTCATTATCTTTACTCTCAGTACTCTGGACATCATCATCCTGGGGTCAGAAATGGACCATCAAGTTCCCCAGAGGCAGTGACGACTGCCCCAAAGACACTGCATGGACGGGAGGGACGATGGGCGACTGACACCATACCGACAGAGGAACAGAAAGGCAAGTATTTATCTATTAACATCAACTCTTTCAAACACTAAACTCTTCATTATCTTTACTCTCAGCACCCTGGACATCATCATCCTGGGGGCAGAAATGGACCATGAAGTCCCCCAGAGCTAGTGACGACTGCCACGAAAACACTGCATGGACGGGAGGGACCATGGCGACTCACACCATACCGACAGAGGCATATAAAGGCAAACATTTATCTATGAACATCAACTCTTTCAAACACTAAACTCTTCATTATCTTTACTCTCACAACCCTGGACATCATCATCCTAGGGGCAGAAATGGAGCATGAAGTCCAACAGAGGCAGTGACGACTGCCCCAAAGACACTGCATGGACGGGAGGGACGATGGGCGACTGACACCATACCGACAGAGGAACAGGAAGGCAAGTATTTATCTATTAACATCAACTCTTTCAAACACTAAACTCTTCATTATCTTTACTCTCAGCACCCTGGACATCATCATCCTGGGAGCAGAGATGGGCCATGAAGTCCCCCAGAGGCAGTGACGACTGCCACGACGACACTGCATGGACGGGAGCAACGATGGGCGACTGCAACTATACCGACAGAGGCCTATAAAGGCAAATGTTTATCTACTAACATCAACTCTTTCAAACACTAAACTCTTCATTATCTTTACTTTCAGGACCCTGGACATCATCATCCTGGGGGCAAAAATGGACCATGAAGTCCCCCAGAGGTAGTGACGACTGCTACGAAAACACTGCATGGACGGGAGGGACAATGGGCGACTGACACCATACCGACAGAAGTTCATAAAGGCAAGTATATATCTGTTTACATCAACTATTTCAAACACTAAACTCTTCATTATCTTTACTCTCAGCACCCTGAACATCATCATCCTGGGGGCAGAAATGGACCATGAAGTCCCCCAGAGGCAGTGACGACTGCCACGATGAGACTGCATGGACGGGAGGGACGATGGTCGACTGACACCATACCGACAGAGGCCCATAAAGCCAAGTATATATCTACTAACATCAACTCTTTCAAACACTAAACTCTTCATTATCTTTACTCTCAGCACCCTGGACATCATCATCCTGGGGGCAGAAATGGACCATGAAGTCCCCCAGAGGCAGTGACGACTGCCACGACGACACTGCATGGACGGGAGGGACGATGGGCGACTGACACCACACCGACAGAAGTTCATAAAGGCAAGTATATATCTGTTTACATCAACTATTTCAAACACTAAACTCTTCTTTATCTTTACTCTCAGGACCCTGGACATCATCATCCTGGGAGCAGAGATGGACCATGAAGTCGCCCAGAGGCAGTGACGACTGCCACGACGACACTGCATGGACGGGAGCAACGATGGGCGACTGACACCATACCGACAGAGGCCCACAAAGGCTAGAATTTATATGTGAACATCAACTCTTTCAAACACCATGTTCTTCATTATCTTTACTCTCAGGACCCTGAACATCATCATCCTGTGGGCAAAAACGGACCATGAAGTCCCCCAGAGGCAGTGACGACTGCCACGAAAACACTGCATGGACGGGATGGACGATGGGCGACTGACAAAATGCCGACAGAGGCCCACAAAGGCAAGTATTTATCTATTAACATCAACTATTTTAAACACTGAACTCTTCATTATCTTTACTCTCAGCACTCTTGACATCATCATCCTGGGGTCAGAAATGGACCATGAAGTCCCCCAGAGGTAGTGACGACTGCCACGAAAACACTGCATGGACGGGAGGGACGATGGGCGACTGACACCATACCGACAGAGGCCCACAAAGGCAAGTATTTATATATGAACATCATCTCTTTCAAACACTATGTTCTTCATTATCTTTACTCTCAGGACCCTGAACATCATCATCCTGTGGGCAGAAATGGACCATGAAGTCCCCCAGAGGCAGTGACGACTGCCACGATGAGACTGCATGGACGGGAGGGACGATGGTCGACTGACACCATACCGACAGAGGCCCATAAAGGCAAGTATTTATCTACTAACTTCAACTCTTTCAAACACTAAACTCTTCATTATCTTTACTCTCAGGACCCTGGACATCATCATCCTGGGGGTAGAAATGGACCATGAAGTCCCCCAGAGGCAGTGACGACTGCCCCAAAGACACTGCATGGACGGGAGGGACGATGGGCGACTGACACCATACCGACAGATGAACAGAAAGGCAAGTATTTATCTATTAACATCAACTCTTTCAAACACTAAACTCTTCATTATCTTTACTCTCAGCACCCTGGACATCATCATCCTGGGAGCAGAGATGGGCCATGAAGTCCCCCAGAGCCAGTGACGACTGCCACGACGACACTGCATGGACGGGAGCAACGATGGGCGACTGCAACTATACCGACAGAGGCCTATAAAGGCAAATATTTATCTACTAACATCAACTCTTTCAAACACTAAACTCTTCATCATCTTTACTTTCAGGACCCTGGACATCATCATCCTGGGGGCAAAAATGGACCATGAAGTCCCCCAGAGGTAGTGACGACTGCCACGAAAACACTGCATGGACGGGAGGGACAATGGGCGACTGACACCATACCGACAGAAGTTCATAAAGGCAAGTATATATCTGTTTACATGAACTATTTCAAACACTAAACTCTTCATTTTCTTTACTCTCAGCACCCTGGACATCATCATCCTGGGGGCAGAAATGGACCATGAAGTCCCCCAGAGGCAGTGACGACTGCCACGATGACACTGCCTGGACGGGAGGGTCGATGTGCGACTGACACCATGTATACAGAGGCCCACAAAGGCAAGTATACATCTAATAACATTAACTCTTTCAAACACTAAACTCTTCATTATCTTTACTCTCAGCACCCTGGACATCATCATCCTGGGGGCAGAAACGGACCATGAAGTCCCCCAGAGGCAGTGACGACTGCCACGAAAACACTGCATGGACGGGAGGGACGATGGGCGACTGACACCATACCGACGGAAGTTCATAAAGGCAAGTATATATCTGTTTACATCAACTCTTTCAACCACTAAACTCTTCATTATCTTTACTCTCAGCACCCTGGACATCATCATCCTGGGGGCAGAAATGGACCATGAAGTCCCCCAGAGGCAGTGACGACTGCCACGACGACACTGCATGGACGGGAGGGACGATGGGCGACTGACACCACACCGACAGAAGTTCATAAAGGCAAGTATATATCTGTTTACATCAACTATTTCAAACACTAAACTCTTCTTTATCTTTACTCTCAGGACCCTGGACATCATCATCCTGGGAGCAGAGATGGACCATGAAGTCGCCCAGAGGCAGTGACGACTGCCACGACGACACTGCATGGACGGGAGCAACGATGGGCGACTGACACCATACCGACAGAGGCCCACAAAGGCTAGAATTTATATGTGAACATCAACTCTTTCAAACACCATGTTCTTCATTATCTTTACTCTCAGGACCCTGAATATCATCATCCTGTGGGCAAAAACGGACCATGAAGTCCCCCAGAGGCAGTGACGACTGCCACGAAAACACTGCATGGACGGGATGGACGATGGGCGACTGACACCATGCCGACAGAGGCCCACAAAGGCAAGTATTTATCTATTAACATCAACTATTTTAAACACTGAACTCTTCATTATCTTTACTCTCAGCACTCTTGACATCATCATCCTGGGGTCAGAAATGGACCATGAAGTCCCCCAGAGGTAGTGACGACTGCCACGAAAACACTGCATGGACGGGAGGGACGATGGGCGACTGACACCATACCGACAGAGGCCCACAAAGGCAAGTATTTATATATGAACATCATCTCTTTCAAACACTATGTTCTTCATTATCTTTACTCTCAGGACCCTGAACATCATCATCCTGTGGGCAGAAATGGACCATGAAGTCCCCCAGAGGCAGTGACGACTGCCACGATGAGACTGCATGGACGGGAGGGACGATGGTCGACTGACACCATACCGACAGAGGCCCATAAAGGCAAGTATTTATCTACTAACTTCAACTCTTTCAAACACTAAACTCTTCATTATCTTTACTCTCAGGACCCTGGACATCATCATCCTGGGGGTAGAAATGGACCATGAAGTCCCCCAGAGGCAGTGACGACTGCCCCAAAGACACTGCATGGACGGGAGGGACGATGGGCGACTGACACCATACCGACAGATGAACAGAAAGGCAAGTATTTATCTATTAACATCAACTCTTTCAAACACTAAACTCTTCATTATCTTTACTCTCAGCACCCTGGACATCATCATCCTGGGAGCAGAGATGGGCCATGAAGTCCCCCAGAGCCAGTGACGACTGCCACGACGACACTGCATGGACGGGAGCAACGATGGGCGACTGCAACTATACCGACAGAGGCCTATAAAGGCAAATATTTATCTACTAACATCAACTCTTTCAAACACTAAACTCTTCATCATCTTTACTTTCAGGACCCTGGACATCATCATCCTGGGGGCAAAAATGGACCATGAAGTCCCCCAGAGGTAGTGACGACTGCCACGAAAACACTGCATGGACGGGAGGGACAATGGGCGACTGACACCATACCGACAGAAGTTCATAAAGGCAAGTATATATCTGTTTACATGAACTATTTCAAACACTAAACTCTTCATTTTCTTTACTCTCAGCACCCTGGACATCATCATCCTGGGGGCAGAAATGGACCATGAAGTCCCCCAGAGGCAGTGACGACTGCCACGATGACACTGCCTGGACGGGAGGGACGATGTGCGACTGACACCATGTATACAGAGGCCCACAAAGGCAAGTATACATCTAATAACATTAACTCTTTCAAACACTAAACTCTTCATTATCTTTACTCTCAGCACCCTGGACATCATCATCCTGGGGGCAGAAACGGACCATGAAGTCCCCCAGAGGCAGTGACGACTGCCACGAAAACACTGCATGGACGGGAGGGACGATGGTCGACTGACACCATACCGACGGAAGTTCATAAAGGCAAGTATATATCTGTTTACATCAACTCTTTCAACCACTAAACTCTTCATTATCTTTACTCTCAGGACCATGAACATCATCATCCTGTGGGCAAAAACGGACTATGAAGTCCCCCAGAGGCAGTGACGACTGCCACGAAAACACTGCATGGACGGGATGGACGATGGGCGACTGACACCATACTGACAGAGGCCCACAAAGGCAAGTATTTATCTATTAACATCAACTATTTTAAACACTGAACTCTTCATTATCTTTACTCTCAGTACTCTGGACATCATCATCCTGGGGTCAGAAATGGACCATCAAGTTCCCCAGAGGCAGTGACGACTGCCCCAAAGACACTGCATGGACGGGAGGGACGATGGGCGACTGACACCATACCGACAGAGGAACAGAAAGGCAAGTATTTATCTATTAACATCAACTCTTTCAAACACTAAACTCTTCATTATCTTTACTCTCAGCACCCTGGACATCATCATCCTGGGGGCAGAAATGGACCATGAAGTCCCCCAGAGCTAGTGACGACTGCCACGAAAACACTGCATGGACGGGAGGGACGATGGGCGACTGACACTATACCGACAGAGGCATATAAAGGCAAACATTTATCTATGAACATCAACTCTTTCAAACACTAAGCTCTTCATTATCTTTACTCTCAGGACCCTGGACATCATCATCCTAGGGGCAGAAATGGACCATGAAGTCCCCCAGAGGCAGTGACGACTGCCACGAAAACACTGCATGGACGGGAGGGTCGATGGGCGACTGACACCATGTAGACAGAGGCCCACAAAGGCAAGTATTTATCTATTAACATCAACTATTTTAAACACTGAACTCTTCATTATCTTTACTCTCAGTACTCTGGACATCATCATCCTGGGGTCAGAAATGGACCATCAAGTTCCCCAGAGGCAGTGACGACTGCCCCAAAGACACTGCATGGACGGGAGGGACGATGGGCGACTGACACCATACCGACAGAGGAACAGAAAGGCAAGTATTTATCTATTAACATCAACTCTTTCAAACACTAAACTCTTCATTATCTTTACTCTCAGCACCCTGGACATCATCATCCTGGGGGCAGAAATGGACCATGAAGTCCCCCAGAGCTAGTGACGACTGCCACGAAAACACTGCATGGACGGGAGGGACCATGGCGACTGACACCATACCGACAGAGGCATATAAAGGCAAACATTTATCTATGAACATCAACTCTTTCAAACACTAAACTCTTCATTATCTTTACTCTCAGAACCCTGGACATCATCATCCTAGGGGCAGAAATGGAGCATGAAGTCCAACAGAGGCAGTGACGACTGCCCCAAAGACACTGCATGGACGGGAGGGACGATGGGCGACTGACACCATACCGACAGAGGAACAGGAAGGCAAGTATTTATCTATTAACATCAACTCTTTCAAACACTAAACTCTTCATTATCTTTACTCTCAGCACCCTGGACATCATCATCCTGGGAGCAGAGATGGGCCATGAAGTCCCCCAGAGGCAGTGACGACTGCCACGACGACACTGCATGGACGGGAGCAACGATGGGCGACTGCAACTATACCGACAGAGGCCTATAAAGGCAAATGTTTATCTACTAACATCAACTCTTTCAAACACTAAACTCTTCATTATCTTTACTTTCAGGACCCTGGACATCATCATCCTGGGGGCAAAAATGGACCATGAAGTCCCCCAGAGGTAGTGACGACTGCCACGAAAACACTGCATGGACGGGAGGGACAATGGGCGACTGACACCATACCGACAGAAGTTCATAAAGGCAAGTATATATCTGTTTACATCAACTATTTCAAACACTAAACTCTTCATTATCTTTACTCTCAGCACCCTGAACATCATCATCCTGGGGTCAGAAATGGACCATGAAGTCCCCCAGAGGCAGTGACGACTGCCATGATGAGACTGCATGGACGGGAGGGACGATGGTCGACTGACACCATACCGACAGAGGCCCATAAAGCCAAGTATATATCTACTAACATCAACTCTTTCAAACACTAAACTCTTCATTATCTTTACTCTCAGCACCCTGGACATCATCATCCTGGGGGCAGAAATGGACCATGAAGTCCCCCAGAGGCAGTGACGACTGCCCCAAAGACACTGCATGGACGGGAGGGACGATGGGCGACTGACACCATACCGACAGAGGAACAGAAAGGTAAGTATTTATCTATTAACATCAACTCTTTCAAACACTAAACTCTTCATTATCTTTACTCTCAGCACCCTGGACATCATCATCCTGGGGACAGAAATGGACCATGAAGTCCCCCAGAGCTAGTGACGACTGCCACGAAAACACTGCATGGACGGGAGGGACGATGGGCGACTGACACCATGCCGACAGAGGAACAGAAAGGCAAATATTTATCTATGAACATCAACTCTTTCAAACACTAAACTCTTCATTATCTTTACTCTCAGGACCCTGGACATCATCATCCTAGGGGCAGAAATGGAGCATAAAGTCCCCCAGAGGCAGTCACGTCTGCCACGAAAACACTGCATGGACGGGAGGGACGATGGGCGACTGACACCACACCGACGGAAGTTCATAAAGGCAAGTATATATCTGTTTACGTCAACTCTTTCAACCACTAAACTCTTCATTATCTTTACTCTCAGGACCCTGAACATCATCATCCTGGGGGCAGAAATGGACCATGAAGTCCCCCAGAGGCAGTGACGACTGCCACGACGACACTGCCTGGACGGGTGGGACGATGGGCGACTGACACCACACCGACAGAAGTTCATAAAGGCAAGTATATATCTGTTTACATCAACTATTTCAAACACTAAACTCTTCTTTATCTTTACTCTCAGGACCCTGGACATCATCATCCTGTGGGCAAAAACGGACCATGAAGTCCCCCAGAGGCAGTGACGACTGCCACGAAAACACTGCATGGACGGGATGGACGATGGGCGACTGACACCATACCGACAGAGGCCCACAAAGCCAAGTATTTATCTATTAACATCAACTATTTTAAACACTGAACTCTTCATTATCTTTACTCTCAGCACTCTGGAAATCATCATCCTGGGGTCAGAAATGGACCATGAAGTCCCCCAGAGGTAGTGACGACTGCCACGAAAACACTGCATGGACGGGAGGGACGATGGGCGACTGACACCATACCGACAGAGGCCCACAAAGGCAAGTATTTATATATGAACATCAACTCTTTCAAACACTATGTTCTTCATTATCTTTACTCTCAGGACCCTGAACATCATCATCCTGGGGGCAGAAATGGACCATGAAGTCCCCCAGAGGCAGTGACGACTGCCACGATGAGACTGCATGGACGGGAGGGACGATGGTCGACTGACACCATACCGACAGAGGCCCATAAAGGCAAGTATTTATCTACTAACTTCAACTCTTTCAAACACTAAACTCTTCATTATCTTTACTCTCAGTACTCTGGACATCATCATCCTGGGGTCAGAAATGGACCATCAAGTTCCCCAGAGGCAGTGACGACTGCCCAAAAGACACTGCATGGACGGGAGGGACGATGGGCGACTGACACCATACCGACAGAGGAACAGAAAGGCAAGTATTTATCTATTAACATCAACTCTTTCAAACACTAAACTCTTCATTATCTTTACTCTCAGCACCCTGGACATCATCATCCTGGGGTCAGAAATGGACCATGAAGTCCCCCAGAGCTAGTGACGACTGCCACGAAAACACTGCATGGACGGGAGGGACCATGGCGACTGACACCATACCGACAGAGGCATATAAAGGCAAACATTTATCTATGAACATCAACTCTTTCAAACACTAAACTCTTCATTATCTTTACTCTCACAACCCTGGACATCATCATCCTAGGGGCAGAAATGGAGCATGAAGTCCAACAGAGGCAGTGACGACTGCCCCAAAGACACTGCATGGACGGGAGGGACGATGGGCGACTGACACCATACCGACAGAGGAACAGGAAGGCAAGTATTTATCTATTAACATCAACTCTTTCAAACACTAAACTCTTCATTATCTTTACTCTCAGGACCCTGGACATCATCATCCTGGGAGCAGAGATGGGCCATGAAGTCCCCCAGAGGCAGTGACGACTGCCACGACGACACTGCATGGACGGGAGCAACGATGGGCGACTGCAACTATACCGACAGAGGCCTATAAAGGCAAATGTTTATCTACTAACATCAACTCTTTCAAACACTAAACTCTTCATTATCTTTACTTTCAGGACCCTGGACATCATCATCCTGGGGGCAAAAATGGACCATGAAGTCCCCCAGAGGTAGTGACGACTGCTACGAAAACACTGCATGGACGGGAGGGACAATGGGCGACTGACACCATACCGACAGAAGTTCATAAAGGCAAGTATATATCTGTTTACATCAACTATTTCAAACACTAAACTCTTCATTATCTTTACTCTCAGCACCCTGAACATCATCATCCTGGGGGCAGAAATGGACCATGAAGTCCCCCAGAGGCAGTGACGACTGCCACGATGAGACTGCATGGACGGGAGGGACGATGGTCGACTGACACCATACCGACAGAGGCCCATAAAGCCAAGTATATATCTACTAACATCAACTCTTTCAAACACTAAACTCTTCATTATCTTTACTCTCAGCACCCTGGACATCATCATCCTGGGGGCAGAAATGGACCATGAAGTCCCCCAGAGGCAGTGACGACTGCCCCAAAGACACTGCATGGACGGGAGGGACGATGGGCGACTGACACCATACCGACAGAGGAACAGAAAGGTAAGTATTTATCTATTAACATCAACTCTTTCAAACACTAAACTCTTCATTATCTTTACTCTCAGCACCCTGGACATCATCATCCTGGGGACAGAAATGGACCATGAAGTCCCCCAGAGCTAGTGACGACTGCCACGAAAACACTGCATGGACGGGAGGGACGATGGGCGACTGACACCATGCCGACAGAGGAACAGAAAGGCAAATATTTATCTATGAACATCAACTCTTTCAAACACTAAACTCTTCATTATCTTTACTCTCAGGACCCTGGACATCATCATCCTAGGGGCAGAAATGGAGCATAAAGTCCCCCAGAGGCAGTCACGTCTGCCAAGAAAACACTGCATGGACGGGAGGGACGATGGGCGACTGACACCACACCGACGGAAGTTCATAAAGGCAAGTATATATCTGTTTACATCAACTCTTTCAACCACTAAACTCTTCATTATCTTTACTCTCAGGACCCTGAACATCATCATCCTGGGGGCAGAAATGGACCATGAAGTCGTCCAGAGGCAGTGACGACTGCCACGACGACACTGCCTGGACGGGTGGGACGATGGGCGACTGACACCACACCGACAGAAGTTCATAAAGGCAAGTATATATCTGTTTACATCAACTATTTCAAACACTAAACTCTTCATTATCTTTACTCTCAGGACCCTGGACATCATCATCCTGGGGGCAGAAATGGACCATGAAGTCCCCCAGAGGTAGTGACGACTGCCACGAAAACACTGCATGGACGGGAGGGACGATGGGCGACTGACACCATACCGACAGAGGCCCACAAAGGCAAGTATTTATATATGAACATCAACTCTTTCAAACACTATGTTCTTCATTATCTTTACTCTCAGGACCCTGAACATCATCATCCTGGGGGCAGAAATGGACCATGAAGTCCCCCAGAGGCAGTGACGACTGCCACGATGAGACTGCATGGACGGGAGGGACGATGGTCGACTGACACCATACCGACAGAGGCCCATAAAGGCAAGTATTTATCTACTAACTTCAACTCTTTCAAACACTAAACTCTTTATTATCTTTACTCTCAGGACCCTGGACATCATCATCCTGGGGGTAGAAATGGACCATGAAGTCCCCCAGAGGCAGTGACGACTGCCCCAAAGACACTGCATGGACGGGAGGGACGATGGGCGACTGGCACCATGCCGACAGAGGAACAGAAAGGCAAGTATTTATCTATTAACATCAACTCTTTCAAACACTAAACTCTTCATTATCTTTACTCTCAGCACCCTGGACATCATCATCCTGGGAGCAGAGATGGGCCATGAAGTCCCCCAGAGGCAGTGACGACTGCCACGACGACACTGCATGGACGGGAGCAACGATGGGCGACTGCAACTATACCGACAGAGGCCTATAAAGGCAAATATTTATCTACTAACATCAACTCATTCAAACACTAAACTCTTCATTATCTTTACTTTCAGGACCCTGGACATCATCATCCTGGGGGCAAAAATGGACCATGAAGTCCCCCAGAGGTAGTGACGACTGCCACGAAAACACTGCATGGACGGGAGGGACAATGGGCGACTGACACCATACCGACAGAAGTTCATAAAGGCAAGTATATATCTGTTTACATCAACTATTTCAAACACTAAACTCTTCATTATCTTTACTCTCAGCACCCTGGACATCATCATCCTGGGGGCAGAAATGGACCATGAAGTCCCCCAGAGGCAGAGACGACTGCCACGATGACACTGCATGGACGGGAGGGTCGATGTGCGACTGACACCATGTATACAGAGGCCCACAAAGGCAAGTATACATCTATTAACATCAACTCTTTCAAACACTAAACTCTTCATTATCTTTACTCTCAGCACCCTGGACATCATCATCCTGGGGGCAGAAACGGACCATGAAGTCCCCCAGAGGCAGTGACGACTGCCACGAAAACACTGCATGGACGGGAGGGACGATGGTCGACTGACACCATACCGACGGAAGTTCATAAAGGCAAGTATATATCTGTTTACATCAACTCTTTCAACCACTAAACTCTTCATTATCTTTACTCTCAGGACCATGAACATCATCATCCTGTGGGCAGAAATGGACCATGAAGTCCCCCATGGGTAGTGACGACTGCCACGAAAACACTGCATGGACGGGAGGGACGATGGGCGACTGACAAGATACCGACAGAGGCCCACAAAGGCTAGAATTTATATGTGAACATCAACTCTTTCAACCACTAAACTCTTCATTATCTTTACTCTCAGGACCCTGAACATCATCATCCTGTGGGCAAAAACGGACTATGAAGTCCCCCAGAGGCAGTGACGACTGCCACGAAAACACTGCATGGACGGGATGGACGATGGGAGACTGACACCATACTGACAGAGGCCCACAAAGGCAAGTATTTATCTATTAACATCAACTATTTTAAACACTGAACTCTTCATTATCTTTACTCTCAGTACTCTGGACATCATCATCCTGGGGTCAGAAATGGACCATCAAGTTCCCCAGAGGCAGTGACGACTGCCCCAAAGACACTGCATGGACGGGAGGGACGATGGGCGACTGACACCATACCGACAGAGGAACAGAAAGGCAAGTATTCATCTATTAACATCAACTCTTTCAAACACTAAACTCTTCATTATCTTTACTCTCAGCACCCTGGACATCATCATCCTGGGGGCAGAAATGGACCATGAAGTCCCCAAGAGCTAGTGACGACTGCCACGAAAACACTGCATGGACGGGAGGGACGATGGGCGACTGACACTATACCGACAGAGGCATATAAAGGCAAACATTTATCTGTGAACATCAACTCTTTCAAACACTAAACTCTTCATTATCTTTACTCTCAGGACCCTGGACATCATCATCCTAGGGGCAGAAATGGACCATGAAGTCCAACAGAGGCAGTCACGTCTGCCACGAAAACACTGCATGGACGGGAGGGTCGATGGGCGACTGACACCATGTAGACAGAGGCCCACAAAGGCAAGTGTACATCTATTAACATCAACTCTTTCAAACACTAAACTCTTCATTATATCTTTACTCTCAGGACCCTGGACATCATCATCCTGGGGGCAGAAATGGACCATGAAGTCCCCCAGAGCTAGTGACGACTGCCACGAAAACACTGCATGGACGGGAGGGACGATGGGCGACTGACACTATACCGACAGAGGCATATAAAGGCAAACATTTATCTATGAACATCAACTCTTTCAAACACTAAACTCTTCATTATCTCTACTCTCAGGACCCTGGACATCATCATCCTAGTGGCAGAAATGGACCATGAAGTCCAACAGAGGCAGTCACGTCTGCCACGAAAACACTGCATGCACGGGAGGGACGATGGGCGACTGACACCATACCGACGGAAGTTCATAAAGGCAAGTATATATCTGTTTACATCAACTCTTTCAAACACTAAACTCTTCATTATCTTTACTCTCAGGACCCTGGACATCATCATCCTAGGGGCAGAAATGGAGCATAAAGTCCCCCAGAGGCAGTGACGACTGCCCCAAAGACACTGCATGGACGGGAGGGACGATGGGCGACTGACACCATACCGACAAAGGCCCACAAAGGCTAGAATTTATATGTGAGCATCAACTCTTTCAACCACTAAACTCTTCATTATCTTTACTCTCAGGACCCTGAACATCATCATCCTGTGGACAAAAACGGAGTATGAAGTCCCCCAGAGGCAGTGACGACTGCCACGAAAACACTGCATGGCCGGGATGGACAATGGGCGACTGACACCATACCGACAGAGGCCCACAAAGGCAAGTATTTATATATTAACATCAACTATTTTAAACACTGAACTCTTCATTATCTTTACTCTCAGTACTCTGGACATCATCATCCTGGGGTCAGAAATGGACCATCAAGTTCCCCAGAGGCAGTGACGACTGCCACGAAAACACTGCATGGACGGGAGGCACGATGGGCGACTGACACTATACCGACAGAGGCATAAAAAGGCAAACATTTATCTATGAACATCAACTCTTTCAAACACTAAACTCTTCATTATCTTTACTCTCAGCACCCTTGACATCATCATCCTGGGGGCAGAAATGGAGCATGAAGTCCCCCACAGGCAGTCACGTCTGCCACGAAAACACTGCATGGACGGGAGGGACGATGGGCGACTGACACCATAACGACGGAAGTTCATAAAGGCAAGTATACATCTGTTTACATCAGTTATTTCAAACACTAAACTCTTCATTATCTTTACTCTCAGGTCCTTGGACATCATCATCCTGGGGGCAGAAATGGACCATGAAGTGCCCCAGAGGCAGTGACGACTGCCACGAAAACACTGCATGGACGGGATGGACGATGGGCGACTGACACCATACCGACAGACGCCTATAAAGGCAAATATTTATCTACTAACATCAACGCTTTCAAACACTAAACTCTTCATTATCTTTACTCTCAGGACCCTGGACATCATCATCCTGGGGGCAGAAATGGACCATGAAGTCCCCCAGAGGCAGTGACGACTGCCACGAAGACACTGCCTGGACGGGAGGGACGATGGGCGACTGACACCATACCGACAGAAGTTCATAAAGGCAAGTATATATCTTTTTACATCAACTATTTCAAACACTAAACTCTTCATTATCTTTACTCTCAGAACCCTGGACATCATCATCCTGGGGGCAGAAATGGACCATGAAGTCTCCCAGAGGCAGTGACGACTGCCACGAAGACACTGCATGGACGGGAGGGACGATGGGCGACTGACACCATACCGACAGAAGTTCATAAAGGCAAGTACATCTGTGTTTACATCAACTATATCAAACACTAAACTCTTCATTATCTTTACTGTCAGCACCCTGGACATCATCATCCTGGGGTCAGAAATGGACCATGAAGTCCCCCAGAGGCAGTGACGACTGCCACGATGAGACTGCATGGACGGGAGGGACGATGGGCGACTGACACCATACCGACAGAGGCCCACAAAGGCAAGTATTTATCTACTAACATCAACTCTTTCAAACACTAAACTCTTCATTATCTTTACTCTCAGGACCCTGGACATCATCATCCTGGGGGCAGAAATGGACCATGAAGTCCCCCAGAGGCAGTGACGACTGCCCCAAAGACACTGCATGGACGGGAGGGACGATGGGCGACTGACACCATACCGACAGAGGAACAGAAAGGTAAGTATTCATCTATTAACATCAACTCTTTCAAACACTAAACTATTCATTATCTTTACTCTCAGCACCCTGGACATCATCATCCTAGGGGCAGAAATGGAGCATGAAGTCCCCCAGAGGTAGTGACGACTGCCACGAAAACACTGCATGGACGGGAGGGACGATGGGCGACTGACACCATACCGACAGAGGCCCACAAAGGCTAGAAATTATATGTGAACATCAACTCTTTCAAACACCATGTTCTTCATTATCTTTACTCTCAGGACCCTGAACATCATCATCCTATGGGCAGAAACGGACCATCAAGTCCCCCAGAGGCAGTGACGACTGCCACGAAAACACTGCATGGACGGGATGGACGATGGGCGACTGACACCATACCGACAGAGGCCCACAAAGGTAAGTATTTATCTATTAACATCAACTCTTTCAAACACTAAACTCTTCATTATCTTTACTCTCAGGACCCTGGACATCATCATCCTAGGGGCAGAAATGGACCATGAAGTTCCCCAGAGGCAGTGACAACTGCCACGATGAGACTGCATGGACGGGAGGGACGATGGGCGAGTGACACCATACCGACAGAGGCCCATAAAGGCAAGTATTTATTTACTAACATCAACTCTTTCAAACACTAAACTCTTCATTATCTTTACTCTCAGGACCCTGGACATCATCATCCTAGGGGCAGAAATGGAGCTGAAGTCCCCCACAGGCAGTCACTTCTGCCACGAAAACACTGCATGGACGGGAGGGACGATGGGCGACTGACACCATACCGACGGAAGTTGATAAAGGCAAGTATATATCTGTTTACATCAACTCTTTCAACCACTAAACTCTTCATTATCTTTACTCTCAGGACCCTGAACATCATCATCCTGGGGTCAGAAATGGACCATGAAGTCCCCCAGAGGTAGTGACGACTGCCACGAAAACACTGCATGGACGGGATGAACGATGGGCGACTGACACCATACCGACAGAGGCCCACAAAGGTAAGTATTTATCTATTAACATCAACTCTTTCAAACACCATGTTCTTCATTATCTTTACTCTCAGCACTCTGGACATCATCATCCTGGGTGCAGAAATGGACCATGAAGTTCCCCAGAGGCAGTGACAACTGCCACGATGAGACTGCATGGACGGGAGGGACGATGGGCGAGTGACACCATACCGACAGAGGCCCATAAAGGCAAGTATTTATTTACTAACATCAACTCTTTCAAACACTAAACTCTTCATTATCTTTACTCTCAGGACCCTGGACATCATCATCCTAGGGGCAGAAATGGAGCTGAAGTCCCCCACAGGCAGTCACTTCTGCCACGAAAACACTGCATGGACGGGAGGGACGATGGGCGACTGACACCATACCGACGGAAGTTGATAAAGGCAAGTATATATCTGTTTACATCAACTCTTTCAACCACTAAACTCTTCATTATCTTTACTCTCAGGACCCTGAACATCATCATCCTGGGGTCAGAAATGGACCATGAAGTCCCCCAGAGGTAGTGACGACTGCCACGAAAACACTGCATGGACGGGATGAACGATGGGCGACTGACACCATACCGACAGAGGCCCACAAAGGCAAGTATTTATCTATTAACATCAACTGTTTTAAACACTGAACTCTTCATTATCTTTACTCTCAGCACTCTGGACATCATCATCCTGGGGTCAGAAATGGACCATGAAGTCCCCCAGAGGCAGTGACGACTGCCACGAAGACACTGCATGGACGGGAGGGACGATGGGCGACTGACACCATACTGACAGAAGTTCATAAAGGGAAGTATATATCTGTTTACATCAACTATTTCAAACACTAAACTCTTCATTATCTTTACTCTCAGCACCCTGGACATCATCATCCTGGGAGCAGAGATGGACCATGAAGTCCCCCACAGGCAGTGACGACTGCCACGATGAGACTGCACTCACGGGAGGGACGATGGGCGACTGACACTATACCGACAGAAGTTCATAAAGGCAAGTATATCTGTGTTTACATCAACTATTTCAAACACTAAACTCTTCATTATCTTTACTCTCAGGACCCTGGACGTCATCATCCTGGGAGCAGAGATGGACCATGAAGTCGCCCAGAGGCAGTGACCACTACCACGACGACACTGCATGGACGGGAGCAACGATGGGCGACTGACACCAAACTGACAGACGCCTATAAAAGCAAATATTTATCTACTAACATCAACTCTTTCAAACACTAAACTCTTCATTATCTTTACTCTCAGAACCCTGGACATCATCATCCTGGGGGCAGAAATGGACCATGAAGTCCCCCAGAGGCAGTGACGACTGCCACGAAGACACTGCATGGACGGGAGGGACGATGGGCGACTGACACCATACCGACAGAAGTTCATAAAGGCAAGTACATCTGTGTTTACATCAACTATTTCAAACACTAAACTCTTCATTATCTTTACTCTCAGCACCCTGGACATCATCATCCTGGGAGCAGAGATGGACCATGAAGTCCCCCACAGGCAGTGACGACTGACACGAAGACACTGCATGGACGGGAGGGACGATGGGCGACTGACACCATACCGACAGAAGTTCATAAAGGCAAGTACATCTGTGTTTACATCAACTATTTCAAACACTAAACTCTTCATTATCTTTACTCTCAGAACCCTGGACATCATCATCCTTGGAGCAGAGATGGACCATGAAGTCCCCCAGAGGCAGTGACGACTGCCACGAAGACACTGCATGGACGGGAGGGACGATGGGCGACTGACACCATACCGACAGAAGTTCATAAAGGCAAGTATATATCTGTTTACATCAACTATTTCAAACACTAAACTCTTCATTATCTTTACTCTCAGGACCCTGGACATCATCATCCTGGGAGCAGAGATGGACCATGAAGTCCCCCACAGGCAGTGACGACTGCCACGATAACACTGCATGGACGGGAGGGACGATGGGCGACTGACACCATACCGACGGAAGTTCATAAAGGCAAGTATATATCTGTTTACATCAACTCTTTCAACCATTAAACTCTTCATTATCTTTACTCTCAGGACCCTGAACATCATCATCCTGGGGGCAGAATTGGACCATGAAGTCCCCCAGAGGTAGTGACGACTGCCACGAAAACACTGCATGGACGGGAGGGACGTTGGGCGACTGACACTATACCGACAGAGGCATATAAAGGCAAACATTTATCTATGAACATCAACTCTTTCAAACACTAAACTCTTCATTATCTTTACTCTCAGGACCCTGGACATCATCATCCTAGGGGCAGAAATGGACCATGAAGTCCAACAGAGGCAGTCACGTCTGCCACGAAAACACTGCATGGACGGGAGGGACGATGGGCGACTGACACCATACCGACGGAAGTTCATAAAGGCAAGTATATATCTGTTTACATCAACTCTTTCAAACACTAAACTCTTCATTATCTTTACTCTCAGGACCCTGGACATCATCATCCTAGGGGCAGAAATTGAGCATAAAGTCCCCCAGAGGCAGTCACGTCTGCCACGAAAACACTGCATGGACGGGAGGGACGATGGCCGACTGACACCATACCGACGGAAGTTCATAAAGGCAAGTATATATCTGTTTACATCAACTCTTTCAACTACTAAACTCTTCATTATCTTTACTCTCAGGACCATAAACATCATCATCCTGTGGGCAGACATGGACCATGAAGTCCCCCAGAGGCAGTGACGACTGCCACGAAGACACTGCATGGACGGGAGGGACGATGGGCGACTGACACCATACCGACAGAAGTTCATAAAGGCAAGTACATCTGTGTTTACATCAACTATTTCAAACACTAAACTCTTCATTATCTTTACTCTCAGAACCCTGGACATCATCATCCTTGGAGCAGAGATGGACCATGAAGTCCCCCAGAGGCAGTGACGACTGCCACGAAGACACTGCATGGACGGGAGGGACGATGGGCGACTGACACCATACCGACAGAAGTTCATAAAGGCAAGTATATATCTGTTTACATCAACTATTTCAAACACTAAACTCTTCATTATCTTTACTCTCAGGACCCTGGACATCATCATCCTGGGAGCAGAGATGGACCATGAAGTCCCCCAGAGGCAGTGACGACTGCCACGAAGACACTGCATGGACGGGAGGGACGATGGGCGACTGACACCATACCGACGGAAGTTCATAAAGGCAAGTATATATCTGTTTACATCAACTCTTTCAACCATTAAACTCTTCATTATCTTTACTCTCAGGACCCTGAACATCATCATCCTGGGGGCAGAATTGGACCATGAAGTCCCCCAGAGGTAGTGACGACTGCCACGAAAACACTGCATGGACGGGAGGGACGTTGGGCGACTGACACTATACCGACAGAGGCATATAAAGGCAAACATTTATCTATGAACATCAACTCTTTCAAACACTAAACTCTTCATTATCTTTACTCTCAGGACCCTGGACATCATCATCCTAGGGGCAGAAATGGACCATGAAGTCCAACAGAGGCAGTCACGTCTGCCACGAAAACACTGCATGGACGGGAGGGACGATGGGCGACTGACACCATACCGACGGAAGTTCATAAAGGCAAGTATATATCTGTTTACATCAACTCTTTCAAACACTAAACTCTTCATTATCTTTACTCTCAGGACCCTGGACATCATCATCCTAGGGGCAGAAATTGAGCATAAAGTCCCCCAGAGGCAGTCACGTCTGCCACGAAAACACTGCATGGACGGGAGGGACGATGGCCGACTGACACCATACCGACGGAAGTTCATAAAGGCAAGTATATATCTGTTTACATCAACTCTTTCAACCACTAAACTCTTCATTATCTTTACTCTCAGGACCATAAACATCATCATCCTGTGGGCAGACATGGACCATGAAGTCCCCCAGAGGCAGTGACGACTGCCACGATGAGACTGCACTCACGGGAGGGACGATGATCGACTGACACTATACCGACAGAAGTTCATAAAGGCAAGTATATCTGTGTTTACATCAACTCTTTCAAACACTAAACTCTTCACTATCTTTACTCTCAGCACCCTGGACATCATCATCCTGGGGGCAGAAATGGACCATGAAGTCCCCC
Source organism: Haliotis asinina (assembly GCF_037392515.1). Lineage (NCBI taxonomy): Eukaryota > Metazoa > Mollusca > Gastropoda > Lepetellida > Haliotidae > Haliotis > Haliotis asinina. The sequence goes on along the minus strand of NC_090282.1, from coordinate 54,925,596 downwards.
AGAGGCAGTGACGACTGCCACGATGACACTACATGGACGGGAGGGTCGATGGGCGACTGACACCATGTACCCAGAGGCCCACAAAGGCAAGTATATATCTATTAACATCAACTCTTTCAAACACTAAACTCTTCATTATATCTTTACTCTCAACACCCTGGACATCATCATCCTGGGAGCAGAGATGGACCAGGAAGTCCCCCAGAGGCAGTCACGTCTGCCACGAAAACACTGCATGGACGGGAGGGACGATGGGCCACTGACACCATACCGACGGAAGTTCATAAAGGCAAGTATATATCTGTTTACATCAACTCTTTCAACCACTAAACTCTTCATTATCTTTACTCTCAGGACCATAAACATCATCATCCTGTGGGCAGACATGGACCATGAAGTCCCCCATAGGTAGTTACGACTGCCACGAAAACACTGCATGGACGGGAGGGACGATGGGCGACTGACACCATACCGACAGAGGCCCGCAAAGGCTAGAATTTATATGTGAACATCAACTCTTTCAACCACTAAACTCTTCATTATCTTTACTCTCAGGACCCTGAACATCATCATCCTGTGGGCAAAAACGGACTATGAAGTCCCCCAGAGGCAGTGACGACTGCCACGAAAACACTGCATGGCCGGGATGGACAATGGGCGACTGACACCATACCGACAGAGGCCCACAAAGGCAAGTATTTATATATTAACATCAACTATTTTAAACACTGAACTCTTCATTATCTTTACTCTCAGTACTCTGGACATCATCATCCTGGGGTCAGAAATGGACCATCAAGTTCCCCAGAGGCAGTGACGACTGCCACGAAAACACTGCATGGACGGGAGGGACGATGGGCGACTGACACTATACCGACAGAGGCATAAAAAGGCAAACATTTATCTATGAACATCAACTCTTTCAAACACTAAACTCTTCATTATCTTTACTCTCAGCACCCTGGACATCATCATCCTGGGGGCAGAAATGGAGCATGAAGTCCCCCACAGGCAGTCACGTCTGCCACGAAAACACTGCATGGACGGGAGGGACGATGGGCGACTGACACCATACCGACGGAAGTTCATAAATTCAAGTATATATCTGTTTACATCAACTCTTTCAAACACTAAACTCTTCATTATCTTTACTCTCAGGACCCTGAACATCATCATCCTGTGGGCAGAAATGGAGCATGAAGTCCCCCAGAGGCAGTGACGACTGCCACGAAGACACTGCATGGACGGGAGGGACGATGGGCGACTGACACCATACCGACAGAAGTTCATAAAGTCAAGTATATATCTGTTTACATCAGTTATTTCAAACACTAAACTCTTCATTATCTTTACTCTCAGGTCCTTGGACATCATCATCCTGGGGGCAGAAATGGACCATGAAGTGCCCCAGAGGCAGTGACGACTGCCACGAAGACACTGCCTGGACGGGATGGACGATGGGCGACTGACACCATACCGACAGACGCCTATAAAGGCAAATATTTATCTACTAACATCAACGCTCTCAAACACTAAACTCTTCATTATCTTTACTCTCAGGACCCTGGACATCATCATCCTGGGGGCAGAAATGGACCATGAAGTCCCCCAGAGGCAGTGACGACTGCCACGAAGACACTGCCTGGACGGGAGGGACTATGGGCGACTGACACCATACCGACAGAAGTTCATAAAGGCAAGTACATCTGTGTTTACATCAACTATTTCAAACACTAAACTCTTCATTATCTTTACTGTCAGCACCCTGGACATCATCATCCTGGGGTCAGAAATGGACCATGAAGTCCCCCAGAGGCAGTGACGACTGCCACGATGAGACTGCATGGACGGGAGGGACGATGGGCGACTGACACCATACCGACAGAGGCCCATAAAGGCAAGTATTTATCTACTAACATCAACTCTTTCAAACACTAAACTCTTCATTATCTTTACTCTCAGGACCCTGGACATCATCATCCTGGGGGCAGAAATGGACCATGAAGTCCCCCAGAGGCAGTGACGACTGCCCCAAAGACACTGCATGGACGGGAGGGACGATGGGCGACTGACACCATACCGACAGAGGAACAGAAAGGTAAGTATTCATCTATTAACATCAACTCTTTCAAACACTAAACTCTTCATTATCTTTACTCTCAGCACCCTGGACATCATCATCCTAGGGGCAGAAATGGAGCATGAAGTCCCCCAGAGGTAGTGACGACTGCCACGAAAACACTGCATGGACGGGAGGGTCGATGGGCGACTGACACCATACCGACAGAGGCCCACAAAGGCTAGAAATTATATGTGAACATCAACTCTTTCAAACACCATGTTCTTCATTATCTTTACTCTCAGGACCCTGAACATCATCATCCTATGGGCAGAAACGGACCATCAAGTCCCCCAGAGGCAGTGACGACTGCCACGAAAACACTGCATGGACGGGATGGACGATGGGCGACTGACACCATACCGACAGAGGCCCATAAAGGCAAGTATTTATCTACTAACATCAACTCTTTCAAACACTAAACTCTTCATTATCTTTACTCTCAGGACCCTGGACATCATCATCCTAGGGGCAGAAATGGAGCTGAAGTCCCCCACAGGCAGTCACTTCTGCCACGAAAACACTGCATGGACGGGAGGGACGATGGGCGACTGACACCATACCGACGGAAGTTGATAAAGGCAAGTATATATCTGTTTACATCAACTCTTTCAACCACTAAACTCTTCATTATCTTTACTCTCAGGACCCTGAACATCATCATCCTGGGAGCAGAAATGGACCATGAAGTCCCCCAGAGGTAGTGACGACTGCCACGAAAACACTACATGGACGGGAGGGACGTTGGGCGACTGACACCATACCGACAGAGGCCCACAAAGGCTAGAATTTATATGTGAACATCAACTCTTTCAAACACCATGTTCTTCATTATCTTTACTCTCAGGACCCTGAACATCATCATCCTGTGGGCAGAAACGGACCATGAAGTCCCCCAGAGGCAGTGACGACTGCCACGAAAACACTGCATGGACGGGATGAACGATGGGCGACTGACACCATACCGACAGAGGCCCACAAAGGCAAGTATTTATCTATTAACATCAACTGTTTTAAACACTGAACTCTTCATTATCTTTACTCTCAGCACTCTGGACATCATCATCCTGGGGTCAGAAATGGACCATGAAGTCCCCCAGAGGCAGTGACCACTGCCACGATGGGACTGCATGGACGGGAGGGACGATGGTGGACTGACACCATACCGACAGAGGCCCATAAAATCAAGTATTTATCTACTAACATCAACTCTTTCAAACACTAAACTCTTCATTATCTTTACTCTCAGGACCCTGGATATCATCATCCTGAGGGCAGAGATGGACCATGAAGTCCCCCAGAGGCAGTGACGACTGCCACGAAGACACTGCATGGACGGGAGGGACGATGGGCGACTGACACCATACCGACAGAAGTTCATAAAGGGAAGTATATATCTGTTTACATCAACTATTTCAAACACTAAACTCTTCATTATCTTTACTCTCAGCACCCTGGACATCATCATCCTGGGAGCAGAGATGGACCATAAAGTCCCCCAAAGGCAGTGACGACTGCCACGATGAGACTGCACTCACGGGAGGGACGATGGGCGACTGACACTATACCGACAGAAGTTCATAAAGGCAAGTATATCTGTGTTTACATCAACTATTTCAAACACTAAACTCTTCATTATCTTTACTCTCAGGACCCTGGACGTCATCATCCTGGGAGCAGAGATGGACCATGAAGTCGCCCAGAGGCAGTGACCACTACCACGATGACACTGCATGGACGGGAGCAACGATGGGCGACTGACACCAAACTGACAGACGCCTATAAAAGCAAATAATTATCTACTAACATCAACTCTTTCAAACACTAAACTCTTCATTATCTTTACTCTCAGAACCCTGGACATCATCATCCTGGGGGCAGAAATGGACCATGAAGTCCCCCAGAGGCAGTGACGACTGCCACGAAGACACTGCATGGACGGGAGGGACGATGGGCGACTGACACCATACCGACAGAGGCCCACAAAGGCAAGTATTTATATATTAACATCAACTATTTTAAACACTGAACTCTTCATTATCTTTACTCTCAGTACTCTGGACATCATCATCCTGGGGTCAGAAATGGACCATCAAGTTCCCCAGAGGCAGTGACGACTGCCACGAAAACACTGCATGGACGGGAGGGACGATGGGCGACTGACACTATACCGACAGAGGCATAAAAAGGCAAACATTTATCTATGAACATCAACTCTTTCAAACACTAAACTCTTCATTATCTTTACTCTCAGCACCCTGGACATCATCATCCTGGGGGCAGAAATGGAGCATGAAGTCCCCCACAGGCAGTCACGTCTGCCACGAAAACACTGCATGGACGGGAGGGACGATGGGCGACTGACACCATACCGACGGAAGTTCATAAATTCAAGTATATATCTGTTTACATCAACTCTTTCAAACACTAAACTCTTCATTATCTTTACTCTCAGGACCCTGAACATCATCATCCTGTGGGCAGAAATGGAGCATGAAGTCCCCCAGAGGCAGTGACGACTGCCACGAAGACACTGCATGGACGGGAGGGACGATGGGCGACTGACACCATACCGACAGAAGTTCATAAAGTCAAGTATATATCTGTTTACATCAGTTATTTCAAACACTAAACTCTTCATTATCTTTACTCTCAGGTCCTTGGACATCATCATCCTGGGGGCAGAAATGGACCATGAAGTGCCCCAGAGGCAGTGACGACTGCCACGAAGACACTGCCTGGACGGGATGGACGATGGGCGACTGACACCATACCGACAGACGCCTATAAAGGCAAATATTTATCTACTAACATCAACGCTCTCAAACACTAAACTCTTCATTATCTTTACTCTCAGGACCCTGGACATCATCATCCTGGGGGCAGAAATGGACCATGAAGTCCCCCAGAGGCAGTGACGACTGCCACGAAGACACTGCCTGGACGGGAGGGACTATGGGCGACTGACACCATACCGACAGAAGTTCATAAAGGCAAGTACATCTGTGTTTACATCAACTATTTCAAACACTAAACTCTTCATTATCTTTACTGTCAGCACCCTGGACATCATCATCCTGGGGTCAGAAATGGACCATGAAGTCCCCCAGAGGCAGTGACGACTGCCACGATGAGACTGCATGGACGGGAGGGACGATGGGCGACTGACACCATACCGACAGAGGCCCATAAAGGCAAGTATTTATCTACTAACATCAACTCTTTCAAACACTAAACTCTTCATTATCTTTACTCTCAGGACCCTGGACATCATCATCCTGGGGGCAGAAATGGACCATGAAGTCCCCCAGAGGCAGTGACGACTGCCCCAAAGACACTGCATGGACGGGAGGGACGATGGGCGACTGACACCATACCGACAGAGGAACAGAAAGGTAAGTATTCATCTATTAACATCAACTCTTTCAAACACTAAACTCTTCATTATCTTTACTCTCAGCACCCTGGACATCATCATCCTAGGGGCAGAAATGGAGCATGAAGTCCCCCAGAGGTAGTGACGACTGCCACGAAAACACTGCATGGACGGGAGGGTCGATGGGCGACTGACACCATACCGACAGAGGCCCACAAAGGCTAGAAATTATATGTGAACATCAACTCTTTCAAACACCATGTTCTTCATTATCTTTACTCTCAGGACCCTGAACATCATCATCCTATGGGCAGAAACGGACCATCAAGTCCCCCAGAGGCAGTGACGACTGCCACGAAAACACTGCATGGACGGGATGGACGATGGGCGACTGACACCATACCGACAGAGGCCCATAAAGGCAAGTATTTATCTACTAACATCAACTCTTTCAAACACTAAACTCTTCATTATCTTTACTCTCAGGACCCTGGACATCATCATCCTAGGGGCAGAAATGGAGCTGAAGTCCCCCACAGGCAGTCACTTCTGCCACGAAAACACTGCATGGACGGGAGGGACGATGGGCGACTGACACCATACCGACGGAAGTTGATAAAGGCAAGTATATATCTGTTTACATCAACTCTTTCAACCACTAAACTCTTCATTATCTTTACTCTCAGGACCCTGAACATCATCATCCTGGGAGCAGAAATGGACCATGAAGTCCCCCAGAGGTAGTGACGACTGCCACGAAAACACTACATGGACGGGAGGGACGTTGGGCGACTGACACCATACCGACAGAGGCCCACAAAGGCTAGAATTTATATGTGAACATCAACTCTTTCAAACACCATGTTCTTCATTATCTTTACTCTCAGGACCCTGAACATCATCATCCTGTGGGCAGAAACGGACCATGAAGTCCCCCAGAGGCAGTGACGACTGCCACGAAAACACTGCATGGACGGGATGAACGATGGGCGACTGACACCATACCGACAGAGGCCCACAAAGGCAAGTATTTATCTATTAACATCAACTGTTTTAAACACTGAACTCTTCATTATCTTTACTCTCAGCACTCTGGACATCATCATCCTGGGGTCAGAAATGGACCATGAAGTCCCCCAGAGGCAGTGACCACTGCCACGATGGGACTGCATGGACGGGAGGGACGATGGTGGACTGACACCATACCGACAGAGGCCCATAAAATCAAGTATTTATCTACTAACATCAACTCTTTCAAACACTAAACTCTTCATTATCTTTACTCTCAGGACCCTGGATATCATCATCCTGAGGGCAGAGATGGACCATGAAGTCCCCCAGAGGCAGTGACGACTGCCACGAAGACACTGCATGGACGGGAGGGACGATGGGCGACTGACACCATACCGACAGAAGTTCATAAAGGGAAGTATATATCTGTTTACATCAACTATTTCAAACACTAAACTCTTCATTATCTTTACTCTCAGCACCCTGGACATCATCATCCTGGGAGCAGAGATGGACCATAAAGTCCCCCAAAGGCAGTGACGACTGCCACGATGAGACTGCACTCACGGGAGGGACGATGGGCGACTGACACTATACCGACAGAAGTTCATAAAGGCAAGTATATCTGTGTTTACATCAACTGTTTCAAACACTAAACTCTTCATTATCTTTACTCTCAGGACCCTGGACGTCATCATCCTGGGAGCAGAGATGGACCATGAAGTCGCCCAGAGGCAGTGACCACTACCACGATGACACTGCATGGACGGGAGCAACGATGGGCGACTGACACCAAACTGACAGACGCCTATAAAAGCAAATAATTATCTACTAACATCAACTCTTTCAAACACTAAACTCTTCATTATCTTTACTCTCAGAACCCTGGACATCATCATCCTGGGGGCAGAAATGGACCATGAAGTCCCCCAGAGGCAGTGACGACTGCCACGAAGACACTGCATGGACGGGAGGGACGATGGGCGACTGACACCATACCGACAGAAGTTCATAAAGGCAAGTACATCTGTGTTTACATCAACTATTTCAAACACTAAACTCTTCATTATCTTTACTCTCAGCACCCTGGACATCATCATCCTGGGAGCAGAGATGGACCATGAAGTCCCCCACAGGCAGTGACGACTGCCACGAAGACACTGCATGGACGGGAGGGACGATGGGCGACTGACACCATACCGACAGAAGTTCATAAAGGCAAGTACATCTGTGTTTACATCAACTATTTCAAACACTAAACTCTTCATTATCTTTACTCTCAGCACCCTGGACATCATCATCCTTGGAGCAGAGATGGACCATGAAGTCCCCCACAGGCAGTGACGACTGCCACGAAGACACTGCATGGACGGGAGGGACGATGGGCGACTGACACCATACCGACAGAAGTTCATAAAGGCAAGTATATATCTGTTTACATCAACTATTTCAAACACTAAACTCTTCATTATCTTTACTCTCAGGACCCTGGACATCATCATCCTGGGAGCAGAGATTTACCATGAAGTCCCCCACAGGCAGTGACGACTGCCACGACAACACTGCATGGACGGGAGGGACGATGGGCGACTGACACCATACCGACGGAAGTTCATAAAGGCAAGTATATATCTGTTTACATCAACTCTTTCATCCATTAAACTCTTCATTATCTTTACTCTCAGGACCCTGAACATCATCATCCTGGGGGCAGAATTAAACCATGAAGTCTCCCAGAGGTAGTGACGACTGCCACGAAAACACTGCATGGACGGGAGGGACGTTGGGCGACTGACACCATACCGACAGAGGCCCACAAAGGCTACAATTTATATGTGAACATAAACTCTTTCAAACACCATGTTCTTCATTATCTTTACTCTCAGAACCCTGAACATCATCATCCTGTGGGCAGAAACGGACCATGAAGCCACCCAGAGGCAGTGACGACTGCCACGAAAACACTGCATGGACGGGAGGGACGATGGTGGACTGACACCATACCGACAGAGGCCCATAAAATCAATTATTTATCTACTAACATCAACTCTTTCAAACACTAAACTCTTCATTATCTTTACTCTCAGGACCCTGGTCATCATCATCCTGGGGGCAGAAATGGACCATGAAGTCCCCCAGAGGCAGTGACGACTGCCCCAAAGACACTGCATGGACGGGAGGGACGATGGGCGACTGACACCATACCGACAGAGGCCCACAAAGGCTAGAATTTATATGTGAACATCAACTCTTTCAAACACTAAACTCTTCATTATCTTTACTCTCAGGACCCTGAACATCACCATCCTGGGGGCAGAAATGGACCATGAAGTCCCCCAGAGGCAGTGACGACTGCCACGAAAACACTGCATGGACGGGAGGGACGATGGGCGACTGACACTATACCGACAGAGGCATATAAAGGCAAACATCTATCTATGAACATCAACTCTTTCAAACACTAAACTCTTCATTATCTTTACTCTCAGCACCCTGGACATCATCATCCTATTGGCAGAAATGGAGCATGAAGTCCCCCAGAGGCAGTCACGTCTGCCACGAAAACACTGCATGGACGGGAGGGACGATGGGCGACTGACACCATACCGATGGAAGTTCATAAAGTCAAGTATATATCTGTTTACATCAACTCTTTCAACCACTAAACTATTCATTATCTTTACTCTCAGGACCCTGAACATCATCATCCTGGGGGCAGAAATGGACCATGAAGTCCCCCAGAGGCAGTGACGACTGCCACGAAGACACTGCCTGGACGGGAGGGACGATGGGCGACTGACACCTCACCGACAGAAGTTCATAAAGGCAAGTATATATCTGTTTACATCAACTATTTCAAACACTAAACTCTTCTTTATCTTTACTCTCAGGACCCTGGACATCATCATCCTGGGAGCAGAGATGGACCAGGAAGTCGCCCAGAGGCAGTGACGACTGCCACGACGACACTGCATGGACGGGAGCAACGATCGGCGACTGACACCATACCGACAGAGGCCTATAAAGGCAAATATTTATCTACTAACATCAACTCTTTCAAACACTAAACTCTTCATTATCTTTACTCTCAGCACCCTGGACATCATCATCCTAGGGGCAGAAATGGACCATGAAGTCCCCCAGAGGCAGTGACGACTGCCACGAAAACACTGCATGGACGGGAGGGACGATGGACGACTGACACCATACCGACAGAAGTTCATATAGGCAAGTATATCTGTGTTTACATCAACTCTTTCAAACACTAAACTCTTCATTATCTTTACTCTCAGCACCCTGAACATCATCATCCTGGGGGCAGAAATGGACCATGAAGTCCCCCAGAGGCAGTGACGACTGCCACGATGACACTGCGTGGACGTTAGGGTCGATGGGCGACTGACACCATGTAGACAGAGGCCCACAAAGGCAAGTATATATCTATTAACATCAACTCTTTCAAACACTAAACTCTTCATTATCTTTACTCTCAGGACCCTGGACATCATCATCCTGGGAGCAGAAATGGACCATGAAGTCCCCCAGAGGCAGTGACGACTGCCACGAAGACACTGCCTGGACGGGAGGGACGATGGGCGACTGACACCATACCGACAGAAGTTCATAAAGGCAAGTATATATCTGTTTACATCAACTATTTCAAACACTAAACTCTTCATTATCTTTACTCTCAGGACCCTGGACATCATCATCCTGGGAGCAAAGATGCACCATGAAGTCGCCCAGAGGCAGTGACCACTGCCACGACGACACTGCATGGACGGGAGCAACGATGGGCGACTGACACCAAACTGACAGACGCCTATAAAGGCAAATATTTATCTACTAACATCAACTCTTTCAAACACTAAACTCTTCATTATCTTTACTCTCAGGACCCTGGACATCATCATCCTGGGGGCAGAAATGGACCATGAAGTCCCCCAGAGGCAGTGACGACTGCCACGAAGACACTGCCTGGACGGGAGGGACGATGGGCGACTGACACCATACCGACAGAAGTTCATAAAGGCAAGTATATATCTGTTTACATCAACTATTTCAAACACTAAACTCTTCATTATCTTTACTCTCAGGACACTGGACATCATCATCCTGGGAGCAGAGATGGACCATGAAGTCGCCCAGAGGCAGTGACGACTGCCACGACGACACTGCATGGACGGGAGCAACGATGGGCGACTGACACCAAACTGACAGACGCCTTTAAAGGCAAGTATTTATCTACGAACATCAACTCTTTCAAACACTAAACTCTTCATTATCTTTACTCTCAAGACCCTGGACATCATCATCCTGGGGGCAGAAATGGACCATGAAGTCCCCCAGAGGCAGTGACGACTGCCACGAAGACACTGCCTGGACGGGAGGGACGATGGGCGACTGACACCATACCGACAGAAGTTCATAAAGGCAAGTATATATCTGTTTACATCAACTATTTCAAACACTAAACTCTTCATTATCTTTACTCTCAGGACACTGGACATCATCATCCTGAGAGCAGAGATGGACCATGAAGTCGCCCAGAGGCAGTGACGACTGCCACGACGACACTGCATGGACGGGAGCAACGATGGGCGACTGACACCAAACTGACAGACGCCTTTAAAGGCAAATATTTATCTACTAACATCAACTCTTTCAAACACTAAACTCTTCATTATCTTTACTCTCAGAACCCTGGACATCATCATCCTGAGGGCAGAAATGGACCATGAAGTTCCCCAGAGGCAGTGACGACTGCCACGAAGACACTGCATGGACGGGAGGGACGATGGGCGACTGACACCATACCGACAGAAGTTCATAAAGACAAGTACATCTGTGTTTACATCAACTATTTCAAACACTAAACTCTTCATTTTCTTTACTCTCAGCACCCTGGACATCATCATCCTGGGAGCAGAGATGGACCATGAAGTCCCCCACAGGCAGTGACGACTGCCACGATAACACTGCATGGACGGGAGGGACGATGGACGACTGACACCATACCGACAGAAGTTCATATAGGCAAGTATATCTGTTTTTACATCAACTCTTTCAAACACTAAACTCTTCATTATCTTTACTCTCAGGACCCTGAACATCATCATCCTGGGGACAGAAATGGACCATGAAGTCCCCCAGAGGCAGTGACGACTGCCACGATGACACTACGTGGACGGTAGGGTCGATGGGCGACTGACACCATGTAGACAGAGGCCCACAAAGGCAAGTATATATCTATTAACATCAACTCTTTCAAACACTAAACTCTTCATTATCTTTACTCTCAGCACCCTGGACATCATCATCCTGGGAGCAGAGATGGACCATGAAGTCCCCTACAGGCAGTGACGACTGCCACGATAACACTGCATGGACGGGAGGGACGATGGACGACTGACACCATACCGACAGAAGTTCATATAGGCAAGTATATCTGTTTTTACATCAACTCTTTCAAACACTAAACTCTTCATTATCTTTACTCTCAGGACCCTGGACATCATCATCCTGCGGGCAGAAATGGACCATGAAGTCCCCCAGAGGTAGTGACGACTGCCACGAAAACACTGCATGGACGGGAGGGACGATGGGCGACTGACACCATACCGACAGAGGCTCACAAAGGCAAGTATTTATGTATATAACATCAACTCTTTCAAACACTAAACTCTTCATTATCTTTACTCTCAGCACCCCTGACATCATCATCCTGGGGGCAGAAATGGACCATGAAGTCCCGCAGAGGCAGTGACGACTACCACGAAAACACTGCATGGACGGGAGGGACGATGGGCGACTGACACCATACCGACAGAAGTTCATAAAGGCAAGTATATATCTGTTTACATCAACTATTTCAAACACTAAACTCTTCATTATCTTTACTCTCAGCACCCTGGACATCATCATCCTGGGGGCAGAAACGGACCATGAAGTCCCCCAGAGGCAGTCACGTCTCCCACGAAAACACTGCATGGACGGGTGGAACGATGGGCGACTGACACCATACAACAGAGGCCCACAAAGGCAAGTATTTATGTATGAGACTGCATGGACGGGAGGGACGATGGGCGACTGACACCACACCGACAGAAGTTCATAAAGGCAAGTATATATCTGTTTACATCAACTCTTTCAAACACCAAACTCTTCATTATCTTTACTCTCAGCATCCTGGACATCATGATCATGGAGCCAGTAATGGACCATGAAGTCCCCCAGAGATAGTGACGACTGCCACGAAAACACTGCATGAGCGGGAGGGACGATGGGCGACTGACACCATACCGACAGAGGCCCATAAAGGCAAGTATTTATCTACTAACATCAACTCTTTCAAACACTAAACTCTTCATTATCTTTACTCTCAGGACCCTGGACATCATCATCCTGGGGGCAGAAATGGACCATGAAGTCCCCCAGAGGCAGTGACGACTGCCACGATGAGACTGCATGGATGGGAGGGACGATGGGCGACTGACGCCATACCGACAGAGGAACAGAAAGGCAAATATTTATCTATTAACATCAACTCTTTCAAACACTGAACTCTTCATTATCTTTACTCTCAGCACCCTGGACATCATCATCCTGGGGGCAGAAATGGACCATGAAGTCCCCCAGAGCTAGTGACGACTGCCACGAAAACACTGCATGGACGGGAGGGACGATGGGCGACTGACACCATATCGACGGAAGTTCATAAAGGCAAGTATATATCTGCTTACATCAACTCTTTCAAACACTAAACTCTTCATTATCTTTACTCTCAGGACCCTGAACATCATCATCCGGGGGGCAGAAATGGACCATGAAGTCCCCCAGAGGCAGTGACGACTGCCACGAAAACACTGCATGGACGGGAGGGACGATGGGCGACTGACACCATACCGACAGAGGCCCACAAAGTCAAGTATTTATCTATTAACATCAACTCTTTCAAACACTATGTTCTTCATTATCTTTACTCTCAGGACCCTGGACATCATCATCCTGGGGGCACAAATGGACCATGAAGTCCCCCAGAGGTAGTGACGACTGCCACGGAGACACTGCCTGGACGGGAGGGACGATGGGCGACTGACACAATACCGACAGAGGCCCACAAAGGCAAGTATTTATCTATGAACATCAACTCTTACAAACACCAAACTCTTCATTATCTTTACTCTCAGCATCCTGGACATCATGATCATGGAGCCAGTAATGGACCATGAAGTCCCCCAGAGATAGTGACGACTGCCCGAAAACACTGCATGGACGGGAGGGACGATGGGCGACTGACACCATACCGACAGAGGCCCATAAAGGCAAGTATTTATCTACTAACATCAACTCTTTCAAACACTAAACTCTTCATCATCTTTACTCTCAGGACCCTGGACATCATCATCCTGGGGGCACAAATGGACCATGAAGTCCCTCAGAGGCAGTCACGTCTGCCATGAAAACACTGCATGGACGGGAGGGACGATGGGCGACTGACACTATACCGTCGGAAGTTCATAAAGGCAAGTATATATCTGTTTACATCAACTCTTTCAACCACTAAACTCTTCATTATCTTTACTCTCAGGACCCTGAACATCATCATCCGGGGGGCAGAAATGGACCATGAAGTCCCCCAGAGGTAGTGACGACTGCCACGAGAACACTGCATGGACGGGAGGGACGATGGGCGACTGACACCATACCGACAGAGGCCCACAAAGGCAAGTATTTATGTATGAACATCAACTCTTCCAAACACTATGTTCTTCATTATCTTTACTCTCAGGACCCTGGACATCATCATCCTGGGGGCAGAAATGGACCATGAAGTCCCCCAGAGGCAGTGACGACTGCCACGATGATACTGCCTGGACGGGAGGGACGATGGGCGACTGACACCATACCGACAGAGGCCCACAAAGGCAAGTATTTATCTATTAACATCAACTCTTTCAAACACTAAACTCTTCATTATCTTTACTCTCAGCATCCTGGACATCATGATCATGGAGCCAGTAATGGACCATGAAGTCCCCCAGAGATAGTGACGACTGCCACGAAAACACTGCATGGACGGGAGGGACGATGGGCGACTGACACCATACCGACAGAGGCCCATAAAGGCAAGTATACATCTGTTTACATCAACTATTTCAAACACTAAACTCTTCATTATGTTTACTCTCAGCACCCTGCACATCATCATCCTGGGGGCAGAAATGGACCATGAAGTCCCCCAGAGGCAGTGACGACTGCCACGACGACACTGCATGGACGGGATGGACGATGGGCGACTGACACCATACCGACAGAGGCCCACAAAGGCAAGTATTTATATATGAACATCAACTCTTTCAAACACTATGTTCTTCATTATCTTTACTCTCAGGACCCTGGACATCATCATCCTGGGGGCAGAAATGGACCATGAAGTCCCCCAGAGGCAGTGACGACTGCCACGAAGACACTGCCTGGACGGGAGGGACGATGGGCGACTGACACCATGCCGACAGAAGTTCATAAAGGCAAGTATATATCTGTTTACATCAACTATTTCAAACACTAAACTCTTCATTACCTTTACTCTCAGGACCCTGGACATCATCATCCTGGGAGCAGAGATGGGCCATGAAGTCCCCCAGAGGCAGTGACGACTGCCCCAAAGACACTGCATGGACGGGAGCAACGATGGGCGACTGACACTATACCGACAGAGTCCTATAAAGGCAAATATTTATCTACTAACATCAACTCTTTCAAACACTAAACTCTTCATTATCTTTACTCTCAGAACCCTGGACATCATCATCCTAGGGGCACAGATGGACCATGAAGTCCCTCAGAGGCAGTCACGTCTGCCACGAAAACACTGCATGGACGGGAGGGACGATGGGCGACTGACACCATACCGTCGGAAGTTCATAAAGGCAAGTATATATCTGTTTACATCACCTCTTTCAACCACTAAACTCTTCATTATCTTTACTCTCAGGACCCTGAACATCATCATCCTGGGGGCAGAAATGGACCATGAAGTCCTCCAGAGGTAGTGACGACTGCCACGAAAACACTGCATGGACGGGAGGGACGATGGGTGACTGACACCATACCGACAGAGGAAAAGAAAGGCAAGTATTTATGTATGAACATCAACTCTTTCAAACACTATGTTCTTCATTATCTTTACTCTCAGGACCCTGGACATCATCATCCTGGGGGCAGAAATGGACCATGAAGTCCCCCAGAGGCAGTGACGACTGCCACGAAGACACTGCCTGGACGGGATGGACGATGGGCGACTGACACCATACCGACAGAGGCCCACAAAGGCAAGTATTTATCTATTAACATCAACTCTTTCAAACACTAAACTCTTCATTATCTTTACTCTCAGGACCCTGGACATCATCATCCTAGGGGCAGAAATGGACCATGAAGTCCCCCAGAGGCAGTGACGACTGCCACGAAAACACTGCATGGACGGGAGGGACGATGGGCGACTGACACCATACCGACGGAAGCCCACAAATGGAAGTATATATCTATTAACATCAACTGTTTCAAACACTAAACTCTTCATTATCTTTACTCTCAGCACCCTGGACATCATCATCCTGGGGGCAGAAACGGACCATGAAGTCCCCCAGAGGCAGTGACGACTGCCACGAAAACACTGCATGGACGGGATGGACGATGGGCGACTGACACCATACAGACAGAGGCCCACAAAGGCAAGTATTTATCTATTAACATCAACTATTTTAAGCACTGAACTGTTCATTATCTTTACTCTCAGCACTCTGGACATCATCATCCTGGGGGCAGAAATGGACCATGAAGTCCCCCAGAGGCAGTGACGACTGCCACGATGAGACTGCATGGACGGGAGGGACGATGGGCGACTGACACCATACCTACAGAGTCCTATAAAGGCAAATATTTATCTACTAACATCAACTCTTTCAACCACTAAACTCTTCATTATCTTTACTCTCAGGACCCTGAACATCATCATCCTGGGGGCACAAATGGACCATGAAGTCCCCCAGAGGTAGTGACGACTGCCACGGAGACACTGCCTGGACGGGAGGGACGATGGGCGACTGACACAATACCGACAGAGGCCCACAAAGGCAAGTATTTATCTATGAACATCAACTCTTACAAACACCAAACTCTTCATTATCTTTACTCTCAGCATCCTGGACATCATGATCATGGAGCCAGTAATGGACCATGAAGTCCCCCAGAGATAGTGACGACTGCCCGAAAACACTGCATGGACGGGAGGGACGATGGGCGACTGACACCATACCGACAGAGGCCCATAAAGGCAAGTATTTATCTACTAACATCAACTCTTTCAAACACTAAACTCTTCATCATCTTTACTCTCAGGACCCTGGACATCATCATCCTGGGGGCACAAATGGACCATGAAGTCCCTCAGAGGCAGTCACGTCTGCCATGAAAACACTGCATGGACGGGAGGGACGATGGGCGACTGACACTATACCGTCGGAAGTTCATAAAGGCAAGTATATATCTGTTTACATCAACTCTTTCAACCACTAAACTCTTCATTATCTTTACTCTCAGGACCCTGAACATCATCATCCGGGGGGCAGAAATGGACCATGAAGTCCCCCAGAGGTAGTGACGACTGCCACGAGAACACTGCATGGACGGGAGGGACGATGGGCGACTGACACCATACCGACAGAGGCCCACAAAGGCAAGTATTTATGTATGAACATCAACTCTTCCAAACACTATGTTCTTCATTATCTTTACTCTCAGGACCCTGGACATCATCATCCTGGGGGCAGAAATGGACCATGAAGTCCCCCAGAGGCAGTGACGACTGCCACGATGATACTGCCTGGACGGGAGGGACGATGGGCGACTGACACCATACCGACAGAGGCCCACAAAGGCAAGTATTTATCTATTAACATCAACTCTTTCAAACACTAAACTCTTCATTATCTTTACTCTCAGCATCCTGGACATCATGATCATGGAGCCAGTAATGGACCATGAAGTCCCCCAGAGATAGTGACGACTGCCACGAAAACACTGCATGGACGGGAGGGACGATGGGCGACTGACACCATACCGACAGAGGCCCATAAAGGCAAGTATACATCTGTTTACATCAACTATTTCAAACACTAAACTCTTCATTATGTTTACTCTCAGCACCCTGCACATCATCATCCTGGGGGCAGAAATGGACCATGAAGTCCCCCAGAGGCAGTGACGACTGCCACGACGACACTGCATGGACGGGATGGACGATGGGCGACTGACACCATACCGACAGAGGCCCACAAAGGCAAGTATTTATATATGAACATCAACTCTTTCAAACACTATGTTCTTCATTATCTTTACTCTCAGGACCCTGGACATCATCATCCTGGGGGCAGAAATGGACCATGAAGTCCCCCAGAGGCAGTGACGACTGCCACGAAGACACTGCCTGGACGGGAGGGACGATGGGCGACTGACACCATGCCGACAGAAGTTCATAAAGGCAAGTATATATCTGTTTACATCAACTATTTCAAACACTAAACTCTTCATTACCTTTACTCTCAGGACCCTGGACATCATCATCCTGGGAGCAGAGATGGGCCATGAAGTCCCCCAGAGGCAGTGACGACTGCCCCAAAGACACTGCATGGACGGGAGCAACGATGGGCGACTGACACTATACCGACAGAGTCCTATAAAGGCAAATATTTATCTACTAACATCAACTCTTTCAAACACTAAACTCTTCATTATCTTTACTCTCAGAACCCTGGACATCATCATCCTAGGGGCACAGATGGACCATGAAGTCCCTCAGAGGCAGTCACGTCTGCCACGAAAACACTGCATGGACGGGAGGGACGATGGGCGACTGACACCATACCGTCGGAAGTTCATAAAGGCAAGTATATATCTGTTTACATCACCTCTTTCAACCACTAAACTCTTCATTATCTTTACTCTCAGGACCCTGAACATCATCATCCTGGGGGCAGAAATGGACCATGAAGTCCTCCAGAGGTAGTGACGACTGCCACGAAAACACTGCATGGACGGGAGGGACGATGGGTGACTGACACCATACCGACAGAGGAAAAGAAAGGCAAGTATTTATGTATGAACATCAACTCTTTCAAACACTATGTTCTTCATTATCTTTACTCTCAGGACCCTGGACATCATCATCCTGGGGGCAGAAATGGACCATGAAGTCCCCCAGAGGCAGTGACGACTGCCACGAAGACACTGCCTGGACGGGATGGACGATGGGCGACTGACACCATACCGACAGAGGCCCACAAAGGCAAGTATTTATCTATTAACATCAACTCTTTCAAACACTAAACTCTTCATTATCTTTACTCTCAGGACCCTGGACATCATCATCCTAGGGGCAGAAATGGACCATGAAGTCCCCCAGAGGCAGTGACGACTGCCACGAAAACACTGCATGGACGGGAGGGACGATGGGCGACTGACACCATACCGACGGAAGCCCACAAATGGAAGTATATATCTATTAACATCAACTGTTTCAAACACTAAACTCTTCATTATCTTTACTCTCAGCACCCTGGACATCATCATCCTGGGGGCAGAAACGGACCATGAAGTCCCCCAGAGGCAGTGACGACTGCCACGAAAACACTGCATGGACGGGATGGACGATGGGCGACTGACACCATACAGACAGAGGCCCACAAAGGCAAGTATTTATCTATTAACATCAACTATTTTAAGCACTGAACTGTTCATTATCTTTACTCTCAGCACTCTGGACATCATCATCCTGGGGGCAGAAATGGACCATGAAGTCCCCCAGAGGCAGTGACGACTGCCACGATGAGACTGCATGGACGGGAGGGACGATGGGCGACTGACACCATACCTACAGAGTCCTATAAAGGCAAATATTTATCTACTAACATCAACTCTTTCAACCACTAAACTCTTCATTATCTTTACTCTCAGGACCCTGAACATCATCATCCTGGGGGCAGAAATGGACCATGAAGTCCTCCAGAGGTAGTGACGACTGCCACGAAAACACTGCATGGACGGGAGGGACGATGGGTGACTGACACCATACCGACAGAGGAAAAGAAAGGCAAGTATTTATGTATGAACATCAACTCTTTCAAACACTATGTTCTTCATTATCTTTACTCTCAGGACCCTGGACATCATCATCCTGGGGGCAGAAATGGACCATGAAGTCCCCCAGAGGCAGTGACGACTGCCACGAAGACACTGCCTGGACGGGATGGACGATGGGCGACTGACACCATACCGACAGAGGCCCACAAAGGCAAGTATTTATCTATTAACATCAACTCTTTCAAACACTAAACTCTTCATTATCTTTACTCTCAGGACCCTGGACATCATCATCCTAGGGGCAGAAATGGACCATGAAGTCCCCCAGAGGCAGTGACGACTGCCACGAAAACACTGCATGGACGGGAGGGACGATGGGCGACTGACACCATACCGACGGAAGTTCATAAAGGCAAGTATATATCTGTTTACATCAACTCTTTCAACCACTAAACTCTTCGTTATCTGTACTCTCAGGACCCTGGACATCATCATCCTGGGGGCAGAAATGGACCATGAAGTCCCCCAGAGGAAGTGACGACTGCCACGATGACACTACATGGACGGGAGGGTCGATGGGCGACTGACACCATGTAGACAGAAGCCCACAAAGGCAAGTATATATCTATTAACATCAACTCTTTCAAACACTAAACTCTTCATTATCTTTACTCTCAGCACCCTGGACATCATCATCCTGGGGGCAGAAACGGACCATGAAGTCCCCCAGAGGCAGTGACGACTGCCACGAAAACACTGCATGGCCGGGATGGACGATGGGCGACTGACACCATACCGACAGAGGCCCACAAAGGCAAGTATTTATCTATTAACATCAACTATTTTAAACACTGAACTCTTCATTATCTTTACTCTCAGCACTCTGGACATCATCATCCAGGATGCAGAAATGGACCATGAAGTCCCCCAGAGGCAGTGACGACTGCCACAATGAGACTGCATGGACGGGATGGACGATTGTCGACTGACACAATACCGACAGAGGAACTTAAAGGAAAGTATTTATCTACTAACATCAACTATTTCAAACACTAAACTCTTCATTATCTTTACTCTCAGGACCCTGGACATCATCATCCTGGGGGCAGAAATGGACCATGAAGTCCCCCAGAGGCAGTGACGACTGCCACGAAAACACTGCATGGACGGGAGGGACGATGGGCGACTTACACTATACCGACAGAGGCCTATAAAGGCAAATATTTATCTATGAACATCAACTCTTTCAACCACTAAACTCTTCATTATCTTTACTCTCAGGACCCTGGACATCATCATCCTAGGGGCAGAGATGGACCTTGAAGTCCCCCAGAGGCAGTGACGACTGCCACGAAAACACTGCATGGACGGGAGGGACGATGGGCGACTGACACCATACCGACGGAAGTTCATAAAGGCAAGTATATATCTGTTTACATCAACTCTTTCAAACACTAAACTCTTCATTATCTGTACTCTCAGGACCGTGAACATCATCATCCTGGGGGCAGAAATGGACCATGAAGTCCCCCAGAGGAAGTGACGACTGCCACGATGACACTACATGGACGGGAGGGTCGATGGGCGACTGACACCATGTAGACAGAAGCCCACAAAGGCAAGTATATATCTATTAACATCAACTCTTTCAAACACTAAACTCTTCATTATCTTTACTCTCAGCACCCTGGACATCATCATCCTGGGGGCAGAAACGGACCATGAAGTCCCCCAGAGGCAGTGACGACTGCCACGAAAACACTGCATGGACGGGATGGACGATGGGCGACTGACACCATACCGACAGAGGCCCACAAAGGCAAGTATTTATCTATTAACATCAACTATTTTAAACACTGAACTCTTCATTATCTTTACTCTCAGCACTCTGGACATCATCATCCTGGGGGCAGAAATGGACCATGAAGTCCCCCAGAGGCAGTGACGACTGCCACGATGAGACTGCATGGACGGGAGGGACGATTGTCGACTGACACCATACCGACAGAGGAACTTGAAGGCAAGTATTTATCTACTAACATCAACTCTTTCAAACACTAAACTCTTCATTATCTTTACTCTCAGGACCCTGGACATCATCATCCTGGGGGCAGAAATGGACCATGAAGTCCCCCAGAGGCAGTGACGACTGCCACGATGACACTACATGGACGGGAGGGTCGATGGGCGACTGACACCATGTAGACAGAAGCCCACAAAGGGAAGTATATATCTATTAACATCAACTCTTTCAAACACTAAACTCTTCATTATCTTTACTCTCAGCACCCTGGACATCATCATCCTGGGGGCAGAAACGGACCATGAAGTCCCCCAGAGGCAGTGACGACTGCCACGAAAACACTGCATGGACGGGAATGACGATGGGCGACTGACACCATACAGACAGAGGCCCACAAAGGCAAGTATTTATCTATTAACATCAACTATTTTAAGCACTGACCTCTTCATTATCTTTACTCTCAGCACTCTGGACATCATCATCCTGGGGGCAGAAATGGACCATGAAGTCCCACAGAGGCAGTGACGACTGCCACGATGAGACTGCATGGACGGGAGGGACGATGGTCGACTGACACCATGACGACAGAGGCCCATAAAGGCAAGTATTTATCAACTAACATCAACTCTTTTAAACACTAAACTCTTCATTATCTTTACTCTCAGTACCCTGGACATCTTCATCCTGGGGGCAGAAATGGACCATGAAGTCCCCCAGAGGCAGTGACGACTGCCCAAAAGACACTGCATGGACGGGAGGGACGATGGGCGACTGACACCATACCGACAGAGGAACAGAAAGGCAAGTATTTATCTATCAACATCAACTCTTTCAAACACTAAACTCTTCATTATCTTTACTCTCAGGACCCTGGTCATCATCATCCTGGGGGCAGAAATGGACCATGAAGTCCCCCAGAGGCAGTGACGACTGCCACGAAAACACTGCATGGACGGGAGGGACGATGGGCGACTGACCCTATACCGACAGAGGCGTATAAAGGCAAATATTTATCTATGAACATCAACTCTTTCAACCACTAAACTCTTCATTATCTTTACTCTCAGGACCCTGGACATCATCATCCTGGGGGCAGAAATGGACCATGAAGTCCCCCAGAGGCAGTCACGTCTGCCACGAAAACACTGCATGGACGGGAGTGACGATGGGCGACTGACACCATACCGACAGAGGCCCTTAAAAGAAAGTATTTATCTACTAACATCAACTCTTTCAAACACTAAACTCTTCATTATCTTTACTCTCAGGACCCTGGACACCATCATCCTGGGGGCAGAAATGGACCATGAAGTCCCCCAGAGGCAGTCACGTCTACCACGAAAACACTGCATGGACGGGAGGGACGATGGGCGACTGACACCATACCGACGGAAGTTCATAAAGGCAAGTATATATCTGTTTACATCAACTCTTTCAACCACTAAACTCTTCATTATCTGTACTCTCAGGACCGTGAACATCATCATCCGGGGGTAGAAATGGACCATGAAGTCCCCCAGAGGCAGTGACGACTGCCACGATGACACTGCATGGACGGGAGGGTCGATGGGCGACTGACACCATGTAGACAGAGGCCCACAAAGGCAAGTATATATCTATTAACATCAACTCTTTCAAACACTAAACTCTTCATTATCTTTACTCTCAGCACCCTGGACATCATCATCCTGGGGGCAGAAACGGACCATGAAGTCCCCCAGAGGCAGTGACGACTGCCACGAAAACACTGCATGGACGGGAGGGACGATGGTCGACTGACACCATACCGACAGAGGCCCATAAAGGCAAGTATTTATCTCCTAACATCAACTCTTTCAAACACTAAACTCTTCATTATCTTTACTCTCAGGACCCTGGGCATCATCATCCTGGGGGCAGAAATGGACCATGAAGTCCCCCAGAGGCAGTCACGTCTGCCACGAAAACACTGCATGGACGGGAGGGACGATGGGCGACTGACACCATACCGACGGAAGTTCATAAAGGCAAGTATATATCTGTTTACATCAACTCTTTCAAACACTAAACTCTTATTATCTGTACTCTCAGGACCGTGAACATCATCATCCTGGGTTCAGAAATGGACCATGAAGTCCCCCAGAGCCAGTGACGACTGCCACGATGACACTACATGGACGGGAGGGTCGATGGGCGACTGACACCATGTAGACAGAGGCCCACAAAGGCAAGTACATATCTATTAACATCAACTCTTTCAAACACTGAACTCTTCATTATCTTTACTCTCAGCACCCTGGACATCATCATCCTGGGGGCAGAAACGGACCATGAAGTCCCCCAGAGGCAGTGACGACTGCCACGAAAACACTGCATGGACGGGAGGGACGATGGGCGACTGACACCATACCGACAGAGGCCCACAAAGGCAAGTATTTATCTATTAACATCAACTATTTTAAACACTGAACTCTTCATTATCTTTACTCTCAGCACCCTGGACATCATCATCCTGGGGGCAGAAATGGACCATGAAGTCCCCCAGAGGCAGTGACGACTGCCACGATGAGACTGCATGGACGGGAGGGACGATGGTCGACTGACACCATACCGACAGAGGCCCATAAAGGCAAGTATTTATCTACTAACATCAACTCTTTCAAACACTAAACTCTTCATTATCTTTACTCTCAGGACCCTGGGCATCATCATCCTGGGGGCAGAAATGGACCATGAAGTCCCCCAGAGGCAGTCACGTCTGCCACGAAAACACTGCATGGACGGGAGGGACGATGGGCGACTGACACCATACCGACAGAGGCCCACAAAGGCAAGTATTTATCTATTAACATCAACTATTTTAAACACTGAACTCTTCATTATCTTTACTCTCAGCACTCTGGACATCATCATCCTGCGGGCAGAAATGGACCATGAAGTCCCCCAGAGGCAGTGACGACTGCCACGATGAGACTGCATGGACGGGAGGGACGATTGTCGACTGACACCATACCGACAGAGGAACTTAAAGGAAAGTATTTTTCTACTAACATCAACTGTTTCAAACACTAAACTCTTCATTATCTTTACTCTCAGGACCCTGGACATCATCATCCTGGGAGCAGAGATGGGCCATGAAGTCCCCCAGAGGCAGTGACGACTGCCACGACGACACTGCATGGACGGGATGGACGATGGGCGACTGACACTATACCGACAGAGGCTTGTAAAGGCAAATATTTATCTACTAACATCAACTCTTTCAAACACTAAACTCTTCATTTTCTTTACTCTCAGGACCCTGGGCATCATCATTCTGGGGGCAGAAATGGACCATGAAGTCCCCCAGAGGCAGTCACGTCTGCCACGAAAACACTGCATGGACGGGAGGGACGATGGGCGACTGACACCATACCGACGGAAGTTCATAAAGGCAAGTATATATCTGTTTACATCAACTCTTTCAAACACTAAACACTTATTATCTGTACTCTCAGGACCGTGAACATCATCATCCTGGGTTCAGAAATGGACCATGAAGTCCCCCAGAGCCAGTGACGACTGCCACGATGAGACTGCATGGACGGGAGGGACGATGGTCGACTGACACCATGACGACAGAGGCCCATAAAGGCAAGTATTCATCAACTAACATCAACTCTTTTAAACACTAAACTCTTCATTATCTTTACTCTCAGTACCCTGGACATCTTCATCCTGGGGGCAGAAATGGACCATGAAGTCCCCCAGAGGCAGTGACGACTGCCCCAAAGACACTGCATGGACGGGAGGGACGATGGGCGACTGACACCATACCGACAGAGGAACAGAAAGGCAAGTATTTATCTATCAACATCAACTCTTTCAAACACTAAACTCTTCATTATCTTTACTCTCAGGACCCTGGTCATCATCATCCTGGGGGCAGAAATGGACCATGAAGTCCCCCAGAGGCAGTGACGACTGCCACGAAAACACTGCATGGACGGGAGGGACGATGGGCGACTGACCCTATACCGACAGAGGCGTATAAAGGCAAATATTTATCTATGAACATCAACTCTTTCAACCACTAAACTCTTCATTATCTTTACTCTCAGGACCCTGGACATCATCATCCTGGGGGCAGAAATGGACCATGAAGTCCCCCAGAGGCAGTCACGTCTGCCACGAAAACACTGCATGGACGGGAGTGACGATGGGCGACTGACACCATACCGACAGAGGCCCTTAAAAGAAAGTATTTATCTACTAACATCAACTCTTTCAAACACTAAACTCTTCATTATCTTTACTCTCAGGACCCTGGACACCATCATCCTGGGGGCAGAAATGGACCATGAAGTCCCCCAGAGGCAGTCACGTCTACCACGAAAACACTGCATGGACGGGAGGGACGATGGGCGACTGACACCATACCGACGGAAGTTCATAAAGGCAAGTATATATCTGTTTACATCAACTCTTTCAACCACTAAACTCTTCATTATCTGTACTCTCAGGACCGTGAACATCATCATCCGGGGGTAGAAATGGACCATGAAGTCCCCCAGAGGCAGTGACGACTGCCACGATGACACTGCATGGACGGGAGGGTCGATGGGCGACTGACACCATGTAGACAGAGGCCCACAAAGGCAAGTATATATCTATTAACATCAACTCTTTCAAACACTAAACTCTTCATTATCTTTACTCTCAGCACCCTGGACATCATCATCCTGGGGGCAGAAACGGACCATGAAGTCCCCCAGAGGCAGTGACGACTGCCACGAAAACACTGCATGGACGGGAGGGACGATGGTCGACTGACACCATACCGACAGAGGCCCATAAAGGCAAGTATTTATCTCCTAACATCAACTCTTTCAAACACTAAACTCTTCATTATCTTTACTCTCAGGACCCTGGGCATCATCATCCTGGGGGCAGAAATGGACCATGAAGTCCCCCAGAGGCAGTCACGTCTGCCACGAAAACACTGCATGGACGGGAGGGACGATGGGCGACTGACACCATACCGACGGAAGTTCATAAAGGCAAGTATATATCTGTTTACATCAACTCTTTCAAACACTAAACTCTTATTATCTGTACTCTCAGGACCGTGAACATCATCATCCTGGGTTCAGAAATGGACCATGAAGTCCCCCAGAGCCAGTGACGACTGCCACGATGACACTACATGGACGGGAGGGTCGATGGGCGACTGACACCATGTAGACAGAGGCCCACAAAGGCAAGTACATATCTATTAACATCAACTCTTTCAAACACTGAACTCTTCATTATCTTTACTCTCAGCACCCTGGACATCATCATCCTGGGGGCAGAAACGGACCATGAAGTCCCCCAGAGGCAGTGACGACTGCCACGAAAACACTGCATGGACGGGAGGGACGATGGGCGACTGACACCATACCGACAGAGGCCCACAAAGGCAAGTATTTATCTATTAACATCAACTATTTTAAACACTGAACTCTTCATTATCTTTACTCTCAGCACCCTGGACATCATCATCCTGGGGGCAGAAATGGACCATGAAGTCCCCCAGAGGCAGTGACGACTGCCACGATGAGACTGCATGGACGGGAGGGACGATGGTCGACTGACACCATACCGACAGAGGCCCATAAAGGCAAGTATTTATCTACTAACATCAACTCTTTCAAACACTAAACTCTTCATTATCTTTACTCTCAGGACCCTGGGCATCATCATCCTGGGGGCAGAAATGGACCATGAAGTCCCCCAGAGGCAGTCACGTCTGCCACGAAAACACTGCATGGACGGGAGGGACGATGGGCGACTGACACCATACCGACAGAGGCCCACAAAGGCAAGTATTTATCTATTAACATCAACTATTTTAAACACTGAACTCTTCATTATCTTTACTCTCAGCACTCTGGACATCATCATCCTGCGGGCAGAAATGGACCATGAAGTCCCCCAGAGGCAGTGACGACTGCCACGATGAGACTGCATGGACGGGAGGGACGATTGTCGACTGACACCATACCGACAGAGGAACTTAAAGGAAAGTATTTTTCTACTAACATCAACTGTTTCAAACACTAAACTCTTCATTATCTTTACTCTCAGGACCCTGGACATCATCATCCTGGGAGCAGAGATGGGCCATGAAGTCCCCCAGAGGCAGTGACGACTGCCACGACGACACTGCATGGACGGGATGGACGATGGGCGACTGACACTATACCGACAGAGGCTTGTAAAGGCAAATATTTATCTACTAACATCAACTCTTTCAAACACTAAACTCTTCATTTTCTTTACTCTCAGGACCCTGGGCATCATCATTCTGGGGGCAGAAATGGACCATGAAGTCCCCCAGAGGCAGTCACGTCTGCCACGAAAACACTGCATGGACGGGAGGGACGATGGGCGACTGACACCATACCGACGGAAGTTCATAAAGGCAAGTATATATCTGTTTACATCAACTCTTTCAAACACTAAACACTTATTATCTGTACTCTCAGGACCGTGAACATCATCATCCTGGGTTCAGAAATGGACCATGAAGTCCCCCAGAGCCAGTGACGACTGCCACGATGACACTACATGGACGGGAGGGTCGATGGGCGACTGACACCATGTAGACAGAGGCCCACAAAGGCAAGTACATATTTATTAACATCAACTCTTTCAAACACTAAACTCTTCATTATCTTTACTCTCAGCACCCTGGACATCATCATCCTGGGGGCAGAAACGGACCATGAAGTCCCCCAGAGGCAGTGACGACTGCCACGAAAACACTGCATGGACGGGAGGGACGATGGGCGACTGACACCATACCGACAGAGGCCCACAAAGGCAAGTATTTATCTATTAACATCAACTATTTTAAACACTGAACTCTTCATTATCTTTACTCTCAGCACCCTGGACATCATCATCCTGGGGGCAGAAATGGACCATGAAGTCCCCCAGAGGCAGTGACGACTGCCACGATGAGACTGCATGGACGGGAGGGACGATGGGCGACTGACACCATACCGACAGAGGCCCTTAAAAGAAAGTATTTATCTACTAACATCAACTCTTTCAAACACTAAACTCTTCATTATCTTTACTCTCACGACCCTGGACATCATCATCCTGGGGGCAGAAACGGACCATGAAGTCCCCCAGAGGCAGTGACGACTGCCACAAAAACACTGCATGGACGGGAGGGACGATGGGCGACTGACACCATACCGACAGAGGCCCACAAAGGCAAGTATTTATCTATTAACATCAACTATTTTAAACACTGAACTCTTCATTATCTTTACTCTCAGCACTCTGGACATCATCATCCTGGGGGCAGAAATGGACCATGAAGTCCCCCAGAGCCAGTGACGACTGCCACGATGAGACTGCATGGACGGGAGGGACGATTGTCGACTGACACCACACCGACAGAGGAACTTAAAGGAAAGTATTTTTCTACTAACATCAACTCTTTCAAACACTAAACTCTTCATTATCTTTACTCTCAGGACCCTGGACATCATCATCCTGGGGGCAGAAATGGACCATGAAGTCCCCCAGAGGCAGTGACGACTGCCACGATGACACTACATGGACGGGAGGGTCGATGGGCGACTGACACCATGTAGACAGAAGCCCACAAAGGGAAGTATATATCTATTAACATCAACTCTTTCAAACACTAAACTCTTCATTATCTTTACTCTCAGCACCCTGGACATCATCATCCTGGGGGCAGAAACGGACCATGAAGTCCCCCAGAGGCAGTGACGACTGCCACGAAAACACTGCATGGACGGGATGGACGATGGGCGACTGACACCATACAGACAGAGGCCCACAAAGGCAAGTATTTATCTATTAACATCAACTATTTTAAGCACTGAACTCTTCATTATCTTTACTCTCAGCACTCTGGACATCATCATCCTGGGGGCAGAAATGGACCATGAAGTCCCCCAGAGACAGTGACGACTGCCACGAAAACACTGCATGGACGGGAGGGACGATGGTCGACTGACACCATACCGACAGAGGCCCATAAAGGCAAGTATTTATCTACTAACATCAACTCTTTCAAACACTAAACTCTTCATTATCTTTACTCTCAGGACCCTGGGCATCATCATCCTGGGGGCAGAAATGGACCATGAAGTCCCCCAGAGGCAGTCACGTCTGCCACGAAAACACTGCATGGACGGGATGGACGATGGGCGACTGACACCATACCGACGGAAGTCCATAAAGGCAAGTATATATCTGTTTACATCAACTCTTTCAAACACTAAACTCTAATTATCTGTACTCTCAGGACCGTGAACATCATCATCCTGGGTTCAGAAATGGACCATGAAGTCCCCCAGAGCCAGTGACGACTGCCACGATGACACTACATGGACGGGAGGGTCGATGGGCGACTGACACCATGTAGACAGAGGCCCACAAAGGCAAGTACATATCTATTAACATCAACTCTTTCAAACACTAAACTCTTCATTATCTTTACACTCAGCACCCTGGACATCATCATCCTGGGGGCAGAAACGGACCATGAAGTCCCCCAGAGGCAGTGACGACTGCCACGAAAACACTGCATGGACGGGATGGACGATGGGCGACTGACACCATACCGACAGAGGCCCACAAAGGCAAGTATTTATCTATTAACATCAACTATTTTAAACACTGAACTCTTCATTATCTTTACTCTCAGCACCCTGGACATCATCATCCTGGGGGCAGAAATGGACCATGAAGTCCCCCAGAGGCAGTGACGACTGCCACGATGAGACTGCATGGACGGGAGGGACGATGGTCGACTGACACCATACCGACAGAGGCCCCTAAAGGCAAGTATTTATCTACTAACATCAACTCTTTCAAACACTAAACTCTTCATTATCTTTACTCTCAGGACCCTGGGCATCATCATCCTGGGGGCAGAAATGGACCATGAAGTCCCCCAGAGGCAGTCACGTCTGCCACGAAAACACTGCATGGACGGGAGGGACGATGGGCGACTGACACCATACCGACAGAGGCCCACAAAGGCAAGTATTTATCTATTAACATCAACTATTTTAAGCACTGAACTCTTCATTATCTTTACTCTCAGCACTCTGGACATCATCATCCTGGGGGCAGAAATGGACCATGAAGTCCCCCAGAGGCAGTGACGACTGCCACGATGAGACTGCATGGACGGGAGGGACGATTGTCGACTGACACCATACCGACAGAGGAACTTAAAGGAAAGTATTTTTCTACTAACATCAACTCTTTCAAACACTAAACTCTTCATTATCTTTACTCTCAGGACCCTGGACATCATCATCCTGGGGGCAGAAATGGACCATGAAGTCCCCCAGAGGCAGTGACGACTGCCACGATGACACTACATGGACGGGAGGGTCGATGGGCGACTGACACCATGTAGACAGAAGCCCACAAAGGGAAGTATATATCTATTAACATCAACTGTTTCAAACACTAAACTCTTCATTATCTTTACTCTCAGCACCCTGGACATCATCATCCTGGGGGCAGAAACGGACCATGAAGTCCCCCAGAGGCAGTGACGACTGCCACGAAAACACTGCATGGACGGGATGGACGATGGGCGACTGACACCATACCGACAGAGGCCCACAAAGGCAAGTATTTATCTATTAACATCAACTATTTTAAGCACTGAACTCTTCATTATCTTTACTCTCAGCACTCTGGACATCATCATCCTGGGGGCAGAAATGGACCATGAAGTCCCCCAGAGGCAGTGACGACTGCCACGATGAGACTACATGGACGGGAGGGACGATGGTCGACTGACACCATACCGACAGAGGCCCATAAAGGCAAGTATTTATCTACTAACATCAACTCTTTCAAACACTAAACTCTTCATTATCTTTACACTCAGCACCCTGGACATCATCATCCTGGGGGCAGAAACGGACCATGAAGTCCCCCAGAGGCAGTGACGACTGCCACGAAAACACTGCATGGACGGGATGGACGATGGGCGACTGACACCATACCGACAGAGGCCCACAAAGGCAAGTATTTATCTATTAACATCAACTATTTTAAACACTGAACTCTTCATTATCTTTACTCTCAGCACCCTGGACATCATCATCCTGGGGGCAGAAATGGACCATGAAGTCCCCCAGAGGCAGTGACGACTGCCACGATGAGACTGCATGGACGGGAGGGACGATGGTCGACTGACACCATACCGACAGAGGCATATAAATGCAAGTATTTTTCTACTAACATCAACTCTTTCAAACACTAAACTCTTCATTATCTTTACTCTCAGGACCCTGGGCATCATCATCCTGGGGGCAGAAATGGACCATGAAGTCCCCCAGAGGCAGTCACGTCTGCCACGAAAACACTGCATGGACGGGAGGGACGATGGGCGACTGACACCATACCGACAGAGGCCCACAAAGGCAAGTATTTATCTATTAACATCAACTATTTTAAGCACTGAACTCTTCATTATCTTTACTCTCAGCACTCTGGACATCATCATCCTGCGGGCAGAAATGGACCATGAAGTCCCCCAGAGGCAGTGACGACTGCCACGATGAGACTGCATGGACGGGAGGGACGATTGTCGACTGACACCATACCGACAGAGGAACTTAAAGGAAAGTATTTTTCTACTAACATCAACTCTTTCAAACACTAAACTCTTCATTATCTTTACTCTCAGGACCCTGGACATCATCATCCTGGGGGCAGAAATGGACCATGAAGTCCCCCAGAGGCAGTGACGACTGCCACGATGACACTACATGGACGGGAGGGTCGATGGGCGACTGACACCATGTAGACAGAAGCCCACAAAGGGAAGTATATATCTATTAACATCAACTCTTTCAAACACTAAACTCTTCATTATCTTTACTCTCAGCACCCTGGACATCATCATCCTGGGGGCAGAAACGGACCATGAAGACCCCCAGAGGCAGTGACGACTGCCACGAAAACACTGCATGGACGGGATGGACGATGGGCGACTGACACCATACAGACAGAGGCCCACAAAGGCAAGTATTTATCTATTAACATCAACTATTTTAAGCACTGAACTCTTCATTATCTTTACTCTCAGGACCCTGGACATCATCATCCTGGGGGCAGAAATGGACCATGAAGTCCCCCAGAGGCAGTGACGACTGCCCCAAAGACACTGCATGGACGGGAGGGACGATGGGCGACTGACACCATACCGACAGAGGAACAGAAAGGCAAGTATTTATCTATCAACATCAACTCTTTCAAACACTAAACTCTTCATTATCTTTACTCTCAGGACCCTGGACATCATCATCCTGGGGGCAGAAATGGACCATGAAGTCCCCCAGAGGCAGTGACGACTGCCACGAAAACACTGCATGGACGGGAGGGACGATGGGCGACTGACACTATACCGACAGAGGCGTATAAAGGCAAATATTTATCTATGAACATCAACTCTTTCAACCACTAAACTCTTCATTATCTTTACTCTCAGGACCCTGGACATCATCATCCTAGGGGCAGAAATGGACCATGAAGTCCCCCAGAGGCAGTCACGTCTGCCACGAAAACACTGCATGGACGGGAGGGACGATGGGCGACTCACACCATACCGACGGAAGTTCATAAAGGCAAGTATATATCTGTTTACATCAACTCTTTCAACCACTAAACTCTTATTATCTGTACTCTCAGGACCGTGAACATCATCATCCTGGGGGCAGAAATGGACCATGAAGTCCCCCAGAGGCAGTGACGACTGCCACGAAAACACTGCATGGACGGGATGGACGATGGGCGACTGACACCATACCGACAGAGGCCCACAAAGGCAAGTATTTATCTATTAACATCAACTATTTTAAACACTGAACTCTTCATTATCTTTACTCTCAGCACTCTCGACCTCATCATCCTGGGGGCAGAAATGGACCATGAAGTCCCCCAGAGGAAGTCACGTCTGCCACGAAAACACTGCATGGACGGGAGGGACGATGGGCGACTGACACCATACCGACGGAAGTTCATAAAGGCAAGTATATATCTGTTTACATCAACTCTTTCAAACACTAAACTCTTATTATCTGTACTCTCAGGACCGTGAACATCATCATCCTGGGGGCAGAAATTGACCATGAAGTCCCCCAGAGCCAGTGACGACTGCCACGATGACACTACATGGACGGGAGGGTCGATGGGCGACTGACACCATACCGACAGAGGCCCACAAAGGCAAGTATTTATCTATTAACATCAACTATTTTAAACACTGAACTCTTCATTATCTTTACTCTCAGCACCCTGGACATCATCATCCTGGGGGCAGAAATGGACCATGAAGTCCCCCAGAGGCAGTGACGACTGCCACGATGAGACTGCATGGACGGGAGGGACGATGGGCGACTGACACCATACCGACAGAGGCCCTTAAAAGAAAGTATTTATCTACTAACATCAACTCTTTCAAACACTAAACTCTTCATTATCTTTACTCTCAGGACCCTGGACATCATCATCCTGGGGGCAGAAACGGACCATGAAGTCCCCCAGAGGCAGTGACGACTGCCACAAAAACACTGCATGGACGGGAGGGACGATGGGCGACTGACACCATACCGACAGAGGCCCACAAAGGCAAGTATTTATCTATTAACATCAACTATTTTAAACACTGAACTCTTCATTATCTTTACTCTCAGCACTCTGGACATCATCATCCTGGGGGCAGAAATGGACCATGAAGTCCCCCAGAGCCAGTGACGACTGCCACGATGAGACTGCATGGACGGGAGGGACGATTGTCGACTGACACCACACCGACAGAGGAACTTAAAGGAAAGTATTTTTCTACTAACATCAACTCTTTCAAACACTAAACTCTTCATTATCTTTACTCTCAGGACCCTGGACATCATCATCCTGGGGGCAGAAATGGACCATGAAGTCCCCCAGAGGCAGTGACGACTGCCACGATGACACTACATGGACGGGAGGGTCGATGGGCGACTGACACCATGTAGACAGAAGCCCACAAAGGGAAGTATATATCTATTAACATCAACTCTTTCAAACACTAAACTCTTCATTATCTTTACTCTCAGCACCCTGGACATCATCATCCTGGGGGCAGAAACGGACCATGAAGTCCCCCAGAGGCAGTGACGACTGCCACGAAAACACTGCATGGACGGGATGGACGATGGGCGACTGACACCATACAGACAGAGGCCCACAAAGGCAAGTATTTATCTATTAACATCAACTATTTTAAGCACTGAACTCTTCATTATCTTTACTCTCAGCACTCTGGACATCATCATCCTGGGGGCAGAAATGGACCATGAAGTCCCCCAGAGACAGTGACGACTGCCACGAAAACACTGCATGGACGGGAGGGACGATGGTCGACTGACACCATACCGACAGAGGCCCATAAAGGCAAGTATTTATCTACTAACATCAACTCTTTCAAACACTAAACTCTTCATTATCTTTACTCTCAGGACCCTGGGCATCATCATCCTGGGGGCAGAAATGGACCATGAAGTCCCCCAGAGGCAGTCACGTCTGCCACGAAAACACTGCATGGACGGGAGGGACGATGGGCGACTGACACCATACCGACGGAAGTCCATAAAGGCAAGTATATATCTGTTTACATCAACTCTTTCAAACACTAAACTCTAATTATCTGTACTCTCAGGACCGTGAACATCATCATCCTGGGTTCAGAAATGGACCATGAAGTCCCCCAGAGCCAGTGACGACTGCCACGATGACACTACATGGACGGGAGGGTCGATGGGCGACTGACACCATGTAGACAGAGGCCCACAAAGGCAAGTACATATCTATTAACATCAACTCTTTCAAACACTAAACTCTTCATTATCTTTACACTCAGCACCCTGGACATCATCATCCTGGGGGCAGAAACGGACCATGAAGTCCCCCAGAGGCAGTGACGACTGCCACGAAAACACTGCATGGACGGGATGGACGATGGGCGACTGACACCATACCGACAGAGGCCCACAAAGGCAAGTATTTATCTATTAACATCAACTATTTTAAACACTGAACTCTTCATTATCTTTACTCTCAGCACCCTGGACATCATCATCCTGGGGGCAGAAATGGACCATGAAGTCCCCCAGAGGCAGTGACGACTGCCACGATGAGACTGCATGGACGGGAGGGACGATGGTCGACTGACACCATACCGACAGAGGCCCCTAAAGGCAAGTATTTATCTACTAACATCAACTCTTTCAAACACTAAACTCTTCATTATCTTTACTCTCAGGACCCTGGGCATCATCATCCTGGGGGCAGAAATGGACCATGAAGTCCCCCAGAGGCAGTGACGACTGCCACGAAAACACTGCATGGACGGGATGGACGATGGGCGACTGACACCATACCGACAGAGGCCCACAAAGGCAAGTATTTATCTATTAACATCAACTATTTTAAACACTGAACTCTTCATTATCTTTACTCTCAGCACTCTCGACATCATCATCCTGGGGGCAGAAATGGACCATGAAGTCCCCCAGAGGAAGTCACGTCTGCCACGAAAACACTGCATGGACGGGAGGGACGATGGGCGACTGACACCATACCGACGGAAGTTCATAAAGGCAAGTATATATCTGTTTACATCAACTCTTTCAAACACTAAACTCTTATTATCTGTACTCTCAGGACCGTGAACATCATCATCCTGGGGGCAGAAATTGACCATGAAGTCCCCCAGAGCCAGTGACGACTGCCACGATGACACTACATGGACGGGAGGGTCGATGGGCGACTGACACCATACCGACAGAGGCCCACAAAGGCAAGTATTTATCTATTAACATCAACTATTTTAAACACTGAACTCTTCATTATCTTTACTCTCAGCACCCTGGACATCATCATCCTGGGGGCAGAAATGGACCATGAAGTCCCCCAGAGGCAGTGACGACTGCCACGATGAGACTGCATGGACGGGAGGGACGATGGGCGACTGACACCATACCGACAGAGGCCCTTAAAAGAAAGTATTTATCTACTAACATCAACTCTTTCAAACACTAAACTCTTCATTATCTTTACTCTCAGGACCCTGGACATCATCATCCTGGGGGCAGAAACGGACCATGAAGTCCCCCAGAGGCAGTGACGACTGCCACAAAAACACTGCATGGACGGGAGGGACGATGGGCGACTGACACCATACCGACAGAGGCCCACAAAGGCAAGTATTTATCTATTAACATCAACTATTTTAAACACTGAACTCTTCATTATCTTTACTCTCAGCACTCTGGACATCATCATCCTGGGGGCAGAAATGGACCATGAAGTCCCCCAGAGCCAGTGACGACTGCCACGATGAGACTGCATGGACGGGAGGGACGATTGTCGACTGACACCACACCGACAGAGGAACTTAAAGGAAAGTATTTTTCTACTAACATCAACTCTTTCAAACACTAAACTCTTCATTATCTTTACTCTCAGGACCCTGGACATCATCATCCTGGGGGCAGAAATGGACCATGAAGTCCCCCAGAGGCAGTGACGACTGCCACGATGACACTACATGGACGGGAGGGTCGATGGGCGACTGACACCATGTAGACAGAAGCCCACAAAGGGAAGTATATATCTATTAACATCAACTCTTTCAAACACTAAACTCTTCATTATCTTTACTCTCAGCACCCTGGACATCATCATCCTGGGGGCAGAAACGGACCATGAAGTCCCCCAGAGGCAGTGACGACTGCCACGAAAACACTGCATGGACGGGATGGACGATGGGCGACTGACACCATACAGACAGAGGCCCACAAAGGCAAGTATTTATCTATTAACATCAACTATTTTAAGCACTGAACTCTTCATTATCTTTACTCTCAGCACTCTGGACATCATCATCCTGGGGGCAGAAATGGACCATGAAGTCCCCCAGAGACAGTGACGACTGCCACGAAAACACTGCATGGACGGGAGGGACGATGGTCGACTGACACCATACCGACAGAGGCCCATAAAGGCAAGTATTTATCTACTAACATCAACTCTTTCAAACACTAAACTCTTCATTATCTTTACTCTCAGGACCCTGGGCATCATCATCCTGGGGGCAGAAATGGACCATGAAGTCCCCCAGAGGCAGTCACGTCTGCCACGAAAACACTGCATGGACGGGAGGGACGATGGGCGACTGACACCATACCGACGGAAGTCCATAAAGGCAAGTATATATCTGTTTACATCAACTCTTTCAAACACTAAACTCTAATTATCTGTACTCTCAGGACCGTGAACATCATCATCCTGGGTTCAGAAATGGACCATGAAGTCCCCCAGAGCCAGTGACGACTGCCACGATGACACTACATGGACGGGAGGGTCGATGGGCGACTGACACCATGTAGACAGAGGCCCACAAAGGCAAGTACATATCTATTAACATCAACTCTTTCAAACACTAAACTCTTCATTATCTTTACACTCAGCACCCTGGACATCATCATCCTGGGGGCAGAAACGGACCATGAAGTCCCCCAGAGGCAGTGACGACTGCCACGAAAACACTGCATGGACGGGATGGACGATGGGCGACTGACACCATACCGACAGAGGCCCACAAAGGCAAGTATTTATCTATTAACATCAACTATTTTAAACACTGAACTCTTCATTATCTTTACTCTCAGCACCCTGGACATCATCATCCTGGGGGCAGAAATGGACCATGAAGTCCCCCAGAGGCAGTGACGACTGCCACGATGAGACTGCATGGACGGGAGGGACGATGGTCGACTGACACCATACCGACAGAGGCCCCTAAAGGCAAGTATTTATCTACTAACATCAACTCTTTCAAACACTAAACTCTTCATTATCTTTACTCTCAGGACCCTGGGCATCATCATCCTGGGGGCAGAAATGGACCATGAAGTCCCCCAGAGGCAGTCACGTCTGCCACGAAAACACTGCATGGACGGGAGGGACGATG
Source organism: Haliotis asinina (assembly GCF_037392515.1). Lineage (NCBI taxonomy): Eukaryota > Metazoa > Mollusca > Gastropoda > Lepetellida > Haliotidae > Haliotis > Haliotis asinina. The sequence goes on along the minus strand of NC_090282.1, from coordinate 54,886,889 downwards.
GGCGACTGACACCATACCGACAGAGGCCCACAAAGGCAAGTATTTATCTATTAACATCAACTATTTTAAGCACTGAACTCTTCATTATCTTTACTCTCAGCACTCTGGACATCATCATCCTGCGGGCAGAAATGGACCATGAAGTCCCCCAGAGGCAGTGACGACTGCCACGATGAGACTGCATGGACGGGAGGGACGATTGTCGACTGACACCATACCGACAGAGGAACTTAAAGGAAAGTATTTTTCTACTAACATCAACTCTTTCAAACACTAAACTCTTCATTATCTTTACTCTCAGGACCCTGGACATCATCATCCTGGGGGCAGAAATGGACCATGAAGTCCCCCAGAGGCAGTGACGACTGCCACGATGACACTACATGGACGGGAGGGTCGATGGGCGACTGACACCATGTAGACAGAAGCCCACAAAGGGAAGTATATATCTATTAACATCAACTGTTTCAAACACTAAACTCTTCATTATCTTTACTCTCAGCACCCTGGACATCATCATCCTGGGGGCAGAAACGGACCATGAAGTCCCCCAGAGGCAGTGACGACTGCCACGAAAACACTGCATGGACGGGATGGACGATGGGCGACTGACACCATACAGACAGAGGCCCACAAAGGCAAGTATTTATCTATTAACATCAACTATTTTAAGCACTGAACTCTTCATTATCTTTACTCTCAGCACTCTGGACATCATCATCCTGGGGGCAGAAATGGACCATGAAGTCCCCCAGAGGCAGTGACGACTGCCACGATGAGACTACATGGACGGGAGGGACGATGGTCGACTGACACCATACCGACAGAGGCCCATAAAGGCAAGTATTTATCTACTAACATCAACTCTTTCAAACACTAAACTCTTCATTATCTTTACACTCAGCACCCTGGACATCATCATCCTGGGGGCAGAAACGGACCATGAAGTCCCCCAGAGGCAGTGACGACTGCCACGAAAACACTGCATGGACGGGATGGACGATGGGCGACTGACACAATACCGACAGAGGCCCACAAAGGCAAGTATTTATCTATTAACATCAACTATTTTAAACACTGAACTCTTCATTATCTTTACTCTCAGCACCCTGGACATCATCATCCTGGGGGCAGAAATGGACCATGAAGTCCCCCAGAGGCAGTGACGACTGCCACGATGAGACTGCATGGACGGGAGGGACGATGGTCGACTGACACCATACCGACAAAGGCATATAAATGCAAGTATTTTTCTACTAACATCAACTCTTTCAAACACTAAACTCTTCATTATCTTTACTCTCAGGACCCTGGGCATCATCATCCTGGGGGCAGAAATGGACCATGAAGTCCCCCAGAGGCAGTCACGTCTGCCACGAAAACACTGCATGGACGGGAGGGACGATGGGCGACTGACACCATACCGACAGAGGCCCACAAAGGCAAGTATTTATCTATTAACATCAACTATTTTAAGCACTGAACTCTTCATTATCTTTACTCTCAGCACTCTGGACATCATCATCCTGCGGGCAGAAATGGACCATGAAGTCCCCCAGAGGCAGTGACGACTGCCACGATGAGACTGCATGGACGGGAGGGACGATTGTCGACTGACACCATACCGACAGAGGAACTTAAAGGAAAGTATTTTTCTACTAACATCAACTCTTTCAAACACTAAACTCTTCATTATCTTTACTCTCAGGACCCTGGACATCATCATCCTGGGGGCAGAAATGGACCATGAAGTCCCCCAGAGGCAGTGACGACTGCCACGATGACACTACATGGACGGGAGGGTCGATGGGCGACTGACACCATGTAGACAGAAGCCCACAAAGGGAAGTATATATCTATTAACATCAACTGTTTCAAACACTAAACTCTTCATTATCTTTACTCTCAGCACCCTGGACATCATCATCCTGGGGGCAGAAACGGACCATGAAGTCCCCCAGAGGCAGTGACGACTGCCACGAAAACACTGCATGGACGGGATGGACGATGGGCGACTGACACCATACAGACAGAGGCCCACAAAGGCAAGTATTTATCTATTAACATCAACTATTTTAAGCACTGAACTCTTCATTATCTTTACTCTCAGCACTCTGGACATCATCATCCTGGGGGCAGAAATGGACCATGAAGTCCCCCAGAGGCAGTGACGACTGCCACGATGAGACTACATGGACGGGAGGGACGATGGTCGACTGACACCATACCGACAGAGGCCCATAAAGGCAAGTATTTATCTACTAACATCAACTCTTTCAAACACTAAACTCTTCATTATCTTTACACTCAGCACCCTGGACATCATCATCCTGGGGGCAGAAACGGACCATGAAGTCCCCCAGAGGCAGTGACGACTGCCACGAAAACACTGCATGGACGGGATGGACGATGGGCGACTGACACCATACCGACAGAGGCCCACAAAGGCAAGTATTTATCTATTAACATCAACTATTTTAAACACTGAACTCTTCATTATCTTTACTCTCAGCACCCTGGACATCATCATCCTGGGGGCAGAAATGGACCATGAAGTCCCCCAGAGGCAGTGACGACTGCCACGATGAGACTGCATGGACGGGAGGGACGATGGTCGACTGACACCATACCGACAGAGGCATATAAATGCAAGTATTTTTCTACTAACATCAACTCTTTCAAACACTAAACTCTTCATTATCTTTACTCTCAGGACCCTGGGCATCATCATCCTGGGGGCAGAAATGGACCATGAAGTCCCCCAGAGGCAGTCACGTCTGCCACGAAAACACTGCATGGACGGGAGGGACGATGGGCGACTGACACCATACCGACAGAGGCCCACAAAGGCAAGTATTTATCTATTAACATCAACTATTTTAAGCACTGAACTCTTCATTATCTTTACTCTCAGCACTCTGGACATCATCATCCTGGGGGCAGAAATGGACCATGAAGTCCCCCAGAGGCAGTGACGACTGCCACGATGAGACTGCATGGACGGGAGGGACGATTGTCGACTGACACCATACCGACAGAGGAACTTAAAGGAAAGTATTTTTCTACTAACATAAACTCTTTCAAACACTAAACTCTTCATTATCTTTACTCTCAGGACCCTGGACATCATCATCCTGGGGGCAGAAATGGACCATGAAGTCCCCCAGAGGCAGTGACGACTGCCACGATGACACTACATGGACGGGAGGGTCGATGGGCGACTGACACCATGTAGACAGAAGCCCACAAAGGGAAGTATATATCTATTAACATCAACTCTTTCAAACACTAAACTCTTCATTATCTTTACTCTCAGCACCCTGGACATCATCATCCTGGGGGCAGAAACGGACCATGAAGACCCCCAGAGGCAGTGACGACTGCCACGAAAACACTGCATGGACGGGAGGGACGATGGGCGACTGACACCATACAGACAGAGGCCCACAAAGGCAAGTATTTATCTATTAACATCAACTATTTTAAGCACTGAACTCTTCATTATCTTTACTCTCAGGACCCTGGACATCATCATCCTGGGGGCAGAAATGGACCATGAAGTCCCCCAGAGGCAGTGACGACTGCCCCAAAGACACTGCATGGACGGGAGGGACGATGGGCGACTGACACCATACCGACAGAGGAACAGAAAGGCAAGTATTTATCTATCAACATCAACTCTTTCAAACACTAAACTCTTCATTATCTTTACTCTCAGGACCCTGGACATCATCATCCTGGGGGCAGAAATGGACCATGAAGTCCCCCAGAGGCAGTGACGACTGCCACGAAAACACTGCATGGACGGGAGGGACGATGGGCGACTGACACTATACCGACAGAGGCGTATAAAGGCAAATATTTATCTATGAACATCAACTCTTTCAACCACTAAACTCTTCATTATCTTTACTCTCAGGACCCTGGACATCATCATCCTAGGGGCAGAAATGGACCATGAAGTCCCCCAGAGGCAGTCACGTCTGCCACGAAAACACTGCATGGACGGGAGGGACGATGGGCGACTCACACCATACCGACGGAAGTTCATAAAGGCAAGTATATATCTGTTTACATCAACTCTTTCAACCACTAAACTCTTATTATCTGTACTCTCAGGACCGTGAACATCATCATCCTGGGGGCAGAAATGGACCATGAAGTCCCCCAGAGGCAGTGACGACTGCCACGAAAACACTGCATGGACGGGATGGACGATGGGCGACTGACACCATACCGACAGAGGCCCACATAGGCAAGTATTTATCTATTAACATCAACTATTTTAAACACTGAACTCTTCATTATCTTTACTCTCAGCACTCTCGACATCATCATCCTGGGGGCAGAAATGGACCATGAAGTCCCCCAGAGGAAGTCACGTCTGCCACGAAAACACTGCATGGACGGGAGGGACGATGGGCGACTGACACCATACCGACGGAAGTTCATAAAGGCAAGTATATATCTGTTTACATCAACTCTTTCAAACACTAAACTCTTATTATCTGTACTCTCAGGACCGTGAACATCATCATCCTGGGTTCAGAAATTGACCATGAAGTCCCCCAGAGCCAGTGACGACTGCCACGATGACACTACATGGACGGGAGGGTCGATGGGCGACTGACACCATACCGACAGAGGCCCACAAAGGCAAGTATTTATCTATTAACATCAACTATTTTAAACACTGAACTCTTCATTATCTTTACTCTCAGCACTCTCGACATCATCATCCTGGGGGCAGAAATGGACCATGAAGTCCCCCAGAGGCAGTGACGACTGCCACGATGAGACTGCATGGACGGGAGGGACGATTGTCGACTGACACCATACCGACAGAGGAACTTAAAGGAAAGTATTTTTCTACTAACATCAACTCTTTCAAACACTAAACTCTTCATTATCTTTACTCTCAGGACCCTGGACATCATCATCCTGGGGGCAGAAATGGACCATGAAGTCCCCCAGAGGCAGTGACGACTGCCACGATGACACTACATGGACGGGAGGGTCGATGGGCGACTGACACCATGTAGACAGAAGCCCACAAAGGGAAGTATATATCTATTAACATCAACTGTTTCAAACACTAAACTCTTCATTATCTTTACTCTCAGCACCCTGGACATCATCATCCTGGGGGCACAAACGGACCATGAAGACCCCCAGAGGCAGTGACGACTGCCACGAAAACACTGCATGGACGGGATGGACGATGGGCGACTGACACCATACAGACAGAGGCCCACAAAGGCAAGTATTTATCTATTAACATCAACTATTTTAAGCACTGAACTCTTCATTATCTTTACTCTCAGCACTCTGGACATCATCATCCTGGGGGCAGAAATGGACCATGAAGTCCCCCAGAGGCAGTGACGACTGCCACGATGAGACTGCATGGACGGGAGGGACGATGGTCGACTGACACCATACCGACAGAGGCCCATAAAGGCAAGTATTTATCTACTAACATCAACTCTTTCAAACACTAAACTCTTCATTATCTTTACTCTCAGGACCCTGGACATCATCATCCTGGGGGCAGAAATGGACCATGAAGTCCCCCAGAGGCAGTGACGACTGCCCCAAAGACACTGCATGGACGGGAGGGACGATGGGCGACTGACACCATACCGACAGAGGAACAGAAAGGCAAGTATTTATCTATCAACATCAACTCTTTCAACCACTAAACTCTTCATTATCTTTACTCTCAGGACCCTGGACATCATCATCCTAGGGGCAGAAATGGACCATGAAGTCCCCCAGAGGCAGTCACGTCTGCCACGAAAACACTGCATGGACGGGAGGGACGATGGGCGACTGACACCATACCGACGGAAGTTCATAAAGGCAAGTATATATCTGTTTACATCAACTCTTTCAACCACTAAACTCTTATTATCTGTACTCTCAGGACCGTGAACATCATCATCCTGGGGGCAGAAATGGACCATGAAGTCCCCCAGAGGCAGTGACGCCTGCCACGAAAACACTGCATGGACGGGATGGACGATGGGCGACTGACACCATACCGACAGAGGCCCACAAAGGCAAGTATTTATCTATTAACATCAACTATTTTAAACACTGAACTCTTCATTATCTTTACTCTCAGCACTCTCGACATCATCATCCTGGGGGCAGAAATGGACCATGAAGTCCCCCAGAGGCAGTCACGTCTGCCACGAAAACACTGCATGGACGGGAGGGACGATGGGCGACTGACACCATACCGACGGAAGTTCATAAAGGCAAGTATATATCTGTTTACATCAACTCTTTCAAACACTAAACTCTTATTATCTGTACTCTCAGGACCGTGAACATCATCATCCTGGGGGCAGAAATTGACCATGAAGTCCCCCAGAGCCAGTGACGACTGCCACGATGACACTACATGGACGGGAGGGTCGATGGGCGACTGACACCATGTAGACAGAGGCCCACAAAGGCAAGTACATATCTATTAACATCAACTCTTTCAAACACTAAACTCTTCATTATCTTTACTCTCAGCACCCTGGACATCATCATCCTGGGGGCAGAAACGGACCATGAAGTCCCCCAGAGGCAGTGACGACTGCCACGAAAACACTGCATGGACGGGATGGACGATGGGCGACTGACACCATACCGACAGAGGCCCACAAAGGCAAGTATTTATCTATTAACATCAACTATTTTAAACACTGAACTCTTCATTATCTTTACTCTCAGCACTCTCGACATCATCATCCTGGGGGCAGAAATGGACCATGAAGTCCCCCAGAGGCAGTGACGACTGCCACGATGAGACTGCATGGACGGGAGGGACGATGGGCGACTGACACCATACCGACAGAGGCCCTTAAAAGAAAGTATTTATCTACTAACATCAACTCTTTCAAACACTAAACTCTTCATTATCTTTACTCTCAGGACCCTGGACATCATCATCCTGGGGGCAGAAACGGACCATGAAGTCCCCCAGAGGCAGTGACGACTGCCACAAAAACACTGCATGGACGGGAGGGACGATGGGCGACTGACACCATACCGACAGAGGCCCACAAAGGCAAGTATTTATCTATTAACATCAACTATTTTAAACACTGAACTCTTCATTATCTTTACTCTCAGCACTCTGGACATCATCATCCTGCGGGCAGAAATGGACCATGAAGTCCCCCAGAGGCAGTGACGACTGCCACGATGAGACTGCATGGACGGGAGGGACGATTGTCGACTGACACCATACCGACAGAGGAACTTAAAGGAAAGTATTTTTCTACTAACATCAACTCTTTCAAACACTAAACTCTTCATTATCTTTACTCTCAGGACCCTGGACATCATCATCCTGGGGGCAGAAATGGACCATGAAGTCCCCCAGAGGCAGTGACGACTGCCACGATGACACTACATGGACGGGAGGGTCGATGGGCGACTGACACCATGTAGACAGAGGCCCACAAAGGGAAGTATATATCTATTAACATCAACGGTTTCAAACACTAAACTCTTCATTATCTTTACTCTCAGCACCCTGGACATCATCATCCTGGGGGCAGAAACGGACCATGAAGTCCCCCAGAGGCAGTGACGACTGCCACGAAAACACTGCATGGACGGGATGGACGATGGGCGACTGACACCATACAGACAGAGGCCCACAAAGGCAAGTATTTATCTATTAACATCAACTATTTTAAGCACTGAACTCTTCATTATCTTTACTCTCAGCACTCTGGACATCATCATCCTGGGGGCAGAAATGGACCATGAAGTCCCCCAGAGACAGTGACGACTGCCACGAAAACACTGCATGGACGGGAGGGACGATGGTCGACTGACACCATACCGACAGAGGCCCATAAAGGCAAGTATTTATCTACTAACATCAACTCTTTCAAACACTAAACTCTTCATTATCTTTACTCTCAGGACCCTGGGCATCATCATCCTGGGGGCAGAAATGGACCATGAAGTCCCCCAGAGGCAGTCACGTCTGCCACGAAAACACTGCATGGACGGGAGGGACGATGGGCGACTGACACCATACCGACGGAAGTTCATAAAGGCAAGTATATATCTGTTTACATCAACTCTTTCAAACACTAAACTCTTATTATCTGTACTCTCAGGACCGTGAACATCATCATCCTGGGGGCAGAAATGGACCATGAAGTCCCCCAGAGCCAGTGACGACTGCCACGATGACACTACATGGACGGGAGGGTCGATGGGCGACTGACACCATACCGACAGAGGCCCACAAAGGCAAGTATTTATCTATTAACATCAACTATTTTAAACACTGAACTCTTCATTATCTTTACTCTCAGCACTCTCGACATCATCATCCTGGGGGCAGAAATGGACCATGAAGTCCCCCAGAGGCAGTGACGACTGCCACGATGAGACTGCATGGACGGGAGGGACGATTGTCGACTGACACCATACCGACAGAGGAACTTAAAGGAAAGTATTTTTCTACTAACATCAACTCTTTCAAACACTAAACTCTTCATTATCTTTACTCTCAGGACCCTGGACATCATCATCCTGGGGGCAGAAATGGACCATGAAGTCCCCCAGAGGCAGTGACGACTGCCACGATGACACTACATGGACGGGAGGGTCGATGGGCGACTGACACCATGTAGACAGAAGCCCACAAAGGGAAGTATATATCTATTAACATCAACTGTTTCAAACACTAAACTCTTCATTATCTTTACTCTCAGCACCCTGGACATCATCATCCTGGGGGCACAAACGGACCATGAAGACCCCCAGAGGCAGTGACGACTGCCACGAAAACACTGCATGGACGGGATGGACGATGGGCGACTGACACCATACAGACAGAGGCCCACAAAGGCAAGTATTTATCTATTAACATCAACTATTTTAAGCACTGAACTCTTCATTATCTTTACTCTCAGCACTCTGGACATCATCATCCTGGGGGCAGAAATGGACCATGAAGTCCCCCAGAGGCAGTGACGACTGCCACGATGAGACTGCATGGACGGGAGGGACGATGGTCGACTGACACCATACCGACAGAGGCCCATAAAGGCAAGTATTTATCTACTAACATCAACTCTTGCAAACACTAAACTCTTCATTATCTTTACTCTCAGGACCCTGGACATCATCATCCTGGGGGCAGAAATGGACCATGAAGTCCCCCAGAGGCAGTGACGACTGCCCCAAAGACACTGCATGGACGGGAGGGACGATGGGCGACTGACACCATACCGACAGAGGAACAGAAAGGCAAGTATTTATCTATCAACATCAACTCTTTCAACCACTAAACTCTTCATTATCTTTACTCTCAGGACCCTGGACATCATCATCCTAGGGGCAGAAATGGACCATGAAGTCCCCCAGAGGCAGTCACGTCTGCCACGAAAACACTGCATGGACGGGAGGGACGATGGGCGACTGACACCATACCGACGGAAGTTCATAAAGGCAAGTATATATCTGTTTACATCAACTCTTTCAACCACTAAACTCTTATTATCTGTACTCTCAGGACCGTGAACATCATCATCCTGGGGGCAGAAATGGACCATGAAGTCCCCCAGAGGCAGTGACGACTGCCACGAAAACACTGCATGGACGGGATGGACGATGGGCGACTGACACCATACCGACAGAGGCCCACAAAGGCAAGTATTTATCTATTAACATCAACTATTTTAAACACTGAACTCTTCATTATCTTTACTCTCAGCACTCTCGACATCATCATCCTGGGGGCAGAAATGGACCATGAAGTCCCCCAGAGGCAGTCACGTCTGCCACGAAAACACTGCATGGACGGGAGGGACGATGGGCGACTGACACCATACCGACGGAAGTTCATAAAGGCAAGTATATATCTGTTTACATCAACTCTTTCAAACACTAAACTCTTATTATCTGTACTCTCAGGACCGTGAACATCATCATCCTGGGTTCAGAAATTGACCATGAAGTCCCCCAGAGCCAGTGACGACTGCCACGATGACACTACATGGACGGGAGGGTCGATGGGCGACTGACACCATGTAGACAGAGGCCCACAAAGGCAAGTACATATCTATTAACATCAACTCTTTCAAACACTAAACTCTTCATTATCTTTACTCTCAGCACCCTGGACATCATCATCCTGGGGGCAGAAACGGACCATGAAGTCCCCCAGAGGCAGTGACGACTGCCACGAAAACACTGCATGGACGGGATGGACGATGGGCGACTGACACCATACCGACAGAGGCCCACAAAGGCAAGTATTTATCTATTAACATCAACTATTTTAAACACTGAACTCTTCATTATCTTTACTCTCAGCACTCTCGACATCATCATCCTGGGGGCAGAAATGGACCATGAAGTCCCCCAGAGGCAGTGACGACTGCCACGATGAGACTGCATGGACGGGAGGGACGATGGGCGACTGACACCATACCGACAGAGGCCCTTAAAAGAAAGTATTTATCTACTAACATCAACTCTTTCAAACACTAAACTCTTCATTATCTTTACTCTCAGGACCCTGGACATCATCATCCTGGGGGCAGAAACGGACCATGAAGTCCCCCAGAGGCAGTGACGACTGCCACAAAAACACTGCATGGACGGGAGGGACGATGGGCGACTGACACCATACCGACAGAGGCCCACAAAGGCAAGTATTTATCTATTAACATCAACTATTTTAAACACTGAACTCTTCATTATCTTTACTCTCAGCACTCTGGACATCATCATCCTGCGGGCAGAAATGGACCATGAAGTCCCCCAGAGGCAGTGACGACTGCCACGATGAGACTGCATGGACGGGAGGGACGATTGTCGACTGACACCATACCGACAGAGGAACTTAAAGGAAAGTATTTTTCTACTAACATCAACTCTTTCAAACACTAAACTCTTCATTATCTTTACTCTCAGGACCCTGGACATCATCATCCTGGGGGCAGAAATGGACCATGAAGTCCCCCAGAGGCAGTGACGACTGCCACGATGACACTACATGGACGGGAGGGTCGATGGGCGACTGACACCATGTAGACAGAGGCCCACAAAGGGAAGTATATATCTATTAACATCAACTGTTTCAAACACTAAACTCTTCATTATCTTTACTCTCAGCACCCTGGACATCATCATCCTGGGGGCAGAAACGGACCATGAAGTCCCCCAGAGGCAGTGACGACTGCCACGAAAACACTGCATGGACGGGATGGACGATGGGCGACTGACACCATACAGACAGAGGCCCACAAAGGCAAGTATTTATCTATTAACATCAACTATTTTAAGCACTGAACTCTTCATTATCTTTACTCTCAGCACTCTGGACATCATCATCCTGGGGGCAGAAATGGACCATGAAGTCCCCCAGAGACAGTGACGACTGCCACGAAAACACTGCATGGACGGGAGGGACGATGGTCGACTGACACCATACCGACAGAGGCCCATAAAGGCAAGTATTTATCTACTAACATCAACTCTTTCAAACACTAAACTCTTCATTATCTTTACTCTCAGGACCCTGGGCATCATCATCCTGGGGGCAGAAATGGACCATGAAGTCCCCCAGAGGCAGTCACGTCTGCCACGAAAACACTGCATGGACGGGAGGGACGATGGGCGACTGACACCATACCGACGGAAGTCCATAAAGGCAAGTATATATCTGTTTACATCAACTCTTTCAAACACTAAACTCTAATTATCTGTACTCTCAGGACCGTGAACATCATCATCCTGGGTTCAGAAATGGACCATGAAGTCCCCCAGAGCCAGTGACGACTGCCACGATGACACTACATGGACGGGAGGGTCGATGGGCGACTGACACCATGTAGACAGAGGCCCACAAAGGCAAGTACATATCTATTAACATCAACTCTTTCAAACACTAAACTCTTCATTATCTTTACACTCAGCACCCTGGACATCATCATCCTGGGGGCAGAAACGGACCATGAAGTCCCCCAGAGGCAGTGACGACTGCCACGAAAACACTGCATGGACGGGATGGACGATGGGCGACTGACACCATACCGACAGAGGCCCACAAAGGCAAGTATTTATCTATTAACATCAACTATTTTAAACACTGAACTCTTCATTATCTTTACTCTCAGCACCCTGGACATCATCATCCTGGGGGCAGAAATGGACCATGAAGTCCCCCAGAGGCAGTGACGACTGCCACGATGAGACTGCATGGACGGGAGGGACGATGGTCGACTGACACCATACCGACAGAGGCCCCTAAAGGCAAGTATTTATCTACTAACATCAACTCTTTCAAACACTAAACTCTTCATTATCTTTACTCTCAGGACCCTGGGCATCATCATCCTGGGGGCAGAAATGGACCATGAAGTCCCCCAGAGGCAGTCACGTCTGCCACGAAAACACTGCATGGACGGGAGGGACGATGGGCGACTGACACCATACCGACAGAGGCCCACAAAGGCAAGTATTTATCTATTAACATCAACTATTTTAAGCACTGAACTCTTCATTATCTTTACTCTCAGCACTCTGGACATCATCATCCTGCGGGCAGAAATGGACCATGAAGTCCCCCAGAGGTAGTGACGACTGCCACGATGAGACTGCATGGACGGGAGGGACGATTGTCGACTGACACCATACCGACAGAGGAACTTAAAGGAAAGTATTTTTCTACTAACATCAACTCTTTCAAACACTAAACTCTTCATTATCTTTACTCTCAGGACCCTGGACATCATCATCCTGGGGGCAGAAATGGACCATGAAGTCCCCCAGAGGCAGTGACGACTGCCACGATGACACTACATGGACGGGAGGGTCGATGGGCGACTGACACCATGTAGACAGAAGCCCACAAAGGGAAGTATATATCTATTAACATCAACTGTTTCAAACACTAAACTCTTCATTATCTTTACTCTCAGCACCCTGGACATCATCATCCTGGGGGCAGAAACGGACCATGAAGTCCCCCAGAGGCAGTGACGACTGCCACGAAAACACTGCATGGACGGGATGGACGATGGGCGACTGACACCATACAGACAGAGGCCCACAAAGGCAAGTATTTATCTATTAACATCAACTATTTTAAGCACTGAACTCTTCATTATCTTTACTCTCAGCACTCTGGACATCATCATCCTGGGGGCAGAAATGGACCATGAAGTCCCCCAGAGGCAGTGACGACTGCCACGATGAGACTGCATGGACGGGAGGGACGATGGTCGACTGACACCATACAGACAGAGGCCCATAAAGGCAAGCATTTATCTACTAACATCAACTCTTTCAAACACAAAACTCTTCATTATCTTTACACTCAGCACCCTGGACATCATCATCCTGGGGGCAGAAACGGACCATGAAGTCCCCCAGAGGCAGTGACGACTGCCACGAAAACACTGCATGGACGGGATGGACGATGGGCGACTGACACCATACCGACAGAGGCCCACAAAGGCAAGTATTTATCTATTAACATCAACTATTTTGAACACTGAACTCTTCATTATCTTTACTCTCAGCACCCTGGACATCATCATCCTGGGGGCAGAAATGGACCATGAAGTCCCCCAGAGGCAGTGACGACTGCCACGATGAGACTGCATGGACGGGAGGGACGATGGTCGACTGACACCATACCGACAGAGGCCCCTAAAGGCAAGTATTTTTCTACTAACATCAACTCTTTCAAACACTAAACTCTTCATTATCTTTACTCTCAGGACCCTGGGCATCATCATCCTGGGGGCAGAAATGGACCATGAAGTCCCCCAGAGGCAGTCACGTCTGCCACGAAAACACTGCATGGACGGGAGGGACGATGGGCGACTGACACCATACCGACAGAGGCCCACAAAGGCAAGTATTTATCTATTAACATCAACTATTTTAAGCACTGAACTCTTCATTATCTTTACTCTCAGCACTCTGGACATCATCATCCTGCGGGCAGAAATGGACCATGAAGTCCCCCAGAGGCAGTGACGACTGCCACGATGAGACTGCATGGACGGGAGGGACGATTGTCGACTGACACCATACCGACAGAGGAACTTGAAGGAAAGTATTTTTCTACTAACATCAACTCTTTCAAACACTAAACTCTTCATTATCTTTACTCTCAGGACCCTGGACATCATCATCCTGGGGGCAGAAATGGACCATGAAGTCCCCCAGAGGCAGTGACGACTGCCACGATGACACTACATGGACGGGAGGGTTGATGGGCGACTGACACCATGTAGACAGAAGCCCACAAAGGGAAGTATATATCTATTAACATCAACTGTTTCAAACACTAAACTCTTCATTATCTTTACTCTCAGCACCCTGGACATCATCATCCTGGGGGCAGAAACGGACCATGAAGACCCCCAGAGGCAGTGACGACTGCCACGAAAACACTGCATGGACGGGATGGACGATGGGCGACTGACACCATACAGACAGAGGCCCACAAAGGCAAGTATTTATCTATTAACATCAACTATTTTAAGCACTGAACTCTTCATTATCTTTACTCTCAGCACTCTGGACATCATCATCCTGGGGGCAGAAATGGACCATGAAGTCCCCCAGAGGCAGTGACGACTGCCACGATGAGACTGCATGGACGGGAGGGACGATGGTCGACTGACACCATACAGACAGAGGCCCATAAAGGCAAGCATTTATCTACTAACATCAACTCTTTCAAACACTAAACTCTTCATTATCTTTACACTCAGCACCCTGGACATCATCATCCTGGGGGCAGAAACGGACCATGAAGTCCCCCAGAGGCAGTGACGACTGCCACGAAAACACTGCATGGACGGGATGGACGATGGGCGACTGACACCATACCGACAGAGGCCCACAAAGGCAAGTATTTATCTATTAACATCAACTATTTTGAACACTGAACTCTTCATTATCTTTACTCTCAGCACCCTGGACATCATCATCCTGGGGGCAGAAATGGACCATGAAGTCCCCCAGAGGCAGTGACGACTGCCACGATGAGACTGCATGGACGGGAGGGACGATGGTCGACTGACACCATACCGACAGAGGCCCCTAAAGGCAAGTATTTTTCTACTAACATCAACTCTTTCAAACACTAAACTCTTCATTATCTTTACTCTCAGGACCCTGGGCATCATCATCCTGGGGGCAGAAATGGACCATGAAGTCCCCCAGAGGCAGTCACGTCTGCCACGAAAACACTGCATGGACGGGAGGGACGATGGGCGACTGACACCATACCGACAGAGGCCCACAAAGGCAAGTATTTATCTATTAACATCAACTATTTTAAGCACTGAACTCTTCATTATCTTTACTCTCAGCACTCTGGACATCATCATCCTGCGGGCAGAAATGGACCATGAAGTCCCCCAGAGGCAGTGACGACTGCCACGATGAGACTGCATGGACGGGAGGGACGATTGTCGACTGACACCATACCGACAGAGGAACTTAAAGGAAAGTATTTTTCTACTAACATCAACTCTTTCAAACACTAAACTCTTCATTATCTTTACTCTCAGGACCCTGGACATCATCATCCTGGGGGCAGAAATGGACCATGAAGTCCCCCAGAGGCAGTGACGACTGCCACGATGACACTACATGGACGGGAGGGTCGATGGGCGACTGACACCATGTAGACAGAAGCCCACAAAGGGAAGTATATATCTATTAACATCAACTGTTTCAAACACTAAACTCTTCATTATCTTTACTCTCAGCACCCTGGACATCATCATCCTGGGGGCAGAAACGGACCATGAAGACCCCCAGAGGCAGTGACGACTGCCACGAAAACACTGCATGGACGGGATGGACGATGGGCGACTGACACCATACAGACAGAGGCCCACAAAGGCAAGTATTTATCTATTAACATCAACTATTTTAAGCACTGAACTCTTCATTATCTTTACTCTCAGCACTCTCGACATCATCATCCTGGGGGCAGAAATGGACCATGAAGTCCCCCAGAGGCAGTGACGACTGCCACGATGAGACTGCATGGACGGGAGGGACGATGGTCGACTGACACCATACCGACAGAGGCCCATAAAGGCAAGTATTTATCTACTAACATCAACTCTTTCAAACACTAAACTCTTCATTATCTTTACTGTCAGGACCCTGGACATCATCATCCTGGGGGCAGAAATGGACCATGAAGTCCCCCAGAGGCAGTGACGACTGCCCCAAAGACACTGCATGGACGGGAGGGACGATGGGCGACTGACACCATACCGACAGAGGAACAGAAAGGCAAGTATTTATCTATCAACATCAACTCTTTCAAACACTAAACTCTTCATTATCTTTACTCTCAGGACCCTGGACATCATCATCCTGGGGGCAGAAATGGACCATGAAGTCCCCCAGAGGCAGTCACGTCTACCACGAAAACACTGCATGGACGGGAGGGACGATGGGCGACTGACACCATACCGACGGAAGTTCATAAAGGCAAGTATATATCTGTTTACATCAACTCTTTCAACCACTAAACTCTTCATTATCTGTACTCTCAGGACCGTGAACATCATCATCCTGGGGGCAGAAATGGACCATGAAGTCCCCCAGAGGCAGTGACGACTGCCACGATGACACTACATGGACGGGAGGGTCGATGGGCGACTGACACCATGTAGACAGAGGCCCACAAAGGCAAGTATATATCTATTAACATCAACTCTTTCAAACACTAAACTCTTCATTATCTTTACTCTCAGCACCCTGGACATCATCATCCTGGGGGCAGAAACGGACCATGAAGTCCCCCAGAGGCAGTGACGACTGCCACGAAAACACTGCATGGACGGGAGGGACGATGGGTGACTGACACCATACCGACAGAGGCCCACAAAGGCAAGTATTTATCTATTAACATCAACTATTTTAAACACTGAACTCTTCATTATCTTTACTCTCAGCACTCTGGACATCATCATCCTGGGGGCAGAAATGGACCATGAAGTCCCCCAGAGGCAGTGACGACTGCCACGATGAGACTGCATGGACGGGAGGGACGATGGTCGACTGACACCATACCGACAGAGGCCCATAAAGGCAAGTATTTATCTACTAACATCAACTCTTTCAAACACTAAACTCTTCATTATCTTTACTCTCAGGACCCTGGGCATCATCATCCTGGGGGCAGAAATGGACCATGAAGTCCCCCAGAGGCAGTCACGTCTGCCACGAAAACACTGCATGGACGGGAGGGACGATGGGCGACTGACACCATACCGACGGAAGTTCATAAAGGCAAGTATATATCTGTTTACATCAACTCTTTCAAACACTAAACTCTTATTATCTGTACTCTCAGGACCGTGAACATCATCATCCTGGGTTCAGAAATGGACCATGAAGTCCCCCAGAGCCAGTGACGACTGCCACGATGACACTACATGGACGGGAGGGTCGATGGGCGACTGACACCAAGTAGACAGAGGCCCACAAAGGCAAGTACATATCTATTAACATCAACTCTTTCAAACACTAAACTCTTCATTATCTTTACTCTCAGCACCCTGGACATCATCATCCTGGGGGCAGAAACGGACCATGAAGTCCCCCAGAGGCAGTGACGACTGCCACGAAAACACTGCATGGACGGGATGGACGATGGGCGACTGACACCATACCGACAGAGGCCCACAAAGGCAAGTATTTATCTATTAACATCAACTATTTTAAACACTGAACTCTTCATTATCTTTACTCTCAGCACTCTCGACATCATCATCCTGGGGGCAGAAATGGACCATGAAGTCCCCCAGAGGCAGTGACGACTGCCACGATGAGACTGCATGGACGGGAGGGACGATGGGCGACTGACACCATACCGACAGAGGCCCTTAAAAGAAAGTATTTATCTACTAACATCAACTCTTTCAAACACTAAACTCTTCATTATCTTTACTCTCAGGACCCTGGACATCATCATCCTGGGGGCAGAAACGGACCATGAAGTCCCCCAGAGGCAGTGACGACTGCCACAAAAACACTGCATGGACGGGAGGGACGATGGGCGACTGACACCATACCGACAGAGGCCCACAAAGGCAAGTATTTATCTATTAACATCAACTATTTTAAACACTGAACTCTTCATTTTCTTTACTCTCAGCACTCTGGACATCATCATCCTGGGGGCAGAAATGGACCATGAAGTCCCCCAGAGGCAGTGACGACTGCCACGATGAGACTGCATGGACGGGAGGGACGATTGTCGACTGACACCATACCGACAGAGGAACTTAAAGGAAAGTATTTTTCTACTAACATCAACTCTTTCAAACACTAAACTCTTCATTATCTTTACTCTCAGGACCCTGGACATCATCATCCTGGGGGCAGAAATGGACCATGAAGTCCCCCAGAGGCAGTGACGACTGCCACGATGACACTACATGGACGGGAGGGTCGATGGGCGACTGACACCATACCGACAGAAGCCCACAAAGGGAAGTATATATCTATTAACATCAACTGTTTCAAACACTAAACTCTTCATTATCTTTACTCTCAGCACCCTGGACATCATCATCCTGGGGGCAGAAACGGACCATGAAGTCCCCCAGAGGCACTGACGACTGCCACGAAAACACTGCATGGACGGGATGGACGATGGCCGACTGACACCATACAGACAGAGGCCCACAAAGGCAAGTATTTATCTATTAACATCAACTATTTTAAGCACTGAACTCTTCATTATCTTTACTCTCAGCACTCTGGACATCATCATCCTGGGGGCAGAAATGGACCATGAAGTCCCCCAGAGGCAGTGACGACTGCCACGATGAGACTGCATGGACGGGAGGGACGATGGTCGACTGACACCATACCGACAGAGGCCCATAAAGGCAAGTATTTATCTACTAACATCAACTCTTTCAAACACTAAACTCTTCATTATCTTTACTCTCAGGACCCTGGACATCATCATCCTGGGGGCAGAAATGGACCATGAAGTCCCCCAGAGGCAGTGACGACTGCCCCAAAGACACTGCATGGACGGGAGGGACGATGGGCGACTGACACCATACCGACAGAGGAACAGAAAGGCAAGTATTTATCTATCAACATCAACTCTTTCAAACACTAAACTCTTCATTATCTTTACTCTCAGGACCCTGGACATCATCATCCTGGGGGCAGAAATGGACCATGAAGTCCCCCAGAGGCAGTCACGACTGCCACGAAAACACTGCATGGACGGGAGGGACGATGGGCGACTGACACTATACCGACAGAGGCGTATAAAGCCAAATATTTATCTATGAACATCAACTCTTTCAAACACTAAACTCTTCATTGTCTTTACTCTCAGGACCCTGGACATCATCATCCTAGGGGCAGAAATGGACCATGAAGTCCCCCAGAGGCAGTCACGTCTGCCACGAAAACACTGCATGGACGGGAGGGACGATGGGCGACTGACACCATACCGACGGAAGTTCATAAAGGCAAGTATATATCTGTTTACATCAACTCTTTCAACCACTAAACTCTTATTATCTGTACTCTCAGCACCGTGAACATCATCATCCTGGGGGCAGAAATGGACCATGAAGTCCCCCAGAGGCAGTGACGACTGCCACGAAAACACTGCATGGACGGGATGGACGATGGGCGACTGACACCATACCGACAGAGGCCCACAAAGGCAAGTATTTATCTATTAACATCAACTATTTTAAACACTGAACTCTTCATTATCTTTACTCTCAGCACTCTCGACATCATCATCCTGGGGGCAGAAATGGATCATGAAGTCCCCCAGAGGCAGTGACGACTGCCACGATGACACTGCATCGACGGGAGGGACGATGGGCGACTGACACCATACCGACAGAGTCCCTTAAAAGAAAGTATTTATCTACTAACATCAACTCTTTCAAACACTAAACTCTTCATTATCTTTACTCTCAGGACCCTGGACATCATCATCCTGGGGGCAGAAATGGACCATGAAGTCCCCCAGAGCCAGTGACGACTGCCACGATGACACTACATGGACGGGAGGGTCGATGGGCGACTGACACCATGTAGACAGAAGCCCACAAAGGGAAGTATATATCTATTAACATCAACTGTTTCAAACACTAAACTCTTCATTATCTTTACTCTCAGCACTCTGGACATCATCATCCTAGGGGCAGAAATGGACCATGAAGTCCCCCAGAGGCAGTGACGACTGCCACGATGAGACTGCATGGACGGGAGGGACGATGGTCGACTGACACCATACCGACAGAGGCCCATAAAGGCAAGTATTTATCTACTAACATCAACTCTTTCAAACACTAAACTCTTCATTATCTTTACTCTCAGGACCCTGGACATCATCATCCTCGGGGCAGAAATGGACCATGAAGTCCCCCAGAGGCAGTGACGACTGCCCCAAAGACACTGCATGGACGGGAGGGACGATGTGCGACTGACACCATACCGACAGAGGGACAGAAAGGCAAGTATTTATCTATCAACATCAACTCTTTCAAACACTAAACTCTTCATTATCTTTACTCTCAGGACCCTGGACATCATCATCCTGGGGGCAGAAATGGACCATGAAGTCCCCCAGAGGCAGTGACGACTGCCACGAAAACACTGCATGGACGGGAGGGACGATGGGCGACTGACACTATACCGACAGAGGCGTATAAAGGCAAATATTTATCTATGAACATCAACTCTTTCAAACACTAAACTCTTCATTATCTTTACTCTCAGGACCCTGGACATCATCATCCTGGGGGCAGAAATGGACCATGAAGTCCCCCAGAGGCAGTGACGACTGCCCCAAAGACACTGCATGGACGGGAGGGACGATGGGCGACTGACACCATACCGACAGAGGAACAGAAAGGCAAGTATTTATCTATCAACATCAACTCTTTCAAACACTAAACTCTTCATTATCTTTACTCTCAGGACCCTGGACATCATCATCCTGGGGGCAGAAATGGACCATGAAGTCCCCCAGAGGCAGTCACGACTGCCACGAAAACACTGCATGGACGGGAGGGACGATGGGCGACTGACACTATACCGACAGAGGCGTATAAAGCCAAATATTTATCTATGAACATCAACTCTTTCAAACACTAAACTCTTCATTGTCTTTACTCTCAGGACCCTGGACATCATCATCCTAGGGGCAGAAATGGACCATGAAGTCCCCCAGAGGCAGTCACGTCTGCCACGAAAACACTGCATGGACGGGAGGGACGATGGGCGACTGACACCATACCGACGGAAGTTCATAAAGGCAAGTATATATCTGTTTACATCAACTCTTTCAACCACTAAACTCTTATTATCTGTACTCTCAGCACCGTGAACATCATCATCCTGGGGGCAGAAATGGACCATGAAGTCCCCCAGAGGCAGTGACGACTGCCACGAAAACACTGCATGGACGGGATGGACGATGGGCGACTGACACCATACCGACAGAGGCCCACAAAGGCAAGTATTTATCTATTAACATCAACTATTTTAAACACTGAACTCTTCATTATCTTTACTCTCAGCACTCTCGACATCATCATCCTGGGGGCAGAAATGGATCATGAAGTCCCCCAGAGGCAGTGACGACTGCCACGATGACACTGCATCGACGGGAGGGACGATGGGCGACTGACACCATACCGACAGAGTCCCTTAAAAGAAAGTATTTATCTACTAACATCAACTCTTTCAAACACTAAACTCTTCATTATCTTTACTCTCAGGACCCTGGACATCATCATCCTGGGGGCAGAAATGGACCATGAAGTCCCCCAGAGCCAGTGACGACTGCCACGATGACACTACATGGACGGGAGGGTCGATGGGCGACTGACACCATGTAGACAGAAGCCCACAAAGGGAAGTATATATCTATTAACATCAACTGTTTCAAACACTAAACTCTTCATTATCTTTACTCTCAGCACTCTGGACATCATCATCCTAGGGGCAGAAATGGACCATGAAGTCCCCCAGAGGCAGTGACGACTGCCACGATGAGACTGCATGGACGGGAGGGACGATGGTCGACTGACACCATACCGACAGAGGCCCATAAAGGCAAGTATTTATCTACTAACATCAACTCTTTCAAACACTAAACTCTTCATTATCTTTACTCTCAGGACCCTGGACATCATCATCCTCGGGGCAGAAATGGACCATGAAGTCCCCCAGAGGCAGTGACGACTGCCCCAAAGACACTGCATGGACGGGAGGGACGATGTGCGACTGACACCATACCGACAGAGGGACAGAAAGGCAAGTATTTATCTATCAACATCAACTCTTTCAAACACTAAACTCTTCATTATCTTTACTCTCAGGACCCTGGACATCATCATCCTGGGGGCAGAAATGGACCATGAAGTCCCCCAGAGGCAGTGACGACTGCCACGAAAACACTGCATGGACGGGAGGGACGATGGGCGACTGACACTATACCGACAGAGGCGTATAAAGGCAAATATTTATCTATGAACATCAACTCTTTCAAACACTAAACTCTTCATTATCTTTACTCTCAGGACCCTGGACATCATCATCCTAGGGGCAGAAATGGACCATGAAGTCCCCCAGAGGCAGTCACGTCTGCCACGAAAACACTGCATGGACGGGAGGGACGATGGGCGACTGACACCATACCGACGGAAGTTCATAAAGGCAAGTATATATCTGTTTACATCAACTCTTTCAACCACTAAACTCTTAATATCTGTACTCTCAGGACCGTGAACATCATCATCCTGGGGGCAGAAATGGACCATGAAGTCCCCCAGAGGCAGTGACGACTGCCACGAAAACACTGCATGGACGGGATGGACGATGGGCGACTGACACCATACCGACAGAGGCCCACAAAGGCAAGTATTTATCTATTAACATCAACTATTTTAAACACTGAACTCTTCATTATCTTTACTCTCAGCACTCTCGACATCATCATCCTGGGGGCAGAAATGGACCATGAAGTCCCCCAGAGGCAGTGACGACTGCCACGATGAGACTGCATGGACGGGAGGGACGATTGTCGACTGACACCATACCGACAGAGGTACTTAAAGGAAAGTATTTTTCTACTAACATCAACTCTTTCAAACACTAAACTCTTCATTATCTTTACTCTCAGGACCCTGGACATCATCATCCTGGGGGCAGAAATGGACCATGAAGTCCCCCAGAGCCAGTGACGACTGCCACGATGACACTACATGGACGGGAGGGTCGATGGGCGACTGACACCATGTAGACAGAAGCCCACAAAGGGAAGTATATATCTATTAACATCAACTGTTTCAAACACTAAACTCTTCATTATCTTTACTCTCAGCACTCTGGACATCATCATCCTAGGGGCAGAAATGGACCATGAAGTCCCCCAGAGGCAGTGACGACTGCCACGATGAGACTGCATGGACGGGAGGGACGATGGTCGACTGACACCATACCGACAGAGGCCCATAAAGGCAAGTATTTATCTACTAACATCAACTCTTTCAAACACTAAACTCTTCATTATCTTTACTCTCAGGACCCTGGACATCATCATCCTCGGGGCAGAAATGGACCATGAAGTCCCCCAGAGGCAGTGACGACTGCCCCAAAGACACTGCATGGACGGGAGGGACGATGTGCGACTGACACCATACCGACAGAGGGACAGAAAGGCAAGTATTTATCTATCAACATCAACTCTTTCAAACACTAAACTCTTCATTATCTTTACTCTCAGGACCCTGGACATCATCATCCTGGGGGCAGAAATGGACCATGAAGTCCCCCAGAGGCAGTGACGACTGCCACGAAAACACTGCATGGACGGGAGGGACGATGGGCGACTGACACTATACCGACAGAGGCGTATAAAGGCAAATATTTATCTATGAACATCAACTCTTTCAAACACTAAACTCTTCATTATCTTTACTCTCAGGACCCTGGACATCATCATCCTGGGGGCAGAAATGGACCATGAAGTCCCCCAGAGGCAGTGACGACTGCCCCAAAGACACTGCATGGACGGGAGGGACGATGGGCGACTGACACCATACCGACAGAGGAACAGAAAGGCAAGTATTTATCTATCAACATCAACTCTTTCAAACACTAAACTCTTCATTATCTTTACTCTCAGGACCCTGGACATCATCATCCTGGGGGCAGAAATGGACCATGAAGTCCCCCAGAGGCAGTCACGACTGCCACGAAAACACTGCATGGACGGGAGGGACGATGGGCGACTGACACTATACCGACAGAGGCGTATAAAGCCAAATATTTATCTATGAACATCAACTCTTTCAAACACTAAACTCTTCATTGTCTTTACTCTCAGGACCCTGGACATCATCATCCTAGGGGCAGAAATGGACCATGAAGTCCCCCAGAGGCAGTCACGTCTGCCACGAAAACACTGCATGGACGGGAGGGACGATGGGCGACTGACACCATACCGACGGAAGTTCATAAAGGCAAGTATATATCTGTTTACATCAACTCTTTCAACCACTAAACTCTTATTATCTGTACTCTCAGCACCGTGAACATCATCATCCTGGGGGCAGAAATGGACCATGAAGTCCCCCAGAGGCAGTGACGACTGCCACGAAAACACTGCATGGACGGGATGGACGATGGGCGACTGACACCATACCGACAGAGGCCCACAAAGGCAAGTATTTATCTATTAACATCAACTATTTTAAACACTGAACTCTTCATTATCTTTACTCTCAGCACTCTCGACATCATCATCCTGGGGGCAGAAATGGATCATGAAGTCCCCCAGAGGCAGTGACGACTGCCACGATGACACTGCATCGACGGGAGGGACGATGGGCGACTGACACCATACCGACAGAGTCCCTTAAAAGAAAGTATTTATCTACTAACATCAACTCTTTCAAACACTAAACTCTTCATTATCTTTACTCTCAGGACCCTGGACATCATCATCCTGGGGGCAGAAATGGACCATGAAGTCCCCCAGAGCCAGTGACGACTGCCACGATGACACTACATGGACGGGAGGGTCGATGGGCGACTGACACCATGTAGACAGAAGCCCACAAAGGGAAGTATATATCTATTAACATCAACTGTTTCAAACACTAAACTCTTCATTATCTTTACTCTCAGCACTCTGGACATCATCATCCTAGGGGCAGAAATGGACCATGAAGTCCCCCAGAGGCAGTGACGACTGCCACGATGAGACTGCATGGACGGGAGGGACGATGGTCGACTGACACCATACCGACAGAGGCCCATAAAGGCAAGTATTTATCTACTAACATCAACTCTTTCAAACACTAAACTCTTCATTATCTTTACTCTCAGGACCCTGGACATCATCATCCTCGGGGCAGAAATGGACCATGAAGTCCCCCAGAGGCAGTGACGACTGCCCCAAAGACACTGCATGGACGGGAGGGACGATGTGCGACTGACACCATACCGACAGAGGGACAGAAAGGCAAGTATTTATCTATCAACATCAACTCTTTCAAACACTAAACTCTTCATTATCTTTACTCTCAGGACCCTGGACATCATCATCCTGGGGGCAGAAATGGACCATGAAGTCCCCCAGAGGCAGTGACGACTGCCACGAAAACACTGCATGGACGGGAGGGACGATGGGCGACTGACACTATACCGACAGAGGCGTATAAAGGCAAATATTTATCTATGAACATCAACTCTTTCAAACACTAAACTCTTCATTATCTTTACTCTCAGGACCCTGGACATCATCATCCTAGGGGCAGAAATGGACCATGAAGTCCCCCAGAGGCAGTCACGTCTGCCACGAAAACACTGCATGGACGGGAGGGACGATGGGCGACTGACACCATACCGACGGAAGTTCATAAAGGCAAGTATATATCTGTTTACATCAACTCTTTCAACCACTAAACTCTTAATATCTGTACTCTCAGGACCGTGAACATCATCATCCTGGGGGCAGAAATGGACCATGAAGTCCCCCAGAGGCAGTGACGACTGCCACGAAAACACTGCATGGACGGGATGGACGATGGGCGACTGACACCATACCGACAGAGGCCCACAAAGGCAAGTATTTATCTATTAACATCAACTATTTTAAACACTGAACTCTTCATTATCTTTACTCTCAGCACTCTCGACATCATCATCCTGGGGGCAGAAATGGACCATGAAGTCCCCCAGAGGCAGTGACGACTGCCACGATGAGACTGCATGGACGGGAGGGACGATTGTCGACTGACACCATACCGACAGAGGTACTTAAAGGAAAGTATTTTTCTACTAACATCAACTCTTTCAAACACTAAACTCTTCATTATCTTTACTCTCAGGACCCTGGACATCATCATCCTGGGGGCAGAAATGGACCATGAAGTCCCCCAGAGGCAGTGACGACTGCCACGATGACACTACATGGACGGGAGGGTCGATGGGCGACTGACACCATACCGACAGAAGCCCACAAAGGGAAGTATATATCTATTAACATCAACTGTTTCAAACACTAAACTCTTCATTATCTTTACTCTCAGCACCCTGGACATCATCATCCTGGGGGCAGAAACGGACCATGAAGTCCCCCAGAGGCAGTGACGACTGCCACGAAAACACTGCATGGACGGGATGGACGATGGCCGACTGACACCATACAGACAGAGGCCCACAAAGGCAAGTATTTATCTATTAACATCAACTATTTTAAGCACTGAACTCTTCATTATCTTTACTCTCAGCACTCTGGACATCATCATCCTGGGGGCAGAAATGGACCATGAAGTCCCCCAGAGGCAGTGACGACTGCCACGATGAGACTGCATGGACGGGAGGGACGATGGTCGACTGACACCATACCGACAGAGGCCCATAAAGGCAAGTATTTATCTACTAACATCAACTCTTTCAAACACTAAACTCTTCATTATCTTTACTCTCAGGACCCTGGACATCATCATCCTGGGGGCAGAAATGGACCATGAAGTCCCCCAGAGGCAGTGACGACTGCCCCAAAGACACTGCATGGACGGGAGGGACGATGGGCGACTGACACCATACCGACAGAGGAACAGAAAGGCAAGTATTTATCTATCAACATCAACTCTTTCAAACACTAAACTCTTCATTATCTTTACTCTCAGGACCCTGGACATCATCATCCTGGGGGCAGAAATGGACCATGAAGTCCCCCAGAGGCAGTCACGACTGCCACGAAAACACTGCATGGACGGGAGGGACGATGGGCGACTGACACTATACCGACAGAGGCGTATAAAGCCAAATATTTATCTATGAACATCAACTCTTTCAAACACTAAACTCTTCATTATCTTTACTCTCAGGACCCTGGACATCATCATCCTAGGGGCAGAAATGGACCATGAAGTCCCCCAGAGGCAGTCACGTCTGCCACGAAAACACTGCATGGACGGGAGGGACGATGGGCGACTGACACCATACCGACGGAAGTTCATAAAGGCAAGTATATATCTGTTTACATCAACTCTTTCAACCACTAAACTCTTATTATCTGTACTCTCAGGACCGTGAACATCATCATCCTGGGGGCAGAAATGGACCATGAAGTCCCCCAGAGGCAGTGACGACTGCCACGAAAACACTGCATGGACGGGATGGACGATGGGCGACTGACACCATACCGACAGAGGCCCACAAAGGCAAGTATTTATCTATTAACATCAACTATTTTAAACACTGAACTCTTCATTATCTTTACTCTCAGCACTCTCGACATCATCATCCTGGGGGCAGAAATGGATCATGAAGTCCCCCAGAGGCAGTGACGACTGCCACGATGACACTGCATCGACGGGAGGGACGATGGGCGACTGACACCATACCGACAGAGTCCCTTAAAAGAAAGTATTTATCTACTAACATCAACTCTTTCAAACACTAAACTCTTCATTATCTTTACTCCCAGGACCCTGGACATCATCATCCTGGGGGCAGAAATGGACCATGAAGTCCCCCAGAGCCAGTGACGACTGCCACGATGACACTACATGGACGGGAGGGTCGATGGGCGACTGACACCATGTAGACAGAAGCCCACAAAGGGAAGTATATATCTATTAACATCAACTGTTTCAAACACTAAACTCTTCATTATCTTTACTCTCAGCACGATGGACATCATCATCCTAGGGGCAGAAATGGACCATGAAGTCCCCCAGAGGCAGTGACGACTGCCCCAAAGACACTGCATGGACGGGAGGGACGATGTGCGACTGACACCATACCGACAGAGGGACAGAAAGGCAAGTATTTATCTATCAACATCAACTCTTTCAAACACTAAACTCTTCATTATCTTTACTCTCAGGACCCTGGACATCATCATCCTGGGGGCAGAAATGGACCATGAAGTCCCCCAGAGGCAGTGACGACTGCCACGAAAACACTGCATGGACGGGAGGGACGATGGGCGACTGACACTATACCGACAGAGGCGTATAAAGGCAAATATTTATCTATGAACATCAACTCTTTCAACCACTAAACTCTTCATTATCTTTACTCTCAGGACCCTGGACATCATCATCCTAGGGGCAGAAATGGACCATGAAGTCCCCCAGAGGCAGTCACGTCTGCCACGAAAACACTGCATGGACGGGAGGGACGATGGGCGACTGACACCATACCGACGGAAGTTCATAAAGGCAAGTATATATCTGTTTACATCAACTCTTTCAACCACTAAACTCTTATTATCTGTACTCTCAGGACCGTGAACATCATCATCCTGGGGGCAGAAATGGACCATGAAGTCCCCCAGAGCCAGTGACGACTGCCACGATGACACTACATGGACGGGAGGGTCGATGGGCGACTGACACCATGTAGACAGAGGCCCACAAAGGCAAGTATATATCTATTAACATCAACTCTTTCAAACACTAAACTCTTCATTATCTTTACTCTCAGGACCCTGGACATCATCATCCTGGGGGCAGAAATGGACCATGAAGTCCCCCAGAGGCAGTGACGACTGCCACGAAAACACTGCATGGACGGGATGGACTATGGGTGACTGACACCATACCGACAGAGGCCCACAAAGGCAAGTATTTATCTATTAACATCAACTATTTTAAACACTGAACTCTTCATTATCTTTACTCTCAGCACTCTGGACATCATCATCCTGGGGGCAGAAATGGACCATGAAGTCCCCCAGAGGCAGTGACGACTGCCACGATGAGACTGCATGGACGGGAGGGACGATGGGCGACTGACACTATACCGACAGAGGCCCATAAAGGCAAGTATTTATCTACTAACATCAACTCTTTCAAACACTAAACTCTTCATTATCTTTACTCTCAGGACCCTGGGCATCATCATCCTGGGGGCAGAAATGGACCATGAAGTCCCCCAGAGGCAGTCACGTCTGCCACGAAAACACTGCATGGACGGGAGGGACGATGGGCGACTGACACCATTCCGACGGAAGTTCATAAAGGCAAATATATATCTGTTTACATCAACTCTTTCAACCACTAAACTCTTATTATCTGTACTCTCAGGACCGTGAACATCATCATCCTGGGGGCAGAAATGGACCATGAAGTCCCCCAGAGCCAGTGACGACTGCCACGATGACACTACATGGACGGGAGGGTCGATGGGCGACTGACACCATGTAGACAGAGGCCCACAAAGGCAAGTACATATCTATTAACATCAACTCTTTCAAACACTAAACTCTTCATTATCTTTACTCTCAGCACCCTGGACATCATCATCCTGGGGGCAGAAACGGACCATGAAGTCCCCCAGAGGCAGTGACGACTGCCACGAAAACACTGCATGGACGGGATGGACGATGGGCGACTGACACCATACCGACAGAGGCCCACAAAGGCAAGTATTTATCTATGAACATCAACTATTTTAAACACTGAACTCTTCATTATCTTTACTCTCAGCACTCTCGACATCATCATCCTGGGGGCAGAAATGGACCATGAAGTCCCCCAGAGGCAGTGACGACTGCCACGATGAGACTGCATGGACGGGAGGGACGATGGGCGACTGACACCATACCGACAGAGGCCCACAAAAGAAAGTATTTATCTACTAACATCAACTCTTTCAAACACTAAACTCTTCATTATCTTTACTCTCAGCACCCTGGACATCATCATCCTGGGGGCAGAAATGGACCATGAAGTCCCCCAGAGGCAGTGACGACTGCCCAAAAGACACTGCATGGACGGGAGGGACGATGGGCGACTGACACCATACCGACAGAGGAACAGAAAGGCAAGTATTTATCTATCAACATCAACTCTTTCAAACACTAAACTCTTCATTATCTTTACTCTCAGGACCCTGGACATCATCATCCTGGAGCCAGTAATGGACCATGAAGTCCCCCAGAGGCAGTCACGTCTACCACGAAAACACTGCATGGACGGGAGGGACGATGGGCGACTGACACCATACCGACGGAAGTTCATAAAGGCAAGTATATATCTGTTTACATCAACTCTTTCAACCACTAAACTCTTCATTATCTGTACTCTCAGGACCGTGAACATCATCATCCTGGGGGCAGAAATGGACCATGAAGACCCCCAGAGGCAGTGACGACTGCCACGATGACACTACATGGACGGGAGGGTCGATGGGCGACTGACACCATGTAGACAGAGGCCCACAAAGGCAAGTATATATCTATTAACATCAACTCTTTCAAACACTAAACTCTTCATTATCTTTACTCTCAGCACCCTGGACATCATCATCCTGGGGGCAGAAACGGACCATGAAGTCCCCCAGAGGCAGTGACGACTGCCACGAAAACACTGCATGGACGGGATGGACGATGGGTGACTGACACCATACCGACAGAGGCCCACAAAGGCAAGTATTTATCTATTAACATCAACTATTTTAAACACTGAACTCTTCATTATCTTTACTCTCAGCACTCTGGACATCATCATCCTGGGGGCAGAAATGGACCATGAAGTCCCCCAGAGGCAGTGACGACTGCCACGATGAGACTGCATGGACGGGAGGGACGATGGTCGACTGACACCATACCGACAAAGGCCCATAAAGGCAAGTATTTATCTACTAACATCAACTCTTTCAAACACTAAACTCTTCATTATCTTTACTCTCAGGACCCTGGACATCATCATCCTGGGGGCAGAAATGGACCATGAAGTCCCCCAGAGGCAGTGACGACTGCCACGATGAGACTGCATGGACGGGAGGGTCGATGGGCGACTCACACCATGTAGACAGAGGCCCACAAAGGCAAGTATTTATCTACTAACATCAACTCTTTCAAACACTAAACTCTTCATTATCTTTACTCACAGGACCCTGGACATCATCATCCTGGGGGCAGAAATGGACCATGAAGTCCCCCAGAGGCAGTGACGACTGCCACGAAGACACTGCATGGACGGGAGGGACGATCGGCGACTGACACCATACCGACAGAACTTCATAAAGACAAGTACATCTGTGGTTACATCAACTATTTCAAACACTAAACTCTTCATTATCTTTACTCTCAGCACCCTGGACATCATCATCCTGGGGGCAGAAATGGACCATGAAGTCCCCCAGAGGCAGTGACGACTCCCACGATGAGACTGCATGGACGGGAGGGACGATGGTCGACTGACACCATACCGACAGAGGCCCACAAAGGCAAGTATTTATCTACTAACATCAACTCTTTCAAACACTAAACTCTTCATTATCTTTACTCACAGGACCCTGGACATCATCATCCTGGGGGCAGAAATGGACCATGAAGTCCCCCAGAGGCAGTGACGACTGCCACGAAGACACTGCATGGACGGGAGGGACGATTGGCGACTGACACCATACCGACAGAACTTCATAAAGACAAGTACATCTGTGTTTACATCAACTATTTCAAACACTAAACTCTTCATTATCTTTACTCTCAGCACCCTGGACATCATCATCCTGGGGGCAGAAATGGACCATGAAGTCCCCCAGAGGCAGTGACGACTGCCACGAAAACACTGCATGGACGGGAGGGACGATGGGCGACTGACACTATACCGACAGAGGCCTATAAAGGCAAATATTTATCTATGAACATCAACTCTTTCAAACACTAAACTCTTCATTATCTTTACTCTCAGGACCCTGGACATCATCATCCTGGGGGCAGAAATGGACCATGAAGTCCCCCAGAGGCAGTCACGTCTGCCACGAAAACACTCCATGGACGGGAGGGACGACGGGCGACTGACACCACACCGACAGAAGTTCATAAAGGCAATTATATATCTGTTTACATCAACTATTTCAAACACTAAAGTCTTCATTATCTTTACTCTCAGGACCCTGGGCATCATCATCCTGTGGGCAGAAATGGACCATGAATTCCCCCAGAGGCAGTGACGACTGCCACGAAAACACTGCATGGACGGGAGGGAGAATGGGCTACTGACACCATACCGACAGAGGAACAGAAAGGCAAATATTTAACACCATACCGACAGAAGTTCATAAAGGCAAGTATACATCTGTTTACATCAACTATTTCAAACACTAAACTCTTCATTATCTTTACTCTCAGCACCCTGGACATCATCATCCTGGGAGCAGAGATGGACCATGAAGTCCCCCAGAGGCAGTGACGACTGCCACGATGACACTGCATGGACGGGAGCGACGATGGGCGACTGACACCATGTAGACAGAGGCCCACAAAGGCAAGTATATATCTGTTTACATCAACTATTTCAAACACTAAACTCTTCATTATCTTTACTCTCAGCACCCCTCACATCATCATCATGATTGCAGAAATGGACCATGAAGTCCCCCAGAGGCAGTGACGACTACCACGAAGACACTGCATGGACGGGAGGGACGATGGCCGACTGACACCATACCGACAGAAGTTCATAAAGGCAAGTATATATCTGTTTACATCAACTATTTCAAACACTAAACTCTTCATTATCTTTACTCTCAGGACCCTGGACATCATCATCCTGGGAGCAGAAATGGACCATGAAGTCCCCCAGAGGCAGTGACGACTGCCACGATGACACTGCATCGACGGGAGGGACGATGGGCGACTGACACCATACCGACAGAGGAAAAGAAAGGCAACTATTTATCTGTTTACATCAACTATTTCAAACACTAAACTCTTCATTATCTTTACTCTCAGCACCCTGGACATCATCATCCTGGGGGCAGAAATGGACCATGAAGTCCCCCAGAGGCAGTGACGACTGCCACGAAGCCACTGCATGGACGGGAGGGACGATGGGCGACTGACACCATACCGACAGAGGAACAGAAAGGCAAATATTTATCTATGAACATCAACTCTTTCAACCACTAAACTCTTCATTATCTTTACTCTCATGACCCTGGACATCATCATCCTGGGGGCAGAAATGGAGCATGAAGTCCCCCAGAGGCAGTCACATCTGCCACGATGAGACTGCATGGACGGGAGGGACGATGGGCGACTGACACCATACCGACGGAAGTTCATAAAGGCAAGTATATATCTGTTTACATCAACTCTTTCAACCACTAAACTCTTCATTATCTTTACTCTCAGGACCGTGAACATCATCATCCTGGGGGCAGAAATGGACCATGAAGTCCCCCAGAGGCAGTGACGACTGCCACGATGACACTGCATGGACGGGAGGGACGATGGGCGACTGACACCATGTAGACAGAGGCCCACAAGGGCAAGTATATATCTGTTTACATCAACTATTTCAAACACGAAGCTCTTCATAATCTTTACTCTCAGCACTCTGGACATCATCATCCTGGGAGCAGAGATATACCATGAAGTCCCCCAGATGCAGTGACGACTGCCACGATGACACTGCATGGACAGGAGCGACGATGGGCGACTGACACCATGTAGACAGAGACCCACAAAGGCAAGTATATATCTGTTTCCATCAACTATTTCAAACACTAAACTCTTCATAATCTTTACTCTCAGCACCCTGGACATCATCATCCTGGGGGCAGAAATGGACCGTGAAGTCCCCCAGAGGCAGTGACGACTGCCACGATGAGACTGCATGGACGGGAGGGACGATGGGCGACTGACACCATACCGACAGAGGAACAGAAAGGCAAGTATTCATCTATTAACATCAACTCTTTCAAACACTAAACTCTTCATTATCTTTACTCTCAGAACCCTGGACATCATCATCCTGGGGGCAGAAATGGACCATGAATTCCCCCAGAGGCAGTGACGACTGCCACGAAGACACTGCCTCGACGGGAGGGACGATGGGCGACTGACACCATACAGACAGAAGTTCATAAAGGCAAGTATACATCTGTTTACATCAACTATTTCAAACACTAAACTCTTCATTATCTTTACTCTCAGCACCCTGGACATCATCATCCTGGGAGCAGAGATGGACCATGAAGTCCCCCAGAGGCAGTGACGACTGCCACGATGACACTGCATGGACGGGAGCGACGATGGGCGACTGACACCATGTAGACAGAGGCCCACAAAGGCAAGTATATATCTGTTTACATCAACTATTTCAAACACTAAACTCTTCATTATCTTTACTCTCAGCACCCCTCACATCATCATCCTGAATGCAGAAATGGACCATGAAGTCCCCCAGAGGCAGTGACGACTACCACGAAGACACTGCATGGACGGGAGGGACGATGGCCGACTGACACCATACCGACAGAAGTTCATAAAGGCAAGTATATATCTCTTTACATCAACTATTTCAAACACTAAACTCTTCATTATCTTTACTCTCAGGACCCTGGACATCATCATCCTGAGAGTAGAAATGGACCATGAAGTCCCCCAGAGGCAGTGACGACTGCCACGATGACACTGCATGGACGGGAGGGACGATGGGCGACTGACACCATGTAGACAGAGGCCCACAAAGGCAAGTAAATATCTGTTTACATCAACTCTTTCAAACACTAAACTCTTCATTATCTTTACTCTCAGGACCATGAACATCATCATCCTGGGGGCAGAAATGGACCATGAAGTCCCCCAGAGGTAGTGACGACTGCCACGAAGACACTGCATGGACGGGAGGGACGATGGGCAAGTATATATCTCTTTACATCAACTGTTTCAAACACTAAACTCTTCATTATCTTTACTCTCAGCACCCTGGACATCATCGTCCTGGGGGCAGAAATGGACCATGAAGTCCCCCAGAGGCAGTGACGACTGCCACGATGAGACTGCATCGACGGAAGGGACGATGGGTGACTGACACTATACCAACAGAGGCCCATAAAGGCAAGTACTTATCTATTAACATCAACTCTTTCAAACACTAAACTCTTCATTATCTTTACTCTCAGCATCCTGGACATCATCATCCTGGGGGCAGTAATGGACCATGAATTCCCCCAGAGGTAGTGACGACTGCCACGACGACACTGCCTGGACGGGAGGGTCGATGGCCGACTGACACCATACCGACAGAGGAACAGAAAGGCAAGTATTTATTTATTAACATCAACTCTTTCAAACACTAAACTCTTCATTATCTTTACTCTCAGGACCCTGGACATCATCATCCTGGGGGCAGAAATGGACCATGAAGTCGCCCAGAGGCAGTGACGACTTCCAGGAAGACACTGCATGGACGGGAGGGACGATGGGCGACTGACACCATACCGACAAAAGTTTAAAAAGGCAAGTATTTATCTATGAACATCAACTCTTACAAACACTAAACTCTTCATTATCTTTACTCTCAGCATCCTGGACATCATCATCCTTGGGGCAGAAATGGACCATGAAGTCCCCCAGAGGTAGTGACGACTGCCACGAAGACACTGCATGGACGGGAGGGACGATGGGCGACTGACACCATACCGACAGAAGTTCATAAAGGCAAGTATATATCTGTTTACATCAACTCTTTCAAACACTAAACTCTTCATTATCTTTACTCTCAGCACCCTGGACATCATCGTCCTGGGGGCAGAAATGGACCATGAAGTCCCCCAGAGGCAGTGACGACTGCCACGATGAGACTGCATCGACGGAAGGGACGATGGCTGACTGACACTATACCAACAGAGGCCCATAAAGGCAAGTACTAATCTATCAACATCAACTCTTTCAAACACTAAACTCTTCATTATCTTTACTCTCAGCATCCTGGACATCATCATCCTGGGGGCAGTAATGGACCATGAAGTCCCCCAGATGCAGTGACGACTGCCACGAAAACACTGCATGGACGGGAGGGACGATGGGCGACTGGAACAATACCGACAGAAGTTCACAAAGACAAGTATACATCTATTAACATCAGCTATTTCAAACACTAAACTCTTCATTATCTTTACTCTCAGCACCCTGGACATCATCATCCTGGGGGCAGAAATGGACCGTGAAGTCCCCCAGAGGCAGTGACGACTGCCACGAAGTCAGTGCATGGACGGGAGTGACGATGGGTGACTGACACCATGTAGAAAGAGGCGCACAAAGGCAAGTATATATCTATAAACATCAACTCTTTCAAACACTAAACTCTTCATTATCTTTACTCTCAGGACTCTGAACATCATCATCCTGGGGGCAGAAATGGACCATGAAGTCCCCCAGAGGTAGTGACGACTGCCACGAAAACACTGCATGGACGGGAGGGACGATGGGCGACTGACACCATACCGACAGAGGCACACAAAGGCAAGTATGCATCTATTAACATCAACTATTTCAAACACTAAACTCTTCATTATGTTTACTCTCAGCACCCTGGACATCATCATCCTGGCGACAGAAATGGACCGTAAAGTCCCCCAGAGGCAGTGACGACTACCACGAAGACACTGCATGGACGGGAGGGACGATGGGCGACTGGAACAATACCGACAGAAGTTCATGAAGTCAAGTATATATCTATTAACATCACCTATTTCAAACACTAAACTCTTCATTATCTTTACTCTCATGACCCTGGACATCATCATCCTGGGGGCAGAAATGGACCGTTAAGTCCCCCAGAGGCAGTGACGACTACCACGAAGACACTGCATGGAGGGGAGGGACGATGGGCGATTGGAACCATACCGACAGAAGTTCATAAAGACAAGTATACATCTATTAACATCAGCTATTTCAAACACTAAACTCTTCATTATCTTTACTCTCAGGACCCTGGACATCATCATCCTGGGGGCAGAAATGGATCGTGAAGTCCCCCATAGGCAGTGACGACTGCCACGAAAACACTGCATGGAGGGGAGAGACGATGGGCGACTGACACCATACCGACAGAGGCCCATAAAGGCAAGTATTTATTTATTGACATGAACTCTTTCAAACACTAAACTCATCATTATCTTTACTCTCAGGACCCTGGACATCATCATCCTTGGAGCAGAAATGGACCATGACGTCCCCCAGAGGCAGTGACGACTGCCACGAAGAAACTGTATCGACGGGAGGGACGATGGCCGACTGACACCATACCGACAGAAGTTCATAAAGGCAAGTATATATCTGCTTACATCAACTATTTCAAACACTAAACTCTTCATTATCTTTACTCTCAGCACCCTGGACATCATCGTCCTGGGGGCAGAAATGGACCATGAAGTCCCCCAGAGGCAGTGACAACTGCCACGATGAGACTGCATGGACGGGATGGACGATGGGTGACTGACACTATACCAACAAAGGCCCATAAAGGCAAGTATTTATCTATTAACATCAACTTTTTCAAACACTAAACTCTTCATTATCTTTACTCTCAGGACCCTGGACATCATCATCCTGGGACCAGAAACGGACCATGAAGTCCCCCAGAGGCAGTGACGACTGCCACGACGACACTGCATGGACGGGAGGGACGATGGCCGACTGACACCATACCGACAGAAGTTCATAAAGACAAGTATATATCTGTTTACATCAACTATTTCAAACACTAAACTCTTCATTATCTTTACTCTCAGCACCGTGGACATCATCGTCCTGGGGGCAGAAATGGACCATGAAGTCCAACAGAGGCAGTGACGACTGCCACGATGAGACTGCATGGACGGGAGGGACGATGGGTGACTGACACTATACCAACAGAGGCCCATAAAGGCAAGTATTCATCTATTAACATCAACTCTTTTAAACACTAAACTCTTCATTATCTTTACTCTCAGGACCATGAACATCATCATCCTGGGGGCAGAAATGGACCATGAAGTCCCCCAGAGGCAGTGACGACTGCCACGACGACACTGCATGGACGGGAGGGACGATGGGCGACTGACACCATGTAGATAGAGGCGAACAAAGGCAAGTATATATCTATAAACATCAACTCTTTCAAACATTAAACTCTTCATTATCTTTACTCTCAGGACTCTCAACATCATCATCCTGCGGGCAGAGATGGACCATGAAGTCCCCCAGAGGTAGTGACGACTGCCACGAAGACACTGCATGGACGGGAGGGACGATGGGCGACTGACACCATTCCGACAGAGGCACACAAAGACAAGTATGTATCTATTAACATCAACTATTTCAAACACTAAACTCTTCATTATCTTTACTCTCAGCACCCTGGACATCATCATCCTGGCGACAGAAATGGACCGTAAAGTCCCCCAGAGGCAGTGACGACTACCACGAAGACACTGCATGGACGGGAGGGACGATGGGCGACTGGAACCATACCGACAGAAGTTCATAAAGTCAAGTATATATCTATTAACATCAGCTATTTCAAACACTAAACTCTTCATTATCTTTACTCTCATGACCCTGGACATCATCATCCTGGGGGCAGAAATGGACCGTGAAGTCCCCCAGAGGCAGTGACGACTGCCACGAAGACACTCCATGGACGGGAGGGACGATGGGCGACTGGAACCATACCGACAGAAGTTCATAAAGGCAAGTATATATCTATTAACATCAGCTATTTCAAACACTAAACTCTTCATTATCTTTACTCTCATGACCCTGGACATCAACATCCTGGGGGCAGAAATGGACCGTGAAGTCCCCCAGAGGCAGTGACGACTGCCACGAAGACACTCCATGGACGGGAGGGACGATGGGCGACTGACACCATACCGACAGAGGCCCATAAAGGCAAGTATTTATTTAATAACATGAACTCTTTCAAACACTAAACTCTTCATTATCTTTACTCTCAGGACCCTGGACATCATCATCCTGGGGGCAGAAATGGACCCTGAAGTCCCCCAGAGGCAGTGACGACTACCACGATGACACTGCATGGACGGGAGGGACGATGGGCGACTGACACCATGTAGATAGAGGCCCACAAATGCAAGTATATATCTATAAACATCAACTCTTTCAAACATTAAACTCTTCATTATCTTTACTCTCGGCACTCTGAACATCATCATCCTGGGGGCAGAAATGGACCGTGAAGTCCCCCAGAGGCAGTGACGACTGCCACGAAGTCAGTGCATGGACGGGAGGGACGATGGGCGACTGACACCATACCGACAGAGGAACAGAAAGGCAAGTATTTATTTATTAACACTAACTCTTTCAAACACTAAACTCTTCATTATCTTTACTCTCAGGACCCTGGACATCATCATCCTGCGTGCAGAAATGGCCTGTGAAGTCCCCCAGAGGCAGTGACGACTGCCACGAAGACACTGCATGGACGGGAGGGACGATGGGCGACTGGAACCATACCGACAGAAGTTCATAAAGGGAAGTATATATCTATTAACATCAGCTATTTCAAACACTAAACTCTTCATTACCTTTACTCTCAGGACCCTGGACATCATCATCCTGGGGGTAGAAATGGACCATGAAGTACCCCAGAGGCAGTGACGACTGCCACGAAGTCAGTGTATGGACGGGAGGGACGATGGGCGACTGACACCATACCGACAGAAGTTCATAAAGGCAAGTATACATATATTAACATCAACTCTTTCAAACACTAGACTCTTCATTATCTTTACTCTCAGGACCCTGGACATCATCATCCTGGGGGCACAAATGGACCATGAAGTCCTCCACAGGGAGTGACGACTGCCACGAAAACACTGCATGGACGGGAGAGACGATGGGCAACTGACACCATACCGACAGAGGCCCATAAAGGCAAGTATTTATTTATTAACATGAACTCTTTCAAACACTAAACTCTTCATTATCTTTACTCTCAGCACCCTGGACATCATCATCCTGTGGGCAGAAATGGATCATGAAGTCCCCCAGAGATAGTGACGACTGCCACGAAGACACTGCATGGACGGGAGGGACGATGGGCGACTGACACCATACCGACAGAAGTTCACAAAGGGAAGTATATATCTATTAACATCAGCTATTTTAAACACTAATCTCTTCATTATCTGTACTCTCAGGACCCTGGACATCATCATCCTGTGGGCAGAAATGGCCTGTGAAGTCCCCCAGAGGCAGTGACGACTGCCACGAAGACACTGCATGGACGGGAGGGACGATGGGCGACTGGAACCATACCGACAGAAGTTCATAAAGGCAAGTATATATCTATTAACATCACCTATTTCAAACATTAAACTCTTCATTATCTTTACTCTCAGGACCCTGGACATCATCATCCTTGGGGCAGAAATGGATCGTGAAGTCCCCCAGAGGCAGTGACGACTGCCACGAAGTCACTGCATGGACGGGAGGGACGATGGGCGACTGACACCATGTAGACAGAAGCCCACAAAGGCAAGTATATATCTATTAACATCAACTGTTTCAAACACTAAACTCTTCATTATCTTTACTCTCAGCACCCTGGACATCATCATCCTGGGGGCAGAAACGGACCATGAAGACCCCCAGAGGCAGTGACGACTGCCACGAAAACACTGCATGGACGGGATGGACGATGGGCGACTGACACCATACAGACAGAGGCCCACAAAGGCAAGTATTTATCTATTAACATCAACTATTTTAAGCACTGAACTCTTCATTATCTTTACTCTCAGCACTCTGGACATCATCATCCTGGGGGCAGAAATGGACCCTGAAGTCCCCCAGAGGCAGTGACGACTGCCACGATGACACTACATGGACGGGAGGGTCGATGGGCGACTGACACCATGTAGACAGAAGCCCACAAAGGGAAGTATATATCTATTAACATCAACTGTTTCAAACACTAAACTCTTCATTATCTTTACTCTCAGCACCCTGGACATCATCATCCTGGGGGCAGAAACGGACCATGAAGACCCCCAGAGGCAGTGACGACTGCCACGAAAACACTGCATGGACGGGATGGACGATGGGCGACTGACACCATACAGACAGAGGCCCACAAAGGCAAGTATTTATCTATTAACATCAACTATTTTAAGCACTGAACTCTTCATTATCTTTACTCTCAGCACTCTGGACATCATCATCCTGGGGGCAGAAATGGACCATGAAGTCCCCCAGAGGCAGTGACGACTGCCACGATGAGACTGCATGGACGGGAGGGACGATGGTCGACTGACACCATACCGACAGAGGCCCATAAAGGCAAGTATTTATCTACTAACATCAACTCTTTCAAACACTAAACTCTTCATTATCTTTACTCTCAGGACCCTGGACATCATCATCCTGGGGGCAGAAATGGACCATGAAGTCCCCCAGAGGCAGTGACGACTGCCCCAAAGACACTGCATGGACGGGAGGGACGATGGGCGACTGACACCATACCGACAGAGGAACAGAAAGGCAAGTATTTATCTATCAACATCAACTCTTTCAAACACTAAACTCTTCATTATCTTTACTCTCAGGACCCTGGACATCATCATCCTGGGGGCAGAAATGGACCATGAAGTCCCCCAGAGCCAGTGACGACTGCCACGATGACACTACATGGACGGGAGGGTCGATGGGCGACTGACACCATGTAGACAGAGGCCCACAAAGGCAAGTACATATCTATTAACATCAACTCTTTCAAACACTAAACTCTTCATTATCTTTACTCTCAGCACCCTGG
Organism: Haliotis asinina; assembly: GCF_037392515.1. Classification (NCBI taxonomy): domain Eukaryota; kingdom Metazoa; phylum Mollusca; class Gastropoda; order Lepetellida; family Haliotidae; genus Haliotis; species Haliotis asinina. Next base: position 54,844,785 of record NC_090282.1, on the reverse strand, counting down.
ACATCATCATCCTGGGGGCAGAAACGGACCATGAAGTCCCCCAGAGGCAGTGACGACTGCCACGAAAACACTGCATGGACGGGATGGACGATGGGCGACTGACACCATACCGACAGAGGCCCACAAAGGCAAGTATTTATCTATTAACATCAACTATTTTAAACACTGAACTCTTCATTATCTTTACTCTCAGCACTCTCGACATCATCATCCTGGGGGCAGAAATGGACCATGAAGTCCCCCAGAGGCAGTGACGACTGCCACGATGAGACTGCATGGACGGGATGGACGATGGGCGACTGACACCATACCGACAGAGGCCCTTAAAAGAAAGTATTTATCTACTAACATCAACTCTTTCAAACACTAAACTCTTCATTATCTTTACTCTCAGGACCCTGGACATCATCATCCTGGGGGCAGAAACGGACCATGAAGTCCCCCAGAGGCAGTGACGACTGCCACAAAAACACTGCATGGACGGGAGGGACGATGGGCGACTGACACCATACCGACAGAGGCCCACAAAGGCAAGTATTTATCTATTAACATCAACTATTTTAAACACTGAACTCTTCATTATCTTTACTCTCAGCACTCTGGACATCATCATCCTGCGGGCAGAAATGGACCATGAAGTCCCCCAGAGGCAGTGACGACTGCCACGATGAGACTGCATGGACGGGAGGGACGATTGTCGACTGACACCATACCGACAGAGGAACTTAAAGGAAAGTATTTTTCTACTAACATCAACTCTTTCAAACACTAAACTCTTCATTATCTTTACTCTCAGGACCCTGGACATCATCATCCTGGGGGCAGAAATGGACCATGAAGTCCCCCAGAGGCAGTGACGACTGCCACGATGACACTACATGGACGGGAGGGTCGATGGGCGACTGACACCATGTAGACAGAAGCCCACAAAGGGAAGTATATATCTATTAACATCAACTGTTTCAAACACTATACTCTTCATTATCTTTACTCTCAGCACCCTGGACATCATCATCCTGGGGGCAGAAACGGACCATGAAGTCCCCCAGAGGCAGTGACGACTGCCACGAAAACACTGCATGGACGGGATGGACGATGGGCGACTGACACCATACAGACAGAGGCCCACAAAGGCAAGTATTTATCTATTAACATCAACTATTTTAAGCACTGAACTCTTCATTATCTTTACTCTCAGCACTCTGGACATCATCATCCTGGGGGCAGAAACGGACCATGAAGTCCCCCAGAGGCAGTGACGACTGCCCCAAAGACACTGCATGGACGGGAGGGACGATGGGCGACTGACACCATACCGACAGAGGAACAGAAAGGCAAGTATTTATCTATCAACATCAACTCTTTCAAACACTAAACTCTTGTTATCTGTACTCTCAGGACCGTGAACATCATCATCCTGGGGGCAGAAATGGACCATGAAGTCCCCCAGAGGCAGTGACGACTGCCACGAAAACACTGCATGGACGGGATGGACGATGGGCGACTGACACCATACCGACAGAGGCCCACAAAGGCAAGTATTTATCTATTAACATCAACTATTTTAAACACTGAACTCTTCATTATCTTTACTCTCAGCACTCTCGACATCATCATCCTGGGGGCAGAAATGGATCATGAAGTCCCCCAGAGGCAGTGACGACTGCCACGATGAGACTGCATGGACGGGAGGGACGATGGGCGACTGACACCATACCGACAGAGGAACAGAAAGGCAAGTATTTATCTATCAACATCAACTCTTTCAAACACTAAACTCTTCATTATCTTTACTCTCAGGACCCTGGACATCATCATCCTGGGGGTAGAAATGGACCATGAAGTCCCCCAGAGGCAGTGACGACTGCCACGAAAACACTGCATGGACGGGAGGGACGATGGGCGACTGACACTATACCGACAGAGGCGTAAAAAGGCAAATATTTATCTATGAACATCAACTCTTTCAACCACTAAACTCTTCATTATCTTTACTCTCAGGACCCTGGACATCATCATCCTAGGGGCAGAAATGGACCATGAAATCCCCCAGAGGCAGTCACGTCTGCCACGAAAACACTGCATGGACGGGAGGGACGATGGGCGACTGACACCATACCGACGGAAGTTCATAAAGGCAAGTATATATCTGTTTACATCAACTCTTTCAACCACTAAACTCTTATTATCTGTACTCTCAGGACCGTGAACATCATCATCCTGGGGGCAGAAATGGACCATGAAGTCCCCCAGAGGCAGTGACGACTGCCCCAAAGACACTGCATGGACGGGAGGGACGATGGGCGACTGACACCATACAGACAGAGGAACAGAAAGGCAAGTATTTATCTATCAACATCAACTCTTTCAAACACTAAACTCTTCATTATCTTTACTCTCAGGACCCTGGACATCATCATCCTGGGGGCAGAAATGGACCATGAAGTCCCCCAGAGGCAGTCACGTCTACCACGAAAACACTGCATGGACGGGAGGGACGATGGGCGACTGACACCATACCGACGGAAGTTCATAAAGGCAAGTATATATCTGTTTACATCAACTCTTTCAACCACTAAACTCTTCATTATCTGTACTCTCAGGACCGTGAACATCATCATCCTGGGGGCAGAAATGGACCATGAAGTCCCCCAGAGGCAGTGACGACTGCCACGATGACACTACATGGACGGGAGGGTCGATGGGCGACTGACACCATGTAGACAGAAGCCCACAAAGGGAAGTATATATCTATTAACATCAACTGTTTCAAACACTATACTCTTCATTATCTTTACTCTCAGCACCCTGGACATCATCATCCTGGGGGCAGAAACGGACCATGAAGTCCCCCAGAGGCAGTCACGTCTGCCACGAAAACACTGCATGGACGGGAGGGACGATGGGCGACTGACACCATACCGACGGAAGTTCATAAAGGCAAGTATATATCTGTTTACATCAACTCTTTCAAACACTAAACTCTTATTATCTGTACTCTCAGGACCGTGAACATCATCATCCTGGGTTCAGAAATGGACCATGAAGTCCCCCAGAGCCAGTGACGACTGCCACGATGACACTACATGGACGGGAGGGTCGATGGGCGACTGACACCAAGTAGACAGAGGCCCACAAAGGCAAGTACATATCTATTAACATCAACTCTTTCAAACACTAAACTCTTCATTATCTTTACTCTCAGCACCCTGGACATCATCATCCTGGGGGCAGAAACGGACCATGAAGTCCCCCAGAGGCAGTGACGACTGCCACGAAAACACTGCATGGACGGGATGGACGATGGGCGACTGACACCATACAGACAGAGGCCCACAAAGGCAAGTATTTATCTATTAACATCAACTATTTTAAGCACTGAACTCTTCATTATCTTTACTCTCAGCACTCTGGACATCATCATCCTGGGGGCAGAAATGGACCATGAAGTCCCCCAGAGGCAGTGACGACTGCCACGATGAGACTGCATGGACGGGAGGGACGATGGTCGACTGACACCATACCGACAGAGGCCCATAAAGGCAAGTATTTATCTACTAACATCAACTCTTTCAAACACTAAACTCTTCATTATCTTTACTCTCAGGACCCTGGACATCATCATCCTGGGGGCAGAAATGGACCATGAAGTCCCCCAGAGGCAGTGACGACTGCCCCAAAGACACTGCATGGACGGGAGGGACGATGGGCGACTGACACCATACCGACAGAGGAACAGAAAGGCAAGTATTTATCTATCAACATCAACTCTTTCAAACACTAAACTCTTCATTATCTTTACTCTCAGCACCCTGGACATCATCATCCTGGGGGCAGAAAGGGACCATGAAGTCCCCCAGAGGCAGTGACGACTGCCACGAAAACACTGCATGGACGGGAGGGACGATGGGCGACTGACACTATACCGACAGAGGCGTATAAAGGCAAATATTTATCTATGAACATCAACTCTTTCAACCACTAAACTCTTCATTATCTTTACTCTCAGGACCCTGGACATCATCATCCTAGGGGCAGAAATGGACCATGAAGTCCCCCAGAGGCAGTCACGTCTGCCACGAAAACACTGCATGGACGGGAGGGACGATGGGCGACTGACACCATACCGACGGAAGTTCATAAAGGAAAGTATATATCTGTTTACATCAACTCTTTCAACCACTAAACTCTTATTATCTGCACTCTCAGGACCGTGAACATCATCATCCTGGGGGCAGAAATGGACCATGAAGTCCCCCAGAGGCAGTGACGACTGCCACGAAAACACTGCATGGACGGGATGGACGATGGGCGACTGACACCATACCGACAGAGGCCCACAAAGGCAAGTATTTATCTATTAACATCAACTATTTTAAACACTGAACTCTTCATTATCTTTACTCTCAGCACTCTCGACATCATCATCCTGCGGGCAGAAATGGATCATGAAGTCCCCCAGAGGCAGTGACGACTGCCACGATGAGACTGCATGGACGGGAGGGACGATGGGCGACTGACACCATACCGACAGAGGCCCTTAAAAGAAAGTATTTATCTACTAACATCAACTCTTTCAAACACTAAACTCTTCATTATCTTTACTCTCAGGACCCTGGACATCATCATCCTGGGGGCAGAAATGGACCATGAAGTCCCCCAGAGGCAGTGACGACTGCCCCAAAGACACTGCATGGACGGGAGGGACGATGGGCGACTGACACCATACAGACAGAGGAACAGAAAGGCAAGTGTTTATCTATCAACATCAACTCTTTCAAACACTAAACTCTTCATTATCTTTACTCTCAGGACCCTGGACATCATCATCCTGGGGGCAGAAATGGACCATGAAGTCCCCCAGAGGCAGTCACGTCTACCACGAAAACACTGCATGGACGGGAGGGACGATGGGCGACTGACACCATACCGACGGAAGTTCATAAAGGCAAGTATATATCTGTTTACATCAACTCTTTCAACCACTAAACTCTTCATTATCTGTACTCTCAGGACCGTGAACATCATCATCCTGGGGGCAGAAATGGACCATGAAGTCCCCCAGAGGCAGTGACGACTGCCCCAAAGACACTGCATGGACGGGAGGGACGATTGTCGACTGACACCATACCGACAGAGGAACTTAAAGGAAAGTATTTTTCTACTAACATCAACTCTTTCAAACACTAAACTCTTCATTATCTTTACTCTCAGGACCCTGGACATCATCATCCTGGGGGCAGAAATGGACCATGAAGTCCCCCAGAGGCAGTGACGACTGCCACGATGACACTACATGGACGGGAGGGTCGATGGGCGACTGACACCATGTAGACAGAAGCCCACAAAGGGAAGTATATATCTATTAACATCAACTGTTTCAAACACTATACTCTTCATTATCTTTACTCTCAGCACCCTGGACATCATCATCCTGGGGGCAGAAACGGACCATGAAGTCCCCCAGAGGCAGTGACGACTGCCACGAAAACACTGCATGGACGGGATGGACGATGGGCGACTGACACCATACAGACAGAGGCCCACAAAGGCAAGTATTTATCTATTAACATCAACTATTTTAAGCACTGAACTCTTCATTATCTTTACTCTCAGCACTCTGGACATCATCATCCTGGGGGCAGAAACGGACCATGAAGTCCCCCAGAGGCAGTGACGACTGCCCCAAAGACACTGCATGGACGGGAGGGACGATGGGCGACTGACACCATACCGACAGAGGAACAGAAAGGCAAGTATTTATCTATCAACATCAACTCTTTCAAACACTAAACTCTTGTTATCTGTACTCTCAGGACCGTGAACATCATCATCCTGGGGGCAGAAATGGACCATGAAGTCCCCCAGAGGCAGTGACGACTGCCACGAAAACACTGCATGGACGGGATGGACGATGGGCGACTGACACCATACCGACAGAGGCCCACAAAGGCAAGTATTTATCTATTAACATCAACTATTTTAAACACTGAACTCTTCATTATCTTTACTCTCAGCACTCTCGACATCATCATCCTGGGGGCAGAAATGGATCATGAAGTCCCCCAGAGGCAGTGACGACTGCCACGATGAGACTGCATGGACGGGAGGGACGATGGGCGACTGACACCATACCGACAGAGGAACAGAAAGGCAAGTATTTATCTATCAACATCAACTCTTTCAAACACTAAACTCTTCATTATCTTTACTCTCAGGACCCTGGACATCATCATCCTGGGGGTAGAAATGGACCATGAAGTCCCCCAGAGGCAGTGACGACTGCCACGAAAACACTGCATGGACGGGAGGGACGATGGGCGACTGACACTATACCGACAGAGGCGTAAAAAGGCAAATATTTATCTATGAACATCAACTCTTTCAACCACTAAACTCTTCATTATCTTTACTCTCAGGACCCTGGACATCATCATCCTAGGGGCAGAAATGGACCATGAAATCCCCCAGAGGCAGTCACGTCTGCCACGAAAACACTGCATGGACGGGAGGGACGATGGGCGACTGACACCATACCGACGGAAGTTCATAAAGGCAAGTATATATCTGTTTACATCAACTCTTTCAACCACTAAACTCTTATTATCTGTACTCTCAGGACCGTGAACATCATCATCCTGGGGGCAGAAATGGACCATGAAGTCCCCCAGAGGCAGTGACGACTGCCCCAAAGACACTGCATGGACGGGAGGGACGATGGGCGACTGACACCATACAGACAGAGGAACAGAAAGGCAAGTATTTATCTATCAACATCAACTCTTTCAAACACTAAACTCTTCATTATCTTTACTCTCAGGACCCTGGACATCATCATCCTGGGGGCAGAAATGGACCATGAAGTCCCCCAGAGGCAGTCACGTCTACCACGAAAACACTGCATGGACGGGAGGGACGATGGGCGACTGACACCATACCGACGGAAGTTCATAAAGGCAAGTATATATCTGTTTACATCAACTCTTTCAACCACTAAACTCTTCATTATCTGTACTCTCAGGACCGTGAACATCATCATCCTGGGGGCAGAAATGGACCATGAAGTCCCCCAGAGGCAGTGACGACTGCCACGATGACACTACATGGACGGGAGGGTCGATGGGCGACTGACACCATGTAGACAGAAGCCCACAAAGGGAAGTATATATCTATTAACATCAACTGTTTCAAACACTATACTCTTCATTATCTTTACTCTCAGCACCCTGGACATCATCATCCTGGGGGCAGAAACGGACCATGAAGTCCCCCAGAGGCAGTCACGTCTGCCACGAAAACACTGCATGGACGGGAGGGACGATGGGCGACTGACACCATACCGACGGAAGTTCATAAAGGCAAGTATATATCTGTTTACATCAACTCTTTCAAACACTAAACTCTTATTATCTGTACTCTCAGGACCGTGAACATCATCATCCTGGGTTCAGAAATGGACCATGAAGTCCCCCAGAGCCAGTGACGACTGCCACGATGACACTACATGGACGGGAGGGTCGATGGGCGACTGACACCAAGTAGACAGAGGCCCACAAAGGCAAGTACATATCTATTAACATCAACTCTTTCAAACACTAAACTCTTCATTATCTTTACTCTCAGCACCCTGGACATCATCATCCTGGGGGCAGAAACGGACCATGAAGTCCCCCAGAGGCAGTGACGACTGCCACGAAAACACTGCATGGACGGGATGGACGATGGGCGACTGACACCATACAGACAGAGGCCCACAAAGGCAAGTATTTATCTATTAACATCAACTATTTTAAGCACTGAACTCTTCATTATCTTTACTCTCAGCACTCTGGACATCATCATCCTGGGGGCAGAAATGGACCATGAAGTCCCCCAGAGGCAGTGACGACTGCCACGATGAGACTGCATGGACGGGAGGGACGATGGTCGACTGACACCATACCGACAGAGGCCCATAAAGGCAAGTATTTATCTACTAACATCAACTCTTTCAAACACTAAACTCTTCATTATCTTTACTCTCAGGACCCTGGACATCATCATCCTGGGGGCAGAAATGGACCATGAAGTCCCCCAGAGGCAGTGACGACTGCCCCAAAGACACTGCATGGACGGGAGGGACGATGGGCGACTGACACCATACCGACAGAGGAACAGAAAGGCAAGTATTTATCTATCAACATCAACTCTTTCAAACACTAAACTCTTCATTATCTTTACTCTCAGCACCCTGGACATCATCATCCTGGGGGCAGAAAGGGACCATGAAGTCCCCCAGAGGCAGTGACGACTGCCACGAAAACACTGCATGGACGGGAGGGACGATGGGCGACTGACACTATACCGACAGAGGCGTATAAAGGCAAATATTTATCTATGAACATCAACTCTTTCAACCACTAAACTCTTCATTATCTTTACTCTCAGGACCCTGGACATCATCATCCTAGGGGCAGAAATGGACCATGAAGTCCCCCAGAGGCAGTCACGTCTGCCACGAAAACACTGCATGGACGGGAGGGACGATGGGCGACTGACACCATACCGACGGAAGTTCATAAAGGAAAGTATATATCTGTTTACATCAACTCTTTCAACCACTAAACTCTTATTATCTGCACTCTCAGGACCGTGAACATCATCATCCTGGGGGCAGAAATGGACCATGAAGTCCCCCAGAGGCAGTGACGACTGCCACGAAAACACTGCATGGACGGGATGGACGATGGGCGACTGACACCATACCGACAGAGGCCCACAAAGGCAAGTATTTATCTATTAACATCAACTATTTTAAACACTGAACTCTTCATTATCTTTACTCTCAGCACTCTCGACATCATCATCCTGCGGGCAGAAATGGATCATGAAGTCCCCCAGAGGCAGTGACGACTGCCACGATGAGACTGCATGGACGGGAGGGACGATGGGCGACTGACACCATACCGACAGAGGCCCTTAAAAGAAAGTATTTATCTACTAACATCAACTCTTTCAAACACTAAACTCTTCATTATCTTTACTCTCAGGACCCTGGACATCATCATCCTGGGGGCAGAAATGGACCATGAAGTCCCCCAGAGGCAGTGACGACTGCCCCAAAGACACTGCATGGACGGGAGGGACGATGGGCGACTGACACCATACAGACAGAGGAACAGAAAGGCAAGTGTTTATCTATCAACATCAACTCTTTCAAACACTAAACTCTTCATTATCTTTACTCTCAGGACCCTGGACATCATCATCCTGGGGGCAGAAATGGACCATGAAGTCCCCCAGAGGCAGTCACGTCTACCACGAAAACACTGCATGGACGGGAGGGACGATGGGCGACTGACACCATACCGACGGAAGTTCATAAAGGCAAGTATATATCTGTTTACATCAACTCTTTCAACCACTAAACTCTTCATTATCTGTACTCTCAGGACCGTGAACATCATCATCCTGGGGGCAGAAATGGACCATGAAGTCCCCCAGAGGCAGTGACGACTGCCACGATGACACTACATGGACGGGAGGGTCGATGGGCGACTGACACCATGTAGACAGAAGCCCACAAAGGGAAGTATATATCTATTAACATCAACTGTTTCAAACACTAAACTCTTCATTATCTTTACTCTCAGCACCCTGGACATCATCATCCTGGGGGCAGAAACGGACCATGAAGTCCCCCAGAGGCAGTGACGACTGCCACGAAAACACTGCATGGACGGGATGGACGATGGGCGACTGACACCATACAGACAGAGGCCCACAAAGGCAAGTATTTATCTATTAACATCAACTATTTTAAGCACTGAACTCTTCATTATCTTTACTCTCAGCACTCTCGACATCATCATCCTGGGGGCAGAAATGGACCATGAAGTCCCCCAGAGGCAGTGACGACTGCCACGATGAGACTGCATGGACGGGAGGGACGATGGGCCGACTGACACCATACCTACAGAGGCCCATAAAGGCAAGTATTTATCTACTAACATCAACTCTTTCAAACACTAAACTCTTCATTATCTTTACTCTCAGGACCCTGGACATCATCATCCTGGGGGCAGAAATGGACCATGAAGTCCCCCAGAGGCAGTGACGACTGCCCCAAAGACACTGCATGGACGGGAGGGACGATGGGCGACTGACACTATACCGACAGAGGAACAGAAAGGCAAGTATTTATCTATCAACATCAACTCTTTCAAACACTAAACTCTTCATTATCTTTACTCTCAGGACCCTGGACATCATCATCCTGGGGGCAGAAAGGGACCATGAAGTCCCCCAGAGGCAGTGACGACTGCCACGAAAACACTGCATGGACGGGAGGGACGATGGGCGACTGACACTATACCGACAGAGGCGTATAAAGGCAAATATTTATCTATGAACATCAACTCTTTCAACCACTAAACTCTTCATTATCTTTACTCTCAGGACCCTGGACATCATCATCCTAGGGGCAGAAATGGACCATGAAGTCCCCCAGAGGCAGTCACGTCTGCCACGAAAACACTGCATGGACGGGAGGGACGATGGGCGACTGACACCATACCGACGGAAGTTCATAAAGGCAAGTATATATCTGTTTACATCAACTCTTTCAACCACTAAACTCTTATTATCTGTACTCTCAGGACCGTGAACATCATCATCCTGGGGGCAGAAATGGACCATGAAGTCCCCCAGAGGCAGTGACGACTGCCACGAAAACACTGCATGGACGGGATGGACGATGGGCGACTGACACCATACCGACAGAGGCCCACAAAGGCAAGTATTTATCTATTAACATCAACTATTTTAAACACTGAACTCTTCATTATCTTTACTCTCAGCACTCTCGACATCATCATCCTGGGGGCAGAAATGGATCATGAAGTCCCCCAGAGGCAGTGACGACTGCCACGATGAGACTGCATGGACGGGAGGGACGATGGGCGACTGACACCATACCGACAGAGGCCCTTAAAAGAAAGTATTTATCTACTAACATCAACTCTTTCAAACACTAAACTCTTCATTATCTTTACTCTCAGGACCCTGGACATCATCATCCTGGGGGCAGAAATGGACCATGAAGTCCCCCAGAGGCAGTGACGACTGCCCCAAAGACACTGCATGGACGGGAGGGACGATGGGCGACTGACACCATACCGACAGAGGAACAGAAAGGCAAGTATTTATCTACTAACATCAACTCTTTCAAACACTAAACTCTTCATTATCTTTACTCTCAGGACCCTGGACATCATCATCCTGGGGGCAGAAATGGACCATGAAGTCCCCCAGAGGCAGTCACGTCTACCACGAAAACACTGCATGGACGGGAGGGACGATGGGCGACTGACACCATACCGACGGAAGTTCATAAAGGCAAGTATATATCTGTTTACATCAACTCTTTCAACCACTAAACTCTTCATTATCTGTACTCTCAGGACCGTCAACATCATCATCCTGGGGGCAGAAATGGACCATGAAGTCCCCCAGAGGCAGTGACGACTGCCACGATGACACTACATGGACGGGAGGGTCGATGGGCGACTGACACCATGTAGACAGAGGCCCACAAAGGCAAGTATATATCTATTAACATCAACTCTTTCAAACACTAAACTCTTCATTATCTTTACTCTCAGCACCCTGGACATCATCATCCTGGGGGCAGAAACGGACCATGAAGTCCCCCAGAGGCAGTGACGACTGCCACGAAAACACTGCATGGACGGGAGGGACGATGGGTGACTGACACCATACCGACAGAGGCCCACAAAGGCAAGTATTTATCTATTAACATCAACTATTTTAAACACTGAACTCTTCATTATCTTTACTCTCAGCACTCTGGACATCATCATCCTGGGGGCAGAAATGGACCATGAAGTCCCCCAGAGGCAGTGACGACTGCCACGATGAGACTGCATGGACGGGAGGGACGATGGTCGACTGACACCATACCGACAGAGGCCCATAAAGGCAAGTATTTATCTACTAACATCAACTCTTTCAAACACTAAACTCTTCATTATCTTTACTCTCAGGACCCTGGGCATCATCATCCTGGGGCCAGAAATGGACCATGAAGTCCCCCAGAGGCAGTCACGTCTGCCACGAAAACACTGCATGGACGGGAGGGACGATGGGCGACTGACACCATACCGACGGAAGTTCATAAAGGCAAGTATATATCTGTTTACATCAACTCTTTCAAACACTAAACTCTTATTATCTGTACTCTCAGGACCGTGAACATCATCATCCTGGGGGCAGAAATGGACCATGAAGTCCCCCAGAGGCAGTGACGACTGCCACGAAAACACTGCATGGACGGGATGGACGATGGGCGACTGACACCATACCGACAGAGGCCCACAAAGGCAAGTATTTATCTATTAACATCAACTATTTTAAACACTGAACTTTTCATTATCTTTACTCTCAGCACTCTCGACATCATCATCCTGGGGGCAGAAATGGACCATGAAGTCCCCCAGAGGAAGTCACGTCTGCCACGAAAACACTGCATGGACGGGAGGGACGATGGGCGACTGACACCATACCGACGGAAGTTCATAAAGGCAAGTATATATCTGTTTACATCAACTCTTTCAACCACTAAACTCTTATTATCTGTACTCTCAGGACCGTGAACATCATCATCCTGGGGGCAGAAATTGACCATGAAGTCCCCCAGAGCCAGTGACGACTGCCACGATGACACTACATGGACGGGAGGGTCGATGGGCGACTGACACCATGTAGACAGAGGCCCACAAAGGCAAGTACATATCTATTAACATCAACTCTTTCAAACACTAAACTCTTCATTATCTTTACTCTCAGCACCCTGGACATCATCATCCTGGGGGCAGAAACGGACCATGAAGTCCCCCAGAGGCAGTGACGACTGCCACGAAAACACTGCATGGACGGGATGGACGATGGGCGACTGACACCATACCGACAGAGGCCCACAAAGGCAAGTATTTATCTATTAACATCAACTATTTTAAACACTGAACTCTTCATTATCTTTACTCTCAGCACTCTCGACATCATCATCCTGGGGGCAGAAATGGACCATGAAGTCCCCCAGAGGCAGTGACGACTGCCACGATGAGACTGCATGGACGGGAGGGACGATGGGCGACTGACACCATACCGACAGAGGCCCTTAAAAGAAAGTATTTATCTACTAACATCAACTCTTTCAAACACTAAACTCTTCATTATCTTTACTCTCAGGACCCTGGACATCATCATCCTGGGGGCAGAAACGGACCATGAAGTCCCCCAGAGGCAGTGACGACTGCCACAAAAACACTGCATGGACGGGAGGGACGATGGGCGACTGACACCATACCGACAGAGGCCCACAAAGGCAAGTATTTATCTATTAACATCAACTATTTTAAACACTGAACTCTTCATTATCTTTACTCTCAGCACTCTGGACATCATCATCCTGCGGGCAGAAATGGACCATGAAGTCCCCCAGAGGCAGTGACGACTGCCACGATGAGACTGCATGGACGGGAGGGACGATTGTCGACTGACACCATACCGACAGAGGAACTTAAAGGAAAGTATTTTTCTACTAACATCAACTCTTTCAAACACTAAACTCTTCATTATCTTTACTCTCAGGACCCTGGACATCATCATCCTGGGGGCAGAAATGGACCATGAAGTCCCCCAGAGGCAGTGACGACTGCCACGATGACACTACATGGACGGGAGGGTCGATGGGCGACTGACACCATGTAGACAGAAGCCCACAAAGGGAAGTATATATCTATTAACATCAACTGTTTCAAACACTATACTCTTCATTATCTTTACTCTCAGCACCCTGGACATCATCATCCTGGGGGCAGAAACGGACCATGAAGTCCCCCAGAGGCAGTGACGACTGCCACGAAAACACTGCATGGACGGGATGGACGATGGGCGACTGACACCATACAGACAGAGGCCCACAAAGGCAAGTATTTATCTATTAACATCAACTATTTTAAGCACTGAACTCTTCATTATCTTTACTCTCAGCACTCTGGACATCATCATCCTGGGGGCAGAAACGGACCATGAAGTCCCCCAGAGGCAGTGACGACTGCCCCAAAGACACTGCATGGACGGGAGGGACGATGGGCGACTGACACCATACCGACAGAGGAACAGAAAGGCAAGTATTTATCTATCAACATCAACTCTTTCAAACACTAAACTCTTCATTATCTTTACTCTCAGGACCCTGGACATCATCATCCTGGGGGCAGAAATGGACCATGAAGTCCCCCAGAGGCAGTGACGACTGCCACGAAAACACTGCATGGACGGGAGGGACGATGGGCGACTGACACTATACCGACAGAGGCGTAAAAAGGCAAATATTTATCTATGAACATCAACTCTTTCAACCACTAAACTCTTCATTATCTTTACTCTCAGGACCCTGGACATCATCATCCTAGGGGCAGAAATGGACCATGAAGTCCCCCAGAGGCAGTCACGTCTGCCACGAAAACACTGCATGGACGGGAGGGACGATGGGCGACTGACACCATACCGACGGAAGTTCATAAAGGCAAGTATATATCTGTTTACATCAACTCTTTCAACCACTAAACTCTTATTATCTGTACTCTCAGGACCGTGAACATCATCATCCTGGGGGCAGAAATGGACCATGAAGTCCCCCAGAGGCAGTGACGACTGCCACGAAAACACTGCATGGACGGGATGGACGATGGGCGACTGACACCATACCGACAGAGGCCCACAAAGGCAAGTATTTATCTATTAACATCAACTATTTTAAACACTGAACTCTTCATTATCTTTACTCTCAGCACTCTCGACATCATCATCCTGGGGGCAGAAATGGATCATGAAGTCCCCCAGAGGCAGTGACGACTGCCACGATGAGACTGCATGGACGGGAGGGACGATGGGCGACTGACACCATACCGACAGAGGAACAGAAAGGCAAGTATTTATCTATCAACATCAACTCTTTCAAACACTAAACTCTTCATTATCTTTACTCTCAGGACCCTGGACATCATCATCCTGGGGGTAGAAATGGACCATGAAGTCCCCCAGAGGCAGTGACGACTGCCACGAAAACACTGCATGGACGGGAGGGACGATGGGCGACTGACACTATACCGACAGAGGCGTAAAAAGGCAAATATTTATCTATGAACATCAACTCTTTCAACCACTAAACTCTTCATTATCTTTACTCTCAGGACCCTGGACATCATCATCCTAGGGGCAGAAATGGACCATGAAATCCCCCAGAGGCAGTCACGTCTGCCACGAAAACACTGCATGGACGGGAGGGACGATGGGCGACTGACACCATACCGACGGAAGTTCATAAAGGCAAGTATATATCTGTTTACATCAACTCTTTCAACCACTAAACTCTTATTATCTGTACTCTCAGGACCGTGAACATCATCATCCTGGGGGCAGAAATGGACCATGAAGTCCCCCAGAGGCAGTGACGACTGCCCCAAAGACACTGCATGGACGGGAGGGACGATGGGCGACTGACACCATACAGACAGAGGAACAGAAAGGCAAGTATTTATCTATCAACATCAACTCTTTCAAACACTAAACTCTTCATTATCTTTACTCTCAGGACCCTGGACATCATCATCCTGGGGGCAGAAATGGACCATGAAGTCCCCCAGAGGCAGTCACGTCTACCACGAAGACACTGCATGGACGGGAGGGACGATGGGCGACTGACACCATACCGACGGAAGTTCATAAAGGCAAGTATATATCTGTTTACATCAACTCTTTCAACCACTAAACTCTTCATTATCTGTACTCTCAGGACCGTCAACATCATCATCCTGGGGGCAGAAATGGACCATGAAGTCCCCCAGAGGCAGTGACGACTGCCACGAAAACACTGCATGGACGGGATGGACGATGGGCGACTGACACCATACCGACAGAGGCCCACAAAGGCAAGTATTTATCTATTAACATCAACTATTTTAAACACTGAACTCTTCATTATCTTTACTCTCAGCACTCTCGACATCATCATCCTGCGGGCAGAAATGGATCATGAAGTCCCCCAGAGGCAGTGACGACTGCCACGATGAGACTGCATGGACGGGAGGGACGATGGGCGACTGACACCATACCGACAGAGGCCCTTAAAAGAAAGTATTTATCTACTAACATCAACTCTTTCAAACACTAAACTCTTCATTATCTTTACTCTCAGGACCCTGGACATCATCATCCTGGGGGCAGAAATGGACCATGAAGTCCCCCAGAGGCAGTGACGACTGCCCCAAAGACACTGCATGGACGGGAGGGACGATGGGCGACTGACACCATACCGACAGAGGAACAGAAAGGCAAGTGTTTATCTATCAACATCAACTCTTTCAAACACTAAACTCTTCATTATCTTTACTCTCAGGACCCTGGACATCATCATCCTGGGGGCAGAAATGGACCATGAAGTCCCCCAGAGGCAGTCACGTCTACCACGAAAACACTGCATGGACGGGAGGGACGATGGGCGACTGACACCATACCGACGGAAGTTCATAAAGGCAAGTATATATCTGTTTACATCAACTCTTTCAACCACTAAACTCTTCATTATCTGTACTCTCAGGACCGTGAACATCATCATCCTGGGGGCAGAAATGGACCATGAAGTCCCCCAGAGGCAGTGACGACTGCCACGATGACACTACATGGACGGGAGGGTCGATGGGCGACTGACACCATGTAGACAGAAGCCCACAAAGGGAAGTATATATCTATTAACATCAACTGTTTCAAACACTAAACTCTTCATTATCTTTACTCTCAGCACCCTGGACATCATCATCCTGGGGGCAGAAACGGACCATGAAGTCCCCCAGAGGCAGTGACGACTGCCACGAAAACACTGCATGGACGGGATGGACGATGGGCGACTGACACCATACAGACAGAGGCCCACAAAGGCAAGTATTTATCTATTAACATCAACTATTTTAAGCACTGAACTCTTCATTATCTTTACTCTCAGCACTCTCGACATCATCATCCTGGGGGCAGAAATGGACCATGAAGTCCCCCAGAGGCAGTGACGACTGCCACGATGAGACTGCATGGACGGGAGGGACGATGGGCCGACTGACACCATACCTACAGAGGCCCATAAAGGCAAGTATTTATCTACTAACATCAACTCTTTCAAACACTAAACTCTTCATTATCTTTACTCTCAGGACCCTGGACATCATCATCCTGGGGGCAGAAATGGACCATGAAGTCCCCCAGAGGCAGTGACGACTGCCCCAAAGACACTGCATGGACGGGAGGGACGATGGGCGACTGACACCATACCGACAGAGGAACAGAAAGGCAAGTATTTATCTATCAACATCAACTCTTTCAAACACTAAACTCTTCATTATCTTTACTCTCAGGACCCTGGACATCATCATCCTGGGGGCAGAAAGGGACCATGAAGTCCCCCAGAGGCAGTGACGACTGCCACGAAAACACTGCATGGACGGGAGGGACGATGGGCGACTGACACTATACCGACAGAGGCGTATAAAGGCAAATATTTATCTATGAACATCAACTCTTTCAACCACTAAACTCTTCATTATCTTTACTCTCAGGACCCTGGACATCATCATCCTAGGGGCAGAAATGGACCATGAAGTCCCCCAGAGGCAGTCACGTCTGCCACGAAAACACTGCATGGACGGGAGGGACGATGGGCGACTGACACCATACCGACGGAAGTTCATAAAGGCAAGTATATATCTGTTTACATCAACTCTTTCAACCACTAAACTCTTATTATCTGTACTCTCAGGACCGTGAACATCATCATCCTGGGGGCAGAAATGGACCATGAAGTCCCCCAGAGGCAGTGACGACTGCCACGAAAACACTGCATGGACGGGATGGACGATGGGCGACTGACACCATACCGACAGAGGCCCACAAAGGCAAGTATTTATCTATTAACATCAACTATTTTAAACACTGAACTCTTCATTATCTTTACTCTCAGCACTCTCGACATCATCATCCTGGGGGCAGAAATGGATCATGAAGTCCCCCAGAGGCAGTGACGACTGCCACGATGAGACTGCATGGACGGGAGGGACGATGGGCGACTGACACCATACCGACAGAGGCCCTTAAAAGAAAGTATTTATCTACTAACATCAACTCTTTCAAACACTAAACTCTTCATTATCTTTACTCTCAGGACCCTGGACATCATCATCCTGGGGGCAGAAATGGACCATGAAGTCCCCCAGAGGCAGTGACGACTGCCCCAAAGACACTGCATGGACGGGAGGGACGATGGGCGACTGACACCATACCGACAGAGGAACAGAAAGGCAAGTATTTATCTACTAACATCAACTCTTTCAAACACTAAACTCTTCATTATCTTTACTCTCAGGACCCTGGACATCATCATCCTGGGGGCAGAAATGGACCATGAAGTCCCCCAGAGGCAGTCACGTCTACCACGAAAACACTGCATGGACGGGAGGGACGATGGGCGACTGACACCATACCGACGGAAGTTCATAAAGGCAAGTATATATCTGTTTACATCAACTCTTTCAACCACTAAACTCTTCATTATCTGTACTCTCAGGACCGTCAACATCATCATCCTGGGGGCAGAAATGGACCATGAAGTCCCCCAGAGGCAGTGACGACTGCCACGATGAGACTGCATGGACGGGAGGGACGATGGGCCGACTGACACCATACCTACAGAGGCCCATAAAGGCAAGTATTTATCTACTAACATCAACTCTTTCAAACACTAAACTCTTCATTATCTTTACTCTCAGGACCCTGGACATCATCATCCTGGGGGCAGAAATGGACCATGAAGTCCCCCAGAGGCAGTGACGACTGCCACGAAAACACTGCATGGACGGGAGGGACGATGGGCGACTGACACCATACCGACAGAGGAACAGAAAGGCAAGTATTTATCTATCAACATCAACTCTTTCAAACACTAAACTCTTCATTATCTTTACTCTCAGGACCCTGGACATCATCATCCTGGGGGCAGAAAGGGACCATGAAGTCCCCCAGAGGCAGTGACGACTGCCACGAAAACACTGCATGGACGGGAGGGACGATGGGCGACTGACACTATACCGACAGAGGCGTATAAAGGCAAATATTTATCTATGAACATCAACTCTTTCAACCACTAAACTCTTCATTATCTTTACTCTCAGGACCCTGGACATCATCATCCTAGGGGCAGAAATGGACCATGAAGTCCCCCAGAGGCAGTCACGTCTGCCACGAAAACACTGCATGGACGGGAGGGACGATGGGCGACTGACACCATACCGACGGAAGTTCATAAAGGCAAGTATATATCTGTTTACATCAACTCTTTCAACCACTAAACTCTTATTATCTGTACTCTCAGGACCGTGAACATCATCATCCTGGGGGCAGAAATGGACCATGAAGTCCCCCAGAGGCAGTGACGACTGCCACGAAAACACTGCATGGACGGGATGGACGATGGGCGACTGACACCATACCGACAGAGGCCCACAAAGGCAAGTATTTATCTATTAACATCAACTATTTTAAACACTGAACTCTTCATTATCTTTACTCTCAGCACTCTCGACATCATCATCCTGGGGGCAGAAATGGATCATGAAGTCCCCCAGAGGCAGTGACGACTGCCACGATGAGACTGCATGGACGGGAGGGACGATGGGCGACTGACACCATACCGACAGAGGCCCTTAAAAGAAAGTATTTATCTACTAACATCAACTCTTTCAAACACTAAACTCTTCATTATCTTTACTCTCAGGACCCTGGACATCATCATCCTGGGGGCAGAAATGGACCATGAAGTCCCCCAGAGGCAGTGACGACTGCCCCAAAGACACTGCATGGACGGGAGGGACGATGGGCGACTGACACCATACCGACAGAGGAACAGAAAGGCAAGTATTTATCTACTAACATCAACTCTTTCAAACACTAAACTCTTCATTATCTTTACTCTCAGGACCCTGGACATCATCATCCTGGGGGCAGAAATGGACCATGAAGTCCCCCAGAGGCAGTCACGTCTACCACGAAAACACTGCATGGACGGGAGGGACGATGGGCGACTGACACCATACCGACGGAAGTTCATAAAGGCAAGTATATATCTGTTTACATCAACTCTTTCAACCACTAAACTCTTCATTATCTGTACTCTCAGGACCGTCAACATCATCATCCTGGGGGCAGAAATGGACCATGAAGTCCCCCAGAGGCAGTGACGACTGCCACGATGACACTACATGGACGGGAGGGTCGATGGGCGACTGACACCATGTAGACAGAGGCCCACAAAGGCAAGTATATATCTATTAACATCAACTCTTTCAAACACTAAACTCTTCATTATCTTTACTCTCAGCACCCTGGACATCATCATCCTGGGGGCAGAAACGGACCATGAAGTCCCCCAGAGGCAGTGACGACTGCCACGAAAACACTGCATGGACGGGAGGGACGATGGGTGACTGACACCATACCGACAGAGGCCCACAAAGGCAAGTATTTATCTATTAACATCAACTATTTTAAACACTGAACTCTTCATTATCTTTACTCTCAGCACTCTGGACATCATCATCCTGGGGGCAGAAATGGACCATGAAGTCCCCCAGAGGCAGTGACGACTGCCACGATGAGACTGCATGGACGGGAGGGACGATGGTCGACTGACACCATACCGACAGAGGCCCATAAAGGCAAGTATTTATCTACTAACATCAACTCTTTCAAACACTAAACTCTTCATTATCTTTACTCTCAGGACCCTGGGCATCATCATCCTGGGGGCAGAAATGGACCATGAAGTCCCCCAGAGGCAGTCACGTCTGCCACGAAAACACTGCATGGACGGGAGGGACGATGGGCGACTGACACCATACCGACGGAAGTTCATAAAGGCAAGTATATATCTGTTTACATCAACTCTTTCAAACACTAAACTCTTATTATCTGTACTCTCAGGACCGTGAACATCATCATCCTGGGTTCAGAAATGGACCATGAAGTCCCCCAGAGCCAGTGACGACTGCCACGATGACACTACATGGACGGGAGGGTCGATGGGCGACTGACACCAAGTAGACAGAGGCCCACAAAGTCAAGTACATATCTATTAACATCAACTCTTTCAAACACTAAACTCTTCATTATCTTTACTCTCAGCACCCTGGACATCATCATCATGGGGGCAGAAACGGACCATGAAGTCCCCCAGAGGCAGTGACGACTGCCACGAAAACACTGCATGGACGGGATGGACGATGGGCGACTGACACCATACCGACAGAGGCCCACAAAGGCAAGTATTTATCTATTAACATCAACTATTTTAAACACTGAACTCTTCATTATCTTTACTCTCAGCACTCTCGACATCATCATCCTGGGGGCAGAAATGGACCATGAAGTCCCCCAGAGGCAGTGACGACTGCCACGATGAGACTGCATGGACGGGAGGGACGATGGGCGACTGACACCATACCGACAGAGGCCCTTAAAAGAAAGTATTTATCTACTAACATCAACTCTTTCAAACACTAAACTCTTCATTATCTTTACTCTCAGGACCCTGGACATCATCATCCTGGGGGCAGAAATGGACCATGAAGTCCCCCAGAGGCAGTGACGACTGCCCCAAAGACACTGCATGGACGGGAGGGACGATGGGCGACTGACACCATACCGACAGAGGAACAGAAAGGCAAGTATTTATCTACTAACATCAACTCTTTCAAACACTAAACTCTTCATTATCTTTACTCTCAGGACCCTGGACATCATCATCCTGGGGGCAGAAATGGACCATGAAGTCCCCCAGAGGCAGTCACGTCTACCACGAAAACACTGCATGGACGGGAGGGACGATGGGCGACTGACACCATACCGACGGAAGTTCATAAAGGCAAGTATATATCTGTTTACATCAACTCTTTCAACCACTAAACTCTTCATTATCTGTACTCTCAGGACCGTCAACATCATCATCCTGGGGGCAGAAATGGACCATGAAGTCCCCCAGAGGCAGTGACGACTGCCACGATGACACTACATGGACGGGAGGGTCGATGGGCGACTGACACCATGTAGACAGAGGCCCACAAAGGCAAGTATATATCTATTAACATCAACTCTTTCAAACACTAAACTCTTCATTATCTTTACTCTCAGCACCCTGGACATCATCATCCTGGGGGCAGAAACGGACCATGAAGTCCCCCAGAGGCAGTGACGACTGCCACGAAAACACTGCATGGACGGGAGGGACGATGGGTGACTGACACCATACCGACAGAGGCCCACAAAGGCAAGTATTTATCTATTAACATCAACTATTTTAAACACTGAACTCTTCATTATCTTTACTCTCAGCACTCTGGACATCATCATCCTGGGGGCAGAAATGGACCATGAAGTCCCCCAGAGGCAGTGACGACTGCCACGATGAGACTGCATGGACGGGAGGGACGATGGTCGACTGACACCATACCGACAGAGGCCCATAAAGGCAAGTATTTATCTACTAACATCAACTCTTTCAAACACTAAACTCTTCATTATCTTTACTCTCAGGACCCTGGGCATCATCATCCTGGGGGCAGAAATGGACCATGAAGTCCCCCAGAGGCAGTCACGTCTGCCACGAAAACACTGCATGGACGGGAGGGACGATGGGCGACTGACACCATACCGACGGAAGTTCATAAAGGCAAGTATATATCTGTTTACATCAACTCTTTCAAACACTAAACTCTTATTATCTGTACTCTCAGGACCGTGAACATCATCATCCTGGGTTCAGAAATGGACCATGAAGTCCCCCAGAGCCAGTGACGACTGCCACGATGACACTACATGGACGGGAGGGTCGATGGGCGACTGACACCAAGTAGACAGAGGCCCACAAAGTCAAGTACATATCTATTAACATCAACTCTTTCAAACACTAAACTCTTCATTATCTTTACTCTCAGCACCCTGGACATCATCATCATGGGGGCAGAAACGGACCATGAAGTCCCCCAGAGGCAGTGACGACTGCCACGAAAACACTGCATGGACGGGATGGACGATGGGCGACTGACACCATACCGACAGAGGCCCACAAAGGCAAGTATTTATCTATTAACATCAACTATTTTAAACACTGAACTCTTCATTATCTTTACTCTCAGCACTCTCGACATCATCATCCTGGGGGCAGAAATGGACCATGAAGTCCCCCAGAGGCAGTGACGACTGCCACGATGAGACTGCATGGACGGGAGGGACGATGGGCGACTGACACCATACCGACAGAGGCCCTTAAAAGAAAGTATTTATCTACTAACATCAACTCTTTCAAACACTAAACTCTTCATTATCTTTACTCTCAGGACCCTGGACATCATCATCCTGGGGGCAGAAACGGACCATGAAGTCCCCCAGAGGCAGTGACGACTGCCACAAAAACACTGCATGGACGGGAGGGACGATGGGCGACTGACACCATACCGACAGAGGCCCACAAAGGCAAGTATTTATCTATTAACATCAACTATTTTAAACACTGAACTCTTCATTTTCTTTACTCTCAGCACTCTGGACATCATCATCCTGGGGGCAGAAATGGACCATGAAGTCCCCCAGAGGCAGTGACGACTGCCACGATGAGACTGCATGGACGGGAGGGACGATTGTCGACTGACACCATACCGACAGAGGAACTTAAAGGAAAGTATTTTTCTACTAACATCAACTCTTTCAAACACTAAACTCTTCATTATCTTTACTCTCAGGACCCTGGACATCATCATCCTGGGGGCAGAAATGGACCATGAAGTCCCCCAGAGGCAGTGACGACTGCCACGATGACACTACATGGACGGGAGGGTCGATGGGCGACTGACACCATACCGACAGAAGCCCACAAAGGGAAGTATATATCTATTAACATCAACTGTTTCAAACACTAAACTCTTCATTATCTTTACTCTCAGCACCCTGGACATCATCATCCTGGGGGCAGAAACGGACCATGAAGTCCCCCAGAGGCAGTGACGACTGCCACGAAAACACTGCATGGACGGGATGGACGATGGCCGACTGACACCATACAGACAGAGGCCCACAAAGGCAAGTATTTATCTATTAACATCAACTATTTTAAGCACTGAACTCTTCATTATCTTTACTCTCAGCACTCTGGACATCATCATCCTGGGGGCAGAAATGGAGCATGAAGTCCCCCAGAGGCAGTGACGACTGCCCCAAAGACACTGCATGGACGGGAGGGACGATGGGCGACTGACACCATACCGACAGAGGAACAGAAAGGCAAGTATTTATCTATCAACATCAACTCTTTCAAACACTAAACTCTTCATTATCTTTACTCTCAGGACCCTGGACATCATCATCCTGGGGGCAGAAATGGACCATGAAGTCCCCCAGAGGCAGTCACGACTGCCACGAAAACACTGCATGGACGGGAGGGACGATGGGCGACTGACACTATACCGACAGAGGCGTATAAAGCCAAATATTTATCTATGAACATCAACTCTTTCAAACACTAAACTCTTCATTATCTTTACTCTCAGGACCCTGGACATCATCATCCTAGGGGCAGAAATGGACCATGAAGTCCCCCAGAGGCAGTCACGTCTGCCACGAAAACACTGCATGGACGGGAGGGACGATGGGCGACTGACACCATACCGACGGAAGTTCATAAAGGCAAGTATATATCTGTTTACATCAACTCTTTCAACCACTAAACTCTTATTATCTGTACTCTCAGGACCGTGAACATCATCATCCTGGGGGCAGAAATGGACCATGAAGTCCCCCAGAGGCAGTGACGACTGCCACGAAAACACTGCATGGACGGGATGGACGATGGGCGACTGACACCATACCGACAGAGGCCCACAAAGGCAAGTATTTATCTATTAACATCAACTATTTTAAACACTGAACTCTTCATTATCTTTACTCTCAGCACTCTCGACATCATCATCCTGGGGGCAGAAATGGATCATGAAGTCCCCCAGAGGCAGTGACGACTGCCACGATGAGACTGCATGGACGGGAGGGACGATTGTCGACTGACACCATACCGACAGAGGAACTTAAAGGAAAGTATTTTTCTACTAACATCAACTCTTTCAAACACTAAACTCTTCATTATCTTTACTCTCAGGACCCTGGACATCATCATCCTGGGGGCAGAAATGGACCATGAAGTCCCCCAGAGGCAGTGACGACTGCCACGATGACACTACATGGACGGGAGGGTCGATGGGCGACTGACACCATACCGACAGAAGCCCACAAAGGGAAGTATATATCTATTAACATCAACTGTTTCAAACACTAAACTCTTCATTATCTTTACTCTCAGCACCCTGGACATCATCATCCTGGGGGCAGAAACGGACCATGAAGTCCCCCAGAGGCAGTGACGACTGCCACGAAAACACTGCATGGACGGGATGGACGATGGCCGACTGACACCATACAGACAGAGGCCCACAAAGGCAAGTATTTATCTATTAACATCAACTATTTTAAGCACTGAACTCTTCATTATCTTTACTCTCAGCACTCTGGACATCATCATCCTGGGGGCAGAAATGGAGCATGAAGTCCCCCAGAGGCAGTGACGACTGCCACGATGAGACTGCATGGACGGGAGGGACGATGGTCGACTGACACCATACCGACAGAGGCCCATAAAGGCAAGTATTTATCTACTAACATCAACTCTTTCAAACACTAAACTCTTCATTATCTTTACTCTCAGGACCCTGGACATCATCATCCTGGGGGCAGAAATGGACCATGAAGTCCCCCAGAGGCAGTGACGACTGCCCCAAAGACACTGCATGGACGGGAGGGACGATGGGCGACTGACACCATACCGACAGAGGAACAGAAAGGCAAGTATTTATCTATCAACATCAACTCTTTCAAACACTAAACTCTTCATTATCTTTACTCTCAGGACCCTGGACATCATCATCCTGGGGGCAGAAATGGACCATGAAGTCCCCCAGAGGCAGTCACGACTGCCACGAAAACACTGCATGGACGGGAGGGACGATGGGCGACTGACACTATACCGACAGAGGCGTATAAAGCCAAATATTTATCTATGAACATCAACTCTTTCAAACACTAAACTCTTCATTATCTTTACTCTCAGGACCCTGGACATCATCATCCTAGGGGCAGAAATGGACCATGAAGTCCCCCAGAGGCAGTCACGTCTGCCACGAAAACACTGCATGGACGGGAGGGACGATGGGCGACTGACACCATACCGACGGAAGTTCATAAAGGCAAGTATATATCTGTTTACATCAACTCTTTCAACCACTAAACTCTTATTATCTGTACTCTCAGGACCGTGAACATCATCATCCTGGGGGCAGAAATGGACCATGAAGTCCCCCAGAGGCAGTGACGACTGCCACGAAAACACTGCATGGACGGGATGGACGATGGGCGACTGACACCATACCGACAGAGGCCCACAAAGGCAAGTATTTATCTATTAACATCAACTATTTTAAACACTGAACTCTTCATTATCTTTACTCTCAGCACTCTCGACATCATCATCCTGGGGGCAGAAATGGATCATGAAGTCCCCCAGAGGCAGTGACGACTGCCACGATGAGACTGCATGGACGGGAGGGACGATGGGCGACTGACACCATACAGACAGAGTCCCTTAAAAGAAAGTATTTATCTACTAACATCAACTCTTTCAAACACTAAACTCTTCATTATCTTTACTCTCAGGACCCTGGACATCATCATCCTGGGGGCAGAAATGGACCATGAAGTCCCCCAGAGCCAGTGACGACTGCCACGATGACACTACATGGACGGTAGGGTCGATGGGCGACTGACACCATGTAGACAGAAGCCCACGAAGGGAAGTATATATCTATTAACATCAACTGTTTCAAACACTAAACTCTTCATTATCTTTACTCTCAGCACTCTGGACATCATCATCCTAGGGGCAGAAATGGACCATGAAGTCCCCCAGAGGCAGTGACGACTGCCACGATGAGACTGCATGGACGGGAGGGACGATGGTCGACTGACACCATACCGACAGAGGCCCATAAAGGCAAGTATTTATCTACTAACATCAACTCTTTCAAACACTAAACTCTTCATTATCTTTACTCTCAGGACCCTGGACATCATCATCCTGGGGGCAGAAATGGACCATGAAGTCCCCCAGAGGCAGTGACGACTGCCCCAAAGACACTGCATGGACGGGAGGGACGATGTGCGACTGACACCATACCGACAGAGGGACAGAAAGGCAAGTATTTATCTATCAACATCAACTCTTTCAAACACTAAACTCTTCATTATCTTTACTCTCAGGACCCTGGACATCATCATCCTGGGGGCAGAAATGGACCATGAAGTCCCCCAGAGGCAGTGACGACTGCCACGAAAACACTGCATGGACGGGAGGGACGATGGGCGACTGACACTATACCGACAGAGGCGTATAAAGGCAAATATTTATCTATGAACATCAACTCTTTCAAACACTAAACTCTTCATTATCTTTACTCTCAGGACCCTGGACATCATCATCCTAGGGGCAGAAATGGACCATGAAGTCCCCCAGAGGCAGTCACGTCTGCCACGAAAACACTGCATGGACGGGAGGGACGATGGGCGACTGACACCATACCGACGGAAGTTCATAAAGGCAAGTATATATCTGTTTACATCAACTCTTTCAACCACTAAACTCTTATTATCTGTACTCTCAGGACCGTGAACATCATCATCCTGGGGGCAGAAATGGACCATGAAGTCCCCCAGAGGCAGTGACGACTGCCACGAAAACACTGCATGGACGGGATGGACGATGGGCGACTGACACCATACCGACAGAGGCCCACAAAGGCAAGTATTTATCTATTAACATCAACTATTTTAAACACTGAACTCTTCATTATCTTTACTCTCAGCACTCTCGACATCATCATCCTGGGGGCAGAAATGGATCATGAAGTCCCCCAGAGGCAGTGACGACTGCCACGATGAGACTGCATGGACGGGAGGGACGATGGGCGACTGACACCATACCGACAGAGGCCCTTAAAAGAAAGTATTTATCTACTAACATCAACTCTTTCAAACACTAAACTCTTCATTATCTTTACTCTCAGGACCCTGGACATCATCATCCTGGGGGCAGAAATGGACCATGAAGTCCCCCAGAGGCAGTGACGACTGCCACGATGACACTACATGGACGGGAGGGTCGATGGGCGACTGACACCATGTAGACAGAAGCCCACAAAGGGAAGTATATATCTATTAACATCAACTGTTTCAAACACTAAACTCTTCATTATCTTTACTCTCAGCACTCTGGACATCATCATCCTGGGGGCAGAAATGGACCATGAAGTCCCCCAGAGGCAGTGACGACTGCCACGATGAGACTGCATGGACGGGAGGGACGATGGTCGACTGACACCATACCGACAGAGGCCCATAAAGGCAAGTATTTATCTACTAACATCAACTCTTTCAAACACTAAACTCTTCATTATCTTTACTCTCAGGAGCCTGGACATCATCATCCTGGGGGCAGAAATGGACCATGAAGTCCCCCAGAGGCAGTGACGACTGCCCCAAAGACACTGCATGGACGGGAGGGACGATGTGCGACTGACACCATACCGACAGAGGGACAGAAAGGCAAGTATTTATCTATCAACATCAACTCTTTCAAACACTAAACTCTTCATTATCTTTACTCTCAGGACCCTGGACATCATCATCCTGGGGGCAGAAATGGACCATGAAGTCCCCCAGAGGCAGTGACGACTGCCACGAAAACACTGCATGGACGGGATGGACGATGGGCGACTGACACTATACCGACAGAGGCGTATACAGGCAAATATTTATCTATGAACATCAACTCTTTCAACCACTAAACTCTTCATTATCTTTACTCTCAGGACCCTGGACATCATCATCCTAGGGGCAGAAATGGACCATGAAGTCCCCCAGAGGCAGTCACGTCTGCCACGAAAACACTGCATGGACGGGAGGGACGATGGGCGACTGACACCATACCGACGGAAGTTCATAAAGGCAAGTATATATCTGTTTACATCAACTCTTTCAACCACTAAACTCTTATTATCTGTACTCTCAGGACCGTGAACATCATCATCCTGGGGGCAGAAATGGACCATGAAGTCCCCCAGAGCCAGTGACGACTGCCACGATGACACTACATGGACGGGAGGGTCGATGGGCGACTGACACCATGTAGACAGAGGCCCACAAAGGCAAGTATATATCTATTAACATCAACTCTTTCAAACACTAAACTCTTCATTATCTTTACTCTCAGGACCCTGGACATCATCATCCTGGGGGCAGAAATGGACCATGAAGTCCCCCAGAGGCAGTGACGACTGCCACGAAAACACTGCATGGACGGGATGGACGATGGGTGACTGACACCATACCGACAGAGGCCCACAAAGGCAAGTATTTATCTATTAACATCAACTATTTTAAACACTGAACTCTTCATTATCTTTACTCTCAGCACTCTGGACATCATCATCCTGGGGGCAGAAATGGACCATGAAGTCCCCCAGAGGCAGTGACGACTCCCACGATGAGACTGCATGGACGGGAGGGACGATGGGCGACTGACACTATACCGACAGAGGCCCATAAAGGCAAGTATTTATCTACTAACATCAACTCTTTCAAACACTAAACTCTTCATTATCTTTACTCTCAGGACCCTGGGCATCATCATCCTGGGGGCAGAAATGGACCATGAAGTCCCCCAGAGGCAGTCACGTCTGCCACGAAAACACTGCATGGACGGGAGGGACGATGGGCGACTGACACCATTCCGACGGAAGTTCATAAAGGCAAATATATATCTGTTTACATCAACTCTTTCAACCACTAAACTCTTATTATCTGTACTCTCAGGACCGTGAACATCATCATCCTGGGGGCAGAAATGGACCATGAAGTCCCCCAGAGCCAGTGACGACTGCCACGATGACACTACATGGACGGGAGGGTCGATGGGCGACTGACACCATGTAGACAGAGGCCCACAAAGGCAAGTACATATCTATTAACATCAACTCTTTCAAACACTAAACTCTTCATTATCTTTACTCTCAGCACCCTGGACATCATCATCCTGGGGGCAGAAACGGACCATGAAGTCCCCCAGAGGCAGTGACGACTGCCACGAAAACACTGCATGGACGGGATGGACGATGCGCGACTGACACCATACCGACAGAGGCCCACAAAGGCAAGTATTTATCTATTAACATCAACTATTTTAAACACTGAACTCTTCATTATCTTTACTCTCAGCACTCTCGACATCATCATCCTGGGGGCAGAAATGGACCATGAAGTCCCCCAGAGGCAGTGACGACTGCCACGATGAGACTGCATGGACGGGAGGGACGATGGGCGACTGACACCATACCGACAGAGGAACAGAAAGGCAAGTATTTATCTATCAACATCAACTCTTTCAAACACTAAACTCTTCATTATCTTTACTCTCAGGACCCTGGACATCATCATCCTGGGGGCAGAAATGGACCATGAAGTCCCCCAGAGGCAGTGACGACTGCCCAAAAGACACTGCATGGACGGGAGGGACGATGGGCGACTGACACCATACCGACAGAGGAACAGAAAGGCAAGTATTTATCTATCAACATCAACTCTTTCAAACACTAAACTCTTCATTATCTTTACTCTCAGGACCCTGGACATCATCATCCTGGGGGCAGAAATGGACCATGAAGTCCCCCAGAGGCAGTCACGTCTACCACGAAAACACTGCATGGACGGGAGGGACGATGGGCGACTGACACCATACCGACGGAAGTTCATAAAGGCAAGTATATATCTGTTTACATCAACTCTTTCAACCACTAAACTCTTCATTATCTGTACTCTCAGGACCGTGAACATCATCATCCTGGGGGCAGAAATGGACCATGAAGACCCCCAGAGGCAGTGACGACTGCCACGATGACACTACATGGACGGGAGGGACGATGGGCGACTGACACCATGTAGACAGAGGCCCACAAAGGCAAGTATATATCTATTAACATCAACTCTTTCAAACACTAAACTCTTCATTATCTTTACTCTCAGCACCCTGGACATCATCATCCTGGGGGCAGAAACGGACCATGAAGTCCCCCAGAGGCAGTGACGACTGCCACGAAAACACTGCATGGACGGGATGGACGATGGGTGACTGACACCATACCGACAGAGGCCCACAAAGGCAAGTATTTATCTATTAACATCAACTATTTTAAACACTGAACTCTTCATTATCTTTACTCTCAGCACTCTGGACATCATCATCCTGGGGGCAGAAATGGACCATGAAGTCCCCCAGAGGCAGTGACGACTGCCACGATGAGACTGCATGGACGGGAGGGACGATGGTCGACTGACACCATACCGACAAAGGCCCATAAAGGCAAGTATTTATCTACTAACATCAACTCTTTCAAACACTAAACTCTTCATTATCTTTACTCTCAGGACCCTGGACATCATCATCCTGGGGGCAGAAATGGACCATGAAGTCCCCCAGAGGCAGTGACGACTGCCACGATGAGACTGCATGGACGGGAGGGTCGATGGGCGACTCACACCATGTAGACAGAGGCCCACAAAGGCAAGTATTTATCTACTAACATCAACTCTTTCAAACACTAAACTCTTCATTAACTTTACTCACAGGACCCTGGACATCATCATCCTGGAGGCAGAAATGGACCATGAAGTCCCCCAGAGGCAGTGACGACTGCCACGAAGACACTGCATGGACGGGAGGGACGATGGGCGACTGACACCATACCGACAGAACTTCATAAAGACAAGTACATCTGTGGTTACATCAACTATTTCAAACACTAAACTCTTCATTATCTTTACTCTCAGCACCCTGGACATCATCATCCTGGGGGCAGAAATGGACCATGAAGTCCCCCAGAGGCAGTGACGACTGCCACGATGAGACTGCATGGACGGGAGGGACGATGGTCGACTGACACCATACCGACAGAGGCCCACAAAGGCAAGTATTTATCTACTAACATCAACTCTTTCAAACACTAAACTCTTCATTATCTTTACTCACACGACCCTGGACATCATCATCCTGGGGGCAGAAATGGACCATGAAGTCCCCCAGAGGCAGTGACGACTGCCACGAAGACACTGCATGGACGGGAGGGACGATTGGCGACTGACACCATACCGACAGAACTTCATAAAGACAAGTACATCTGTGTTTACATCAACTATTTCAAACACTAAACTCTTCATCATCTTTACTCTCAGCACCCTGGACATCATCATCCTGGGGGCAGAAATGGACCATGAAGTCCCCCAGAGGTAGTGACGACTGCCACGAAAACACTGCATGGACGGGAGGGACGATGGGCGACTGACACTATACCGACAGAGGCCTATAAAGGCAAATATTTATCTATGAACATCAACTCTTTCAAACACTAAACTCTTCATTATCTTTACTCTCAGGACCCTGGACATCATCATCCTGGGGGCAGAAATGGACCATGAAGTCCCCCAGAGGCAGTCACGTCTGCCACGAAAACACTCCATGGACGGGAGGGACGACGGGCGACTGACACCACACCGACAGAAGTTCATAAAGGCAATTATATATCTGTTTACATCAACTATTTCAAACACTAAAGTCTTCATTATCTTTACTCTCAGGACCCTGGGCATCATCATCCTGTGGGCAGAAATGGACCATGAATTCCCCCAGAGGCAGTGACGACTGCCACGAAAACACTGCATGGACGGGAGGGACGATGGGCTACTGACACCATACCGACAGAGGAACAGAAAGGCAAATATTTAACACCATACCGACAGAAGTTCATAAAGGCAAGTATACATCTGTTTACATCAACTATTTCAAACACTAAACTCTTCATTATCTTTACTCTCAGCACCCTGGACATCATCATCCTGGGAGCAGAGATGGACCATGAAGTCCCCCAGAGGCAGTGACGACTGCCACGATGACACTGCATGGACGGGAGCGACGATGGGCGACTGACACCATGTAGACAGAGGCCCACAAAGGCAAGTATATATCTGTTTACATCAACTATTTCAAACACTAAACTCTTCATTATCTTTACTCTCAGCACCCCTCACATCATCATCATGATTGCAGAAATGGACCATGAAGTCCCCCAGAGGCAGTGACGACTACCACGAAGACACTGCATGGACGGGAGGGACGATGGCCGACTGACACCATACCGACAGAAGTTCATAAAGGCAAGTATATATCTGTTTACATCAACTATTTCAAACACTAAACTCTTCATTATCTTTACTCTCAGGACCCTGGACATCATCATCCTGGGAGCAGAAATGGACCATGAAGTCCCCCAGAGGCAGTGACGACTGCCACGATGACACTGCATCGACGGGAGGGACGATGGGCGACTGACACCATACCGACAGAGGAAAAGAAAGGCAACTATTTATCTGTTTACATCAACTATTTCAAACACTAAACTCTTCATTATCTTTACTCTCAGCACCCTGGACATCATCATCCTGGGGGCAGAAATGGACCATGAAGTCCCCCAGAGGCAGTGACGACTGCCACGAAGCCACTGCATGGACGGGAGGGACGATGGGCGACTGACACCATACCGACAGAGGAACAGAAAGGCAACTATTTATCTATTAACATCAACTCTTTCAACCACTAAACTCTTCATTATCTTTACTCTCAGGACCCTGGACATCATCATCCTGGGGGCAGAAATGGAGCATGAAGTCCCCCAGAGGCAGTCACATCTGCCACGATGAGACTGCATGGACGGGAGGGACGATGGGCGACTGACACCATACCGACGGAAGTTCATAAAGGCAAGTATATATCTGTTTACATCAACTCTTTCAACCACTAAACTCTTCATTATCTTTACTCTCAGGACCGTGAACATCATCATCCTGGGGGCAGAAATGGACCATGAAGTCCCCCAGAGGCAGTGACGACTGCCACGATGACACTGCATGGACGGGAGGGACGATGGGCGACTGACACCATGTAGACAGAGACCCACAAAGGCAAGTATATATCTGTTTCCATCAACTATTTCAAACACGAAGCTCTTCATAATCTTTACTCTCAGCACTCTGGACATCATCATCCTGGGAGCAGAGATATACCATGAAGTCCCCCAGATGCAGTGACGACTGCCACGATGACACTGCATGGACGGGAGCGACGATGGGCGACTGACACCATGTAGACAGAGACCCACAAAGGCAAGTATATATCTGTTTCCATCAACTATTTCAAACACTAAACTCTTCATAATCTTTACTCTCAGCACCCTGGACATCATCATCCTGGGGGCAGAAATGGACCGTGAAGTCCCCCAGAGGCAGTGACGACTGCCACGATGAGACTGCATGGACGGGAGGGACGATGGGCGACTGACACCATACCGACAGAGGAACAGAAAGGCAAGTATTCATCTATTAACATCAACTCTTTCAAACACTAAACTCTTCATTATCTTTACTCTCAGAACCCTGGACATCATCATCCTGGGGGCAGAAATGGACCATGAATTCCCCCAGAGGCAGTGACGACTGCCACGAAGACACTGCCTCGACGGGAGGGACGATGGGCGACTGACACCATACAGACAGAAGTTCATAAAGGCAAGTATACATCTGTTTACATCAACTATTTCAAACACTAAACTCTTCATTATCTTTACTCTCAGCACCCTGGACATCATCATCCTGGGAGCAGAGATGGACCATGAAGTCCCCCAGAGGCAGTGACGACTGCCACGATGACACTGCATGGACGGGAGCGACGATGGGCGACTGACACCATGTAGACAGAGGCCCACAAAGGCAAGTATATATCTGTTTACATCAACTATTTCAAACACTAAACTCTTCATTATCTTTACTCTCAGCACCCCTCACATCATCATCCTGAATGCAGAAATGGACCATGAAGTCCCCCAGAGGCAGTGACGACTACCACGAAGACACTGCATGGACGGGAGGGACGATGGCCGACTGACACCATACCGACAGAAGTTCATAAAGGCAAGTATATATCTCTTTACATCAACTATTTCAAACACTAAACTCTTCATTATCTTTACTCTCAGGACCCTGGACATCATCATCCTGAGAGTAGAAATGGACCATGAAGTCCCCCAGAGGCAGTGACGACTGCCACGATGACACTGCATCGACGGGAGGGACGATGGGCGACTGACACCATACCGACAGAGGAAAAGAAAGGCAACTATTTATCTATTAACATCAGCTATTTCAAACACGAAACTCTTCATTATCTTTACTCTCAGGGCCCTGGACATCATCATCCTGGGGGCAGAAATGGACCATGAAGTCCCCCAGAGGCAGTGACGACTGCCACGAAGACACTGCATGGACGGGAGGGACGATGGGCGACTGACACTATACCGACAGAAGTTCATAAAGGCAAGTATACATCTGTTTACATCAACTATTTCAAACACTAAACTCTTCATTATCTTTACTCTCAGCACCCTGGACATCATCATCCTGGGAGCAGAGATGGACCATGAAGTCCCCCAGAGGCACTGACGACTGCCACGATGAGACTGCCTGGACGGGAGCGACGATGGGCGACTGACACCATGTAGACAGAGGCCCACAAAGGCAAGTAAATATCTGTTTACATCAACTCTTTCAAACACTAAACTCTTCATTATCTTTACTCTCAGGACTGTGAACATCATCATCCTGGGGGCAGAAATGGACCATGAAGTCCCCCAGAGGTAGTGACGACTGCCACGAAGACACTGCATGGACGGGAGGGACGATGGGCGACTGACACCATACCGACAAAAGTTTAAAAAGGCAAGTATTTATCTATTAACATCAACTCTTTCAAACACTAAACTCTTCATTATCTTTACTCTCAGCATCCTGGACATCATCATCCTTGGGGCAGAAATGGACCATGAAGTCCCCCAGAGGTAGTGACGACTGCCACGAAGACACTGCATGGACGGGAGGGACGATGGGCGACTGACACCATACCGACAGAGGCCCTTAAAAGAAAGTATTTATCTACTAACATCAACTCTTTCAAACACTAAACTCTTCATTATCTTTACTCTCAGGACCCTGGACATCATCATCCTTGGGGCAGAAATGGACCCTGAAGTCCCCAAGAGTTAGTGACGACTGCCACGAAGACAGTGCATGGACGGGAGGGACGATGGGCGACTGACACCATACCGACAGAAGTTTTATAAAGGCAAGTATATATCTCTTTACATCAACTATTTCAAACACTAAACTCTTCATTATCTTTACTCTCAGCACCCTGGACATCATCGTCCTGGGGGCAGAAATGGACCATGAAGTCCCCCAGAGGCAGTGACGACTGCCACGATGAGACTGCATCGACGGAAGGGACGATGGGTGACTGACACTATACCAACAGAGGCCCATAAAGGCAAGTACTTATCTATTAACATCAACTCTTTCAAACACTAAACTCTTCATTATCTTTACTCTCAGCATCCTGGACATCATCATCCTGGGGGCAGTAATGGACCATGAATCCCCCCAGAGGTAGTGACGACTGCCACGACGACACTGCCTGGACGGGAGGGACGATGGCCGACTGACACCATACCGACAGAGGAACAGAAAGGCAAGTATTTATTTATTAACATCAACTCTTTCAAACACTAAACTCTTCATTATCTTTACTCTCAGGACCCTAGACATCATCATCCTGGGGGCAGAAATGGACCATGAAGTCGCCCAGAGGCAGTGACGACTGCCAGGAAGACACTGCATGGACGGGAGGGACGATGGGCGACTGACACCATACCGACAAAAGTTTAAAAAGGCAAGTATTTATCTATGAACATCAACTCTTACAAACACTAAACTCTTCATTATCTTTACTCTCAGCATCCTGGACATCATCATCCTTGGGGCAGAAATGGACCATGAAGTCCCCCAGAGGTAGTGACGACTGCCACGAAGACACTGCATGGACGGGAGGGACGATGGGCGACTGACACCATACCGACAGAGGCCCTTAAAAGAAAGTATTTATCTATTAACATCAACTCTTTCAAACACTAAACTCTTCATTATCTTTACTCTCAGGACCCTGGACATCATCATCCTTGGGGCAGAAATGGACCATGAAGTCCCCCAGAGTTAGTGACGACTGCCACGAAGACACTGCATGGACGGGAGGGACGATGGGCGGCTGACACCATACCGACAGAAGTTCATAAAGGCAAGTATATATCTGTTTACATCAACTCTTTCAAACACTAAACTCTTCATTATCTTTACTCTCAGCACCCTGGACATCATCGTCCTGGGGGCAGAAATGGACCATGAAGTCCCCCAGAGGCAGTGACGACTGCCACGATGAGACTGCATCGACGGAAGGGACGATGGCTGACTGACACTATACCAACAGAGGCCCATAAAGGCAAGTACTAATCTATCAACATCAACTCTTTCAAACACTAAACTCTTCATTATCTTTACTCTCAGCATCCTGGACATCATCATCCTGGGGGCAGTAATGGACCATAAAGTCCCCCAGATGCAGTGACGACTGCCACGAAAACACTGCATGGACGGGAGGGACGATGGGCGACTGGAACAATACCGACAGAAGTTCATAAAGACAAGTATACATCTATTAACATCAGCTATTTCAAACACTAAACTCTTCATTATCTTTACTCTCAGCACCCTGGACATCATCATCCTGGGGGCAGAAATGGACCGTGAAGTCCCCCAGAGGCAGTGACGACTGCCACGAAGTCAGTGCATGGACGGGAGTGACGATGGGTGACTGACACCATGTAGAAAGAGGCGCACAAAGGCAAGTATATATCTATAAACATCAACTCTTTCAAACACTAAACTCTTTATTATCTTTACTCTCAGGACTCTGAACATCATCATCCTGGGGGCAGAAATGGACCATGAAGTCCCCCAGAGGTAGTGACGACTGCCACGAAGACACTGCATGGACGGGAGGGACGATGGGCGACTGACACCATACCGACAGAGGCACACAAAGGCAAGTATGCATCTATTAACATCAACTATTTCAAACACTAAACTCTTCATTATGTTTACTCTCAGCACCCTGGACATCATCATCCTGGCGACAGAAATGGACCGTAAAGTCCCCCAGAGGCAGTGACGACTACCACGAAGACACTGCATGGACGGGAGGGACGATGGGCGACTGGAACAATACCGACAGAAGTTCATGAAGTCAAGTATATATCTATTAACATCACCTATTTCAAACACTAAACTCTTCATTATCTTTACTCTCATGACCCTGGACATCATCATCCTGGGGGCAGAAATGGACCGTTAAGTCCCCCAGAGGCAGTGACGACTACCACGAAGACACTGCATGGAGGGGAGGGACGATGGGCGACTGGAACCATACCGACAGAAGTTCATAAAGACAAGTATACATCTATTAACATCAGCTATTTCAAACACTAAACTCTTCATTATCTTTACTCTCAGGACCCTGGACATCATCATCCTGGGGGCAGAAATGGATCGTGAAGTCCCCCATAGGCAGTGACGACTGCCACGAAAACACTGCATGGAGGGGAGAGACGATGGGCGACTGACACCATACCGACAGAGGCCCATAAAGGCAAGTATTTATTTATTGACATGAACTCTTTCAAACACTAAACTCATCATTATCTTTACTCTCAGGACCCTGGACATCATCATCCTTGGAGCAGAAATGGACCATGACGTCCCCCAGAGGCAGTGACGACTGCCACGAAGAAACTGTATCGACGGGAGGGACGATGGCCGACTGACACCATACCGACAGAAGTTCATAAAGGCAAGTATATATCTGTTTACATCAACTATTTCAAACACTAAACTCTTCATTATCTTTACTCTCAGCACCCTGGACATCATCGTCCTGGGGGCAGAAATGGACCATGAAGTCCCCCAGAGGCAGTGACAACTGCCACGATGAGACTGCATGGACGGGATGGACGATGGGTGACTGACACTATGCCAACAAAGGCCCATAAAGGCAAGTATTTATCTATTAACATCAACTTTTTCAAACACTAAACTCTTCATTATCTTTACTCTCAGGACCCTGGACATCATCATCCTGGGACCAGAAACGGACCATGAAGTCCCCCAGAGGCAGTGACGACTGCCACGACGACACTGCATGGACGGGAGGGACGATGGCCGACTGACACCATACCGACAGAAGTTCATAAAGGCAAGTATATATCTGTTTACATCAACTATTTCAAACACTAAACTCTTCATTATCTTTACTCTCAGGACCATGAACATCATCATCCTGGCGACAGAAATGGACCGTAAAGTCCCCCAGAGGCAGTGACGACTACCACGAAGACACTGCATGGACAGGAGGGACGATGGGCGACTGGAACCATACCGACAGAAGTTCATAAAGTCAAGTATATATCTATTAACATCAGCTATTTCAAACACTAAACTCTTCATTATCTTTACTCTCATGACCCTGGACATCATCATCCTGGGGGCAGAAATGGACCGTGAAGTCCCCCAGAGGCAGTGACGACTGCCACGAAGACACTCCATGGACGGGAGGGACGATGGGCGACTGGAACCATACCGACAGAAGTTCATAAAGGCAAGTATATATCTATTAACATCAGCTATTTCAAACACTAAACTCTTCATTATCTTTACTCTCATGACCCTGGACATCATCATCCTGGGGGCAGAAATGGACCGTGAAGTCCCCCAGAGGCAGTGACGACTGCCACGAAGACACTGCATGGACGGGAGGGACGATGGGCGACTGACACCATACCGACAGAGGCCCATAAAGGCAAGTATTTATTTAATAACATGAACTCTTTCAAACACTAAACTCTTCATTATCTTTACTCTCAGGACCCTGGACATCATCATCCTGGGGGCAGAAATGGACCCTGAAGTCCCCCAGAGGCAGTGACGACTACCACGATGACACTGCATGGACGGGAGGGACGATGGGCGACTGACACCATGTAGATAGAGGCGCACAAAGGCAAGTATATATCTATAAACATCAACTCTTTCAAACACTAAACTCTTCATTATCTTTACTCTCGGCACTCTGAACATCATCATCCTGGGGGCAGAAATGGACCGTGAAGTCCCCCAGAGGCAGTGACGACTGCCACGAAGTCAGTGCATGGACGGGAGGGACGATGGGCGACTGACACCATGTAGAAAGAGGCGCACAAAGGCAAGTATATATCTATAAACATCAACTCTTTCAAACATTAAACTCTTCATTATCTTTACTCTCAGGACTCTGAACATCATCATCCTGGGGGCAGAAATGGACCATGAAGTCCCCCAGAGGTAGTGACGACTGCCACGAAGACACTGCCTGGACGGGAGGGACGATGGGCGACTGGAACCATACCGACAGAAGTTCATAAAGGGAAGTAAATATCTATTAACATCAGCTATTTCAAACATTAAACTCTTCATTATCTTTACTCTCAGGACCCTGGACATCATCATCCTGGGGGCAGATGTGGATCGTGAAGTCCCCCAAAGGCAGTGACGACTGCCACGAAGTCACTGCATGGAGGGGAGGGACGATGGGCGACTGACACCATACCGACAGAGGAACAGAAAGGCAAGTATTTATTTATTAACACTAACTCTTTCAAACACTAAACTCTTCATTATCTTTACTCTCAGGACCCTGGACATCATCATCCTGCGTGCAGAAATGGCCTGTGAAGTCCCCCAGAGGCAGTGACGACTGCCACGAAGACACTGCATGGACGGGAGGGACGATGGGCGACTGGAACCATACCGACAGAAGTTCATAAAGGGAAGTATATATCTATTAACATCAGCTATTTCAAACACTAAACTCTTCATTACCTTTACTCTCAGGACCCTGGACATCATCATCCTGGGGGTAGAAATGGACCATGAAGTACCCCAGAGGCAGTGACGACTGCCACGAAGTCAGTGTATGGACGGGAGGGACGATGGGCGACTGACACCATACCGACAGAAGTTCATAAAGGCAAGTATACATATATTAACATCAACTCTTTCAAACACTAGACTCTTCATTATCTTTACTCTCAGGACCCTGGACATCATCATCCTGGGGGCACAAATGGACCATGAAGTCCTCCACAGGCAGTGACGACTGCCACGAAAACACTGCATGGACGGGAGAGACGATGGGCAACTGACACCATACCGACAGAGGCCCATAAAGGCAAGTATTTATTTATTAACATGAACTCTTTCAAACACTAAACTCTTCATTATCTTTACTCTCAGCACCATGGACATCATCAT
This sequence comes from Haliotis asinina, assembly GCF_037392515.1. NCBI lineage: Eukaryota > Metazoa > Mollusca > Gastropoda > Lepetellida > Haliotidae > Haliotis > Haliotis asinina. Next base: position 54,803,148 of record NC_090282.1, on the reverse strand, counting down.
CCTGTGGGCAGAAATGGATCGTGAAGTCCCCCAGAGATAGTGACGACTGCCACGAAGACACTGCATGGACGGGAGGGACGATGGGCGACTGACACCATACCGACAGAAGTTCACAAAGGGAAGTATATATCTATTAACATCAGCTATTTTAAACACTAATCTCTTCATTATCTGTACTCTCAGGACCCTAAACATCATCATCCTGTGGGCAGAAATGGCCTGTGAAGTCCCCCAGAGGCAGTGACGACTGCCACGAAGACACTGCATGGACGGGAGGGACGATGGGCGACTGGAACCATACCGACAGAAGTTCATAAAGGCAAGTATATATCTATTAACATCACCTATTTCAAACATTAAACTCTTCATTATCTTTACTCTCAGGACCCTGGACATCATCATCCTGGGGGCAGAAATGGATCGTGAAGTCCCCCAGAGGCAGTGACGACTGCCACGAAGACACTGCATGGACGGGAGGGACGATGGGCGACTGACACCATACCGACAGAGGAACAGAAAGGCAAGTATTTATTTATTAACATGAACTCTTTCAAACACTAAACTCTTCATTATCTTTACTCTCAGGACCCTGGACATCATCATCCTGTGGGCAGAAATGGCCTGTGAAGTCCCCCAGAGGCAGTGACGACTGCCACGAAGACACTGCATGGATGGGAGGGACGATGGGCGACTGGAACCATACCGACAGAAGTTCATAAAGGGAAGTATATATCTATTAACATCAGCTATTTCAAACACAAAACTCTTCATTACCTTTACTCTCAGGACCCTGGACATCATCATCCTGGGGGCAGAAATGGACCATGAAGTACCCCAGAGGTAGTGACGACTGCCACGAAGTCAGTGCATGGACGGGAGGGACGATGGGCGACTGACACCATACCAACAGAAGTTCATAAAGGCAAGTATACATATATTAACATCAACTCTTTCAAACACTAGATTCTTCATTATCTTTACTCTCAGGACCCTGGACATCATCATCCTGGGGGCAGAAATGGACCATGAAGTCCTCCACAGGCAGTGACGACTGCCACGAAGACACTGCATGGACGGGAGGGACGATGGGCGACTGGAACCATACCGACAGAGGAACATAAAGGCAAGTATATATCTATAAACATCAACTCTTTCAAACACTAAACACTTCATTATCTTTACTCTCAGGATCCTAGACATCATCATCCTTGGGACAGAAATGGATCGTGAAGTCCCCCAGAGGCAGTGACGACTGCCACGAAGACACTGCATGGACGGGAGGGACGATGGGCGACTGACACCATACCGACAGAAGTTCATAAAGGCAAGTATATATCTATTAACATCAACTGTTTCAAACACTAAAGTCTTCATTGTCTTTGCTCTCAGGACTGTGGACATCATCATCCTGTGGGCAGAAATGGACCATGAAGTCCCCCAGAGGCAGTGACGACTGCCACGAAGACACTGCATGGACGGGAGGGACGATGGGCGACTGACACCACACCGACAGGAGATCATAAAGGCAAGTAGACATCTATTAACATCAACTATTTCGAACACTAAACTCATCATTATCTTTACTTTCAGCACTCTGGACACCATCATCCTGGGGGCAGAAATGGATCGTGAAATCCCCCAGAGGCAGTGACGACTGCCACGAAGACACTGCATGGACGGGAGGGACGATGGCCGACTTACACCACACCGACAGAAGTTCATAAAGGCAAGTATATATCTATTAACATCAACTATTTCAAACACTAAACTCTTCATTATCTTTACTCTCAGGACCCTGGACATCATCATCCTGGGGGCAGAAATGAATCGTGAAGTACCCCAGAGGCAGTGACGACTCCCACGAAGACACTGCATGGACGGGAGGGACGATGGGCGACTGACACCATACCGACAGAAGTTCATAAAGGCAAGTATGTATCTATTAACATCAGCTATTTCAAACACTAAACTCTTCATTATCTTTACTCTCAGGACGCTGGACATCATCATCCTGGGGGCAGAAATGGACCATGAAGTCCCCCAGAGGTAGTGACGACTGCCACGAAATCACTGCCTGGACGGGAGGGACGATGGGCGACTGACACCATACCGACAGAAGTTCATAAAGGCAAGTATATATCTATTTACATCAGCTATTTCAAACACCAAACTCTTCATTATCTTTACTCGCAGGACGCTGGACATCATCATCCTGGGGGCAGAAATGGATCGTTAAGTCCCCCAGAGGTAGTGACGACTGCCACGAAGACACTGCATGGACGGGAGGGACGATGGGCGACTGACACCATACCGACAGAAGTTCATAAAGGCAAGTATATATCTATTAACATCAACTATTTCAAACACTAAACTCTTCATTATCTTTACTCTCAGCACCATGGACATCATCATCCTGGGGGCAGAAATGGATCGTGACGTCCCCCAGAGGTAGTGACGACTGCCACGAAGACAATGCATGGACGGGAGGGACGATGGGCGACTGGAACCATACCCACAGAAGTTCATGAAGGCAAGTTTGTATCTACTAAAATCAGCTATTTCAAACACTAAACTCTTCATTATCTTTACTCTCAGGACTGTGGACATCATCATCCTGTTGGCAGAAATGGACTGTGAAGTCCCCCAGAGGCAGTGACGACTGCCACGAAGACACTGCATGGACGGGAGGGACAATGGGCGACTGGAGCCATACCGACTGAAGTTCATAAAGGCAAGTATATATCTATTAACATCAAATATTTTAAACACTAATTTCTTCATTATCTTTACTCTTCGGACCCTGGACATCATTATCCTGGGGGCAAGAATGGATCGTGAAGTCCCCCAGAGGCAGTGACGACTGCACCGAAGACACTGCATGGACGGGAGGGACAATGGGCGACTTTAAACCATACCGACAGAAGTTCATAAAGGCAAGTATATATCTATTAACATCAACTATTTCAAACACTAAACTCTTCATTATCTGTACTCTCAGGACACCGGACATCATCATCCTGGGGCCAGAAATGGACTGTGAAGTCCCCCAGAGGCAATGGTGACTGCTACGAAGACACTGCATGGACGGGAGGGACGATGGGCAACTGCCACGAAGCCAACAGAGGCCCATACTTTACATGTAGTGCTTTCGCTATGCTCTCTTTATATTTCACCATCTGCGGCTTTTACCAAAACCGATCTTCAAGCTCTATGTGATCAGCTCCTGAAGCCCTGTATTATAACGGGAGATTTGAATGGGCACAACCCACTCTGGGGTAGTGTAAATACAAACACTAGAGCTAAATTGTTGGAGGACTTTTGTTCTGACAATGATTTATGTATTTATAATGATGGTTCCAACACATATTTACACCCTGGTACAGGGACTTATTCTGCTCTCGACTTGTCACTTACAAATTCAGAACTATTAAATGAATTCGAATGGTCAGTCCACGATGACCTGTGTGGAAGTGACCATTTTCCTACTATATTAAAAGCTGTAACTCCATCTGATGTTCCTCCATCATCAAGACGGAATTTTGAAATGGCTAACTGGGCTTTATATGAAACACTGTGTGCTGAAAAACTTAAAACCCGAACATTTTATTGACGTTCCTGATGCTATTAAATGTTTTCCTGATGAACTGAATTCCATAGCTGATGAGTGTATACCAAATTCCTCTGTAGTTCCACACATAATAAAACCATGGTTCAACGATGTGTGCAAACAAGCTAGGAAGGCAAGGGAAAAGGCAGCACATTATTTCCGTCGCCATCCTATGGTGCATAATTTAAATAAATTTAAAATTTTAAATGCTAAAGCACTGCATACTTTTAAACAAAACAAACGCCAATCTTGGCATAACTAACTATCCAAAATAAATTCTCGGACACCCATGTCCAAGGTATGGAACATGGTCCAGAAAATCAAAGGTATAGGTACTAAATCTACTGTCCATCATCTTAAACATGGAGATCAACTGCTTACTGATAAATCAGATATTGCTATTAAACTAGGTGAAACCCTTGCTAAACACTCTTCCTCTTCAAATTATGTACCAAAATTCCAGCAATATCAAAAAACAAGAAGAAAAGAAAACTATTAATTTCAATTCTGATAATGGGGAAGATTGTAATGAAACGTTTTCTATTCATGAACTCCATACTGCTCTTGGTCAAGCTCATGACACTGCTACTGGAGCTGATAACATATATTATCAACTCCTGAAGCACTTACCAGAATCCTGCCTAGAAACTCTTCTCTATATTTTTGATGATATTTGGACATCGGGTAAATTTCCTCCCTCATGGCGTGACGCCATAGTAGTACCCATACCTAAACCTGGACGTGATCATACGGATCCATCCAATTATCGTCCGATTTCATGAACTGGCTGTGTTTGCAAGACCATGGAACGAATGATAAATAATCGACTAGTTTGGTACTTGGAAACAAATAACCTTATAACTGATATACACTGTGGTTTCAGAAGTACTGTCGATCATTTACTGCGTTTAGAATCATTTGTTAAAAATGCACTAATTAATAAACAACATGCTGTGTCTATCTTTTTTGATCTAGAAAAAGCATATGACACAACCTGGAAATATGGTTTTTTAAGAGACCTACATGACATCGGCGTGCGAGGTCGTTTACCTCAATTTATAGCCAACTTTTTAAATGACAGACAGTTTCAAGTTCGAGTGGGTTCTACCCTGTCTGATCATCACAATCAGGATCAGGGTGTTCCACAAGGCAGTATTTTGTCTGTCACACTTTATAGCATAAAGATAAATAGTTTATCAAATGTTTTAAACGATTCATTTGATGGATCGTTATTTGTGGATGATTTTAATATTTCTTGTCGTGGGAAAAATATGCATACTATTGAACGGCAACTGCAGCTTTGTTTAAACAAAATAAATAAATGGTGTCTTGAAAACGGCTTTCAATTTACTAAATTAAAAACTAATTGTATACATTTTTGCAGAAAATATACACCACATAAGGACCCTCAACTATCTCTAGATGGCACTCCCATCAAAGTTGTAAAGGAGGTCAAGTTCTTGGGCCTAATCTTTGACTCCCATTTAACACTTCTGCCGCATATCAAGTCCCTTAAAACTAAATGCCTGAAGGCTCTTGACTTGTTGAAAGTTGTTTCCAACTCCAAGTGGGGAGGGGATCAAGCAACCCTCTTGCACCTATATCGATCACTCGTACGTTCGAAACTCGATTATGGCTCCATCGTATATGGTGGAGCCTGCAAAAGCAACCTTAAACTTCTTGATTCTGTCCACTATCAAGGCTTAAGACTTTGTCTTGGGTCTTTCAGAACTTCACCTATTGATAGTCTCTACATTGAGGCCGATGAACCATCTCTTACTCAACGTCGTATAAAATTGTCTTTACAATACATTACTAAATTATATTCTAATGAATATAACCCTGCCTTTAACTGTGTGTTCAATCCCCTTTATGAAGATTTGTATAACAAAAAGCCTTCTCTTGTTTCACCTCTTGGGCACAGAATTAAACCATATATTTCTTCTGCCGGTATTGAGCTGGAAAGTATATCGCCTTGCCGTCTTCTTTCATCTCCTCCTTGGCAATTGGTTAGGCCACAAGTTGACCAAACATTAACATCATTTAAAAAATCAGAAACAAATGACTTAAAATATAAACAAGAATATCATCAATTAAAACATAAATATAGCAATTACAAACCCTTATTTACAGATGGGTCCAAGGACGGTGGTGCTGTGGCTTGTGCCACTGTCATTGGATCCAGAACAATATCTTCTCGATTACCAAATAATAGTTCTATTTTTACAGCTGAAGCTAACGCCATATTAACAGCTCTCAAATATATTCAAAGACACCCTAAACGTAAACAGTATATAATCTATTCCACCTCTCTTTCTTGCCTTCAGGCTATTAAAAATATTTCTTGCAAACATCCACTTTCAATCGAATTTTTTTAATTGTATAATGATCTTGCTACTGGCCAATATGACATCATCTTCTGTTGGTTACCCAGCCATGTAGGAATCTCTGGTAACACATTGGCTGACCTTGCTGCTAAAGCAGCACTCAACAAATCTTTGACACTACTTCTTATTCCTTATAGTGATTACAAAGCCAACATTAGATCTTATATCCGTGATCTGATGCAAAAGAAGTGGGACGCCCAAGTGGGTATCAATAAATTACATGAGATAAAACCTTACATTGGTTATACCCACTTGGGTTGTCAGTCCAGATTTGAAGAGGTTATCTTACAACGATGTCGTATTGGCCATACTAGATATACTCATGCGTTCCTGTTAAAAGGTGAGGATCCTCCATTTTGTATCCCTTGTGATGAGAGAGTTACAGTCAAGCATATTCTGCTTGACTGTGTTGAATTCTCTATCACAAGGGATAAGTATTTTACAGTTAAAACAATTAAGGATCTTTTTACCAGCGTTAGTTCTCATTTAAGTATAGGTTTTTTAAAAGAAATGGATTTTGTGGTTGAATTTTGAATAGTATGTTTCTGTAAATAGATGTATTTTAATGATTGGTACTTTGAATTAGTAACTTGAATTGTTGGTGGCTGTACCCTCAAAGGGGCTTGTTAGTTCTCATTTAAGTTTCTCATTTAAGTATAGGTTTTTTAAAAGAAATGGATTTTTTGGTTGAATTTTGAATAGTATGTTTCTGTAAATAGATGTATTTTAATGATTGGTACTTTGAATTAGTAACTTGAATTGTTGGTGGCTGTACCCTCAAAGGGGGTTGAAGTATTATAAAATTATTGTCCACCTGAGAGGGTACGTAAGTCCACAAACATTCATAGTAAATTTAAGTCTACCAGGTTTTTAATCGTGGTATTCATGTTCTTTCAATTTTGGCTAACTTTTCGTACAATCGCCAGCAGCGGAAGGGATGGTGTAAATCTAACTAGGGTCCATGTAGGTAGCAAAGGTACTGTAAGTCCCCATGGTCCCTAGTGTGGTGATCTACCTTCTGTTGTTGGCGATCTATAGTCTGTTTTTGTATGTATTGTCTAAAGAGTGATATTAGTTTTAACTTTCCATGCTAGTTTTAACTGAAATTGTGATATTCTACTTGTTTTACTGTCTTTCATTGACAGATTTTACCACATGCATATATTTCATTTAAATGTTCTCGTCACGATATGGCTGAGATATTGCTGATGTGACGTGAAATATTAACTCACTCACTCACTCATCATCCTGGGTGCAGAAATGGGCCGTAAAGTCCCCCAGAGGCAGTGACGACTGAGACGAAGACATTGCATTGACAGAAGTGAACAAAGAACGGAGGGACGATGGACTTTACTCTCAGGACCCTGGACATCGTCATTATGGGGGCAGAAATGGAAAGGGTACTCCCCCAGACACAGTGACGACTGCCACGAAGACACTGCATGGACATAAGTGGACCAAGGAGGGATTGACGATGGGCGACTGCCACCAAGCCGACAGAGGTCCATAAAGGCAAGTATATGTATTAACATCAGTTGTTACAAACACTAAACTCTTCATTATCTTTACTCTCAGGACTGTGCACATCATCATCCTGGGGGCACAAACTGACCATGAAGTCTCCCAGAGGCAGTGACGACTATCAAGAATACAGGCCATGGACAAAAGTTGACCAAGCATGGAGAGACTAAGGACCACTGCTACGAAGCCGACAGAGGGCCAGGGAGGTATGTACATCAATTAACATCAATTATTTAAGACATTAAACTTCTCATTATCTGTAATATTAGGGCCGTGGACATTAACATCCTGGGGCAGATGTGGACCCCAAATATGAATGATTTGACACATTAAATTATTCTTTATATAGACAATTGGGACCGTGGGACTGCCAAGAAGACATTCCATGGACAGATATAGACGAAGGATCCTTCTGGAGTCAAGGACACTCCATGGACAGAAATTGAGTAAGGACCCTCCTGGAGGCAGGACGACTGTCACCATGACCCGTAGTGTACTCTCCAGTAAGAGTTTCAGGTTTGAGTTTTTCTTTATCTGTGGGCATATGGTTTGCATTCATAAACTGTATAGTTAGCACCAGTGATGTAATGTTTTTTTCTGAGACAGCTTCTGTTTCAGACTACAGTGCTTCTTTCACAATCCGCAGTGTGCATTTACATTTGTCATTCATTATCTCTGCAATAAGTATAAATGATGTGACACATTGGAGTCCTCTTCACCTTTACTTTTAGGACCGTGGACACCATCGTCCTGGGGACAGAATTGGACCCTGAAGTCCCCAGAGGCAGGGACGACTCCTAAGAAAACATTCCATGGACAGAAGTGGAGGTAGGACGACTGACACGAAGCAACAACAATCACCTTCTATTAAAGTATTGGAATATTTCAGTTTGATATTCGTGTTAAATCTTGTTTTTCACGAGCCACGTTTTCATATTACAATCAGTGTGGTGAAAATCAATCTGAAATATTCTTTACCTTCACTTGTACCACCCTTACATAAGTGAGAATATTAATTGATGATTCTTACCCTTGGCCTTTCAGACATATAAACGTCAGGTTGTGTGCGCCTTGCTCCCCTCCCTCCTCCTTGACCATCTCACCAAACAGATACTGGGTTCTCCTTGCAAAGCAGGGCTAAGGCATGGAGCGTCCAGAGGGCAGGCCCCTTTAAGGGGAACAAAAACACGATCCAGGATGAAGATGTATGCAATCCCAAACTCTTTTAGCTGGAGTTGTAGTTTTTCCATCTCCAAACATGTACATATACGCATATGCTCCGTTATGTTCGTTCCATGTTTCCATGGTGTACGGATATTTGGAAAGAGTGTTAGGATTTTGTACATTTGTGACAATGTGTTATGCGTGTCTACTACTGTAGAATAGGTCTTGTTGCATACGTTGAGGGAACACGGTTCCTAGAGTGTTTTTCAAAAATGTTTTATTTGTTGGACTTCATGTACCTTTGACCGTTTTCAAATGTACATCTAAGATATACAATGTACATACATATTATGAAAGAACAACCAAATGTTGGTGGTTTTTGTGCGCATTGTTTCTGTGCGTTCGAGAATTTGGCATTGTATCATCTTCGGAATTGTTACGATAAAAAACCGTGAACCTCACACAGTTGTGCCTGTTATATTTTTGTTTTGTGTTGATTATGGAAAAGTTGTGCACTCAAGGAGAACTGTGTTCGTCAACGGACATCGGTCAACTAATCAAAACCTTCCACTTTTGTTGCAATATTGCAACATTTAATACGCAGCTTTTATACCGGGGAAAAGCGTACAGTGTAAATTTTAAAATTTTCTGCTGGACGGTTCCTTCCAGCGAACTTACTCACTGAAGAAGGAAATAAGGCGAGACCAGCATTCAAGCAAAACTACAACAGCAAGAGGAAGTAGCAACTACAAACCAAAAGTTACAACACAAAATACTATCAGAATTACCAGACCATATCGCTTTGGCTATTATTGTAAAGCGATTTCTTACAGTTATGTGGCCACATTCACGGATTTGAACAGATAAGGCACACACTTTATAAGAACAACTGAAATAATAAATACGGAACAGTTTTCGATATGGCCGTGATACATTCTTTGTATCTCATTCCCAGTAAATATCCAGTCACGGGGTATTTCGATTGTTCCACGCTTGACTGAGGTGGAAGGACGCATATCCTCGTCCTTTTCGGGAACCACCTTACCTGGGCATGATATACATTTTCCAACGTACACTCTTAATTGTTGCTTGTTCCTCGACTGTATTATCTTCTTTATACATTGTTCAAACCTCACATGTCATCAAATCTGTCCACACTATATGCTACGTTACAGTGTTATGCATCGTTCTGTTTTAAGTACACTCTCGTTTAGTGAAAGATACAAATATGGCATCCTTCCCTCCGTTTTGAAAACAGTATATACTATTTTACAGTGATCAATCAATCTAACACTCCATATCATCATACCATATCATATCTCACATACCATATCATGTCATAACACATCGCACAATATCATACCATATCACATCATATCGTTTCGTGTCACATCACACCCCATTATACCATATCATATCATTTATACCAATATAAGTACATACTTTCTATACATTAATATTTCGATTTCGTAGAGACAACGGCTGGTAGATAAATGTGGACAACTTACGGAGAAGGGCATTGTAATCAGTACTCATTAGCAAAGAAAATTCAGGATATCCATAATTATATTCTGGGATATTTTTTCTTAACTCCCAATGGGAGGAACAAATTAAAAGGAAGTGATATGGATCTTCCATACAATTAAAATCACAAAAATGGACAAAGTTTCTCTCTCTACTGTATGGTATCCCCCTGTTTTGATTACCAAGTCATGTGAGGAACGCCTAAACCGATCAAATGCCTGTCGAAGTTTCTTGAAAACAGGACTTTATGTACATAGGCTCTCCTTGATAATACCATCTGTCCGTCTTAGTTCATTTGCCCTCATTTTTTAATACAACTATTCTAGTTTTCTCAATATTGTCGTAACTGGGATTTGGGTGTTAGTAAACCCTCTTACCAGTTACCTGTTACGATGACCGTTCTGCTTTATTGGGGGTGCTGCCAGCTCTGGTGGCATACTCGCTTGATCTGTCCAGGGTGCCACATCTAGGAATAAGTGGTCTGACGACCGGGATTCCTATCTAACACATATCATTCATGTAGTGGCACTCTGGCATACAATGAATAACACAACACAAGTTTCTATACTCACATCAGTTTACTCGATCCCTCTCTTCATAACAATTGGTCTTGGCCTGGACAGGGTAGGGCAAGCTCTCGGGATGTGAACGTTCTGCTGTCTCTTCAACCCGCACCGCACCTCGCACCTTTTTAGTTCTGACGGTATCTTTTTAAGGTGTTCGAGTCTGCTCCACCCTTATCACATGACCCTCTACAATCTCTCTGATTCGTTAGAAGTTACATCATTCCCTGGTCTCATGTCGTACCTCGTGATTGGAAATCTCCCTTAATTCTAATCCGTGACTCAGCTTTAATTGCTACTTGACGAATCTATTCTGTTGTGTTGTTTGACATTTATTCCCTTTTTCCATCCCTTAATCTATTACCCAATAGTAATAGCATGGGTGCTATGCCGAACTAACCGCAAATCTCAATGAAAGATGTATAAATCGTTTCTTGTATACGAATGCAATTTTCACCTTATAACAATATTAACAATTAATCCTGCCTCATTGCAATAATGTTCAAACTCATGAATATAATCGAACAACAGTAGTCGCAAACAAAACAGTATCATCCAAAAAAAACAATAATAACAACTGAGTCAAACTGGGGTGTAACTGGATACCTCGGGTACCATTCTGTTGTATTATCATAGAAAATTCATTAATGACCATTGAGAACAGGAATGAACTCAAAATACAGCCTACCCTACTTTCAATATTGCAATTGAAGGTATCTGACATTTCATGATTATTTCTGATGCAAACTTTCACATTATTATATATCTTCTGTAGCAATATATACATCTTAATACCATGTTTTTGCATTACCCCCTAACGTTTTTCTCTCTGTACAGAATCAAACGCTTTCCTAAAATCGACAAACAGCTAAATACTCCATGGTAGCAAGTGCAGTATGCGCTCTTGCATTGTGTTGCTGGAAATTCCTTCTTGAAAGTCAGTGTGTGTGGGTGGGTATGGGTGGGGGTGGGGGTGCATGGGGTTGGGGAAATAAAGTGACGTAGGAGAATATTTCATCACAGTAGCGTAAAGCAATTAAATTTCACGGTACGTGCACAAGATTTGTCGTACCATTCACGGATATGCCTGCCCACATCATCGCTTGTCCATTACAGCGTAGCGTTCCTTTCTACGTCGGTAGACACGCGACCTAACATCGTGGCGATACAGCAAGAACCGCGACTCAACCAGATGCTTCTCCAGTGCACCAGGGTCCATGGTCGAACGTTTCTGCACCATAGCAGACGTGCACGACAATGATGATGACTCAGAACAGGTGCTGTATACGGTCGCATTGGTCGTACCCCATTATGTCACAGGTGATTTCTGGTGATACTCTACGAAGTCCAGGAATATTGTTTGCTGTGAATCTTGCACTGAGTGTCCGGTTGCGCAGATGCAATACCCTGATGACGCTGCCCTGCACCGGAGTTATGACTCTTGGCCCAAAAGTTCTCGGTCAGTCTGTTGTAGAGTTGTTGCGTCTGTGTCGCTGCCACAGACGGGAGATGGTACCCTGCCTCACGTTGAAGTGCCTGGCTTCTGATGACTGACTTTCTCCAGCTTCCAGACGTCCAACGACTTTGCTTCTACATTCTTCATTCAGTCTTGGCATCTTGAGGGACAAATACGGAACAGCTTAGAGTGATTCGGAACATGACTGTCACAGTTTCATACCCATCGGTATAAAGCTTTATTACTCGTATTGCACGTGCAACATGCTTACAGCTTTTTCTCCGTGCAACTTCTCCAAGTCTTAATATAACGTGTTGTATGTTGGCCATACTGCCCCAAATGTTGCGTTCGTGCGCAATAAATTGGGTTATGGGCTGTATATTGATTTCAAGCAATTTTATTAAGACATACTACATTGAAAAACAGGTTTTAGCTATTTGTTTCAGTTTACGACAGCAGCGTATGCACGGCCTGTAAACTGCAACAAGGACACTCACAAATCATAATCTGGTTTCTGTTTCATACTCTCAGTTGTATGGTAGGGATCACTTTGGCACTGACATAACAATGAAAACAGTCCGCGGATATATGGTGATATCGAACTGAATGGACCTGTCAATCTTGATAGAACACTTTAGCTTTCAACTGACGTTTAGCGTTGTTATGGTCAGTGTCTGGTGTCCGTCAAATAATTATACAAATCACTTGAACTAAAAGATGGCAAAAGTTCAACACTGCTATTTGAGCTATTGTTCTAGTGTAGTGGGTCTGTTAAAGGTTCCCCCAGTGGTGACAGAAACTTCTGAAATCGTCTTTGTCTCATACTGACCACGTCGATTGTACTGGCATCTTCGATTGACCCTTGGCCAAGATCACTTACACTTTTGGCACTCAGAATTAAGTCTGACTTATTCCCCGAAACGTATTCACCGTGATTCCATAAGTTGGTCGTTAGTTCACGCACATTCAGTTTATCAAAATTTAGATTCACGTCTTGAACTTTCCCGCCCTCTTTCTCTGCTATCGAAGCCATTTTGAACAGAAAACACGAGTGGTCATGAATGGGGTGATATTCCTGTTTGCCGTAACTGATACCGGATGTTCACCTTATAATCCCAGTTATATTTCTGATGAAAGGTTTAATGATTACAAATGGGATCGCTTTTACTGACTGTGCAAATAAAATTGATTAAACGATAAAAAAACACAGCTACATCAAATCCCAAAGTAGAAACTGAAACATTTCTCTAATTGAACATTTGAGTACCCTTGCTACCATACTGCAAGTGGAATTGTTTATGAAGTCGCTGAAAAATATATGAATGTCCAAAACAGTCAGACTAAAGTGATTGAGTGGGTGAGTTAATATTCAACATCACATCGGCAATATTGCAGCCATATCGTGACGAGAACATACGTGACATAAAAAAGAAATATGTAGACATATTATGAAAAACCTGTCGATGGAGGACAGTAAAACCACTAGAGTATCACAGTTAGTATTAAAACCAGCGTGAAAACTTTTAAAAAAATAAATGGTATCACTATTTGGACAGTACAATATAAAAACAGATCGCCAATAACAGATGCTAGATCACCATACTAGGGACCAAGGGGACTTACTGTACTTCTGCTACCTGCATGGTCCCTAGCTGGATTTACATCATCCCCCCTGCTGCTGGCGACTGTATGCAAGATTATCCACAAATTAATATGACACATAATTCTACAGTTAAAAAAGTGAAAGACTGAACTTGACTTGAACTGTTTGTGGACTTACATACCCTCCCAGGGGGACAATAATTGTGCGGTACTTCAACCCCTTTTGAGGATACAGCCACTAACAATCTTAGTTGCTAATTCCACTTCCGATCATAAAATATTTATCTCTTTACAAATCATTTAACAAATCCAATTCTTTTAAAAACGCAATGATTAAATGAGGACTAACATTACTCAAGAGTTTCTTCATAGTTCGTGATCGAAAATAGTGATCCCTTGCTTGACAGTAATTATTTCATCACAAGGGATACAAAACGGATGATCCTCACCTTTTAGCAAGTGCTCATGTGTGTACCGCTTATGGCCAATACGCATCGTCTCATAATGACCTCCTCAAATCTGGACTGACAACCCAAGTATGTTAAACCAATATAGGGTTTTATGGCATGTAATTTATTGATACCTACTTGAGTGGCCCACATCAGATCAGATCCCTGATATATGATCTTACCGTAGCTTTATAATCTGAGTATTGACATTGATATTGACACCCGATCAGAAAGCTCGTGCTCCACGTGCACCCCAGATGCATCACATTCTCTGCAACTAATAAGCTTGTTGTGTTGGAACGTAAACGGCTTGTATAGTAAAGTCATTCATCCAGACTTTTGTAAATTTATCTCTAAATATGACATCATATGTTTGACCGAAACTTGGGCTAAATGTTCTAATGACTTCAGTAACTTAATCGCCTGTCACTGTGCATTTCAATCAGTTCGCCCCAAGGTAAACAACATCGGTCGGTTCAGCGGTGGTGTCGCTATATTTATACGTGACAATATTTCATCCTTTTTCCATCGTGTACACGAGGAGTGGGTAGACGCCGTGTTTCTTGTATCTAGTCGGTGTATAAGGTCAGGCAAACAGCTTATACTAGGCTGTGTCTACATAACTCCTGAAAAACCCAACAGTAGCGATGGGGTTGAGCGATTGGAAAGTTATGTTGCGGTAATACAAAACGAATTCCCAGACACTGACCTCATTATTTGTGGCGACTTTAATAGCAGAACTGGCACTGAACTAGACTATATCGTTGATGATAGTGTGGACTTTTTACCCTTGGACGAAGACACATACGAGGAATTTGATGCCCCACCTGTGTACCCAAATCGTAAAAACAAAGATCTGGTTGTAAATAACTATGGTAGAGAATTGCTAGACTTATGCAAAACGTTTGGATGGTACCTGTTGAATGGCAGATTTTCAGACGAGGGGGACTATACATATGTTGGCCCCACTGGTTGTAGCACACCAGACTACATTGCAGTGTCAGCATCGTTGTACCGTTATGTGGAGGACTTCAAGAGTGTCTCTCGCACGGAGTCGGATCATCTCCCACTCACAACTATAATCTCATCCCTGTTCGATGTTGGCAGGCCAGCCGATGATAAGTATTTTCTTTGTAGTAACAGATGTAAATTTAAATGGAATAATGAAAAATCACAATCATATCTTGATAACCTGCAAAATGCTGATATAAGTAATTTGTTCCAGGACTTTATGAACAGTCTACATGTCAACACTGATAAAGCAGTAAACATATTGCAGCGCATTCTGCAAAGCTGTGGGCAAGATATGGAATGTAGACATGCCAAAACCACTGACTCTTATCAACAGCCAGAATGGTTTGATCAACAGTGTCAGACTCTTAAACGTGAAAAGTACAAATTACTTAATATGTTTAGAAAAACAACAACATTTGACAATTTGAATAGATACAAAGACATTAGATCCAAGTTCAAACAGACCTGTAAAACCAAAAAAGATAGCTATAATCGTTCGATTACAAAAAGAATACATGATGCAGCTTGTTCTAGAGACTGCTCAGCATTTTGGAGACTTGTGAAAAAATATACCACAAATCGTGCTATGGAAGAACGTGTAACGCCATCAACATGGGCTGCATACTTTAAGGACTTGCTGAACCCGACGTTGCCAGAAGATGGCAACTTTTCAGAAGATGTCAAATCATACATTGATAAACATGACTTCAATACATGTGTTGACTGTATTAATGACGATGATATTCTATCATGTGACTTTACAGTTCAGGATGTACTAGATGCTATCAGACATCTGAAAGATAACAAATCCCCAGGCGATGATGGTATACCCGCAGAGTTTTTCAAATATTCTGAACATATAATTGTTCCTTACTTAGTATTACTGTTCAACAAAATTCTTTCATCCGGTGTTTGGCCAAATTCCTGGTCAGCTGGTATTATCATCCCACTATATAAGAAAGGTAGTAGATCTGACCCGAATAACTATAGGGGAATCTCTCTTCTAAATGTAATGAGCAAAATTTTTGTTTCGGTTCTAAACAAACGGTTGGAGTACTTCTTGGAACTTCATGAGATAATTGGAGAATATCAGGGTGGATTTAAGACTGACCATTCGACTGTGGACAGTATCTTTATTCTCCAGACAATCATTCAGAAATATTTAACACGCAAAAATGGGAAGATATACGTTGCATTCATAGATTTTCGTAAGGCCTTTGATATGGTGAATAGGTTTAAACTATTGTATGTTCTTTTGCACAATGGGATCCACGGTAAATTTTTCAAGTTGATTGAAAATATGTATATTAATGTCAAGGCCACTGTAATCTGTGAGTACGGTAAGAAATTAACTGAATATTTTTGTAGCGCCTGTGGGGTTCGGCAAGGCTGTGTTCTTAGTCCTGTACTATTCTCTTTATATATCAATGAACTTGTATCGATATTAGAAACCAAGTTTGATGATGGTATATTTATCTCTGAAAATATGTTGAATATCATTGCTCTCTTATTTGCAGATGATCTGGTTCTGATTGCCGATACTGTCGTAAGATTACAGCGTCGCCTTGACGTCTTACATATATATTCACACCAATGGGGCATGGATATTAATACTGATAAAAGTAAAATTATTGTCTTTAAAATGGGTGGCCCATTGTCCAAACATGAAAAATGGTTTTATAATGGTACCCAGATGGAAACTGTCAATATTTATAAGTATTTAGGACTTATGATAACTCCAAAACTGATTTGGACTAGGGCATGTAAAACATTATCCGATCAAGCTAATAAAGCACTGTGGCCGATCAAGTCATTTATAAGACGATACGACATGTCACCCTCAGAAGGATTGTACATCTTTGATAAAAAAATTGTACCAATTCTAACATATGGTGCCGAGATATGGGGTTTTAAAAAGAGAGAAAGTATTGAAATTATCCATCGAAAATTTTGCAAATTCTTACTTCAGATTAGTTACAGATCATCTAATGTTGTTGCATATGGGGAATGTGGGAGGACACCCTTAAGCAATGTTTATTATGTCAAATGTATTAAATACTGGCTGAGATTGTTAAGAATGCATCCAAGTAGATATCCATATCAATGTTATCAATTCCTATTATCTGTTGAATTCAGGAAACGTGCAACATGGGCGCGTCACGTCAGTGATTTGTTATTTCATTATGGTTTTGGTACTGCTTGGATTTCCCAAGATGTTGGCGATACAAAAATGTTTCTATATATGTTTACCGAAAGAATTAACAACTGCTCCATGCAAGAGTGGCATCTTTCCCTAGATGCTCCTTCGCTGTCGTTTTACAAATCACATAAATCGCTGCTGACCTGTGAAAAATATCTATCATTGAACATAAGTAATAAATCTAAACGTCTTTTCACGTTATTCAGATCAGGATCTAGTGCACTTGGTATCAAATATACTAGACGAAGTATTGCCTCTTCCAATGACGACATTGTGTTATGTAAACACTGTAAAAGTATCGAAGATGAAATTCATATTGTTTATATTTGTAAACGCTATGAGGATATGCGTCGCCGTTACATTCCAAAAACGGTCCATGGATACTATTATTCCCTCCATAGCATATGTACATCATCAGACATTAATATCATAAATAACTTTGTCAAGTACTTAGAACATGTTTATTCTGCTCCTGTTAGCGTTGTTTCATGAAACTGGTAACCAAAATCACTATTGTACCATCTTGTTCTATGGGTCGTATGGCCTTTATACAAATAAACCCTTCTTCTTCTTCTTCTTCTTCTATAATCTGAGTATGGGATAAGAAGTGGACTCACAGATTTGTTGAGTGCTGCCTTAGCAGTGAAATCGGCCATTGTGTTACCACAGATTCCGACATGGCTGGGTAACCAACAAAAGACGATGTTGCAGTGGCCAGTAGCAACATCATTATATAATTCGATGATTTCAATTACAATTGGATGTTAAGAAGACAAATTTTTAATCGCCTGAAGACACGAAAGAGAATCCGAAAATATTGTGTAATGGTTATATGTAGGTTGCTTATTGATATATTTAAGAGCCGTGAGTATGGCATTAGCTTCTGCCGTGAAAATAGAGCTATTGTCGGGTAATCGGGAAGATATTATTCTAGATCCAATAATAGTGGCACAAGCCACTGCATCACCGTCCTTGGATCCATCTGTATATAAGAATTTGTATGCGTCATATTTACTTTTTAACTGATTAAATTCTTGTTTATAATGAAGGTCGTTAGTTTCAATTTTTTTAAATGTGGTCGATGATAGGTCACCTTGTGGCCTCACCAATTGCCAAGGAGGAGAAGAAAGAGGTCGGGAAGGAGATATACCATCCAAATCAATGCCGGCAGCAGCAATCAATGATTTAATTCGTGTTTCAAGAGGCGGAACTAGAGAAGACTTTCTATTGTACATATCCTCATAAAGAGGATTAAATACACAGTTATATGCAGGGTTAGACTTGGTAGAATATAGATTTGTGATATATTGTAAGGATAGCTTTATACGGCGATATCTTAGAGATGACTCATCAGCCTCTACATAAAGACTTTCAACAGGAGAAGTTCGGAAAGATCCAATACACAATCTAAGACCTTGGTGATGAACAGAATTTAATTGTTTAAGAATACATTTGCAGGCTCCTACAAAAATGATGGAACCATAATCTAGTTTAGAACGGACGAGTGATCTGTATAAGTAGAGTCGTCTGGTCCCCTCTCCACTTGGAGCTTGAAACAACCTTTAATAAATCAAGTGCTTCCAGACATCTAGCCCTCAGAGATTTAATATGAGGTAAGAAAGTACGATGTTGATCAAATATCATTTCAAGAAATCTAGCCTCCTTTACAATTTTAATTGGAGTACCTGCAAGATGCAATTCTGGGCTTAAATGGGCTCTGTGTGGCTTAAATTTCCGACAGAAATGGATAGAATTGGTTTCAGTTTTTGAAAATTTAAAACCATTTCGTTCTGACCAATCATTAATTTTATTTAGACATATGTGTCAATCTCAATCGTGTGCATATTTCCACCTCGAAATGACACATTAAAATCATCCACAAATATTGATCCAGCAATGGATTCATTTGAAACTTTAGATAAGCTGTTAGTTTTTATGCTGAATAACGTTACCGATAATATACTACCCTGTAGTACACCTTGGCCTTGATCGAATATGTCAGACATGGTGGAGCCCACACGTACCTGAAATTGCCTATGTGCTAAAAACTCAGATATAAATTGACACAAACGGCCCCTCAAACCCATTCCATGAAGATCTTTTAAAAATCCATACTTCCAGGTCGTATCATAAGCGTTTTCTAATTTCAAAAATGTGGATACGGCATATTGTTTTTTGATGATATACAAACGTTTCCAATCTAACCAGATGGTCTATTGTACTTCTTTTTTTTCTGAAACCACACTGAATATTTGTTACAAGATTATTTGTTTCAAGGTATCATATAAGCGCTTATTGACCATTCTCTCCATGGTCTTACATAAACAGCTGGTAAGAGATATTGTCCTATAACTAGAAGAGTCTGTATGATCCCGGCCAGGTTTGGGTACAGGATAGACGACAGCATTCCGCCACGAAGAAGGAAACGTCCCTGTAGTCCATATATGGTCAAAGATACATGATAGCACTTCAAGACAAGTGTCAGGTAAATAGTAATATCTGATAATGAATATCATCACCCCTGCCCCTGTTGCTGTACCATGTGCTTGTCCTAAAGCAGTGCGCAATTCATGTAAGGAGAAAAGTTCATTATAGTCCCCACCGTTACCAGTAGTGAAATTAAGTCTCTTTTTTCTTCCTGGTCTGTAAATTTCTGAAATTTCGGTGTGTAGTTTGACGAGGAAGAGTGTTTAGCATACGATTCTCCAAGTTTGTTTGCGATATCTGATGTATCTGTTAGCAATGTGTTACCCTCCCTCAGATGGTGAACATGGGATCCGGAATCTTTTCCTTTAATTTTTGGTATGATATTCCAGACTTTAGACATTGGAGTTCTAGAACTCAGTTTAGATACATACGTCTGCCAAGACTGGCGTTCCGTTTGTTAGAAGATGCGTCGGGCCTTAGCATTTGATATCTTGAATTTGTTTAAAATGTGGACTGTAGGGTGATTACGGAAATATTTTTCTGACATCCTCCTAGCTTTTCTAGCTAGTTTGCAGTCGTCAGTATACCATGGCATAATGTTTCAAATGAAGACCAATTTACCTTTGTAAAATTATATCTTGTCGAAGGTGGGATATCTCCACACAACCACAAAGGTTGTGATGAACTGACCATTCGAATTCGGTGAGTAGTCTTGAATCTGTCAGTGACAAATCAAGTGAGGAATATGTGCCTGTAGCAGGATGTAGATATGTATTTGAATCATCACTAAAATACATCATAAGTCATTATGGGTAATAAAATCTTCTAGGACCTAGCCCTTAGTGTTTGTGTGTACACCACCCCAGAGCGGATTGTGGTCATTCAGATCACCCATGATGGCACGCCGTTTAGGTAATTGATCTTATAATGACTGAAGAACAGACTGATGAAGAACAAAAGAAGGAGGAATGTACAAAAAGAACACAGTGTAAACACCACATTTAATGTAATTCGAACGGCAACAGCCTAGAGATTACTATTCATTTTGACAGGGCTGCGGATCACTCCCTCTCTCACCAAGATAGAAGAACCTCCAGTGGCCTATTCGCCAGGGGGAGAAAAACAATGATATGAGTTGTACAGGCGTAATTTTATTGTATCTGTCTGCTTTTAATATGTTTCCTGCAGACAGAAAGCTGATGGTTTGTAGTCTTGGACCGGCAATTGTAAATCATTAAAATTTGTTTGAAATCCTCTACAATTCCACTGAATTAAAGAATGAACTATTCATCTCTTTGGCGGATTGACTGGAGATCTGACACGCCCATTTCTTTTGGCGATAAACTAGTTGACCTGTGATGGATGTTTTCGGAAACATCTATCCGTTCCAGTGATCCAAAAGTTTATACGATCATTTGATCCTTTGGATATCCTCTTGTTCTGTTTGTTGCGAGAAGAAGAGTCAATTTTATGTCTTGCTAAACCAGTCCTTCCTTTCCTAGGATGGGAGTTAGGCGATGAATCATTATGTGATCCTGATCTCTGAGGCGGTGTCACAGAAGTAGGTTCTGAAGAATCAGAAATCTGTTCAGCTGGGTATGGATCTGCTGTCTGCGTTAAAGACTCAGATGAAGAGTAGGGCTCAGGATTTACAGAAGTGATCCATGTCAAATCTGTTTGACACTGAACTGTTGATTAGGAAACTGTTGGAGTTTTGAGAACAGAATTAAGCATATGTTCCAGTCTGGTCTGCAGTGGATACCAGTTTCTTTGCTTCAGTGTAAGAAATATTTTGTGCACATTATATTTTACTTATTTCCATTTCTATTTCCATACTGGGCAGCCTTCGGTCGATGATGAGTGTGCTAGAGAACATTTCTGGCACTTTTTAACATCACTGGTACAATCTTCTGTAACACGGAAAGTTTGGTGCACGCAATTTTGTTCTTACACGAATTATACCCATGACCAAATTTTTGACATTTCAAGCATCTCAATGGATTTGGTATGTACATTTCAACATGCAAGTTGCAGTACCCTGCTTTAACTGATTTTGGGGATGAAAAAGAAAATAAGTAAGTGTTTGTGTTTGTTTCAGTGCCTTGTCGCCTGGTAAATCGTTTCACAAACGTAACCCCTTGATCATGCATTTCTGAAACTATATCCAACTCTGACATGTCATCAAAGAGTCGATCACGATCTCCTATGATGCCTTTGCTGGTGTTCAGTGATCTGTGAAGAGATACCGACACTGATATACCGACAAGTTCCTCTATTGACATTAGGTTCGTGTCTTGCTGTCGCCTGGCACATTCAATGAGAATAGATCCATTCCTCAGACGTTTGATATTTTTTAAATCACCTGCGATTCCATTAATTCCCTTTGCAACTGCAAAACGGTTCAATCTGATTGGTGTCTTATCGGGTGTTTCCATCACCAAGAATCGAGGCCAATACTCCACTGATTTTGCTCTAGCCATTATATCCTCATTCTCTGAATCAACTTCCAGGGTACGTTTTGATTTTTTGATGGGGGTTTGAAAAGCCATGGTCGTGTGATTAAGTTTCATCATCTCTACTCCCCACCCGCCACCGAGTGATAATAAAAGCGATATCCTATTGCCTGCGGATGTCCATCAGACAGATACTAGGGACATAGAGATGATATACACCAGTAGTAAGTCCTACCAGTTTGGCCCATGAGCCATCATCTTCTGGCACTGGCATCTAGGCAAATGTTCACAAAATTGAAAATTCAGATATTATCTTTTAAACAAAATAAAACATTTCAACATTGCATCCAAATAGACCCAAGCCAAAATATGATTGAGCAATGAAATTTAGTGCTCAGGGCTCGGCATGACCAGCCGACTGGTAGAACCCGACCCATTCAAACTCGCGTCTAGGTGAATAAAGGGTCGAAGGGGTGTATTGAGCAAAGGGAACGCGGTCACTGGCTCTACCTCCAGACTCCCGTCCTCCGACGATACACGGCAAAAGGGTTGGTGGACCAATATACGAGGATTGGCTGAAAGGTTCTCAGCCTGAGTGGTTTTTCCCCACCAGGTAGAGACAGGTGTTTGCCACCAATGAGGACAATCATTTAGTGAATCATAGACACAAGAACTACAAACGTACTAATAGTTTTATCTCAACTACAGCTCTTTTGGTAAACCTACCCTCTGAAATCATCAGAAATGGACAAAACTGAATACAGGGCAGTCACCAAGTACTTGCAAAAGAAAGGGATGTCCCCAACACAGATACATGCTGACATGGTCTCCACTCTAGGGGATGATGCTCCTTCATTTTCCACAGTAAAGAAGTGGGCTGCAGAATTTAAGCGTGGCAGACAAAGCCTTGATGATGACCCACGCTCAGGAAGGCCTTCAACAGCAACCACTCCAGAAAACATCACGCGAGTGCTCGATATGTTGATGGACGATCGACGATTGACTACTCGACATATTGCTAGTGTAGTGGGCATTTCTCATGAGAGGGTTGAGCATATTATCACCAACGAATTAGGAATGACTAAAGTTTATGCAAGATGGGTGCCAAAGCTCTTGACAGCAGAACAGAAACGTGTCAGGTTCCAGACGTCCCTTGACAATTTGCGTCGTTTTGAAGCAGATCCCGATGATTTTGTGGCACGATTTGTAACCATGGATGAGACCTGGATACATCACTTTCAACCAGAAACAAAACTACAGTCAAAACAGTGGAAGCATCCTGATTCACCAGCTCCGAAGAAAGCCAAGTCTGTTCCTTCAGCTGGAAAGGTGATGGCATCAGTCTTTTGGAATTCCAGGGGTATTCTGCTCATTAATTATCTTGAAAAAGGTCAAACTATCAACGGCAGATACTATGCTGATCTACTGAACCAGTTGCGAGAAGCAATCAAAGCCAAACGACGAGGGATGATCGCTAAAGGTGTCCTCTTCCACCAAGACAATGCGCCTGTTCACAAATCGGTGGTGGCCATGTCAACAATCCGCGATTGTGGCTTTGAACTCATTGACCATCCTCCTTGTTCACCTGATTTGGCTCCTTCTGACTTCCACCTGTTCCCCAAAATGAAAAAGGAACTCGTAGGTCGCCATTTTGCAAGTAATGATGACGTCATTTCCGCTGTGACTGATTTTTTTAGGGTAGCTGAAGAAAATTTCTTCCTGACCGGGATTCGGGCCTTGCAGCATCGCTGGCAAAAGTGTGTGAACTTGGAAGGGAACTATGTAGAAAAATAAATTACAAACGTGGACTTTGTAACTTTTTTTCACAGTGAGGCTTAGAACTTTTCAGCCAACCCTCGTTACCCCGGGTCCACAACGGGGGTGTTGTCGAAATCTTGGCGTTACCCAGCACCTACCAGGAGGTGGTGGCTCGCCACTGGTGCCGTCAGACTAAAGTATTTCCAGAGATGTGAAATATTTACCTAATATTAAAGACTGGAGTTGATTACTTACATACAGATATAATATCAATGTTTTGAAACTCGTAATTACATTTCCTAAATCTGTTACAATCACCCCAACAAGCCCGCAAGGTCGTCAGAAAAAACACTGACCGACGTTGTCAACAAACACACGCGCTTGTATTTGAATGTCTTACCGTCAGTCGCACGATTTTTTATCAAAAACTTCACAGTAGACAATGCAGTCATGTTAGCTACGATCTTAGTACTTTCAATATGATGATGTATATTTTTCACGAATGTTTAAACAATAACATAATAGAAAGAAAGAATGAAGCAGTCTGAACTATTTTTATCAAATCACCTCATCCATTACGCGTTCTGATTGCTCTAACGTATGGTGTACCGATGTTACCGATGAAATTACCGATGTTTTGCCAATGTAAATAAGGTAGATAGCTCTAAATGTGCTTTTCGTGTCGTCCGTTGTTGTCGGTTATTGGTTGACTGCCAACTTTGGTACTCCTTAATATGATCCGATACCCGTAATTCGAAGCGGGGTGTTCGATGAGATAAATACATTGTTCCCTGGTCGCTCGGAGCCCATTGTTTAAGTACCTCAGTCCATGTCCTGTCGTGACTAGTGATCAACTTGTGACAAGGTGACACTCCTCTATTGTTGAGCCGCAATGAATTTTGTTAGACTGATGTGCATCACGACGCATTAGTTAGTAGATAGTCCTTTAATCAGACAAGTCATAAACGTTCAAATTATGTATTATTATGCAACGAGAGCAAGGTATACAAAGTCACACGGCAGTAGGCACAATGCTGATTACAAATACAGTTCAAGAGAAACAAAAACTAAGTCAATGGGACACAAAATACAATATAGTAGTAAACTCACCAAAGTATTAGTGCGGGAGAGAATCAAAGAATGTAAACACAGCGATCGGTGTGACAGCAGATAATGTAGATTCAGGCGTTGACGGATGCAGATGATAAAAAAATCTAGAATTGTCCATGTCGAAACACAGCGACCAGCCTATATATATGTATGAAGTCATTTCCCGAAAGTTCGGGCACAAATGAACATCGTCAACACTGTAGAATGCCCTAGAATAAGTCTCACGGAAGTAAACACAGAGAAAACTAGTGGCACATAAATTTCAGAAAACCAGAATCCTAAAATTGTTGACCAGCTATTAAAACGAAATGTGACCCATCAAAATTACAATTCAAAACACTAAATGTTGTGACCCAATAATAATTATTATTTAATCAATAACAAAATATACAGACAATAAACACTTGTAACAACAGTGAGTCAGTAACAGTGTGGGTCTAGTCTCAAATATAGTTGATCATTCTTAAACAGTTCTCTATTAAGTAGGTGAGTAAGTGAGTTCGGTTTTACGCCGCGTTGAGCAATATTCACGGTGAGAGACACCAGTAACTGAAAACAATGAACAGTCTCGTTTCCTGTTTACTGGGTTCAGTAACTTAGCGCGATAACCGGTCCAGATTTATTTAACTGAATACATAAGTATTAATCTGTATGGTTTGGTACGTCGAAGCACTTGTATATTGCAACAGTACTTGTACAGTGTGCTCTGTCGTCATCGAGCCTCGAGAAAAAGGAAACTTTAAAATTGTGGAAATCTCAAAACTAGGCTCTGCTGCTAGAAAGTTTGACTGTCTGTTACGGAATTTATCTTATACAAATCTGCATTGTGAATCATTTTATGGCCTCATCAAACAGGGGCAGTCTGTAATTTCTTAGTTAAACCTAAGGTATGCTGCCTCAACCTCGACACAAAATATGGAAAAACGGTGGCATTAAAGTTTAAAATTAAAATACATTTTGTAAATACGATTTTCTTATGACTTGGACTTGTTTCTGGTGTCTATTTTCACTTTCACATTCGGATCGGCTGAAAAGTAGGTCGTTGTCTGAATAGGTGAACGAGACTCCCTTTTTGATATGAAAGGGACCTCACACAGTGTACCTGTGAAGGAAATCCAACCCGGTTTAACCGCATTGCCTCTTATATAATAGTAATTATAATTATAAAGTATTTATATAATAGTAATAATGCCATTTACCAACCAGCTTTATGGATGTACAACTTCTTTATTCAAATTCGTTTCGAAACAGATTCTAGTATCGTTGTCAAGCAGGTATACAAGATACAAGGATCCATACTGAATCGTCGGTTCTCCCGAATATAGAAGTTGTTACTCCATAAAGTTTGTCCTTATTTGGTTCACATTACTCAAAGATGTAATGCCATTTACATTGCTCTATCATTCCGCAGGACCATGCTGATAGTATTATGTTTTAATATGTCAATTGATTGTCAGTCTCAACCTCCTGAGGAATACGACTGACATTCGATTTACAGTTTCACACTAGCCATTGTATACATGGCGATTAGAGACACATTTCGAACAAAGCGAGTGAGTATGGTGGTACTCCGCGTTTAGCATTAGTTCTACAATATCTCACAGACACCAGAAATGGCCTTCACGCATTTATTCATGGGGGCAATCGAACTCGGATCTTAGGCGTGAATACGAATGCATTAACCATTAGCCTACGCCCCTTCGAACGAAGGGGTGGCATCATGTGTGTTACATTTATGGAAACGTCAGACCACCGAAAGGGACAACCGATGAGCGTTACGCGCAAAAAGTCATTTGATTTGGGTGGAATGCTTGATTATCCTGGTATTATTGGTGGTTGTGTCAAGTATTGACCTGATCTGTGCACAGTTGCATCTCTTAGTCCTGACAGGAGCAGAACACGGTTGGTCTGAATTCCGTTCTTTACTTCGATTTTGATTTTGCTCTGTAAATATATGTTAGAAGTGATTGCTTGTAGATAAACTAAATATCCGCGTACATGTAATTGTTTCTAGTTGTAGCAGCTGCTAATATTGCCTTTATATGTGGAGGTTTTTTATGTCAACTCTCACCATCCACCCCAGTTTATTAAGGCCCACCCAATAATTAATCAACCAAGAAACAGAGGTGTCCAGAGTTCATATACATTAGCTCACTTTACAGAGAAAAACACAAGTACTAATCTAAGATTAAAGACAATCTGCTATTACAACAATGTAACCAAAACACACACAAGTAATAACTCCATCAGTACATAAACAGGACTATCTTTACACATACTGAACCCAAGTAGCACTTCGGCCTCACAGTCACTGGATGCCGTGATTCAAACTCATCCAGTCTTTACAAACCTGCAAGGTGCGGACAAAACAGGCAAGAGCTAGGTCACAGGATTGTGTACAGTAAAGTCGGGTCCGGATATATGTATAGAAAGATCTACCCATACCTGACAAATGTACATTTAGATGGAAGATGTATCATAGCAATGGACGTAGCATAGCTATGCACCGGAAACATTCGCACTAACAAGGGGGGAAACCTGCAAAAAACACGTGCCGGTCATATTACACAACTGGAACATGAAATGTTACATTGACAATTATCTTACCTCACACATAAATGTCTCTCTCTGACTGGCTGAGCGTTCTACTGTCATTTTCAATGTACCTCGCTTACAAGCGAATAACCTTTCTCTATACGCCACTGGCAATGCCGAACTCTCTTGGTACCTCGCGGTACTAGTACTTTTTAACCTCGAATAACATTGATTCATGTATTATGTACTAACATTATCGATGTTTTGAGAATGTAAACCGATGGAAAGGAGAAAACACGAAATCTATATTTCTTGTTAGCAAACACTAGCAATGACTTCAAAATTATTTGTACCCGAGCCTGAAACAATTCCTGAAACAATTAACACCAGGTGAATTGATGTACTCGTGATGTTTGTTTCTGTTCCCCGAGCCCGAACAAACATCTAGGGACAACTTACATTGTATATATGTCCTCTGAAACCTAATCCATATCGTGACTAAAATAAAACTGAATACCTCAGAAAACTGAAAGTTCAAAGGTTCAAAGTTTGTTTATTGCATGAAAGGCCATTGGCCTATATACAAAGCATAGATACAATATGTGAGTGCTGCAATCACTCATTCAATTAT
The DNA here is from genome assembly GCF_037392515.1 of Haliotis asinina. NCBI lineage: Eukaryota > Metazoa > Mollusca > Gastropoda > Lepetellida > Haliotidae > Haliotis > Haliotis asinina. The sequence continues at coordinate 54,774,747 of NC_090282.1, read as the reverse complement.
GAGAAACATGGATATCAACATTCAGTGTGCGGGTAGAATAATCATACAACAGGATGTCTTTGTTTCAGTGCGTGATGTACATATAATGCTTGATCAGACAAAACTGCTTCATTTTTGGTAGCCATGAGATTAGCGAAAACGGTATAACTGACGTGTTTTGGACAAGGATGTTCACCAACATATTTTCTTCGCAGTAACTTAAAACTTGTGCAGAAAATCATGAAATGGAGCTCATCTTCAATTCCAGAACTACACAAAGGGCATAATCGTAAAGACTTTTCTGTATCACGTTTTCTACCTTCATTGATCATTAGACTTGTAAGACCCGGCCTAAATCGAACAGGTGCGTCGCTAATGTTTTTACCTTGAAGACGAGATAAATGTTTTTCAGGTTCTAAAGTATCTTCAAAATAGACATAGTTGGCATAACGTGAACTGTCTCTTGATGTAGATACCCAATCTTGCCTGAAGTTATCAATCAAACGTTGTCGAAAATCGGTGATAAACGTATCACCATTTTCCAGAGATTGTGAGAGCCATGCATATCCAAAACCACGAGAGAAGAGTAACATACGGATGTGAGAAGCCCAAGTGACTTTTGCCAAGATTATCAAAATGCAATGGCATGTTGTAAGCAAGTTTAGGGAGGCGATGTGCATACATTCTTAAAATTCTTAATCAGAATTGAATACACTTTCGGCTAGTAAAAGTATAGTATATAATGCATGGTATATACCTATGAAATGTTTTCAAGTACTCGATAAAGGATTGATCATCAGGTTTACTCGCAACACTACACACATTCCACGACAAGATTGACAATGTGTTGTCCATTTCACTGGTGATAGAGTTTTCATGACCCCATTCAAAATCTCCTGTTTGAGTTACTCTTACTGGATTTGTCTGGTGGCTCTCGATGATCGCGTCCCCTTTCATGTCGATGTATTCGGGGTTCTGTTCCCATCTGTGCGTGGCATGGTGATAAGTCTGACACTCTTGAAGCACCCAAAACGAGCCTTGTTCCTTGGCATCACGGAGTTTTTGACGCTGTCTCGTAGTGTGGTCATTAGATATGCCATACCCGCCTTCTTTCATCGTTGGTCGAGCTTTTAGTGCTTCGATCTTGTCGTCAGAATCTCTGAACTTGGCAATAGGGGGTCTCGGTTTGCTAGCATTTGAACGTCTATACCGAGACGATGAGCACGAACAATATCACTACGTGACCAAGTCTTGACACGAACGTGATCATTCAGGATGGAAATAAAAGTATCTTTGAAATGAACATTTGTTTCACCATGTTCCTCGGCTATGCCATAGAGTATTAAATTGTCTCTCCTACTGAAAGTCTCTAGTTTATCCAACTCATCGTTGAACCTTGTCACCTGGTCCTGCACAAGATCAGTTTTATCTATGAGCGAGTCAATATCAGCATCCACCACCTCAATTTTTTGGTGCATGTTCGTCAATTTGGATTTCAATTCTGCCATTTGTGATTCCAGGTTACCACATTTGCTATGTAAGTTCTTTACTTCGGTAGTTAATTTCCATAAATAATCGGTATTAATGGGTAACAACTCAGTTTGATACACACGTTGATGCTCCGGTAATGAAGGCGAACACTAGAGCACAAATAAGGAGTGTAAACTGAACATCAGAAACTCTGACTGCTTGCCGCGTGTCCCTTGGATTTGTAAAAAGTGGGACCCGAGCACGGTGCATCTCAATAGATATCCTTTTTGAACAAACTGAGAACACTAAAGGTTGTTTCAACCCAGTCAGTGTCTGATCGTCTCCTTATTCCCAGTATTTCCACATCATTTGCGCAGATCACCCACAGCCCACCATCAGAAGGTAAATTAAAATACAGGGGGTATTTTTGCCAGATGCATTCTACCCTAATGAGTATGATATCAACAATAAGATTTCCGATAAACATCAGTCAGCCTTCAAAGTGGGCTAGACCACCCAAACTGGACTTACCAAACTTACTGATGACAAACAAAATCCCTGGACAGAGACAATGGTGCATCTCTGACTGGATTACGGGATCTGTCTGGAGCATTCGAGACTGTCTACCACAGCATTCTCACCACACGTCTTCACTCACAGTTAGACTTAAATAACGATTAAACAATGGGTTTCCTTTGTCTTCTTTTAGTCATTACATATAAGAGACTTGTGGTTAGTCTTAAGCGGAATACCAAATACATCTTTAAAACTTGTGGTTAACAAATACCGAGCGAGCTGCCCAAACATCGTCTGCTTCTCTCTCGTCTGCCAACGACACCATGGACAAGGTATAACGCTGTCGCCAGAGCACTGCAGCAATCCGGAATTGACGTAATATGATGAAGCATTCCCAGCTAGTTGTATATAGCAAGTTCGTCATTTTGTTGATTTCTATACGTCAACAAAGACATGCCAAATTGTTGCATTGCCGTCAATTGTTGCCAGGGGTCATGTGATGGTGTCACCATGCACAAATTTCAAGATTTGCACACATCGTTCGAGATAATCGCCGGCGAACCTATCGAACCTAAGTAAATTATCTGTCATTTTTTCCAAAAGAATCTTTCCCATATCTTTTTATTCACGTTCAAGAGCCATCCATGATTCATCACGTTACGATAACTAACAGTTCTTCCTGGTATTTCAGAGCTTCGCGTAGAGGAATGGCAAAACCAGTCTTTACTTAAATACAGATTTCCGTAGTTTAACTTGTTTTAACTGGTTTGACTTCCACATTCTGGGTCTACAAATTTGATTCAGGGCCAGTAGCTTTTAAAGTTTGCATGTGGCAGCAGGCCCTGATGGCCAACTTGTAATTTGAAATATCGCGTGATAAATGGGAAAAGGATGGCTCGACACCTACCTCGCTTTCACGACAGAACAATATTTCATCGTTAAAGAATCAAAACTACTTTAATACTAGTTGTATTAAATGACTGATGACCCAAAGGATACCAACAGTTGTATTCAACTAAAATATCGTCTTGCCTCTACATAGACATGTTCTCTCTGCAAAAGTGTTGGTACAAATTAGGGTGGGGATGGCCAACAATCCTATTCAATCTACTGTGAAACCGTCTCGTAATGGTACCACGCCATTCTTGACAACTGACACCTCCGCCCACTGCTCAGTTACACAATCAGCATACCTTCAGTCAGAATGGTGTGGTGGCGCGTTGTTCAGGGATTCAAAGAAAACATCCCCAACTAAATCGATCGGAACATGCACCAGAGCTACAGCTCTCTTGGCGAATCTGTGTGCAACGACGTTGTTGTAGTAAGTCTCCCGTACGCCAACTGCCTTGCCCTTCCTCAGTCTGAGCGCCCTGAAAATAACAGGACTTTATCTCAGCGAGTCTTTGAAGGGCATTTAGAAGTGGAATACATAAGAACGAAGATATTTTATGGATATCAACTCGCGACCAAGGAGTGTACCTACCAAGTGCCTGGGACTTATTGATAAATTAATCTCATCTATCTGTGTACATTCTATCTATGTAATTCATGTATAGCCAATGTACACGTGTACATCCTTACCTACTTGTGTTTGTACATCATCAACCCTCGTGTAAACATGCTCATCAACCCTCATGTAATCACGTCCCCTATCATGTGTTATGTAACATCATCCAATCATGCGTAATGTATCACCATTGGCTTCCATCCTTATCCCCAATAATGTATCACCACTGGCTTCCATCATTGTTATCATAACTGTCGGCTTCCTATCAGTGCTTGTTTATACTGGCTTCCAGCTTTCGTTAACTCATTCCACTTGTTACTTTGTTATTGTTTTACCTGTACATATAAATATAGCTCTGTACCCCATTCTCAATCACCCGATGAAGGAGTAAGCATTAACTCCGAAACGTTGTGTTCTCATATAAAGAAGTTGATATCCATAAAAAAAATCTTTCTTTTATCTCAGCGTTTTGGAATACGGATTTAACACTGTTTCTTGAGTTTATAGTCCCTGAAAACTATAAATAGCGACTGGTTTGGCAGCAGCTCATCTCTCACTGTGTGGAAAAGTCTGTTGTATGTATTGTTTGTCCTTGTCAACGCACAGAGGATATACTAGGGGAAACGTTGTCGTGTTGACATGGGTTTAGATGATGTAAATCTAGTTGAAGATGTTGGGCAGGACCGGAACGTTCCATCGTCAAGTTGGATGATGATGATGTCCCTTGTTTGCCAGGACGATCATCTTGTCTCTGTCAGCATCATCTTTATGAATGAGTTTCTCACCACAGAAAGTATGACGCCATATTCCCTCACGAGGTGGACGTAGTACAAGAGCCCCCCCCCCCCCCCCCCTCTCTCTCTCTCTCTCTCTCTCTCTCTCTCTCTCCCTCTCTCGCTCTCTCTTTCTGTGTCTGTCTTTCTCATGGCAGAATGGCATACATGCCTTAGAGTTTCATGTAATAAGTGTGGTATAGCGTTAGAAATCACGCCACACATGCAAGAATAATATACATAAATTAGGGTTTTATGTAATAACTGTGGTATAGTGGTAGAAGTCACGCTACACATGGCAGAATGGTATACATGGATTAGAGTTTTATGGAATAAGTGTGCTATAGTAGTAGAAATCAAGCCACATATGGAACAATGGTATCTATGTATTTTATTTTCATGTATTAACTGCAGAATAATAGTAGAAGTCACTCCACACATGAGAGAATGGTAGACATGTCTTAGAGTTTCATGGAATAACTGTACATGTGATATAGTGAAAGAAGTCACGCCACACATGGCAGAATGGTATACACACATAATGGTTTAATAACTGTGATATAGTGGTAGAAATCAAGTTACACATGGTCGAATGGTATCCATGTATTGTATTTCTATGTATTAACTGTAGAACAGTGGCAGATGTCTGGCTACACATGTAATAATAATCGTATACAGGTATTTTATTTTCACGTTTTAACTGCAGAATATAGTAGTAGAAGTAAGTCCACACCTAGCAGAATCGTACACATATCTTAGAGTTTCGTGGAATAACTTTGGTATACAGAAAGAAGTCATGTCAAACATGGCAGAATGGTATACATCTATAACTAACAGTTTTCTGCAATAACTGTGGTAAAATGGTAGAAATCACGTTACACATGTTAGAATGGTATCAATGTATTGTATTTTTATGTAATAAATGTAAAACAGTGGCAGATGTTTGGCAACAGTTTGGCACATGGAAGAATCGTATACATTTACTTAATTTTCACGTTTTAACTCCAGAAATAGTAGTAGAAATGACGACACATTTATCAGAACGGTATAAAAATCTTAGTGTTTCATGGATTAACTGTGGTATACAGAAAGAAGTCATGCCAAACATGGCAGAATGGTATACAGAGATAACAGTTTTATGTAATAAGTGTGGTTTAGTGGTAGAAATCATGCTACACATGGTAGAATGGTATCCTTGTATTGTATTTCTATGTAATAACTGTAGAAAAGTGGCCGATATCTCGCTACACCTAGAAGAACCGTATACATATATTTTATTTTCACGTTTTAACTGCAGAATAGTAGTAGAAGTCACGCCACACTTAGCAGAACTATACACGTATCTTAGTGTTTCATGGAATAACTGTGGTATACTGACATTAGTCACACCAAATATGTCAGAATGGTATACATCATTAATGGTTTTATGTAATAACCGTGGTAAAGTGGTAGAAATCAAGTTACACATATTAGAATGGTATCAATGTATTGTATTTCTATGTAATAACTGTAAAACAGTGGCAGATGCCTGGCTACACATGGAAGAATCGTATACATTTACTTTATTTTCACGTTTTAACTGCAGAATAGTAGTAGAAGTCACGCCACACTTAGCAGAACGGTATACATATCTTAGTTTTTCATGGAATAGCTGTGGTATACAGAAAGAAGTCATGCCAAACATGGCAGAATGGTATACATAAATAACAGTTTTATGTAATAACTGTGATATAGTGGTAGAAATCATGCTACACATAATAGAATGGTATCCATGTATTGTATTTCTATGTAATAACTGGAGAAAAGTAGTAGATGTCTAACTACACAGGAAAGTATCGTATACATGTACTTTATTTTCACGTTTTAACTGCAGAATAGTAGTGGAACTCACGCGTCAGAACGGTATACATATCTTGGTGTTTCATGGAATAACTATGCTATACTCACATTAGTCACACCAAATATGGTAGAATGGTATCCATGTATTGTATTTCTATGTAATGACTGTAGACAAGTGTCAGATATCTCGACACATGGCAGAATGGTAACTATGTATTTTACTTTCATGTATTAACAGCAGAATAGTAATAGAAGTCACGCCACACATGACGGAATGTAAACATGTCTTAGAGTTTCATTGAATAAATGTGGAATAAGGAAAGAAATCATGCCACACATGGCAGAATGGTATACATAGATCAGGGTTTTATTTAATAACTGTGGTAGAGTGGTAGAAATCACGCTACACATGGCAGAATGGTATCTATGTATTTTATTTTCATGTATTAACTGCAGAATAGTGGTAGAATTAACGCCACACATGACAGAATGGTATACATGTCTTAGAGCTTCATGGAATAATTGTGGTATAGTGAAAGAAGTCACGCCATACACGGTAGAATGGTATATTTAGATTACGGTTTTATTTCATAACTGTGGTAGAGTAAAAGAAGTCACACTACACCTTTCAGAATGGTATACATTGTTTGGGGTTTCTGTGATAACTGTGGCATAGTGGTAGAAATCAAGCTACTCTTGGCAGAATGGTATCTATGTATTGAATTTCTATGTAGTTACTGTAGAAAACTGTCAGATGTCTCGCTACGCATAGAAGAATCGTATACATGCATTATATTTTCACGTTTTAACTGCAGAATAGTAGTAAAAGTCACGCCACACATGACAAAATGGTATACATGTCTTAGAGTTTCATGGAATAACTGACGTATACTGAAAGAAGTCACGCCACACATGGCAGAATGGTATACACACATAATAGTTTAATAACTGTGGTGTAGTGGTAGAAATCAAGCTACACGTGGCAGAATATTATCCATGTATTGTAATTCTATGTCATAACTGTAGAGAAGTGGCAGAGGTCTTGCTAGAAATGGAAGAATCGTATACATGTACTTTATTGTCACGTTTTAACTGCAGAATAGTAGTAGAAGTCACGCCACACATGGTAGAAGTAAACATGTCTTAGAGTTTCATGGAATAACTCTGGTATAGTGGTGGAAGTCACGCTACACATGGTAGAATGGTATCGATGTATTTTATTTCTATGTAATAACTGTAGAAAAGTAATATCAAGCACAACTCTATCCAGGAAAGAGATTTTCTCGTTTCTGTTAATTTTACTTGAAACCGGTTTTTCCTTGGTTTATTATTCTTAGTATTAGAAGACCTTTCTTTGGAAACCTCGTGAAGTTTCTCCAAGGTCCGAGCGGCAGCATAAACACAGCAGTTTACTTCATTTAATGAACACTCCACAGAATGTTTCATGGAAATAATGTCATTTAATAAATCAGTTTCAGTTTTGGGAAAAGATTGACTGGTTTGTTTGATAGACCTCCGTCTTTCCAAAGGTGTAACAGATATTTTATCATAAACAGAGTGAAACAAAATATACACAGGGTTTTCTGAATGTCAGCAATTTAGGAAGAGGAAGAGTGAGGGTCCAAAATTTCAGGGCCAATTGGCTCTACGCCGGGAGAGTTTGTTTCTGGAAAGAGGAAAGAGGTTCACGCGGACGTCATCAGATGTTTTGGATCTGCTGCCACTTGAGCAGTTTGCTCATGCAAAGGTTCCTAATGGGCACCAGTTGTGGGTTGAACTGGCTCACGGGACATAAGATGATTAAACCGCCGGAGTTGATCTCGGAGATTTTGCTCCGTCAGGTAAGCATACATGGGTATGGCATTGTCCCAATGTAGCTTAAGCGACTTGCCATTAAGACGTGAATTATCTGGCCATCCAGTCGCCATTGTACACTCAAGTAGTGTCGATTTGAGGTGTTTTGACCACGATATACTTGGCCGGGTTCTGTGCCTTCCCCTGGGGCAAGTCCCATCTCCAGTAAGGTTGGTTTGACTACCGGAGGAAGGTTGACTGGGCTGCGGAAGTGAAAGGACATTTTCCTCTTATCTGTCAGTAACCAGGTTAGATAACAAGGTTCGGGGGATCAGACCTAACTGGCTGATAAAGAAAATAAATAAAATTCCCCTATCTAGGCCCACCAGGGAGAGGCGTACATCATCTGGCCATTTTTATGTTTTACAGATTGAGATAGAAATGCAGAAGAGAGGGTTCGGGTGATCCTGGCACAGTCAGGCTGGTAAAGCTCATCATCAGCTCAGTGCCCTCGCCCCCGCTTACACGCAGCCCAGACAGAGAATGAGACTTCTCCCAGAAAACACTGCCTAGTCGAACCCACCAAGAACTTTCCGGATAATATGAAGGCTCCCCAACACTGCAGCCTTCTGCATTACCCAGATTGTCAGAGGGCTGTGCTCCCGGTGGAGAACCCGGGCACGCTCCTGATCTGCGCCAAGAGATCAGGAGGTACCAAACCAAGGGCACCGTGAACAATGGGTAGCCTAACGACAGTGTACATGGGATGCAAGAGAGACATTTCAAAGGCGAGGTCTGCATATATATCATGCTATTTCTGAATCTTGTCAATCACATTGCTGTCAAAAGGGACAGAATATTCAATGATATAAATAATTACATTGGTTTTATCAAAAAGGACAAGATCAGGTTTGTTGGCTGAATTCGTCTCAGACTCCATATTGGCCTATTCCAGAGAATTTTAAAAATATCATTTTCCAGGACGCCGTGGACATGTTCAGGGTCGTACCATGGATGGACCTAGGGGTCAAAGCCACAGGCATGGTGGAGACGATAATAAAAGCAGCGAGCCATGCAATCATGTCTTTTAAGATATGGTGTTTGTGCCAAGGAAGGGCATCCACTGACAAGATGTTGGACAGTCTCCGTAAATTCATTGCAAAGACGACATTTCGTTCACATTTGGTTAAGAATCACATGATGGCGATTGGATGTGACTGGTCCTGAGCAGCAAAAAGGAAGCCCTCAGTTTCACATTTGAGACCAGCCGACTTCATCCAGGCGAAGGAGTCGGTTGGATTACTGTTCTGTTCCACGCACTGCATGCACATACGATGCAATGGCTTCTCAGACAGCTTTTCCACAAAGGGCCGACTCTGGGCGAATTTGGTGAAGGACTTCACCGGGTTTACTCCCATCGCTGTACCGTCCATCAGTAGATCATTATTAGCACTCCTGATAATCCAACCTAGCAATAACTATCACAATTCGTTACAGAGGCAACAACTGACTCACCAACTGTTCTTCCATCTTTCTTTTCTGCTACCCACCAATTCGAGTGATCGATATCAAAACATTCGAGCAGATATGGGAGTGAACTACTCCAGCCTTCATGTTTAGCTAGCTCAGCTACATATTTCAGACCAAACGTCTGATCACAACTCCTGCCATGATAGTATTGTTGAAAACACCAGCCCTCTTCTGGTAAGCACAACCTGAATGGATTTCAATGCTTGACCGAGGCCTTTTGTGTGCGGAGGTTGCTGGTAAAACGTGCCACGACAGATGGTTTGAACGCTGTTTTATACTATATATGAAATATGTAACAGCCTTGAACAGCGTGTACCACAGCGTTTCTCGATTGTGGCGTCGTTGTCTCTCGTCGTTGTCTGTAACGGCATAGTGTAAGTGTCAGTACTGCCTGCCAACGAGACGAGGCGATGAGATTTCATTAGTTTTTAAATCTACTTTTATCAAAATCTGTAACACAAAGGATTAAAAGCATTTACCTGCAATTCTGGCCTGCCTTGCAACCTCTATCACCAAAAACCTCATTATACCGAACTTTTATAGTAGAATCAGTGATCGTGGTTTAATGCCGCACTTAGCAATATTCCAACAATATCACGGTGGTGAACACCAGAAATGGGCTTCACGTGTTGGGATTAAACCACGGGTCTTCAGCGTGACAAGCAGATGCTATAACCATTACGCTACCCCACAACCCCTTTAAATCAGACCTAATAATAGAGCATTACGTCTTTGATGTCAACATTGCATTTTAAACTTTTAGGACATCAACAGCACGATGCACATCAAATGAATTCAACAAAAAGACAGTAAAAAAAGCCAGATGTTTCATGAGAAAAAAAGACTATGAATGTTATGAGATTTAGGGGTGCTAGAAGATGAGTTTTCACAATTTAAGAACATTATATATTCCACCATTTTGCCGTTTCAATCATAGTGAATATATATTAAAGGCATTCTTGAAAGCAACAAATTTACAAATAGTCAAAATTCTATCGGTATACCTATCCTTAATTCAACAATAGCAATCTGTTTTAAATGCTATATGTCTGTGCACTCATGTATTGTACTAAAGGCCTGTAGCCTCTTAAGTTCCCTGAATGTAAAAAAAAAGTTGAATTCAGTGGATAGATATGGGTGAGTGTGGTTTTATGCCGCATTTAGCAATATTCAAGCAATATCAAGGTTGTGGACATGGCTTTTACCCAGTGTGCTCATGTGAGGAATAGAACGCATAAACAGGGAGATTTTTTCATTCTGATTCTTTATTACGCTTAGATAGCCATGAGGCCAACAGTACAACATGTGTGAACAGTGAGGTAAAGACATAGATATGCGCCACTCTGATAATGTGGATCTTAGTACAATTAATATGATTATACATTCGCAGCTATTTTTTTTTGTTTCGAGTAGAAACACGTTTTTTTAAAAGATACATAGTCTTAAAAGTCTATTGTTATCGTTTGTCTTCATCCATTCAAGAAACATTTGGACACGAGGGTGTGTACGACAACATTCAGGTAAATATCTAGCACGATACAATAATCATACATGGCAACGCTCAGCTAAGTTGTTTCCGTGCTGTGGGAGGGTTCCTGCGGAATAATGGTATTGAGACTTCCTCCTGGCCTACAAGGAGACCTGTTCTGAAATCTATCAAAAGAAATATATCACGGTGAATGAGTAGTTTGGTTCCACAAAGATTCCTTATATTATTATCACACGTTAACTAGATTGTACTGACATCTCCTGCATTTCAATTCTATGGAAATTACTACATGTTAATTTTGGAACCAGTTCGAATTGTAAGAGAGAGAGAGAGAGATAGGGGGGCACTATGAACCTAGTAATTTGGATATACTTCATGCCTATGTTGTGATAGGTTTATAAAGATATGGTTTTTTTCCACACTGGCATTACAGCTCGATTATTGGTATCCATATTCAGTTACCTCAGAATGACACTTATAATCATCAAAAAATTGAAAAATAGCATTTTTTTCTGAATCCATACGCATTTCTGCGGATATGGATCTGTCTGACAATGTTCGACATATGGAGCTCAGACACAGCCCTGTCCTTCCACACTGTTTGACGATGAACGCCTTCACCAGCACATATCTCTATTGCAGATTGCAGAGATTATTCGGAACCAGTTCTCTCCAGTGAATGAGTGAGTAAGTTTAGTTTTACGCCGCACTCAGCAATATTCCAGCTGAATGGCGGTGGTCTGCAAACAAGGGAGTCTGGACCAGACAATCCAGGGATCCAACAGCATGAGCATCGATCTGCGCAACTGACATGTGTTAACCAAGTGATCGAGCCTGACCACCCAACCTCGCTAGCCCGGGTCTCTCCAGAAATCATCACTGCTCGCAATGGATGTGTCATTCGTGTAGACTGCTTAACTCATCAGCTTAATATCTGAAGGTAAAAGCTGTTTTTAATTAACAGCATATTGCATGGCCTACTAAACTATCTAACGTAATGAATTTTGAGACAAATGCAGATTACTGTCTGTCGTAAAGTGTACAAATGTTAAATGAAAGACAACAGAGATAACTGTTAATACAAATATATTTGTGTGTACTGGTTATGTTATTGTCAATATATACTTGTCTGGATTCCACTCGATTATTTATAGACCGCCACCATACAGCTGGAATATTGCTGAGTGTGACGTTAGTAACAACAAAACCTAAAGTCCATATAGTTATTGAAACAATAACATTTTTCAAGATCATAGGTTAGTTAATCATAGGATAGTTTAAACTAGAACACAGAATCTCTGAATTGAATGATTGCATTCATTTTATTTTCTAGCCTCCGCAATGCTATAGTTGTCTTTACATAATTCTTGTCCTGTACCAGACTGTGGAATATATGTATAGTATGAAAACAAGCACGATCTAGATTTACACAAAGGTTAGTCAAGCCAGCTCATAATTTCTTAAATTTTAGATGGCAGAAAAGATTTCTTAGACTGTATGTTGAATGAGGAAGTCCATCCCACTCCTCTTTAGTCGCCTGGTTAGATTCAGTCACGAATATCATTTGTTTTCCGTGATCCCGAGCTCTTTTTCACGGCACCCCATGTATGACGTTTTAGTTAAATCGAGGCTTATTATTTATAATGATTTCTTTATTTGAAAATAAGGTCGAAAATCTACAATATTTTTTTTTATTGATGGCGTCTGTGGTTTCTTCTAATGTCTATGCAAAGCTGACAGCAATGATGCTGAAGATGTTTTTGCATAATATTTTTAGCAATGGTAGACAGGGTTATGAGTGGGCAGGTCAACTTGGTAAAAAGCACGTCTGAACATCGGACCGACAACACGACCGAATAATCATCTGTGTAGTCAAAATGGTTTCTTTCATTTGTTAGTTGAAGTTGCACGTGTAGCTACCAATGGAGGAGGAGGAGAGAAATCAGGGTGCTTGAGTGAGTGGGTGTTACGTTTTCCGTTATTAAATTCAGTGGCATTTCGTTTTGGTTTCATACATACATAAGTGTTTTCATGTGATCAAGGTGACGGTTATCCAATCAAACACAAGTATGGGTCTGTTACCATATTTATCTTCATCACGTGGGTCATAATATTCTCAATTACACTCATAGATTTGAAGCAGGTGTCTGCACGCTAGATACTCCTGTCTACTCACTGGCGATGGCAGGCTATCTCATCAGACGTTTGATAGGCTCTGAAATGAAACGCGGGGCTGAGCTGGTCAACAAAGAAGGGTGGAACATGTCCCTCGAATATCTCCAAAATGCATTTGATGCGAATCCCTCAGGTTGGTGGGGACCTGAGGGAGTCGACGGCCAGATTATCGACGATTCAAATATGCTTCTTTAGATAAAAGAGCACAATTGCCCGTTTGTTCCCGTCTGAGTTCGCACACATTGTGTAGCACTACACACGCCATGATAACAGTTGAGGCAAAGTCCACGTTCACATCAAGACGTTTCTGAAGTCGTGAAGTCGGCGCCAGCGTCCCTTTAAACGTCCGAATGATCTTTCAATTGTCATGCGGGCCCTGCTCAGTCTGTAGTTGAATGTGGACTGTGCATGGGACAGATTACCCCGATCTGTATTAGGGCTTCATTAGCCATGATGTCAAGGAATAAGCAGGATATACAATTGGTATATCCATCCGGGTTCCATTAAGTTCCAGTTGCTGTAACCAATGGGGGAACAAGTTTCCAGTGACTGCACCATGGTAGAGAGACGAACTGGCCAAAATTCTGGCATCATGAACACGACCTGGCCAGCCAACCAAAATATCAGTGAAGACATAACGGTAATCACATGTTGCCTGCAGTACTAGAGAATACCATCCTTTACGATTGAGATTGAGATAGTCTCCATGATCATCAACTGGTCCAATGATTGGTATATGGCACCCATCAATGGCGCCACCACAGTTTGGAAATCCCCAAACTTCCTGGTACCCTTGCACAACCTTTTTCAGCGCATCGCCTTCCGGAAACTTAACTACCGTTGGCCCTAACTTCTCCACAATAACTTCACAGAGGTGGACGTTGTTGCAGTTGTCGACTTTCCGACACCAACCAGGTTGCCAGTAGTACTGTACTTCCCTGTTGATGCCAGCCAGTAGATAGTGCAACTTGATGGCGCACATCTAGTGGATATCTGTTTGGTGTCTTCTGTAGGTCATCGTGAAGTTCATTGCAGATATAGCTAAAAGTGTCTTCAGTCATACGGAAATTGTCTACCCATTGTCTATTATCAAATGTGCCCTCCTGAATATCGCACGCACGATATCACACACACACACACACACACACACACACACACACACACACACACACACACACACACACACACACACACACACACACAGTTGCCTGATGCATTCAACCGCCCCTCAACACAACCATGAAACCACTTCTATAACCCGTCATTCCAACATACTGTATTTTAAATCTGTTTTCAAGGTTTCATACGTTTTGCCTCTCAAAACGGAACTTGAATTTGAATCGTGTCCAACTAACACACAACATTTTCGTAACTAATGTAGCAAGGGTGTGAATGTCTAGAGGACAAATCAGCAAACGCTACGGGTGTGAGCTATTGCCCGAGGAATGTTTATTTTTGTCGATAAGTCACCCTGAAACATTTACAGAAATAATGATACAGTAATAGTACATGAAATCATAAATGTGCAATGCTTATTACTAGTAGCTATAAACAGACCCAGTATATAGCAAGACATATGCAAATAAATATTCTAATTGCAAGAAAGTTATGAACTTGTTTACAAATTGTTGTTTATATAATCATGGGCTGGGTGGTAACTGATCTATATTGTAATGTAATCCATAATGTAATGGATGTAGTTAATGGAATACACAGGATAATAATACAGATCTGAAATGAATTATTCAAACAATGAGCTTCTCATAACTCAGATTAACACGCTTTACAATTTATTTACTATGTGAAATGTTATATGCGCATATTGTATACACATGCCCAAACAACAGAATTAAAATATGACTATTATACAACACATTCAGACTTAAATATCTCATGCACACGAGAGTAAAGATACAGAAAAGTTAGTTAGTACAAAAAAAAAACCCTTACAATTACTAAGCCTGGTTTAGCATATTTATGTATATAGATAATGGATGACATTTAGACAATATCCAACCCCTAGTTTACTTTAATACCACATGTTTAAAGGACCACTAAACTCAATTTTTTGGTACTCTTATTATCACTGCATAAGAAAGACTTCTGGTTAGTCATAAACGGAACACCATTTTTTTGAAAAAAAAACAAAAACAAAAAAACTAATTAATACCAAGCGCTCAAAAGTTGCTGAAAAGCCGTCTGCTTCTCTCTCGCCCGAAAACGAACCCGCGCAGACAGGTTACGTAACACTGTCGCCAGAGCGCCCCCCCCCCCCCCCCCCCCCCCCCCCGTGACGTCATAGAACGATTTTCAGTTCGTTGTATTGAAAACGTGTAGGAAGCTCGTCATTTTGCTGATTTCTCAACGTCACCAAAGACTTGCCGAATTGTTGTGTTGCCGTCAATTGTTCCTTGGGGTCGGGTGATGGTGTCACTATGCACAGATTTCCACCGGACCCCGTAGTTTGTGCTTAAATTGGTTGTTAGTGTGTGCGAAGCGAGCGTTGTGGAAGCCAGTGGTATATACTAAATCTGTATATACTAATTCGCCCTCTACCACGCTTCCAGGATAGAAAATGGAGTTCAAGTTTCATCGAGTTTATAAAATCAAGACTGCTTACTACACATTGCTGACCAAAAGGATTTTGCATGACTATAATGCTTTCTTCCTCGGAAACGAGGTCGAAGTGACAATATTATCGTAAGTAATATTATATTGACCCCTTATACTGACCGCTTCCAAGAGTGAAATTGTTATGTTATAAGCAATGTCATGTAAAATCCTAATGTCCATCAATAAAATACATATTTTACTACCAGTGAAAAGTAATTTTGATTTTGTAAGTCGGTGAAAACAAACTTAAATAGCATTCATCCTCAGACAGGGCGCTGCCATGTTTGAACATCGTGAAGTCACGCGCTAAAGTCCGTTAGAATTATTGAGATTATGGTTTGTGTTCATCAAGTTAGAAAATCAGAACTACTTTCTACCAGTAGTTAGATATGTATTTGAATCATTACCAAAAGGAGTTTGCATGACACAACCTGTAACATAACCTAAGCGAGGTCCATGTCGAAGTGAGAATACTGAGCCATAACTTTGTTCACTTGCTAAATTTACTTGGTTTGTACGTAGTTGTCACTCACCAGTATGTAGACACTTGTCAATATACGTCTTTATACTTGGTCTCATAATCCTAATGACTTTATAATCATGCTTGTATGCATTTTGAAACTTAATAAAAAGAAGCGATCTGCGAATGTTTAACAGGAATGTAATTTGTAGACATTTTATAGTTTGCCTAAATGAATCATAATTCACACGCACGCCCTAGTGTATGTCATCTGCATCATCACACTTCACAACGAAAACAATGATTCTGTTGAAAGCTACGACAACTTAAAAAAAACAAAAATGCAAATATTAAAATTAAAGTTATAGGAGCAATGTCAGGTTATTACCTTGTTCGAGGAATGTATCCATCAATATCCACAAAAAAACCAAGTGATATATAAGAATGAAGATTTTTATGGATATCAACTTCTTTATGAGAGAACACAACGTTTCGGAGTTAATGCTTACTCCTTCATCAGGTGATAGAGAAAGAGAAAGGGATACAGAGGTGTATTTATATGTACAGGTAAAACAATAACAAAGTAACAAGTGGAATGAGTTAACGAAAGCTAGTATAAACAAGCACTGATAGGAAGCCGATAGTTAAGATAACAATGTAGTATAAACAAGCACTGATAGGAAGCATGAAGGAGTAAGCATTAACTCCGAAACGTTGTGTTCTCTCATAAAGAAGTTGATATCCATAAAAATCTTCATTCTTATGTAATTTCACTTCTAAATGACATTCAAAGACTTCAAGTGATATATGTATATTCATCTGCAGATTTCCCAAGTGATGTCTTTTAACAGTCTAACATACAAAAACGTGATGTATCGTTTCAGGTTTTTCACATTGCTGTATAGTTTCACTGGTCACCCAAGATAGCACACATGGCAACTAATTGCATAATGTGCATCATTCTTTTTAAAAGGTTATTTAGTTAGCCAATAATGAGCAATCAGTCAATGTATTGGCGGTTAATCCTTTGAAAGAAGGGTGTTGTTTTTACATAGACACAGACATGAGTGTATTCCGTAAAGATTAGTAAGTGTACATACATAAACACTACCTTTTGACAAATCCCCCATTTAAATCCACATAAAACTAAATCAGTCAGCGTGTTATCGGTTAATCCTTTGATCGATCCAGACACAAGAAATGCCAAATGGGGGCCTTTGTCGGGTAATCTAAGTGGCGTTATCACTAATTATACCCGTTATAAATTCATTAACTGAGCAACAAGTGAATGGTGACAAATAACGTGTAGGTTTATACCAACTAACACGGATTACAACCTAGCGACACCAAGTGATTTTGACAGAATCCCTCTATGAAAACAAGGGTTGTAACTCGAAAAATAGGCAAAGCAGGAGACAAAACTAAATGATAGTAGATTGTGAGAACATATAGCTTTCATTTTTCACAACAGCTTTTGCGATTTCAGGTTTGTACAAACCTGTAAACGAAATGGTTTAACCCCTGAAATGTAGATGAGTACTGCACAGGCCCTCATTTCTATACCTACAATTACGTCTAGGCGACGCGCCGCTCTGATTGGTTGAAATTTCGTTTGCGGCTGAGAATTGTGCACTGTTGACAAAAAGGTAGATTTAAGTTAATTAAAGATCG
Source organism: Haliotis asinina (assembly GCF_037392515.1). Classification (NCBI taxonomy): domain Eukaryota; kingdom Metazoa; phylum Mollusca; class Gastropoda; order Lepetellida; family Haliotidae; genus Haliotis; species Haliotis asinina. The sequence continues at coordinate 54,756,931 of NC_090282.1, read as the reverse complement.
AAATGAGTAGTTTTAACGGCGGGGTTTCATTTATAACGATGTCAGCAAGTGATTTTGCATTTGTACCCTTTTGGAGTAAATGTGACCTTTAACGTATCACAACACATAAGTGGATAATATAAATATACAGAGATATATCAAACTAACCTGATTTCTGTGAACTTGTCTGTGTAGTAACTTTGAGCAGAGTGCAGTCTGTTAGACTTAAGGTTAAAATATATTAACTTCAAACTACAGGTTGCCCAGTTAAAAAGGACGTTGGTACGGCATCGAACGCTGTTACAGAGCCTGCCAACTTTGTGCATCATCTGTCTGTGATGAACTTCACTTTCTATTATTCTGCCCAGTCCTCAAACATCAATTTCTTCCCCAATATTTCAGTAAGCATCCTACTATTGAAAATGTGTGTATGTATAATGAAATGTGACTATTCACCAGTTAACTCTAAAATTGCCGGATACATCAAAACTGGACTTTGATCAACATTTTAATATATATCAAATTGTTTTGTGTTCTCTCTGTCACGATACGTAATTTCTGAGAATAAGAAAGCCTTGAAGTATACAACATCCAGAAATAGCATCTCCGAGTAGCCTTTGCGTAGCAAAGCTCATGCAAAACAAATCTCTCCTGATCCTGAGCTGGACAACCCAGTGACATTGCCGTGGACGGGTTTTCATACTTTCGCATGTTCAAATTATGAAAGCATAACATGTCATAGCCAATTCCGTAAGATGTTTCGTATCAGCTAACATCTTCTGATATGTTTAAATCATGACGTGAATAACTCCAGTCAACTATCTAGATCTGTACTAGTAACCATTGATGTCCATGCTATGGAATATGTAGGGAAACATCCTATTTTTGTTAACCACAACAAATACACAAAACAACTCTTTCAAACATTTCATGCAAATGGCTATAATACCTTCTGATAATTATTTTGTCCATTATACGTGTATGTGTTTCGTTATACATATATAGATATAGTGAAACAAATGTCTGATTTTAGCATTTCTAATTTAGTCAGACATTGCATATCCACCTGTGAAAAACGTTATAAAGAAACTGTGGAGTTATCAATAACACTGAAGGCCCCAGACAGGTAATTAAGGACAACAGCATTTTGATTGAATCACAACACCTAGCTGATTGCAATTAGACAAGGGCCAATCAAGCAAGCTGGATACAGGTGTTATTAGCAGGTGTATCAATTTCATAAGTCCGCGCAATGCCAGACCGAACTTCTTTCTAAGCAACGTTCTTGCTTTAAATACTATGTTTTGAGACTCCGTAAATATATAGTTAGGAAGATATAATACTATCCTACGGATATAAACACTAATTATCATACATGTGTAGGGTTAAAGCCGTTTTTGATAGCGCGGGGCGAACAGAGACTTAAAGGGGCACTGATGCGGAGCGAACAATCTTTCTCGCCAACGGTCTATTTACGAAAACAAACTGCAAACTGGTCACAGCGCCCGTTCCCTCGACCGTGACGGACAAAGGTATTGGGCTCCGGTCCACATCAGCAGAATTTCTTCACTAAACTGTCAGGAGGCCGGATGTCCATCATATGCCATTATTTAAAAATATCCACGGTATTCCTTGTCTGATTAACAAAATATCCCAGCAGTGTAGTTTTTCTTTCTTGTGCTTGATCAAATTTGATCCTATTTCAGTGTTGTTTTTAACCTCGATATTTGATCATGTTATGTGAAAATATGATGTCTACAGGCATGTAGCAAGCCATTTGTTTCGGTCCGAAAGATTGCAAATCTTTATATTTGGATAGTTTTGAGTGTTGGCCCAACTGTCATAGCAAATATCATACGTAAATTTTGGTAGCTATGGTAGCTACCCTGGTTTGTTATCTATTGCCACTGTGAGAAATCCGACAATTGTCTTACGTAAAAAAAGTGATTACACCTATTTACCCAAGTAAACAACAAATGCCTGTATGTATTTCTTATGTAACGAAGTTTCGTTGGTATCCTGACAACAGTTTCGGCCCGTAAGTGTTTTGAGGCTGCATTCGACACAGAGATTACATCTTCCTTGCTTAACTCGCGTTTGATGGTATAAACCCACATGTGTTGTTTTGTGATCATTCTCTTGACGGCCAGTTAATGAATTTATAACAGGATTTATAACAGGTATAATTAGTGGTAACACCACTCAGGTTACTTAACAAAGGTTCCCATTTGGCATTTCTTCTGTGTGGAGTAAATACTCAACATTATAACTTAAGGTCTGTAGTGGCAAATGTATTGTATGTTATGTAATATGTGCATGTAAGTGATGCAAGAGGGTTTATCAGCTGAGGTACAAAAACAGACATCGATCAAAGGATTAACCGATAACACGCTGATTCATTAATTACTTTTATCTTCTACAGCGGACTTGTAAAAAGGTAGTGTGTGTAGATGTACTAATTTATACTGACTACACCCTGTCGTAAAGTTTTGCGAGTATAAAAACAACACCCTCCCCTCAAAGATTTAACCACCATTGCGTTGATTGATTGCTCATTATTGGTTCACAAAATTACTTAGAATGGCGGACATCATACAATTAGTTGCCTGATGTGCTATTTTGAGTGACCAATTATCAGGTTTTCACCAATGTGAAAGACGTGAAACGAAGAAGAAGAAGAAGAAGAAGTTTATTCTCATAAATCACACGAAGTGACACAGAGAACATACAGATGATATACAATATGTACAGTATGGTTTGTGCAAGTCAACAATAAAAAGAAAATTACATTTTTGCACATGGTAGTCTCATCTGAACCGACATAAACCTTCCTTGATATATTTAGCTAATTTCAAAGTGAGTGGTTTATAATATGATTTCCTTATTGAGATGAATTTATCTAATGAAGGATTATTACAAAAGTACGTAGGCAGATATTTATTTCTTAGCGTTGCTAGACCTGAGCATATTAGAAGGAAGTGGTTTTCATCGCCCCCTTGCATCATTACACAGTGTGCATTTCCTGTCAGAAACAGCGATACTAGTCCATCTTCCAGTTTCTATAGGTAATCTGTGGTTAGCTGTTCTAAAGCGTGTATGCCATATTCTAAGATTTGGAGGCAGTTCTAGAAGATTGGGATTTAGATTAGGTACTTCTTTACAAAGAATGTAATATTTGCCTTTTGAGGAAGCATTTGCTGTTGCATTCCATGACTGATAAAACTGATCATTGAGAACCCGTTTAACATTAGTTTTTAAATCATTTGGAGAAACAATAGACTGTGACATCCATACATGGTAAAAGCCAGTATCCCGTAAGATATTTTCTATTGCCGAAAGTAAGCTAAACGTACAATTAGGACAGGGTGACTTCAGGGTATACTTGAGAGAGTATATTTTGGATGACAGTTTGTGTGGGAGTAATAGCATTTTACACCAATGAGAAAGCATTCGGATTTTTATAGAGATATCTAGCGAGTATCGGCCCAGCTCGCCGTATACAACGATATATACGATGTGTCACTTTTTGGCAAACTAGACTGTTGTAAGAAACACGACATAGAGAAGGATTATTTACCAGCTGCAGATGAATGGAATATCGTTCTTTTATGTGGATATTGATGGATACATTCCTGAACAAGGTAGTAGCCTGACATTGTTGCTACAACATAAGTCTGTTTTAAGTTCATTGTTTGCATTTTATTTTAATTCATTTGTTGTAACATTGAGCAAAATCTATATGACAGAAAACTAGTTCGCGTATGTGTGTGAAATAGGATCCACATTTTCAGTCTATACAATGTTAAAATGTTACAGTCATGTTAGACATTTACTATAAGTATAAGCAGACCGTGTGTTCTTTTACTAATTTTCAAAATCATGCAAATATGACAATAAACTAATTAGGATTATGAGACAAAATATAGAGACATACATTGGCTTGTTTATTATTCCGTCCTAATAGGTTTTTTCTACCACTTCTACCAGTGGCAGATGATTGACCTTCAAAGTGTTTCTTTTGTTTTCATAATACATTTGTAATGAAGTAAAAATGACTTCACCTTAGTTGATCTGTCTATAATTAAACTCTTAGTTGCGCATACGGACTGCGCAGCAGAGGTCACGAACCAGTCACGAATTCTGGGTTATCATCCGGGTACTCACGGGCGAAAAACAAGCACAAAAGTTTCAACCAGTCCACGGAAATCGCTCCGCATCAGTGCCCCTTTAACACTTTTGATGGAGGTTATGTTGAGAATGGAGAGCGAAAAGGACTTCACTTTAAGGGATGTTGCATTTTGTGGCATAAAAAGGTGATATAGGTATAAATAGCTCTAATCTATGGAATTAATTACAATTCAAGATACATGAGTTACCCGGGCCAAGCCGGACCGAAGCTTGTGACACTGTGTCTTTATTGAGAAAGTATGAAAAACGGGTTGAATTTAAGCAACGTGTTTGTTTCAAATACAACGCTTTGAAACTGTGTGAAGCCATATTTAGGCAAATACGATACTAAACTATGGATATAAATAGAATTTAAGATACATCTGAGAGGCGTAGTGGCTTTTGAGAGCTCGGGCCAAGTTGGGCCGAACAGAGACTTAACACTTTTGATAGAAGTTATGTTGGGAATTGTGAGACAGGTACCTAACTCTAACGGACCGGTTATCTTTACATGTGGCATTTTGCAACACTACAAAGTGCTGTTTAGGTAGGTATGATAACATTCTATGGATTTAAATACAGTTCAAGATACATTTGAAAGGTGAAAGATGCACCTGACGGACCGAACACTTGTGATACAGTGTCTCTGTTGAGAATATATAGAAAAGAGCGCTGCGCTTTGAGCTAACGTATTTGTAAATGCTCTACTATAGATATTATTGCATTTTATCGGATCGGATTTGGGCTGGTGTTCTATACTTTTTTGAATACAATGGAAACACATACGAATTTTTGTGCGTGCGAATGCATACTTGGTTTGATCCTTTATAACTTATTACAAAATGCTGTGATTTAATATATTTCCTTTAACACATATCTGTAATCAGGTCATAGTTGCTCGTTGGCTCTCGCCAATAGTCACTCCCCTTTAACATAAATATCCCGTGCTGATTCAGCATGAGACAATAAAGTTTGATTTGGAAACCCCAACTGTCTTCATCAAGGAAAGAAAAGCTGTCAAAACACTGTCACTTCCTGCCCAGGACCGCAGGATGTCACACCTCACACCCTAAGAGAAGTAAGTAACCTTCTCACACAGACATATCAAGGACAACACACAACAACTGTGTGTCTTTTTCTGCAATCCACTTTTGGTAGTACCCGGTGGCCCAGCCCGGCCGACTTTTAGGTCATCGTCTACCCTGAGCTTATAAACTGCTCGTCTTTGGTATTAGTTATGAGCTGTCAAGCTACATGTCTAAGATATCAGTTTGGGTATGAGCTGTCAAGCTGCATGTAGAGGGTATCAGTTATGAGCTGTCAAGCTGCATGTTTTGGGTATCAGTTTGGTTATGAGCTGACAAGGTGCATGTTTTGGGTATCAGTTATGAGCTGTCAAGCTGCATTTTTTAGGTACCAGTTTGGTTATGAGCGTCAAGCTGCATGTCAAGGGTATCAGTTATGAGCTGACACACTACATGACTTGGGCATCAGTTTGGGTATGAGCTGTCAAACTGCATATTGAGGGTATCAGGTTGGTTATGAGCTAACAAGGTGCATGTCAAGGGTATCAGTTTGGTTATGAGCTAACAAGCTGCATATCAGTTAAAGCTTAAGGACCATTGTTTTATACACGTAACTTTTGCCTGGTGTGTGTGTGTGTGTGTGTGTGTGTGTGTGTGTGTGTGTGTGTGTGCTTGCGTGTGCGCACGCGCGTTTGAGTGCGTGAATATGTGTATGCGAGGTGATTTGTATGGAGAAACGTACAATGACAATGAACCCACATAATATTTATGTACAAAGTAAGTGAACCTTAATATCACCACACACACACACACACACACACACCAGTCCCCAACCAGCAACCTTGAAATAAACTGTGAAAGGTCAGTTTGGCTATTACCGGCTGCATGTCACTGGTATCAATTTTGTTTTGAGCTGACAAACCGTTTCTCCAAGGTTTCAGTTCTGTATTGACTTGATGACATACATGTCCCTGTTTTCAGTTGTATTGATTCATGATAAGGTGTTACATGTCCTTCAGATCAACACTTCAATTTTGTTTTGAGCTGACAAACCGTTTCTCCAAGGTTTCAGTTCTGTATTGACTTGATGACATACATGTCCCTGTTTTCAGTTGTATTGATTCATGATAAGGTGTTACATGTCCTTCAGATCAACACTGAATGGACCAGCAGTACATGAAACATGCAGCACTCTCATGATGTCACCACCCTTCCGTGAGTGTCAAGTTGGACAGGCACAGATGGAAGCACTATGTATTTATCTAACCATTCAACAAGAGGAGTGCCTGTTCGTGTTTTCTGTTTGGTAGAATAATGCAAGCCCTTGCCATTCCCATTTGTTGTTAGGCCTTGTCTGAAAGGCAAATTGGGATATATTGTGAGTTCATTATTCTTGTTTGCATAATAGATGTGCCACATTGACCACATTGTGTCTGTCTTGCCTGATTTCATGAAACTGCGGTACCAGTCAGATGGTTTCAGACCAGGAACCAGTGGATGAAAAGAAGGATCAGAGGCTGTCTCTCGATACCAGTTCAAAAATCCAATCCAATTCTTCAGGCTGGGTGAAAATCCCCAAGTGCCTAATACTGGATAGCTGAAGACCACTTCTGATGTCGGTGCTTGGAGCCATCCAGGATCACCTGAGTGCTTCATGCTCATACCCTGAGTGGAATAGCCATTAATATTGGCAACCGAGTCATATTTTGCATGAACTGCCTTTAGCCACTTGTAGAAGTATTTGGACACTGTGACATCGTCTTCAAGAAAAAAAGCAATTTCTCTAGTTTGCTCTGTAACTTTCCACGTACCGAGCCACTGTCCATATATTCCAACATGTCTTGTGTGGTTATGCACAGTAACAGTGCCATACTTAAACAAGAACAGCTTGGCTGCTATATATGTATCTCCATCTATTTCTCCACTCTTAGAGCGGTCAATCCAAACATCAATGTGAACCCTGTCACCACTGTACTCAGCCTCATTTAGTGATGTCAGGCACCTAGTCAAAGACTCAGCACGATCATAGGCCAGGATAATAACTCTCAGGTCCATTTGCTGAGGACTGACACTTCCCTTTTGGTGACCTTGAGACGGAAGGTAGTGTTTTAACCAGAGCTCACCTGGATGGAGTGTGGTATTTCTGTACTGTGGTAAGACATACAGTGTATACAACAGCCTGAACACACTAACTACTACTGTGGCAATAAGTAGGAGACGTAGACACCACTTCATTCTTCACACAAGGGGAATGTCTCATCAATTATCCAGCTGTACATTCATGGTTGAAATGTTGGCTGTGTATCTTTAGTCCTAAAATGAAAAAAAAGCACATCAATAGGTTAGGCAGATGTAAGAGTTCTATATGATGTTGCTCAACAAACATCACAAGTGACTCTCAAATGTACATTTACGCTGCCGAGTTATTTTGATGTCACTGCACTTTCACATACACATTTACTTTAAGCAAACCTTCAACTTTTTATTCAATTTAAGTAGATGAAGTTGAAACCTGAAAGTGGGAAATTTGTGTTGTGCCATTATCTTGTGGATTTCTTTACACAATTATATACAACAGTAAAATGGATAATGTTAGTCCCAAAATATACATTGGTGTTTGCAGGCTTGTGATCTTGTGGTGTTGTGCAGATGTGAGTGTTCAAACTTTGTGATGAGGCAGACAATGTGTCACAGTATGTGGTAGAGTAGTGATAAATGTAAAGGCTGTATTGCTGTTCAAAATCCACAATTTCAGGTAAGTTTGTTGCATTCTTTGATCCAAATATGGTATATTGAGGTGTTAATCGTTTCAAAGGAATATTTTATGTCAATATTATCCATTGCAGAGATCAACACAGAACTGATGGTTGGAGGATCAATCAGACTGCAAGACTGAATGTCTAGTGGCCCAACAGCTGCTATACCTGAAACAAACAATCAGGCAACCTGACATGTTATAATGTAGCACACTACAGTCACTGTTAGGAGTGAGTGAGTGAGTGAGTTTTAGTTTTACGCCGCACTCAGCAATATTCCAGCTATATGGCGGCGGTCTGTAAATAATCGAGTCTGGACCAGACAATCCAGTGATCAACAACATGAGCATCGATCTGCGTACTTCGGAACCGATGACGTGTCAACCAAGTCAGCTAGCCTGACCACCCGATCCCGTTAGTCGCCTCTTACGACAAGCTGAGTCGCCTTTAATAGCAAGCATGGGTTGCTGAAGGCCTATTCTACCCCGGAACCTTCACGGTTCCTGTTAGGATGACCTCTGGACCAGAACTGTTCATTCAAATGGCACAGATCAATTTAGCAAGCTATCCTCAGGACACCCTCCCAGAATGTTGACACAAGAACACAGGCTGACCAAGCTGCCTGGTGGGAAACTGATTTATAATGCTTATGTCTGATTTTGTTACTCCTCATCTGATCTGTTAATAATGAATTTATGATGTCTTATGGTTGAAAATATGATATAATTACCCATTAAGAGAGTCAATAAATGAACCCTGGAACAAGATTAATCTCACAACCTAAGTCTGCCTTGCATCACTATTAATCATAACAGAACCTGCTGTTCATTTGCATAACGAACATGGTCAATATTTACCACCAGAAACACATTAGCCTTTCTCTAACAATCATGCCAGGGGTGCATACAGCTTTTACTGGGGGTAGTGGTGCACATTTCAGATGGTGTGTATGTGTGTGTGTGTGCGTGCACAGTTCATTTTCACCTGATGTGTCAAGGTTATTTAATAAACTTTCAGGACTAAAGGGGATGAGTGCACACACACATGCATCCCTACACTGGATTCGCTTATGCAAGTTGTCATGCTGTACATGGTATTAGTTAAATACTAGTGAAAAAGCCACCACACAGGTGGAAGCAGGATGTCTTTACCATTAAATATATGAAGACATATTAGAAATGGATATTGCCATCTTGTTGGACTGCAGATATGATATTTTGATGATGGACATACCATACAGCGGTGTATGAACATAAGGCCTGTCTGGCCGCCCAAGACACGCTAGATTTCTGACAGCAAGCCAGCCAGATGGTCTGGTAAACTTTTACATGTTCCATACAACTGAGTAAATCCACCATATCTTGGTGTCTGATCTGGTTGAATTACATTGGGGAAGGTAACTTTTTGAAAGTACCAGTCCTGATGTCTGGCTGGGTTTCTGGCTTATTTCATATACTACATCCAAAGGAGAGTACTCGAAACGTGCTGATTTAGCAATGGTTCAATAAGTAAACAGACTATGGAGTACTTTTATAGAATGCTGCCTCTAACCTAACCCAAATCACCTACAATTACGCAAAAGAGTATTATAAAATGGTTTTAATGTTTGTGGTTTTGTATTCTAAAGGTAGTCCCTGAAAATTGTTGTTTTATAATTCTAAATACAGCACTTTATCATTAGGGGAAATATGAATACTTATTACCACGAAGATAGGAGAACTTTAAAATATCAGTCCTCACACATGACTTCATAGAGATAGCTATTGTTTCATTTCGAATAAAATGGTTTAATCTGGTGAAGAATGAAACACATTAGTCGTCAATAAGCACCTGTAACATTTTGACAGCATTAGTATTTAGGCCCACTACATCTGCACTTTGATGACGTATATAAACGCTCTTGCTGTTGCGACGCGTACCATGTCGAAACCAGTTTACAACGCGCACACGCCATATGAGACTCTGTCTGAGCTGGTTCCAGGCTTCCTTTAAGCTCGTTAACGTTTGTCAAAGTTAGCACATTGCAATATACAAGACGGGGCCCAGCTTGGTATTCTACATCTCACTGCGGCTAACAGAACGAGGGCAAGCGTTCTAAAACATGCAACCCGTTGAACTACCTGGCTGTGCGCCCCTTCAAAGTCAAGAGACGGAACTCAGTTAAGCGCAGAAAGTAACTACTTTGAGACAGAACCCAGCTTATTTGTTAACTGGGTTATGCCTTAAAATACGCAGATAAGTTTCTGAAAGTACCATTCATTTTTTATAAACTAAAATGCATCAAAGATACCACAACAAAATGATTCATTGTACAAGACCAATATATAGGCGATATCGTGCCTCCTAATATTCAGCGTAGGAAAGGCAAATTCAGTAAGAGTTGAGTTCTTCAGAATGAAATGCGTACATATGACGTGATAAATTGATGTACACAGGTACTGTGACGTTTTACACATACAAGGTGTCTGCATCTGCCAACTCAAAGATACAGATTTCTTATATTTAGAAAATGACTACCCCAACCAGCGAAGAAAACCTTCTGGAAACAAGCAAAGGGGGTGGTAAGATGAGGTCTTTATACACAGTATCCATTTGATTCGAAATGGTTTTACTGCAAAGAAAGATGACGGGAAGTCAGGTGGATATTGGTCATACGTTGCTCGTTCTGATGTGAATCCTGTGCTTCCTGCTTCCATCTGATGTCCGATATGCAGAACAATGACAGACAGACAGTCCTACGTTGACATGGCCATGTAAAATATGAAGAAAACACGATATGCTATATACAAATGTTTATATTGTCCATTTGTGTTGGCCAGTATAAACCATACATGTTCATGTTTTGAGACAGGTCTCATCGCAGATTGTTTACAGTATTGGCATTTTATATCTTTTCGGACACTTGGGGTAGGGGGGCACTGATCCAGAGCGATTTATGTTTCTTGATTCTAATTACAATTCTTCGGTCTAATTACAATACCAAACTGCAGTCTGGTCAAGACCTGCACCCTTGACCCAGATGGACACAGAGACTGGGCTTCTGTCTATCATGGCAGAATTTCTTCAACCTAAACAGGTGGAACATTATTAAGGGTGGATGCCCATCACATTCCATTCCCACTATTTCTTGTCAGATTGCATTGAAGTATCCTGGCAATGTGGGCATTTTTCAGATTTGTAATAATATAGTGACTGATCAAATTCGATCCTATTTCTGTGTTTTTTGCCTCTATATTTAATCTTGTCGTGTAAAAATATTATGTCTGGTGGCACGTAACAAGCCATCAGTTTCGTAAAAAAGTCTTGATAGAATACAAACGTTTATATTTAGATAGGATTGAGGGTTGGCCCAACTTACATTTAAAAATCATATGTAAACCCAGGCTTTTCATAATGGTAGCTATGTGGGCTATTACCTATGATAGTAAAAACACACATTTGCTTTATTTGAATCCGTAAACTAATAACAGCCACTTTGTCATCGCTAAAAAAATTTGAAAATTTTCTAAGGTAAGTAGGTATGAACAGTTTTACCTAAGTACACAATGCATCTTTTCGTAAAGTACCTGTAGAAAAACATCATCCTTCCTTCATATGAATAACCTCCAATACATTGGGTGATTGATTGCTCATTATTGGCTTAGTACATTCCTTGAAATGGCTGACTTCATACAGTCAGTGGCTATCTTGTGTGTGTGAAATATGATTTTAGTTGGCAATCTATTCACTTTCTAGATATTACAGTCATGTTATAAATTCACCATTAGTGTAAGCAGATTGTGTGCTTTTTAATTATGTTTCAAAATGCATACAAATCTGATAATAAACAAATTAGGATTATAAGACAAAATATAAAGATGTACATCGACTTCATTATTTCTCAGTCCTAACACTTTTTACCACTCGCAGATGATTATACTTCATTTCAGTGTTTCAGTTTGTTTGCATGATAATGTAGTAAACGTGATGTAATCTTTGTTGATCAGTCTATGCTTAATAAACTATGAATTGTGTATGCGAAATGCACAGCAGAGATCACAAACCAGTCACAATTCTAGGATATCATCTGGGCATGCATAGGAAGAAAACACTAACAAAAGCAAGCACCAGTCCACGGAAATTGCTCTGGATCAGTGCCACTTTAAGGGCATCCCTGACATCTTGATTATTACATAAACAATAATATATTATTGTGAAACATGTCGCTTATTGAGAGAACTTAATCCTAACATAAGTGATTATTCAAGTGTCCAGAATGTCTGTGTGACTCAACACCCCTTGTTATAGCCTGAGTGAGTACTGTCATCAGGAACCTATGATCATGATGATGCAATCATACTAATACTTATAAATTAGTTCTGATGTAGACAACATCCAATGTTTTATTATACAGGTTAGAATTGGTCTTTAGTAACCCATGCATGTCGTGAGATGCAACTAACAGGATTGGGTGGTCAGGCTGTCTGACTTGGCTGACATGTTATTGTATCCCAACTGTGTAGAATGATCAGTGGGTTATCTGGTACAGACTCTATTATTTACAAACTGCCACCAGTTGAAATTAAGCTTGTTGGCTATGATGCATATTGTTTTTCTGTTTTTATGCTGAAGTTTTGATGGTACCATGAACTGACTTATCAGGCACAGTGCCTATATGTATACCAGAACTCCCATGCTTTATGGCAAATAGATAATCACTGTGTCACATATACTTAAGATAAACTGGCAACAGTATATCCAGATATGAATGTAGTGTAATTTTTGTGTTTGCTGTATAACTATGTGAACACCAAAGTTTGCAGCACTCCAACAGTATGATGACAGTCTGTGATGAATGATGTTTGTTATGATTGTTGATACAGTGATTGACATGAACCTGGATCTGCACAACTGAGGTTTGTGACCTACAGTCAGCCATGGTATACTAATCTTGTAAACCAGCTCTTTTGAATGGCATAGATTGCTGGAGACCTGTAATTATCATATGGATGTATTTGTAAACTAACATTGCTGAAAACATATGCAAAGAGTTTGCAAATTTTGTGGTTCCTATTTGCAGTAATAGTATTTTGTTAGTTTTGTAGAGAGAGATACATATGTTTGTAAGGTGTGATGTGCAGTTATCATGGGTTTTTTTTTAAAGAAATATATATGAAAAAGAAAGTGTAATGTATTGAACTGAATATGAAATATGTTTTGAGCAAAGGTCCAAGTAGAGAAGTCAAGTGCAAAAAGCATGATGTAGTGAGGATGTGTAATTACTTTACTTATAGTTATAGTGAAATATTTTGTTCAGATATTTATGCGCATGAATCCATCGTTCACCTATCTCTGTCATGCTGAACTTTTGTCCTCTAACTTTAATCATGCAGACATTTCTAGAAAGTACAAGGTATAAATATGAATGACTTGTAAATGTCTGGACGAAATATATCTTCTGCATTGTCTGTCATCTGATCATATTGATGTAACTGAATAGTGCAGGTCTTTCCATGTTGTGTCTTCATAGCCAACACTGCAGAAGGAAGAAGACATATTACTGAACATTCAGTTAAGTGTTTGAGTATGATAGACTTTTGCTGGTTCCCTTCCACAAACCATATGAGAAAATGAATTCCTCCTTGTCAGAAATGAGACTTTAGTAAGTGGATAGAGGTTGGGCAATTATAAATGAGTTAGTAGAAACCAAAGGTAGTCTCAGATTTAGTGACACTGTTGGTATGGTGTTGGCACATCCTCATCAAGAAAGATGACTTTGAAATTTGGCAAGAACTCCAACATACTTGTCTGCTCTACTTGTCCATTAGGACCCGTGAAGGTCCCGGGGTAGAATAGGCCTTCAGCAACCCATGCTTGCCATAAAAGGTGACTATGCTTGTCATAAGAGGCGATTAACGGGATTGGGTGGTCAGGCTCGCTGACTTGGTTGACACATGTCATCAGTTCCCTATTGCGCAGATCAATGCTCATGTTGTTGGTCTGGTCCAGACTCGATTATTTACAGACCCCCGCCATATGGCTGGAATATTGCTGAGTGCGGCATAAAACTAAACTAACTCACTCACTCACTCACTCACTCACTCACTCACTCACTCACTCATTTGTCCATTAGCTTGTGGGATGGCTCTCAGAAAGGAAATAAATGAGATGCCTGTTCGACTGCTTTTTGTGCACAGTGCATATGACAAAATACCATTGCCTTTGCATGATGCCAGAAGCATAAAGAACTTCACAGCTGATGAATCTACAGTTGAGAGTGAAAGAGTCAATCATCAAAAAGCAAGGCGAATGCAATCACATAAAATGTGAGAAAATAATCTTTAATTATTTTAACAAGAGAAGTTTTGGAAAATACACTCAAAGCATATAAATGAAACTAACAAGAAACGTGTCTGAGATATGAGAGGGGCTGTTTGCATTGGAAAGTAGTGGAAACTGTGATTTGTCCTTGTCAGGGGTAGTATTATTCACACTCAGACATATGTAAAAACACTTTGAAAAAAATCCATCTTTTGAAAGATGAAGGCATGACTGTAATTGTATGAGTGTCTTTCTTGAAGTTAAACCTCAGATGTTCCTTCAGTCTGAATACTTGATGTCCAGTTCTTGATAGACATGGTTTTAGATTTGGGATAGAAAAGCATATGTGCGCATTTTCCCTCGTCCACTGCTTTCTGGTTCCTAAAACTGCTGGATGGTGTAGCATGCACATGTTTTCTCATGCCTAATCTCCCACATCTTTACACACTGTTGTTGGGGGATTTCAGACCTGTTCATTGGGTAACAACAAGATATTCTTATGGGTCAGGGTAACACATTAACATTGTTCTGATTAAGATACTGCTGTGCCAACATGCACAATGTGGGGCTTGCTCATGAGAGTCTTATTCACGAGACACTTCAGTAACCAAGGGTACATTTCAATTCATTATGACAATATGAGGGAGCAGACAATTACTTAAGGGCCTGATTAATACTGTCGGCATCTTTGATGTTTCAGCTTTTGAATAGCAAAAGAGGTGTATTTTAAGGCCTGATTAATACTGTCGGCATCTTTGATGTTTCAGCGAAACATCTTTGACACTGCTGTACGACCTGAACAATGTGGGGTCTGCTCTAGTCACGTTACCATTCACTCGTATTCTGTGATTTAAACGGCATCACTTCATGAATTTAATTCATTATTCATAATCACTAGAATCAAATAGTTTTTAAATTTCTTTTAGTGCTTTTCACTCGAAACTGGTGTGATATTTACCAAAGGGTGATACGCAGTATTGGATGTATACAAGCCATGCAGTATCTATCATTTCGCCAAGCCCTTACTGCACTGCCATTAGGCTACAAGCAGCCTTGTCATAATGTATTGCGTTTTAGCCTTACAAAAAATATCATTGAAATGTTTTATCCTAATTCATTTTCAATGTATTTAACATAAAGTATTCATGAAGAAATTTTCATATTCTTTAACCATTCGTGAGTCGTCGTGTTTCTCTCAATATATTTAATGCAGCCCTAGTTTGCGTCATTGGAGACATTGACATCAACGTTCTAGCATCAGAATCAGGTGTCTGACTGGGTTTCATTGGAGACATTGACATCAACGTTCTAGCATCAGAATCAGGTGTCTGACTGGGTTTCATTGGAGACATTGACATCAACGTTCTAGCATCAGAATCAGGTGTCTGACTGGGTTTCATTGGAGACATTGACATCAACGTTCTAGCATCAGAATCAGGTGTCTGACTGGGTTTCATTGGAGACATTGACATCAACGTTCTAGCATCAGAATCAGGTGTCTGACTGGGTTTCATTGAACTGTTTTCTCAGATACATGTACATCTCTTTTGGCAGGTACAGGCGTTAGAATGTCTTTTTTAGCTGTAAATGTCGAAATTTACTTCTCACTTGCCCTCCTATTGTAACACTTACCCATCATTTTGGAAACAAATTTGGCTCTACCCCAGTGTGTTTTGTAATAAAGTATTATAACATCAAAGCACTCAGACTACTGTCCTCATGCTTTAATTATTATAATAGTTCAGGGCAAAACTATACTTTATTACAAAACACATTGGGGTACAGCGAAATTTACATCTTTTCTGAGATGACAAATTTAATACTTTCTAACAAAAATCCTCACACAGGGCTAACTGACACACAGTTCATTTGACATGTCTACTGTCCTACGGTAAGACAAATGTTACCAGACAAAACAGATTATAAACAGTTTGATGATGATTTACGTTCGGGTTAAATATCTTCTCCAAATTGCTTTAATTATATCTCTGATTAATGTAAACCATATGGGGCAATATCAACACATCTCTACTACCAACGTAAGTTTAGATCAGTACATACAGATAAAGCTGACTAGTAAGGCGACATTCCATGATTGCATTGAGTGAATGTAAACATTGCGATCATTTTCGTGTTGCTGGAAAATTGTGAGTCAAACTATGGAACATTTTATCTGTTAGAAAATATGAAAATAATATTCCAACCAGTGATATCAGTTGAGTTACGCAACTGCAAACCAAGAAACGGGACACAACGGAGTAGTTTAGAGTAGGAGGCTGTGTGAGGTGATGACAGCTGATATGCATGGTGACGTCATTTAGATTGTCTAATGTGCAGTAACGCCAACACATTGTGACGTAGTGCAAAAAGTGCACCTTATCATCTGATAAAGTACTGTCAGCATCTTTGATCTTTCAGAGAAGCATCTGAGAATTTACAATATACAATCAAAAACAAGAATCTCCTTCACTTTTTCAGTATTGCCTTTTTATATATTTTCCTTATTCTTTTGATAAATGATTTCTTTCATTGTTGTAAATTGTAATAAATTTATAAACATTTATCTATACAAAATTATCAGATTGATCTTTAAAGGTCACATGGAGCCAAACACACAGACAAAAGTAAAACACAATTAATACTTATTCATGACATATATACATTGCTGATTGTGAAAAAACAAATAAACAAATTTTTAAACTCATCCTATCTCACGTTATGCATCTCTCTTCCTCTCTTCGACCCAGTGTGGAAACGTGCTGTCGGCTAAGTTGAATAAAATCTTCTTGCCCTCCTACCACCCGACCTCTGCCCCTGCAATAGACGCCTGTCAATCATACTGCATGCGCAGTCAATCACGTGACGCCCTCTACTAGTCATTCTCTTTCTCGTCGCACCACAGTGTGGACGCGTGTTGTCTCTGTGAAAATATTGGTTGGAATTGTGAATAAACATGGGTGGATCTAGAGAGAAGGTATCAAAGAAGCGTAATGTTGCAGTCAGTGTAATAGAAACTAGACGTCAGACGAGTTTCTCTGTATTGGCAGGTAGCTAATAGACGTGATGTGTTCTCAACTACAGCTTTGTTTGGATGCTGCTCTCACTCAACCACATATGGTCAATTCGGCAATTCACTTTTATCAGCGCTTCCACAACAACAGGGCAGTCTTGTTTCCGTGCTTCCTCAACCATATCAGTCCAGTGCAGTACTGTACTCTGAAACGCCGCTCTCTCGACAGCAGTATAGGTTTGATGCGGCGCTTACTCACGGTGACTTCAGTTCGATGTTTGATCACAGAGTGGTTATATCCCATGTTGGTTCAAGTGCAGCGCGAAGTGCACATACAGTCAGCAGTGAGGTGGCTAGGAGTGTGCCCCTTGTGTCGATGGCTACTCCACATGTATTGACTGCAGCTGTCAGGACACCGTTAGTAACTCTACGAGTTACTCAGGCATGACTGGTTTGTTACATAGCATTCCGCAGTTTACATTGACGCCTTTATCAAGGTCTACTTTGACGGTCTCCTGGGCGCCAGTACCGGAGACAGTAACATCGCAACCCATGGATTTTGATGCGTTTGTGGTGCGCGTAGCTGTGGCGATGCGGAAGCAAGCGCCTGACGCTTCTGATACATTACCTTCTTCTGTATCGATTCACAACTCAGTAGGTGTTCGTCAGTCTGTCACCCCGTCTCCCTTACCTCACGGCTCGGCGAGTTCAGATGTCAGCATCGATGTGGTAGAAACACCATCTTTACTGGTGTGGATTGCCTACAATGAAGCATTTCGCCAGCAGACATGTTATCAACGTTCTCTATGACAACCTGTTCTGAGGCATCGTTTATTCAGCAGCATGGTTCAGCACTTCCTTGCGTCGATCATACTCCAGTGATTCCCCAACCGATTTGTTCCAGTGCATCGGCGTGTTTCAATTCACCAATGGCAAGTAGTACTTTGTTTACGGGTTTGCCGAGTGGAATCTCCGCTGTGATTCTCATGATAAGGTCGGACAGTGCAGCGGTCATTTGGTACATCAATCGGATGGGATCGACGGGGTCACCACCAGATTCAATCATCAACTGCCGCTGTTTGTGTCTGTGATTCCGGATCCATTAGCCTCGGGACTAGACGTCTGTGGAATTCTGTGGAATGGTCTCAACGCTTACGCGTTTCCGCCAGTGGCCCTCCTTCCATGTGTACTTCTCAAGTTACATTCGAGTCAGCAGATGACACTGCTTTTGGTCACGACCTTTTGGCCGACAAGGAGTTGGTTTGTAGATCTTCAAGAGCTAGCTGATCCAGATGCAGTGCCACTTGACTTCCAGTTTAGTCAGATCTGCTGGTGCATCCGCACTCTGATCAATTACACTGGTCTCCACTAACGCTCCATCTGCACGTTTGGCGCATTTGCATCGGTCATTAACGGCCAAGGGTTATTCTAAATGTGTTGCTACTGCCATCACTACAGTGCTGAACAAAGTGGAAGAATTTCGAGTCGTATTGCAGAGGGAAGGGCATTATGTCTCCCACGACAGCAAAGCCACAGATGGTTGCAGAGTATCCTCAACACCTACGGTCTACTAGGAAGTCGAAGGGTGCTACGTTATCTACCTGCTCACCCGCACTTAACACAGTTATTGCAGTGGCATCGGGAGTAAAGTTGTCTACTGTCCCTGAGCTTTCTGTTGAGATTGTATAAACTGGCGGATCAATCGTGGAAGTTTCGAGACCCGGCTTGGGATTTGTCCATAGTCTTGGCTCATCTTACATCGAATGAACATGAACCATTGACTAGGAAAGATTTTAACCTTCTTCCTTCTGGCCTTGACTACAGCTGCGTGTATATCCGAGTTACATGCACAGGATGTTTCGCAATTATGCTTTGAAAGGTCTCAACATGCTAGAGTGTTCCTAGGCCTAAGGTGGGATTTCGTTGCCAAGAACCAGTTACCGGGACAGCAATATCGTACCTTCAGTATCCCTCCGCTGTCATCTATCCTGGGTCCAGAAGACACTGAAGATTTATCCTTGTTCCCAGTTCAGGCATTGAGGATATACTTAGCCACCTCTAAGGACTACGCAAGAGGCTCTTCATCCCACTTTCGGCGGTTTCCAAAGCAGAAGTATCACGTACAACCTTGGCTTACTGGTTGAGGTCCATGATCCTTCGAGCATATGCCTTTGCAAAGTTGCCACCACCTTCATCCACAAAGCCTCATGAGACACGTGTGCTCACTTCCACCATGGCACTCCATAGGAACTGTTTAATGCAAACCATTATGGAAGGTTGCTTTTGGAAGTCAGATACTGTGCTTGCCGCTCATTACCTACGGGATGTATCAGTCACAAACATCGAAGGCCTTCATCAATTCGGTCCATTGGTCCTGGCGCAGCAGGTGTCGTCGACCCGACCACGCAGATAAGCATCTCCCCATTCTCGGTCTTGCTATGTACATAATAAATGATACCGATGTTATCCATATCTTACGTACTTTGATTCAAATGGGCTAGATCGTTCTCACCTAGGGAACTAGGGCATGGTGTACTGTCATACCCATGGCTGGATAGACTGTGCGGGCAGTCTTGTGCACGTGCAGAGATGATCGACACGTCGCTTATTGACCTCTACTCTCTCAGCAATCACGTCAATGAAGCGTTGAATTCCGATTACCTAACAGTTTTCAAAGCGTTCGCTTCTACGTCCTTTCTCACCTTGGTAAGTAGGGAGATTGGTACCGAACGTTAAACTAATCGATTTTCTTCTTATGTGACACCAAACTTTATCCTTAATCTTGGGAAGAGACAGAGCCAAGTCAATTTGGTGACTTTTACTTAATTTTCAAGGTCTGTAACATTTTGAAAGTTTCATCATTTGCGGTGGGTAGATAGGAATTTTTATGTGTTTTATTTTAGAAGTAAAGTGGAAGCTAATAACTCATTTACCAATGTGTAATTGTTTATTCAATCAATCTTGTGGCCGTCATGTTGACTCTGTGTATTAGAATTACCCATATCCATTGATGCCAGGTAAGAAAATGGTATCAGAAGGGTTATTTCATTCATGCAGCTTAAAAAAAATAAGCTTGGCACCAGAATTCAAGGTTTGGTCAGATAATGGGAAGCACATCATTTTATTTAGGCCCAACTTTGTCAAAAGTTGTGGCAGCACACACTTAATAGGAAGTAATATCAGTGACGAGAAGTTGGATTGTCATGTACATTATTTCAAACCGAGAGTTATCACCCTTTGGAGAGACATTTTATAATTATTGAGTCTGCAGTCTAGTATTAGACAAGCTGTATTTATTTTATTTCGCCAAATGTAGCAGTCTAAGTAAACTTATCCTCAGTATTTTTCGTTACACTCCAGTGCTGAGTCTAACAAAACCTTATGGAAGGTCGCGTCAGGTAACCTTTGAGACTGGCCAATCAGAACACAGCTTACCAAACTGCGAAAGTGCACATTCGCACATACCTTTTGAACTTTTTATCTCGAAAAGGTTCGTACCCAAACGATTCCGAATGCTATTTAGCATACGCTCGCTTCCGGGTGATGCACACGTATGTACCACCATGACAACAGTGAGTAAACAGTCACTTAAAATAGTGTTTTGGGCAATATTCAAGGATGTTAACTTGCGGAAATATTAGATAATGGTAACCATTTCAACATAAGCCCCAACGCGTATATACTGCACGTCAATTAACTTTGTTATATGCGGATTTTTGTTTGTGGAGAGATCTGTGTCAGTGATTTGAATATTTCGAAAGTCTGAGAGACTAAGTTTACTGGTACTTAGACTGCCAAATGTAGACAACAAAAGTGTGTGTACAACTGGGTTGCAACATAGCAAACATAACTAACATAGCTAATTATATGCCAAAAAACCAGACCACCTGTATTAATCAGTTGTCTCTGTACCTGTCTAAACTCAAGTTCTTAAACTTGTTACGTGAGAGTGATAAGATGCAAGTTCACTTGCTTATTACTTTTATTGTAAGGATTGATTACAATCTGGATTAAAGATATGCAGTTGCAGCCATTATCATGTTTCACAACAGAAAATCATTCAGATGTAAATGTGTTTGCTCATGATATGAGTGTTATACTGAGAGGAAGATACTTGACAGGGAGGGCCAATTAATGTTGGAGGTAGATTATTTCTAGTCTTCTAAACAATGCCACATGCTGCAGGTCTGTTATGGGCAAGACACAGAACAATAGAAACTGTGGGACAAACAGTGTAATATGACAGCAGCAGGAGTCAAATCTAAGCTACAGCCCAAGGTGTGTGTACACTGTCTGACCTATGACCCCAGGCAGGATGACATCATCGACTGGTAAAACTGCCAGGTGTATGGCAAGGGATCACAATCACTCTGACAGTCAACGTGGCTAATGTCGCTGCATAGCCTTTTATCAGAGCTACAGGTCAATACGTTCATGTTCAGGCTGACTGGCTATTTGTACTACCAGCATCTTGCTGCTTGTCTCTATATTGTTCTGTCTTTTACAAAGCCTTACGAGGTTGAAGTGAATTCAAGTATCTTCCTTAACAATCACATGCCGATGATGTGTTGACTGAGAGATTAGTGAGGAGACTTTATTCAAGTGAAGTACTAACCAGGAAATATGTTTGGACCGGTGCTAGTTCAAGCATGGGATCTGAGTGTGTTATGACTGAGACACCTGTGACCATTGTGTGGGATTTACTGGCTGGATTGAATTAATGGATTTTAGAAGTAGGTCATCATTGTGTCAAAGTTTGTTTCACTGTGCTGAGTCAACTTCTGAGGAAATTATTGATTGACTGTGTCAATATCAATGATCACAACAATTCATCTGTAATAATTACATGAGTGAAAGACTTTGTATCTGCCAAGTTATGTGTCAGTAGTTTAATGTGCGATAAAGACTATACAGAGTCACTTCGCTGCTATTGTCAAAGTATGGTGTAATGAAAGTTTTGTCCTATCTATTGTCTATGTACATAAATCAAAAGTAGATCATCTCTCTTAATGTAGTTTGATCATGCATTCATAGTGTAAGTAATCCCAGCCTGTATGCCTGCATATAAATCTTATTAGTATTTTACGTCTGCATTACCTAGTCTGTACAGACACTAAAGAAAGTATTATTCTACCAAAGTTGGACTCTGCCATGACTGAGGCAGATGTTGAGAAGAGTGGGGATGGCGAGGAGGACTACTATCCTGTGATCAGCTCTTACACGAACTACCACAAATTCCTGAAGCTTGTCCACTCAGACTCAATCTTTGAGAATGATGATGATGACTTTGATCCAGAGTTACATTCTAATGGTTTAGGTGAGCAAATGAAGTTAGGACAGTTACAGTCTGTAATGTGAAGCTGCCACTTTGTTTCCTTTGGGAGATAGCAGCATATGATCATGCAGTTCATGCTTGATGTTTCAGTGTGTGGAAGACAAGTTTTTATATATTCACATACATGTTTTCTGAAGTACATTTTCATGTTTTGATTGATATCCAGGGAAGACAAGTACACTAGCAATGTTCAAAGGTTTGCAGACAGAAAGATTCCCGACAGAAGTCCTCTATTGCAAACACACACATCACACCATGGTTCTTGTTTATTATAACGGTAGCAGCTGGATTTAGTGGCAGACCATGGTTAAGATGACAACCACTCCTGCAGCATTGTGTAACACATACCGCTACACCTGTTTAAGACCTGATGGTAACCTTAGAATTCAGACATCATCCGTTAATTTGGATTAGTGAAGCTTGTTTACAAATACTTGTTTTGATACATTGAAACTTCATTCTCCAGTCCATGTCCTGACATTTTAAGCACAACACACAAGGGAGGATCATCATTGAAAGCAGGAAGTTTCAATTTCAATACATCAGGTTAAAATATCCTAGGTTAAGTCTTAGAATGTGTGTCACGACAGCAGTAACTCAGGTCTACCAAGTATAATTGTGCAGATCACAACATAGAAAACAGAAAAGTTGCAAGCCAATATTCAGCAGATTGCTTACCATTGGATTAAAAGTTCAATGTAAGTAGTGTTAACAAATGACATATTTTACCTGATAATCATATGCTTTACAATAATTCAAAATTGTTTATATTGCATGGAATTTTCACCCAGAAATATAAATTATTGTTATCATTGCATCTATTCTTGTCTTTGGTAATAATGTGAAATATTCACCTATCTTCAATCAATGTCAATATGTAGATGTTACCTATTTATGTGTCCACATGGTGCCAGTTACTGTTGAAGGCAGGTGATATATTTTGATACACCGTTGGTAATGGATGATATCAGAGATGGGAAATGATTGATGTTGATGTAAGTTCTAAGTTAAGGATAGCAAACTGGAGAATGTTGATAGCATTTGCATTGAATTTGATCAACTGAAGATGTCATGTCGTAACAACATGTCGACACTGAGTTATGTGACAGATGATAACACTATCAGAAAGCATATGCCCATGATTCATTCATAGATAATGGCTTGGTTGAATGCACACAATTAGGTATGTTTGCAGAAGGCACAGTGAAGAATAGCAACCCTCAGTCATCACAGTTGGATCAGCTAGATAGGAATAACTCATCGGGACATATATCACATGCAAACTGGTGTCACTTCAAGTGGTTAATGTTAATTTTATGGAGGACCAAACTCACTTGGTCAAGGTGCTTACATTACCATAGATGCCATGTAAATAGCAATTGAATTTATTTTTTATGCTGTTTTGGTATTCATGGTATTCAGACAGCTGCTTTGAACCAGGCTCAAGCTTCTGTTTTTTTATGAGAAACATTTTTCATCTGTTAACGTCAGTTTATTGGCAGAAAACAGTAAAAATACTTGCTGAGTATTGTGCTGTCTATTTCCGAAGATTCCCTTACATCATGTCTGCAAACAAACGTCTAGAAGTCATTCAGAGTTTTATTCACTTCTATTTATAATTCGACCCGTGAAGGTCCAGGGTAGAATAGGCCTTCTGCAACCCATGCTTGCCATTAGAGGCGACTATGCCTGTTGTAAGAGGCGACTAACGGAATCAGGTGGTCATGCTCGCTGACTTGGTTGGCACGTGTCATCGGCTCCCAGTTGTACAGACCGATGCTCATGCTGCTGATCACTGGATAGTCCGGTCCAGACTTGATTCTTTACAGACCGCCGCCATATGGCTGGAATTTTGCTGAGTGCGGTGTATAACTAAACTCACTCACTCTATTTATAATTCATAGTGTCATCAAATGTCGTCTGGAAAAAAGGTTATATTGTAGCAACTGGTCCAGCTATTGGACTGCTATGAAAACAATTGCTTTATTTGCTTGCAGATGATGACAGTCTCTCGTCACCCACATATGAGGCTGCTGGTCAGTCTGATGCCAACACACCTGTGTACCAGGACCCCCTGGAGAGGGAAAGGCAGATGCTGGAGTGGAAGGAGGAATTGCTCAAGGTGCTAGTCATCACATTCTTGGGGTGCTGGTGTAGCCTAATGGTGAACCGTTCACTCATCATGGCCAAGGCCTGGCTTCGATTCCCCACGTGGTACAATGGATGTAGCTCATGTAGCGGTAGAATGGTGACACATTGAGGAAGTGTTGAGCTCACTTGGGGTTGGGGGTGTGACACATGGTGGAAGTGTTGAGCTCACTTGGGGTAGGGGGTGTGACACATGGTGGAAGTGTTGAGCTCACTTGGGGTTGGGGGTGTGACACATTGAGGAAGTGTTGAGCTCACTTGGGGTTGGGGGTGTGACACATGGTGGAAGTGTTGAGCTCACTTGGGGTTGGGGGTGTGACACATTGAGGAAGTGTTGAGCTCACTTGGGGTTGGGGGTGTGACACATGGTGAAAGTGTTCTCCTCAGTAGGAGTGGGTTGGTGACACATGGAGGAAGTGTTCAGCTCAGATAGGGTTGGGGTTGACACAAGGTGGAAGTGTTCTCCTCAGTGGGAGTTGGGGGGTGACACATGGTGGAAGTGTTCACCTCAGCAGTGGGGGGGATGGGGGGTGGGGGTGACACATGGAGGAAGTGTTCACCTCAGTAGGAGTGGGGGGGTGACACATGGTGGAAGTGTTCACCTCAGCAGTGGGGGGATGGGGGAGGGGGGTGACACATGGTGGAAGTGTTCACCTCAGCAGTGGGGGGGATGGGGGGTGGGGGTGACACATGGAGGAAGTGTTCACCTCAGTAGGAGTGGGGGGGTGACACATGGTGGAAGTGTTCACCTCTGTAGGAGTGGGGTGGTGACACATGGAGGAAGTGTTCACCTCAGGGCTCAGTTGCACATGTATTTCACACATTGTACCCAAGTGGAGAATCAAACTTGGGTCTTTGGCAAGACGAGCGAATGCTTTAACCACTAGGCTACCCCATCGCCCCTGACCGTCGGTGGAAGTGTTGAACTCAGTAGGTGTGGGATGGTGAGAGGGTGACACTTAATCAAGTTAATGAGCTCAGTTGTTGCCTAAGAGTACAGACAATTTTATGTGTCATCTTTCTATTAGAATCATGTGAATGATATTGACTGATTGTCTAATGTAAACTATCATTTCTACTTTTTCAGATAAATATAATGAAGGAAGGTTGGCATGAATAGGTTTGAAATATACTGCACAGTTTAATGTAACATGGTTTAAGTTTCACACTTTGTGGCAGGTTGAGGGTGAGATAGCCACTCTGAAACAGGTGCTGGGAACCAAGGTTCGGCATGCCTCAGAACTGAAGAGGAAGATGGGCATCACACCCTTCCAAGAATTCAAGACAGATGTCAGCACTGGCATTCAGCAGATAAAATCTTCTGATTCGTAAGTAGTGGTCATGTAGAGGACCATTGGCTTCACAGTGACTGGATCAGTTTCCTGACATGTTGGGCTTGTAAATGCTTTCATTTCTAGGCTGCAGGTCACAATTAGTGTTAATATTATGACAAGTACATGTTGCACTAAACTTGTTAAAAATCCATCATAGATGATATCTGTATGTCCAACTTAAGGAGCCCCCATCTGAATTTTCTGAAATGCTCTTTCGTTCAGGACAATGGCATACAAATTATTATTTGTCATTGGTATTGAGCAACGCTGAGTATATCATGTCTTTGTTGAATTTTAAACGAATAGTACTTGGAAAATACATCATGAAGTACAGGTTATTTGGAATTATGTTTCTTTTTTAACTTATCATCTGAACTATCCCTTCTGTTTATAAGAGTATTTGATTGAGAAAAGTGCAAAATTGATTCCATGTCTTTTGACTAATACCATTTCAGTCATTTCTCAATAATCATTAGTGAACCAATTACTTGATTTCATGATAAACTGTACATAATATCAATGTCACATTTATGATTTTCAGCTGAGTATATAACATTCATAAAACAGTCATAAAATACATTGAACTGTTGTGGTCAACAAACTGTCACACTCCAACAAGGTACAAGTCAGGGGAGGTAACTTTGTATTTATTTTTGTGCAGTGAAAATGTTGACATTTGAGAAAGACACCAATAATGGCTTATACTTCCACATTGGTCAAACAGTTGGTCATATGTTGGTATTGTTAGAATCAATGTCCAAATAACTTTGAGGGAGTCTAGTTCACCTTTGACATTGTCTACATAACTCTCTGTTGATCCTTTGCTTTATGGGTGTATGTCAGGACTCATGGCCTGCCCATTGCCTTCTAGTGATTTGTAGCTGCTGGATGAAGACAGTTGTAGAATGTGCAGTTGTTGCTCTTGAAAGACAAAATGTGGACTAACATAGCACACAAATAGCACAACTATTGCATCCAGTATGTTGTTTCTGTTACACTGTCCAGTTAAAACTTTGCAGTTGGGTTCTAGTTGACATTGTAATTCTACCCATATCTCAACATGGCCAACCCCAAATGTGTTATAGTCCCAGCAAGAACACTCACATACACTGTAATGCCTCCACACATGGGAACATGGATTGATATTGTTACACAAATACAGTTATTACATTCTCAACTCCATATTTTCATGTATTTCAACAATCTTACAAGAATATAATGTCAGTTTCCATGGGGGGTATAGGTCATGATACAAAATATTTCTATGTCCAAGTGAAAGTGCTGACATTTCACGCCCCAAAATTGGATCCTACAGCAAATCTAGGTATGGTGTATGGTCTTGAGCTGCAGATGCACTTTAGCAACAGAACATTACAATCATCTTCATTGGCTGTTGTGTAGACTAACAACAGCATCTATATCATCTTTCTTGTGATGCTTGGCAGCTTTTGCAGTACATCAAAAAGTGATGTTATTGTTTACCCTACAAATATTACTTCAATTAATTTTTGAGTGTGAAATCACCTTTGATGTTCAACCTTATACATGCCTGTCAGGGATTAATTCAGTGAAAATATTATTTAGCAAAACTCAGCTTGAAGCAGATAGACGGCCTGACCTGATTGATAAGATAAGATAAGATAAGATAAGATAAGATAATCCTTTATTATCCCGAGGGAAATTTGTTGTACATTGTATAAGTTAACAGATTACAAATACAAATAACAATTAGGTAGGAACACAGACAAACGACAATACACAGCTATATAAATAAGTAATGAATTATTAAAATACACCCAGTACGTAAGTGCAGAAACAATGTCAGAAGAAAAACTTTATCAGGCCTGCTCGTTGTAAAATTTGATACTAGCTGGTATGAAAGACTGACGGGCCCGGTTGGATTTGAAAAACGGCAAGCGGAGACGACGTCCAGAAGGCAAAAATTCAAATTTATAATGTAGGCAATGGTCGAAATCATTCATTTTTTTCACTTTTTTAAGTACTTGCCATTTGAAAAATACACTAAGAGGTTCTAAAGGAATTCTAGATATTTTGCTAGCGGTATTAACAATTTTGAAAAGTTTGTTTTTGTTTTGTGGCGACAGGCTTCCATACCAGCATGTAAAGTTATAGGTGAGGATACTTTGTATAAAGGTTTGGTAAAAGGCTCGCATTAGAGTTTTGTTGATGGAAAACTTCCTTAATTGATGTAAGAAATACAGCCGCTGTTGTCCTTTTTTGTAAATATGATTGGTGTTTTCCGTAAAAGGTAATTTTGAGTCAATTACTGTGCTAAGATATTTGTAGCTGTCCACAATTTCAATTTCTTCACCATTTATAAAAAAAACTTGATTTTTTCCTACTGAAATCAATGATCATTTCTTTTGTTTTTTTTAGTGTTTAAAACTAGATAGTTTTCTTGACACCAATTTATAAAGTTTAAAATTTCATGCCGGTAGAAGGCTTCTGAACGTGAAATAAGACCACATAGTGCTGCATCATCTGCAAATTTGACTGTAAAAGCATCACTGGAGGTACTAAAACAATCATTTGTATATAATGTAATGATGTGTTCAGTACATAAGACTCAGGAACAGTAGGGACAGTTTTGCTTGTCATTTTTCGCACTGTGTCTTCACACTATTGCCATTTTTCACGTTTAATTAAAGGTCACATGCAACGTAAAACACAACTTTGCAGATTTTGGTACCTTTCGGTATGCATTTACGGAAACAAATCATAAAAAATGCCAATTCAACCTATAAGGTTGAAAAAAAAACGCAATGAAAAAAAGCCCGCGAAATCAGAGTTCAAACGTTTCACTAAATTCCCCTCAGCGCTGGGGGGAAAACTGGTTTCAACAGCTGTGCTGTGCTGCGCCCGTGACGCATGCGCAGTGAATCGGTTCGCGGAGCTTTAAACAGTATGCATGCCCAGCGTCTGAGGTTGTGAGCAGTAGTCTAATCTTGGTTGTGTACACAAACAAGTAAATAATCTACTCATTACGCAAAAAACTTGTTGATTGTGGTAAGCAGTCTCTGTCACAAAGAAAGCTCAGTGTCTGGTTTATTCACACCTATATGTCTGCCTGCCTGTTTGCTAAAGACAACATACAATATACAGCTTCAATCATTGACCATGTGCAATTTGAACTTAACACCTATCAGACTATACGACATAAAGAAAATAAGTTGATTTATGACTCGTGCACCTGAATCCCGTGTCTGCCACATTATGTAATTAGGCACGTGTGATACACATGACATGTTTTTATGTCTGTGGGTTGCAAACATACTACATTCATTTTTTTCGGATGACTGGATCTGACGGAAACTGGTGCAAACACTTGTCAGTTTCAAGTCCTGCTTTGTACTTGGACGAATGACAGATTCCAGGCACGCAGTAGTTTACCATCTCTACTGACATGATTTTTTATTGGATCGAGCGCAAATTCAGAGAACATGTATTTTCCAAACCCAACATCTCTGTATACATTCTTCATGGATAACGACTTCTTTTAGTGTATATGATTTTGTTTGACAACAGTATATGAATCCATACTGAAATGACGCATCAAATACACAAAAAGAAGTTGTTATCCATACAGAATCTTACTTTCTTGTGACTGGCTATACTTCTAAAATGCCCATCAAAGAGATCATCTTTCTGTACACACAATGAACCCTCAGCATATCAGCAAATGAAACAGCCAATCGGAAGCCGTCGTTACACTTGAGTGAGTGCATATCCACCTGCTATGACTGGGTTTGATCTCCTGAGGGGTTCGTTTCGGGGGAAGTAAGCCCAAGTACAAAATATTGCGCTTTTAAATCGCGATTGTATGCTTATAATTTTGTTTATTTGTTTTTTTTAAAGCAGCAATGTATATTATATGTCATGAATAAGTGATAAATGTGTTTTAATTATGTTTGATTTTTTGGTTGCATGTGACCTTTAAGCTGAAGCATTTGTGATTGAGTATTTCCTTAAAAGTTTATGTCTGAAAAGCTGTTATATTGAATTTTCTTGCCATGAAATGTTTTCAGCCATCAATAGTTGCTGTTGAAAGGCAGGCTTGAGTTAATGAACATGTAATTTGGAAGGATATTTCCTCAAACAGTGACCATACATGGAGCCACTATATGTAAAATCACTTACTCAGCAGTATTTTTGTTTCAGTCACCAAAACTTATCAGCAAGACTAAGTGCAAATTTAGACACTGTTTTCTGCTTTTGATACAATGTTTACAATTGTGATGTTACAGTCACCTACATGTATAGAGAGTACATATGTTCCACTTCTTTATATATATATTATTTTACGTTTGACTATAATTTCACCTTTGCATTTTGAGGTCCACTATTAACTTCATAAGTACCAAATTTCATTGAATTTTCAGTGGAATGAACACAAGAGGACCTTTGTTCAGTGTGAATGAAGTTGATAGTTGTTTAGTATGTAGTGAGGCTTCATTTTGTCTGTTTCTTAAGCAGTGGTATTATTTAGCCTGATTTGATGTTTATACTTTGACCATGCTATTTGTTTCTCTCACACTGCATCATTTTCTTACACTCTAGATCAGGGCCTCATTCCTCAAAGTGATCATTGCACCATGACTGTCATAAGTGTGTGTTAAAGTACTGGAGTTACCATTGTGGTGTTCTTCCTTTGCGAGTTTGGCAAGTTGTTTATTAAAGGAGTAAGAGGATTATGAGGCATGGTCTACTGGGTTTGTTGGTTTCACTAATGCCACATGGTGTGGGAGGGAGGGGGGTGTTACGGAGGAGGTGACACAAGCAGAGAAAGTATCAATGTGTAGCATTATGTAAGTGTGTAAATATAAGAAATTTATGAAGTATTAATCACAATCACAATCATACATTATCAATGTCCACAGTGATGGTTCATACACAGTGCATACACTTCAAAGTCCAACAAGATGAAAAACAACATCTCCATACTCTATCATGGTCTTCCTTCCTGATTGAAGATGGTCTTTTTCTCTCTAGTCTGTGGTAACTTCGGTAAATGGAAACAAAGAACTTACTGAGAAAACCAGAAAATCATTGAGTCGGTCAACAATTTTATCATCAAGACACAAAAAGTAATGAACCTTCACAATAACCTTCTCATAATTGTTCTGTATTTCTGCAAATGGCTTGTTACTTCTTTGAGTGGAATTTTTTGTAGAGGGAAGTTATTTATGGCTTGTTAGACACACCACACTGTAACTGTCTATTTATGTTTACATAGACAATAGTTGTGCTTGTATTTTATGTAATATGTATACATATATAATATATATGATAGTCCATATGATGACACATGCTTCATTAATATTTTGACCCGTGAAGGTCCTGGGGTAGAATAGGCCTTCAGCAACCCATGGTTGCCATAGGAGGCAACTATGCTTGTCGTAAGAGGCGACTAACGGAATCGGGTGGTCAGGCTCGCTGACTTTGTTGACACATGTCATTGGTTCCAAATTGCACAGATTGATGCTCATGATGTTGATCACTGGATTGTCTGGTCCAAACTCGATTAATTACAGACCACCACCATATAGCTGTAATATTGCTGAGAGCGGCGTAAAACTAAACTCACTCACTCATTAATATTTTGTATTATATGTTGTGTGGGAGTGGTGTTTCTATAAGTTGTAAAGCTGTTCACCAATCCCAGTTCCCAAATACATGGAGATGTATGGACAACATCAAGGTACTAACGGAACAAAAATCATTCCCTCTAATGGTGAAGGCCATGTGGGATTAGTTAGTTCAACAACCATACCCAGCCTGGTGTGAAGGTCAGGGGTAGAATAGGCCTTCAGCAACCCATGCTTGCCATAAAAGGCGACTAAGCTTGTTGTAAGAGGCGATTAACGGGATTTGGTGGTCTGGCTCGCTGACTTTGTTGACACATGTCAGCAGTTCCCAATTGTGCACTTTGATGCTCATGCTGTTGATCACTGGATTGTCAGGTCCAGACTTCATTATTTACAGACTGCCACCATATAGCAGGAATATTGCTGAGTGGGCCGTAAAACTAAACTCA
Source organism: Haliotis asinina (assembly GCF_037392515.1). Lineage (NCBI taxonomy): Eukaryota > Metazoa > Mollusca > Gastropoda > Lepetellida > Haliotidae > Haliotis > Haliotis asinina. The sequence continues at coordinate 54,724,822 of NC_090282.1, read as the reverse complement.
TTCACTTGGCTGACTGGCGAAAGAGGATACCACCTTACAGTCGTCTTTGCACTAAGATAGTTTTGAGGAATGGGGCCCAGACCACCAAAGCAGTGAAGCAGTAGCATGCTTCTTTGATCCAATGATGACACCTGTTAAGAAGGATCAAAATTTCAGTATGGCTGCTGCAGCATTCATGTTTAAGACAACAGTTATGGGCATCCATTAATCAACAGGTTTTTTTTGTAAATAATGGAATGACATTTTTTACACATGGGTAGTTTGTAGTGGGGTTCAATACCGTTTTTGTTTTTGAAGTTTTTGTTATGTGATATTTTGATTTAAAAAATACTGCTCCCAGACTAAGAAAACTGGACTGAGGCATATTTGTCCATTGATGATGACACTATAGTTTGTTCAAATTGAGAATTTTGTTTCTTTTGGGAACACGACCAACAGCTGTTCCCATATTGGTGCTGCATTTATTATATTGTGACTGTTTAACCTCATAGTTTGCTGAATGCAATTTTGCAACTAGTGACAGTTCCATAAACAAATTTCTGATTATCACTTTTTGACTGACGTTTTCAAAATCAATGATGAGTTGTCTTTATCAAGTGTGTCACTGTTATTGCAGGTATCAGAAAACAAATGAAAAGCTTCATCAAATAAATGACAAGATAGTACAGTCTTCAGCGTGAGTAACTAATGCTGAAACTATCCCTGCTGTCTCCTCTTTCCTGTTTCTCTACACTTTGTGGGGCTGTGGATTCTGTGAAGGGTTGGGTCTGTCCAAAGGGAGAAAAGCAGTCCAACATACTCACATTGCACTAGTTTTATAATCTTATACAATCCTTCTCCACATAACATTTTGATGGGTCCTTCCTCACATTGACTGTTTGACCAGTAGAGGTTATGTCTGGAGGATAACAAGAATGCTAAATCAAACCAGGCAGGCGTTGTCATGGAGTTAAATGTGCATGATCTTTGAAATAAGCTGGACAATGAATGGCTGCATTCAGAAATAGATCTGTGACTTAGTTTGCGTAATGTGTTTCTGATACCAATGATACAGCAGACAGAATAAATACATATTTTATGGTGAGGATGCATTCCTCTTAGAAAAGTGAAAAAGATATTCAGTGCCATGGCTATGTCAGGCTCAATGCATCTTGTACTATTATTTATATATATGACATAGCATGTTTTTTCCTGCATTATCATGTATGTGTATGTGTGATACATAAACATGATAAACAGTAAGGCATTAGCTGGCTGAGTTAGGCATGAATTATGCCATATTTTGTCTGTATGCAGGACATATAAGCTAGATATTGTAGACTATGTTCACCTGGATACCTCAGTTTTTACCTTATCACTCTTTGGAGTAGTTGTTTTAGTATTGGTGTATGTTACACACCAATAGGGTAAATATTGCACAGCTAAGCATGTTGTTTTTTGACAATTTGCATTAGGTTATGTTTATGTGAAAATTGATGTTATATGGGATATGTAATTTAACTCTCGGGTATAGTTTTAAATTTGGTGAGTGAGTAGCTCCAATTGACCCTGTGTCAGATGTTCCTGGAGGTTGTGAAATTGTTATGTGTTTCCCCTTGTTATGTGTTTCAGGACTATGAAATACCAGATACTTGCTTCCTTGCTGAAATGAATTAAATGTGAACCCAAGTTAGGTCGTGTTCTTGAAGTATGAAAAAGTCCTGTAGTTCATAATAATCTTCGACTGGACATTTATTACTCAGAATATGCTTTAAGTTTGCCATTGGTTACTTTTCTAAACCGCTTTAGGTTTCCCTAGGTTATTTTACCTCATTAGTTCTACTCAAGTTGACCCCAGGTCTCAGAACATTTCCTTGAGCTCAGTAAGTGGACAGGTGTGAATTTCAAAGTCATGTCTGTAAAGATCTTGTTGTTGAAAGCACAGTTCCAACAAGTGTACCATGTAAGATACTCTCAGAGAGTACTTGTTAGGTTTCTTGGTATTTGGGTAATGATAAACGGGTTACAATGTGAATGCAAACATGGATTTGGCCGAGATGGTCTTTAGCTTTTTAAGTATCAGCTTCCCCAGTCTCTCATTCTAATGTACTTCATTAAGGTTCTTGAAGAGTTTTGTGTAAGATGGTAAACCCAGCTGTGTCCTGTGTATTCTTCCAGCTATCAGAAGACTGCAGCTGTAACCAAGACAGTTGGAGAGAAGACATCAGCTGCTTTCTCAAACATTGGTTCATCAGTGTCAAGGAAAATTGGGGATCTTAGGTGAGTCAATCTCCTGTAATCTCCTCACATTGCTAGAGTATTGGAGAGTGGTGTTCATAGTTAACAGTGACTTCCATAGAAAATGTCAGGATTTTAATTTAGTCCTGACAACAAAAATACAAGAATTTTTGATATAACTGAGGTAGTATTCACAGATTTCACATTTGTGTTGACCAAGTTTGTTATGTAGTTTTTGATGTACACGACTCAAGATATTTCCCTAAAATATTGTATCCCACAAAATACCTGACTGCATTAAATAAGCCTATGACATGGAGATGAAGCTTGCATTTGTGACTCAGCATTATTCATGAATTTTCAGAAAAATAGTAAGCAAGGTGATAAGTTCTTTTATACAATATGTATTTCAGGAATTCTTCAACATTCAAGTCCCTTGAAGAGAGTGTTGGACATACTTATGCCAGTGTCAAGGTGAGAGTATAATATTATCTTAATGTGACCTGTGTGTTCCTGCTGTATCTATTGGTGGAGGAATGAGTAGGGCATGGTACTTGTTTAAGGAGACCCTATTGCAAGAATTTAAGTGAGCAATGGTGTATAGCTAGTTAAATTATGAGAATTAAGAATTAGTGTGTGGGGCTTGTTGAAGAATAGCATCGGTATCAGGATGTTGTGTAAGGTCAAGGTGTTGTGAGGAATGGTGTTTGGGGTCAGGGTGATGTGAAGGATAGTGTGTGGGGATGGTGTGTGTGGTCAGGGTGCTGTGACAAATGGTGTGTGGGGTTAGGGTGCTGTGAAGGATAGTGTGTGAGGAATGGTGTGTGGGGTCAGGGTGCTGTGAAGGATAGTGTGTGGGGTATGGGGTCAGGGTGCTGTGAGGAATGGTGTGTGGGGTCAGGGTGCTGTGAAGGATAGTGTGTGTGTGGTCAGGGTGTTGTGACAAATGGTGTGTGGGGTTAGGGTGCTGTGAGGAATGGTGTGTGGGGTCAGGGTGCTGTGAGGAATGGTGTGTGGGGTCAGGGTGTTGTGAGGGATGGTGTGTGTGTGGTCAGGGTGTTGTGACAAATGGTGTGTGGGGTTAGGGTGCTGTGAAGGATAGTGTGTGAGGAATGGTGTGTGTGGTCAGGGTGCTGTGAGGAATGGTGTTGTGGTCAGGGTGCTGTGAAGGATAGTGTGTGTGTGGTCAGGGTGTTGTGACAAATGGTGTGTGGGGTCAGGGTGCTGTGAAGGATAGTGTGTGGGAAATGGTGTGTGTGGTCAGGGTGCTGTGAGGAATGGTGTGTGGGGTCAGGATGCTGTAAAGGATAGTGTGGGGGGGATGGTGTGTGGGATCAGGGTGCTGTGAGGAATGGTGTGTGGCGTCAGGGGTCTGTGAGGAATGGTATATGGGTTCAGGGTCTTGTGACTAATGTGAGGGATAGTGTGTGTGTGGTCAGGGTGCTGTGAGGAATGGTGTTTAGGGTCAGGGTGTTGTGAAGGAATGGTGTGATGGATCTGGGTGTTGTGAGGAATGGTGTGTGGCGTCAGGGTGTTGTAAGGGATGGTGTGTGGGGTCTTGTGAGGAATGGTGTGTGGGGTGAGGGTCTTGTGGGGAATGGTGTTTTGGGTCAGGGTGTTGTGAGGAATGGTGTGTGGGGTGAGGATCTTGTGAGGGATGGTGTGTGGGGTCAGGGTGTTGTGAGGGATGGTGTTTGTGTGGTAAGGGTGCTCAGAGGAATGGTGTGTGGTATCAAGGTGCTGTGAGGAATGGTGTTTTTGGTCAGGGTGCTGTGAATATACATTGTCTTCTCAAGTATAATGATTCTACTTCTTTTATACAATGTAAATATAAATATATACTTTTTGCTGATATATTGTGCTTCAGGGGTCATGGGGGTCATGGTAAAATAGCCATTGGCCAACTTCCAGTTTGGTCGTTAGATAATGTTAGATGTCTTTTGAGTATTTAATGGTGAAATGGTGTTACATTTGATTGTGTATTGAATGCATCAGTTATCAGCATGCACGTCAGTGGTATGTCAAACGGTTCACTCCCATTATGAAGACCTCCCAAAATACAGACAAGAATAGCACACTAATTAATTGGGCTATACTGGTCACCCGTAATTAATGAAAGGCCTGGTCAACACTTTGATACATATGGACAACAATAAGGAATTAAGTGGACATCCTTGTCTAACACAAGTGGAACAATCAAAATAATAATAGGTTTCTTACTTGTCTGACAACTACAGCTCACACTTTGTCATAGCAATGTTGAAGACCATGAAATGTTTTTCTTTGGATACCATCTTTAAAAGTTGATAAAGTAATTTATTTAATTTCATTAAATTAGTTCATTTTTAACCGCTTTCTTGACATCCATAAAAGTACAGTTAAAATATGCCTTTTCTTCGAGTTATATGCTTTTGAACAATAGATTTTCTTATTTGTGATAAATGTAAATAGCTTACACAAAGTGTTCAACAACAAATGCCCCATTGTTACCAGGTTCATTATTACTTCCCTTTTTATATATATGTAGCTGTGAAATGACCTTTACACAATATTTGTCAAAACAATAAAACAAGGCAGGGTGTAATGATATCTCCTTAATCTTCTTTAAAAATCCTTTTGAACACCATCATTCAAATGGTGACAATCCAGTTCAGCGTTGTTCATTGCACATATAATTTCTGCAATTGTGTCATAAGAAAGTTCAACATTTACTCAGTAAGTATAATCATCATGACTGTGTTCTTTTGTATAGTTTCCAATATAAGCATCCTACTCCTGGTCATAGTCATCAGATACATGATTTAATAAATCTATAAAATATGTATGCCATGTTTCTGGTAAAATATTATGCTCATCATATCTCCTAGATGAATATTTTTTATACCACATTTAAATATCATTGACTAAATAAATCTTGATGAAAAAAAGAATAATTTACTACATTGTCAATACTCGTTACATGGGTGGTACCATTTTTCTCAGTCAAGGATACAGCCAATTAACTATGGATGCAACCAATTTGTTGTTTCAATGGGTCTACATTTTGGGAGGATACCTGTCAAACTAACCAAGTAACCATCATCATTAGTTCATAACATGTTCCCTCTTCCTGTAGAAATGTGCATTTCTGACCTAGCTCAAAATCTTGTTAAAGGAGACCTCCTGTAAAACTTGGATGACATAATGTGTTGACCCAGATACCAGTAATAGTTTTTTCAACCAAAAGCTAACAACAAATAAAAGACTTCATAACTGGTGTGTCTCCTGCACAACTCTGAAATGTTTTTTTTTATTTCTTAAGACACTGCTACATTTTTCACATGCAACATAAAATGAAATAGGAGCACAAGTTCCGTGATTTAACAGTAATCTCTGACAGTGCACTGGAGGCAGTGGGGCTCAAGCTTTTGGTTGTAAAGATACAAATAGTTTTCAACAATAAATTTAAGATGACACAAAATATGGTATCATTTTGAGATAATAAACACTGCAGTAGACAGACTCAGCAAACGTTTCCTCAATCTCCCAGTGGCATGTCATGGTAGCAGCAGCAGCTGCAGCAGCTGCTGGAAGTTGGGAGCAGTCAGTGTTACTGGGCAGCATCACACTTACAGCTCTTCTTGGGTATTTGTAACAGCGCAACACACACCACATTTGTACACCATAAGCAAGTTATTTTTAGGCTATTATGACTGTCCAAAGAAAAATGTTGACAGAGGAAATGGACAAGTCTGACTTTTCAAAGAACATTTTGTTACATAGAAGATCCTGTAGTATAGTTTATGAATCTGTTCTAGACATCCCGTTCAATAGAAAATTTAAAGGATCGCTTGGTGAGTGTATATGTTGTATCTTCTAGACTTAAGTGCACAGTTTCCATCGTTTGTGAGCACAATTTAACCAGATCCAGATTAATGTTTGTGCTCCGTAGAGGGACACCTTGATGTGGATGCTTTGCCACATTGTGTCCATTGAGTCTGTTGCTAAAGCTAATAGTAACTTCATTTCATCAGCATGTTCATGTACTTTTAGCTATAGATTCCACTTTTGCATGATTGTTGTTGTGATGGATGTCATGAATATCTGTGTCACTGTGTTTAATAGACTGTTTAACAAAAGTCACTGACAAGTCACCTAGCACATTAAAACTGAGCATGTCAGGAATGTGATATTCTGAAACATTTGTATTCTTTTTGCATTCGACTCCACTTATGTACAGTGTGTAAAGCCCATTTCTGGTGTTCCTGCCGTGATATTGCTCAGATAGTGCTAAAAGGCGGTATAAAACCTAACTCACTCACTCGTTCACTCATTTGACTGTAGTTTCCATGCACTATGGAAATGTAAAACTGTTTGCTATGTAACCACAAGTAACAGGTAGTTGTCAGTTCATAGTTACCTCCAAAATGTTTTCATTAGGTGTGTTTATATTGGACTCAGTTGTGTAAGTTCAAGATGTCTTTATAATCAGATCTTTTTAGACCATGCAAAATTCCTAAACCAAATTTGGCATAGATAATTTCAGTTGTAAACAGGTTCTTTCAGACAGCTTTGAATTTGAAAGGAGAATTATTTTGACGTAGACTGAAATGAGTCCAGAGAAAATCTTTGTATGATTCATTTCCCGAATATACCTCATAACCTGTTATGTTGTGATGACAATCAGTCAAGGTGCTCTAATAGATAATCAATATCGTATAAAGAATATTTCTTTTATTGCAAAGTTCATCAATTCACTTGAGCATGCTCGTTAGGAATATGAAAATGGTACTCCAAATACCTAAAAACAGCATGACAGTCACTCTGTTGACAGGATGACAGTTTCTTTGTGTAATATATTTATAAAATGTACAAAACAAAGCTCTAGAATTCCAGTGGAGACTGGGTGGAAAGTGAATTTTTATAGTCCTTGCCTGAAGGATAGGGAATAAAGCTGGGTGACTAAGTGGACTTGTTTCCCAGCTTGGGAAATTAACCAGATCCGTCATATTCCGTGAACATTGGTAAGGAAGATGTTTATGAACAAATTTTAATTATATGTTTGTCATAATTATTGTTCAATTCAAGATAAGTTGCAATAAAATGGTAGTCTGGTAGTGGGTGTTGCTCTCATGAACACTAGTATGATCGACGTCAGTGACTGTTTCAGGCCCGTGTATCTGGCAGTCGCTCCAGCACCAGTGTTGATGAGCAGCTGAGTGAGTCAGCTCCGGATGATGATGCAGTCCAGTCCCCCACAACTCCTGGGAGCCTTCCAGAAGAGAAGGTGCCCCTCTGAGTGACGCCATGTCATACATCTCTACACTTGGCATCTTCCAGATTCTTGCTATGATATGCCACTTTATACAGCAAACACATAGTGTTATGTTTAATCTATTATGAGACAAGATCAAGCTCAGTTTTCAAAACTGAAGAAACTTTGGAAACAGTAGTGCTCATAATCAACACTTTGCAGACCAAAGTACAATGCAGTTTCCCTTCCTCCCACATATCCCTAAATCTAGAAATAACAGTCTTAAGCAACTGATAGATTTCTGGATGATTGTTATATTAATATTTTTGTCTTTTTTTTTTTTTTTTTGCTTGGGATTTCTTATAGAAGTAGGATTTGCAAATAAATGAAGATGCTTTTACATGAAATGTGTCCAACTTAAAGGTCAGTGTTAACTGTGTATGTACAATTTCTATTCACTTAGCATCTGTATTAAAGAAATTCATAAAGCAATATTATAAATAAAACTAAATAAGCTGTACATACTGTGTTGCAACAACTGCTTCACATATTAAAAGAAACACAAACACTTGACTTATGTCGGATTTCAAAACTGAGCTGATGAGAAATGTCTTCTTTTCATGTTGCTAATGTCCTGTCATATATTGTCTCACCTTACAAGGGTTCAGTAGCAGTGTTAAATGGCTGCAGTACCCTATGCATGTGCAAATAACATTAAATGTCTCAGTTGGTGGACTCCATGTCAGAATTTTGATGAAAATGCACAGGAGTTGGAACTGGAGATATGGTGGTGCCACACTGATGGCTGGTTCACTTACTGTAAATATGTTTTGAACTATATGAAATCATACAGTCAGCCAAAACAAGCATTTTATCTCATCTCTTCACTGGTTGACAAGTACATTGCTTCTTGATGGGCTAAGTGTTTTTGTTGGTGTAAATGGGCAAATATTTCTGATTAAATTGTATGCACGCATTAACCAAAAATTGGAAATCTTGTTTATGCAAGATAAACTGCACAAAGCCTGGAGTGACCTTTTACCTGTATGTATTTTTGTCACAATTATAGTAAATCAAACATATTTATTTGAATCATGATAATTTGTCTTTATATGATTTCCTTAAGAAGATTCCATGATGTTAACGTATGTTTGTCTTCAGTGGATGCAACTGAGATATCCTCTGCCAGATGGTGCAAAATGTATATTGGAACTCCTTTTCATGTGATATATAGATTTAGATTTGTAGTGGGAATGTGGTTCATGTTGCAGGAGTTTCTCATGTCATTTACTCTACTCCAGTGATGTTGCTGTTAATTACTGGAAGATATTTCAGTGACATGCTACATCTGACTTGGGGGAGGAAGAAAGTAACTTTTTGTGTAATACTACAGAATTCATGATAATATCAGTTAAAGAACTGGTTCTGTGTGTCAAAGGTCTGAATGCATGTTGAAGTATTTGTATTACTTTAGTCACACAGAGTACCTGTAAACCAAGGGACTGTGATGAATCCATTGTTTATCCAGTGCGTGTAGGCAAAATAAGTTTGCTTGTGAAGCCATGTCAGTCAACAATGTATGATTAACTTGGGAACTAGAATATGTTGGCAGAAACAGCATGTTATAATTATCTCTTGCTTTTTGTGGCCTCATGGTTTACAAGTATTATCTCAAGAAACACATTCCAATTGTGACAACAAAGTCTCACCTACAGAATACTACTTTGTTTTGTGGCCTATGTGGAATAAAATGTTGCAATATGTGCTTGCCTTGTGAACATCTGCTTTATCTTACTGGTCATGTGCAATCTATGAACAATTGATGGACTATATTATGAAAAACTGTCATCTAACACCAGCTTTTGTTGCAATTAATGAAAAGGCCATTTCCAAACAACTTATTAAGTTGTAACAATGTACTTCCATACTTTGACCTCGGGTATGATACTTCTTTACCTCAAAGATCATAGAACAATATTTACAAACCTGGAATTTAACTGTTAAATGAATTATGAACATATCCTTCATAAATAAACTTTCCTGACCAAATTCTGCATCATACGTTATTCTGAACGTAGGACTGAGCACACATTCATGACTGACATTGCACAGATTTATAACATGATCAAAACTAACAAAATCATTCTATTAAATTAAGATTTGAATTTACAGTTTATGTCATTACATAGTATAATTTCTTATAAGTGGGGAATCAAACCAGGCCTTCTGTGTGATGAGCAAATGCTTTAACCACTAAGCTACCCCACTCAGCAACAGAACTCCAGTGTTTCTTGATGACATCAAATTCAGCAATAATACAAACAACAAAATAGGAGTAAATTAAAAATGTTTAATACATGTAAGATGACATTCTGACAACAATTGTAAGCATGACATGGAAACACACCCATTTCCACAATTTGTCAACATAATGATGTGCAGCATATAAATGTAAGACTTTGTTTATGATTTAATAATCTTAACAAATATTTTACTAAATTCTTCTTGTCATCTATGCTGTTTTTCTGAAATGAAATAAAATGATATTGTCAATAAGGGGTGCACACTGACAACAACCTAATGTAATATGAAAAGAGACTTGTCTCAAACACTTGTTGTCAACCATCTAAGCTGGTCCACTGAGCAAGTGGATGAATTTACTTTATGACATCATGGAAGGACCATTTTCACTAAGAATCAATGATCCATAGAAAATGTCATGTGGACAAGATATTAGTTTTGAGATTCATAATACAGTCATCACCAATTACACATTACGCTCCATACACACACATGTAACTGCTATTTCATGTATTGTGCCTATGTCAAAACTACATTGTATCAGGGGTGGTGATCAAACAGACTCTGTAAATAATGATAGCAAACCTGCCATCACTAGATATACATGTACATTTGTATTGTCAATTTAGCCAGAAGAGCGATCATAAGGAGTGTACCCTTAATTTGCTCTAATCTACCAGTGACTCAGTTAAATAAAATTAAAAAATGTAACAAGAGAATTTGCATAAGGCAATTTTTCTATGTACATATTTAACATACTAATTAACATAAGCTTAGCACATTGGTACAAAGCTGGAAACATTTAAATATGAAACAGTCTGATAAGTCACCATTGAGTTCCAGTGGTATTTGAGTATTGGATAATGCAATAATTTCACAAATGTTTTCACCTACGTTTCTGTAAACAAATGAAAATGGGACTAAATATAATCCAATGAAATGAAATCTATGAAGATTGTTGTATTTTGTGTTCAGACATACTCAGACTTATGAGGTGTAGATGTGTGATCATTGGGGAACTTTCTTTATGGGAGCCAGAGGTTACCCAGTGGTTTAACTGAAAATGGGTACCACAAAGGGTGTTATTGCGAGGGATAACTTTATTCGTATACCCATCCTGACAACACAGCAATTTCTTTCATCGATTCAATCAGAGAACACATAGCTTCAAACATGCCTCCTCTACATTTTTGATTGATATTCCTCTTTAGACAGCTTTTTGGTGCATCAACCTTTCACAAAAAATTGGCCAGTTGGCAGAGACTTAAAACATTGAGTGAGTTATCATATCGGCAATATTGCAGCCACATCATGACAAGAACAATTTAATTTATATCAATATTAAACGCAATAAATTGACAGTAGCAACACCTGTCATTGAAGGACAGTGTGAAAATACTAGACTATAACAGATACAAAACCAGCATGTAAAACTAACACACTGTAATCAAAGAAGATGATACATTATAAAACATGGGCTATATTTCGCCAACACTTTATCGATGCTGTACATTCTTTACCTCCAAATTAATTTCAGTTATAATTAAATGCAAAAAATGCATGTCATAACTCGTGTTGTGTCATTACATCTTAGCCAAACAGTCTTTCAGCCACATTGTTTGAATTATAAACATAATTATAATTCAACATAATTTTCTGAAGGAATGTGTCCATGGAACTACATGCATTTTCAACATTACCGTTGCTTGCAAATTTCATTATACAGCCTCAGCATCGACTATCACTTGATCAACTGCCTTGAAAAATTCTGATGACTTTTATCCATCTTTTCACAGTATTAAAGATCTTTATGAGTGTGAAATTGGTGCACTGACTTTTCAATTTTCATTTACCATTTTGCATGAGTAATTTTTTTTCCAACACATTTCTTGATTAAACCTGATTGTCATTCACTGTCAGCTAAAGTAACATAAAATGTCAAGTAATATCTGACTATCAATCTTAAACATGCATGACAATCAGTTGGCTAAGCAGATTAAACACATCTTTTGAATAACATTTCTACACTTTGGCTGTAAATGAAAAGGCACTATGTTCCTGACTATCACATTAAAGTATTCATTGCAGGTCACCTAGCATTGTAGTATACACCAACTGCTCCATTCTAGTTGGAAGTTGGGAAGAAAAACAAATAGCTGATAGACAGAAGAATATCACGAGGTTGCCACAGGTAAATGCCATCCTACCCCACACCCAGTGTTTGCAATACCTTAATGCTATAGGAACAAATGACATCTGCAGGCCAAATAAATACAAAATAGACATACACTGTACAGAGTTTCACACTGTTTCTACAAGATCAAGCGAAGACTATGGCACAAAGAGGAGTTATTATTTGTTAAACTGGTGTTGACAATCCTATGCCAAAGCGCTCAAATAACAGGTAGTGAAACTAAGATGTAGAAACATGATGGATTGTGGATGATTCCCGACCGTTAAAAAAGAAAATAAGGGAAACATTCCAGATGGGCATCAGGGCCAGCGGTTATTTCAAATGCCCACACCTTGTCTTCCATCTCATGGAAGATTCCTGCAGCAATCATCGAAGTGAAATATTGGAATGAAAAGGCTTTTGAATATTTGTGCTTGTATGTTATCTAACAACTTCATTTGCAGATTAGTGAGATGTAAGTAACTACTCACCTTTTAGAAGCTAAACCACTGAGCAGCTTGTTACCAAAGAGGAATGTAGGTATAGCTAGTAGTCCCAGATAGCGCAGTGTCTGGAACATGTTCAGCTGTGTCCAATAGCAGTAATACAGGCCAAAGATCGCTGCAACAATCACATCCAGTCACTTTAAGAAAACATGCATCAGTAATGTAGCTCATCTGCATATTGTGAATATCTGACACAAACTGACAAACAGAACATGTAATACCATATCACACTCTTCTTAATATTGACAAGTTTCCTTCTGAATCATATGCACAAATCTGACGTTAATGAGAACAAGTGTTAACCACTAATATGGCAATGTCCCCTGTGGCAAAAGAAGAATAACTATTTATAACATATTTACTACTTTTCATTTATTGGTCACATACAAGATGTTGAAATAATTGGTGCCAGAATCATCACCAAATGCAGTCTGTCGATAAAATTGAAGACACTGTGTGCATAGCTTTTTGAGATATAGCGCTTACACAAGTTTGAAAAGTGGTCAAAGTATCACAATGACCTTGAAGGTAAGGTCAACGTCACCAAAATCAACTGGTGTCTCAGTAATCTATTATAGCCTGTCATCAAATTTGAAGACATTGGGTTTTAAAATTCATGAGATATGAATCAGGACTTATGTACATACGAACACTGCTAAATATATAGTCCCCGATTCTGTGTTGTGACGAGGGAAAATAAATTGCCACTATCCAGTGCAAAACAGATGTCAAAAATAGGCCTGTTCCAATACCATCAAGTCACTTTAGCTTACCAGAATCCTCAGTAGTCAGTTGAAAGCTTTACCTCAGGATATTTATATTTTTCAACATTTATTAAGTATTTTCTCAATTTGTATTTTCTTGTCTTAAAGTAATTTCTAGCTAAAACTGAAGTTGACATCAGGTTAGATAATCACTAATGTTTTAAGGTGAAACCAGGATCTCCACTGCTTCACACACTTTCACAAACCAAGTTGCAATGGTGTTTACTTGTGTTAGAGATTTCAACCAAACACAGACACACAGCTGCAATGCAGCAAACATGTTGCTGATGTGAACTCACCTCCAAGGCAGAGATGGAATCCAATGGCACTTAATGACATTGGGAAGTTAGATATGTTCACACCAATCTTCAGCCACTGAAACAGCATAAGAAAGGTTATTCTCAAATTAGCTGCACAAAGCATTCTTGTTTAACAAACTAAAATGCACAAAATGTTCATGCCTCAGAAAGACTTTATCCAGCAAAGTGAAATTCACTGTCAGCAAAGAAACAGGTTCAAGAATCCTAACGGTAAATTTCTGTGCTCTGTAATATACTTTATACAGAAAGGTTTCAAGGTAATCACTGGGAATAACATGTCTCCTGCATGTCACACACTGACTCAGAGAAGTCTATGGAATATGCAGGAGCCAGCCCACATCCATCAAACAATTGGGGACTGTTTTGTTTACAACACTGTGGAAAGGGAATAGTGGCTTTCAGCTCCCATCTGCCTCATAGACATTCATTGCAAACAGGCAGGGCATGAACATTGGATGTCAACACTGATAGGTGCTGCTATGCTCCATTTCTGGATGAATTTTTATGCAAATTTGAGTTAAGTTCAAAGCCCAAAGAATAGGAAGCCATTTGCGGCACTTCAATCTGGTATTCCATGTCCTGTCAAACATACAATGGTATTAAAAAGTATTACTAAACTGAACTCAGAATGTCTTCTGCCCTTTCAGTGGAGAACTACAGTAACATGAAGTATGCTTTCACTTACATTGTAGCTATTGTTTCTAGTTTCACTCATCTGAAGTGTGTCATGAGTACTACACTAGTGATGTGATACTGACCAGGCCCAGCAAGACAAGGATAGGTAGCAGCACAAGCGCTGTGAAGGCAAGGGATACCACAGTTGGTGGACGCTTCTCTTCAGGATGGAACTTATGCTGCAGTGTTAAAAAAACATTTCATTATCAGCTGCATAAGGGGTGTACATTATCATGAATAATCAGCATGGTAAAAGTTCTTATCTTCCAGAAAGATAGCCTTTGGACAATGTGCACGAAGAAGATGGTTGCGCAAAAAGTCATTTTATTCGTAAGACATGGTCTTTTCTGTTTCGTGCTGAGGGAAGAAGGAACTCTTTATTTGACTTCATCATTTCATGGAAGCCAAACTGAGCTCTATGCCAAAGGTTACAAAATGGCTAGGTCACTTAAGACATTGGATTTCAACACTCAGCAAGAAAGGTAATACAATTAGCAGAGATGAGACTTTAGCAACATGACCTGGCTTACCTTGATTTCAGGTTTCTTGGCATACTGGCTCTGTGCCTCTCGCACTGATGCAGCTCCTTCTGGGAAGGTAAGCTGGACGTCAGCCTAACACACACAAAAAAACATTCATTCAGCTACAATATCAATACAGGTGCAAGCTACATTATGGACATAGACAGAGAATTGTTGTTGTGAGCTTCAGACAAAATGATAACATTATCACAGAGTCAATCTAAAGGAATCCTTTACAAATTACAAGAAAAGAATCTCTAAATGGTACAACAAATCACCCTGCCTTACAGGCCCACAACATTTCTCACCAGGATCCAGGAGAAAGGATTTTCAATAACAGCATCACCAACAATGAGCTCCATGCTGTATTTCCCCGACAAGTAGCCGAATTCCTTGGCACTGGCACCAACATCCTGTTAACAGTCACAGAAGACACATACGTTTCCGTACTTCATGAATGCATAAAAACAATGCTCAAAAGTTATAAGCACCTAAATATAATTAGATTATTTTGACAAAGTTGAAATTTGTAACCATATATTGTACATTTATATACTTAACCTATCTTAAGCATCATACTCTCTATTTAATTCCACAAATGAGTGGAAACAAAAAAATTTGTGAATACTGGTATATCTTGGCCTCCAGTCCAGTCTGTCTTAAATGTTGTCCTCCTTCCAGGAACTCTTGCTGTTTCTCGCGAGAGGCATAAGCGTCACGGTCCCTTAGTGATCATTCTCGGTCCTGGAGTACATGCACATCAACGGTAGTGGTGAGGCTGGGTGGGTATCCATCACATGAGATTGGATAAGGATATAAATATTTTGTTGTGCCTGGATACAGTTGTCGATAAGAGATTCGAAGGTGATCCCTCACCAGTGGAGAAATCTAGTGGACTTGGTTATCCAAATGAAATTCTAAATGGCAGTGCTATCCACTGGTAATGCATTTCTTCAAGATGGACTGTAGATGTCTGTGATGATCGGGATAAATCGGCACAAGTGGATAGGCATCTTGGAGATCTGAACTGATGTGATACCCCTTCTTCAGGACAGTCTGCAGCAAATTGAACAAGCCACCTTGAAATGGGGTGGAGGTTGTAGGTAGTGAGCGTTTAACATTTTCATATTGAAAATGAGTTGCAGTTTGAGTCTTTCTTTCGGACAAGAAATATTGGAGAACTAAAGCCTGGAGTCAAAGGTGCTTTCACGAGCAACTAGATTGCTAATTTCTCTATCAACATACTATTGTGATGCATAGAACTTTTAGTTTGATCAGTTGGATGGGATTGTTGCAATAAGCTGGTTGTGAGAGGCGGCACATCGATTAGTGGTAATTTGCATCCTAACACTAGGGTATTCATGACAAACGAATTGATCAATACTTTCCAGTTAGGCGTGAATAGTCCCAATCTTCCACCTAAAGGGGTATCTACAATCAGTAACTATGTCATTGAGTCACTTTTGTCCTGAGCTGGCTCCAGTCCTGGAGATGGCCCTTGGTGGACAGTGGAATGAGGTTCCCCAGAATGACTTACGTTCTCGTTGGCGATGTAAGCCCCTTCATGTCCAGGTTACATGGAGTGAAGTATGGTGTCTTATGTCCTGGTTAGAATAGTTCAAAGATGGAAGGGTTTCTGGAATGGACGCTTCCACGTGCGCTAGTTCTTTATCCTCAATCGGGAACGGAGAAATATTCTTCTTTTGGGAGAGTGTACCAATATCTTCATTTACTGAAGGAGTCATGGCAAGACGCATTAGTCCATGTCCATGCGCCACACTGGTTGAGAAACTTGATGCAGAGAACCCATCTCGAATGTGCTTAAGATTCGAGAAGGCCAAGTCTAATAATCCTGTCAGGTGATTGATGCAGTCTCTTGGTGGTAAAGCAATGGATGACATATCCTGTTCCTTCATGCAATATGATGAAATACTGTCCTCTGCTGAAGTGCTTCTTAGTAATTTCAATTTCTGCACAATCCATTCAAAAAGATAGCATGGTTTGGCAAAATCAATAGTCCAGACATTTTGTCAGAAAGATTTGGTGACAAGTCTTGTGTCGAGGTATTGGAGTACTAGTCAGTACAGCAGCTGTAGGTACTGGTATTTGGATTGATGTACATACAGGAGTTATTGTAGTGACGGTTGCTGCATAGGTGACAAGGCAGTAGTGAATACTCGCAGCTCATCACAAAATTAGGTTGTTGACTAGAAATGACATTCCCATAGTTACCACATAGGAAAGTATGTGGCTGAAGTGGTATCTCACTATGACTACCCAAATCCATATTCCTAGGCTGAAGAACAATATTCACCAGATTGCTATCAGGATTTGCAAACTTAGGTGCTCTCAAAACTATAGTGGAACATTGGTGGTGGTTTGTCACATGAGCATTGGCATGATGCAAGTCCAAATGATGTGAATTTGATGAATGGTGATGGCGCAATTCTGAACAAATAAAACATTCGATGATGAAAATCTCTTTGAAAATCCCTTGATGATAAGGAATGGTGAAAACTCCTGTCAGATGATAGAGATCAATCTCTCAATGAATGATGACTAGTTGATTGTCAATATCCCACCAAAATAACTGAATGGTTTGGTGGCACTACCAAAACCACTAAAGCAATCGATGGCACATATTGTGAAAGAATCAACGCATCTTTTGGCACTGTCTGTATGAAATGAGATAGATCAACAGACTGAAGCGTCGTAGGATCACTGACTGGCAGGTTTGTTGCACCCAATGTTGTAGGTAATTACAACGATGTTGAAAGTAGGTCCAATGTGACTGAGTTCCTGTCTGGTTCCTCCTGGTTATAACCATCTCATTAAGATTTAGATGATCAATGTGACAAACCACATTCATTCCCCAATAAAATGTGAAGATACTCTGAGTAGATAGGAGTCTGAAGAAGCATCCAGAAAATCATCCCTATTCAATGATCTACTTTCCACCTTTTTAAGATGGGCCATGTTCTCCTGATGTATTTCCATAATCTCGGTCCTCATGCTAGCGAGATCCAACTTTCTTATTGTCAGTGAGTGCTTCCTCTGTTAAAGATTTACAACAGGAACAATGATTACCCCGAGAGGAAAAACCCACACAATCTACACATGATATAACATGGGGAACAACAAAAGAAAAGACAGTTCTACATTTACCACAAAGTTTTCTCTTCCTTTCCTCTTTTTACCGATATTTCTTGTATGGTAAAATTCTACATCACAAATTAGCACCTGCAGTGATCATCAACAAGAGGGAGAATGATCACCAAGATATGATCATGTGACTAGGCAGTAGCGTATGAGCATGCTTCTCTTGAGAGACAGGAAAATGTCCAGGAACATGGACAAGGTGGTTGGGTGCTTGGACCAGAGGCTGAGATAAGTTTACAAGCTTTTTGTTTCCACTCGTTCATTGAATTCAACAGAGAGTACAATACATGAGACAGGATGAGTTAAAAAACTAGACATGTTTCAGGTGATAAATCTATTTTCAGCTCTTACTTACCAAGTCAAACTTCATAGTGTGCGAAGAATCTGCTTCCGTCACAAAGATTATCTCCTGCTTGGTCTGCATATTGGTCAGTCTGACAAAGGCCTGCAGTCATAAGTGAAAAATATGATTACATTGTGCCCCAGTGTAAATGTCAATTGTGCCCACCTGACATATCACCGTTTTGAGAATCATGCCGACTTCAAAACTTGCACTGTATCCCTTAATAAGAACTATCTGCATCCATTACAAAATGAGAAAGACAGGATGACAAAAAATCATATGTTCATATTCATTACATGAAACTGATGTGCTAGTGAAGATTTGAGAACATCAACGATTCAGAAACATCCAGAACACACCCCTTCTGGTTCATGAACATTTGTGATAACTACTTTTCTGGTCTACAAATTCATGTAAACATGGCCTCTGCCTCAGGACACCTTTGTCTACCTTTTTAGTGAAAGCAAGCCACTGACCTGATGAGCTGTAATGAGTTTGCCTGACACTTTGTCCTTTAACTGGAACTTCATAATAATCTTCTGGTGAGAGTCAGCTTCTTGAGTTTTGGCTGCCTTGCTTGGGTGCACAATCCTAATAAAAGTAGTTTCATTATGTTTGTTTGTTGCACCCAACACACAGTAAACCAGCTGAACAATAGTCTGGACGTGACAATATCTCAATGAGCTTGAGCACCAGATCCAAATAGTGGTGTTTTACAGCATGTTACCAGTCCCAATGAATAGGAACGATTATTAATGGATAGACAAGCTTCTAAATGCCACTCAAAGGAGGAAAAATCGTGATGTTTGTTGAAATACTGAGAATATATTCATCTAGTAGTGTGAGTGACTTTAGTTTTATGCCGCACCCAGCAATATTCAAACTATATGGCATCGTTTTCATCGAGCAACATTAATAGAGATATTAACAATAAAGACAAACAGACTGACAAAGCCATGTGACAATACAGTTCATTCCCATTATGACTAATCTCAGTATGACAACCGTCCAATACACAACTCTGCTACTTATACATGGTTTTAAACATATTTTCACTTCTTCAAATATTTGCTTAACAACGACATCATCTATGTCGAAATATCGCAATCACTGAATAAAGGAAGTTGTATATCGATAAATCATAGTCCTCATTCTGAAAATACACATTTCTTAAATTTTGATAGTTCGAACATAAAAAAGAAAGTGAGTAATGTCTCAATCATATAGAACAAATAAACACTTAGATGTTTCTGATATATGTTGATTATACCTGTCTGTATTTAAATCAATACAGTTGAGCTTGAGGCGACAATGGAGTTAAATGGAATGGATTTTTAACAAAATCCGGTCAAAAAATTTAATCAAAGTAATTGTGAATTTCTATTATCTTGGTTTTTAAACACGTTCAGGGAAATAGCGTTATTAGCATTGGGCAATAAAATCCACAACATAATCGAGTTTGATAAAAATGATTGAGAATGCTTGTTCTAGAGTTGATATTTTGTATGGAAGTTGGAGGGATTATGTCCATTTTTCAAAACAACCTGTACTTAAAGTTCACACAGTTTTGATCCAAATACTAAAAGAAAGATAGAATGACCACAAGATACCTGATTCACTTGGCTTTTAATCATTAAAGGTTTCCCTAATAGGTTTATTTTGAAAAGTAGGCTAACTGGGAGTAATTAGCTATACAGGTACAGTACATTATTAAGTGCAGGGGCATGCCATTAAATGTTTATATTCGTGAGTAATCAAACTGGGAGTAGTCATAATGGGAAGATACCCACAATACATTAGGGGGAAAAAGGTTCATACTTTGTGGTCCGGGCTGCAGTGGTCTGGTCTTTGTCTGCAACACCTATCTCCACATTCTCAACTGACACTTGAGTTGTCACCTTCACATCCACCTGACAAACAGCATGCGTGAACATATAGTGAAACAAAAATAGCAACATGAATATCTTTTTCAAACAGTTAAACCCCCGCATCATATTAGAGTCAATCATGTACATAAACTGACAAGGCAATCTGACACCTACCTCTGCTCCTGAGGTGCCAATAAGACGACTATCAGACTTCTGGGGGGAAACAGAAATTGTCAACTTGTAGAAGCCACGGGCTGGTTTTGACTGCATGAAGTCAAGCTCGTATAGAGACCTACAGTAACAAACAAACTATACAATGAAAGACTAAAAGTACAAAACAGATACTGACAACTGATATCTGAACACATTGCAACACACACGGTCTGTGTTAAACCAACTTAAACCAACTAGCCTTAATTTGTCTTGACTTGCATAAAGTGATCTCAGAACTAAGACCATGTGAATTTTAAGTTAGATTATGTGAGTTGTAATCACTGTATTAAGTTTTAGGCAAGTAGTGAGGAGTGTTAACCAAAGATGTATGAGGACAGAGATAATGGAGTCAAGCATTCAACTGGTGGTTAAACAAGCTGAAGTCACAAACATCATCTGTTCATATCGTCCAAATATGACACTTTGTGTCTCCAGCAGTAGTATTGAAAATGAAACGTCAACAAATTACTGACACTCCAAATCACTTAAAATTTAGCACTATATGAGACCAAAGTATTTATACTAGAGAGGAAAAACTTAGTGAAAGTAACTAAAAAAACGTAACCATGCAAAAAGATGACTTTCCCAGAAAGACCATGACATAAGACCACTTGCCTTTCAATCAGGTGACATAATAAAACTAATGTAATGGTAAGAAAGGATAACAATATACGGATGAACAACTACTGTATTGCTGTGAGGGAGACATTTCTTTGGAGATTCTAACACAATTATCAAGCTAGTAATGAACAGAAGATGGAAAGAAAAGCATATATACAAGCGTGAGATGTCTGTATAGTACAAAAAGGGGATAAGGACTGTAATGGTACAGGGAAGCATGAATCACAATATATTGTACTACCATGTATTCACAAATACACAGCCCTAATATACACAAGAAAATCGAAGGGCCAAAATAGTACAGGTACAAAAAGCATGATGGTGCATCAAACACAATATAGCAAGACAGACGAGACAGGGGAACACAAGCAGTACTGACTTGTCAGAGGAGGCAGCCTTGAACGGTTTCTTGTTGAGAACAATGGCTTCATCTCCCAAGTGACGTGCACTGTCAGCAGTTACAGTCAGCTGGCCCAGAAGACCTCCCATCAAATTGGTTACACGCACCTACAATGAACATTGATGTGTGTCAATGACAGTGGCTGACAAAGGATAAGCCGAATTTGGAGGCCCCCCCCAACATACAGTATGTAGAAGGACGATCTTGCAGGTTAACGGTACACCTGCCTGGAAATTTACGATGATTGCAGCTATTTTGTTACAAGTGATCAATAAACTACATATCATTATTCAAAATATTTTGGACTTCGTCATTATGAAGTTTCATACCTACCTATTTACACACATTATAAAAAAAGTTATAATCCTGTCCTGTTGCAATTTGCAAAATGACGTGCCAATCCGATCAACTGTTTCTGGGGACTTCAGATATTGTGATTGCTTCCTGTTGTTTTGTATATGCCACAAGCACTTTCAAAAATTTGGAGATTAGAAGTAGGGGCATACTTCCTTTTCACTTCTAACATGTTGCTATATCCCTCAGCTGAGAGCCACAATGCAGTCCCGCTATATATCCCTTTACCCTTTCATGTTTTCATTTTTATGTAATCAGAAAATTATCATAAAAAGATCTCTCAAATAATATATCTGGTCATCTATTTCACAACATCAGTGCCTTTCCACTCGGCAACGGATTGCAACAGGGGCAAATAACTCCGCTTTCAAAGCTCCGTATGAATAACATGTGAGATGATTCATTTTGTGGTGGTATCGTTCAAAAGCTCTGAACATCTCTTGCCAAGAGTATTTTCTCATTTGTAAT
The DNA here is from genome assembly GCF_037392515.1 of Haliotis asinina. NCBI lineage: Eukaryota > Metazoa > Mollusca > Gastropoda > Lepetellida > Haliotidae > Haliotis > Haliotis asinina. The sequence goes on along the minus strand of NC_090282.1, from coordinate 54,702,686 downwards.
AAACGATCTTATTGGATAAATATTGGTTTCTAATGATTGGTTTCGCGTATTTGCCACAGTCTGCCATAAGGATTGTGACTGGTCAAAATCAAACACGTGACCTAAGATAACAGCAAAGGATACCATCCTCTTAAACGAAAACTTATAGATTCAGACAAATGTTTTGAGTAAAATCAAGCTATTCTGAACGTGTTACACAAAACATCATCAGTTATACATATATTATGGACCTTATTGCATGTATCGTGCAAGGTTATGACCTGTGACAAAAATCCTTCATGCATATTTTTTAGCTTCATCATGTCTGAGCGTAAAGTTCAAGGCGACGAAATCTGAGATGTCACTTGAATTACAGCACACAATCATTCAAAAAGATGGAAATAGTAAGTTTTAATGTACATTTGAAAACTTTTACGAGTAGTGATGTTGATTGTACTCTTCAGCCTATTCATTTTGATTAATTATCTTCCCCAAAACATTGTCACTTTGCTCTTTGACAACGTGGACCCGTTGATGATGCAGGTGTATGAGAACTTTTTCCCAATAAAATTCTGTTGGGTGAACACATTATTGTGGATATAGAAAGGAAAACACCCATGGATTTTTAGAGTAATGGTCAGCATAATCTTTATTTGATATCATTTTCACTTAGCATACTCATGTTTTACATCCAAGACTGTAACTGCCAGGTGACTTGTGGTGTGAGTTAACTGCGACCATATGTACGTTTTACATCCATGAATGTACCTGCCAGATGTTGCTGGGGGTTGGCTTATGCACAAAACATACCATTTTGACACTGATTTTAGGGGTCAAGTTAGGGGGTCGGCTTATCTAGGGGGTCGGCTTATACACGGTAATATACGGTAGATGGAGAAGCAGCTGCAAGGAACTACCTCACCTGTATACTGGGGGATGACTGGCTGACAGCAACAGGACTGGCAAGGGTGACAGCAATGGGGATGTGATACTGAAATAGAAACAATATCCTAAATAAATAGGCATTCCTAAACATTTACCGAAGTAGAATCTAATGATGATCATGCCATTCTTATGAAAGATACCTTCTTGGAAATGTGTCATGATTCTGCTCTCCAATGAAAGCAGAGGACAATTAAGAAACCCATGCTTTTATGTCGGTTTAACACTTCACTCTGTCACATTCCAGCTATGTGGTGACTGTCTGAAGTCACTGGAGTCTAGACAAAGAAGTAATCAATTTAATGTGCAATTTCCCACAGTGTCAGGTACAATGACAATCAACACAACAAGCCACAATAACCAATCAAGTCAAAATTGTTGGAAGAGGCATTGGTTACAGGCAACGTTTTTGCACTTAAAATGACCTTTAGGATTAACGCTATGGTCAGTCATAGACACGTATTACGCAAGCTGAAAAGCAAGCATGAATGTCCTCAGAGCTTGCTTTAGCAGCTTATCAATATCAACATGTTTTTGGTTTGTTTGTTTTTTAATTAAACGAGTAGAAATTTACTTGTTTGTATACACTACCAAGATTAGACTACTGCTCACGACCTCATACTCCGGGCAGGCATATTGTTTCAAGCTCCGCAAACCTATTTACTGTGTATGCATTTTGAGCACAGCATAGCAGCTGAAACCACTTTTTCCCCCAGCGCTGGGGGAAAATTAGTGCATTGTTTGAACTCTGATTTAGCAGGCGTTTTTTCATCATGTTTTTTTTTTAACTTTATAGTTTGAATTGGCATTTTTGATGATTTGTTTTGGTAAGTGCATACCAAAAGCTATCAGAATCTGCAATGTTGTATTTTACGTTTCATGTGACCTTTAAAGGTGATTAGGTTCACCTGGTTTCAACCATGTAGGCAACTTAACACAGCATGCAAGGATTAATGCTACGGTTTAAGTTGGCGAACAGAGAGGTTTCTTGTGATTACACGCATCTTTAGGTCTTCAGTAATAAACATACACTGGAAAGAGTAGCAGCATTATAAACACTAATTTCATTGCTAAAAATTGCTCACCTTGAAAACTGAAATGTTTTAATACATGTCTATGGAAACGCAGAAAGATATGTTCATTGCGACAAGCTGTCTCTGCCTGACAAATCTCAAAGTCTGTTTTCTTGACTGCCGACACTTATGTGTCTGCCTGCCTGTCTGCTAAAGACAATATGCAATACACAACTTCAATCACTGATGACATGCAATTTGAACTTACACCATAAACAGAATACACTGATTTGTGCACCTGGGTTCTGTCTGTCATATTATGTAATTGCACAGACAGACAGGTGTGATACTTAAACACATGACATATGTCATGGATGGAAACCGGTGAAAACTCAGATTGTCAGTTTCAGGTTCTGCTTTGTACTTGGATGAATGGCAGTTTCCAGCCATGTTGACTGGATCGAACGGAAATGCAGAGAGCATGTATTTACAGACCCAACATCTCTATATAGATTATTTATGAATAACAACATCTACTATTGCATATGCGACATTTTTATATGGATTCTTATACCGATATCATTCTTGCTTGGTTGCGATATTTTAATCCATACTGAAACGTCGCATCATTTACAAAAAAATATGTTGTTATCCATAAAAAATCTTACTTTTTTAGAACTCACCATACCTCTGAAATGCCAATCAAACAGATCATCTCTATATACAGTTGTGCCCCGTTTATCTGAACCTCAGATATCCAGAAAATTGGTTTCCCAGTGAAAATTTCTTCAAATGAATTCACAACGTTGTAAAATTTTACAAACATATTCAGAAATCTGGTTTCCGCTACCAAACGGTCATTTTCATGTACAAAATGTTAAATTATGTGCAATTTTGTCTCGTATATCCAGATGACTGAGTACTTGTCAGTATGTTTACATATGCAAATACGAATTGACTTTGTGTGCCTTAACATGAAAGACAGCAGTCTTTGAAGCGTGAGAAGATTAACTCCCTGTAATTTTGAGGCATGTCAAAATTTTCCCGTCAATGACGAAATGTTAACTGAAAAAGCACACACTTTTGGTGATGGCATGGTTATCACAGAATCAGTCTAAGTAAATTTCGTCTCAGTGTATTTCGCTACACTCCACCCCTGAGTCTAACGAAACCTAGTAGAAGGTCGCGTCAGGTAACCTTTGAGCAACCAATGACAGTCCAATCAAATGTGAGACGGTTAAATAGATTTAACCAATCGGACAATGGCTACTATTTAGGGATCGGAGGGACTTTCAAAATATTCAGGTCACCGACACAGATCGCTCCACAAACAAAAATTTGCATATAACACACTTATTTGACCTGCAATATATACGCTTTGGGGTTTCTCTTGACATGATTACCATTAGCTAATATTTCTGCAAGACAACATCCTTGAATATTGTCAAAAACACTATTTTCAGCGACTGTTTACTCTCCGTTGCCATGGTTGTACGTATGCTGTGTGCATCACCCGGAAGCGATCGTACGCTAAATAGCATTTGGAATCGTTCGGGTAAGAACCTTTTCGAGATAAAAAGTTCAGAAGGAATGTGCGAATGTGCACTTTCGTGATTTGGTAAGCTGTGTTCTGATTGGTCAATCTCAAAGGTTACCTGACGCGACCTCTCATAAGGTTTTGTTAGACTCAGTGGTGGAGTGTAACGAAAAGTACTGAGGATAAGTTTACTTAGACTGATCACAGAATTTGCTTATTCTCATGGCTAGTTAATGTAGATTAACTCTATATACAGAGTGTATTGAGCAGCAAGTGCTTGCTGACGTGTTATCAAGCAATGAAGATTACGTCTGAGGACTATTATGTTTGTTTCTTTGTACATGTAACATGGTTCAGATATCCAGAAATTTGTTTATCCGGACAATTTAAAAAAAATCACAAGTGGTCAGATAAATGGGGCACGACTGTACACTCAATATGCCTTCTGCATATCGGCAAATGAGCCAGCCAATGAAAGTCTTCAGTACACTTGAGTGCACACCCAACCACTCTGACCATGTTCGGTCTCACAGGTGCTTCGTTTTGAGGGAAGAAACACCAAGGAGAAAATATTGCAGGCGATTGTAAGCTGATAATTTTGTTTGTCTTTTTCACAATGTAAATTACACATTATGAGTGATAATTTTGTTCTAAATATGTTTGATCTTTAGGTTGCGTGTGACCTTTAAGCATTTGACATTGCACTACGTCTTTCTATTCTCAGACGTATACAGAACAAATACAAATTCACTGACATACAACCTACCTTGTTATCTCTGAGGGTGCTGATGACAGACAAGAAGTAGTATGCACTTCGCAGTTGGTGGACATGTTTTCGGCTCAGGAAGTAGTTGGAAAATTTGATCACTTTGTCCTAAAGACAAAATACATGGTAATACAGAGGAAGGTAATTCAACCTTGTGCAGATCAAAGAACTTTCAGCACAACTGTCTCCCATATGATAAGCATGACTCGTGGTAATAAAACACAGAGGTGAAGATGCCAGGACATGTGCTTTATTCTTCTCACTTGAGTGACCCAACAATGCTGCTGTTACAGGTCATTGGCTTCCACCCTCTACAAGCTGTCAGTGTTCTGCTGTTATTTTGTTGACAGTTACATAGACAGATTCTTTCATAAAAATGCATAAAATGGGTGATTTACAACATGATTAGGTTGTCTGACAAAACATCAACTCGCAAAGTTTAAGATCAAATGGGTCATTGGATGAAGAGTTATTTACAAACAAAAAAACGGGTCCACATGCATTTCATGCCAAACTATATCCTGTAAATCACGAAATGTTTGCGCCATGATAATTTTGCTAGTGGCAACCAACAGGTGATTTTCTGTCACAATATTTGTGACTTGCCTAATTCTCAAAACATAGTTTAGTTTGACAGTTTCAAAGCTTACTCGCATCTGAAAGTTTTATCTGAAGTAAATCCAATCACATAATAAAGTTTGCTGCTAATCTTGAACACCATTCAGTGGAGTACTTTCGCATGTAGGCAATCAGTGATGTTTTCCTAAAAACAACACTTGCTGCATAGGCCAGATAAGCTTCAAACAGTTCAAAGGGATTAAATTAAATGGAAAGACTCTAATAAATTAATTGGCACTCATGAAGGACCAGTTTAGACAGTGTCGGCGAAGCTGTTGATCTCCATGAAAGTGTCATGAAACCCATCCACGCCTGCTGGATGGTCTCGGCCTTTCAAACAGTCTCTAAGATATGTGTGTTGTGTGGTTGGCGCCCGTCTGGACTATCGGACTTACTGATTGAGTGACTTTTGTTCAGGTATCCATTGTTTGACATGTGACATGTGAGTACGAGTAATGCTGGTAATTAGACATTCTTCGCGTTGTCATTGCTTAATATATGTATTGTCTAGATCTATTATTAATTCATATGAACTGGTGAATAATAAAGTGAAGATAGGACAGGTTGTTTGCTGATTATTCATTGCATTCTACCAGCAAACTGTGTCATGATATTTTAGCGAGCTCAAGTCATTCACAATTTTTGCTAAATTATCATGCTCACAAAAATTTAATGATTTACAGTATCCCCGCTTTGCACTAAATGCACGGTAAAGAATAAGAAAGAGTATCCTAAGCACCACAAGAATAAACTGGGACTTTCAAGAAAACCTTCATTTCATTTTTATTCATAATGGACATAAATGAAAAATTTTAAATTTGATATTTATGTGGTTGTGTACAAAAAGATTTAGGTTTGGTATTCCATAAAAAATATCAGGATCAATATAAACATAATCAAAGACGATTCATCGTGTAGGAACTAAATCTTTCAGTAAAGTGACAGGTCTGTTTCTATAAACATACTCTAAAGCCAATGTATCCCCCAGAGGGATAATACTTTGATACTTTATACAACGGTCTTTCAAAAATTGACTATTGTTTGTGATGCATTCCAATATTTCAGCTTTATCACAACTACAACTGACTGGAACATGCTAACGATCTATGCACGCTGTTGAAGAAAAGATCTGTGTTATTGCATTCATCTGGCCTCCAGATGAAAATGTAGGTTACTACATGTTATGTGGGGAATTGTCACTAAACAATCTGCATTTGGGCAAGATAAATAAGTTCCCTGAAAATGCTTTCTGTAACTGTATCTTATTTGTGTGATCGGGACATTTGCAGTTGTGATTAAGATGGAATCAGAAACAATGCTATAAATTACTTATCCAGTTGACTATTGTATCCTCAAATCATGGTGAGCATGACAAAATACTGACATGATAGCTGAACAGCAATTGTGGGACACAGAGTTTAGTCTTACCTGGGAGATAGTTGGGGCCTTGCTGGCTTTCTGGGCAAGCTTGTATGCCCCATCAACAACTAGTGAGCTGACGAACAATCCACCTTCAAACTGCAAGCAAGGAACTATACTCAAGATTTCACCATGTTGAGTAGAACAACTATACATGTACACAAACCTTTGACACTTTGCAACAAAATTAGACAATTCTCACATTTTTTACCAGATAGTGTTATGAGGACAATGGTATTCCTCATGAAATAGTGCTGAAATTGTATTACACTGTTTCAGGCGAGATTCACTTCACAGTGAGTGGGAGAGTTTGGTTTTGTTGATTTTAGCAATATTCCTTTAATATCATGGACCAACAGTTTGCACAACAGATTCATACCTTAATGAATAAACATTAACAAAGTAAGTCCTCAACACAACGGCATGGACCTGCTCACCTGGAGATACTTTTCATCTACTTCATCAGCTTGTGCAACAACATCTTCAATACTGTCAAAGAATTTGCTCACGTCACCTGACAGGTCGGAGGCAACCAGGAATGCATAGCCATGGCTGTAAATTAAATCAAAAGACCTTAGAGCATTTCAAGCACCCATAATTCACTATCAAACACAAAATATACTTACGTTTTGATTGGGGGTTTAAAGGGAGCAAGTTGCCCAAATGCTTGAAAATCAGTAAAATCACATCCCACTTGACCATAAGCGAGTGACTGGTTTGGTTATACGCTGCGCTCAGCAATATTCCAGCTATATGGTGGCGGTCTGTAAATAACTGAGTCTGGACCAGACAATCCAGTGAACAACAGCATGATGATTGAACTGTACAACTGGGAACCATCCCGATAGTTGCTTTTTACAACAAGCATGAGTTACTGAAGATGAATTCTAACCTCGGCCTTCACAGGTCTGACCATAAGTGAAAAGTATTGGTATTGTGTGATCACATATAGCTGAGGAGGAAAGGGAGAGGGAAAAATATACAGAGGCTTGTGTTACAAAATTGATGAACCCCAGCCATAGATTAGGAATGGTCCTATCAACATGGAACTATCAACTTGCCTCAAGGGAGAATCATCTTTCTTCAATGATTCCAGTAATGACTTGCTGACCTTAGCATTGTCAACTGAAAGCAGACATGAAATGAGAATAACATACAGATGCATCTCGACATTTTTCTCCAAATTTGAAACTTCCCACTACATATAGTAAATTGTACGTTTATTCTACTGCTTAAGTCGACTTCTATTCTATTTTCTACAATGGATGAAACCGACCCAAATCAATGGATGAAACCGATCACTTGGTGATTGACCCATACTCTGTATAGCTGGGTTGGTGGCTTCAACATTAATTGAGAGTTATATGTCCACAATAAACACACCACGGCTTACATCCCTTGGAAATGACGTCATTAGTGCCCAATTGATAAACGAATAACACTAGGCTCATTTCATGTGATGCAGGTATAGGTGTGGTTCTTGTGTCTTGATGTGCAGGAAACTCTTTTAATCCACAGTTGCCTGGCTGTCAGCTGGTTATGTAGTCTGTTTCATACTGTGATGATGTTGCAGTTTGAAGAAAATGTAGACATATAATTGTAATTTGTATAACATCCAATGAGAGTTGGTCAGCTTTCCAACAATATCTTCCATCAAAACCAAAACATACATGCGCTACATCCAGTTTGCCATCGGTGAATGTTTGCTACTTATTTCCTACATAAACCGTACAATATGTCCCTCCTCTTCCACTTTCACATGTTTTATATTTAATCTTAGGTCATTATTTATCCATAACTTGACATGGTCATGATATGGATGAAATATTATTGATGTGACTTTCAATTTTAACTAACTTATATTCACAGCAACATACACATGATGATACTGTCAATACAACAATCAATGGTACAGAGAGAGGACATGGAGACTCCAATAGAGGTGGAGAGGAGAGGGTAATGAACACAGAGATGGTATATGAGAACATGTTAAAGGAAAATCTGTCAGTTCTTGATAGAACCTTTGTTTGAAAATGGTGGGCAGCACAGTCAAGTGTTAGTCCCATAAAACTGAAAGGACTGCTTGAGAGGGAAATTGATGAATGAGGCCGAAAGGCATGTGGCATAATCTCAACAACAGGCTTTTTAAATAGAGGACTTGTTCTTTATAAAAGCTGAAGGTCTGAATTGCTCATATCTATGTCTAACAGCCTATCCTTTATCTACCTTGATCAGGCTTTCCATACGAAAGCTGACGCAGAAGGATCTAATGCAGAGGTTTTCTCACAATTAGAGCAAACTTGGACTGTATGTTGGACTTGACTATGATGAAGACAATTGTCTTCTACGACACAAAAAACTTTTACTATATGGAAAGAATGTTTTAATGAATCCAAACAGAAGCACTCCTGTGAAACAAGAATGAGTATAGCTGTCAGTCACAATCAACCTGGCCATGTCACGCATTTTCTTTTATGAGCATCTAATGATGACTACCATCAGAAACTGAAGTCTGTGAAGTCAGTAGTGGAGGAACTATATTTGTTACATACTTACTACTAATAATGTCTGAATGCACACAGCACTGTCATCCCACTGGATAATTGAAACAGATGTATAAAAGGCTCAATTTATGGCCACAACTAACTGAAATGTATCATATTAATTACATGGTAACCTTTTCATTGACTGAGACACTTCAGGGTTACCACAAATTGTGACAAGATAGGGACATGCCCCCCAAAAGCCCCTAATTCTCCATTACCTTGGGGTTATTGTTAAAGCATATTGCAACTCTGCTAAATGTCTTCATTTCATAGTAACCTACCTTTCAAATCAAGGTTTTTTAGGGCAAAAAATGCATAGAAGATATCAACTACTGCAGCATCCTCCTTTATGGAATCCTGCAAGAGCTGCTGCACATTGCTGACACCAAGCTGAAAATAATACAGTACAATATGAACAGTGTTAAGATGCTCATGCATCCTCTTTTGACTAAGTGCCAACTAATATTGTTGGTATCATTAAGATGACTTGGATTCTACAGTACAGTGGTCATGCTTCCTGTGTGTGGAGAACTATGAGGAAGTCACACTTATGGTTGATTCTTCCATGACATTGGGGCATCCATTTACGTTTCCCACAAATGGTGACAAAGTAAGACATGTCACTTGAGCATGTGACATAAGAGGGTATAACCAGTGACTGAAATAATTTTTCAACTCAACCTGACAGCCGGGCTGGTGGCCCATAAATGTTGCCTGCCCATCTTAAAAGTTGCCTGCCCACCTTTTTAACTTACTTTTTGCAATAACTTACAAAAAAAAACTACAACTTTCATTGCCAAAACATGTTTCTGAACACCACCATGTGGTTCACTAAAATCAAGACAACCAGTATGAATACTGAAAACAAAAAGAGTTATCATTGTCAGTTACTTTGTTTTGTGAAAGAAAAAAATCTGAATGAATGCTTTGTCCATCACTCCTTAACATAACATAGTGAGTAATGCATTCACCCTGAATGGCTTCATTTTCACACAAGAAAGAAGTTTACATTTATACGTATTTTCGTCCTTTGTTATTCAGTTCTAAATACATTAAATGTTTAAATGGAAGGATGAATACTTTTTATGTGATACCATTACTACTTATAGTTTATACTTTGAGTTAGATGATTGTCCTGAGAGCGAACTGAAAATAGGTCAACCTTAAAAATTTCAGCCAGACAATCGGCCTGGTGGGGAGAATTTCCAGGCAGCCAGACTCAAAATTTACCGGCCACGGGCAGGCCATTATTTCAATCACTGGGTATAACCATGACTTGTGAAGAACATAAATATCTTATAAATAAGGGAAGTGTCACACTTTTTAGGGTCTTATTATGTAAGAAAGAACAGTAATTCTATTAAAGAAATCATGGGAGAAACTGTGTCAAGAGAATTACAGTTCCATTCCTACACAAAAAGCCACTGTTCAGATCCACAGTAACATACTTATACCACATCTTGAGTCTGGTTAAGATTTTCACAAGACCTAACATAGCAATTACACTGCATCTTGTAATGATTGATTGGTTACATGAACATCCACTTTGACACATATCATGGTACTAGGGGAGACTATTGAGGGGGAAACAACAACTGCTCTAGCAATATACAGTTCCAACATACTATAGACGTATTATTGCGATAATGTCTTCCTCCTTCAGTTGTCTCATTTGAAGTCATGTCCCTAATGAATGTATAGCTTACATGAAATAAAAACAAAGCAAAAGTAGTTTCGGTCTCTTTTAAAAACTGACAAAGTTGAAACCAACATCAAGTAAACAGTTACATCAAAGTCAATGAGACTGCTCAAATCTGCTGCACTCAAACATCCTGTATTTTTCACTTCACATTTATCAATGGAATTCAATTACTGAACTACTGATAGTCACATATACTATGGATGCAGTGATAGTTTTTCATTTCTTCCATCAATTAATTGCTATCGGCGACAACTGCAATCCATTGATAGTTTGATGCCTCGTTACGACCCATTTATTACAAACTGCAAATGTTCAACAGTTGGTAGAATAAATATTATATTACCTTGCAGCCACTCAGAGCTTTGGCAGCTGTAGATGCATGGAATAGAGATGCTAAGTTGCCTGAATCCACAATTGATGTCAAGGTTTTGCAAGTGTCCTGATCGAAACAACACATGGATTGTTAACCACAACATTATGTATGCCAATGATCATCTTAATGTAATTAAAAAGGTATCCAAGCATTTACCAAAGAAGATTTTCGCATCATTCCATAATATCTGAAGCAAGAGGTAAAGCCACTTTATTATGGTGTTATATGGAGTGCATGCTTGGTAGTTTCATATCATGCTTAATTTACTCTTGTTCCTTCTAACACCATCAAGTTCATACAAATCTTAATGAATGCCGCTGACAATTTAAGATTAAGAATGATATTTAATTAGTTTATACTTACTATGTTCTTATCAACAAACATCTGACATGATACATAATGTTCAACGAAATTAGGGTGCACTAAAATTGCAATATGACCAGATCAGAAATCATCAAGTATTCTTGATTACCTGAGCGTTGGGAAGAGTTGCATCCAGTAACTTAAGTCCCAAAATGGAGTAATGTGCACTAGCTGCATCTTGGAATGGTTGAGCAGCCTGAAACACAGACTTCAGTCTCTGTCTGTCTACTGTAGTGAGGAATGTTGATGGCGTTAGTGCACGACCAACAACTGCCACCGCAAAGAGGATCAATATTGTGAAACCTGTCAAAGAAAGACCGTAAATAAAATGGGTCTAGTAGTATACTCACTATCCTAGGGGAATGTACACACAAGATGAGACACGTACCACAGTTTCTCAAAATGTATAGAACAAGCACATTCATAGCAGCAGCAACAGCATTTTTGATACATTATGTGTTTATGTACAGGTTGCAGACAACAGACACTTTCACAGTTATTTCTACATGAGGATACAGAGGAGTTGGTAAAACCTACAGACTGGTGAGAATAATGCCATCAAATGGTCATCTTATACCTCAATTGGGCAACACATCCAAGTTCTAATGACATAGCTGCTTTATGATGAGTGAGTGAGTTAATATTTAACATCAAATTGGTAATATTTTAGCCATATCGTGACAACTGCTCTATGGGGTTCTTTTCACTTTTCATAATTAACACCTCCATTTTGAAGTTGAACAAACAACTTTTCATGGAGTGAGTGAGTGACTTTAGTTCTATGCCCCAATCAGCAATATTCAAGCTATATGATGGTGGTCTGTAAATAATCAAGTCTGGACCAGACACTCCAGTGACCAACAACATGAGCATAGATCTGCACAATTGCTAACTGATGACATGTGCCAACCAAGTCAGCGAGCTTGACCACCCGATCCTGTTAGTCGCCTCTTACAACAAGCAGTTGCCTTTTATGGTAAGCATGTGTTGCTCATGGCCTATTCTACCCGGGACCTTCACGGGTTACTTTTCATACAATATGGAAATATACACCATCTATGACTGGGTGTCAGACACGACCATTAACAACAAATAAACAGTAAGCACATCTTGTTATGTAAATGTGTGATATTTCACATATCAAATTGTGTATGTTTTATATAATGATCATGGTAGAGATAATCATGATAATACATTACTTAAAACTAATGACAAAATACAACTCCGTCAACCACTGGTTGTCTCATACCTGTCAACAAATCCCAAGTACTCTTAGACAAGAATATATTGCCGTGAAGTGAAATGACAAACATGTGGGTGTATACATGTGTGAATCATCAGACTCAGGCCACAAATAAAATATATGTGGTTCAGATTACTGCAGTTCTAGGACTAAAAGTTCATGTTATTCTCAAATAGAAATTATAGTCACTAAATGACAATACTGTAAATCTTGATGTTGTGCCATGTCGGAATATTTTACTGTATATTTGGGGAAAATGAAGCTGAATGGTGGTCTAGATGAACACATTTGATGAGGTTGTCTGATGACTTTATCTGTTGGTATCGTCAAGTGCTTGTTTTTATCTTAATCCCTGAATGTCCAAGTCTGTGTATGGCAACGAACCACAAGACTAACTCGAACTCAACTCCAACACAAATTTGGCTTACCCAGTCACAAATCATTCATACACATATCTGAAGGAACCCTACACATTTATTTTCAATCTCTAGCAATTTATTAGTATTACTTGTAAATTAACATTGAAAGGTGTAACTTATGACAATGTTCAATTGTATTACGAATGGCATCAAACTGCATAATCATTGCTTAAACTTTTCTACACATCACACAAATACTGAAAATTCATCAAACTGACTGCTTTAAATTTCCTGATCATTGAAAGAACAAGGATGCACCATCCGGGCACAAAGTTATAGGAGTCTTTTGAAGAGCTAATCGGACTCAAGCATGGGTATTTTGACTATCTTGACGATAAATATACGCACTAAAGATGCATATATGTGAAGTTGAAACATAATAAATATATAGTGTTAGGTTCTTTCATCGTTAACATTCGGACTCGTCATTTGAAAATGTTCAGGGTTTTGAAATGCGTGCATGAGATGTCTTAACAAATGCAAACGCATGGGAAACATGATTACATTTAACGTGTTATTTACTGACGAAAGACCAGGCAATATACATTTATTTTCTAACATGTACAATCAGGATCATGTAACTTGCAATCTACATTTTACACGTGGCACAAGGCCGGCCAACCAGCCTATGGCGGACTGCCGGTTTCAACCAATACTGAAGATAAATGCTATTTGCAGTAATGCTTTGTGAAAAACGAAGCACGGGGAGAACACGTTTGAAAGTCCATAAAATGTCCCAAATCCGTATTACTTCAAAAATTAACAAGCCAGCACAAACACTTGCTCACACCTACCCGACGCCATGATGATACACGAATTTCATCCGGGGTCTAGACAAGAGGTTATGAGGTCAGATATGAAGGTGTTTCCGGTGGTAAAATAGAAGGTGAAGGACGTTCGCTTCAACGAATGAAATAGAAACGTGTGCATTGTATTCAATAGAAGTGGACGTGGCAATTTTCTGCTTAACACAACACAAAGAATAATACCCGTACGTAAATATGACCATGCTCTGACAAACCGTATGCTTGAGCTTTATACCGACCGAAATTGGATAACCCAATAGCGAGGCGCATGAACACGTTTAAATCCGACGTTGCCATCAACTTTAGTCCCTTCAGATATGCACTTGCGTATCTTTTTGCCGACACAGCTCGAACGCAAAGTAGGCTTACCCAGTTACAAGTCTAGATCATTTATATACAAATCAGAGGGATCCATACACATCTATATTCAATCTCCTGAGTAGCACTTCCATGCTTACCATTTTCGTAGTCCAGCATATAACTAGACGAGTTTATTCATATGAAGTACATATTCTCTGTGTGCGTGTGATTTCACAACTTGGGGCCCATTTGCAATTTTTAAATCTAACTTATTCTAAGAAATATTTTTGTTTGCAAACTCATTTTCTATGTTACAGACTGATAGAATACACTCTCCGAATGAGTGAATGATAAATGGACAGAACGTTCTCTTGAAATCAATATTTTTATTTTTTTCTTATAACAATAGAGTTATATCACAGTGTAAAATATTGGGAAAAGGTAACATACATTATATTTGTTTTCTATGAAATTATACATATCTGGCACTAACGGAAACATCTACTCAAATATCAAGCTGAAATTACAAACTAGTGTTTACTTTTTAACATATCTTGATATTTAAAGTTTTTTCACAAAACAGATATATTTTCCTGCAAAACTTTGAATGGACCTGAACATTTCAAGAACATGAAAGATTTAACATGACATTACATCTGCAGTAAAAGCTGTAAACATTGTGGTCCCTAACATGTTATAAATCTATACTCTTCAAAAAAAAGTAGGGGAACTGTACTTTTCATGTACGATTGTCGACATTGAGAGATATATGGGATTGAGTCAATGTTGATACAATAATAATGGATGTTTTGAGAATGCATCACCACATGGATTTCATTCAAAGCAAATCTGTTTGTTCAGTTATCCCCCTTGTTAGGTGGCTGGAGTATGACATGAACATTTCAGGTTTAGAATTTTCAGTCAGTTGTGTGTGATTTGACTCTGAAAACCATGACCATGCATAGATACAAGAAAATTATTGGGAAAAATGGTCTACTGTGAGTTATCGACCTGCCCGAAAAACGTCAATATTCATAATGACACCCCATGCATGTGTAGGAGGCTCCCATGTTGTGCACAATTGCTTCCCATGCATTGTGTTTGCATGTGGTGATAATGTGAAATGATGCTGCAGGCACAAGATGAATGTCAGTGTAATGTTCCTCAATGGGTTTTCTTTGTACCAGACTTCAAAGTTCAGGTTCCCCAATGTATTTTGAAGAGCATATAACAAAATAAATATGCAAATCATGCTTTAGAAATACTTACCGTTTGGTAACGATAAGATTAAACATACTCATACAGTTAGACTATGAAAAGGTTGATACATATGAAATGTAGCAAAGGCACTCATCTCATGACAGCCTCAAATGCTGATTTCCATCTTGGATTTCAAAGTAGACAGGGAGTTGTCCCCCATTGCCAACAATGGCTAAATTGGGGCAACCAACCATTCATGGCCTGTTGACCACAGATTATGCAGTGATAAACGAGTGTCGGCCCTATCATTTGAAACTGGACTCTCCTATTTGAATGAAGGAAAAGAGGTATACTGAGGTGTAAAATGACTTTATTCATTTACTAATATTAAAAGATATTTACAGTCTTAAAGGTAAGAAATATTTGGAAGACTATTTCACCAGAATGATTGAGATATTTACATTTAACGCCCAGTAGATGTAGACAGAGTGTAAAAATTTTAGTATTTCCAATACAAGATTACTTAGAATATTTTAACAACTAATTCTTATTTACACAAGATTGTAATTAGAGAATCACCATTATGCATATTTTGCAAACAGGCATGAGAGTTTGTGTGGCCTCTACTGTTTGAGTAGTTGAGTTTTGTAAAGGGAGTGTGGGATGAATTGTCCTCATGGTTCGGGATATTGGGCGAAGAACAAATTGAATTTAAATCAGAAAATATATTATTTGGTTTTAAGGGTAAAACATCTGCCAAATAGTAAATAAGAATATTTACATTATGAGCAGAAAAGAAATTAAACCAAACTTTCACCAGATCAAAAGTGAGATTGAAAAATATACTACAAATCATGTAAATTTATTTATTATCAAGATCGCTACAGCCCTGGTCAGGCAGTTTCATTATAAGAATAGGGTTGCATTTTTTCCTTTTAATTAGTCAGCTTTGGTTTTGTTGGTGATTGGAAATGTAGGCGAATGGAGATGTAGGCGATAAGAGACCAAACCGACTGATGCCTAACTGCAGACCTGAATATATTCATAAGGTGCGTAAATTGATTACTTTTGCAGGTTGACTGTCATCCATCAGCAAGAGGACAATAGACATGCAGAGAGTCGCCCAAGGGTCCTGACTCTGCAACCATGGAAGTCATTTCAAGACAAATAAGCTATTCACTGAGATTTAGATGTCTAGCCCTCAACAGTTTCCTAACTATCCAGCCAAGGCTATTGAGACAGACGTCTAGGTTGTTACCAAAGTGTACGGTTGAATCCTCTCAGAGTGATTCAGAGTCAGTTAATCAGTCTGAACTGGAGTACAGGGCCTCCTTCTTGTCAAAACATTTTTACCTACCTCAGAAGGTAATGGAAGATTTCTTGAAGTCAAATTTTCAAGTTTTCTCCATGAGCAGGAACAAGTTTCAGTCTTGTTCTTTGCTTCTTTCATCCTATGGCATAACAGCAAAAGAAATGTTCACTTACCCAACAGTATTCAGATGCAGCGTTTCCACACTTGGAAAGCGCATGGAGTCAATGCAGAGATCAGGAATGCAACCAAAGCTGAGTCTTGTCACCTTGTCATCATCAAAGTTCAAGGCACGCATGACTAGACTGCAGGTTGATAAAGATGCTGAACTGGAGTTGAAAGATCATGAAACTTTGTTAAGCAAATTGTTAGTGTGTTCACCTGAAGAAGCGGCAGCAGCCCTCAAGGACCGGGGCTGGTTCAGAAAATCAAGGCTCCTCACATTAAAGAAGAATATTCAAATCTTGAAAAATTATGGAGTGCCAAGTGAAGCAATACTGGAACGTCTTTATGTTCTCATTAATTCTCATAAAACTTTAGAAGAACAGTTGACAATTTTGAAAAGGGAAGGAGTGTTCTACCCTGACTACCCCAAAGCTTTCATGACACTACTTCAGTCAGACAGTGGTGACTTCCAAAAATGCCTTAACAGCCTTTTGGTGGATCGAGAGATCCTTCGGGAGGCTAACTGCAATGATAAGGCCGAGTATATTGTAAAACGTCTTGAGTGTACCACTGAAGGTTTAAACTATATGCTCCGACAGTACAGACGCCTCCTCACCATCAATGTACCAAAATTGAAACAAAATTTGGACTTCCTCTTGAATGTCTGTAAATTAAAATCATCAGACATTATGAATAATGCCCTGGTACTAGGTTTCGGGAACAATACATTACAGGAGAGACACAAACTTCTGGTTGATGAACAAATTCCTGTGACTGCAGCAATCCTGAAAATGAGCAAGAGAAGGTTCCAGCAATATGTTGACCAGTATTACATTAAATGATTACATGTTCTCAGTCTCTTGCGACTTTATTTTAGGTTTCACCTTTAGTTTAAATAGTATTTAGATGCACATTTTGGTATGATTTGCCAGGTTTTTGCTGTCGATGACACACACAGGTTTCTGAACTATTTCATCTTGAAACCCTTGAAAACTAGCCACATAAACTAACTGTGTACACAGAAAATGCATTCAGAATTGGAATGCAAAACAGCAAAGACAAAATGATGCAGACACTTTGTAAGTGTGCTGTTGTCTCGATGACGTGTCAGAATGGGTCGTATAACAGGGCATTGTGGTCAAAATCCAAAACTGATATAAATGATTCCTGACAGTGTTGAGATGGACACGGTGCCATCCTGGAATGGTCTGGAACATGGTCACTGTCATACTGCCATCTGGAATCAGTTTTGGAGAAGAGTCACTCAAATCCATCTGTCCTGTCTTTGCACAGTTATTCGGAGACACCCAGAACATGGGTGGACAGTGATGTCATTCGTGTTTTGATAACATCTGACCAATGTAGATATCATGTTGCCATGGCATTGGGAATGTGCTGCCACCTATTGCTCACTTATTCCTGCTCTAACCATTTGAATGGATTCATGATGCTGAGAATGTGTTAATCTTGGCGTGATGTACATGCGACTTCTCATATGTATTTGTGAACTCTATATTTTGGAGTTAGTTTTAGCTTACTTGCCGAGGGGAAGTAACTCTCATTACGAACCACAACTTCCTGTCGTCTGCCTGCACCGCGACGTCTAAAAATGTTCCATTTTGAAAATGAAAATCAGAACAACTTCAACTTGCCATCTGGAGACGATGAAATTTCTGGAAACGGGTTGTCATTTTTGGATGACGAGGTAAATCAAACAGACAATAACTCAACACGAAAGCGAAAGGTGGATGAAGAAGGATTCGTCCATCCGACAACACCAGACATACCTAAATCGTCTATACGATATGGGCTCCCCTCAAAGCCTTTTGGGTTTGAAAAGCTTATAAACAATAGTCAGGACATACCTGCTGAAGGCGGAGATAGACAGAAGGCCGATTTTGTTGAAATCGGTGGAGAAAATAGTAAGAGGCGCGAAGAAGGTGAAACGGTGATTTCATCGGAGCGTACAAACGCTCCCGTGGACGATTACGACAAGACTTCTGAATCTCACAGTGGAGTTGACAAACTGACAAAGCATGATAAAGTTTCTGAACTCATCAAAGAGTTATCTGCAGATGCAAGGATGGTTACTATGCAGTTTGCCGAAATGTTGGAGGACAGTGAAAACTATGAGACGTTTTGTGTATCTCAGCTTGATCAGCTAATTTCAGATGCAATTAGACTGGAGGAAACACTGAAGAACCAGAAAGATGTTCTTCGCCAAAGACTTGGTTTCATTTCCAGAACACTACAAGAAATGTAGTTTAAATGCTTTGCACTGTGCACAAGTTAGGAAGTTTTTGAAAAATATTGAATTACAACTGAGCGATCAGTTATAACGTATATTTGTGTAAGATTATAATTTCTCGGTGACTACATTTTATTATCCTTGCCAGCTACTTCTCAGACCACTATGTTGTGAAGTTTCGTTTGCTGTGTTGTGTTAAAGTTCGACATGAGGTTGCTCGTTTTGAAATTAAACCTATTTTTCTTCCTGATCATTTCGCTGTCTTTGCGTTTATGATTGGCTTTTGTGATAGTTAAATACTGGTGTAAGTTACCTAGACAATGGTTTGCGAACTATGATAACCAAGAATCTTTGTGCGTAAATGTATACAGTGAAGCCTCGTTAATCCGGATGGTTGTGTTTTTCAGCAAATTCGTCCGGATTGCGAATCATTCAGACATCTGAATGAAGACCCGCGTTTCAGCAAGGGTTGCTTCCCTTTACTATTACAAAAAGACACGACTCTTGATAAATCAAAGAACAAAATAATTTAATGTGTGTAAAGCTTATAAAATGATCAATAGCAAGCATAACAATAAATGAATTAAAGACATTGCAAAGTCTTTTCGTAGGTGTTTATGTTTGTTTGTTTGTTCCGAGTTCCGAGTGACATCTCAGTTCTCATTGTCTGAAAATACATGTACATGGCTCAAAAGCAGACCGATGAATATTGCAAACTCGAAACCGGAGCACCTTTACAATGCAGCAGCACAACTCAAGAGGACATAAGGGTTAGGTTAACCAAACCTACAATTTCGTGAAAGAGTATAATGACTTGTTTTTAAATTTTGTGGCGCTGTATTCTAAAGGTACACCTTGAAAACTAATAAACATGCAGTACTCACCGAAACGCTTATAATCAAAACATCAGACACGCCGTGAGTGTTATTTTTTCCCTGATTTTATATCCGAAATAAATTGTTTAAGAAATTATCATTAACATTTTGACAGTTACTTGTTTCGAGGGAGAAGTGCGAATAGAGGAACAAAATGTCTAGATGTTCAGTTTGTTCTATTATGATCAGTGTTTTGTTCACTATTATATGTTTATTATCCCCCGCAACGACGAAATTACGTCCGTGCGTTCATCAAACTTTGTTCGAAGCAGATCTTCAAAACTATCCATGATAGCTTAACTTGGTACACATGTCAAGCATAATCCCCAGATATGAATTTGATTTCTTTTTCCAGTTTCCACGGAAACATACTTAGGGTTTGACTATGACTGATGATGAATGAGGATATCATCTTATCAAGAGCTGATCTTCCAAGCTGCACATGATCGCTTCATCAACCTTGGTACATTTATCATGCATGATCAATAGGTGTGCATTTTGGCATTAGATCCAGATGTGAATTTATTTTTTGCGGTTTCCATCGAAACATGACTTCGACTGTGTGATTGAGGATGCCATCTGTGCCGAGCAGATCTCCCACACTTTAGCGTTATCAAACTTCGTACTTCGTTGACCATGCTCCCTAGATGTGCCTTTTGGGGGTTACACCAGTGTGTGGATTCTATTTATTTAGTTTTTTGTGTTTCCATGGCAACAAGTTTGACTTTGACTGAAATTAGTTATGCTCTTTTAAGGAGCAGAACTTTAAAAACCGCTCACTATTTCTTCACTGGTGCCATTTGGTGGGTCTGTATTTCTGAACAAAATATCTTGCGTTTCCATGGCAACAAGTTCGAGCTCGACTGAATTTGTTGGTAGTGTTCTTTTCCCGAGCAGAACTGTGAAACCTTACAATACACTCCTTCCACTGAGCCATGGGCACACCAAAACATTGTAATCATGACTAGTAGACATAAGACTTTGTCTTCTTGTTTCATGCTTTCTGACTTCAGGGCAAATGTCAGTTTAATGTCATAATTGGTCGTTTGAAAAAGGATGACTCTTTGTTAACAATGCGTAACCAACTACAACATGGAGTCGTGCACTCCCTTTCTTTGTATACTCGTCTGAAATGAATTGAACGAGCTTTTTTATAAAAAAAAAACTGAAGACAAGGTCGTGTTGAATTATATTGTAACACCCTTGGGGTGCACGTTTGAAAACAAATAACACAAGGAGACGATGAAGCAGAGTAGGAGAGTTTGCAATGATGCATGCAAACTTTCTGTTTACTTTTTTGTTATAACGGCAACAATGCCAATGCAACGTTTGGTAACCATGTGATAAAATTAATGATGCCAATAAAATCCTCAGTTCTGATCAGACTCTAGTTTGCCTATAGATTGGCTTAATGACAAGGCTCAGTCCCCAAGGAAAATAATGGTTATTATGCTACATTGTATTTCGACTCAAATTGTATCTTGCAGAAATGATACTGTATATATAATGTTACCAAGTGATTGCAAATTTGACTTAAAAATATATACCTAGTGATAGTCAGGATAATAAATGCAAGTTGGTAGGGATGCCAGGTGAAGGTCAGTTCAAATGACTTCTACAATCGGAATCTTAACCTTTGAACCAGTAATGAGTGGATGAATGGATGAGGACCAAGTGAATGAGTTGGCCAATAGTAATAGTAGTCACTTGTGAGTAATTGTAGTTGTGTTTGGCCCTAGACCGATGATCGTATTTATAGGCATCATCAGGAGTCATGTGACCTTTCTCAGCCAATCAGAACACAGGTTTGATGGCTTTCATACACAAAGCACTGCATAGGCAGTATAGACCATTCTTAATTTTTATGCATGTGACCTTTGACCGATATCAAAACGAGGTTATACCCGCGAAATCTGCGAATCGTGATGGCGACGAAATCTGGAAGCGATCTGACAGCTGTACCGTCTCTCACTTTTTCCTTCGTGGAGACTTATATTCAGATGAACAGCAGAAGTGCCGGTACTTCCCAACTGAACAAAGGCTTCAAATATTACAGTGAAGGTTTCATTTTCAATTTGCGAAGTAAGTTTCATTCATCAATTTCCATCTGTAAATGGTAACTATCGCACTGGCTGTCAATGTCATTATGTCATTGCCGATTTATGACTGAAGATGTTTTTATTTTCACATAACATGTTATCGTATAAATACGGAACACACGTTAATTATTATGATGTGCAACGCAGAAGCTCTTTTGGGACTTCTTTTAGTTAGATTAATGACATTTACAATGTTTACATGTTACTGTGACCTACATTCAAGCATGTCAATAATCAAGGTCGTAATTCTCAGATCATATTACGTTAAATTCATATAAAATTATTCCAAGTAATTTCTATTTTCTTGTCTTGTATCTTTTTTCACTTGTAATCGTTTTCTTGCAGCAACATGTGATGACACATCTTGTGTAATAACAGCTGGCTGTCACCGTTCCATGAAGAAAAATGAATCGCCACATAAAGTAACTGTAAGTTGGGTACATGATATTGTCTGGAAACAATGTGTGTGTGTGTGTGTGTGTGTGTGTGTGTGTGTGTGTGTGTGTGTGTGTGTGTGTGTGTGTGTGTGTGTGTGTGTGTGTGTGTGTGTGAGTGAGAGAATGCATATTTTGTTAAATGTCTCACTTGTGCTTATTAATTGTGATAGCCTAGTTGATTCATTTCATAAAAGTACATGTACTATTAAATGCAGGTCACCTTAGAGATCAGTCCAGTGGTCAGAGTGGTCAGTGCCAGCTGCAACTGTGCTATAGGTCAGAGCCAGTGCTGTGGTCATGTGACAGGTATGTCATGAGCCTATTTCTATCAGGGATGGCAATTTTCCACGGAAATCAGGTCCTCCTGTTTCCTTTCGTGTTCCATGTATAATATTAATATATGTCTGGGTATTTTTAACTCAGGATCTGATTCTGTCATTCCTATTGTTTGAAAATATGTTTTTTCTTCCACAGGTGTTTTATACCTGATGGCCCACTATAAGCAGCGAGGATTGAAGTCCATCCCACGGGATGTTGCCAAGACCTCCATGCCACAGACATGGCACATCCCTCGGCTGGATAAAATTGCCGGTATGTCTGTACCAGAGATAAAGGTGTCTGGTTACAAGAATGATGGAGAGGACCGGCCTGTGAAATCAACCCTCTACAACCCCATTAGGTCTGCCCTTGCACCGTTGGAACCGTTTTTGTCATCTCTCAAGTTAAATTATCCTGATTTGTCATTATTAACAACAGTTCCACAGACTGATGAGCCTGAACCACCTCTTGTAAGAACCAATTTTGGACTGTTTCTTAAGGGCAGTACCATCAGCCATCAACAGAAGTTATCTGGGAATTGTCTGATAAACATTGTAGATGGATTTTATCCTGACTTACCCCTTAGTGTTGGGCAGATTGGGGACAACAACTACAGCAATGTGCTGACAGCCAGCCAGACAACCCTGCTAGACTCCCTCAGTGTCAGTCAGGAGGATGCTGTGGAGATAGAGAGAGCCACCAGACTACAGGCACAGGACAAGAAGTGGGTGCGTCTCAGACATCACAGGGTCACAGCTTCCAAAGTTGGAGAAATTTCAAAGCGTAGGAAAGGTAAACACAGAAAAACCTTACTTACATCAGGTTTTCTGTCTTTAGTTTCATTAACAGAAAAGTTTTGACCCAAATCCCCAATGTGTGTAATATTTCAGAACCTGAGAAGTTTGCAGAGAGGCTGAGATCTTCTTCAAGGACCGTCCTCACAGAGGCAATGAGAGAGGGTGTTGCTAATGAACCTGTTGCAGTAGAGACATATGGGAAGGTAAACATTTCCAACTGATTAACTCATATGTGTTAATGGATCAACTAAAGTAATGTGCATGTGTACATGTACTTCAAATTGTATGTTAATATTTCAGATAAGGAGGCTAATATCAACATACATAATAATGAGGTGTACACGTATAGTGGTATTTAAAAATAGTGTGTTGATGTTTCAGGTAAAGGAGGGCAATGTGAATATATATCCCTGTGGGATTGTGATAAGTCCCAGAGCAGCATGGATGGCTGCTTCTCCAGACCGAAAGGTGCTAGACCCCAGGTCCAACCCTCCTTTTGGCCTACTGGAGGTGAAGTGTCCAGACCTGCGGAACAAGGACCTCCATGATCTGCCCTACCTCAGCCGGAAAGACAATGGCCAGCTTGCTCTTAAGATAACATCAAACTACTATCATCAGATCCAGATGCAGCTGGCAGTGACTGGTTTGAAGTGGTGTGATTTGTTTGTATGGTCTGAAAGGCAACACCATCTTGAGAGAATCGACTTTTGTCCTGAGAGTTGGCAAAGTGTGAAAGACAAGGCAGATAAATTCTACTTTGATTACATTCTCTCTTAGGGTCTGTATCACTCTGTTACCAGTCATTTCTCTGTCTATTTTAATTACCTATATAATCAGCATTATTCTCAACATCAAGACAGATGAAATTAGATCATGTTTAATGCATTCAGAAAAATACAATAAAGGTAAACCTCTTTCATTGTTTAATTGTGAGGTAAGCATGTCACATATACATAAGACATATTACCTTTTCATTTTGATATTGTAATTTATCCTTTTTGAAACAAAACCTTACAATAGTATGGTATGGGCTAAGGGGAGATAATCACAGTTCCAGGAAATAATTTTGTGCATTTGTACTGAAGCTGTTATGATACATTCGCATATTCGGCAAATTGAACCATAGCCTTTCATGAATTCAGTTCATTATTCAGTCCCCAGTACCAAATATGAATGATTTACATTTGTTTTAATGGAGCATGTTTTACTTGAGCCCTTATGTCTATTTTCAAAGTGAAATATGCAAAAATGTAATATGTACTAGCCTTGCAGAAGTGCAAGTTATGTTGGTTTGCAATTGTTGCACTTAGTACTGTGGATTATGTCAGATCACTGGTTATTACTACAACAGTTAGTATTGGGGTTCCGTATTATTCATTAATCACTTAATCAGGGCTACAGATAAGGAGCGTACAGGCGTAATGTACGCCTAAAACTCAATGACATACGACATAATATAAGATTTCAAGCGTATCATGTATGCACATAAATACCTTTCTATGTCAAACATAAATGAAGTTTAATGAAGTTTAAGATGAAAAGTTGTTTAATATTATAAATAACAAACTATTTCTCCGGCTTGGTGACTCAAAAATATACCAATACTCTTTCAAACGTCTCAGTACACTTCCACTTGCAGCATGAGGGGTAATTACACACACACACCGAAAAGTTTTCTAGAGCCCAGCTTAACTAAATTATTGCATTCATGAATAATAATTTGTTACCAAATAGTTGTGATACATGTCATATTCAGCACTTAGAGTATCCATTGCAATCCTTACTTTTACCATCTTCTGTTTCCATTACAATATACTGACACCTATAAGCCTATAAAATTTAATAGATCTGTATATTCAGAAATTTTACATTTTATGAATATTACATATTTCACCATTTGTCAAAAAAGTTTTCTTAAATTACTGCAGCACTGATTCAACGAAATGTAATTATGACATATTTTTAAGGTTTGAAAAAAGATATGTAAAACCACAGCATATCATCTGTAAGTACAAATTTCCGCTGTCACTATAGTTTCATTATGTGCACTGAATCTATTACAGACTGATGAAAACTAACACTGTACATAAATACTCTCTTATAGCATTAATGTAAATATGATGTATATTTTTTTATCTCATAAAAATAAATTGCACATTTCTATTAATGAACATGAACACTCAATCAGTTTTTATTCATTTCTTTTTTATCAATGGTCCTTGAAAACTTGAAGTAATGCAAGCTACAGTCCACAGCTGATTGATGCTGCCCAGCTCTGCAAGAGATATTGTAGAATCAAACAGGTGATTCTCTTTAACTCTTCTGATCAATCTTTCCACATGAATCCTAAGTGATGCAATGGACTGGGTCTCCTCTACTTCACTAGGTGTGAACTGCCCAGAGGAATACAGAAATGGAGGAATGTTAAGACCAACACCTCTCTCACTCAGTATACTGGCAATAGTAAAACCTTTGTCAGTCATAACACTGTCCCCTGGCTCCAGCAAATCTAGAATGCCAGACAATTTTGTTATTTCAACATCTGACATGACACCTGTGTATAGATTAGATACAAAGGTAATAGCACCATTTGGAGCAATGCCAATCAAGCCTTTCAGAGTGCAGGAGCTTTTGTAATGGGAATAAAACATGGAATTTAACACCAAAGCTGAGGGAATTTGGATCCTGAGCTCCGTACAGTCTAAAATGACTCTAGTAGATGGGTATGTTATCTGAAACTCAGGAGGCATGTATCTGTCTACTGTCACTCTGGAGGGCCAGATAGGAATTGATCCTAGAACAAAATACAGAAGATTTGACCAGGTGATAATTTTTCGACTAACAGTCGAAATGTGGCAATTAAAACGAACAGCAAGATCCTGCTCTGGTAAGCCAAGCCTCAGACGTACAAAAAACATGAACATTTCATCAATAAGGGCCATGTTTCTTGGCCTACCTGCAAGAGAAATGGCATTTGCACATGCGTAATACATACTGCACATATTGGAGGCACTTGGCTTTACAAATTCAAAAAACTGTCTGAACAATTTATAAGAACGAAATGATGTGTAGTACTGGATGAGATCATCATTTCCAGCGAATCTTTCTAATCCAAATCTCTCAATGGTGAGCTGTTGTTTTAACAAATCTTTCTCCTTCTCCAGGTCCAGAATTCTTTTTAGAAGAAGCTGTGTATCTGGCAGGCTGACATCTGTCTGGGTCTGAGCTGACAAACTGTCCTCCTCTTCTTCATGGGGGTCACAGTCTAACAGGGAGCTTGTAGGACTGGAAACATAAAGAATTTTACATACAGTGGAAATCAAGAAATGTGTGTGTGCATGTTAATGTGTTTGCTCATTTCTGAATATCATGAAACACAGACGTCCAATTAATGTTTCTTTCAAAGGAATCAATGATTATGATTATCAATGAGGTGTTGCAGATACTAATCAGATTTAATGCTTTAAAATTAAACAATGCTACTCCAAAAAACAGACTTTGGTTTGAAGAGCATTTGAACTGAAGTAGAGCTTAAAATAAGAATGCTTTCTTATCTACAAACATGTTTCTAACTTTAAACCGACCTTTCTGATGAATTTGGATTTTTCGGCATAAGTGGATGACGGATGGCTGGTGCTTTCCTCAACTTCATATTTTCCAAGTTCCAAGGAAATATGGATGGCACAGATCCTTGCTTGAGGGTCCTCCTTACTGGTGTGTACTTGTAGTCCTCGGGCCGGAAATGCTTCGAGCATACAACACTCTTCCTTGTTATCTAAATACAAGTGAATTTAAAATAAGCCCATTGCCATTATAAAAATTTATCAAAGCTATAAAAAGAAGCAAGTCTTTTTTCCGAATGGTTACAATAAATAGTTGTAACCTCGCGCACGCAACACACTTGCTTCTTTGAGTATATAATCATTGTTCTTGCGGTCTATCTGCCACTTTTTGAACTTTTTCAATTACAGCACCACACTGAGCAATCGTTACCATGTGTTGTTAATTAACTTAATTTATCGTTTAGGCACCATGACATGTTGTTAAGGAATAAATATTATTTTTCTGTTGTATGCGCTGCTTGACAGCTGCAGCTCCGATAGATTGATTGCAGTTTGAATTTGGCGCCTCAAATAACTCGAGATTTAATTCAGAAAATTCTGAATGAAAATTATAGCCTACCGTAAAGAAGGGTCCTTCGTCTCGTCGAATAGCAACTTTCCACCTCTTTCGAAGAGCTTCGGGCTTTGGAAACGTGTGAAATGACAGTGAACCGTCGTTTCGTGCAACGGATGTACACAGGTACACAACAATGGTCAGCAGCCATCGTTGCGGGTATAACCTCGTTTTGGAATCGGTCAAAGGTCACATGCATAAATATTAAGAATCGGCTATTGTTTCTAATACAAGTAAGTGATTACTAATTGTCCTGTTGTTGTCCTGTTTGTCCGAAATTGATTAGGACACAGTAGAAATAATTAGGACATCAAGACAATTTGTTATAATTAAATGGACAATATCTTTCTGTCAACGTAGCGTCAGCGGCCGCCATCTTGGTTGATGGTCAGTTCAAATGACAGGTGAAATGTACAAAATATTCAGTTTCCTTTATCAATTGGTGTTGTCCTCATGTGATAAAAAGTGTCCAAAAAGATTGAACATGATGGACATCTGTGTTTTGTGGTGACATTTGATATAACAAGAATAAGGGCAAGGATATAGTTAGACCAAGCGACTAGGAGGACATTTTGACAGACATCAAATGCATGCTACGTCAATACAAGTTGTCAATGTAACGTAGATGTGCCCTGTTTCCAGGAATTTATGTTGTCCTATGTGTCCTTAATTCGGACACTAACAAGATTGCTAAGATATTTGGTAAAAGCAAACAGAGAAAACAGACAGCAGAATGTCAAACTGTGCCATGAATGATTGGCGGCAATAAATGTCAAAACATGGAATGACTGTCATGTTTGAGGTACAAATGTGGGAAATACAGATTATATGTTGTCCTCTCTGTCTTAAAACAATGCATTTCTATCACAAAATTCAGAAAAATACCAGATAATGATTATGTGGCTTAGATATTAAAACGGACATTCAGTTTATAAACCATCACTCAACCTAACCTAAATGTTGACAGGTGACGGAAACCTGAGAAATGTCAAATTGATCAAATTCATTATTCACAGCAATCAAGCGTAATTTACATCAGTACCCATCATGGAAAACACTTAAAAACACTTCTGAACAAGGAAGTTATCAGAAAATCGCCATTAACTAGTGTCATAGGTCATTGTTTACATGGGTCACAAGTCAGACTTACTTTCTATAAATAGCCAGGGAGCAGGAGTCCCTGACAAACATTGTTGCTATCACCCACAATGCGCAATGATTCCAGACATAGAATAAAATACCAGTTAGATACACTAAATACATAAGCCTGTACAATAACTGTGAAGGATAAAACACCAGTAGTAAAATCCTGCATGAATATAAATAGCGTAGTAATTAACACGCAGTGGTAATTAGGTCATGTCTGACAAGTGCTGCTACCGCGAACGTTCAGTGCTAGATAAAACATAGATGTCAACAGTGGACATGCCCCCTTAAAGTGACACAAGTAAGTGAACTTCAGAACCAGGTAACTGTCTATGAAGTTGCCATCTTATTATTTACTTTAAAGTTAAAAATATGTATGGACCTTTGCTGGTAGATCATGATATAGCGAAAATAGGTGACATGTGTGATGGACAATGTTTACATTATGTTTTGGATACTTTTACTGTATTTGCTTAGATTCCATTACAATATGCTCTTATTCATGAATCGATCTTAAAGGTTTTAGAACGACGACCTCTCCGAAAATACCTCGATTTGGAATCCTTACTCAAAGATCAGGTAGTAGTAGTAGTAGTAGTAGTAGTAGTAGTAGTAGTAGTAGTAGTAGTAGAAGATGCTATTTAACTATTCATAGATAGGAGAATATAGTGAAAACAAAGTTTACGGATGTAGAAGTACATTGTTCACCCCTCTATAATCTAATGTATTTTCTTCTGGATATGAGGGGTAGCCCCCGTCTGAGGCTATACGAACTGCAGTTGCAATTGGCTGGGTATACCAGTTGTCACTCTTGAGTCCTTCACCACGTTCTCAACCACTGGTATTTCTCTACTGGGATGCACCTATATGTTGAAAAGACACCGTATTACTGAAATAATAACGTGTATGAACACTTTTAATCTTGGGACTTGCGTGTATTTTGCTCAAAGCGAATTTTTCAACATCATCAACCAGAAAGTATTTTTTCACTGACCGCCTAATATATCGGACAGGATACGTGAATTTGCTATTAGTCGAATACATTTCTGGGGTTTTAATAGTTCTTTCGCCACGGCAGGTTTCATTTCACTTCACTGGATTATAAAGCTGATTTCCTGTGGGCATAGACTTATAATTTGTTTGCTTTACCGATCATATGACCAAAACAGAATAACGACAGTCAAAACAAGCCTGTATTAATGACTTTGATGGTATGATTTGTCGAGTATGATTAAGCGTCCTCGTCCAGAACGTTGGCCACGTACAGAAATAATGAAATTATTGTCACATGGTGCAGCCTCTGCCTTGTTCTCTAACACGTGGTTTTGCTGCAGTACAGATATGAATCCAATAGTTAGACTGTCTTTGTAAAACTAGACTCTTAGTAGATGACAGTGTGAGGTATTCATTAAGAATCATGACGAACGATTTAAGTGAGCAACAGCTTTAGCTTGTGATACCTACATGACACATGCAATCAAACCGGTTTGGGATATTCCGGATTCAGTGGTGCAATATACCGCTTTCAGAAATAACACAGATCACGTGACCTAGCATAATAAAGACTTGCACGGCAGCAAGAAAGGTGGGTATTTTTACCTGATAGTTTGATTAGTAAAAGCGTGGATGATTGTCATAGTAGGTTTACATTGTGATGAGGACCCTGTTACTTATAAGAGTTTCTGAATTTACGCCTGACAAAATGGTATTCAGCAGCTTTCCCGCGAAATGACCACAAGAGTGCTCCAATGTTTCTGACGAGAAGACGACGGGCATGGCTTGCGCGCTCTATATACTGCAAGCCTACTCGTCGACCGGGTCTTCTCGACTTGTTGTGTATAGTTGTAGACGTGCGCCCTGCGACGAACAGCAATTCCTCGCTACGGCCGATTGCACTTCAATGGAAGTTAAGCTTCCTCCATCCAACAGTCTGCAGTACTGTGTTGTGACTGTCAGGTGAAGATGGTGGCAATAGACAGACAGGTTATAAGCAGACATACATGTTTACAGGAAATAAATCAATAGCTTGTTTGTCTGTCATCGAAGTGGAAGGCTATGCAAGCTCCGTGGCAGACTTGCTCACGACACTCTCACCCTCGTGTGCGAGACTGATTAAAACCACATTTATCACCGTGTTTAGTAGAAGTAATAACACTTCAAATGAAAACTAACCACACGCAGGTATCCAGACATAACAGAATGTTTCATTTTGGGGGATATTGCTCTGAAAATTAACCCCATGAGGCTTAGCTTTCAACATTATTATGAATGTTTTTCATTAGTTCGTTTTTTTTGTAACGCCGCAATCAGCATTTTGCTTTTAGAAATTGTAATAAAAGGCGGCATTGGAACATGAAACAAAAGTTAATAAGTAGATCACTTCATTGCAATACATTCCAGATTATTAGAGGTGCTTGACACAGATGTCCATTAGTAGGGGCATTACTAGGATACAAAACGGAGTTGACTTGTTTTCGGTGCTTACAATGTCAGCCAGGGGAATTGTTTTCTAAAGTAATGTCCAGCATCGAGTAGCCTGATATATTAAACCTGCTCGCGCTTGGAAACTCGTTATCAATAAATGTAACATGTTTCCAATTTTCTCGACGAAGAAAGAAAAACGTAATCTGACGCCCAAGCCCGGTGGACAGAAGAATGAAGGAATGTGACGAGTAGCATCCTACATTTCATTCAATATGATGGTATAGTTAGACACCACTGACTACAGGGATATGTATATGTACTTAGTTTCGAACAATTGAATAGGACAGTTGAGAAAAGAAGACGCAAATTTGTAAGTAGGCAAGGTACATGGCACTACCTTGTGTGTGAATTCATTCTGATATATAGTGAACAACTAAACTAACCGTATTTTACTGTTACGGAATACTTTTCAGTCTGAGTCGGGTATTTTTATCGCCGATACGTAGCAGGTGAACATTACCATTATATACCTCCTGGTAAGTCAACTGCTTGCGTGCAACAGCTTGTTGATCACCAGATAAAGACTCCTCTTACATAGAGGCAACCTTGCAACCAGTATATTATATTGTGTTCACATAGCTGTCTTCCTGAAATGTGAAGTTGAATGTGTCGATTCTATGCAACACGTATTTTGTTAGTGACACTCAACGAAACCTATCAGTGTTTACATGCACGTTGTCGTGACTGAAAGTCAACACTGACGTCTGTATATGTCTTCATGCAGTTTTGGCTGGTGTTGGGTGTGCTGTGAGTATATATCTTCCTGTAGTTTTGACTGATTTGAAGCTATGCCGTCAGGACCTGCTTATGTGTGATATGATACTGATATGTTATTGAGTTGTAAATCAACACTACGAGAAAGAGCCCATGTCGCGGAGATATATTCTGGTATAGGTGGAAATATATACCATGCAAATGTGTCCTTACTTAAAGACGTTCAGTTATGTGTCAGATTAAATGGAATCAGCACAGGATACTTTAGCGTAAAGTGTGGGATTTTTGCTATCTACAATTTTATTTGATGATAAACGAATAAGTGTTTAGCGTATGCTGAAGACAGTGAGCTTCTGGCAGAAGAGTACAGTGGCTTGAATATGCCTTCAGATAGACTGAACGGGTGGTGTACATTTAACAAGAAGACTGTCAATCCTACGAAATCCAAAACAGTTCACTTTAGACGTCCTTCGGTCGGAAAACGCAAGTTAGTTTCAAGTGCGGGGGCATAAATCTAAAGCTTGTTGAGTGCTCTAGCTACCTGTGACTTTTATGAACTGAACACTTTGAGTGTTATTGCGTATGGGTAAAGCTGTGGCTAGTTCGGCGGATAGAGAGCTGGGTCAGCAAACCTCTAAATGGAAGAGTCTTGGGTGAATGCTGCATGGGACTTATACAATGTACGATGCCATGGTGTGGTCCACTACTGACTATTGTGCGACAATATGGGGAACATTTAACATTCCACCAGTAAACAAAGTGCCTAGCCGTGCAATGAAGTTCTTTTTAGGTGTGTACCAGGCGATATGGTCTGGATATTCCAGGCTGTACGTCAATGGAAAAGTGTGATTTTACAGGAAGATGAGCGAAATATATTAAGGTAGACTGCGTTTATAGGTTTTTAATTGGGCAGAAGAGATGGTTCGACGTACTTGGAATCTCCCGATACATAACAGGATACACAGTATGGACTTAAAACACTTCATGCCAATTGGAAATCCGTTTCATATCATCCATATCTAATCAGAGGTCACTAACTAACTAGTAAGAGGTTACTAACTGACTGAAATGAACATATTTTACTGCAAAAACGTTCATAGTGAGAAAAAAATAATTTAATGAAATGGAGCCCTGAGACTTTCTTCATTTTCAGAAGCTATGGAAATCTAGACTTGCCACATTTTCTAGACTTGCGTGGGCTTTCTTAGATAAATATACTTCAGGGTCTGTACGACAGACTACCTCCCTGGGACACTTCGTCGTGCGCTAGCCCTCTTCAGATATGGAGTTGCCCCTCAACACGTGTGGAGACTGGGCGTTACAACTACCTCTGGCTGAGCGAGTGTGTTTTAATTGTGTGAATTGTGTTGAAGATGGTTGTCATGTTTTATTATATTGCCCTATTTACGCTTATGTTAGGGAAGTTCTCTTTACTAAATGTAGTAGTAGTATTTGTGATGATTTTTATCTCTGGAGCGCCTGCGATACGGTCAGCTTTGTAGTGTCTAATTCAGATATTGTATTTTAGTCCGCCAAAACCTGCAAGTTTATTTTAGAAAGAAGCAGGGTATTTTATACAGTAATGTGTGAAACACTTTGTGTATACGGTTTTGTGTAACTCTTTTTGTGTCTGTGGTAATCCTATATGGGTTGCTCGTCAACGAATTTGTGTAATCTATATTTTTGTTGCACTGTACGAGGTACCTGATAACTATCTGGCATCTGCCATGATAAGCCACACCTCTTGTATGTTGTAGGTATCATATTTCTTTGAAAGTAGTGTAAAGTGGCGGAAAGGCTTACCAACATGCTTGAGGGATCCGTGTTCTGCCCTGTCATGATAACTGAACAGCAAGCCATGTTTACACAGTAATGAAAGCCCATTCTTTCAGTTTGTTTTACAATCAATAAGTAAGGGTAATGCAGGAGAATAATAAGAACTGTTTACTCAGTGTCACGCTGACGAGGTTTTGAACATGAAAACAAAACACCGTTTAAGAGCGAAAGGAAAAAAACCAAAACATATCGTGCTGTGACGCTCACTGACACAATTGTGAGATAAAAAAGGAAAACGTATACATTTATTTCATTTATCTGTTCCCGTTTCGTCTATACCGGAATGATGGAGACTATTGTTTCCAGCGCGCTTTGCCATAAAGAAGTTTGTCATTTATAGTTTAAACTGGTGACACATGCGTCTCTTCTCCTGACTGTCACAACCGTCCTTAGGTAAAACAATGCATCTGACGTACAGCCTCAGGCTGTGTTTATAAGGGGTACATGTGTGCGTCTATCCTTTGAACCAGGGAGCCTATATAGAGATTGTTGATTATCCCTGCTTGAACACACTATTTTTTCACTACCTATCAAAACAAAGGGGAAAAGCTATTTTCTGACTTTGAAAGACAATAGGCTTGATTAAAGCGCGTTTGTTGCTACGCCGAGGTTGGTCAGCTGTGATTGGTCAGTGAAGTCGAGATTTAGTACTAAAATCGGCAGCTTGTGGGGTCAACACCAGAATCTAATATTCATAATCTACATCGTGGTCAACAAAATTACGTGTCGCTGACGGTCTCTGTTTGGACTGATACACGGTAAGCTGTGTAAGGTATATTAAGGTCCCTGATTCACTGTCTGCTAGGATCCATGTCATTGAAGGTAGGTTCGTTTAAAGTGGGTATCTGTAAACGGTGACAGTTGTCCTCAGTACCCTTACGACTGGACCGCTTCTAACAGTTCTTCATTTGGATTGTAGGAAATTGTAATTGTTTCATTATATTTTATTCAGAAAACAACAATGGAGCAGCCAGTTGCCTCCCCTGGGCAAGTGACCGTCACTACATCTCAGGTGAACGTCGCACATAAGACACTTCTCGCATAAACTCATTCCTTATATACGAGATGGTTTTGGGAAGAATGGTTGCACATAATGAATTAATTTGTATACAAATTGATATAATCGTATTTTCTCTTGATACTTCCTCAGAGAAGTTCTACAAAGGAATGGAAATACTGAACCACTCATAAAGATGAGGGGCACGCGATGTCTGACAAGGAAATTTTACATGCTAGTTCAACAATCCAGATCTACGTATTATGTTCTCTTCCAGGCTCAGTTAAACATGTATTCGGATTCAGTCACAAATATACCCCTGCACCCTCACGTCCCTAGCACGAACACGGTAGAATTCAGTGGACTAAGTTGTTTATTGGCGGCTTCACTCGGCATTAGTGTATTTAAACAAACCTCTCACTGGCCTTTCCATACACACCTTCTGCCAATAGGAGTAATATGCATTTATGCATGTCCTTACTCGCCTGTCTCCGTATTGTCTTATAAATAATACGGCTTGTAACTATGATTTGTTCTGTATATGTGTAATATGTTTTTTACTGTTTGATTGTACTGTCCGCTACATCCAGCCTGTTCAAGGCGGGTACCCAATTGGGCCCCCTCCCCCCGTCAACCAGACCACGGTGATAGTCCAGCAGCCCGGCGCAATGATGAGAGACATTGGACCGCGAGTCTGGAGCTCCGACCTGTGCTCATGTTTTGATGACATCGGCTCATGTGAGTCACACCTGTGATGTGTGTTGTGTTGTGTGGTGACATAAATTTTACCATTTGAAGCCACAGAAGACAGTCGTATTTGCTTAATAATTCGATCGCTACCGCGTAATCATATTAATCCATGTTCAGTGACGTAAGATCCACCTAAGATCACGCTGGTTTATGCTGACACTTACTAGATTTTTAATAAATCCTAAATCTGCTTTGGTTCGTTAGTCTGTCTAGCAGTCCCTGAAACACATTATTTTGCCTTATGCCAAGGCTTCTCTGCAAAGCTAAAGCCTGAAATGAAGCAAGTCTAGATTTCCGCGGGTTCATGATCTCTGGTCTCCCGGGGCTCCTTTTCGATTAAAATGGGTTTGTTTGTTACTATCAATATTATATATATTGAGAGACTAAGCCTTAGTCCAATGGGTCGTCTGCTTACAGGTCTGCTTGGGGCTGTGTGTCCTTTAGCCTTGGCCTGTCAGGTCTCCGGGCAGTTGGGAGAGTCTGCCTGTGTCCCATGCTGTGTACCCGGGGCACTCATCGTCTTGAGAACCAAGCTTCGGATCGAGCAGAACATACAGGTTTGTTATTGTGACCATGCATTTGATTTGTTTGTTCATCAGATTTTGCGAAATATCATCTCCTCTTAAAAACAAAGTTCGTGTAGCAATTCGTGTAAAGGCACTTGTGTAGTCTCGTTGAAGCAAGCTAATCTCTTTCTACAGGGAACTGTGATGGACGATTGTTGCATGACAACCTTCTGCGGCCCATGTGCGTTGTGTCAGATGTCACGTGAGATTGACTACATCCGGAACATGCAACAGTGAGGTCAAGATCAAGTTTCCAAGATAGAACACATCCCACACATGGGCATGTGGCAAAATGGCTACCCAAGGTTTTAATGAACAAGATATATTTTAAATAATGTTTTACTTATCAGTCGCATGTCACCCTTTCAACTCTGACCTGAGTTGCCAGTGAAAGAACGGGTGTGAATGGAAGCAGTTAATAGTGTGGGGAAGAAATGGTGTCAGAAAGTCATGTCAGTACTTTATTGTCATGATTATTAAGGTGACGTGGACTCGAAATTTTGTGCGACAGATCTGATTAATAACGTGGCAATTTCTAACTTTAATATTAGATGAGGCAGATTTTGTGATGTTTCCTTACTGTAAATAGATATTTCTCAATGGGGGAACTGAAGCATTACATTTCATCCAAGAATGTTGACGCAAATGTTATACCAAGACGATAAGGCAAATTTGACAAAAACATTTATCACTTTCTATTACTCATACATATTTTATGTTGTACAACATGTTGGGACATATTTGGAGATCCATTAGCAATTCTCGACTCCCTAACCAGTTGCGTACTTTGCACGGTGTCTTGGACTGATGCCTTAGTCATGTTGATTGTGTAATCTTGTATATACAATGAGTTGTGTCTGTACCATGCATTGAGTAGATTTTTCAATGTCATCAACCTGAAATTATTTTTTCACTGACCGCCCGTCTCACATATCTAACAGGATACGAAAATTCCCTATTAGTCAAATACATTTCTGGGGTTTCAATAGTTCTTTCGTCACGTCAGGATTAATTTTACTTCTTTTGATTACAAAGCTGATTTTTTCTGTGGACTCGTAATTGTTTGTGACAGATCTGATAAATAACGTGGCCATGGGCCATTTTAAAGTTTAATATTAGATGAGGTAGATTTTGTGATGTTTTATTTCTATAGATAGATATTTCTCATAAGGGGGAACATAGATATTGAAGAATTACATTTTATCCAAGAATGTTGACACAAATATCAAATCAAGACATAAAAGCTATTTTCACTAAAACATTAATCACTTTCTATCATTCATATACATTTTATGTTGTGCAACATGTTTGCAGATCCATGAGCAGTTCTCTGTCCCACCGAAACCAGTTCTCATGTCTTTTATAAAACGCTTTCCTTGGTGTCTTGGACTGACGCCTTAGCCATTTTGGTTGTGTTGTCTTGTACATTGAGTTGTGTCTGTACCTTGCATTGTTGAGCAAATGTGTTTCGCAACTGCATGCCACAAAGCAGTAAGTAACGTGACCTTTCGGAGATGCCTTTGTGTAGATCTGTTTCTGGAATACAAGAACTGCGCACGAATTATTACACGTTGACATGTGGGCCCAGGTGACTGGAACACTGTTGTTTCTTCAGGGATGCAGAAGGTATCCTTATACATGTGTTTTATGGCTATTTTTTATTAATAAAATTTATATTAACGACACGTCTGGTATTGTGTTTTGAAACATATGCAGGTGCGATGGACATCGCTGTGACCTGCTCAGAATGTCCACAAACGGTATGATGGCTCACCCATCTGTGGTGGCTTCGTGATTGTGACCCATCCACATGTTGAAAAACTATTTTCTGTGCCAGTGTACTAATTATGATCTTTTGTTTGCGAGTACGAATACACACATATATACAATTCAACACACACACACACACACACGTATGTATGAAAAGTCCATGTTATTATTAACATGGCAATGAGGCCGATCAAGGATGGTAGTACCTGGACTCACTGTCATGGTTTGTTCGTGAGAATAAGATATTTTATGAGCAAGCAAATAATTACTGTATTACTCCGAGCAGCGTCGTATTGATGAATCCATAAGCGTTACCAAGCAAGTGATGCCCCGAGTATGTGTATATACTCTGTAGGGAGACATATATATATATATAGAGAGAGAGAGAGACACGAAGTGGTGTTTCAATGGCAGCTTTCAGAAGGTATTTAAGTCCAGTTGTCCATTTATCAAGCACTACGTCAACTTTACGTGACACATGTCCATGTTCCAGCGTCTCTGTGATTACTTCACCGAAACCTTCACCCGTATAGATGGCTCAGGACAATAGAGAGTGATCAGATATCACACTTGGATCAATCACCACCACCCGTGTAGGATATATTGACAAATTCACATGCACGCTCTACCCCGAACTCCTGATAAGTGGAAATGTTCATAGGTAACGAGGCTGTCGTCATTCACATAGCGACCCAGTTTCGGCAAAACAAAATACACCTCTCACACTTAATGAGGACATCACATAAACATTCGCCATATTGACTTTTGGCAGGGCCAGCGATAGTTCTCTGTGGAATACTATCCAGAACTTCAATAACACATGCCTTGTCTTTTTAACCGCACCTACTGTTCAAATGTTCAACCGCTTACTTACACTGCTTGAACATACAAACAAAAGGAAATGGGTTCGCAAATGAGAAACTAAATGTTGCTGAATATGTAATCAGTGTTTCAGGAAATGCACACAGCCGATACAGCGATTCTATTGTAAGTTCCAACTTCATAGTTCACTTCAGGCGGTTCCATTGTACGTTTTAAATACATACTAGTAGTTCACTTCAGGCGATTCAAATGTAAGTTCCAAATACATTGTTCACTTCGGGCGATTCCATTTTAAGTTGAAAATATATAGTTCACTTCATTCGGTTCCACTGCATGTTCCAAATACATAGTTCACTTCAGGCGACTCCATTGTTAAGTTCCAAATACGTCCGTACATAGTTGTCTTCAGGCTCTATTCACGTGTGAGAACGGGGCACCGTGTGTTTTATTAACGTGTTAAAATAATGCCAGGTGAGTATACTTTATTAAACATGTTACAAGATCAAACCATGGCGCTTATCCTGTTCCAAGACCTCACCATGACGCTCACCTGGATCCAAGATCTCATCATGACGATCAGTTTGTGCCAAGATCTCACCTAGGCGCTTAGCGGGCCCTAAGAACGCACCATGGGTCTCAGCTGGATCCAAGATCACATCATGCAACTCAGCGTGTTCTTAGACCAACCATGGTGCTCAGCGTGTTCCAAGATCTCACCATGACACTAAGTGTGATCCAAGGTCTCATCATGGCGCTCAGCTAGATCCAAGAACTCACCCTGGTGCTCAACTGGATCCAAGATCTCACGTTCCAAGATCTCATCATGATGCTCAGATGGATCCAAGATCTCACCCTTTCATTGGGATCCAAGATCATGGCCCACAGCGGGATCCAAGATCTCACCATGGCAGTCAGCGGGATCGAAGACCTCATCGTGGCGCTCAGCGGAACCCAAGAACTCACCATGATGCTCAGCTGGATCCAAGAGGTCACCATGCCGCTGAACCTGTTTCAAGATCTCTCCACGGCTTTCAGCTAGACCCATGATCTCACCATACCGCTCAGATTAGCTCGCGAATACAGAGTTTGACTGTGTTTCTAAATATTTCATAAGCTTGCTGGCTTTATACACAAGAATGGATGTCTTGCAAAAGTGATCCTCAGTGGCAAACTACTGCTTTTCAACAGTTCAAAATCTTCACGTTGTGTCTTTCAGGAAAAAAATCATGTTGGAGGTGTTCTTGGTTGTTGTGCAGTACTGTACTTGTGGTTGGTGTTCCTAGGTTTTTTGTTGTACTCTCAATTGTTATTTGGTTGGTATTCTGTACACTCTTGTTGGTGGTGTTCTTGGTTGCTCTATAGTTTTCTCAGAAGGGTGGTGCTCTTGGTTGCTCTATGTTTCTCTCAGAGGGGTGGTGTTCTTGGTTGTTGTATGGTACTCTCTGATACGTTCTTGGTTGTTCTATGTTGTGGGCGTTGTTCTTGTTTGTCCCATGGTATTCTCAGATGAGCGATGTTCTTGGTTGCTCTATGGTAATCTTGGATGGGTGGTGGTCTTGGTTGCTGTATGGTACTGTCAGACGTGTGGTGTTCTTGGTTGTATGGTGCTCTCAGATGTGTGATGGTCTTGGTTGCTCTATGGTAATCTCAGATGCGTGATGTTCTTGGCATCCTCGATATCTCCACTATAGTGGAGACTTATCGGAACGTATACCCTGGAGATATCGAGGATGTGGTCTTGGTTGCTCTATGGTAATGTCAGATGGGTGATGTTATTTGTTGATCTATGGTACTCTCAAATGGTGATATTCTTGGTTGCTCCATTGTACTATCAGATGAGTGATATTCTTGGTTGCTCTATTGTACTCTCGGATGGGTGGTGTTCTTGGTTGCTCTATGTGGTACTCTTAGACGGGTTATGTTCTTGATTGCTGTGTGGTACTCTCAGATAGGTGATATTCATGACTGCTCTATTCCTCTCTCAGATGGGTGATATTCTTGTGGTATTTTTAGATGGGTGGTGTTCTTCGCTGTGTTATTGTACTCATAATGAAGGTTTTTGGTTGTTACGAATCTTTCGATAGGTTTTACCATAGGTGTGACTGCGGAGACGTTTTGCATTTCCAGGAGCGAACATTCACAAGGCCTTCGCTTTGCTTTGTCAACACAAACAGACAAACAGTGCTGTGCATAAGGGGTTGGACACAGGAACGACAAAAAAATAGACTGACTGAATCACGTTGTCTTTTTAATTGACAGCGATATCATTTACATCATATATAATTTCTAATTTGTATTTCATTATATTCCATACACATGGACCCCATGTGTTATTTGAGGGTTTAATGACCGTCCCTACTCCTTTTAATATTTAAGCATAAGTTTTAAATATTTTATGTACAAAACTGCTGACACCACCATTTTTCTGGCTGTACTGTATTCATATTTTTATGTTATTCTTATGATAGTATCATAATTAGTAAATTAGGCAGTGTGATTTATTTTGCCTTCATGAATTTTAGGTGGGTATTAGCGTTTGAAACTCATAGCTGGAGTAACGAAGATCGCGATCAACACTATGAGAATAATCTAGTTTCGTTTTTGTTATGATACCTTCATCTTTTAGACATTCCACCGGAAGCGTGTTCTCAAAAACGCGGGAGACGA
The DNA here is from genome assembly GCF_037392515.1 of Haliotis asinina. NCBI lineage: Eukaryota > Metazoa > Mollusca > Gastropoda > Lepetellida > Haliotidae > Haliotis > Haliotis asinina. The sequence continues at coordinate 54,661,284 of NC_090282.1, read as the reverse complement.
TGTGCGTGGAGTGTTGACATTATATTTTGACGGAAACCTGTTAAAATGTCCATAAAACAATCAAATCTGTTCTCTTTCTTCACAAAAACGCCAAACAAAGCTCCAAATAACGAGACATCAAAGAAAGCTGTGTTGTCACCCCGTCGATCACCGAATTCGTGTAAAGGGAAAACACCTGCAACCAACGGCAAGAAGACTTGTGACACCAACACAGGTATTAGATAAATTAAAAAAATTAAGTGAAAACATTGGTGATGATGTTATGACATAGGTGAAGAAATCAGATGTTTTTGCCTAAGGTTTCAGTCTTAGTTTCAATTAGAAATGACCTTTTCACCACTGTTCACAACAAAACCATGAGGACACAAACAACTAAGCACCATGCCGTCATATGATTCCGTGGTACTTAAGTTTCCGTTATATTTTCTAATGATTTTCTAATTTTCTCACGATCCACGCACTAAATCACCTATCGACTGATTACGTTCAGCAGTAGGTCATCACGGCTGTGAGCGAAATATGTTGAGACATTCATTCATTTTGCATACGTACAGTTATCAACTAAAAAAAAATACCTTTATGTCTAGCTATTTCTTCAAACTGTGGAAGTCTCATAGGGCCATCTTTGCAGTTGTTTTTTTAGTTCCATTTCAAACATTCTGTTGATCAACTCTACATATTTTGTGTACTTGAAATTTACACTGAAGAAATATGACTATTTTGTTACTTCTAAAATTATTGACAGTATAACAACTTATCCACTTTGTTATTACTGTAAACCTACTTTGACACTTCAGGATTGGCTGTTCATAACATGTCAGATTGTGACGTGCTGTGCACCCGTAAGTTGGTATGTAGGGAATACCATGGAAACATGACATCAACAGAGTTTGTGCACAATGGCCGCCTGTGGTCCAATACCGACAACGTTGAACTTCAGAATGACAAAAGTGTTTTATTGACATATATGACATAAAAAGGTAACCTCGCGTAATCAATATTCGCGCACATAACACGTTTCGACATGGTATGCAGGATTAACAAGGCACATGAAATTAAACAATTATACAAACCTCCATCAGCGTAAAATGTTTCTAAAAACACAAGTTCCAGCCTTTGACACTTGGCTTTCGTAGCGGGAAGAAGCCATTATCCGGACGACAGTATGTGGGTCATTTGTGAGCTACGTCATCAATATTCATGATAGCTGATGACAGGACAATCAGTACGGCGCACAGTTTATGCCAACAGCTGATAATGATGTAATGTCTGAAGTTCATGTCTTGCAGTACCGATAACAAGGTTTTAGCAAGGTAATGTTCAGAATCTGTCTACTTTAGGCTATATTCGTAGAAAAATGCTGTAAAACGTTCCAGTAATCTCAGAGAAAATGCAATGAAAGTAGTAAACGTTCCATTAATCCTGAATGAAAAGTTCATAACATGAAAAGTTCACAACATGAGAAACTGATGTGAAAGTTGAATGTTGCCAGTATTTACTAGTGAACATTGACAGTTTCATTGTCTGCAAGGATGGCAAATCATGGCATGGACAGTAAAAAATATCCTTTCTTGAAAGTCTTGTACCTGCACAACAGTACTTGAGGTGAGTCCGGTGGTCACATCCTCTATACATACATTCTCCCCATGAAGTGAAATAGATGGCATCAGAATGTACTTTTTCCGAAGGCACAAATCTGTGACAAACGCAGCATTTATCATCCTCTGTGATCTTGTCAGATGAACTATCAGAAACTGTTGTATGTTTCACCGGATGAGCAGCTTTTGTCTTTTTGATGCTGGAAGGTCCAGGCTGTTGGAGGCCAGATGAAGAAGCTGTTGCTTTTTTCTTTGGTTTAGATGAAGCTGTACTTGTGACGAGGATGTTATGTTGTACAATTTTCTCCCTTGTGGAGTCTTCATTGATAGTCTTTCCTGACACAACTATGCTGATTGTCCTCCTCTTGGTAACCTTGTTAACTTGGCCAACAGCTTCCTCCCAGAACTTGAAGAATGTTGGCGTTGATGTTGATGGAGATGGAGTAATTTCTTGAAGATCTGGAACATCAGAGGTCAGCTGAGTTCCAAGTGCCGCTCTCTTCAAAACCTTTGCCGGAATGAACGCTGATTGGTCAACAACGAGTGGGTCAAATGGATGGATTCCAGATTTCCAGAGAGAACTTCTCAAGTTGTCAGGAGAAAGTACCTTGTCATATGCTTTACATGTGAGATCGCAAACAGAATATCAATCAATACCAGGGCAAGCATTAGCTCGCATAAATTTGTGACACTCGTTGTTGTAGTTCCTTTCAAATGGGCCAAAGCATCCTACATCAAGTGGCTGCAGAACATGTCTTGTGTGTGCAGGGAGGATGAACAGAATAATATTGTGTTCTTTGGCCAAGTCAATGTGTTGAAGGGAAATATGGGACTTGTGACCATCATACAGGATCAGTATCTTGTTTGAATCTCGGCCTTGTACAAACTTGGCAAAATGATGTTCAAGATAGTACCTGAAAACCTGAGTATTGGACCAGCTAGACTCTGTTACAGTTCCATCAGCTCCCTTTTATTGACACACTGACCATTAGTATCCGAATGTCCATCCGCCTAATCATGTAGAATTATAAAGTCCTAGTTTATGTTACTTCAGAGAAATTGCCATTTCCTCGAGAAAAGTGAATCCATAAAATTTGATTACTTGGTCAATGCATTTTCCCAGTACATTGACCCTTCCTAACTTAACTTCAATTGTTCCTTATATTTCTATCAAATATTTTATAAACTTTTTAACTCAAAATGTCTTGGTTATAGCAGTCTTTGAGTAGTTCTGGCCTCATCCTCTTGCCTGGAAATACAAAGTATGGTGGAATTTGGTTGCCAAGAGCGTTGCCACATCCAATAACAGTAACAGTAGTACCCTTGCCAGATACTACGGCTGGTGTTGTTGCAGCAGCTTCTAAAGAAGTTACAGTGGATGGAGACGAATGGTTTTGTTTCAGTCCCTTTTCATCAACATTGTCAGTTCTCTCTGGTGAGTTAAGTAGGTCATATTTACTGAGAAGTTTTTGAAGCTCTTCGACACATTCTGTGACACATTCTTGTGATGTAGCCTTTGCCCACTGTAGCTCCAAATTCCTTGGCTTGCACATCTTCAGTTCAGGCCATCTCTTCATGAAGTTGTAGAACCCCATCAAAGTGAGAAAACGTTCTTCATTACGCTTACCAAGTGCTACAGCATAAGTACTTGCCATGTCCACCACTTCTGCTCTGCTATAGCCATAACCTGAAGCAGCCATAACCTTCAGATGTTCAACAAGGTGCAGTTCCTCTTCTTGGTTGAGCAGCAACAGTATACCAGGCTTGACAACTTCAGGGTTCACATAACCTCTGACTCTGTCACGCAACGTTGCCTCAGGAATACCATCTTTTCCTGCTGCTCCACGGATAGAAGCACCACCTTCAACAACTGAAACATAGGCATTTGTCACTGCTGTTGGTGAGTAAGGCCTGTATCGGCCTCCAAGCCTTGAATGCAAGTCAGGACATGTGCAAATATAACAAAAAGCTTATTTATTTGTAACAAAATTTACTCACACACACACCCCAAAAAAAATCACCATCATTGTTTTGTCTTTTTTAATGTAATCAGTATCTTTTTGGAGAATTTTTCTGAATAAATACGAGCATATTTCCTCAATTAATTACTTAAAACAATTTCCTTTGATCCTACAAAGTCGTTATAGTTGCTATTCATTGGTAACCTTTGATGAAATTTTGCTCTTAAGATGTAAGGAATATGTCTGAATTGGGCTTCCATAATTTTTTTTTCCTGGGCAAGACCCCCACCTACTTGGGTCATGACCTTTTAGCGTCAGTAGTTACTTATACAGACGACCAGTAGATAACTGCTGTCATGAGTGAAAACTATTTTCTGGATCTCATTTTCATCCCGATGTTTTTGGAATTAGTGCAGAAGCATGAAAAGACATATGCTAGATAACTTTTGATAAGAAACTCACCTTAGACACATTTGATTTCCACATTGTGATGGCAGAGACGAGTCAACGACTTCTTGTTTATAAACAAGAAATCTGATGTCACGGTTTTATGTGTACCTACCGCGTGAATCTGGGAATGATAGGTGCGCGAAAATAGATGTCCACGAATTTACATTACGGCAGGATATGTCATGTAACTCTACATTATGTTTACATGACTTGACAACATCAGCGATCATATTCATAGTTGTGAATTACCTATGCCCCATGACGCGAGGATATATTCTTCTGTTGTTCATGGACCTGTTTGTTCAAGCGGTAGCAATGTTGTGGTAGAAATATAAAACAAAACACAAAATTGCTGATAATCCATTAAATTCCATTCAGTACTTAAATGTACTCTTGAGTGTTTCCAGTACTCCTGTATTGAAGTAATGAGTACATACTCCTGATCTTGATAACGTATCTGGAGCCTTGTATTACCCCTCGTAATATACTGAACATCATTGAAAACGCACCACCCCTAAAATTGTGGATTTCTAAGAGCAGAAGTGAGCAATCTATGTAAATTTTACATATTTGTGTAGACCAATGTTTGATAAAGAAAAGAAGCAAAAAACAATCAAGCAAAACAGTGAAGATTTAATGCAGCTGACAATGAAATAAAGATGGGGTCAAAATGGAAAGTCAGTAGCGTGTATGACCCCCGTTAGCAGCAACACAAGCTGTGCAACGTCTCCTCATTGAACGGATAAGTCTCTGAATAAAGTCCTGAGGCACTGCATTCCACTCTTGCTGCAAGGCATTGTCGAGTTCCCCAAGGTTGTTGATCTGCGGACGACGTGCGAGGCGTTGGCCGATGTAATCCCACAAGTGTTCGATGGGTGACAAATCTGGTGACAATGCAGGCCAATGAAGTAGAGGAATGTTGTTGTTAGCCAGATACTGTATCGAAACACGTGCAGTGTGGGCTCGTGCATTGTCATGTTGAAATGTGTGCAGATCTTGATGCTGGTGAAAGAAGGGAACGACGTTGTTCTGAAGAATGTTGTCACGGTAGTAAACGGCATTCACTCTGCCACGACAAACAATCAGAGCGGTTCTGTGGTGATAACTTATCCCTCCCCACACCATAATGCTGCCTCCACCCCACCAATCGGTTTGCACAACACAATCCTGATGATAACGTTCACCCCGTCGACGTCATACCCGTAGACGCCCGTCAGCATTTCGCAAGTGAAAACGCGACTCGTCGGAGAACACCACACCATGCCAACGTCGTAACAACCACACACGATGCTGTTCAGCCCATTGTCGGCGTTCACGGCGATGCCTGTCAGTCAGGATGGGTCCAACGTAAGGGCGTCGACAACGTAACCCTGCCGCACGGAGACGGCGTCGGACGGTGGAAGCGCTGATCAAACCACGTCGACCCTGGACAGCGTTGGCGGTTCTGGCAGCGGGCAAGGTTCGATCCCGAATATGGCGCCGTACAATGTCTCGATCTTGGCGAGGGGTGGTAACACGTGCCTGACCTGGGCGTTGCCGGTCCCTGCTGGTTCCTGTTTGTTGGTATCTGTTAGCAAGCCTCAGAATGGTCGAATGATGACACCCAAATCGTCGTGCAATGTTTCTGCTTGAAGCGCCGACCTGCAACATACCCAAGGCCTGTTCTCGTTCCTCTGGTGACAATCTTGGCATGGCGAAAAAACTTTACTTATGAAAGTACTGCAAAAATGAGAACGGTTTTGTGCCGAAGGTCATTTATACCCCTGAACAGCATGCTTTCTGCATGCAATTTGTGCCCTTCGTGTGTGATGTGCATGAATTTTGTTGTTTTCATGTGATGTGTTCGACCGATCCGTTTTTTACTGTAGAGCGTTATTTACGATCTAGTGTGTTATTCTCAAAATTCCCACCATTAATTTTCCATTTCCAAAAGATTCTATTGCCTTATTTCAAAATTTACAGGTGGTGCGTTTTCAATGATGTTCAGTATATTTTGATATTTATATAGTATATCCAGGGGTACAACTGAAAAGTTGATATTGAGAAATAAGGGTGGAACAGAGTGCTCTTACTATGGTACAGTACATAATGCAGTACAAGGTAGATGGCATATCACTGATAAATAAATTAAACAAATTAACACAACACAGTTTTCATAAGACAGTTATAGTCTGTGTGACTGATCATTGTTCTAAATCATTGTCTGTCTCATGTTTCAGTCAGTTAAACATTTAGAGACTTTCCACATTCCTTGCAGGATTCGAACTTAACACTTTGAGGTACCAAATTTGCCATTCAAGCTACTATTTTGCTACCTGAAACGAAACTCAGTAGCAAAACCTTGCTACCTGGTATTTTTTTTCTTGAAAGTGCCTACATTCATCAATTAGCAGACATTTTCAAAGGACAGATCTACACTTGTGCACTTGCACTCACAGACTTACCCATACTGGTGTTTTTGATTTTCAAAAATGCTCATCATAGCTTTTCTTGGTCCTTATACATTGCAATACTCACATAATTGCGACAGAGAACCAGTCGGCCCAGTGTGCATGTGCTGATATAATGTGTGATTTGGGGTCCATGGATGAACCCTCAAGTTATGAGACCCATACTTTATAGTCAGTTATATGCAACATGGAACAAATGCCAAGTAAATGGTATATTCCTTAGACACAGCAGAACTGGTTTTTTTTGTGTAGTGTGCCAAGTAAAAACTACACACCTTCAGAAGTGCACTAACAAATTTTGTATTTGTAAATAGGTATGTGTATAGGTAACTTGCAATCAATCATCACAAGACATGATAAATCAGTTGTCCTTCCAGTTATTCAGCTATGGCAAAGTAGCTATTAGTACACACATTTTGATCCTAGCTCATGGCGATTCAGTTAGCAAGTCTGAAAAAAGAATTTCTGTTCCATTACCAGAATAATTCATATCTCAGGTAGTTAATTTGATAGAGATAAATATGTTTTGGTATAGGTATTATGCATGTTTTCTATGAAGATATGTAACATACTAGGCGATATGTACAAAAAGCGGACCATTATGAAGATGTAAGAGGAAGTGGTACCATGATGTTACTGTAAAGAATTTTAATGAATGAAGACGGGATTAAATTTAATGAAATGAAATTGAGGAAGATTGTTTTATTATTAATTTTCTGACATATATATGTTTTAGGATGGCAGTGTTTACTGGCGCTATAACTCTGTATGTTGATAATGGTTGATAGGCTTCATTTCCATAGCACAAGTCGCAAACAATTTGATATCTTTCATCAAAACTTGGCAAATACTGGTATGTGAGGCAGATCTTGAAGTAGTGCCTTTTGGTGTTTACAGATATGTAGCATTTATATTTTTCATGATTTCCATGGAAATGATTCGAACGTAGTCTAAGAATACATCAAGTAACTCTCAGATGATATGCTGTTTCAAGTGTGTGGGTCCCAGGGGGATATGTCATCTTCTGGTGACTCTTGACTTATTAGTATCACTACACAAGTTTTTCAGTGAAGAAGATGCTAAGTAATTCATCATTGAATGAATGTCAGTGACAGGCACAACCATTTCAGCAGTGTTTATTCCACTTCAGCATGACAAATAAACTCACGCTGGGAAGAACTTTTCCCCAACGTTCATGAGCCAGGAGGGCTTCTTAACAAAACTGTGGTTGGGTTTGTTTTGTTTTTTTTCAAATTTTGAAACACTTGATCAGTTATCATGACTTTCAGCCACTGGTGATTCTTGATTGGAATGTTGTACCATGTATTCTTACCCGTGGTAATGTATGCTTATCAAATTGTGTTGTGTAGAGTTCCAGCCTGGTGCTGTTGTATGGGCCAAATTGGAGGGGTACCCATGGTGGCCAAGTCTGGTGTGTAATCATCCGACTGAGAAGAAACATACCAAAGGAGGAAAACAAGTCCAGCTGCATGTCCAGTTCTTTGATGACCCTTCGTCTCGGGCCTGGGTCCGTGCAAAGTAAGATGATACTCTTTTATGTCATTCAAATGTTTTGGTGAAAGTATTTATTGTGCAAAGCCATCATTATCCAGTCCATCATCTACCATATGTTACTGTAGATCAGCTGATCTCACAGGTAAGCTGAGGTCCTAACTTAAACCTTAAAATGAGTATAAAACAGTTTGTTCCAGAGGTAAGTTGACCCCCTAAGTTTGCTCATCTTTTCATCTTGATGAGTCATCCGAAGTAGAGGCAAGAATCCCTATTGAATTATGCAAGTTTATCCTCTGATACATATTACTCCAGTCCTGATTGTTTACAGCAATCACTATCATGTTGCGTTTACACATGCCTCAGAATGAAGTGAAGTTGACAGAAAATGGATATGTATACATACTTTGTTATTAGTGACAGGTCAGTTTGTTCTATGCACAAAAACTATCCAAGAATACATCAAAGTGCTGTCACATAACCTTTGTTATCCCCCCAGCATGTAGTGTGAGAGTATATAGTTGACACTCTGTCTGTCTGTCCGTCTGTGCGTCCATCCATCCATAATCATTATCCCCCGCAACGCATTTTTAGGTGGTGGTGAGAGGTCCATGTATATTCACATTTTCTGGACCAGAACTTCAAAACCATTCACTATTTGAAGACACGATTCGATTTAGAAATGCAACATGTCTTAATTGGGTGAAAGTGAAATCCCAAATATGACATACGTTGCATTCACTATTTATTCACCAAATTTGGCACAGAGATGGATCTGGTGGTGTACTGGTGCCTTTTGGTAGTTTTGGATTTCTGATTAGAATATTTTTTGTGTTTCCAAGGCAACAACTTTGACTAAACTGTAAAACCTTTCAATAAAATTTCACCAAACGTGGCACATAGATTAGTCTGGTGGTGTACTGCTGCATTTTGGTAGTTTGGGAATTCTGAATAAAATATTTTCAATCCTCTCATTCCACTTTGCCAAACATTTGACGTCATCATAAGTACTGTGTATACCCGCATATAATGCGACAGCCTCCTTCCCCACCCCCCCTCTACACCCCTTCAAAATCGAGCATAAATGATATGTGTATAATGCGACCACGGATGAAGCACACCAGCGGCACCAATAAAAAAAGTGTTTTGTTTATGCGAAGCCTTGTGGAGCGTATTACTCCAAAATGACCTAGAATGAAGCACATTACCAGCACATCCAATAATTATATGTTTGTCTTCCGTTGTTGTTTTGTCTACGAAGCTTTGTCGAGTGTATATCTCCAAAACAAGTCACTAGGTCACTTGTGCTGTAGGGACCATCTCCAGCAAACAAAATGTAATTTTGTTACTGGTTATGTTTGTCTATTTTGCCGTGTATTTCAGTATAGGCATGTAACATATACTTTTCTGAAGGACCAAAATGACTGCAGTGATAATTTAAGTTAAATATATAATAATATGGAAATTATATGCTAAATAGATAAAAGAAATATGAGATGATCCCGCTTGTGAAACACTGAAGTGTTTGCTAACTGTGAAGGAGTTAATATTTTTAACACGAAGCAGGGAAAACGATGTGTCAAGTTTCTGAACTGCAGCTCTTAGTATATGGCACAATCAGTAACCTATTCTAGTGACTATGTATAAGGAGTGAATTGCCACACCTTTGTGTCCGTGGTAAACAGGATTTCGCGGGAAATTGGTTACAATTAAAGGACCACTAAACTCAATTTTTTGGTACTCTTTTTATCACTGCATATGAAAGACTTCTTGTTAGTCATAAATGAAACACCATTTTTTTAAACAAAAACTTGTGGTTAATTAATACCAAGCGCTCAAAAGGTGCTAAGAAGCCGTCTTCTTCTCTCTCTCTCGCCCGCAAACGAAACCGCAGACAGGTTACGTAACTCTGTCGTCAGAGCCCTATAGTGACGTCATAGAAGGAACGACTTCCAAGTAAATGTATAGAAAATGTGTAGGAAGTTCGTCATTTTTACTGATTTCTCGACGTCACCAAAGACATGCCGAATTGTTGTGTTGCCATCAATTGCTCCTTGGCGTCAGGTGATGGTGTCACTATGCACAGATTTCCACCAGACTCTGTAGTTTGTGCTTAAATTGGTTGTTAGTGTGGGCGTTGTAGAAACCTGTGGTATATACTAAATCGGATGGTTCGCCCCCTACTACGCTTCCATGATAGAAAATGGAGTTCAAGTTTCATCAAGTTATAAAATCAAGACTGCTTACTACACATTGCTGACCAAAAGGATTTTGCATGGGTATAACGCTTTCTTCCTCGGAAACGAGGTTGTGGTCGAAGAGACAATAATATTGTAAGTAATGTTATATTGACCCCTTATATTGACCGATTCCAAGAGTGAAATTGTTATGTTATAAGCAATGTCATGTAAAATCCTAATGTCCATCAATAAAATACATATTTTACTACCAGTGAAAAGTAATTTCGATTTTGTAAGTCGGTGAAAACAAACTTAAATAGCATTCATCCTCAGACAGGGTGCCGCCATTTTTGAAAATCGTGAAGTCAAATCCATTTGAATTAATGAGATTATGTATGGTTTGTTCTCATCAAGTTAGAAAATCAAAACAAAAAATTTGAATCATTACCGAAAGGAGTTTACATGACACAACCTGTAACATACCCTAAGCGAGATTGTGGTTGAAGTGAAAATACTGCGCGATAAGTTTCTTCACTTGCTAAATTTACTTGGTTTGTAACGTTCACTCATCAGTACAGTATGTGGACACTTGTCAATATATGTCTTTATACTTGGTCTCATAATCCTAATTACTTTATAATCATACTTGTATGCATTTTGAAACTTAATAAAAAGAAGCGATCTGCAAATGTATAACAGGAATGTAATATGTAGACATTTCATAGTTTGCCTATATGAATTATAATTTGCATGCATGCCCTAGTGTGTGTCGTCTGCATCATTACACTTAACGACGAAAACAATGATTCTGTTGAAAGCTACAACAACTTATTAAAAACAAAAATGCAAATATTAAAATGAAAGTTAAAGGAGCAATGTCAGGCTATTACCTTGTTCGAGGAATGTATCCATCAATATCCACACAAACAAGTGATACATAATTCATCTGCAGATTTCCCAAGTGATGTGTCTTTTAACTGTTTAATATACGAAAAGGTGATGTATCGTTTCAGGTTTTTCACATTGCTGTATAGTTTCATTGTTTACCCAAGATAGCACACCTGGCAACTCATTGCATAATGTGCGTCATTCTTTTTAAAATGTTATTTAGTTAGCCAATAATGAGCAATCAATCAATGTATTGGCGGTTAATCTTTTGAAAGAAGGGTGTTGTTTTACATAGACACAGACATGACAGAGCATATTCAGTATAGATTCGTAAATGTACATACATAAACCTTTTGACAAATCCCCCATTTAAATCCCCATAAAACTAATTAATCAATCAGCGTGTTATCGTTTAATCCTTTGATCGATCCAGACAAAAGAAATGCCAAATGGGGCCTTTGTTTGGTAATCTAAGTGGCGTTACCACTAATTATACCTGTTATAAATGAGCACCAAGTGAATGATGTCAAATAACGTGTAGGTTTATACCACCTAGCACGGATTACAACCTAGCGACACCAAGTGATTTTGACAGAATTGTCTATGAAAACAAAGGTTGTAACTCAAAAACTGCAAAGCAGGAGACAGAACTAAGTGATAGTCGATTGTGAGAACATATAGCTTTCATTTCAGGTTTCGCGATTTTAGGTTTGTACAAACCTGTAAACGAAATAGTTTAACCCCAGAAATGTAGATGAATACTGCACAGACCCTCATTTCTATACCCACTATTACTTCATGGAGACGCTCCGCTCTGATTGGTTGAAATTTCGTTTGCGGCTGGGAATTGTGCACTGTTGACAAAAAGGTCGATTTAAGGTAATTAAAGATCGAAATGAGCAGTTTTAATGACGGGGTTTCATTTATAACGATGTCAGCAAGTGATTTTGCATTTGTACCCTATTAGAGTATATGCGTCCTTTAAGAAGTGAGGAGAAAACACCTTGACGTGTCTGTAAAGAACAAATTTCGTAGGGAATGGCTGTAAAGAGCGTCCCCCTTGACCCAGACTTGATTTTTCAGTGCTTTTTCACAATTTGTCATTCTTGTCTGTCAGCTGGCTTATAAATCTGGATCGATGGTCATTTCAACTTCATTTGCAGAGAATATACGTAAAAAACAAGGAAACGAGATACAAATGGTCTTTATTTCGGATATTAACTGTTATTTCGGACTAAATGCGAAGTTTTCTGGTGAAGTGCCGCGATGGCTATCAAACGTTGGTTGACTTCGTCACTGGAAACTGAAAGTGAAACAGCTGGAAAAAAGCGTAAATGTTTTACTTACCTTACCATAGGTCTATAGCTTATTACCTCAGGCATCGCTTAGCAGGAGATCTGACAGAGTTGAATTGCTATTCAATCTTGAATGGCTACCACACAAACGATGACTGTCATACGTATCTGGATCTCCCCACTGCACATGCGTGAAGACTCCACAAGAACTTCACTTTTACTTCAAGCATCATCTTGTCTAGACGTGTTTGGGTTGCTATCTATTTTTATCAGCTAATAAAGTTTGACTTACTACACTTTTGCACTGATTCCTTTTACGGGTTCTTGGTGTTGTGGTATGTAATATTTTTCAATCTTTGTGTCGGTTATAGCCTATAAATTCGTTATTTGTACACTTATCGGCTACTTCGTACGAGACACGGTCGTGTGTCTCTTAGTTTCGGTGTTGCCTCTGTAATTTTTACTGGATTGGTTTTATTTATCGGCAGATTGGTGTCTGTTGATATTTCTTCCGCCGTATCTAAGCTTTGTGTTTTATTTTTTTAGTCACTTGGCGCTGTATTCTCGTGTAATATTGCTGCCCTTTTTGGAGAGGCAGCCATTTCACTTGTCAGTTGCAAGCATGCTGCTGCACGTGTGAGTGGAGCAGTCCATTACGTGGTAAGGGATATTTTTTCATTTATCCTTATTGTCATGTTTACATCTTTGTTTAATTACAGTAGTTGTGCATGACACGTCACTTGTGCGTGGTGTGTAAAGGCCTAAAGTCTGGCAAGGATCCCCGCTCTTGGTGTCCGGATTGTGCTAAGGTGTCGTGCACTCTTGATCAGTGTTGCGCAGCGTGTACGGGGTTATCAAGTGCGGAATTTAAGGTTTTTCTGGCGGTGGTCAGGAAGAGGAAGACTCAGAAGTTACGTCACGTTCCCCTGCGCACTTTTCAGGATCCAGATTATCTGTACCTTGTACGCCGGAGTTGATGACTGCACTGGAGATGCCTGGGGTGGTGTCTGATACTTCTGCAAGGGTGAGCCGAAGCTGATGCAGACTTTGCTGTCGTTACTGACGCCAATGCAACCACCCGGATGGGAGGTTGGGTGGACTTGTCAAGGCCAGATGCCCTAGCGCACCCGGAGGTTCAACGGATACTTTGACCTTTACATGTACCTATCCCTTCGATGACATCAGGTTCATCTCGGGAGCAGACGACGCCTCTGACTAGGACTCCTCCGTTGGTCTCGGACTTTACAGAAGCGCCGCTGAGAGAGGAGCGCATCCGGTTACCAACACCGGCACCTGTAGGTGCATCTCAAGCAACAGATACACCGGGATTTGTGAGATCAGTGTCAGGGTTGGGCGCATTGGTGTATGGAGCGCTGAATGGCGCCACTACTGTCACCAGCGGAAGAGAGAGAGCAGGATGAGCAGGTGTGAGAAGATCAAGATCTAGAAGCCCCAGGAGCAGTTCTTCCAGCGGGTCGGTGCCAATCGTTGTCCAGATCTTCGGATCGTCGGGCCAGATCTCTCCACTCCACTCTCTCCGACGCGGTATCCTCCCTGAATGAAGACTTTGCCAAGTTCTCGTTAAATTCTACGATTAGGGCGCCCCGGTCGAAGAAGCAAGACTATAAGGTTCACAGTCTCGACTTTGGGACTCTGGGACAGTGTTAGATGAGGCCATTCAGCGACTATCTTCCACCTCCACTTAAAAGTAAAGGACTCCAGAATGCAAGTGATTGACACGGAACTGCGGCACATCCAGAAGCCAGTCTCGGAGCTAGGTCAGCAACATCAGCGGCGACTGTGGATTTGAAGGAAGCTAACGAGTCCTGGTAGGAGCATTTGTTGTCGTTATTCCTGTGACAGGGCAAGGTGCTTCATGAACTGTTGGGGCATGTCCATACAGCATTAGAGATGACAATGGTGATGCGTAGGAAGGGCTTTTTAGGCGCATGTTCGTGGCAGGAAAAGTTGAAGCGGCGTCTCATAAGAACTCCTTTTTCCTCAGAGGCCCTCTTCGGATATGCTATCCCAGAGGTTTTCAAGGAGCATGCAGAGTTAACTAACACTGAGGTGGTCGTCAGCATTTGAGGCCCTATGGGGAAGCGCACCTATTCAAGACGTTGAGGGTGTTACCTGTCATGACTTTGACCTTCTGTCCCCAGCTGGCGGGAGACTGGGCATCTTTTGGAGGAACTAGTCCATCCTCGAAGATCCTTACGTTACCAGAATTCTGAAGAAGGGCTACAAACTACCGGTCATACAACCTCCACCGTTGACATCCCAGCCGGCATCGACATAAAGGATGCATATCTGCACGGCCCCATCTACCCGGTTCACAGGAAGTTTCTGAGGTTTGTATACGAGGGTCTACATTACCAGTGGCGGGTCTTGCTGTTTGGCATTTCCATGGCCCCGTGGCTATTTACCAGTATCACAACGCCTATCAGTCGATTTCTTCATATCAGGCAGATAGAGTTCGACCCATACATAGACGATTGCCTACTCATCCAGTTCAAACCTCAGTTGCTTCGCAGACAGCTAGACTTTGCCATCCATCTCCAGGAGCAGTTAGGGTGGATAATCAACCGGGAAAAGTCGCAGTTGCATCCCACACAGGAATTGGTGTTTATCGGGAGCCTGCTCCAGACACAGTATGACCATGTTCGGATTCTTCTCGACTGGTGGTAGTAGATTTCCCTGTTTGTAATGAAGGGACTATCGGAGCCGTTGCTTCTCAGGGAGTGGCAGTCTCTGTTGGGCCTACTGACATCGGTGCAGGACTTAGCACGCAGAGGGCGCCTGATGCTATGACCGTTACAGAGGTACCTCCTCCCATACATACAGGCAGACGATGTTACGGTGCTGATATTGCTTCTGGTACATCTGCACCAATACCTGTGTTGGTGGACGAACAATGGTAAGACAACCTCGGGGCTCTGGTCCTACGTAGAAGCAGGTTGGCACATCAACAATCTCGAGCTGGAAGCAGTGATTCTAGTTGTAAGCCACTGGGCGCCGTTACTACGCCACTCCAACCTATTGATTGTTTCAGACAATGCGACTGTCGTATGGCTGATTTTGAGACAGGGGACAACCAGGCCCAAGTCCCTGCTGGATCAGATGTTCCGCTTAGCCAGTTTTCTAGATGCAAACGACATCTAGGCCACAGCTCGTCATATCCCAGGTTGCAGAAACGTCCTAGCTGATGCGCTTTACTGACAAGGGAAGCTGTCCCTGACCGAGTAGATGCTTCACCCGGAGATACTTCGACTCTTATGTCAGGATCTCTTGCGCCCTCTGATAGACCTACTTGCCACGAAGTTCAATGCTCAGCTTCCATTGTACGTGTCACCGACAATAGACCCGGCAGCTTTGGCGGTCAATGCTCTGTCGATTTCTTGTTCAAGATCATTGGCGGGGTGCACAGTTTCCACTCAGTCACTCTATGATGACAAGTGGGCTACATTTGAGAAGTTCTGTGCCCAGAAGTCGCAGGACCCATTGTTAGCGTCACCCTAGAGTTTTTTATGTTATTTGCGGTGTTTCGAGGAAACTCGGGCAGTACCAATGGGACTTACCTGTCAGCAGTAAATTCAGTGTTAGCTGTCAGAGGTAATAGGAAGGTCTCAAAGATCCCATAACTGGTTGCTATGTTGAGGGCGTTCAAGCTGGAGGATCACAAGGTTAAGTTATGGCCGCCTGCGTGGGACCTGAACGTTGTGCTACAGCACTTGAGAGGTCGCCCCAAGGAGCCTCTGAACAGGACATTGTTTGACAACTTAACGAGGAAGATGGTGTGTCTGTTGGCACTAGTTACATCGGCGAGAGTTAGTGAAATTCACATGCTGGGACTGGGGCTGTACACAGGGGCCTTCTCTGGGATTTCTTGGTGAAGAACCAGCTGCCAGGTCAGCCAGACAGGTTATTCACCATCACCCCTCTTACTGCCATCATCGGACCAGATGTTCGCGAAGAACAGTTATCAGAATATATATCAAGAAGTCCTCTCCTTGTTGGGGAACTAGGAAGAGATTGTTCCTGCCTTATTTGATGACTACTAGAGGGGAAGTCACTAGGAACACAGTAGCCTCATGGTTGAGGCAGACCCTCCTGGTGGCTTACGACGCACAGAATCTTCCACACCCGTCATCTAACAATCTGCACGAAATTCGAGCGTTAGCCTCTACAGTGGCCCTGCACAGAAACTGTATAGTTCCTGATGTTATGGCTGGATGCTTATGGCGGTCCTTTACAGTATTTGCTAGCCATTACTTGCGGGACTTGGCAGTCTATGGAGGGGCTGCAGTCTTTCTGACCATTAGTGGTTGCACAGCAACTCGCGCGTCCTTCCACCCTATAAGGTATGATCTTACTTACCTTGGTCTATGGGGATCTTGTATGTAAAAAAAATGAGATTATGTACCATGCCCCTCCAGTGGTTAGTATGTGACTTACTACTAATTTAGATATTTAAATACTTACATTACCATAGGGCGGTTAGTCCCTCCCAATGCTGGAAGCTCCTTCCCACTACAGACTGTTCTGACTGAGAAGTAAAAGTGAAGTTCTCGTGGAGTCTGCGTGCGAGTGCAGTGGGGAGATCCAGATACTTCTGTATCTGGATTGCAAGGTAGCCATTCAAGATTGAATAGCAATTCCACTCTGTCAGATCTACTACTAAGCGAAGCTTGAGGTGATATGCTATAGACCTATGGTAAGGTAAGTATTTAAATACCTGAAATATTTAGATTTTAACAAGATCATGTACCCCAGGTATAATGCAACCCCCCTTCCTGACACACACACACCCCCCCCCCCCCCTAATCAAGGTACGAAAAACTCGCATTATACGCGGGTATATAGACAAACTCAAGACGAGTATTTTACCATTGCCAAACATGCACGCAGAATTTGACAATTTTTTTGCATGAAAAACACAGGTTTTTGCATTACAGCAAAAACTGCAGATGTTATATTTCCTGATCACTGCATCAGAATTCATCTAAGTTCCGTTTTGAAACCTGTAAATAAGCTGATCCACTTCAACAGACTGCTGTTTTAGTGCCTCAAAATCTGGATTATCTATGTTTATATACATTACATATCACTTCAACTACATGCATTGGTGCTTTCCTGAGTACAGGTCAGTGCTTGTAGTGGTTCTGGATCTGGGAGAGATACTTGGCAGATCAATATGTGTAGTTATGTCAACGATGGTTGGAAATCATCAGGCCAAAATAAATGTTAATATGGCCATCATTCTTCTAACTGTACATTCATTGTAAAATGATATGTTATTGTACCTGTAGATGTGAATATATTCTGTTAAGATATGTCAAGGCCTTCAAAGGTTCAGACGACAAGGAGTTCCAGCGAGGAGGTCAGTTCCACTGCCACGATACAGAATGTTATGAGGGAGCACTGAAGGCTGATGCGGCTATGAAGATGGGTGTGGAGGAGCGACTGTCCACTCTGATTGTAGAGCTGCAACCTTCCGACAGTGAGGAAAGTACAGAGGAGGTAGCAGAACCCACTGAGTTTGACCGTAAGTAGTACAGTTTTAAAGGTCACATGCAACCAAAAAATCAAACATAATTAAAACACAGTTATCACTTATTCGTGATATATACAATGCATTGCTGATTAAGAAAAAAAACAAATAGACAAAATTATGAGCTTATAATCGCAAATCAAAAGTGCAATATTTTGTACTTGGGTTTACCTCCCTTGAAATGAAGCAGACGCGATACCGAACCCAGTGCCAGTGGGTGTAACAAAGCCTTTTCATTGGCCACTGGGTCATTTGCTGATATGCATAGCTTTGTATGTGGCTTATAAGCCTGATTGGTGTTAACTGCATGTGGTCAGTGATTGAAGTTGTGCATTGCATATTGTCATTAGCAGGCAGACAGTGCCAGTAAACCATACATTTAGTTTTCTCTGTGACAGAGATTGCTTATCACAATCAATATGTTTTTTTTTTTGTTTATTTATTATGTAACGAGAAGATTGTTTACTTGTTTGTACACTCAACCAAGATTAGACAACTGTTCATGACCTCATACTCTGGTCAGGTATACTGTTTCAAGCTCTGCGAAACTATTCACTTCTCATGTGTTTTGAGCGCAGCGCAGCACAGCTGTTGAAACCACTTTTTCCCCCAGTGCTGGGGGAAGCTTAGTGAATCGTTTGAACTCTGATTTCGCAGGCTTTATTTCAACACATTTTTTTCAACTTTATAGGTTGAATTGGCATTTATGATGATTTGTTTCAGGAAGTGCATACCGAATAGTATCAGAGTCTGCAAAGTTGTGTTTTACGGTGCATGTGACCTGTAAGTGGAATGACTGCCAATAGCAGTGTAAGACAAGTAAGAACTTTGTGGTTAGGTGGATGCTGGAAGTCTAAAGTAAAATAATATATTTCAGCTGATATTTTTGATGCGGAGATGGAGGACAATGAAGCTGACAACAGCAAGGAAAACCATAATGACAGCATGAAGACTGATGACAGCAAGGTAACTGGCATGATATAACTTTACAATATATAACTGAGTTGCCACAACTTTCTGTGGCAAGTTGAGTCCCATGCATGAACCTTGTGATCAAGGGATCAAATCACCTGCCCTACAATTGTTTTCCTGTAAAGAATTTTTGAAACAATCAACCATTTAAGTGTTCTTATCATGACAAGTATCCTCAAGATAGGAATGCTGTGTGTTGCAACACCCACCAAGCATGAAACATGCTAACAAATTCACATTTTGGTGGAAACCCACATTAATCTAACCATGTTGAAGTGGTGATGTATAGGTACTAATTACTGTTGTCCATTACACTGGTAGCTGTCTAAATAGGCACTTGTTGATACTGAAGAAATAATCTGGTTTAGACATTGTGCCAGATTGCATAGCTGAACTACCTGTGACTAGAACTGCACCAGTTTTGTCACTCTCATCAACATTGTTGTATCACATTGTTCTCTCAATTACAGCACACTTACAATAAAAGACAAAGATTTAAGCTCATTTTGATATATTTCATAACATAAACATGATAAATCACGACATCTGAAAAAGAAATAAGACATTTTGGTTTCGTGTCCGCCACACAGCTCAGAATGGGGGAGTTTACTCAGCAATGTTTGTATGTCTGTACGTATGTCCAGTTTCTTGTTAGCGCAACTTTTGTACCTAATTATGAATTCTTTTTCATAGAGATCGTCCTTGGGGTACATATATGTATTTTCTGCTGCCGGAAAATGTCACGTGACAGTTGTATCAATGTTTTAATAAAATATTGTACAATAAACAAAAAGTCTTTTTTTGTTCATTATAGTCCCCTCACCATGTGGAGTCACCCCTCTGCCATGCAGGAGCAGGCAAAGGTAAGCATCCATCATTCCTTCTGCTGTCACCCTTCAGATATGTGTGTGCTGGAAAGTTAAAAAGTTCAACTCTTCTCCTACTCTATGCGTACTGTGAAGATGACTGAGTCTTCTTCAACTGTATGTATGGTTTATTTTTTCATTAATGGAGAAACAGAACAATTATTTAAACCAGGAGTTGACTTTTCTTCTGTGACTATTGTATTTGTGCTGGTTTTCCATTGGGTTGCACACGTGTTGCTTCCCCATGGCAGGAAGTCAGCACCCCAGCGTATTGAAATATTGCGTCTAGTACCAACAAGTTCATGTCGTGGGTATTCACGTAATTTTCAGTGTTTTGTATGTGATACACCCAAAGAAAAAACATGAAAAAAACTTATGTGCTTCTGTGTAGGCCATTATCTTATGCTTGGCATATTAGCTTTTAGGCTTTTACAGCGTGTTCTACTTGTGGGACAAACATCCCTCCACAGGACAAGCACGACAAATGCCTGTGCTGTCTGGAGAACGCGGGCCATGAGGCCGAGGTGTGCGGGTTATGTTTGGGCTTCTTCCCTGGGGCCTGTAAATGGACAGCAGTGGACTTCCGCTTCTATAAGGGGTGGCGGGAGGGGAGCTGACGGAACTTCCTCCGTCTAAGACTAAGAGAGCTAAGCATGATAAGGCTAAAGAATCCAAGTCTACAGCTAGCTGCAAAACTAAGTCTGCCCCTACGCCGCAGTCCTCCTCCTCTCAGTCTGGTTTTTATATGTCACTTGTCCGTTGACGATTCCTGAGGTTCTGGTCTCTGTGCCACCCCTCCCCATGAGAGCGGAGCACTTGGTTTCGTCCAAGCTTCCTCCTGCGTCTCGGGACCGGTGTTCGGATGGTACTGTTTCGGAGACTGGAGTGGAGGGTGCTTTGGGCTCTTCCCTCCCTCCCCGCTGTGGTTCGATCGTCCACTGGGTGGGATGTGGGTCCTCTTTTTGTGAGGATTCCGCCTCTGGCTCGGAGATTGAGGCTATGGACGTCAGGGTGGTTGAGGAGTCCGAGGGAGCTTTCCGCTTTTCCTCGGCCTTGCGGGAGGTGCATCCACGTATCACACAGGCAATGCCCCAGGCCGCAGTCCCAACTAGTCGCCCGACTCTTCTGCGTTCTGCCTGCCGGGTGAGACGTTTGCCCGTAGGCAACTCTGGCAGATGCAGCTCCGCATTCTCCCTTCCTTGGTGATGGATCTCCCCCTTGCTGGTACCCGCCTATGCTTTGATTTAGCAGAGCCTGTTCGGCCCTACCAGCTGGGGGACGCTTTTCTGTTTCTCGTACCGGTTCTGGATGAGTGTGTGTTCTTTTCGGTCGCCCTTGAGGGAGACTCAGCTTCCTCGGGTGCAGCTCTGGCTGCCAAGCAAGGGCATTTAGTTCCACCTTTTGCCAAGTCAGGCGCCCCCCTGCGGCAGGCATACCGGACCTATGAGGAGGTCTATCGGAATGCCATGCAGCAGGTTAGGGTGGTGGTCCATGAAACTTACCTCTCCTCATTAGCGAGGTCAGCCCTGGAGACATGAGATGTTTCCCCGAATGTAGTTCTCTTGCGTCAGCTGTCTGAAGTGGAGGCCACCTGATACATGACTCGTTCAGATCGGCGGCTTCTACAGCTGTGGTTGTCGACGTCTCTTTACTCGATGCTCTCTCTTGACGGGTTCTGGCCCCGCACAAATGGATGCTCGATCGGCGGATATTCAGAGTTATCTCCCCGTTGTACGGATCATGCCAGGTGGATCTGTTTGCGTCTGGTGGGACGAATCAGATACACGTGTTCTGCTCTCGAATACCGGACCAAACTGCATTGGAGTCCGACGCCTTCCTGCTGGATTGGGACAGACGGGACAGGTTCTGTGGGTGCTTCCGCCACTTCCCCTGATTCCCCGGGTCCTCTCCCAGCTGTCCACCCAGCCAGCTCGGCTACTTGTGCTTCTGGCACCGCTTTGGCTGTCACAGAGTTGGTTTTGGTTTCCTGTATTTCTCAGGTTTCTGGCTCAGCCTCCTGTTCTATTACCTTTGCGACCGGACATTCTCACTCAGAACAGTCCGCCACACCCCAATCCAAGGATTCAGTGGGTGGCTTGGCCTCAGTCACTTCTAGCCTCGAGGCACGCAAAATTCCTGCAGCAGTTGCTGACACAATTCTGGCTTCGAGGCGGGATTCAACAAACGTTCAGTATGAGGATAGGTGGTCCTGCTATGCGTGCTGGTGTTCAGATAGGGGTATTGCAGATCCATTTTCTGTGGATTTAGTCCAAGTATTGGTGTTTATGCAAGCTTGTTTGAAAGAAGACCTGGCGGCTTCGCCCATTCGTGGCTACTCTGTACGGTTGGGTTTTTTCCTCTTACGGTGCTCTCTATAGAAATCACAATGTGGGCGGGGTTATGTTTGCACTTTTACAGTGCTCGTGCATCATGCTTAGCTCTGAGGTTGGTATCGGTACGGTTGCTCCCTGTCGGTTCTCTCCATTAATGCCTCTTGCGGAAGGTCATCAGGAGTACACAGGTGAGAATTTTTGCATGAGTTAATTTTAATAATTACTATCGCTATAATTACGTACTGTACCAGAATTCCCTCCTCCCTAGCCTCCGGTCTTTGGGATTCTGAGTTTATGCATATATGTACGTACCCCAAGGACGATTTCTTTAAAAAAGAATTAGACAAACCTGTAGAGGTTTCCAATTCTTTGAAGAGAATTGTCCTTGGGGTAGGCCACCCACCTCCCCACAATTCTGTTCACTGATTTATTCAGCAGAAGGAATGATGATACGGGCTTGGATGCTTACCTGGTTGCCTGTGCATGCACGTCAGAGGGGTGACTCCACATGGTGAGGGGCCATATAATGAACAAAAAACTTTCTGTTTATTGTACAATATTTTATTAAAACATTAATACAACTGTCATGTGACATTTTCCGGCAACAGAAAATGCATATATGTACCCCAAAGACGATTCTTTTCAAAGAATTGGAAACATCTACAGGTTTGTCTAAATTTTTAACTTAGCTTACCGTAGGTCTTATGCATATTACCTCAAGCTTCGCTTAGAAGAGATCAGACAGTGATTTGCTATTCTCTAGAAAGACTACCTCATGTAGGAACAGAAGTGACGAGAGCTCCCTTTCCACGCAAACGTGGACTATCCAAAAAATTCACTTTTACTTCAAGCATCTTAAGAGAATGAGGTCTGATTTTCGCTAAGTTTCACTCCTTACTGATACTTTTTCTCTGTTTAAGTTGTGTTTGGTTTCTGGTAGTTATGTTTTCATAACCTTTTCTCTGTTTTGTGTGGGTGAAGAAGAGAATGCGTAAACTCCACTTACCTGGCTACCTCGTGTTTCTCACTTCGGTGTGGGGTGTCCCCCACATTGCTGGTTGTCTTCGTGCTTTGGTGTCCGGACTGTGCCATGGTATCCATTACTGTTTCTAAGAGGTGCCATCATTGTACTTCTTAATCCATCCCAGACTTTCCTCGTGGCAAAAAGGAAGCGCTTTGGACACGGCGGAAGATATCATCTGGGCTTCATCTCTTGAAACTTGGTCATCGTTGCCACAGACTCCAGATAATCATTCATTTCATTTCCAGTGACGATACAGGTGCCTGTCCTGGGTTCTGTCAAGGGTTCTGTCTCTACGCCTAGCGGTCCGACACCTGAACCTCAACGCTCATTGGATGCCTTTGTGGATCTTTCACAGCCTGATACCCTCTCTCACCCCCAAGTACACTTGAAGAAGAAGGATTCTTTTGCTGACTGCTTTGTCTACACAGCCAGGCACTGTTCCTATGCCAACGCCAGTGCAGATTTCTACATAGTCTGTGAATCCAATGCTGAGGCGTATGGCTCCTCCCATGGATGCAGGTGACTTACTGCATACCTCAGCTCCGATGACGTTGCAAGTGCCATTACCTCGTCGACGTAGACGCTGACACTGATTGCTGGCTACAGGATTCCTAGAATGGTTACTGCTTCTACTGTATGCAGGGAAGAGGATCTACAGCAGCAGCTTCTTGAAGAGCGTGCCCGGCACCTGAATGCTGAACATTCCAGTCGAAGGAGATCTCACTATTTCTCACAGATCTCGATGGCGTTAGAGGAGCTCACGCCGTAGTTGCCGTCGCTGTTCCAGAATGTAGTGTTTGTTGGATAGAGAGAAATGCTCCAGATTTCGCTGATAATGGAGGGGCACAAGTAGAATTTGTGAAGTGTCGTATCCCTTCGCTTCAGTCCTCTTATCGGGTGCAGGATTCAAGGATGGCGATAGATGCAGAGCTTAAGCGGATGTTCAAACCCATCTCAGCTTTAGCATCTGCAACCTCAGCGGCAGCCTGGGATCTAACTTGACCATTTATCTACTTTGTTTCATTGGCAAGGGAAAGTTCTTCATGACTTGTTGGCTTACCTCAGTGCGGCAATGGCTATGTTAATCACTATACAACACTCAGGGTTTCTTTAACTACTGTACAGAGCAGGAGGAATTTAAATGGAAGCTTTCGAGAGCCCCTTTCACATCACACTTTCTCTTTGATGACAAGATTACGGAGGTGTACAGACAACATGCGCACTCACCAACACAGAGATCTGACTATCTGCTTTTGAGGCTTTGGCTACTGCCTTTCATGGCTGGTCGTCATCTAAGGGCAGAGGTAAAAGCTACTACATCATACAGACAGAATCGTTCCAGAGTGCCTTTGGCAGGGAACGTGGTCGTGGCAGGGCTGATGCCGATTGACAACACTGTTTATAGGAGCCTCCTCGTCTGGCAGGGATAGGGGGAAGTGCCACTACTCAGGTTGATGAAGAGGTGAGCCTCTATGCCTGGGACCTCCCGCCCTCAGTCGTACTGGGTCGACCTACTCCTGTAGGCAGGAGGTTGATGATCTTCCGACCGAACTGGACAATCTTGGAAGATCTGTTTATCACCAACATTCTCAAGACATTGAGCTGCCCATTGCCGTGTTGCTACCTCTGACTACAATGCCCCAGTCACACGTGTATACACCAGACCAGCAGTCTCTGCTAGCAGACAGCATCTAAACACTGTTAGACAAGCAGGCTATAGAGACAGTGCTAAGTCCCCGGCAGTCCCCAGGGCTCCAGTCACCCATCTTCCTGGTGCCCAAGAAAGATTCAGGCAAAATGTGCATGATCCACGACATGGCAGCCTTCAACAAACTACATCTTCTTGAGCAGCCTCACTTCCGGATGGTATTCCTGGAACAACCTTAGGCCAAGCTTGCACCCAAGGTCTGGTTGGCCAGCCAGAACCTCCTGGATGCCTGTCTACATGTGCCCATTTATCACTGTCGTAGGAAGTTCCTGAGGTTTGTGTTCAATGGGTCCCACTACCAGTGGAAGGTGCTCGCGTGTGGCATTTAAAATGTGCTGTGAATCTTTAGGTGGTCATGCCACCTACATATTTGGAAACGTTTAATATGATGGTTGATTTAGTCTTTTCTATGGGAGTCATACTTTTACATATCTCAGCATAAGATGTTTATCAATAGATGAGACAGTCAACACACATAAGAAAGCACAGCATCTTTGATGATGGTCATTTGTCATCTGGCTGCACAACCTCATTGCCATCTATAGTCTCATATGTTCTTTTTTTTCAGCATCAGTTTTTCTGCCTGATTTTATAAGTAAATATGCTTTTCTGAATATACTATTACACATCCCACTGAGCCTCCAGTTAGGCTGATGTGGCTTATTTCAACATATGCTATTGACAGTTGTGTAATTTTTAGGATAGAGAGTAATAGACTAAAAACATTTTTTTTCCTATTTCCCACAGGACTAAAGTCACAAAGGGGACTGAGATTTTATGCTGGTGATGACAGATCTCATGATTGGACAGCTGCAGGTCTTGTCAGCTTTCACTATATTCCACTGTCAACAAGCAGTTTAACAGTTTACAAAGTTTAGATAAATGGAATCCTTATAAAGACAGATAGATGGAAAATATGTACACAGGGATCAGTTATTTAGAGGATAAGACCTCCAGATATTGTATGTCATCTCTTGCACCATTAAGTGCAACTTTGAAGTCATTTCATGTGACACTTTTACCATGTTATGTCATTTATATTTGAATAACATGCAGAAAGTGTGATAATCAAGACATTCACTGGTGTTTCAAGTAGAGTCTATGTACAGCCTGATTGTCATTGTCTCCTGCTGTCAGTGACCAATGGACGCAGGACCAATGACTGGTTCTTTGCATTATCTCAGCTTCCCCAACAGGCCCCTTGCTGCTGCTACTTATATCACCCAGAATGGGGCTTTATGCTCTTGCTGCATACTGCCTCATGCACAGGTTGGACTAGACCCTTCTTTAGCTGCCAAATAAGGGTGAGGACTTGTCCTACAGGACTTCTTACCAACAGCATGGTCATATGTATTGCCCAGGATTGCTTTTGGTAATTGTCAGTACCCTGGCCAAGTTCTTTGAAACTGATCTGTTCCAATTTCTTTGAGTCAAATGGCAGATGATTTCTGTCTTCTCCACAACTTGCCATGCAGCTTGGAGCTAATTGCTTGCTGTTGTGGATGGATAAATTACAGGTATTGGGAATATAGATAAGAGTTTTTATTACCCACGTGGTACTTCGTAAAGGTGTTTCATAACAAAGTGTTATGACACATATGTGTCATAACACCTTCGAGTGATTTGATTGGCTAATGCGTGAACTTTGACATTACTGGTACTACTTTCATCACTCATTCCATTCATGATTTTAATTCAAGTTTTCACACCTGAGAGAATGTAAAACGAAAAACACTTCTATGGAATTAGATAAAATTTATTTCATTTATCGTTGTTACTTGCATTATGTTCAATTCTATGATAACTCAAGTTTCTGTAATAAAAACGGAAATAAAACAATCTATAAAAATACGTAAACAAATACGTCTGGTAGACCTCTCATGAGTGTAAACAAATATGGCGTCGCCTGTAAAAGTTTTTGATTTCGTCAAAATTGACGGACAATTGGTAGGAAGAGTTGTGAATGTTATCAAGAGATTGAATGCCTTCTGCGTGTTATGTTGTCGGGACAACACACACAGCATCAAAAGACAAGCGGCGCTCTTGTATGTTTATCACTGCCACTGTCAGTCACATCCATTCGCGTCCTCACGCACAAACATACTGTCACTGGTATGCCTCCCGTGGTTTCTTATGTAGAGGTCAAAAGCACTTCCCAGAATCTGAACACAATAGGCTTGAAATCGTCTTTGTTCGGGGTTGAAGGCTGTGTTTTCAGACCCAATTTTCAGTGGAGTCTTCAACATAAACGTCAAATCTCGACAAGTGGGAATTCCAAGCCGAGATGAGAAGGCGTCACTGGCATCCTGCTCAAAGCGTTGCCAAATTATTTACATTAACTCGTGCTCTGATGAAGAACATTAAGCTCAACTATTTGAGACATACAGTTCCCTGTTATTCACATTCACCTTTGCTGTTGAGTTTGCCGCTCCTAATTAAATGCTTCCTATAATCCTCTTCTTTGTGAACACTTCTCAACATGACGAGTAGCCCGGCAGTGATGGCCGACTGACTGACGTTCAGGCAAGATTTAGGTCACGTAGTCAAGTTCAAAATATTTACACTTCACAAGTGTTTTGATGAATTACATGATTGCTTTTGAAAACAAATCCTCAACTGAAAAGAATTAAATTTTGATTACGACTTGAATCTGTCTTAATTTGTTTATTTTGTTGTGATTAGGCGCCGTATAGGAAACATATTGCCTCTACGCAGCGTACGTTTTCCTGGAGTGAAGAGGTTGACATTCCAATCACCAATATGGTGTATTAATCCGCGTTACATGGTTCTATATAGGAAAGCAAAATATTGCTTTATTTTAACGTTATTTTCACTTTTTAGAACGTGGGTAATAAATAGGATACAAAACTTGATATGAAAGGGGAAACTCGTTTAATATTGTATAAGTATGAGGACACTAATACATATGGTTGGACAGTAGTGTATACGCCACACTTTGTAATATTCAAGCTATGTAGTGTAACCGACTATCCATGATCCTTACAACCCCATCTACACATGGGGATAAGGTGACATGTATCAACCAAGTCAGTGAGCCTGACATCTTCATCCCGTTTGTCACCTCTTTCAACAAGCATGGGTTGCTTAGACCTTACTGGTATGCACAAATAAAACAACAGATTCTCCCTTATGCATTTTGAGAATGTGAAGTCTGTCATACCTTGACTTGTTGCACCATGAAATCAGAAATGTGGGAATAACTATTGTTCTTTTACATTTACCACCAACTCATTTGCTGGGCTTTACAACAACAGTCAGAGTTACACTTTCTGAAGCTCAATGCTTAATGGTTGTTTTACATAATGTTTCCATTGAAGGATACGAAGAAGTCATGAACACAGGAGTTAAATGAAGCAGGAGTTAAAATGAACACTGAAACCAGTTTTTCCTTGTGTTGAATTAAAAAAGAATTAAAGATGACCAAAGAAAACCAAAACATCAACAATTGTAATAAGACATGTGTTCTTAATCAGTTTGACTTTCCGTATGAAGAGAAATCTAAGTTGTCTTAAGATGTTGCCAACCACTGATGAAGCAGACCTGTACATATGTTACAGACAAGTCCAGGGAAGACATCGAGTAAGAAGAGTCGTCCTTCGCGATCAAGTGGAAAGCACAAGAGAAGGCGGCTTATGTTGTCCACAAGTGGAGAAGAGGAGTCAGGTATGTCGTCACATCAGATGGCCACTTGAAGCTGCCTGCATGATGCTTGTAGCATTGGCAGATCTAAATGCGTCAAACATCAAGCAATGTAGCTGGTGTCTTGCCTATACTTGTACAAGCTGATTAGCATAGGAGGTGAGAGATTGTTGTGTAAATCTTGTGAATCCTATGTGTCAGTACAACCTTTGTGAATATGTATTAAGCCTACAGGGGAGACAATTGATCGGTTTGTACAACCTGTCTGAATATGTTTCAAGCCCACAGGGTAGATAATTGATTGCAGAGTACAAGCTGTATTTACCCATTCAACAACATAGCCTGAAAAATTTGCCAAAACGTCCCCAGACACCGTAGGCCGAAAAATCAGCTAGGGAA
Source organism: Haliotis asinina (assembly GCF_037392515.1). Lineage (NCBI taxonomy): Eukaryota > Metazoa > Mollusca > Gastropoda > Lepetellida > Haliotidae > Haliotis > Haliotis asinina. Next base: position 54,632,437 of record NC_090282.1, on the reverse strand, counting down.
TAGTTGAATCAAAATGATATGTAATTTCAGGAAGCTAGCATATGATTCATTTATCAATCTATCACTCTTCATAATGCCTGTCAACACTTGTTACATTTCAAATGGCTATATATGTTATTGGAAAAAACTATTCTCGCACACATGCGGGTCCACATCAGTGAGTTCTCAGTGAGCAAATGAACAGTGTTTAGAGGGTATAATTACACAAATCAGATAAACTGAAGAATAGAATCAACTACAGTACCCATAAAACGAACATTATAACTTACTATTTCCATCTTTATTGTGCGATCGTGCAATGTAATTCAAGTGACATCTCGGCTTTCGTCTCTTTGAACTTCACACTCGGACATGATGTTTAATGCTGAAATGTATGCATAAAACTTTCTTGCCACGGGTCTTAACCTAGTATGAAGTGTACTCTAAGTTCCAGACCCATGAAGGTCCCGGAGTAGAAGAGGCCTTCAGCAAGACATGCTTGCCATAAAAGGCCACTATGCTTATTGTAAAATGGGACTAGGCACATGTCATCGGTTCCCAGTTGCGCAGATCGATGGCTCATGTTGTTGGTCACAGGATTGTCTGGTCCAGACTCGATTACTTACAGACTGCCGCCATAAGGCTGGAATTGCTTAACTAACCTCACTCACTCACTTTAAGTTCCATAACATACTTATACGTGTTGATTTTTTGTGTAACACGTTCAGAATAGCGTGATTTTATCCAAAACTTTCGTCTGAATCGAAAGGTTTTCGTTTGTGAGGACAGTATCCATTGCTGTTACCTGATTGACTGACTTAGGTCACATGTCTGATTTTGACCAATCACGATCCTTGTTGTAGATTTGCGACGTTGAAGTGTCATTAGAAACCAATCTTTATCCAATAAAATGCAATATTATCCAATATTACAAGTATGAAAATACTTTTGGCATGGGTACAGGGATATTGTTGATGTTCAGAGCTTTTGAACGATACCTGCCATAAAAGGAAACACCTCACGTTATTCATACAAAGCTTTGGTGTTTCTCTCTGTTGTATGGCATTACCAAGTGGAATACCACGTATATCGGGAAATATATACAACCAAACATGTTATTTCAGAGATCTTTTCATAAGAATTATCTGATTGTGTAAAATGAAAATATGAAAGAAAAAGGGATGGGGATATCATGCCATCAGTCCCAGTTTTTGCTTCCTTCGTGGTTTATCTGGATGTGTAGGCCAGCATTTTCATTAAAAGTTAACTTGCTTAAGTTGTAGTCGTATTACATGAGTAATATGGTAAAGAAAAACTTTCAAATTTATAAACAGTAGGGCTAGACCCTTCAAATGATATGTAGTAGTAATAGTGATTTGTGAGCTGATATATTCCTTGATAAACATAAGCTTCATCTATGACCTTAGCGTCATGGCGGTATATGCCTCTGGTTGACTGGTGTTGAAAGGATTAATATGTATCATGCATACAGTGAAAATAATTGATTGCAGTCTAATGACCAAACTTGGCATGTAGATCTGGTGGTTTTCCCATGCCTTATGGTAGTTTTGGAATTCTGAATTAGATATGGCAACAAGTTTGACTTAACTTGGTGGCCATGTTCTTTTCTGGAGCAGAACTCTAAAACCGCTTGTTGTTGCTTCACCAAACATGGCTCATAGATAAGTCATAGTCACAGCGGTAGCGTTTCAACCATATCGTGACTTAAAATGATTATTAATTTGTGATAAATGCGCAAATTCCGGAAACCTGTCAACAAAGGACAGTAAAAGCAGCTAGTATATCACAGTAATAGAAAATAAAACTAGCATATGTCTCTATTATTGGATTTCAGATTAGGACAATACATTATAAAAAATGCTGAGGATCACCAACTACTGACGGTAGACAACCATTCTAGGGACCATGGTGACTTACAGTACTTTGGATACCTGCATGAACCCGAGATAGATTTATACCATCACTTCAGCCATTTGCGATTGTACTGCTATGTAGCCATAATTAAACAACAAATATTCTACGATGAAAAATGTGTGTAGAGCTAAACTGACTTTCAGAGTTTGGGGAATACAGATGGGTAAACCTGCATTAGCAATAATTTGGCATTGTTGGATTGATTTTGTCTAATTTTATTATTAAATTTAAAATCTTGCATCTTTTCTACTAATTTGAAATGAATACCCAGATTGTTAAAAGATGGTGGGTGTCAATAGTTTGGCATGAAATACATGTGGACCCATTTTTTTTTAAACAACTCTTCTTCTAATGATTCAGTCAATCTCAACCTCTGCAAGTGGATGTTTTGTCAGACAACCTAAGCACATTGTAAATCTCCAACTTTTTGCATTTGTATGAAAGAACCTGTATTAGTAACTGTCAACAAAATAAACAGCAGCATGCTTACAGCTTGCAGAGGAAGGGAGCCACTGACCTGTAACAGCAACAAACAAGCAAGACTTTACTCATCTTTGTATGTCTGACATTGTAACCTGCTAGATATGTAATTTTCAACACTAGCACTATTCTGCAGCAAAAATAAGTCAAAATCAAAGTACTGTTGTTTCTTAAGCGATGTCCAACATGTTGCAGGTGATGAGTTCAAACCAGATTCCGGCAGCAGTGATGAAGATGACAGTGGCAGTAGTGGTGAAGATGAGGACAACGTGTCTGAACCAGAAACAGAATCTGATGCTGAATCTCCTGTTAAGGTGAGACATTTATCGGAATCTGCCTATTTTTGGTTGCTGATGGTTTCTTGATCGTAATACAGTAACAATATTGTTTGCAATTTGCTCTGAAACCGCAACATCCTGTGTAACTTCAGGGTTTATGAACCACAGTTTGGGCCATACATGTAGCAGTATTGTGGTCCTTTACTCTGGGTCAAGCATCTCTATCAGTGTTACCAGGTCACGCCAAGAAGTCATGTCAGATGTGGTAGCATGGTCATTAGTTTGTTTGATTGTGTAGAAATGTTCACTTTATTCCTGCAGTTTTTGAGGAGGGGCTTTAGTAGGGGTGAAATGGTATCCCACATTATTAGTAGAAATATGGTATTTTGTCTTCGTTTTGGTATTAAAAAATTTGGTATTTATCCCAACGTCATTTTGTTATTCTTTTTTAACCTTTTCCATTTTTTAAAATGCCTGAAGTCGAATCATTTTGTCAAAATCTATCTAGGTTTATCTCATTGTCTATTTCCTGCTTTATGATCAGATCACATATATCAAACCAAAACTGACTGAAATGAAAGCCAGGTACGGCAATACATACTGTAGGAGCATACTGTTTCACCCCAGGGCTTAAGCAGTGTTTATGAAGGACTGTTAGGAGCAGAACAGATTAATGGTGAAACTGTTAGGAGCAGAACAGATTAATGGTGAAGAATTTCTTTGTAGACCCCTGTCAGACAGGTCACTCCAGTGAACTGGTACTTATTGATTCTTTTTGAGTGTATTTTTTAAAAGAGAACACTAGAGAATTGTAATAATTTGCTGGGTGAAAGATAAAGTCATCAGCAATTTATACCCAAATTTTCAATTCATAAATATCATGTGTATTTGTGTTTAAATCTTGAAAACAAACTCCTGTGACCGTTCAGCCCTTTACATCAAATGTGCCTTGAATCGGCCATATTGCCATAGACAAAGGGCTACAGTAGTACAACACTTACTTTCAAGACCAGTTGACTTTGGGATGCACTCACCACAGTCACACCAAAGAAATCTATTAAAGTATTTTGAAAATGTCTAAATTGATTTGGCACATTATCACTATGACTGAAATGATAAAAATGATTATTCAAACAGTAACTTCTTATCCCTCATAACGTGTTTTGTTAGGAAGTATTGAAATGCGCTCTGTGTGTCCGTGCACGTTTATCTTTTCCAGAGAAGAACTTTAAAAACCATTTAATATTTCTTCAACAACTCACATAGATAGCTCTGCTGGTGTACTGGTGCCTTTTGGTAGTTTGGGAATTGTGAATGCAATATTTTTGGCATTTCCATGGCAGCAAGTTTGGCTTCAACTAAAATCCGTTGTAGTGCTCTTTTCTGGAACGGAACACTGAAAATGTTTCACTTTTCCCTCACCAAATTTGACACAGGGATTGGCCTAGTGGTGTACTGGTGCCTTTTGGTAGTTTGGGTATTCTGAATAAAACATTTTTAGCATTTCCATGGCAACAACTTTGACTTAGACTGAAATTGGTAGTAGTGCTCTTTTCCGGAGCAGAATACTAACCTGTTAACTATTTCTTCAGCAAACATTGCACATAGCTTGATCCAGTGGTGTACTGGTGCCTTTTGGTAATTTTTGAATTCCGATTGAAATATTTTGGCGTTTCCATGACAAAAGTTTGACATCGCCTGAAATTGGTGATTGTGTCCTTTCAGGAGCAGAACTTTTAAAACCTTTCATTGCTCTCCTTCCACTTTTCTATCTACACACCAAAACATTTGGCATAATCATAACATGTAGACATATTAATGAAGGATATTTTGCAGTTGTGGAGGATATGGATGATTTTGTCTTCAGTTTTATGTTACAATCTCACTAGTCTGTTCCCGAGGCTTTCCATGTTGACAAGTGGTCAAGATGGTATACCTGTATAGCCTATTAGAGCTACCTTTGTGTTATGTTCTCAGCATCACTCAAGTGGTCAAGCATGTGTCAAACTATCTCCCTCAAAGATGGTAAAGTAATTTTATTCATGTATAGATTATTTCGTATTAATAGGCATATTACCTTGACACTTGCTTGTAAAGCGTTTGCCAATGAAATATTACTATATGGTTCAGAAATTTTGGGGGGTAGGTATTATGAATGCATAGAAAAGGTACAATCTACAAACTTCAAATCATTTCTAAATGTGGGCAAGTATGCATCAAATAAAGTAATATTGGGTGAATGTGGTAGGTACGCAGTGCAGGTGTTTACTCAAATATGTGTTATAAAGTTTTGGTTAAAATTTTTAAGAATTGAGTCACACCGCCATCCTCAACAGTGTTATTTATTCCTCCAAGAACATTATGAATGTAAACATGCATGGGTTTCATGTATTCTCCACATACGAATATATGTGTTTCCATATGTTTAGATAGTGCAACATGCAGGAAACTTGTGTTTACTTTTACACAAAGAGTCTGTGATACATATTCCAAGGTCTTGCATGACTCACTTTGTCCATGCACATTTTTATCTCCTGTGCTGCTTTGAGAGGGTATTAAATTGGACTCTGTTAGTGTGTCTGTGGACATTTGTCTTCTCCAGAGCATAACTTTCAAATTGTTCAATATTTTTTTAACAAAACTTTGCACACAGTTAGATTTATTGGCCTATTACAGGCAAATAAGTATGGCCCAGTACACAACTGTAACGCTTGCAGGTTGACCCTTTATGGTTTGGCCAGCACTGGCCTGGTTAAGTGTAATACAGTTTTATACTGCAAGTTACAAAATTCAATTTACTGTGTAGAGTCTTTTTTAAAAGCATTTTAAAAGTTTTATTTAGTACTCAATATTTTGACATTTTGTCCAGTATGACATGTTTATCAAACAATGCTAAAAGTGAGGCCATGTCTTGTCACACTTTACCTTTTGGCCTATCTCTCTTGAGCAGATGACACAGTACTGAGATAACCCCCACAATGCTCCAGACAGGAAGTTCATTGTTTGTACTGGGCGACTACTGGTACAGTAATGCCGTGGATTATTTAAGATAACCGCCCGTACATGGCCAAGTAGAGTTTTGAATTTTTTTAGTGTAAGTCTACTGAGACTGAAGTGTTCAGTTAACAGGTTAATATTGTTAATTATGTAAATCGGTATGAATGTATAGTGTTTGCATTTAGGTAGCAAGTGTGAGTGTATGAGTATTAAGTGCATAAAATATTTGTATCAAGGTTGAATGCAAAGTGTGCACGTTTTCAAGTATTTAATGTCAAATTGTGAATGTATTTAAGAAAATATGTAAGAAAGTGTGCATGTACAGTATGGTTCAAAATTATTGAGAATAGCTAAAGCATTTCATATTATTAAACGAGAACAAATCAGATAAAATTGAATGTATTGTGAAAGTGAACTGACCTTTTCATGTTGTGTAGGTAACAATTTAATATTTTATCAAGTCTCCTTGAGCTTCACGGCACAGTCTAAGACGGGTAGGCATACTTCCTATCAGAGAGGTTAGTGTCTCGTGAGTTATGCTGTCCCAGTATCGGACCACTTCTCTCTTCATGTCTTCAATTTTTGTCAACCCCTTTTGATTCACACATTCCTTCAACATCCCCCAAATGTTCTCAATGGGATTTAAGTCAGGACTATATGCAGGAAATGGTAATGCAGTCACATTTTTCTCCTGAAACCACTGCTTGGCATGTTTTGCGGTGTGTTTAGGATCATTATCTTGCTGCAAAATCCAGTCATTTCCTTAAAACACATGTGCACTTGGAAGAAGAAAATTATCTAATATGTTAGTGTAGCGTTGACTTGTCAGATTTCCCTCAAACACACACAGCAGGGTCGTTCCTAATAAGAATATCCCTCCCCATACATGAAACTTTGGGCTGTATTTAGGTCGTCGATACAACGGTGCTGACGCAGACTTTGTCCATATTTTCACATTATTGGGATATACCCATATTGAGCTTTCATCAGTAAAACTCACATTTTCCCAGTCAAAGTTTTCATGTGCCAAACACCACTCAACACGCCTGTCTTTATGTTCTTGTTTCATGAGAGGAGAAGGAATTCCAGTCTTTTTCTCCCATCCAAGATCAATCAAATTTCTTCTAACTGTAGATTTTGATACAACTGTTGATCCCCTTTCTATCATTTCATACCTGATGTTGGAGATGCTTGCCCTTTGCTTTTTAGACGCTAAAATTTTCAGCCGGACGCGATCTGAGAAGTCCAATTTTCTGGGTCTCCCTGCTCCTTTCTGGTGCCCAAAACCCTTTCCCTCTTTAAAATTCTTCCTAATCCTATACACAGTAGAAAGAGGAGTTCCTGTTCTCTCTGCCAATGTATTTACATAATCAATTCCTTGATTACACAACTCAAAAATCAACCTTCTTTTATCTTCAGCAGACATTGTTGACAGTGCTGAGGAAAATGACGTCTGCTACAAATTCAGGGGAGGTAACTCTAATTGTATTATACTCAGTAGGCCAAGATGAGTTACCTCCCTTATACCATTACTTAGTGTTAAGTATCAGTGAATCAGTTGGGGTGTTAGGATAGCTCAAAGTAAGAAGAAAAATTCTCAATAATTATGAACCAGACTATATGTATGAGTTTAAAAGTAAGAATGAGAATTTTGGTTGTGACAGTGTGAAATTATCAGTAATAGATTTATGATTGTTTTACCTGGGCTAAGGCAAGTCATGTAACCCTGGATAGGTGACTGGGAAGCGCATTGGTAACTGAGAAGTACTGGTTGAGACAGATGTGTTGTGAGAGTGTCTCACTCAGTAGATTGAATGAATTTAGAAGGTCAAACAAAGTGGTATGTACTCTAACCTATTCTTATATCTATTTCTTTGGGTAGCAATATGTTAATTTGGTAATTTTAAGTTTCTATGTTTCGCTCTTGAAGGTAACTGGCATTGAATGAATGACAGCCATTTTCTGTATGTTCACTGTGGACTGAAACTTATGATCCTTATCTCAGGCAATCTTTGATCTTTGAACTTCAAACTTTACTTAGAACATATAATTATGGGGAATAAAATCTGGGGAACTGACATTTGTTTTCACAAGGATTTTGGGAAATGAAAACTTGAATCCTGCAGAGACAAAAATGTGCTAATGAAAACATTCCTGTATGCATTATGTATGTAGGAGTTCTCAGAGACGATTACCATGTATTATATGTAAGTGAAATGTGTGCAGATCTCAGAACAAAATACTTACAGTCTCAATACACAAAAATATCCAAACCATAACTTCTGTCGCAATTTTCATGAAACGTGTTTTCCTTATCATGAAGATGTACATATGTTCTTCCTGTCACATGGTATGGTAATGTCGTTACAATCATTTGTACTTTGGGTCTCATGGCCAAAATACTGAAAAGGTGAATTGAATTGAATCAAGTGGTGCCTGTGTTTCCATGAATTCTTTTTCATATTCACTGGAAGTTTCTCTTGCATGATGTAAAATCGGCTCGCATTTGTGTGGTTCAACATCCAGGTATAAAATGACATCAGGAACATCTTTTATTGATTCATAATCCATGTTCACAATCAAGTTGTCAACTATAACCAGAGAAGAAGCCATTAGCAATGGGCACATTTGGTGTTTTGTCATGTGATACCCGCCTCTGCTCGTGATTGTTGGGTGTTTCTGTAATAGGCAGATAATCGTGGGGGCTTTGATTGCGATTTCACAAATGTTTTGTGAAATTTTGATAATAGAAGGTGACTTTTAGGATGCTTTGTTTCATATATCAAAAAACAAAGTTTTTAATTTTAGTTTGTTTAGTTAGTTTTCTCCTTTAAAACTTTGCTGTATGCTGACAAGATAGACTCGACTGATAATAGAAATGGGTTGTTTTTTTCCCCAAGGCAGCAGTCCCAAATTGTTGATAGTTTCCCCATGCAACTTGACAATCAGGTGAGTGGTGAACTGGTGCTCTGCCTTGATTTGGGATACAGAAATAATCAATTTTTCCTTATCCTGAGTCATGCTTATTGCTTATCTCCTCTTCCCTGGCGAAGGTAGTGGAATACCTGAAACCCCTTTAAGTTCCCATCCCAAAGAAGCAGCCGTAAAATACACTCACCCATGTATTTGTAGCCTCCCTTTTTCCCGCTTAAATGGTCAGCTGAGCGACCATGCTTGTCACTCTCTCCTATTGCCCGATGAGGGCGGCTGGAGTTACCTGGAGTCTCCACTATGGCGATAAGTTTTCAACTATTTCAGTCCTTTGACTATATTTACAGTGTTCCCAGAAATTATTGAGAAAATCTTTGTTTTTTCTCTAATGATGCTAAGATTGGAAAAAGGGCTTTCACTATGCACTAAGCATACTAAATAAGGGAGAAAACTCATGAAGGCTTAGAAGGCAGCTCATTACGTCAAGAGTTATCTCCCTTGTCTGAGCAGACAGCTTCCTGTGTTGACATGGCAGAATTTACAGCAAGAGAGAAAAGAAAGCTCATTCTAGATGATTTTGAAAGGGGTGAGGCTGATGCTACAGTGTTAGCTTGTAGACATGGTATTCCTCTGTCTACAGTATACAGAACTTTGAAGAATATTTAAACAGGAACTGGGATAGAGCACAAAGCAGGCGCAGGTCGGCCTAGGAAATTCAGTGTTGTGGATCGCCGAAGACTTGGGCAGATTGTGAGTAGGGGCAAATTGAAAAGTGTTGAGAACATCAGAAATGAAATGATTAGCAGAGGAAGTCCTCAGGTATGCAATGAAACAGTTAGGCAGGAATTACAGAGACTTAATTGGGTGAAAAAACGTTGAATTCCCTTGCCGTTGATGAAAGATGCACAAAAGGAAAAACGTTTAAACTGGTGTCGGGCTCATGAAAATCAAGATTGGGATAATGTTTTCTTTTCGGATGAAAGTTCTGTTTGGCTTTTCCCTAATTGTGTGAAAATTTGGACCAAAGATACTGTCAAACCTATCTACCAGCGATCAAAACATAGCCCAAAGTTTCACATGTGGGGTGGCATATCGGCTCGCGGAGTGACGCCATTGTATGTTTTCACGGGAAACTTGACAAAAGAAAGATACATTGACATTCTAAATGGTCACCTTCTTCCAACAGCACAAACATTGTATGAAGATGATTGGATTTTCCAGCATGATAATGACCCAAAACACACTGCGCGCTACACAAAACAGTGGTTGTCGGGCGAAAATGTTCAAGTTTTAGACTGGCCCAGTTACAGCCCAGACCTAAACCCAATTGAGAATGTGTGGGGAGTCATGAAGGACAGAATAAACCAAAAGTGACTGAGAAATATTGAAGATATGAAGGCCGAGGTGGTCCAATATTGGGATACCCTGTCACACGATTACCTACAAACTTTGATGGGTAGTGTGCCTAGGCGTATTCAGGCATGCATTGCTGAGCGAGGAGGTCTAAAAAAGTACTAAAACAAGACTGAGACTGTAAAAGGATGATGTTTTAACATGTTTATGTAAGTAAAACGCCAGAAGTTAATAAACGTAATGAGTTACATGACGCAACATGATTCTCAATAATTTCTGGGAATACTATATGTTGTATGCGGTATTTGGTTTATGTATATGTATCACAATTTGTTTATTTATGATTATTGTGTGTTGATATAGCACGTATTTCGTCAACCTAGACTTAGTCTCATTGAATGAAATTGTGTAAATTACGCTGTCAGCGGTTGACTCGCTTTTAGTTTCTCTGGTGTGTAAGCCCTTATTTTCCTCCACTTCTTCTTCTATTTGCTGTGAATTTTACAGAAATTTATCTGTTTCAGAATTTATTGTATAAATGTGTTCTTTTCACAGGGGTGCGAGGGACAGGCAGCGTCGACTTTCAGTAGTCATGTCTAATCAGATGATTTAGATTTGGGTAACCGTTTTTACATTAACTGCTGAATTTCATTCCAGTTACCAGTCAGGCGTGTCCCTGGGATTATACCTTGGGACCAGAAAGTTGTCCCCTAGAGCACGGAAGAGTACTTCATCGGGAACGAGGCCGTCACAGCCTAAGAAGTCTAGATCACCAACGTCTCAGAAGACGAAGTCGTCTGCAACAAAGTCGACAACAGAATCAACATTCTTCAATGAAGGAGTTCTGTGGTGATGAGATCGTCCCTCTACAGGAATGACATATCTACGATGAGCCGCTGTTGATGCTACTACACTTCGAGCAATGCAGACTTCATCTGCAGCCTTGGTCATCACAGTAGACTTCTCAACGAGTCAGCCGTCACTGAACTCAGACGCCTTCATGGAACATGAGTCTGGAAAGGTTGCTCCTAGATCAGCCACGACTAAATCATCACCGCTCTGGATCGTCAGACAACGTAGACTTCATCAGCAGCCTCGTTCATCGCAGCAGACATCTCTATGAGGCAGCCGTCACTGCACTCAATGCAGCTTTTCGACGCAGACTCCCTCATCCAACATGAGCTTGAAAAGGTCATGTTAAAGAAGAACGAAGACTACAATCTTCAACTACGTTGACTGCTGCTCCTAGATCAGCCACCAAACTGCATCGTCACTGCGCTGGTTCATTAGCAGCCTCGGTCATCACAGCAGATATCTCTACGAGACAGCCGTGACTCTACTCAAAGCAGCCGTTCGATGCAGAGGCCTTCATGAGCTTGGAGGTCATGTTGAAGGAGAATGAAGACTACAACCTTCAACGACATCGACTGCTGCGCTCTGTGAGCACTCAACTAGATGTGCTCTCACTCCAGAGGATAGAGGAGGAGGATCGTCACCGTCGTCCTTATCATCCCGTCGCAGTCCGTAGGGATTAACGAGGGTGAGTACACTCACAGGTCTACACGTCAATAAAGATCTTCATCAGTCTCCCCAGCTCGTCGAGGTCGCCGTCAGCATCCGTCGTCCCCTTCAGACCTGGACTCACGTAAGAAGGATCATCACCATCCATCGAATGCGTCACACTCATGGAAGGATGAAGACAGATACTACCGATTGTCATCTCCGGAGGAAGCCCTCTTTTCGAACTTGGAAGTCACATCGTTGATCATGAATTGTCTGGACTTAGTCTCACCATCCAAGGACTCCAACTAACCCAACACTTACAGGATGAAGAAGGAACACATGCATCGACGTTTCCGGTGATAGCTCCGATATCTACGATTTTTGAGAAGTTATCTACCGCATGCATGTCAGCATCCAAGTTTCAACAACAACATTCGCCACCTTTCAGCGCTCGTTGCTTCCCTTTTCACCATGTGGAGCCCTCCATCAGAGTACCAGATGTAGACAAGGCATACAAGATCATCAGCAGTCCCCGCAACAATCTTACAAGACAGACGACATTTGGACGGGCTCGATTTAGAGCCGTCAACGAGACTCTCATCTCAAGTTCAGCAATTCTGTGAATTAGGAAGAGTGAGTGATCCTGTCAACTTTCGTCAGTCAGAAGAAGAATCAGCTCAACACCTCATCTCAACTACTGCAGGACTGAATCTGCTTCCTCGACAAGATTGAAGAGGTAGCAAGGATGATCCCCCAAGACTTCAGAGAAGTCATGATGATCAAGTCCATCGACACCTTGACTACGGTACTCAAGCAGACAAGTCAGCGTTACCCTAACAAGTCCAAGTTCTCCAGAGTCCAGAGAACGAGAGATAAGAAGTTTAATACCGGAGCGTCCAGGAGGTAAACAATAGAGATCAGGGTCGGAACGAAGTTCGAAGTTCAAGCCGATGATTAGAACAAGTTATACTCTCTCCTTTATCACTATGTCAGTGATAATGTCTAATCAATCCTACTACTACATCTATGACATCGGTTCCGGAGTTCCGGTTACATGTCCTGACTGGTTTACAACGCTGGGCATCTTGAGACCATACCTGTTGTGGAAGACTCGCCAGTGAATGTTTACGCAGGAACTTCCATATTAGAGCCGGTATTCAACAACCATCTTTAGGTAGACATGTCTCTCCAAGGATGGAGTGCCCATCTAAACAACGAGATTGCAGCAGGATTCTGGAGGAACGAAGGTAGTGCTCTTCACATCAACCATTTGGAGATGAAATTGGTGGTGCATGTTATCCATCATTGATTGACAACACTGAGAGACAAGCTACTGATGAACCAGACGGACAACTCAACAGTAGCCTTCTACATAAACAAGCGTCAACAAGACCTCCATCTCTACTATGCCTGATGTTTCTGCTCTTCGACGTGGTCGACAGTCTGAATCTCAAAATGAAAGTATCTCACATACCAGGAGCCTGCAACATCATAGCAGACGCCTTATCTCGCCCTCTTCGTCATGGGAATTGCTTGCTATCATTTATAATGGAGTGCTGCTTTTGGAAGTCAAACACGGTGTTTGCCAACCATTATCTACGAGACATAGCCACGGAGGACGTCTCTGGCATTCATCAGTTTGGGCCTTTTGTCGTTGCTCAGCATCTAACAGTTCCCCAAAGGCGCTAAGTTCACTTACCCGTTTAATCATGGACTTGTGGAACCCAGAAGCTCTGCGGAGTATAATGGTGGAACGTCCATGCGCACGTCTTAAACAGACTAGCATGAGTGATTATGACCCTGTACTCGTAATGAAGATACTTGTACATGAAGAGGGGTCGCAACTAGTCTTGATTTCAATATCTTGACATTTAGTTGCATCAGAAACTAGCAGGATGCTAGTTACTTTCTTTGTCACCACATTCCAGTCAACGAAGCCTTTTGCTGAAGACAAGTTCAACTGGATGTGATGCCCCCAGAATCTACAATGAATATTAGAAGAGCATAACCGAATTATTGCCCTTACAAGTTCCCGTTTGGGGGGGAATTTATTGGATGTAATTTTGACAGCCAGCAGAATCCAGTGTGGCCTGACCAGTCTAAGTAAACTTAGTCTCAGTGTATTTCGTTATACTCCACCACTCAGTAATGAAAAATACTGAGGATAAGTTTACTTAGACTGTGGCCTGATCCACGACCGTTTCAGTCGGATTCTGTAAGCATGAGTCATGATAAGGAAAAATATGTAATTTTCTGCATAAAACTGATATTTTATACTTATCCTGACTCATGACGAAAGCCCTAACAGCTGCCCCTCACAGGCACGCTGAATTCCTATAATTCTCGTGTCAGCCGATTTACAAGGAGAGGGTAACTAGCATGGTCGATCAGCTGACCGTTTGAGCGGGAAAAGGGGAGGCTACACGCGGGTGAGTGTATTTTATGGCTGCTTCTTTTAGAAGGGAACTTCAAGGGATTTCAGGTATTCCACTACCTTTGCCAGGGAAGAGAAGATAAGCAATAAGCATGACTCAGGATAAGTATAAAATATCAATTTTATTCAGAAAATTACATATTTGTTTTTAATCAGCTGAAAGCATGAAGTGGCACTGAACTGTAAGTTGAGTGTAAGTAGCCAAACTCCATTTTCCTCATGACTGTTGTTTACTATGCGTGTGGAATGTCAGTTATGACCAAATATTCTTCCCTCTTTCTACATGTTCTTTTTGACTAATGATGGCTGGATGCTTTTGATAGATGCAGTGTTAATGTAAATGTTTCAGTGTAGGAAGAGGAAGCGGCCAAGTTCAACTTCAAACCCTAAGCCCAAGTCCTCCAGTCAGCCCAGCATAGGGAACAGGTTTGCAGGGTCCATGTTGTCGGCAGAGAGACGGCACAGCTTCAAACCTGCAGTGTCGGATAAAACCAAGTCAAAACTTGCATCTTTCAATGCACCAGAACAAGTAGGTTGATGTTGTCACGACTCCCGTCAACACAGAACTGAGACTGGCATGTACACATGTCCTTTCTCTATTACCTCTGCTGGTTGTTCAGCACAGACAGAAACCTGTAACAGTTTCTCCTTGACATTGCTTGATTGAAATGTTAGCTCTTATAAACATGATAAAGGGTTGAATGTTCAAAGTCAAACTTTTCAGCGCATCTCTAATTAGAAGAAAACTCTAGCATTTTCAAAAAAATTTGACAAGCTTGTAGTTTAGACTATAGGTTAGATGCGTTGTCTATTACCAAAGTTTATGTCTAAGCCTCTTTGATTGGTATATTGGAAATTAAGCTATCAACAATCTAAGTAACCACTTGAAGTTGAGGCTGAAGCATGTTTTTACACACCACGGATGACACTAAGTGTATTTACACAGTTCATTATGCTGACTCACTCTTTCCTTCTGTCTGCGTCAAGTAAAATGTGGTTAAAACATTGTCTTCCACAAGAGCAGTAAGCACTTCTCACCTGAAACATGCCACCATTTGTACTGACCTCCCATGTGACTAGCTAGTGACTCATTTTTCTCCATCTATGCCCAACTTGGTGGTTGGTGAAGAGATTTCTGTATTTCTAATCCAGACATCCTATCAAAGTTATTAAGAAAATCCCTCATTCTCTCTTTTGACCTCTTCTTCCTTGTCAATTTTCCCCAACCTTCCTCTTGACACGAAAATGGCTGAGTGACAAGTTCAGTTTGGCCTTTTTAGGAGCGATTCCAGTTGGGAAGGAACCAGCCTTAACTGTAGATCCTCTAAGGCTAGATGGCCAGAGATTCTCCTACCAAAGGTGTCAGAAGCTATATGCTCAATTCTAGTCAAGGAAGCAGTAGAGATCATTCATCCAGAAACTGGAATGTTCTTTTCCTATCTTCCTGGTACCAGAAGGATTTGAGCAAAACATTTCGACTAATTTTCAGCATGAAAGGGTTCATCAAGAAGTGTCATCAACCACCAGCGAAGTTGAGATAGCTGAGAAAACGTGAAGTCCATCTTGCAAGCATAAATCTTCAAGATCTGCACATGTCATGATAAGTGAAAATAAGTGGAGGAAAGTTATTATTTGTAACTAATCCTGCACTTCTTACTTCCTGCACTTATTGCTTATGATTCAAAATGTGGTTGTGCCAGATGATTGATGTTGAAAAGCATGGAACTGTGAACACCTTCTGGTATCAGGTAAACATACGTCTGCGGACTTGTCACCTGAAGGTGATTTGAGCCACCTCAGAAAATTGCTTTTCACACCCCTTGCAAGACATGTAGTTTACCAGCTCAACTGTTTTGTATCCTATGAATTTGTGTTTATTGATGATAAACTGGCTTGGGCGTATTTTCCTTCATCCTTTAGAAGATGTAGTTATTACCGTTTTGTTTTGTTTTTTGAAGTACTGTTGCAGTAATGGTGTTTGTGATAGATAGTTTCCTCACTGTTATTGGTCATTTAGCCCTTCAGAACACACGGCTCCGATGTATTCATAGTGACTTGTTCTTGGCTTCGGCTTATATGTTGTACTATAATTGTACTAATTATTAAGCCTTAATTGTGGTCTCCAGTTTTTGTCAGTATTTGATGAGACGTTCTCATTTATGCTGTTGTTCTCCATTACAATTTTACTGTTTCACCATGTGTTCCCCATTACTATTATGATGTTTTTTCACCGTGTGTTCCCCATTACTATTGTGATATTTTTCACCGTGTGTTCCCATTACTATTGTGATGTTTTTCACTGTGTGTTCCCCATTACTATTGTGATGTTTTTCACCGTGTGTTCCCCATTACTATTGTGATGTTTTTTCACCATGTGTTCCCCATTACTATTGTGATGTTTTTCACCGTGTGTTCCTCATTACTATTGTGATGTTTTTTCCTGTGTGTTTGCTGGAATTTTCTGCCCTGTTGCAGATCTATACGGCACACACTGTATTTTTTGTAAGGCAGGGTATCTCATAAGTGCCTTCATTCATACTGTTTGAATTGCACTTTTCTGTTTTTTCCTTGTTTTCACATGAAGTTATGTGCTAGTTGTGCGTGCTTACTTTATCTATCATCTTAGCACCTTTTTTTCCTGTCTATGAAGCACCAGGTCAGACACTGATATTGCTTGTGTCAAGCGTCCAGATACTTGCCACAGCATTGGTGTCCACAAGCTCTAGGGTCTGGCGCTCCATCTCCATTCTCCAGGTTGCTGTGTCCAGCGTTCCCTTGACAGCCTTCTTGCGTCTGACTCCTTGGATGCATGCCTTGCTCAGCAGTGACTGGATGTGTGGACACCCATTCCACACTTGACCTAGTGAGGAGGTCAGCCTGGTACAACACCATCTCTGTAGTTCATCACTACAATACCTATATGTCACCTCTTCCACATTTACTACGATCTTGCCTTTCAAGTGCCAGTGCCCCTGTCGCAACACTTGCATGGTGCACCTACCTTATCCAGCGCCTGTATGGAGTCTGTAATATAAGTTATCACATGGTGTCGAGGGAAATGATAAAACCCTGTATTTCCCGAGACACAATGTGATAACGCATTTATCTAGCTGAATGTTTTCACTAAATCAAAACAAAACAACACGCATCGAATCGACTTGCTGCCATGTTGACACCACCTGATCATTTGACCTCCGTGCACTGCACATTACTAAAGGCTTGTTGATGTTGTCAACGAGGCGTAGCAGGAGGATATGACTTTCGCAGCGTGAGTATGAAAGTCGTATAATCCCACTTGCGGATCGTGATGAATATACATGGTATTTTATCAGAGTCACGTGGACCAATCAAAACTCGACATTCTTACATGAGGCTAGATAAGCATACTTATTCCCTCCATCACCTGTCATGCTTTTCTACCAGATCCTGAGTCTACAGCGGCTCTACTGGATCTAGCGCCTATTGCATCATAGTGAGTTGCCTGTAACACCATACTCACTCCTGAGTCTGTATGAGATTCATCACCTATATGATGCCTCCACTATATCCAGTGCCACTGGTATTAAATGTACTATGTTAGCTCCTCCCACGTCTTCAAGAGTTTGGCAGCTGTTGGATGTTTCACTGTCTCCAGTGGCCTCTACATCTGCAGATGGACACTTCTTGCCCTTGAAGACTTCAACTTCTGACTGGCGTGGCCTTTACACAATCCCTTGTCTTGAATTTATCAGTAGGGATGAGAAAATTAAGTGCGTGACAGTGTTTCTTCATCCAGTGCATCTTAAAAGGCGTTAGACTCAAGGGATGACAGCCCTTGATTTAGGACTCTCATGGATGCTTCATTATATCTGAAACTCACTGTCTCTCAAGACCTGACAGAGTTGAATCCATCCTGGATCGTCACTTCTCTTCTGTGATGGCTTGGTAGCAGATGGTCCTCAGTGTCCTTGACGAACACTTACAGTCAGATCACCCCAACACACGTTTTATTTGAGGTCAGGTATTGTTCTCCCCTTTTCCGATTGGGATTAAGTGTTTCAGAGGAATCTATGTCACCACTCCTAGTCCTTGACTAGATAATGAGATCAAGGACATCTATTGACCTGTGTATCTCACAGGGAGATAGCTTGACAGCCTCCCAGCAAGTCAAATATCCCTCATCACATGAAGCCAGTACCTACTAAAGCCTGCAAGTCACTCAACAACAAGAGTTGATATGACCATAATTGCATCCCCTTCAAGGGATCCACACAACTGGACATTCGTCTGCCTTTGTCTCATCCAAACACCCATACATTGGTTACGAGTGCATTCTAACATACTTGGTTATTTCTTTGGGGTCAGTATGTCATAACGTTTAGGTTTACCTTTGACCGGGAGTACCTGCTTAGCGCAGCAACAATGATAAATTGGTGAATTCACGTGTGCAGTCCACCATACTACATAATCTGCAGTAGCCTATTTTCATCTTTATACTAGCTGGGTTGATTAGCTGAGTTTATTTGTCAACGGGGACACTTTGTAGCTTGTATCATCACACACTCTGACGTACACGTGAAGCCTTTTTCAAGCAGACTAGATCCTCATTAGGAATCCTCGCCACCGCTGCATGGTACACTCATCCCATGTGTGCTGTCTGCACAGATATTCATCCGGGAATGACAGTTAGACATTCGTCAACATGTTGGTCTCCTACCTCACTTAAAGGTCACATGCAACCAAAAAATCAAACATAATTAAAACACATTTATCACTTATTCATGACATATAATATACATTGCTGCTGTAAAAAAAACACAAATAAACACAATTATAAGCATACGATCGCAATTCAAAAGTGTAATATTTTGTACTTTTGTACCCCCGAAACGAAGTCCTCGGGAGACCGAACCCAGTCATAGCGGGTGGATATGCACTCAAGTGTAACGACGACTTCCGATTGGCTGTTTCATTTGCTGATATGCTGAGGGTTCATTGTGTGTACAGTAAGATGATCTGTTTAATGGGCATTTTAGAAGTATAGCCAGTCACAAGAAAGTAAGATTCTTTATGGATAACAACTTCTTTTTGTGTACTTGATGCGTCATTTCAGTATGGATTCATGTACTGTTGTCAAACAGAATCATATACACGAAAAGAAGTCGTTATCCATGAAGAATGTATATAGAGATGTTGGGTTTGGAAAAAAGATGTTCTCTGAATTTGCGCTCGATCCAATAAAAAATCACGTCAGTAGAGATGGTAAACTACTGCGTGGCTGGAATCTGTCATTCGTCCAAGTACAAAGCAGGACTTGAAACTGACAAGAGTTGGCACCAGTTTCCGTCAGATCCACTCATCCGAAAAAAATGAATGTAGTTTGTTTGCAACCCACAGTCATAAAAACATGTCATGTGTATCACACGTGCCTAATTACATAATGTGGCAGACACGGGATTCAGCATCCTCGATATCTCCAGGGTATACGTTCCGAAAAGTCTCCACTATACCCTAGACGCATCTACGAGTCAGCCCGATAATTTTATTACCTCCCTTTACTGGCTCCGCTTTCTCACAGTAGCCAATCAGAATGGTCGCCGTTATAACCGAACTTGCCAGTGTCAACAAAGGTAGCAGTTGCAACTGCGAAGGTTTGCTCGCCGTGCGACTCACAATTGGGGAAATCATACAGGCAACTTTATAGGTCCGAAACCTTTTTAAAAACATATGCAAGAAATCCATCTACCTCTTTCAGAGAATCTACGCATGGTTTGTTTGCCAGGTTTAATCGGTTAGAGAATTTAAAAAGCGAAAGTGAGTTGTGATTGGTTCGTTCAACTTCCCGGCGTAGACGCCTGACTGGATAAAAAGCCAGCCAAGGGAGGTAATAAATTTATCAGGCTGAGCCGTAGATGCATCCAGGGTATAGTGGAGACTTTTCGGAACGTATACCCTGGAGATATCGAGGATGGGGATTCAGGTGCACAAGTCATAAATCAACTTATTTTCTTTATGTTGTATAGTCTGATAGGTGTTAAGTTCAAATTGCACGTGGTCAATGATTGAAGCTGTGTATTGCATGTTGTCTTTTGCAGACAGGCAGACAGACATAGGTGTGAATAAACCAGATGCTGAGCTTTCTGTGTAACAGAGGCTGCTTACCATAATCAACAAGTTGTTTTACGTAACGAGTAGATTATTTACTTGTTTGTGTACACAACCAAGATTAGACTAGTGCTCACGACCTCAGACGCTGGGCATGCATACTGTTTCAAGCTCCTCGAACCTATTCACTGCGCATGCGTTATGGACGCAGCACAGCACAGCTGTTGAAACCAGTTTTCCCTCCAGCACTGGGGGGAATTTAGTGAAACGTTTGAACTCCGATTTCGCAGGCTTTTTTTTCATCGCGTTTTTTTTTTTTCAACTTTGTAGGTTGAATTGGCATTTTTTATGATTTGTTTTGGTAAGTGCATACCGAAATACCATAATTTCTCTAAGTGGTCCCACCCATGGATGTCATAGGTGGGGTCACCTTCCAAACAACCTACGTTTTACTCGTCACCTCCATGCAGAAGTTCTGTATGTTTCCCTGTGTCTGCTCTGGCTTAAATTTTCTTGGGATCAGTTGGACCCCTTCACTTTAAAATTAGGGGTCCAAAAAAAAAATTAACAACACAGTGGTTGTAAAGATTGTCATTCAGCACTTAGGAGACAACTGTAGACATGTTCTGTCTCAGAGATGTAGCTTGAATAGCAGAATTGTGGTCATCAGCCTTCATGTGCCTGACCAGAGTGGAATGCCTATAATTATGGCAGCCAACAGTAAATGCATTGGTCTTGCTTTCAGAAATACAAACATGGCAAGTCATGCCAATTGATCTCTCAAATCTTGACCAGTTGTACGCTATAAGCCAGCCACTTTGAAATCGCTTTTCAACTTTTTGTTACTTTTGCAAAGGCTCATTTTCTGTGTCATTTTTTTCACCAGTTTTCTCAGCTGGTAATGATTTTTGAGCGGTAGCATTGCCAAACCAACTGACCGAACTTGCCTGAATACGATAGCTTGTCATCAAATTTACGCAAATCTAGTAAACGACTTCCTTATAAGGATGTGTTTCACTGAACAAGGTAAATAACAAACTTTCGTGGCCAATGATTTTATATTCACTCACTCTGACGGATTCTAAGAAAAAAAACACAACAAGTCTGTTGTAGAATATCAAAATATTTAGAGTCCATAAAAGAAAAACAACGCCCATATTCAAGTTTTTGCATTTATTCTGCATTATATTTGTTCGCGCCGTTACCCCGTTCTGACGAATACCTTAGCGTGCCTGGCTATTTTTAGATTGACACAAGGTTGTGATGTTTTCGACCAATCCCCATTCTAACCAAATTATGGACGTTGCCGAGCCCTTCAAAAGGTATCATCTGATTGGCTGAAGAAACCTACGGACCACACTGTACGTTAATTTATGCCAAACCGAAAATAGAAGTAAATGAAGTAACTGGTTTCGTTATTGGTCATGAAAAATGCGAGACAAATAAAACTGGTTTTGTTTAACAAAGAGAAGAGTTTATGAACCGGAAACGTTTATAAACATTTCACAGTCGTCTTTGACATGAAGTAACCCAATACGCTAGGACATGTACACACAGATGTACGTTTTTATTTGTGGTAGGAAATTACTACTGCTCGAATCAATGCGTCCACAAGACCCACACGTTTTACGTTCAAACTCCTATTTGTACGTTCAAGAGGCAAAAGCGCACTCTGCAGCCAACACTGGTTTCCAGTATTTACATGACCCCCATATCCATCTGAGAACTCCGCATAGTCCTTGGTGTTGGTACATCCTAGTGAATGCTATATTGGTATCAGACAGAGTCGTTTTCACAGATTGAATGCTACATATTGGTTTGTTGTATCCAGATGGTCAGCTTGGACACTGGATGGCTTACACCTTTCCTGGGGGCGCTGCATGCAAAATACATCTCCTGCGGTCTTTGAATCCAGTGAGACATAGTCATGGTCTGTTGACTGTTCTTCCATGCTGCGATGAAGATACCCACCACCATAATTTTTTCTTCCTATGAAGCATGACAATGCCATGTTGGAAAAGAGATGTTCTGGAAAAACAACTTGGTCTATCAGTTAAGGAGTAACACTTGGGTTAACTGATGTTGCTGCTTTTTACTGCATTTCCCTTAAGTGTGTGGTATGATCCATTTGAGACTACTGGTCACTGGTGTCATATATGTTGTACCACTGGCTTATGGTCACTCGCTGTCCGCATTGAGGACATTGACCAAGCTGTCTTTGTTTACCTTACGAATCAATCCCTACAGATGACACAACCTGCATCCTGCCTGTTTGATAAATGTGCAGGAATCGTTAAAAATTAGTAAAATCTAAATATTTTGTTTTATTTGTACACTTATCCTGATCTACATGTAAGGGCCCACCCTGCGCTTTCAGCTACACCCGCTTTTCATCTTCATCTGTGGGATTTATGGCAATAATCAGAGGTGGCCGACATGATGTTCACCAGAGACAAGGTAGTGATCACAGCTCTACAATTTTCAACATCAGTCATCTGCTACAGCCACATTTCCAGTCATACTGCAATAAGTGCAGGAAGTAAGTGGCGCAGGATAAGTGTACAAACATAAAACATATTTAGATTTGACTAAATTTTATACTCATATGCTAAACTACATGTCACTAGCTGGTCACATGGAATGCATATATGCAGTTTAGAGGTGTGTTTGGGTGAGATACCAAATACCAAATATTGCCAGTTGCCCTTGTTTACGTATCATCTACTCACTGTTACTTGAAGTAGATTGTTTTGCACTATTATGAAGTGGCTGTCAGCTTCCACATTTTTACATTTCCGTTAAGATGAAGTGACCTAAATATGCTTTTATCAGTTGAATTTGGTTTGCAGGTTGTTTCAGACACCCCTGATGTTCATGGAGATTTCCCTCATGTGAAGCTGGACTTCCTACAACCAGACAAAATTAGGTGAGAGACTGCTGGATGTCCTTAAGACAAGACTGTAAATGTCTGTCAGTTAAACATCATTAGGCAATAGAATGTTGAATGTCAGTCAGACTTAAATAAGCAAGAGACTGTCAAATGTTTTGTGAGGAGTACTGTATGACTGATCAAGTGTTGCTGATTCACAGAGATATAAAGGGGAGAAGAAAGGATGCTGATGACTATGACTCAAGGACAGTAATGGTGCCAGAAACTTTCCTTAAGAAACAGACTCCAGTAAGTATAAATCATCTAGCTGATGTGACTTTAATTAAGATGTTCCTTGGGAATTGCCAATGTTGCTGTATCCTGTGAGCAGGTTGGTCTCGCTCTGTGATCATGACAGATAATCCCATGTGCTTTCCTGTGTGTTATAGGCTTGTAAGTGTGGGATGAGGTTTGTCTAACTTAGCTAATCCCGTGTCTCGTTCCTTTCACAGGCAATGCGGCAGTGGTGGGAGCTGAAAATGCATCATTACGACACAGTTTTGTTTTTCAAGGTAGGCTGACATCATTCCCCACAGTAAGATTCTGCTATTTTTTTGTTTTGATACATACCCAACTAAATGTTGATATTTCCTGGTATTGCCAAAGATAAAGATTTTGTGAAGGTATGGTACATTGCAGCATCTTCTGTTACAGATGGGTAAATTCTATGAGCTGTTCCATATGGATGCTGTGATTGGTGTTTCTGAGCTTGGTCTTATTTACATGAAGGTAATTGTTATCCCAAATGTGTTCTGATAAATATTCCATTATTGTTGCTTGATTTTGTGGTATAGGATGTAATCCTGCGGTAGGAACCAAACAAGTTGTGTGTGGCACAAGTTACAACCTGACCATCTCAACATCAAAGTAAAACACCTCAAGTTATGTTTCAGAATAATAGCAGTGTGTGTAGAAATACAACTATGATGAATCAGTATGTGCAGCTGACAGTATGCAATCCTGTATCCCATATTTAACAGGATGTCCATCCCTGTATCCCATGTTTGACTTTTTGTCTATCCCTTTAACCCTTGTTAGACTTCTTCTCTGTATCCCATGTTTGACTTTTTGTCTATCCCTTTAACCCTTGTTAGACTTCTTCTCTGTATCCCATGTTTGACTTTTTGTCTATCCCTTTAACCCTTGTTAGACTTCTTCTGTGTATCCCATGTTTGACTTGGTGTCCATCCCTGTAACCTGTTTGACTGGGTGTATGTTAGCTGGGTTTATCTAATGATATTCCCCACTTTAGCATGTGTTATCCTACTTCCAGGGAGAGCATGCCCATTCAGGATTCCCTGAGATTGCATACTCAAGGTATGCAGACTCCCTGATACAGAAGGGCTACAAGGTGGCCAGAGTTGAACAGACTGAGACCCCAGACATGATGGCAGACAGATGTAAACAAAGTAAGGAGGGTGGATGTCATTTGGACAGTTGAAATGATTTAGCAGTCTAAGTAAACTTATCCTGAGTGCTTTTCATTACACTCCACTACTGAGTCTAACGAAACCTTATGGGAGGTCGCGTCAGGTAACCTTTGAGATGAGCAATCAGAACACAGCTTACCAAATCACAAAAGTGGACATTCGCACATACCTTTTGAACTTTTTATCTTGAAAACATTTGTACCCGAACGATTCCGCTGAAAATAGTGTTTTGGCAATATTCAAGGATGTCTCTTGCGGAAATATTGACTAATGGTAACCATGTCAACAGAACCCCAAAGCGTATATACTGCAGGTCAAACTGTGTTATATACGGATTTTTGTTTGTGGAGAGATCTGTGTCGGTAACCTGAATATTTTGAAAGTCCCTCTAATCCCTAAATAGTAGCCATTGTTTGATTGGTTAAATCTATTTAATCGTCCCGCATTTGATTGGACGGCTATAAGTTGCTCAAAGGTTACCTGATGCGACCTGCTACTAGGTGTTGTTACACTCAGTGGTGGAGTGTAACGAAATACACTGAGACTAAGTTTACTTAGACTGAATGATTTAGCAGAAACTTCAGGCTTCAAGGAAAATCCTTCACCATTGGTAAATAGTTAACATGAGAAATATCCTTCATTGCCTTAGCTCACCTACTCGGCCATATTGGGTTGTTCATTATTTTCCAAAGTCAGCGCTTACAAAAAAAAAAAAACCCAAAACTTGAAGGGAGTTTTGGTAGTAAAGGTGATAGCGTATTTCACCTTATGCTGGCTCATCTATTTGCCTCTCTCTCATAGTAGAAACCCATCTGTTCATACTCCCAAGAACAGGCAAAGACACCTTTCAAAAATTCCCACAGGACCAGCGAGTCTACATTCATTAGTTGTCCCGTCTTTATTTTATTTCTCCAAAATATAATTCGTGAATTTACTCAGCTATCAATATAAATTTCCTTGGCCAACAGGTCTACTACAAATCTAGAGCAGCTGATAATTTTTACTGGCCAGCGACCACAAGACCAGCTTAAATTTTGCACATGGAGGAACAGTGAAACATTTGATCTAAACATGCCTCCAACAGCACATACGCACCAGCTACCCATGTGGTGATCTCGTCACTCCCAGCAGCATTTTTGGGTGGAAAATTCTCTGCTGTTCAGTCCTCTTTCATAATGAGTCATGTATCAATATAATTGCTTGGATAGCCTTCATTAACCTACATCATAACCAAGACCTGTATGTCAGAATCTGTAATCAGTTAGCAACATTTGGGTCCCTTGGACCAGTCCATTTCAGTCCAATTCTCCCCAATGAATTGCACTCTTAACTCAAAAACAAGTAATCATAAATGACTCAAACTAGCGTCAAAGTAAGTAGGGAAAAAACACCAACTCTGCAGAATTTTGTTATAATTTTTGGCAACGAAATATAAAAGTTGTTTAACAGACCATCATTATTTTCTGCAAGATTTGTGACGAGTGTAGCGACAGCGCAGGTAATAGCCAGGTAAGCTGCATCTTGGTACTACTGTCCTGCTATTACTATTTGTTTAGATATGTAAATAGAAGCGTTGCTTCCCAAGGGAAACGCACAAGAAGTGACTGTGCTCACTTTATCTCACAGATCGATTTTTACGTAGTCAAACACACAAGACATTTGAAGAAAGGTCATACCATATATTACATCATTCTCGATATCACCAGGGTATATGTTCCGATATGTCTCTACTTTGCCCTGGACGCTGCCTGATTATATTACCTCCCTTGTTTGACTTTTTATCCAGTCAGGTCCAATTAGCAAACGTGAGGTAATAAAATTATCAGGCCGAACTGTAGATGCATCCAGGGTATAGTGGAGATGTGTTGTAACATATACCCTGGAGATATGGAGGTAATATTTCCTTAGATAACCCAAACTTCCGTCAGACTATTTTTCCTGGACATTGTATCAGAATTATTGTATTAAAAAAAAGGTTGTGTACGATACTATCATCCAGCTTAGCGAACGGATGATTGATTGCAGAGTCACTTTTTGGGAAAGGTAATACTGACATTCCATCACCCTCAACATAGACTTCACTCTGATAAATCTATTTGAACAGAAGCAGTCAATAACACTGTATCGCCTCAAGACTGAAGAAAGTTGTAGCCGTTGGTCAACTAGTGCTGGTAGAAGTTATTGCAGGATCTTTGGATTGATTCCCAGCTCTTCTTCCTAGCTCATGATGGCCAATTCATGACATCAACACCAGTTCTATCTGAAATGCATATCATGTGTATCATGTCAAGTCAAAACTGCATGGCTGTAAAATTCCCTAGACTGCAATCATTGAAGATGAACAGTTGGCACAAATGTTCCCCAAACTGTCCTTGACGTTTCTCCATGCTGTGCCACACCGTATCCTGCTGTCAGCATGGAGCAGTGTAATAAACTATGACTAATCACTGGAGACAATCTCATTCTGTTTAAATCTGGCATGTCAGTGGATCATGTGTAAACAACGAGATTGGTGAAACTGTGTAAGGGAAGGTCCTGTCTATGGTCATTTAGCTGAGATACCTGTGGTGTGCAGTCAGTTCTTGATGGACTGTGTGGACACTCAAGGCTTACTTAGCTGATTTTGTGAGTCAAGGCAGACTCACTATTTCATTCAACTTGCATGTTTGAGGCATTTTCCGGTTAGGCAATGTCTGTGAGATCACTAGTCATATCACACAACGTCTTAAACTTGATGTTTGTTGCTTTTTTCAGACTTTATGACCCAATTTTTCACATTTGTTGACCATGTTCCATTGATCAATGAAGTGCTGGTGAGTGAAATAAGATTTCTTCTCCTCCTCCCACAGTGTCACGGACTGCAACCAAGTTTGATAAAGTTGTGAAGAGAGAGGTGTGTCAGGTGACCTCCAGGGGCACCAAGACGTATCGTCACATAGAGGGAGGAAACTGCAGCGAGGTTGACAGCAACTACCTCTTAGCCATTTGTGAGAAGGTGAGCGTGCACCCATGAATTAAAGTAATAATATGTCAGCAGGTATCAATCATGTTTTCAAGTGGCTGTTTGCTGACAGTTGTTTGTGTTGCAGGAGGCGGGGTCTGATGGAGGCAGCGTGTACGGTGTTTGTTTCATAGACACTTCCGTTGGAATATTCCATGTAAGTTGTCCTCACGTTGCCAGGATACATCATTTTGCAATATTGAATGTGTGTGAATATTTTTGGGTTTAGAGTGCAAATGCTGAATGTGAAAGTTGTTTAATATGTGAATTTATGTAAAATTGGTAGGCATATCTTGCCTATCCATTGGCACACAACACAAGTTATGTTGAAGATCTGGTAAGACCAGGTGGTTCTTCTTTCAAGCAGTTCAAACTTCAAGGTGTAATATTTCTGTTTGGTTAGTACTATCCATTGGTACAGTGCTGATATATCTGAGAAGCAGTATGCAATGGAGTTTGTGTATTGATTGGGTTGACTGTTCTCTAAGTGTTGACCATTTGGAAAGTTTATTGTGTTGTTAACTGTTTGAATGATGTTCATTTTGTGTTATCTGTTAGAACTATATTTACCTTGTTTTGACCATGTTTATTGTGTGTTGACTAAGACACTGTTTTTTTATTGTTGACGGTGGGTATAGTGTGCCACATGTACTGCCATGTTGCTTCTTGTTGTAGCTGGGGCAGTTCACAGATGACCGTTACTGTTCCCGCCTTCGCACTCTCATCGCCCACCATACTCCATCGCTGGTGAGTAAGACCTACCTGTCAACTGCATCATACGGCTAATATTTTGCAGCGAAACAAACCAACATATGGAAGTTGTGAACCAAACATACACCTCTAATGGGCATTGACTTATAGGTGCTGTATGAGAGAGGGAAGATGTCAGCCAAGACAGTGCAGTTAATCAAGACCAACATGTCGTCTGCCCTGAAGGAATCGCTTGCATCGGGGACAGAGTTCTGGGACAGCTCTAAGACTCTGAAGACACTAGCAGAGGAAGATTACTTCAAGGAGGAGGGCAAAGACTTTGAGTGGCCAGGAGGCTTGAAAGAGATGATGTCTGATAGTAAGTGCTTGCACATCATAACACCTGCAGTGTAACACTGGTTGCTAGTTTCATGAGGATAACATAATAACTGAATGCTTTTGTTGGTCATGTTTAATGTGGGAAAACTCAGATATACCTCCGTTCAAAAAGTCAAAGACTGTTGACTCCAGTAATCATGTGTTCTGTCAGCCTGTTTTATGTGACATATGTATCATTTTCAGGTGACTCTCTTGGATTGACTGCCAGTGATGAGTTTGACCTGGCAGTGCATTCTTTGGGTGCTGTCACATGGTAGGTTGTATGTGTTGTAATTGTTTCCTTTATTCACTTGTTTACTTGGAAGGCCATATACAATGGTTGCCATTACCGTATATTATCCCATTTGGAAATCATATTTCTTATCAAATATGTATGATGACTTCGTGTTGTTTTGAAGCTTCCTTGCAGGACAGTAAGGAAGAGAGTATTTTAATATTTATAAATTCTTTCCTGTTATGACAATAATTGTTTGTTAGGTTTCTTGTAATGCAAATAAGCAGAAAATGAAATCCATCTACAGTAATGTTACAAAATGTGAAGAATCTCTCTTGGCTGATTACTAGAAAGTTGATGCCAAATCTAAATTGAACGAAGACAGTGCAAACATTCCTGAGCGTTTCTGGTTAAACTGTTTAAACTGATGGAGAAGTCATGTGGAACTTTCATGAATACGTGAATGGCTATAGGTAAAGATGTTGTGTTGCATAAATGTGTTGCATAAATGTTCATCTTTTCATGTCATGCAAATACACTGAAAGTATATGAAGTTTGTTTTGAAGTTTGGTTACAGTATTCAACATCCAAAAAGTAGTGTTGACAAGTTGTAAACAACAGCCAAATGTTGAATGTCATGTTTACTAGATTTCTGAACATCGAAACATAACTTGTTTTTAGAGACTAAAGAATCCTTGATGCAGCTCTAATATCCAGTAAAAAATGTAACAATATCACCTCAACAAGTACATGATTTTACATTTGAATACATAGATAACTTTCATTTTCCTTTTCACACCGCTGTTTCTACAACATTTCAACAAAATCAAATGTCTTTAGGAAATCTACTAAAAACATTTGTTTGCTGATGGAAAAATACACCCTGATAAAAGTGGGTAAGTGACAGGGTTTAGTTTTACAAAGCACTCAGCAATATTCCAGCTTCATGGCGGTAGTCTGTAAAAGATGGTGTCTTGACCAGACTGTCCAGTGATGCGATGATACGATGACCTGAGTCAACCAAGTCAGTGAGTCTGAGCACCCAATGACCTCTTAAAACAAGCATGAGTTACATACCCTCCACAGGTTTGCATCCAGATAAAAAGGAATAGAACTGTATGAAATAATTGAATTAAGCTTTTATCCAACAAAGAGCATGATATCAGGTGATGAGTATTTAAGTATTAACTAATGTCTGCAGACAGCATGGAATTAAGCTCTTTACTAGCATAGTCCTTATCCAGTCTAAAATCTCATTATGAAAATCTTCCTTTAAGAAAAATGGATTCTTGAAATGACATAACCATTCTTTGTGAACAATATAGTTTTCCAAAATAATGTCAGACTGTGTAGAGAACACTTGAGTGAAGCAAACTGTGAGAACAGAATACCAGACTTAGGCATGCTGCATGAAGCTGTTGAAATGTTACTCCATTAAGAGAAACCTGTACAGTTATGTTCACTGTGACAACACCTAAACCATCACAGGGACTTTCTGGGTTCTGACCTAGCTAATCTGCAATCTATATTTACATATGGTTTACATGTTCGGCTGTGCAATATTACTGATACATTATCTTGCTATACGAATATGGTGATGTGGTTCTGATTCTACTACTGTAAATAATGAAACTAATGCGTCATGAATTTAATGCGAGTGCAAAAGTCTTGTCTAAAATGCGTCATGAAATTAATGCGAGCTCAGGAAGCTGTGTCGATTAGAAAATGCGACACCCTGATTCTTTGGTGTTCATTTTCTTTTCATTTCTTATTACCACACACTAGTTACCTGAATTGAACTTGTTAAGCATTGAATGGAATGGAGCTGACAATGTTTTGATTACGCTGCCATGTTTGATCACGTGATTGCTTGCTACTACTTGTCTAATGACAACAATTAATGGTGAATTCAAGGTGGCCATGAAGAACCAATTTATTAATTGGTATGCCAACAAAGTGTCAGACAATTTGACAGGTTCCAAAAAGGACACACTTGTGGATTTACAAATAAGTGTGATGAAGCCTCTACATGCCAAATGGACGGAGGCAAAGGTGAGCAAAGATCGCTAAACGATCCTGCGTGGCTGGAGAATGTCCGGTCTGGCTGATGTGCTTCAATGACTTTGAACAATTGACAGTGATTATTGTAACCAGTGATAACTGACTTGCGATACCCGTAATGAGGAAGTGACCTGTATTGACTGGAGAAGTGTGTAGTGTCAACACTTCTGCTTGGTGACAAAATTTGCTGATGAATAATTTCAATAGGTATTAAGTAGTGTCAATGAAAGGAAGAGATTTCCGTTTTCTGACATTTATTCAAAAGTACACCCCCAGACTGAAATGCGTCATTTTAATAATGCGACACATGTACAGACGCATTTTTCACATTAATAAAATGTTCGCATTAATTTCATGATTAACAGTATATGTTGGATCATACAGAGGTACCTCCCCTTGAATTTTCTGCCCATGAATAACTCAACAACTAATTGTGCTCCTGAAGTGCGAAATACACTTCTATTCTGTTGGTTCCGTGGAACATTTTACAAGTGTGAGAATCTTTATAAGTGTCTCAAAAAGTGCTAAATATTCTACCAAATGCTTTGTGTGTTGTTGGTTTGAATGATTTCATGGGTGATATTTTGGAAGAATTAAGTGGCTTCAAATGGATCATTTGTTTTACACCATTTCACCATTCACATTATTTTTGTTTTATTATGGGATATGTGTTATGAATTTATCATAAAGATCAAAGTCTTATTGATTTTGTAGGACTGTACAGTGATATTCTTGTCAAGGATCTTAGTTATTAGAGGTCACATGAGATTGAAAGCCAAAGTAGTTCACTTAAATCAAGTTTTTGTTTCATTTTACATTGGTTCATGTTAACACATGTTTATATTAGAGTTGAATCTGAATGAATCACTAGCATACAGTAACAGTAATTACTGCATTCTGAAGTGCATTCTGTAGGAGCAAATCTTTGTTGCAATACTGCAATTAAAGGGGCACTAATGCAGAGCAATTTCCGTGGACTGGTGTAAACTTTTGTTATTGTTTTTCTCCCGTGAGTACCCGGATGATATCCCAGAATTCGTGACTGGTTCGTGAGTTAGCAGTCCTTATGCGCAATTGATAGTTTAATTATAGACAGATCAACTAAGGTGAAGTCATTTTTACTTCATTACAAATGTATTGTGAAAACAAATTAAACACTTTGAAGGTTAATCATCTGCCAGTGGTAGAAATAGTAAAAAAATATTAGGACGGAGAAATAGTGAAGCCAATGTATGTCACTATATTTTGTCTCATAACCCTAAGTAGTTTATTGTATATTTGTATGATTTTGAAAATTACTAAAAGAACACATGGTCTGCTTATGCTTACAGTACATTTCTAACATGACAGCAACATTTATACATTGTATCAGGAATACCCTACCTGTATATAGGCTCCCTGATTGTATAGATTGCCAATGTGGATCCTATTTCACACACATACGCGATCTAGTGTGTGCTTTCTGTCATATAGATTCTGCTGAATGCTACAACAAATAAATTAAAACAAAATGCAAATGATGAATGTAAACCACACTAATTTTATAGCAACAATGTCAGGATACTACCTTGTTCAGGAATGTATTCATCAATATCCACATAAAAGAAATTGTATTCCATTCATCTGCAGCTGGTATATAATCCTGCTGTGTGTCGTGTGTCTTACAACTGTCTAATTTGCGAAAAAGTAACACATCGTTTCACGTCTTTTACATTGGTGAAAAACTGATAAACCTCTCATTGGTCACCCAAGATATCACACCTGGCAACTAATTGTATGATGTCCGCCATTCTAAGAAATTTAGTTAACCAATAATGAGCAATCAATCAATCAACGCAAAGGTGGTTAATTCTTTGAAGGGAGGATGTTGTTTTTACACTCGCACTTTACGACATGGTGTAGTCAGTATATATTAGTACATCTACACACACTGCCTTTTGACAAATCCGCTAGAAGATAAAAGTAATTAATTAATCAGTGTTATCGGAAAATCCTTTGATCGATGTTTGTTTTTGTAACTCAGCTGATAAATCCTCTTGCATCACATACATGCTCATATTACATAACATACAATACATTTGCCATTACAGACCTTAATTTATAATGTTGAGTATTTACACCAGACAGGTGAAGTGCCAAATGGGAACCTTTGTTGAGTAACCGAAGTGATGGTACTACTAATTATACCTGTTATAAATTCAGTAACTGACCATCCAGAGAATGATGACAAATAACACGTGCAGGTTTACACCATCAAAAGCGAGTTACAGCAAGGAAGATGTAATCTCTGTGTCGCATGCAGCCTCAAAACACTAATGGGCCGAAACTGTTTTGAGGATACCAACGGAACTTCGTTACATAAGGAATACATACAGGCATTTGCTGTGTACTTGGGTAAATAGGTGTAGACATCATATTTTCACGTAACATGATTAAATATCGAGGATAGAAATAGGATCAAATTGGATCAATCACTACACCATCCAAGCATCAGAAAAAATCTACACTGCTGGGATATTTTGTTACACTCAGACAAGAAATACCGTGGATATTTTTAAATAATGGCATATGATGGGCATCCGGCCTCTTGACTGATTAGGTGACGAAATTCTGCTAATATGGACAGGAGCCTAGTCCCGTTGTCCGTCACGGTCGAGGGAGCGGACGCTGACCAATTTGCAGTTTGGTTTCGTAATTAGATGGTTGGCGAGAAACATTATTCGCTCCGCATCAGTGCCCCTTTAAGCATTCCACACTAAGGCTGGACAGAAGGATTTGCAAAAAAAAAACCCGGTCATGGACACTAAGTAACATTGAACATTTGAACATTTGAAACTGACACTTTTCTGCTGAAACACATGCAGATTAGCATGTGGTTGTTTTCACTTTGGTGTTCTACTTGAATGAGAGCAGTCACACTTTGAGTGGCTTTGGAGAGTGTTTGGGTCTAGTTTGTAGATGTATGGTTGCACATTTGCACATGTATGGTGTTTGAACACACTCTGATCCAGTGGGGTGCGGGAGCTTGAAAGCATGGTAAAACTTTTGCCAGTGTGTCATAGCTTGTATTGCAGTATCTCTGAGATTATTGCCACATATTGCCATATGAGAATCAGGGCAATATCCATCCTTATTTACAAGATTTTAAGTTTAAAACTGGTGTGATATGTTTGTCTTGTGTACAGGTACCTCCAGTACTCACTGTTAGACCAGGAGCTGTTGACCATGAGGAAGTTTGTACAGTACCGGCCTGTAGACTCTACTCCCATTGTTGAAAAGACAGCTCGGCAGTTCTCACAGAAACACATGGT
Organism: Haliotis asinina; assembly: GCF_037392515.1. NCBI lineage: Eukaryota > Metazoa > Mollusca > Gastropoda > Lepetellida > Haliotidae > Haliotis > Haliotis asinina. Next base: position 54,598,428 of record NC_090282.1, on the reverse strand, counting down.
ACCTATATATCGTAATGTCAGCTCTTACATGAAACATCTGTATTGTGATGATTTTGAGTAATTTAGGTGTGAATATCCGATGTTTTGTGTACAGAACTGATGCTTGTGATGAAGGGGTCTGTTGCTGTAGGTGCTGGATGGGGTGACTCTGATGAACCTGGACCTCGTGGAGAACTGCTTGACAGGAGGAACGGAGGGCACTCTGCTGGAGAGGCTGGACCAGTGCTGTACTCCGTTTGGTAAGGACAGGTTTTTTGTACGCTAGGTATGTAGTGTAATGTTGTGTTGGTTAAATATGTCATTGACTGTTGTGTTCACTAGATATGTCATGTACTGTTGTGTTCGCTAGCTATGTAGTGTAGCATTATGTTGGCTAGATATCATCTACTGTTGTGTTCGCTAGCTATGTCATGTACAATTGGTTGGCTAGGTATGTTGTGTACTGTTGTGTTGGCTAGATATGTCATGTATGGTTGTGTTCGCTAACTATGTAGTGGACTGTTGTGTTGGCTAGGTATGTCATGTACTATTGTGTTGGCTAGATATGTCGTGTACTGTTGTGTTGGCTAGGTATGTTGTGTACTGTTGTGTTGGCTAGGTATGTAGTGCACTGTTGTGTTGGCTAGGTATGGTGCCTTGGCTAGTTGTGTGCTGTGCAGTGCATGAAGATTTGGTGTTAAAGGTCACCCAGCGCTGGGTGAAATTTATTGAATTGTCTAAGCTCAGATTTCGCTGCCTTTTTTTTTTTTTTCATCACGTTTTTTTTTTTCAACTTCATAGGTCGAAATGGCATTTTGGATGATTTGTTTTGGTAAGTGCATACCAAAAGGTATCAGAATTTGCAAAGTTGTGTTTTACGTTGCATATGACGTTTAAGTGTTTCCCAAACCTCTTTGTACAGGCAAGAGGTTGTTCCGGCAATGGTTGTGTGCTCCTCTGTGTAGCACAGCAGCTATCAACGATCGTTTAGATGCTGTAGAAGACCTCATCACCTCCCAGGATCTGCTGGTTGACATGATTGAGGTCATGAAGAAATTGCCTGACCTAGAGAGACTCCTCAGCAGGTATGTGCTGTCTGACTAGAAATGTAGTATTGACTGAAAAAAAACATGATTCTGGCTGCTTCGTGACTGGTACAGTAAAGTCTTGCATGTAGAGGACGTAGATCTTTTTCCCTGAAATTGCTCAGACTGACAGTTTCTTCCTTTTATAAAAGTATCTCCATTTTTCACAGAATCCACACCTTAGGGTCAGCAAGCAGAAGCAAGAAGCACCCTGACAGCAGAGCTATCCTGTATGAAGAAGTCACCTACAGGTACGCCTGCAGACACACCTGCAACAAACAAGGTTACACCTATAAAAACAACTCGCTAAAAATTACTTTGTCTCTTGTTTTTATCGCCCCAGAATGTAATGTGGGGGGATATAGTTGATGCCTTGTCTGCCTGTCCGTCAACATTTTGTTTCCGGAGCATAACTCAGAAACTGTTCATTATTTTTAGACCAAACTTGATGCATATAATAATCTCAACCTATAGTTGTGCCTTTTGCTATTTACAGAGTTTTGTTATTTTAATTTTTTGTGTGTTTTTCCATGGAACATTTTGGTGTTAGTCTAATGGTGGGGCGGGGTTCGTTTCCAGAGAAGAATTAAAAAAATGTTCAAAACTTTTCTACAAAACTTGGTAGATATGTATGGCAGACCCCAAAGTAGTGCCTTTTGCTATTTACAGGTTTTTGTGATGTATTATTTTCTCAGTTTCCGGAGCACAACTAGAAAAACATTTCATATCTTTCAAAAGATCTTGGCAGATACATGAGACAGATCTTGAAATGGTGACTGTTCTTATTACAGATATATGGCATTTATATTTTTCATGAATTACATGGAAACAATTTAGACATGATCTAAAAACACATTAAGTAACTGTGAGATGATTTGTCCTTTCAAAAATGTGGGGGCCGGGGGATATGTCATCTTCTGATGACTTTGTTCTTCAAAACTTCGTAGATATATCAGTCAGAAAATGAAGTAGTGCCTTTTGCTATTTACAGGTTTTTGTGATTTCTTATTTTCTTGGTTTCCTTGGAAACGTTTCAGACTGTCTCAAAATGGAGAGATGGGCTTCGTTTCCGGAGCAGAACTCTAAAACTTCTAAATATCTGTCAGTAAAACTTGGTAGATATGTGTGGCAGACCCCAGAATGGTGCCTTTTGCTATTTACAGGTTTTTGTGAGATTTTCTTGGTTTCCATGGAAACGTTTCGGACTTTGTCTCAAAATGGAGAGATGGGCTTCGTTTCCGGAGCAGAACTCTAAAACTTCTAAATATCTGTCAGTAAAACTTGGTAGATATGTGTGGCAGACCCCAGAATGGTGCCTTTTGCTATTTACAGGTTTTTGTGAGATTTTCTTGGTTTCCATGGAAAAGTCAGACTTAGTCTCAAAATGGAGGGATGGGCTTCGTTTCCAGAGCACAACTCGAAAAGCATTTCATATCTTTCAACAGATCTTCGCAGATGTGTGAGACAGATCTTGAAATTGTGACTTTGCTGATTACAGATATATGGCATTTATAATTTTCATGAGTTCCATGGAAACAATTCAAACTTTTGATTTGTCCTTTCAAACATGTGGGAGCCGGGGGGATATGTCGTCTTCTGATGACTCTTGTCAGGGTTCATAAACATGTTGGTAATGGAATGGAGAACATTTTGGTGAAAGTGTGAAAGTCAACACAATTACGACACAAAAGGGAAGGACATTGGATTTTCACACTTTGTCATTGAGATAACTGAAGGAAACGCCAGTGAAATCTGTCAACAGTGCAACTTCCTGAGTTCCAGTGGCCAAGGAAATAGTAGATCATTTAACAGGCCAAAGCTTCATTGTTCTTAGGTCTACAGTCAAAACAGTCAGCATTCTATAATTGTCAGGATGTAATCTTTTCAATAGTTTGTATATTTGACTGTGCCTTCCAGTTTTTCTGCTGTTTGTGAATTTTGTTGTATCAGCAGCACCGTATCAGTGCCCAATTAATCTCCAAAACACTGTAATGGATGGTCCAGCTGGCATCCAAAGAAACTGTCCAAGTAAAGGTAGTCACGGAGGATGTGGGATGAAGTCCAAATACCATCAGTATTTTCCAGAAGGCAATCGTAGTTTATCATTTTTATTATTGTGATGTGAAATTGTTGATAAAATTTATGTATTTTTCTTGTTGTTGGACATATATTTCTTTTGATGAAATCATGCTCATGGTGTAAGTACCTGCTGTCGGTGGTGCAAGTACCTGCTGTCGGTGGTGCAAGTGCCTGCTGTCGGTGGTGCAAATACCTGCAAATATGTCCTTTTTCAATGGTTGTTTGTTCTTCCAGTGTTCGCTGTCAACTCTGTAATAATTTGTCTGATACTGAGTTTTGTCTATATTTGTTTACTGTTTAGGGTCGTACAAAGACACTCTCATGTCATATCTGGTAAATTCGCTTGTGTCAACTACTGCTGGTGTACATGTTAGTAGTAAATCACCTGATGTACCCCAGGGGCAGGGATAAGACACAGAAGAGACATCTTCAGACATCTTCAGACATCTGTTGATCTCAGCCTAAAAAGCTGAAGTTGTCTACATCATCCAGGATGAAGTCTTCTGCATCTAAGTATTTGTTGAAACCACGGACCAGCATTTTGTAAAGTCCTTCGACAAAGACTTCCTTCTTCTTGATTATCATTTATGATGAGCATCTTCTACCACTTCCCGAGGTACCGATAGTCAGCAAGACATTTCAGCATTCAACTACTTCTGGACCTTCAGCGACTTGTTGCAGTCTTGTGGAAGCACCCTTTGCTGATTCAGCAAGTGAATGCACACACAGATCTTGTTCCAGCCAGAAAGATATACAGCATGGGATAACCAAGCCCATCATAACCTACCTACAGTGTAGTGGGCTGTGCAGTGCTTTCTACCTGGTTGACAGCGTTCAAGGTCTTCATGTGATAAGTCGACTCAGACTGCAGCTGGACTTCACCATCAGAGTGCTCACTCAACTCGAATGGCTTGTAAACTTACTAAAATTGGAGCTGGAGCCTCAACACGATCTTCATTTCCTTGGGTTTCAATTAATTAATTCAGTGTCTTGCACTGTCTTCTTGGTCTACTCACCTCTGTGCTAGACTATACATGAAGGGGAAGACGACAACTGCGCCCATTAAAATGGTTCCTGAACACTCACCTAAGCAATTTGAATCGGATAGCTCTACTGGACATACTGAGACCATACCTACTCTGGTGGACTCACAGGTCGCACCTATTTGACAGAGCCAGAGCATCGCTACAAGGTTGGTAAGCCCACCTAGACAACAAGTTGCAGATCCATACCGACAACTCCACAGTAGTATTCTACATTAACAAGCAAGGGTCGACTAGAATCATGCACTCCTACAGCTAACCTTTCAACTTTTCAACATCGTCTTCAAGCTGAACTTGTACATAAAGGCATGCGGCTTTCCAAGAGCACGGAACATCATGGTCGATGTTCTGTCGCGTCTCCTGCTACCATCTCCAACAGAGTGGATGTTGCATCAGGAAATGTTTTGGCTAGTCAGTCAAACATTCGGATCACTGCAAATAGATCTATTTGCGACCAGGTTCAACAAACAGATACCAACGTTTGTATCTCGAGTAATGGATCCACTTGCATGGGCAACAGACAGTCTGAGCATCTCGTGGGAAGGACTGAACGCTTACGGGCTCCGCCTCCAGTTACTACACGTCCATCCGCACACCAAACAAGCTCACAGGAATCAGTTGTCATTCCAAATACACATATGGAGTGTATAAGAGCTTGCTTGAAGAAATGAGGATATTCCGAAGAGCAGGAAGGCAGTAACCTTGGCTTTATGCTGATTGACTTCTACATTATATGATACCAAATGAATGCGATTTGCGACAAAAGACTTTAAAGCATCGAAAGCCTCACATCCTCAAGTGGCTCAAGATTACTTATGTCACGACAAACTCGAGGACTCAGAGGTTCCACATTATTGACTTACTTGGCGGCAATCAGCTCCATTATCACTATGACAGCAGGGAATCAAGCCGACAAAAGTGCCAGAATTACTCGCCCTACTGTGCTCGTTCATGCTGGAATACCAACAATGAAGGGTCAAAGCACCAGCCTTGGATCTGAATGTTGTATTACAACCTCTCATCAGAGATACATACGAGCCACTAGACCTGACATCCTTTGAACTGATAACGCAGAAAACGTGTTTCGTGCTTGCCCTAGCAACCGCAGCTTGGATGTTGGAAATAGACGCTTTTGATTTTAGTTAAACACAATTTGACTTTGAACATCTTGGTGTTGTACACTTAGGACTGAGATTTGATTTTAAAAAATCAACTGCCAGGACAACCAGATAAACAATTCCACATACTAGCATTATCTTTAGTCCTTGCATCAGAGGATTCAGAGGATTTGTCTTTGTCACAGAGCTTTGAAAATGCATGTCCAAACAATGGAAATACGGAGACAAGCCTCAAATCCACATGAACATGGTGTTTGACAAACACTACCTCAGAGACAAAGCCATGGAGAATGTCTCTGGCATTCACCAGTTTGTGCCATTTGTTGCAGCACAACAACATACGCTTCCACAAAGGTGCTGAGTTACACTCACCCTTACATCATGTGATTTGTAGAGACCAAGAAGCTCTGCAGAGTAAAATGGTTGAGATTCCAAGTGTACATCTTGAACAGACTGACACAAGTGATTTTGACCCTGTACTTTGTCAAAATGAAAATACTTGTACATGTGAATAGTCATAAATTATTTTGAAATCTGAATGGAAAACTGCATTAGACACTAACCGGATGCTAGCTGATCTGTATATCCACACAGACATGTCAGAAGTCACTTCACTAGAAGAGATAAATCTTACATGGTGTAGACCTCCGGAGTAAGGGATAAATATTGGAAGAGCAGGACCGAAAAAACACCATTATAGTTTCCGTAGAGGGGAAATATTGGACATACTTCTAAGACAGCCAAAAGAATCCAATCATTGCCTGACTCACCACCAGTTTGGTTGGATTCTGTGAGCATAATAAGCATGAGGAAAAATGTGTAATTTTCTGAATAAAATTGACATTATATACTTATTGTGACTTCTGACGTCAAGCCCTCCCAAACTCCCCGCTTGTGGCATGTTGGATCTCACTGTAGTTTTTCGTGTCGGACTTATCCGCAGATAGTGACAAGCATAGCAGGTCATGTGACTGATATTTGCAAGAAATGCAAAGGGAAGCTACTTGTGGGTATGTGTGATTGTACATCCGCTTCAAAGAAGAGAAGTTCAAAGGGATTTCCAGTATAATATTTAATATTATGGTTTTCTTTTACAGTAAAAGAAAGATAGAAGATTTTCTTGCAACACTAGGAGGATTTAAATCAGCATTTCAAATGGCACAGAAAGTCCAGACTGACATATCTAAGTTCAAGTAAGTATGCCCGCAGCTTGTTTGCTTGGCTTTGTGTCAGCCATGGGTGTGGCCTTGGATGTCTGAAGTTGGGTAGTTCCTAGTGCAGGAAGCCAGTGGTACATCACAATGATAGGTCTAGGTGATACATGCACATATTTCATGTAACGTTTGCTTGTTTCAGGCAATGTGTCATAGGAGATATCAGTACAAGACAGTAGGCAATTATTTTGTAATATCATCTGGAAGTAATATCAAGTGATCTTAGTACATAGAAACACACACCACAAGAAAACTGAGACAATAGGAAGGTTTGAGTGACCTCATTAAATGTGCAAAGTCTCTCTCTCTCTCTCTCTCTCTCTCTCTCTCTCTCTCTCTCTCTCTCTCTCACACGCGCGCGCTCGCACGCACACACGCACACACACACACACACAGATTTTACAGGAATACATGTGACTAAACATATTGTACAATACTGAAGCTAAGACAAATCTTGGAGACCAAAGAAAGCTAGCTGTAGAAAGGGGTCACACTTTCATCCAAGCTTTTTTTTTGGTGACCAGTAGGAAAACAATATATTATCATTTTTCTTTACTGAACACGAGAAGACAACTTTGTTATTGGGGATGTCAAATTTGCAGTTAAACGTCACTAGTCAAGACTATTTATCTTTCAGTTGTAATTATTTTTTGCTTGGCATTGTGTTATAAACAGGGATTAAGATAACTCTTTGTATTTGTCTTGAAAATACAGCTGGAAATAGCAGTCAGCTGTACAAACATTTCCCAGTTATCTACCTGTGATTTTGTTAAAACATGCACAAATTTTCACTGATGTTACACTAGTAATGTAACTAAAGGTCCTCTATAACAAGGCAGTAATTAGTTTGTGATTGTTGATGATATGGTTTAAACATATTTATTCGTGGAAATGAGTGGATTGGCAAACACGCTAGAAACTCATGTTAGTGCCTCTTCAATGCACTTTACAAAGTACATAAACCAAAGTTCTAATACAGAATAGTCACATGACAAAACACAAGGTAAATGCACATGAAACTAGTTAATGGTTAATGTTTCAAAAGCAACCAATATGTTTCTTAGAGCTGATAATTCTGAACCATATTTAGTATCAAATCTACAAGAAGCAGTGACAAAGAGGTAGACAGATTTTAAGATGGCTAGATTATCAGGATCAGATAATTCACTATTTCCATATATGATTGTCTTTAAGCTGTATCCATGTTTGTAATATTCTGCATTATTTCTTAGTACAGTGTAATTAGGACAGACAGGTCGATAGTGTTGGGTATCTTCATGAAGAGTGCCACAAGAACAGGAAGGATTTTTTGAAAGATGTCTTTCAAATTTTTGATAGTTCAAATCACTACAGCCTAGACGAAGCCTGCAGTGAATAATTTGACCAAATCAACTTTCATAATTCAGATCAAATTTAAATTTATATCCAGGCTGTGTTGTTATTTTTTCAATAAATGTTTCTTTGGATTGTATCATTTCAGCGTCATTTGGTATAGCATTGCAAAGATCTACTGTACTTGGTAAAAAGGATCTTGAATGAAGAATTGTTTTTACGCCAATGTTTTGTAAGTTTGGTAATCTCTTAAGTTGTATGAATTACTGGCCGAAATGCTGTCTGGGACAAGAGTACATAAGTAGTCTGGTGCTTTGTCGTTAATCATTTTATGGAAGAGGGTTAATTTTTGTATACTTCTTCTCTCAATAAGAAGAATGAACTTAGTTTCTGCATATAGCTTGTTATGGCTTGTTCCTCTTGTTGCCCCACAAATTGTCCTTAATGCATCTAACTGTAATTTTTCTAAAGCGGTATTCTGAGCAGAGGTGCAGTTGTCCCAAAGGTGACTGCAATAATCAAATAACAGCAGAATGAAAGACTGGTACATAATCTGAAGTGACCTATGTGATAAACGAGATTTCAAATTTCTCAAGCAGTTTATCATAGGAGTAACTCTTATCTACAATACTATTAATTTGAACAGCCAAATTAGCATCCAATATTCCAGCTATATGGCAGCGGTCTGTAAATAATCGAGTCTGGACCAGACAATCCAGTGATCAACAACATGAGTATTGATCTGCGTAATTGGGAACCGATGACATGTGCCAACCAAGTCAGCGAGCCTGACCACCCAATCCTGTTAGTCACCTCTTACGATAAGCATAGTCGTCTTTTGGGAAGCATGGGTTGCTAAAGGCCTATTCTACCCCAGGACCTTCATGGGTTGCATCCTTTTGAAATATAAGACCTAAGTGTTTATGTTCATCAACTTCATTTATAGAATCCCTTGCAAAAATAATGGGTGCTTGGGGCTGGCAATCAGCTTTCTGCTAGATTGAATTCTTTCCATTTTTTCGGGGTTAAATTTCACTTGCCATTTATTCGCCCAAATTGATATTCTTTGTAAGTCATCATTAAGACTGTTTGCTATTAAAACAGGATCTTCTATCATTACATACAAAGATGTATTATCAGCAAAAAGACGTATGTTACAATCAATATTATCTACAGGGTCATTAATGTTAATATATAATAGAGGCCCTAAAACTAAACCCTGAGGAACTCCTGTCAACACCGGAATATATCGTTTTGTAAAGGAAACTCCTTTCCATTACTGATTCTTTTTCACAAGAGATCCTTTTTGGCATACTTATGACCTTTTTTGTGTCCCTTAAAAATTTCTAACTTTATTTTGAATATTTACCAAAACAAAAAACTTGTTCGACCACACCTGTGTGGCCGCACAGCCAAGAGGAGGTAACTTTAAGATTCCACCTCGTTACTCATTTCCATGCTGTCATTCTATTGAGAAGATATATGTGCCAGTTCCACTGACTTTTACAACTTGTTATTCATAAAGATGTGTGGGAAAGAGGCAAATACTGCTTGTGTGATTCCTTTATTGCATAATAGTTGCTATCGCACACGTCATTCAACCTCAAAAATGCATACCTTCATGTTCTATTGCACCCTGATTTCAAGAAGTTCCTTCAGTTCTCAGTTGAATATTGCTACAACTCTTGTTGTATCTGTAGAGCATAGCTAAGGACATTTCATTGCCGGTGTATGTTCTGATAAGATGGGCGGAGGGAGAGATTTCAAGAAGTTTCTTCGGTTCTCAGTTAAAGAATATTGGTATCAGATTCGTGTGCAACCCTTTGGCATCTCTTTATGCCGGGAACCCCTGCTGGAGACCCTGATGCCAACAGATGCATCCCTCACAGGTTGGGGTTGTGTTATGTGCAACCTGAACAAGGTCTTTCGTCTCTTCCATACACAAGGGTTTGAAAGCTCATTTGGTAAGGGGGGCAGTAGCCACCTCTAAGGCTCCTTGGAAGTATGGAGCAGTCAGCGCAAATTAAATAAAAAAGGGTTGATTTTTACAAAATCACAATAATTTAAAGTACAATCTTGACACTGTTAGGATATTTTTTTTAAAAAAGAAAAGACCCATGCACTTGACCTTGACCATTGCGTCATTGTGTCTCATTGTGCACATGCTAATACAGATTTGGTAAGGCCTGTGGAAATGTATTAATGTTGGCCTTGAGGAGGACCAGCTTGCATTGTGTCCTGGGAGTGTTTTCATGCTGAGGTGTATTTTGTACAGGTCCTCACTACTGAAGAAGACTCTCTCCATTCGCTGCACTGATACAGACCAGGGACACTTTCCTGACATCAGTGAGGACTTAGCATTCTTTGATGTAAGTCATACAGTACATACCTGGAACATTAGGTTCTACTGGAAAGATAGTTGCTTGAAAGATCTTTACTTGTATTGTGGATACATCAGGTGCACCCAGCCTTTTTCAGCAATCAAGTGAATTAGACGTCTTCATAATTTTTAGATTCATGTCAACCTGCATGTTTAGAAGTAAGTTTCAGGGCAATAGAGGTTGCATTGTAGAGATAGTATACGAGTGTATTTCAGGGATTTGTATCTGGAGTGCTTTAATGTGAATAACAGGAATATTCTGTTCACCCCAGGAGTAATTCGCCAGATATCTTGTGAATATCTCATTCATGCTTGTAAGCTGAGCACTTCATTCATTTGAAGGATTATGTAACTGCAATTAGATGGGACATGTGTAATTGATTTAGTGCTGATTATCATTTTGACAGGCTGCTTTTGATCACAGTAAAGCTCGTAAGGATGGAACTATATTACCAAGTAAAGGTAGGAAAAACTTTGTAAACACATGTAGCACATTCCTTGTTAGCCAGCTGCTACAGAGTCAACTATATTATCAATGGTATTGCATTATTAAGGTCGTATTGCATTATTAAGGTGGTATTGCATTATTAAGGTCGTATTGTAAAATTCTGCATCCTGGAAACAGGCTGATGTAGGTTGTAGTTCATGATGCCTGGAAGTCTCAAAATTTGTGTTGAACAGCTCTGAAACATATCTCTTGTTGTATCTGTAAAGCATGGCTAAGGACATTTCATTGCCAGTGTATGCTCTGATAAGATGGGAGGGGTAAGAGATGTTGATGACGAGGCAGTTGTATGGTATGTTGTAAGGTCAAGATGTGAAGTATGTTTGTCATGCTGTTAGGTATGTCAAGCTATGAGATATGTTTCTCAACCTGTAAAGTATGTTGTAAGGTATGTTTGTCACATTGCATGGTATGTTTGTCACGTTGTGAGGTATGTTTGACAGGGGTCAACCCAGACTATGACCAGGCCACTCAGGACATCAAAGCCGTTGAGAAGAGACTTGTGCAGTATCTGGACAAACAGCGAGATCGCCTCAGTTGTATGGTCAGTGTTTATGTCAAAAGATAATTCTAATGTTATTATTAATCAGTATTAATTCCTGATTGGACTCGTTCATTAACTGACAAACCAGTTGATAGAGGTCACATCAGATTAATTCAGGGTGAACTTAGTGCAACCAAAACCAAAATACGGACACATTTTTTATCAGTGTAATATCCGATTTCTTAAACTATCTAACTATTTCTTCACAACCTGAAAACAGAATTTCTTTTTGAACAAAACCTCTTCCAAACAAAACACAACTATTGAGTAAACTATTTTAGGTGTGGAAGTGACTGAGAAACAAGTAAATTTGTGATATATGCATATTATCTATATTGCTGGAATACAATATGTAAGGCTTCAACCTCTTAGTCTTTATTCTAATGTCCTTGTTTCCGAGACTCACAGTTTGGGAGCTCCATGATTAGTCTGATTGGAATGAACACACTGCATCACCTTCAATGTTTAATGCACTGAATCAGGGTAATAGTACAGGATTTTGAAATTGATGATAAATCCCATGTAACATCCAGGTATATATTTTTTAGAATATTTCCTATGCATAAACTGACATTGATGTTACAGGCGATGGTGTATTGGGGAACTGCCAAGAACCGTTACCAAATGGAGATACCAGAGGTTGCTTGGAAACGGGTGCCCATGGAGTATGAGGTGATGTCATCTAAGAAAGGATGGAAACGGTACCGAACACCGGACATTGAGGACATGTTGGCAGACTTGACAGAAGCTGAAGATAGAAAGGATACAGCCCTGAAGGACACAATGAGAAGAGTATTCTACAGCTTTGATGAAAGGTAAGGCTGATGTTAAGCTATATTAGACATTCACAGGCTGACATTCACAGATGAGTTTTCAAGGGGAAAGCAACTCAAGCCATATCCTTTTACTCTGTTCTTGTTCCCATGACGGTGATGAAAACCCTGTATATTTCAGCAATTTGTAGTGCTTCATGTTATCACATGTGATGATTTTATTATGAACTGTTGACATGTTGTACATGTACATTTGTGACTGACGCCTGAGACTTACTAGGACTTTAGTCCTATACCACAATGAAGCACATGTGATACATGTGGTCTTACCTTAGGCTAGAGAGTTGTTCAAAATTGCCTCTGTTCATCCAGCAGAAAATGCGTACCTGGTGGGGTAAGTCATGTGACCTGGGTTTTCCAGGGTAAAAATATACCTTCTTTGACTGTTAAGCGCTATGAGCATTCACCTTGCGAATGATGTGTTGCACAATATAAATGCACATATTATTATGATTATTGTCTGCAGACACAAGAAATGGCGTGATGTTTTGGACTGCCTCTCAGTGTTAGATGTGATTATCTCCCTTGCTCAGTACTCCCGGTGTGGAGATGGTGTCATTTGCCGTCCAGAGCTTGTGGACCTGGGGGAGAATGTTGAGGTAGATCATGACAATATTGAAGTGTTCACACATTGTTGACCAGGGAGAGAATGTTGAGGTAGATCACAACAATATCCAAGTGTTCACTCTTTGAGGACTTGAGGGAGAATGTTGAGGTAGATCACAACAATATCCAAGTGTTCACTCTTTGAGGACTTGAGGGAGAATGTTGAGGTAGATCACAACAATATCCAAGTGTTCACTCTTTGAGGACTTAAGGGAGAATGTTGAGGTAGATCACAACAATACCCAAGTGTTCACACATTGTGAACATGATCAATAATTAAACTGAACAGTCCGGTTTAAACTGTATACTTTGTGTAGTAGTGTTGTGTATACCTCATGTAACAGAGGGGAGTATACCTCATGTGACAGTTGGATGTATACCTCATGTAATAGTGGGGTGTATACCTCATGTAACAGGGGAGTATACCTCATGTAGCAGTTGAATGTATACCTCATGTAACTGTGTTGTATACACCTCATGTAACAGAGGGGAGTATACCTCATGTAGCAGTTGAATGTATACCTCATGTAATAATGGGGTGTATACCTCATGTAACAGAGGGGAGTATACCTCATGTAGCAGTTGAATGTATACCTCATGTAATAATGGGGTGTATACCTCATGTAACAGGGGAGTATACCTCATGTAGCAGTTGAATGTATACCTCATGTAATAGTGGGGTGTATACCTCATGTAACAGGGGAGTATACCTCATGTAGCAGTTGAATGTATACCTCATGTAATAATGGGGTGTATACCTCATGTAACAGAGGGGAGTATACCTCATGTAGCAGTTGAATGTATACCTCATGTAATAATGGGGTGTATACCTCATGTAACAGGGGAGTATACCTCATGTAGCAGTTGAATGTATACCTCATGTAATAATGGGGTGTATACCTCATGTAACAGGGGAGTATACCTCATGTAGCAGTTGAATGTATACCTCATGTAATAATGGGGTGTATACCTCATGTAACAGAGGGGAGTATACCTCATGTAGCATTTGAATGTATACCTCATGTAATAATGGGGTGTATACCTCATGTAACAGAGGGGAGTATACCTCATGTAGCATTTGAATGTATACCTCATGTAATAATGGGGTGTATACCTCATGTAACAGGGGAGTATACCTCATGTAGCAGTTGAATGTATACCTCATGTAATAGTGGGGTGTATACCTCATGTAACAGGGGAGTATACCTCATGTAATAATGGGGTGTATACCTCATGTAACAGGGGAGTATACCTCATGTAGCATTTGAATGTATACCTCATGTAATAATGGGGTGTATACCTCATGTAACAGGGGAGTATACCTCATGTAGCAGTTGAATGTATACCTCATGTAATAATGGGGTGTATACCTCATGTAACAGGGGAGTATACCTCATGTAGCATTTGAATGTATACCTCATGTAATAATGGGGTGTATACCTCATGTAACAGGGGAGTATACCTCATGTAGCAGTTGAATGTATACCTCATGTAATAATGGGGTGTATACCTCATGTAACAGGGGAGTATACCTCATGTAGCATTTGAATGTATACCTCATGTAATAATGGGGTGTATACCTCATGTAACAGGGGAGTATACCTCATGTAGCAGTTGAATGTATACCTCATGTGACAGTTGAATGTATACCTCATGTAATGGCGTTGTATATACCCCATGTAACAGAGGGATGTATCCTTCATATAACGGCGTTGTATATACCCCATGTAACAGAAGGATGTATCCTTCATGTAACAGTGTTGTGTATACCTCATGTAAAAGTGTTGTGTATACTTCATGTAACTGTCGAGTGTATGGTCATGTTATGGTGTTGTGTATACCTCGTGTAAAAGTGTGGTGCACACCTCATGTAACAGAGGGATGCAAACTTCATATAACTGTGGAGTGTATGTATTATGTAACAATAGCATGTGTGACGTCAAATATACAACTGTTTAACATTGTGTAACAGTTTTTATGAAGGATGCACTTATTTAATATTATGCAAGAATAGTGTGTATGGGCTCATTCATATTGCCATTGTTCAACGTCTTTTCCAGCCATTCCTGGAGTTGCGCAATGCTCGTCACCCATGCGTGGCCCGGACATTTTCTGGTGGAGACTTCATACCAAATGACACCGTTATAGGTGTAGCTGATGTAAGTGTTTCTATGAGCTGCTGTGTTCTGCATGAGGTACCTGGGAGGGGTTCAAAATAATTTGAAAAGCCACTTGGCACAGGGCAAGAGACTTCAAGAAAGTAACTTGTCCTAACTAATGTTCAACTTGCCCTGATTTTATGACTAAATGTTTATTGTTAATGTTTACTGGACTCTTTATCTAAAAGTGATAATTTCACTCTCTACTACGCTCTATGTTATTATAATTGCAAATTTTAATAGCTTCATTATGAGCAGATATGAAATGAAATCCAAGATTATTTGCAGTTCGAAACCATAAGTGAAAATTATCTAGTAGTCCATAGACCATAAGTGGAAATTATCTAGTAGTCCATGGACAAGTAAGATACCATTATCTGATAGCCCGAAATGAAAACTGTCTTGTCTCAGGTGTCGGGCAATGAGATTTTTGAACCCCTGCCTGGTGAGAGATACAGCATCTTTATATGCTAGCCACATAAAGAAACTGTGCGTTGTCAAAGTACTATCCCAGTTGATAAGTATGATAACTATGTCAAAGGTACATATAAACTTTAATGGAGGGATCATGAGACCATAACAAGTTGGCAGGATTTCAGATCAGAAAAGAAATTCAGAAAAGTCAATCACAATGACGTCATGAGTCCACAAGTGGCATGGGTCAAACGACCATGTCACAAGGTCAATAACAAGTCCAGCATCGGCATTGAGAACAGCACATTAACGATGACACATAAAGCCTATCAAATGTGCAAGGAAGGCTTGTGGGATGTCACGCCAGATTCTCTCAAGTTCTGTTGCAAGGTCAAGGACGTTATCTGACAGGTGAGGAAGGTGGAGTAGACAATCGATCCATCTCATCCCAAACGTGCTTTGTCAGGGAGAGATCTGTTTGAATTTGCAGGCCAAACAGTAAGAAAAAGGTGGTGTTGCAAGAAATCCACAGCAACCTTCGCATATGACAATGAGGGCAGCCATTGTCCTGATGTAATGTCAACCACAGGGCCATGACATTGCAGAAAAGGAATTGCCACAGATTGAAGAATCTGATCCCTGTAGCCCTGAATAATCACCAAAGGAGTTCTTTGGCATGCTGTTATTTCACCCCACATCATTACGGAACCACCACCAAAGCGATTCCTCTTCAAGACAAAGGTCTGTGTCTCTCACATGCCTATAGGCACCTTGATGTCCATCACTATGGGAAATGTAAAAACCTGGACATATCTGTTAAAAATAACATTTCTCCACCAAAACAAGGATCAGCAGACATGATTTTGGCGAGCTTAGGTCAGAATAGGTCATGTGGCAGCACATTGTGGTCTGATCCTGTGATGACGTACTGTGTTGATATGGTTAATATGGCAAAGTCCTGAGATGATGCGGGCAGTCATAATTGCAGTCTGAAACCCATAGTGAAGATGGGTCACCTTATCCATCTGTCCTGTCTTGGCATTGTTACATGTGGACATACAGAAAGTGGCCGATTGTTGACATTTGTTTTCTGGTAGCTTGTCAGCAGTGCAGACATGGTGTTCAGGTGGCAGTGGAAATGTCCATCCACTTATCGTTGAGACATTCCCCCATGGACCATCCCAATGGCCTCATGATGTTGTGGAGACGTTAGCCTTGGCATGCTATGCATTTCAATAGCCATTTAATTTTTTGAACCATCACAAGGGCAGGGGTTTAGCTTTCCAAAGTGTCAGTATTGTGTATTTGCTCTGTTTCTCTTTCCCGGAATGCATGTGCAACAACGTATTGCATGTCTCAGGGACAAAACCAATGATGTCACAGGACATGGCACGTGCATGCATGTTGGATACATGTCACTTATCTCTGAGTTTAAATCCTAATGTGTCTACACAGGTTTGATAAGTTTAGATTTTACATTTTTGTATGCACAGTTTCTTTATGTTCCTAGTATAGGTTTAAACATATTGCATGTAGAAAGAAAATATTACCATGTTGATATTAAGTGGTGTTAATGGTGATTCCTCGGTGTGCAGGAGGCAGACGAGGATGGTGACTATTCTCGCAGTCGCATTGTGTTGGTGACGGGGCCCAACATGGGTGGTAAATCTACACTCATGAGACAAGTGGGATTGATAGCTATCATGGCTCAGTTGGTGAGTAAACAAGTCTTATAAAACAACATTCATTAATTGCAGTTTTTGGTGACATCAGTTTGATTAAAAAAGATTCCTTTTGTGGTTATTTCCTGAAAAAAAAGATCAAGTCATCCTGAAGAGCATGACTATGACATTTCGACATGAGGCAGAAGCTATAAGAACACAAAATATAATGTGTCTACCAGTAAACATAAATTTTTAAACTTATCCTATCGCATGTTGTGCATCTCGCTTCCTCTCTTCGACCCAGTGTGGAAACGTGCTGCCGGTTCAGTTGAATCAACTCTTCTTAGCCTCTGACCACCTGACCTCTGCCCCTGCAATACACGCCTGTCAGTCATCCTGTACGTGCAGCTGATCACGTGACGTCCTCCTTGTCCTGCTCTTTCTCGTCGCACCACAGGCTGGACGTGTTGTTTTGCGAGAGAGTTGATAACTTGATTTAGTGATTGACAATGGATGTTTCTAAAGAGAATACTGCTAAAACGCAAACATTGTGGTGAATGTAATTGCAACTTTTCATCGGCAGATCCGCACAGTTCTTGTGTTGACTGTATTGGCTTGTGTGAGAGGTTATCTAGATGTAGTTTGTGTATGTTATTAGGTGACGATGAATTTGATCTGTACTGGTGGGTGAATAAGAGGTGGACATCAGATAGAGATAGGCGCAGGGAAGAAGATGGTTCTTCAGTGCCTAAGAAGGCAAAAAAAGCCCGCCCTAAGTTGGTGGCACAGCGTTCTGCATCTAGGTTGGCAGATGACGACTTTTTACAGGAGGCATTGGATTCTTATGTTAGTGAGAATCTCTGGCAGTTATTTCGTCCGTCGACTTAGGGGAGTTTAAGGGACACGAGTGTAGTTTGAACATGTCATATTTGGGAAATGGCATCATGTAATCATAGTGTAGTTTTGTCACCATCACGCATAGTAATGCTTTCTCAACCACCACTTGTTTCCCGCCCGATGCTGGTCGTTACGAGTCTGGATCACTCGTCAGTTCAGCAGATGGATCGACATTCTTTCACTTCTTCGAATGTGCTTCGATCGTCTACATGAGATCGAGACATCCCAGTGTCACACAAGGGGAATCCTTCGAGAGAGTTATCCCATCCTCTGAGTGGTACTGATTTGATTCATGGGGAAGCGTTTCAACAACATGATGTGGCATTCGCTCAACCTCTTGGAATCGATGCAGCTATTCGCAATGCGACAGCGTTCACCTTACCTCAGGCGGGTGAATTGACAACCTGCTTTGGTGTACCGCATTCGAGCTGCGCCTAGCTTACCAGTTTCATGGGTTCGGGGATCGGAAGCAGTTACGACACAGGCCATGGACTTTGATGATTTTGTTTTGCGAGTGGCTGTGGCGCTTTGGTGTCAGGATCCGGAGACTCCCATCTCCTTGCCTGTAACCACGTCACAGACTACAGCGTCTCATGAGTTGGCTAGACTTTGGTGATCGGCTACAACGTCTCCATCGTCAGATGGTTCTTTGAGTTCTGATGGAAGTTTTGATGTGGTTGATATGTCCTCACTGCTTGTGTGAATCGCTGACAAACTACAATTACAACGTAGCACGTCTTCGGATGATACATTGTCTACTTTTATCATGAAGTCTGGTGATTTTGGTTCAGTTACGTTAACTCTTAGGTTATGCATTTCTCAGTTAGTTACTTTGTTGGATGCAGCATTCACCAATTTGAGGAAGATTAAGGATGGTTTTACCTCGCCTCGTTTCAACTTGAGTACGGTGCGTGTCCATGGGTTCTCGTCGTTGATCACATCCCTGCCAGTTGATGATGATATTTCACTTCTGGGTTCGAAGCAGAGGTACAATTCTTCCTTTATGGTAGAAGACCGAGAGCTAAGTCACTTGGATGGGACGATTAGGAAGATTTTGGCACCCTTGAACATGGTACTCAAGACTTCTGAGGGAGTAGCCATGGCACTGCAACATGCTTTTACGCACCAACAAGCTTTTATCAGGGCAGCGGTGGGTTTAATACAGGAACAATTCAACTGCATTTTGGAGTTGATAGCAGATTTCCTTTCGTACTTGACAGCCATGCGCAGGAGGGGTCCGTTGCAGTTGTCTTTATGGGAGGACAGATTCTGTACAGACCTATTCCGTCGACCATGGTCAGACAGGATACTCTTCAATGGCGCTTTTAGGGAAGTGGCTACCAAGGTGAGCCAAGATGCGCACCTGCAGGTGTCTGTCAAGCTTTTGAAGTACCAGAGACTGCAGATGGAGGAGTTTGCAAATCAGCGTCGACCCGCCCATTATCAGTGTTCACGAATGGTGTTTCAAAGTAACAGGACATTGTGTCCTGTAAGTTTCAGATGTCTCTCTGACCCACTGAAAATTCACAGGACCCACAGAATAATATTAAACACACATTTCAGATTTAACATTTGTCCTATTTGGCATTGAAATTAATAACATTATATAATGACAAACATTATAAACATAAATTTATAAACAGTGAACAAGTGTCACATGCCACAAATAACAACTTCAGGCAAAGTCATTGTGATACATTCCGTCAGACACTGAGGCCAGCAGGTTGAGGACTTCTGTCCAACTGTTGGCAAATCTGCCAGATTTGTTAGAGGGTCAGACACTATTCGTGAACACTGCAGTATGAGCCCTCCAATCCGGATTTGCGTGCAAGTGTCAGTTCATCCTTTCGAGGCAGAGGTAACGGGCTGTACAAATTGACAGAGGCGATCGGGTGATACGTCTAGACCCAATGGGGGATCTGGCCAGGCTGACCCCAGGAAGACAGCCAAGCAGTGACTCAAGGACATCAGAACCAAACTGGGTTCTTCCGCCTCCAGTTGTACCCATTCAGCCTTCTCACGTGGGAGGAAGATTGGGGATTTATGAGGCGATTTGGACGTTTTTAGAAGATCCATTCATGATGTCCATTCTGTCGGGTATCAGTTGCTGATTGTGGGGAAGCCTCCCTTGACCAGGTCACCGGTGCAAAGGTTTTAGCCGACTCAACAGTTACAAGTGTCACCCTACTGGAGAAGCGGGCGATAGAGTCCTTAGGGGCAATGCTGGTGGATCCTGGGTTTTATTCCCCTATTTTTCTGGTTCTGAGGAAAGACTCAGACAAGCTGAGACTAATATTCAACAGGAAGGTGTTCAACAAGAAGTACTTACAGACCTTTCTTGCACATTCCGTTTTGCCTGACACATCGGAAGTTTTTGCGATTTGTGTTCCAGGGCATTCACTGCCAATGGCTTGTGCTCCTGTTTGGAATTTCTTCAGCCCCGGGCAATGAGGCTGATCACCAAATTTTTGCATCGCAGGGGGATTGTGTGCGAGGCTTACATAGACGATTGCATCCAGGCTCGGAACAACGCTCACATTCTACTACTTCACATGGAGTTTGTGATGCGGCTTCATCACCAAATAGGCTGGTTGGTGAATCTAAAGAAGTCGGAACTGATCCCTACACGCTGTCTGCAGTTCATTGGGGTGGTATTTGACACTCAGACCAGCAAACTTTTTGTGCAGAGGGAGAGGTTCGACAAGATGTTACATCTGATTCCCCTTGCCTTGTTTCAGCCCAGGATGCTCCAGCAATGGCAGGAACTTTTGGGGTTACTGTC
This sequence comes from Haliotis asinina, assembly GCF_037392515.1. Classification (NCBI taxonomy): domain Eukaryota; kingdom Metazoa; phylum Mollusca; class Gastropoda; order Lepetellida; family Haliotidae; genus Haliotis; species Haliotis asinina. Next base: position 54,577,794 of record NC_090282.1, on the reverse strand, counting down.
GTCTGCTCAGGCTCTCACTTTCAGGGGTCAACTTCAGCTTCGACCCTTGCAAATGTTTCTTGCTCCTCATATCAGGAAGGGCAACCTGTCCGCATTGATCATGTTACCCAGGGAGCTTCATTCTCACCTACTATGTTAGATGCCAGAATCAAATGTTTGCTGCGGAGTTTGTTTAGAGCTGTTGGTGCTGTTTCACCACCTGTATTTGGATGCGTCACTACATGGGTGGGGAGCTCACCTTCTTAATCAGAAAGTGGCAGGACAGTGGTCTCCCTCAGATCGCGCATGCCACATCAATGTCTTGGAACTCAGGGCAGTAATTGTGGCGATCACTCATTGGCAAGAGCAACTAGGAGGTATGCCTCTCATGATAAGGTCGGACAATGCAGCGCCTGTTTGCCTCCAGATTCAGTCATCAACTGCTGCTGTTTGTGTCTGTGATTCTGGATCCGTTAGCCTCGGGACTAGATACCCTTGCCATTCTGTGGGACGATCTCAACGTTTACGCAAATCGACTTGGCAAATGACACTGCTTTTGGTCATGCCCTTTTGGCAGACAAGGAGTTGGTTCGTAGACCTTTGAGAGCTAGCTGATCCAGATCCAGTGCCACTTCCCGTTCAGTCAGATCTATTGGTGCACCAGTGGGGTCTCCTGATAAATCGTGGAGCGGCGGCGTTGATTCCTTGCCAAACTGTGTCCTTTTGCTCAGCAAAAGTTGCGACTGAAAACCACACTTACTTGGGAGCGCCCACTCCCTAGAGTCTTTGTGCCGTGTAAGCCAAGGGGTTTCCGAAGCAACCCATCACAATTACAAAGTAGCTTATCGGGAGTTGGTGCTACTCTTGGCCCTCTTGTGGAATGCATCCTCGCCTGTGCAGTGTGTCAGAGGGTAATCTGCGGCCCTCCAGCCAACTGTGGGATAATGCATAACGTGAGATAGGATAAGTTTAAAAGTTCCGAAATTTTAACTATAAATTGTATATTTATATACTTATCCTATCTCATGTGATGGATGCCCACCCTTCCTTCCCCGCATCACAGATTACTTGGAGCTCCAAGAAGAGAATGACAAGTAAAGGACATCATGTGATTGGGTGCGCGTGCAGGATGATTGACATTCGTCTATTGCAGGGGCAGAGGTTGGGTGGTCAGAAACTGGGTCGAAGAGAGGAAGAGAGATGCTTAACGTGAGATAGGATAAGTATATAAATATACAATTTATAGTTAAAATTTCGAATTCTGGGAATAAAAAGATAAAAAGCCAAAAACAATGTGTCTATGCCCTTATTTTGCAGGAGATGTCTGTGGTTTTGCATAGAAGTATTGTGGCAGGCATAAGTTTCTATAGTTCCCCTCTCATTGTTCCAGGGCTGTTATGTGCCAGCAGAGAAATGTCGACTGACTCCTGTGGACCGTGTCTTTACTCGTCTTGGTGCCAGTGATAGAATAATGGCGGGTAAGTGGACCACATCTAGACCCATCTTAGTGCCAGTGATAGAATAAATATTTCCCTTTCCTGACTCATGCTTGTTATGCTTGTCTCTTTCTATCCAAACATAGTGGAACACATGAATCCCTTGAAGTTCCCTTCTCTAAAGTGGACATAAAAGCAGTTCTCACCCAAAGAGTAAAGAATGATGCAAGCATAATGAGCACGAGTCACGATAAGTATAAAATAACAAATTTAATGAGAAAATTACATTTTTAGGTATTAAGTGATATAATATCTGGTAGGTAGTCCAAATCTGGAGCCAACTTAGTAACAGTGATATTTTCACACTGTGAACTCCATGCTGCTGCAGTTATTAGACAGCCTCTGTGTATCCTGAGAAAGCATGCAGCACACATCACTACCTGCATCACTACCTGCATCACTACCTGCTCACACGATCAGTCTGGATGTTGGAGCAAAGACATAACCTGAGTGGTTGGAAATGAGAGTTGGCATTCACATGAGATACACTAGGATATAAATTTTGGGAAATAGATATGAAAAGCTTATTTCTGTCTCTTGCTTGTAGTTTTTTTTCTGTAGTATCTCTTATTGTTGAGACCAGAAGCATGCAACACTCAGACATCAAGGCAAAAGAAGTTGGTGAACTGTCATAGAGACATTTTTTTTTAACCAATTCATATTCTGAAGAAATTACATTATTCACTTTAGTATCCTGTTCACCTTTTCAAATATGTATTTACATATATTCCAGTCTCTTACCCACCTTCAGTTTTAAGTAAGAAATTGATAGGGTTATTTAAGCTGTGCAACTTAATAACAGTCAGATCAGGAAACTGCCCAGGATCCTGTACTGGTCAGAAGAAGACTAATTGTAGTGTGTCATCATACCTGAAAAAATGTCAAAAGATGCATCTTTTCAAATAAATAAATAAATAAATAAATAATCATTAATAGTTTATATTTATGTTTATATCGGTTTCTCTACCTGTTTAGGGGAGAGCACATTCTTTGTTGAACTGAGTGAGACATCAGCAATCTTACAACATGCCAGCAAGCACTCTCTTGTTCTTATGGATGAACTAGGTGAGATGAAAGTGTATTGAGATGTTTCTGTCTATTTCATAATAGAGGAGGGCATATTAGTGGTAGAATGTGAAATTATATTAACATTTGACCGTCATTTTTCACATTGTTTCCCTAGTTTCATAACAGCCACGATGAATGTAATTTTGGCCTACATATCCAGTTAAGCATGGTATAGTTTTATGAACATATTCTGAAGATAACTGATGTGATGAGAACTCTTTCATGAATATTATCATTATGTCCTTTTCGATATTTGTGTCCACAACATAAATATATCTTTACACAGGTCGTGGCACAGCGACATATGATGGCACAGCCATTGCCTGCTCCGTTGTGCAGGAGTTATCCAGTGGTGTCAACTGTCGCACTCTCTTCTCAACTCATTATCACTCACTGGTGGAGGAGTTCAGTCATGATGCTAACATCAGGCTGGGACATATGGTATGTAGTGTAGCTAATGTCAGGCTGGGACACATGGTATGTAGAGTAGCTAATGTCAGGCTGGGACACATGGTATGTAGAGTAGCTAATGTCAGACTGGGACACATGGTATGTGGAGAAGTCAATGTCAGACTGGGATACATGGTATGTACAGATGCTAATGTCAGGCGGGGACACATGGTATGTAGAGAAGTTAATGACAGGCTTGGACACATGGTATGTACAGATGCTAATGTCATGCTTGGACACATATTTAATGCAGAGAAGCTAATGACAGACTGTGATACATGGTACGTGGAGAAGCTAATGTCAGGCTGGGACACATGGTATGTAGATATGCTAATGTCAGGCTGGGACTCATGGCATGTAGATATGCTAATGTCAGGCGGGGACACATGGTATGTAGAGAAGCTAATGTCAAGCAGGGACACATGGCATGTACATATGCTAATGTCAGGCTGGAGGGGGGACACAGGGTATGTAGATATGCTAATGTCAGACTGGGACACATGGTATGTAGATATGCTAATGCCAGTTTGGGGCACATGGCATGTACATATGCTAATGACAGGCTGGGACACATGGTATGTAGATATGCTAATGTCAAGCAGGGACACATGGCATGTACATATGCTAATGTCAGGCTGGGACACATGGTATGTAGATATGTTGATGTCAGACTGACACATGGTATGTACATGTTCTAAAGTAAAGCTGGGACATGTGTGCAGAGATACAAGAGATAATAGGGTTGTTCTCAGTTACGTTGTTGGTGTTTAAGTTGTGTGAGAACGATTTCCTGTGAGTGTACAAATTGGCTTAACTGCCCTCAGCTTGCCACCATGGTGACTTTGTTGACTTCAGGCATGTATGGTGGAGAATGAGAATGAGGAAGACCCATCCCAGGAAACTATCACCTTCTTGTACAAGTTTATCAAGGGTGCATGCCCCAAGAGTTATGGGTTCAACGCTGCTCGTCTCGCCGACATTCCAGAGGAGGTAAAGACTGCCATTTCATTGTTTCTCTTCAGGATCATTCCATCGTGCAAGTCAATATAAATCAAATGTTTTAGTGAATGCTCAATGTTAAGAGAGGGTTGGGGGATTGGCAAAATCTGAAGAAACTTCACCAACAGCTACTTCATAAGCAGGAGATAAGGCCTGTACTTCATGATTAGGGGTGTTGATTGAGGCCAAGCAACTATTGCATTATCAATAGTCTGTGGCAACAAACTATTGCAATAGTTTTTTCTCCTTGAATTGTCTCATTTGAAGTCGTTTCCCAAATGATTGTATGGTTTATATAAGATAAAAAATGACAAGTTGAAGTAGTTCCAGTCTCTTTTAATGACTGAAAAGAAATATGAAACCTAGATCATGTAAACAGGTAAAACATAAACTTATTGTTATGCACAATTTCTAAGTTGCATGCCATGTTTGCTATGATGCTTGTTTAAAACGTAACGGATAACTACTAATGCTAAATCAAAGTGAATGAATCTGCCACTTCCACTGTTTTACATTGCACATTTATCAATGGAAGTCAGTTACTAAACTATCGATAATAACACATACTATCAATGTGTCAACAGTTCTTCATTGCTACAATCAATGAGTTGCTATCGGATTAATTGCGATCCATTGATAGTTTGAGGCATCATTTCATCACTATTTATGATGAATAGTTTTCAAATGTATTTTTCAAATCTTTTGGTGTGTAATAAATATGAATTAAGACTTCTATCTGTTGAATGCTGACAATGTGTTGTGAAGGGAGTAATGAAATGGACACTGACCATCCATCTATTCGTTTGTGCCAGATGTCATTTCATGAGCAGATCTTGAATACAGTTCTTTATGAACAATGACATCGGGATAACCCTAGTGGTGAATTGATGCTTTCTGATTAATAAGTTTGGCTTCGAGTTATTCATGTGTGGAGATGTTTTGGGCATGTCAGTGTAGGATATGTATTTTTCCTGTCTTGAATTTTAGTTGATGGTTTGATGAATAGTGACGGTAATGGTCTGTATGGGTTGGCTTATGGTATTGGCCTGCAGTTTGTTGTCTTTTTTAAGTGGTCAGTTTCTTCCTCTAGGGTGAAATTCATATATGTGTGTTTGGAATTGGGTTTGGTGAAGAGGGGATTGGTGAAGAGTCATCATGGTTGAGGATAAATGCTCAACACCCCCATATGTCATCTCCATACACCATGCAGCTGCTCACAAATGCTTACACATTGCAGCTATGTTCTGTCAGTTCATTGAAACTGCTTGATTCAAGTAGATTCATGTTGGTGCCAGGTATTGGTCATAAACAACATGTCACTTCTTTGTAGATGCTGTTCTGACATGTCCTGATAATTGATACTGCATGAAAGGATTGTTACCATGGCAGCAAATAGTAGACTTTAGTGGAACTACCAAGCCATTAATCCCAATGTCCTTTGTGTTTCAGGTGATCAAGGCAGCAGTTGGGAAGGCAAAAGAGTTTGAAGAAAGTTTTAACCGATTAAAACTTCTTAAGTAAGTGTAATGTGTGGTGTTTAGCCAATCCTGGTTGGTTTAAGTGTTGAAGTACATGTCAAACAATATTCATTTGAACTTGTTTCAAAGTGTGAGCTTGGTTGATACATGTTCTTTTATTTATTCATCGTATAAACCTTAAATTACTCAAGTTATTTATGCTGGTCCCTTCAATTTGCCTCAACATTGTTTGACTGTATGTCAAATAATCAGGATAATGACCTCAGTTACTATGAAATCAGAAATCAGTATGGAAATGTAACATTTGTCTATTTTTTGGCTCTAAACACTCTGCCATGACTTATGTTGCTTCAGGTCCCTGTGGTGGGAGTGCACTGCGGACAGAGTGCGTGCCATACAGCAGGTTTACTCGTAACATTTCTTCCATGTCCTGCATGGGAAGAGAAGTGTGATGTGTATGGTAAGCCCAATAGTTAGCAGTGGAACAGTCTATGATGCTGATGACAAGTATGACAGTTCTACAACACATGAAGACACAGAACAGACAGAGGGCAGTGACAGATCATCTGCAGTCATCCTCCAGTCTCTCTCCTGGGGCTCAATTATAGCCATTCATCATTGAAGGGCACACATCTATCACCACTGTAGTTGGATACTTAAAATGACATATTTAGGACATGTAGTGTTCATGTTAAGGAATCAAATGTGGTGATTGATTACCTCTGTCAGACTGAGACTTTTTTATATCAGAACTTGGTTACCAAACCATCAAATTTGTGTAAAGAGTGTGAATAGTGAAAGAGAACATTTATGTTCACTAGCATATTAGTGTTTTGCAGTTCTTTAGAACAAAGAAATGTTATGACATGCCTGTAGTTTGGGAGTACTGGATTTAACCAATGGAATTATATACCACGTGGACAGAGCTGAAGATAGGGCAACTGACAGAGAATCAGTATATGTGAATATGCTGTGTGAAGTGTGATGGCTGGTGGAGGGTCAACTGTTTACCACATTCAACATGTCCTGTTGTTAGAATATTGAGATCTGGATGATTCACATGATCTGAATATCCTCCCAGCAAGGAAACTAAATTTCTTAGGAGTCTAATAACATCTTCCACGAAAAACACAGGCAACATGTTGAGTGGGCACAACAAATCTCCAAGCATCTGTCTGCAAAGTAATGAAGGACAATCTTTCAAAGTGAAAATAAATTAATTCACTGTTTCCAGATTATTGTCTTCGTTCTTTTAGTAGACTAAAACATGTTGGCAAGATAAATTTGTTTTAATTAAAATTACTCCTGGTGTATGTGGTAATATGTGTCCCTTGTTCAGCTTTGTAACACTTATCTGCATCTTGTGATATTCTCCTTATGTGTGACACAAAAACAGGTACATGATACTGCCACAGCAGAAAGTAGTGTGGATGGGAATCACTTCCTGTTGAGTTCATATTCTGATCATAAAGAACAACCAGTTCATCATTATTTCTTTTATTTGTCAAGTGAGTGAATCACAATATAATTGCCATTTATAGCACCACAATACAGAAATTGTATACATATGTAATCATATCAAGTATTGCAGCTTGTTTGTACATACAAACATTACATGAATTCAGGAACCATATATACCTTCTTACCCATATACCTCAAGTATAACAACTTGTTTCTAGATAGAAAAACACACTTGACAACACACCAAAACTGTCAGTCTGGAAAGTCTTGCAAACAGGAAAGCACAGAGAAAATTACAGATAAGTCACTCAATGTCTGTTACTAACCTGCTGCATGTATCAAGTTGTTTATATAATGCTCTTCAGTCCAGACATAAACCAACCAGTCTGTATTGTTAGATATATCTGTTACTCCCACAGCAACACAAACATCCCTTGTTTAAAATATAAAATGGAAAAAAATTACACTAGTTACGTTTCATTATAGTGCTTCCTGTACATAACAGAAATGCTAGAGACTTTCATCTTTGGTATCTGGGCAGAACATCACAAAACTTTTCAGAACCACAAAGCAAAATGAAAGAACACAAACATTAAAATGCTGAGTATCTACCATGCCTTGGACAGACAAAATTCAGTCTTGACAAATTCCAACCATACAAGCAGCATGTCTTCCTTTCACACTTCTTACGTTTAAAAATGTCCATCCATGCGCTTCGTTGTATATTTCAACAGCTTCTTGACTCATTTCAAGAAGTATTTCAGCAGAACCAGACAAGGAGTCCCAAATCACATTCATCAAATCACTGGCAGATTGCCCACCTTGGCAAATGATTCTCTACGTATCACAGGAAAACAGATGGTGTTGTACACCTTGACTAATGCCGGGCAGTTGCAGAATTAGTAGAACTAAGCTTTCATACACTTCATTCTGTATTTGTATACGTTATTTTACAAATATTTTAATGTTAGGATATATGAATTCCTTCTTTCAGTTCCATTCTAGTAGTACGGTTTCTGTGTAATGAGGAAGCACTGCTGGAACACACTGCTTCACATCCATCCTATCTACAACCATCATACATTACATGCAGTATCTCCATTACAGCACATGTCTAGTTGAAACAGTTCAATACGTACACGATACTAGATTGGCAAGGCATAATTCAGCAGTCCTCAGTTTGCAAATACTGTTTGGTTACATTCATGTTAAACTACAAATTAACCCTGAAACGTTACACCAGCTTTAGAAATTTTGGACTGGGTAATAAAGAAGGCACATAAAGATTCAAAGGAGGCCTCGTCCCAAACTTGTTGAGAAATGTGCATTTCAGGCATCCACAAACAGTGTTTGCTGATGGGTTACAAATGCGGGCAAACTGCTCAAATATCAAATGTGATTCGTGCATATTTTAGGTAAATAACAGTAATATAGTACAATTTATCCAAGAACTGAAAAGAATGTGAGTATTGTGTCCTCTGACGTGACATACAAGGTTATGGAACATATTCAGGCTGTATGTGGCAATATGATGTGGAATGTCAAGACTAGCATGTACACCATCATACAACCGTCTTGCTTTAATGCACAGGATCACCACAGTCCACAAATGACTACAGAATCACAATCTCAAATATTACATACAAATCCCTTTTGATTTGCGCATAACTGGTTTTGCAGATCTGCTAGTGGATTTAGTTACATTCTTTATGGTATCGCTACTATCTGCAAGCATAGTTTGTTCTGGAATACCAGTAAGGCATTAAATCCAAATTTATGCATGATCCACACTAGACCTTCTAAACAATCTGGCATCTGATATAGTTTCAACCCTCTACACCACTAGTCATGTACGTGTGTAAGTTACTGAATGTGTGGATGTACGGAGAACTTCCTCTTGTACTTTCCACAGAGTAGGCCTTCTGATCCAAAACGATCTACCAGACATTCAGATGACCTACCTACCTAAGGGAGATGTTTCCCTGAAATTATGATAATGCACAAGCAGTGCACAAACTTGTTCATTACTTGCTTCAAGGGAGAGAGTTTAGTTTTATGCCACGTCTAGCAACATCATGGTGGGGGACACCAGAAATGGGCTCCACACGTACTCATGTGTGAAATCGAACCCAGACCTAAGGTGTGTCAAGTGAATGATTAACCACTTGGCTATCCCACTACTCCGCTTACCTCAAGACAAGTAAGAGCAAAAAAATAGAATTGTTAAGGAAGGACCATCACCAAATCCCTTGCCCAGTGCCTTTCCCCTAATATACTTGGCTGTGGAATGAAAAGCCAAAGATCAAGTCTAAAAGATCAAGATCCAGTAGGATATTTGGTGTGGTAACTGTTAACAAGGTATTGAAAGCAGGTGTTATCAGCACAGCTGACCATGCTTGCAAAGCATGTATAAAATCAACTACATCCTTAAACAGTTCACTTTAATGTTGCAGATTCTACACAGTTAACATTATATAGGACATAAACTTCAAAGTAAGGAAGTTGCAAACAAAATATGAAAATGTCAAGAGATTTCAACATTTGGTGGCATTTTGTAGAAAAATGTGTCCCAAATCTAATTATGTAATAAATTAGCAAGTGACCACAGCATTTGTTTGACAAGTGGTGCCCCCTTGCGGTACCGTCTGTCAAAATAATGTTAATAAACCTTCTCTTAAAAGTAAATTGCTTCCTTTTATTATTCAGTATGTGGGGTTTTTTTGTAAAGATATTTCAGTGTTGATATCAAATGAACAGGAAAATCAATTTTCAAGGCAGTATGTGGGATTTGACACATCAACTTCTAAACAAATATTGATCCATTAATGAAAAAAAAAAGATTTTCATAGTAAGATTTTTCATAAAATGAATTTTTATACAGTAAATTCATATTAATATTCCAAATATGAAAAGACATACAATGTCTCCAATTATAACTACATACACAAATTAAATTTGATAAGGGGAGGTAACTCCTGTCCAGGTTTACCTCAAGAAAACGCTTGTGGTCAAAATATCAATATTAAGTAATACGCGCTCGTACTGTCATATCCTGTTGTATATGGTATGAACACTAACCACTGTATCCAACCTCTTTAATCAATATCATTCTGTCCCTTGAACTAATAGGAATGATGATACTGTGACTGACCAATAACTGCTTCTCTAAACCCCTCTATAACTAAAACCTTCTAATCTATTCTACAGCTCTTCCAACACAGAGCAGTGACTGTTGAGATCATTCTCACCATATGATGGAGATTTTATCTGCACTTTCCATAATAATTTGTATTTTGTATTACCAGTTCATAAAATCATGTGTCAAAGACCATGTCCGATGCTTGACAAAGGCTAACTGATTAATATAATGTAAACAACAAACATTTCACGGCTCAACCAATCTAAATCTTTGATTACTACATGTATGCATGACCACTTGAACAAGACACTACTATATAAATGTACAACAGTCATTCTACACATGCCCCACGTGTTTAAGAAGAAATCGTAACTGGTATCTATACACTGTTTTGCAGTGACTGCAAGGAATTAATGTCCAGTAAATCTGCAGATCATACCCTGCATAATTGTATGATATATTGTTTCAAGCTGAAGGGCAACCATCCACCCAAGTATGAGCCACTATTACTGCTGTTCTAACAACACTGCCCACATTTGGGATACATGTACATACTTACAGCTATAAATGTTGGAACTGCAGGCCTTTACAAACTCAAAATGTGTAATGCATCTAAACATTACAATGACTGATAACACCTACTTCCCTTTGGTCATGGATATTTGTAGACAGAAACATTTCATCTTCACATTTGATATTTTCTCATATATGTTACATGCACCACATGGCCACATGGACCAATTCTTAAATTTCTGCCTTATTGGTATATTGGTATTACCCTTTCACTCACTGTTGTGGTATAATATGGGGTATTTAAATTAAGAATTGCTTTTCTGTATCAAAATAAAATAGAGGCAGAATTGAAAATCATGGCGTCCATCTTGAAGAGCAACCATCAACTGCCTGATGTTGAAATGTACAGTGTTTGAATTTATCACTGGTTCTTTGGCCAGAAGCATTGGTATGTGTGACAGGACTGTAAAACACATTACTGTAAGTACATAAACACTGAGGTAAATACATCATTCAGTCTGTGTTTTCCAAGTAAGATCAAATAGTACACACACTCATTCTCCCTCATAGACAGGCATCCTGACATCTGTCTCCCCTCATACTCCTACTGTGTCAGACTATCATGATCATTCTTCCTTAGCCAAGCTTACTTCCAAAAAAACCCAGAAAATCTATTCATCATTTTACAATAGATAAAACTTTCTCCAGAACGCTTACAAGATGGATCTACCTTTACAAAATGTTTAGTCTACAGAGCTCCAAAGGCTCCTAAAACTAATCAAAACATGCATAACATTAAGCTGTCACAAAAATGCCTACATTAAAATGTCAGTTTGCCTAAAATTTTGAAAGAACTTGTTGGGGCACAGTACAGAACTTGGTTGTATCAATAACACTGAGCTGACCCTTTAAGTACATAGGGCATATATACTGGACAAAAGTAGTTAGGGATATATATATGAATGTTGAAATTTTGAATAATGATGTATTTATTCACTGACATACTGACAAAATATCAGTCATAAAAATACCAATATCCCTAACTTATTTTGTCTATGTGATAGTGAAACAAATACCAATGAATTATTATGACCAGGGTGCTTTCTATACCAATCTCATTGTAACGTACGTCTTCAAACATAACTGCAAGTTTGTTAAGGATCACCATATTAACCAAATGAATCCAACACATAAAGATTGAAGTAACTCAGTGATTGGGCAACTGATACAGGACCTCAGTTTCACGATGAATGGACAGAGGCAAGCAGTTATCGGCACAGCTGCCTGAAAATCTGAAAGTGGATGTATTATGACAGAATTGTTGCATAACTGGGTGAAAACAAAGTCATAGTGAAATGTCTTTGGTGTAAGTCAAAGTGTGTTCAGCAAGGCAGAGACTGGAGACTGGTTCTTAGTCTCTGAGGGACTAAATTCACACCCAAATGACTCAACTTTTAATTTAGGCTGAAGATCAAGTGAGCTGGGCACACCAGGATTGGTCTCCAGTATGTTTCACTAATAACAGGGATATTCTGTCTACTTCACAGATAGCTCTGCCAGACAGGCGTACATAAGGAGAAAGATATCAGGATTCTAACGATGCCAAACTATGCCAAATTCCTATGGAGAGGGCTTAACCATGATTTTGGATTGGGATAAGAAGAACAGACTAATGTAATACAGTGAGGCACAATGACAGGTGTTCAACTGGGATGTGTACATGGGGTAGTTTGGTCATGGAGCTAAGTTATGATATGCTTATAACAGTGCTCGAGGCCAACAGATGTACACAATATCGTCAAAACAATGAGTAGACTGTCAACAACAGTGCAAATTTAAGTGAAAGAAATTCTAATGCACAACAAAACATGATGAGCCTAGTGATTGTCTGTGTTCCCCCCTGATGATGTGATGTTAGTGTACAAATATGCTGGTGTTGACTTTCAGGTCCACCTTGCTGGGGTCAATCTCCCACTCCAGATAGTCAAAGTAGAGTTGGTACACCATGTCTGGGACTGGTCGATTCCGTGACAGTCGCTGAAGCATCTGTAATCAACCGCAACATAAGCAATATCACACTTCAAATGAATCCCATTACAATGTGTAATCATACATCCTGTAGAAGAAAAAGTAAATGAATTTTCACATACACCTTTGCTCCGGTGATGGTAAAAATCTGGCAACAATGAATTGCTCATGTCTTTGACGCTTGTGGTGTCTGTGACAGGAAACAGAATCATAGTAGTTTGTGTTTACCTGTATACATGACAAGTGCACAAATTGTTTCAGGCTAGTCCCATCATTGTTTACCTGTATACACAACATGTGCACTAACTGTTTCAGGTTAATCCCTTCATTGTGTTCACCTGTATACATGTCATGTGCACTAATTGTTTCAGGCTAGTCCTTTCATTGTTTAGTGTATACACTACATGTGCACTAACTGTATCAGGTTAATCCCTTCATTGTGTTCACCTGTATACATGTCGTGCACTAACTGTTTCAGGCTAGTACCTTCATTGTCTACTGTATACACAACATGTGCACTAACTGTATCAGGTTAATCCCTTCATTGCGTTCACCTGTATACATGTCATGAGCACTAATTGTTTCAGGCTAGTCCCTTCATTGTCTACTGTATACACTACATGTGCACTAACTGTATCAGGATAATCCCTTCATTGTGTTCACCTGTATACATGTCATGTGCACTAACTGTTTCAGGCTAGTCCCATCATTGTTTACTGTATACACAACATGTGCACCAATTGTTTAAGGGTAATCTCCTTATTGTGTTCACCTGTATACATCACATGTGCACTAATTGTTTCAGGCTAGTCCCTTCACTATGTTCATTTGTATACATGTCAAGCTCACTTTCAGTTTGCTTCCTTCGTTGTATCTGTTGTATCTGTTGTATATGTTCATGACATAATGAGACAACTCACAGAAAGATTACACAGGAAATTTGCACAATTTTTACATCATGAGTGGGGGCACAATGGCTGAAGACCTTTTTGAATCATAAATATGATAACATGAATACTTAAAGAAGTGCAGGTTAATTTGCCCTGGGTTCATTTCACTGTTTCAGAATACTTCAGACCTGGTCCTCCATAATCAATCATGCTTTTACAGAAACCAATTCCTTCTACCCAAATGCATTCAAACTGAATGGCAAACTAATAATGTGAACTGCAAGTTTAGACAAGCTGTGTCCAACAAAGTGTCCCAACAGTCAGATTAGACCTGTTCTGATAATGAGTTCTTGTATAATCTCAATATATTCTGAGTAGGAGAGCATAAATGCAGATGAGATCAATAATATGACAGCATATTACCTGATAGGACTGCCATGCCATGTTAGCTTGTACTAAAAAGAGTCCTATGAAAAGGCTGAAGCTAAAGATGGCAAGAAATTGGAAAAGTCCATCATTAAACCTGGAAATAAAAATCGGAGATGAGTGTTACAAATGATATCGAAATACTGAGGTATGTGAAAATTGATTTGTCTCCAAACATTTGCAGTATGAAAGGTGCAAAATAGAAGTAGAGATAGACAACAAATAAATCATGCACTAAAGGCAAGAAGCTGATTGGCTATGTCTTTGCATTAGTACTTATCAAAGATTCATCATGGTTAGTGCACATACAACTGTTTTCACTTGAGCATGCTTCATGGAGAGATTTTAATGAGCTGAAGCTTTAATTCTCTCAGTGCTGGTGTCAAGCCCATTCAATAGAAGAGTAGCATATTGATATCCTAAAGCAAAACTTGCAATAACTACCAAGCAGGATTTACATGTCATTTGGGGGCAGTGGGGTAGCCTAGTGGTTAAATCGTTCGCTTATCACGCCAAAGACCCAGCATTGATTTCCCACATGGGTACAATGTGTGCCCATTTTCTGATATCTCCCGCCATGATATTACTGGAATATTGCTAAAAGTGGCGTAAAACTAAATTTACTCACTCACAACATGTCATTTGAATTACCTGTATGTATGGAATGCACAAATGCTGAGAGATCTATATATATATACTTTATGTAGTTTATGTCCCTTAAAACAAAAACTCTGTGAATAAAAATGTACTGGCCAAATTTCTCTGCACACTGCCACCTATCCTTTTTACGACGCAAAATGCTGAAATTAAATCAACAGGCTAAAGGATAAATAGTAACTTTTCACACTAAGAGTACATTTACCAGTTGTTATCATGGCAGCACAGGAAGATTCTAACAAGAGTCATCAGAAGATCACATATCCTCCCAGCCCCCACATATTTGAAAGGACAAATCATCTGACAGTTTCTTGATGTCTTTTTGGACTTAGTTTGAATTGTTTCCATGGAATTCATGAAAAATATTAATGCCATATATCTGTAAACAGCAAAAGGCACCACTTCAAGATCTGTCTCATATATATGCCAAGACCTGCTGAAAGATACCAAATGGTTTTCGAGTTGTGCTCTGGAAACGAAGTCAATCCCTCCCTTTTGAGAGGGTCCAAATCGTTTCCATGGAAACTGGAAAAAATACAAAAGCCAAACATTTGTAAATAGCAAAGGCACTACTCTGGGGTCTTAGCTCACATATTTGCCAAGCTTTGCAGAAAGATATTAAGAAGTTTTCAAGTTGTGCTTCAGAAATGGAGCCCATCCCTTCCTTTTGAGACTAGTTCTGAAACGTTTACATGGAAACCGAGATAACAATAAATCACAAAAACCTGTACATAGCAAAAGGCACCACTTTAGGTTCTGACTGATATATTTACCAAGTTCTGCAGAAAAATATTGAACGGTTTTGGAGTTATGCTCTGGAAACAAAGCCCATCCCACCAATAGACTAAGACCAAAATGTTCCATTGAAAAACAAACAAAATAAGAATGCCAAAAATCTGTAAACAGGCACAACCACAGGTTCAGATTATTATATCTATCAGTTTTTGGTCTAACTATATTGAACGTATTTTGAGTTATGCTCCAAAAACAAAATGATTACGGACGGACAGACAAGGTGTCGGCTATATCCCGTATTACATGCCAGGGGGGATAAAATTGACAAAAGTCTGTAAATAGCAAAAGGCACCACTTCAAGATCTGTCTCATATATCTAAGATCTGTGGAAAGATATCAAGAAGTTTTCGATTTGTGCTCTGGAAATGAAGTCCTTCCTTCCCTTTTGAGACAAGTCTGAATTTATTCCATGGAAATCGGGAAAAATAAAAATGACAAAATCTGCAAACAGCAAAAGGTCTGCCTCACTTATCTGCCTAGTTTGCTGAAAAATACTAGAAAGTTTCTGGAAACGAATCATACCTCTCACTTTTGAGACCAAGTCAGAGTGGATTCCATGGAAACCGAGAAAATAATACATCACAAAAACCTGAAAATAGCAAAAGCCACTACTTTAGGTTCTGATTGATTATCTACCACGTTTTGCAGAAAATACTGAACCTTTCTTTGAGGTATGCTCCATAATTGAAGCCCAGCCCTCCCATTAAACTATGACAAAATTGTTCCATGGAAAAACAAAAGAAACAAAAATGCCAAAAATCTGTAAATAGCAAAATTATATCTACCAATTTTGGTCTAAAAATATTGAAAAGATTTTGAGTTATGCTCCAGAAACAAAATGATTACAGGCGGACGAAACATTGACTATATCACCCAACATTACATGCCGGGGCTATAAAAAGACATTAAGAATTACATATGGTGACTGGTCTGATACCTTCAGCATTGGACCAGTGCTGAAGCATAAAATGGTGCTGAAGAAGCAGCAGCAATTCCATGCAGCTCATACCTGCTGAATGAATAAAACACAACTAATACACACATTTGAGTTTCAGCTATTTTACACCCACAATTCTCATTTTGTTTTTGCAGAGATTAGCTAGTAGTTGTCCCAGCATATATGAATTATCAGTTCAATAATTCTTACCATTAGAATTGTGATGATTAATCGATACACAAGTTATCACGATTCAAGAGCTGCACGATACGATACATCGATACGATTGTCGTGTATCGATTCAACACGATACTTACATACTTAGCAGTCTACGAAAACACCGTCTCCCCTTCTGTTTAGATTTTCATGGAAAATATTGCCATGGATATGCTCCGACTGAGATAATTTTCACAAATCTATTTTGTTACCTGTGCAAAAAAGCCAGTTGTGCCAATGTTGATTCCTGCAGTTCCATTATTTGGGAAAACACAACTTTAGAGACACTTTACCTAAACATTTTTAATAAAATGTCTTTCATGATGATGTGTTTTATTTTTCTTAGAAGAAGAATACCTTCCCTGAAATGATAACATAACAGCACATTATTTCCAGTACTTTCATTTTTCTGTATACAAGGACAAAATATCGTGATACGTATCATATCGTATGTATTGGACTACCAGTATTGTGATGCGTATCGTATCGTGGCATGGGCGTATCGTCACAACTCTACTTACCATATTCATGCTACATTCGGATTGGAAAGTCTGAACTTGTACTCAGTTCATGCTTGTGAGGAGAAGTAGTTAGAGATGTCTGAATGTGAATTCCAGACAGAAGCTAATCTTACTGTCCTTATGTGAGTATAATTTGTTTACAACCAAAAAGTGCTAAGTAAATGTGAAACTAAAGAGCATTTGATTAGGCCTACTGCTAAAATAATCTAATAACAAGATAAAAAAACACAAAAATAGCATACAGTCAAACCCCATTGTCCCGAACTCGGTTGAGACGAATTCTCAGATGTGTCGAACTGACATCTCTGTCCCTGTCGATTTCCTTATAGTTATCATTATTTTTACCCTGATGTGTCAAACTATATGTGTCGAATTCCCGGTTGTGTCAAACTCATTTTAGGGTCCCCAAAGGCTCTAACAAGTACAAATTTACCCTTTTGTCTCGAACTGTCAAAGCTGGTTGTTGCAACTGAAAACTTCAGTCGCGCAATCGGAAGTCATCCTCATAAACGTGTTACCTAAAGATCAAAAGTAACGATTAACGGACTCAACAATCAAGTGACATGTTTAACTACGCATCTATACACACATTGTCAGCACACTTACCAACTGAACTTTACTCAAACAATTAACCATAATTAAGTTGTTACCAGTGACACATTGATCATGGACCAACAGGATATCTCTAAACAAACAATGGCGCATGTTGTTGTCATGTGACAGTCTATGTTAGCGGTCATGTGATTTCCTTGAAAATACAAATGAGAAGTGAGGAAAACGGAGTTGGATTATCTAAATTAATGTTTTGTTTTTGGTTTAGTATTTAAGGTGTAGGATCATTTTGTTTTAACCAGTACGGTTAGTAACATGGCAGAGCAATTCAGTGAAGGACCCGGGGGGATGTGATGCCATGCCCGAACGCCAAACAGACTTTAATTTCGGAATTTTTTTAAGAGATAAATTCCCCACATGTACACGTATGTACATTATTATTTCGTTTCTTTGAACTATACAACTTTTATACCAACTGAAAATGAATTAGTGCTGTCAATTAAATGGGATCGCTTGTGAGTTTGTTAAATTATTCTTGTTCTTATCTTTTTGTATGCATATTTATTTGCCATGACGAATAAAGTGATTGAATTGATTTACATTTGTATATGTTGTAATTTAAAGATCAATACTGCCGTAAACGTTTATTGCAAAGATATATTGTTCGTATGTGTATCCTACTGCAAAATAACGATGTGTTAAGCACCGGGGTCGTGTTGGTTCTTGGTCTTTTCAGTGCTGACGGATGTGTCGAACACTCGGATAAGTCGAACTTTCCCCTTGGACCCGACGAGTTCGACACAACGGGGTTTGACTGTATTTTGCTCTATAAGGTACATCATGTGATCATTCATCACCCTTCCCTCTTCATCATCTGCATCACAGGAACAAACACATTTTGTAGGGAATCACTATTATTGCAAAAAAATATGATTTGGGAAAGGTGCTTTCAGCATTAGCTTGATGATGGATGATCATGCTGGAATGGATATATGTTTGACCATTATCATTCAGAATCCTATACAGTGCCTGCAACATGTCAGAACTGGAGGACAAGTTGATCATGTTTCCTGCTCACAATCCAAAACACCGAAGAATGGAGCTAGTACAGTGTATGTTAGTTGACATTTTAGCCCAATAATAAAAGGACAAGAGACTGACATATCTGTATGTTATTAACTGAATGGCAGTGTGATTCTACAATCACTAAATCCGATGTTGCATAACGCAGAAACACCAACCACTACAATTTTTGTTTATCATTTCCATGAAAGAAATGCAAATAAATGGAAACGTCACTTACAACAGTGAACATTTCGTAGCAAGTCCACAGTGAGTGAGTTGCCAAGGGATATACCTCTGTAGTAAACAATGATTGGTCCCTTCAGAGGATATTCCCACATTGCCGCCATTGGACAAAAAAGGTTGGTTTGCTCTGTTCTTTCATAGTTTTTCAACCCTATAAAATACTGCTGAACAATGAAATTTGTTTTAACAGTCAATGGCATGCATTAGATTATTTTTATCATATGCCCACAATCAATCCTCTCCATAATAAAACAAATTGTAATTTAGTACAACCACGGATGCAAATTTCAGATAGTTTTGTGCGAGGGTTGGGTGTACTGCCAAGGGCAGATAACTCCAGATGTGAATCCAGGTAACAATGATCGTGTCATTGATGCATTCATTGAGTAATTTACTAAACATGCTCAGTATCTTTTAAAGTGTTCAAATGTGTCTACATAATTAATTAAACAAGTAGGGAAGCATTATTTATGGTTCAAATACCTTGAGAAATTCATTCATATGTTATTTTCCAGACTAACAGCTTGTCTCTGAAATGAACACATTTTACTGAAAAACGTTCAAAGTGAAAAAAAATAATATAATGAAATGGAGCCCTGAGGCTTTCTTCATTTTCAGAAGCTAAGGAAATCTAGACTTGCCACATTTTCTAGACATGCGTGGGCTTTCTTGGATATATATACTTCAGTGACTGTACGACAGACTAGTTATTTTCATCAAAAACATTTTGTGATAGTTAACATGGTTAAGCAACTGAAAGTGGCAGCCATAGAACACAGAACAGTGGCTAATAGTTGAAACCTGACTACATTATATTGATTTTTTACTTTCAACAGAATTCAGCATTGATCATAGACATATGATGTAGATCTGAGTACAGAGTAAGTATTGTTTCACATTTTTCTCATTATAGCATCACAACATGTCTACTCTACTCACTGACTCAGGTTTAAATAAGAATATTGCTCTCCTACTAACAATGTTAAGATTTGTTCTGTTTTATGTATACAAACTCCTATTTCATTACTTTCACTGAAACAATTCATCATTTGCTCCAGGTTTGGAATATGGGATCTTTGGTTTTAAAGCATTGTCTCTATTGAATCTTCAACACTGGTGATACAGCTTGAAGATAAGAATATATGTAAACATGTTACAAGCTCATCTTAACTGATGGAAAACAAAGGTACTAGTTCATGATCTTGACTCTCCAACTTAAATGTACCTCAATAATTTAGTGTTAAGATGTTGATTTTGCCAACACTGACATTGTACATCATTCATGATGTTTAATGAATTGTTTCTTTCTTCTTATAGGTATGCAGACCTGATGGGCATACTCTGAATCGAAAATCTTAGATGTTCAAAGAAGAAGTATGATTCCAGGTAAAACATCCCCATATTTCCTCTGTAAAGCACTGTGCTGATAGAAAAGACAATGAATATATATGTGGTTCAACAACATTTGATTTAAAAATGGTGCGGACTTGTAAATCACAAAATAAACACACGAGCTGATTCTCTTTACAGCAGAAGCACAAAGAAAACAAACGTACGATGGAATACGGATGATTCCCAGCTTGTGGCCTTCACCAACTGAAGTGTGCAGTACCCAGTCTTTCAAATCGTCAACATCTGGGTCATCGCCAGAGGGCATCATTGTCAGGTGTACTGTTGAACCCACGATCACAGCTGACATGTATAGCCTCGATGACAATTATCATGCCAGTGAATATGAAATTAAGGGTGTAACTACTTCGCTGCTGAAAATGTCTTCGCTTCTTACCGGAAGTTACATTTTCAGCGTCTTCAGTGTCGGAGGTGAAAAAGTTCGTCATGATAAAAAAATGCGATCACAAAGATCGAAATCGGATTCGAATTAAACATATTTATTTCTGATATATGGTTCAGAAACTGGATCGGCAAACAAGCAAGAAGCTTATATTAATGCCTCTCCAGACCAAAAAAATAATATTTCTGCGACATGTCCTTCATTACATGATTACATAAATTCATGCTATCATAAATAACAATAAGCATACAATATACATGTAGAAGAGCAGCTTAAAGACGTTTAGTTCTGCAAAAAGGCCAAATGAAAACTTACGATTGATTAAATCTTCTTGAAGTGAAAATAAAGTTATGTACTGATTTGATAGTAACATTTATCATGGATTGGTTTAATTCTAGGTTTCGATACAGCGTGTCATTTATATCACATACATGCTTGAACTAAAATGAATAATTTCTTATAAGATCGTGGGTGGGACACATAAAAAAGAAAATGAAAGGTGTCCTCGAAGGCAGCACCACAAGTACATCTGCTATGAATCTACTAACTTCATGGGCATTTGAATCTGCAGTGGGCCGAAGGACAAAAGGGCCGACAAGTGTCAAGTCAACATAGCATAAAGATAGTGTCATCGTGACATTAATAATCCCGGAATTTTCAAACATTCATCTGATCTTTTACTTCCATATCTTGAGCTTATTTTCAATAGTATTCTCGACACTGGGACTTTTCCTGGTCCTGGATTCTTGTTCCAATCCATAAACAGGGTGACCCTAAAGATACTATTTACAACCGTGGAATAACTGTACATAGTATATTTAGCAAGTTATTTACTTATGTTATCAACAAAAGATTAGTTAAATGGACTGACACCATGGATCAGATTTACAAGGGTTCAGCGGGTTTTAGGGAGGGATATACAACAACAGATAATATATTATTCTGTATAGCCTAATACAAAGACACCGCAGGCCAATGGGTGGAAAGTTCTACGCACTATTCGTTGATTTTGCAAAGGCTTTTGATTCTGTTCAGTGGGATATGGGGGCTTCTATAGTCGCACTGTCTTGGTAGTAAAATGAATAAAATGTTGAGGAGTATATGCAAAAATGTTAAAATGTGTGTAAGGAATAAGCATGAATTACATGAACTTTTCATTAGCGAACTAGGGGTTAGACAAGGTTGTATTATAAACCCTTTCCTGTTTACGATTTTCATTAATGAACTAGCAGTACAAATATGTGCGAATGGGATCCAGCTACACCCAGATATAATACAACTATTTCTGCTACTCTTTGCCTATGATATTGTGTTATTCCCTAGTACTGTTAACGGTTTACAGAAACAAATAGACGAATTAGACAAATTTTCCGACCAGTATAAATTGTGTGTAAACAGAGACAAAGCCAAAATTATCGTCTTTAAGAAAGGTGGAAAACTCTGAGTTACAAAAATGGTATTATAAGTGTTTAGAAGTACCCTGGTCTGTATTTCTCTAACAGGTTTTTATGGTCTAAACACACAAAACAAGCCTCAGTACAAGTCTTGAAAATCTTAATCGGTCTTTGTAAAAATATGACATCTTTATGTGAAATATCCTTTAATACATTCTTTAGAATATTCGATATGAAGAGAAGTCAAATACTTCTATATGGCTCTGAAATATTTGGACTACAGCAATATGACAGTATTGAAAGAGTTCATGTATATGCATGCAAGGAATTTCTTGGGGTAATATGACGGTCTACGGAGAAATAGGTAGATTCCCTATCTTTATACACTCCTCCATTAAAGCCACAAATTATGGGGTAAGATTACTACATATGCCATGCAATAGGTTTCCGAAAAATGATATGATATGATGAAATTGTATGACAAGAATTACACAGAGAATGAAAGATCTATATTTTCAATCTTGGTCGGGATCACTACTTCTATCCACAAAATGCTTATACTATAATCAATGAAAATCAGACATACGTTTCGAAGACTATTTA